>NC_060262.1:28524433-29774433 GCF_021901455.1 Neodiprion lecontei
ATAAATAATTTCGATATTTAGCGAAATAAACGTTGGCGGTGGTTTTTTCTAGTACTCTCACTCCAACACGTTGTCTCAAAATCATCATAACCATTATGACCGAAAATAAACCAAACTTATTATTTGGACTTATATTTGACAATACCGCGGTGTATTAAAATCTTTTAACTTCCAATACTAAACAGCGTTATTCGGTAGCTGGACTTGAGTCCACCCGACCGGAAACTGAGCAAGTACACGGGGGCAACCGAACGGCTTTAGCTCGCTGCAAAGGGCTGCTACTTGATTCGCAATTCTCAGTCTAATATTAGCACAGCGTTCAGTATTCTAATGGTTGATAAAAAATGTCAATACATACACCTACGGACGTCGGGTGGTCGAGTATATTATTAGACTCCATAAAGATTGAAGCTGTCGGTAAGAATCGAAAGTTGAGAATTGGAGGGAACACGTATGAGGGGGCCGCTGTGAGAAATGGGTTTTAAAGGCTGCCCAATGTTGTGTGTGCAGTCTGTTGTACCTTCTTGACACATATATAACTGTATTTGGCCGTTCAAACATCTCACCTACCATCTAAACTCTTTTGTTCTCGTTTTCTTCGACACTTACGAACTCTCGAACGAGCTGTCTTTACCGTTTAGACCTCGGTAGCTCGTATACCACTCTCACAAGAGTTTATATAGAAGGTGTTGATTTAGCGCGCGCATCAGGGATGTGACGTGACCCTTTAATAGTTAAAACTGCTGCAGGTCCGAGGTTACTTAAACATATCTAACCAGTTTCGATTAGTCACTCAAATATTTTACCAGGTAGATGGCCACCGTTCCTCCACTATATCCTCCGCGACGTGGATGTGCTTGGGAATGAATAACACGTGTGGTCTTTGTGAACCTGCGGCGAGACCGCATCGGATATTAAATCCTTTGCGGTTTGAAAAATTGCCGACAGTCAGGACCGTCCTTCCTGTGCAGCGGGCGGAGCAGTGATCATCTCGAAGTCAGCCTACTTCTCTTTTGCACATTTCCATTGTCCGCAAGGTAATTGCTACCCTTGACGACCGCACAGTCGTCGAGAAATTCCGCCGTAACGTTAAACGCCAAAAAATTATAATTAAACGTAATAACTCGAGATGGATTCCGAAGTTTAGTGTAACCCTCTCTAGAGTTGAAACTGATTCTTCAAGTTACTTTCCGTTTCATTCTCCGTGATAATTAACGAATTTTATTTCGCTTAACGCGGAGGGGTCGTAAAGTTTATTAGGTGAAATTCTTTCAAGATTATAGCACACCTTGGATAAATGTGTCTTCGACTATCGCGTTGATCCCAGTATCTTTCTGTTATATAACAAAGGTTCCAATAAGCCGTACGGTTTATATCATGTGACATATACTTCTTACTTTGATTGCGTTTATAACTACGAGAATCGTTAAGTCTCGCAGATCCTTATGCTTTTAATTGCTGTGATAAACCTGGGACGGTATAAAATTCATCTGAAATACGGCAATCCTTTGAGAATTACCTCTTGGTCTGGAAACTTTCAAGTCTCTCGGTATAAAGAATCAGAAAATGCAGTGTACTAACTGTTACTTTAAGCTTGATAGCAAACGGGTGTATAAGGCTGAGATTCGATTATAATAAAGCAGAGCTATCTCTTTTCTGTAGTTACAGGAAACGCTCACGAGAAATATAGTTTAAAGTAAGTTTTGTAGAATTTGTTCAACCAGAATTTATCTGGTAACTTGACTGCCGTGTGCTGAGCAGCTAAAGGAGCTTTCGCAGAGCCGCTGCTAAATACGCTCATACCTGACCTTACCTTAATACCACGGTTAAATCCGGCTTGTCGGATTTGAACCTACAAGAATAAGGTGACTGCTAATGGTAAGATAAACGTTCTTCGATGTTTTATGCATTTTAACCATTCTTGACAGCCGATTCGGAAACAATTTTTTGTTAACACAAATCCTAGAAAAAACCTGCATTATATACATATATATATATAATAATTTAGGACGAGTGGTCATCTCGAAAGCACAGACGTTTTTATGTGCGTAAAATAAGGTACGGGAAGAGGAGAGAAACCAATTTTCGATGTCAAAAACAGTTTATACATATTCATCATAAATTAGATGACTTTATTTTAAACTTAGACGTTCGTATGCATTTTTCTTTCAGTACAAGTAAAAAAAAAAAAAATTAAAAGAGCGTTGCTGGTACACTTGAAACACACGATCTGCGCAATTTGCGAATCTAACGCATACGCTGCAGCTAAACGACGGAGTTCAGATGTGTACGGTGGATTAAAAACAGGATGGTAATTGATACTCTGCTATTTAATACAATGTATGTATACGGATTCCGGTTACAACTGACTTTCTGTTGTCAGTCTCTGAGCTATGGAAGGATCTCTCGCGTCTGTCTTCGCGATAAAACTCTGAGATAAACTGCCGGCTTTCGACGTAAATTCTTTCGTTATTTTAGGTACAAACACGTTCCAACTTAAAACCTTTCGAGCTAGTTTGTTTAATCGCGGTAACCGGCGTTGGAACCATTTATTATTTCTTTTTAGCAGTTGGCTTACAAATGGAACCTAACGCCCCTGCAGAGTGTGGGATACTGCGCAGCGCATCATTATCTTCGGAATTGGTAACCCCGCTGCACAAGAGATTGTGAACGTTCACCTACTTACCAATCCAGCCGAAAATTGAATTGATTAATTAGTAACCGGTGTACGTATGTGAATACGATGGAATTTATAATATTGAACATGCTGCTATCAAGACTTCTTCGTATTTCTGCAGCTAAAGTATAAATATCATGGGATAATGTCGAACATTTTATTCTACAGGAGTTTGCAGAACGTCGTGTACACGCCTAAGAACTGGTACCAATTGATTATATTTTTCAGGAACAGGCTGGCTTTGAGATCGTAAAAGCTAACGGCTCTCCGAAGAATGCAAAGCAACGAATTCGTTACGTTTGCAGATCATTCGTTCGTTACATTCCGCGGCCTTATTCACTTCGTTCTCCCTGTACACTCGTAGTGAATAATAAAATTTAATCTTTAGTTACGACCCGTGAAAATCCACACTCAAAATTCATGATACCTGCAAAAGAATCTCAGCTTTTGGAACCATTCGTTGAAAATGGTTTAAGAATATCGTATCTAGAATTGGGGTCAAGCTACTGTGCAAACAAATTCTAAAGCTTTCAACTTTTGATTTCAGAAGAGGGACACATATTTGAACAGACTCAAATTGTATAGCTTGTTACCAAGGTTTGTCAAAGTTTAGCAGCACTATCGCCGCAACTTCGAAATTTTTCTGCGGGAAAAAATATATATTGGTTTCGAAAGTTATAAGAAAAAAAATCAACCGTCGGTGGGTTGTCCATTCCTCTTACAAGCATAACGGAACCAATATGATTCAAAAAAATATTTCTAGCTTCTGTTACAAGTCTATAGACGCGATTTAGCTTCCACCTTCACGAGCTTCTTGTATTCGTCAATGAGTCAGATTTCGATTAATTTAAGGAGGTCAGATTCATTCGAAATTAATAAGCAACATTATTTCTTTCCTCTTGGAATTCCACCGCATTCAGCAAAGCGAGGTAATGACCTGCAAAATACATACTGTCAGACAACTTTAATATCGGCTCTGACGTATAAATGATTGGTTTTGAATTTAAAACATTCAATATAACGTAAACTACCGTACTTACCGTATGAATCACTACGATACTGTATCTAAAGTGTGTCTTAAAAACAAAATTGACATAGTTTGAACGCGTTCTGAAATATTTGAGTGGTGGTGTGAAATCAAACCTGCGTTGGAATTCGTTATGTTGAGAGTATATAATACGTATACGTATATATGTAGACATATTATTTAGCAGCCGTTTCGGTTAGGTTAGAAAAAGAAGGGAAAGAAAAGGAAGAGAAACTATGTTAGCTGTCAACGTGACGTCAATGATTTTTATGATAATAGACGTCCGTTGACCGCTCAGCTGTTGTTGTCTGGCTTAAAGAAGGATCTTGTTATAAGTTAGTTAAGGACGTCGATTTATGGTGTTCCGATGCGAGCTGGAAATATCAACTATGTTCATTGCCCCAAAGCTTTCTGGTAACCCAAATAGTTAGTCTCCGAAGATGTTTCAGTATCACTCGATGCGTACACACGCACGTTTTTTTCCATCTTATCTGTACGCATTCACCAAAGATGCGTGTTCCGTGTGCGAGCGTACATCTAGTCACGTTACATTGCTATGGAGAGGATCAAGATTTCCGATTTGAACTCTCGCAGCTCGGTCGAACGCCGGTGATTTACACGTCAGCACGCGAGCGTAATCATGTAAGTCCATATTCACTGTCAATGGATGTTGCCGAAGTGGCAAGAAAAGAAGATCCGTGATCCTTAAATTCGCGTGGGAACCTCAATTAAGTTGGAACGTTCCTGTCATACTTTGTTGGTGATTTATAAATTTATACGTACGCATGTACAACGCTACATACCTGCAATCTTGGAGAGACCTATAATTGCCTATGGGTGTATTCATATAGCTAGTCACCGTCGATGAGACATACTTAACGTGTTTGACGAAGCACTCATCGAGTAGAGAAAAAAATGTTCAATTTCTACGAAGGAGAAATCTGCCAACTTAACATCATCGTCCGACTGTTTGTTCAACGTTCAAGAAGCTTCTTCTATTACGATTTAGGCAGCCATTATACAGAGTTTGTTTCTAATTAACAAATAATCGCGTCGAAGTTCAAACACATGAATATCTTAAAGGTGTGAATAAAAATAGTAAAAGAAAGAGAGAGAACGAAATTCTTAGCGTAGCAGAACAGTGTTAGTGTAAAGTATGACGAGAATTTTTTTGCTAGATCAAAGAAAGAATTTCGCAAGTATTATTATACAACGAAATTCTTTGATAGCTTACCAATGACGTTCACTGAGCAAATAAATTTTACCGTACTACCTTAATACCAGCGATATTCGCAATGCCAAGGTGCCGGAAAGAAGTTTTGTTGTTCTTATTTTAAGACTCTGTTTGAATTTATTTACCGGGACAATAAATGTATACTGTTTCTCCAGAGAAGACGCACGGTGCCAAAATTTAACACTCGCAAGGTGGAATAATATGGGAAAATTGATCGCTCGGGAGAAACGCGTACTGTAAGGGATTCGCTGTTTTCTAACGGCTTGAACAATTTGTCCAGCCCCTGGAATAAAGTGTCTGTCAAAGAATGCAATTTGCACTCGTAAAGGTGCGCGTCCCGGGTCTCCCGGTGAGCAAAGAACTACCGCGTCGCGAAATATATACGACAGAAGCGTATAATTCCGCAGGCATAACTCTTTTATTTCGTGTGCCACCGTTGCGTGGTTCGCGTCGTATTGGCCCAGGGCTATGCAGAAGGGGCATAATATGTGTAGTCGAGAAACGAAGCCCGGGTAATTGGCGCGTCCTAGGGTAGTAATATTCCGGGCGGATCGTTGGGCTCGAGATACATGTAGGATGCCTAGGTATACGCTGTAATTCGGTATTCGCGCGCCAATAATTCGATCCTTGTCAGAGGCAGCAAGATTCTGGGAATATAACTGCACCCGCACGGTTCAACGTATGCGGTATTCATCCATCGGGCTGACGCGGCAGGTAAAACGTGATTAGGTTTGGATCTGTATAGGTATATAGAATATAAGAGGGTAAAAAACGATCCAACGAACGAAGGAAGGAAGGAACAGCGCTGACTCTCACGCGGTGTCCCCGGCTCGCAGTCCCACGCTATTATTGAAACCATACCTACTAATAACCACATGACAATTGGTTAATGGGCCCGGCGGCCGATAGTGGCGAAGGTAGCGAATGGACCTGGTCCCGGGTACCGGGTAACGGGGACGGGTGGGTAAGCTGGCGGTGTTTTTTAAGTATCGAAAAGGGATGTGGAAATTGTTTCGTAATGAGGGTGATGTTAGAACAACGTGGTCGTAGTTGAGTAGTCTTTGTTTTAGAATCCCCCTTGGGGTCCTGAGTGAGCGTTTTACCACACAGGTAGAGAATGCGGCCCGCGCCGTGCTCCCTGCTCCCATGGCCCCTCTGAGCCCCCCAAGAACCGCCGACAACGCCGACGAACGGACGCGCACACATCCAGCGCCCGGATGGATCCACATCCAAGTACCCACATCCAACCCGTCCCTTGCAGGACCGGCAGCAGCCAGCAGCCAGCAGCGGCATCGGCAGCCACCCTGCAACGACGACCAGCCGCCCATTCTCGGTCGCGGACCCCCCTCGCTCCGGCCAACCCGCCCACCATCCTTCCTTCCCAGGACCCGTAGGATGACCGTGTACTATCCAGGTAATGGCTTTATTCCAACAGATAAACTTGCTCTCTAGTTCTAGTCGAGCGTCATCTTCCTCCAGGCAATATACTATTCACGGGTCTCTGCTACGCCGGACCGCGTTCGCTTAATGACAATTTCAGGTAGTAGGAATGCTGGAAACCGAAGATCTCTTTTAACGGAATTTCGTGTACTTGGGAATGCACTCGACAAGTTCGGCTCGCTTTAATTTGTTTCGGTTATGTTAGAACAGAATTTTCATCTTAGACCTTTGGGGATGCACTGCTACAGCCACGCTACCCAACGGTTTGCGGAATTAGTGATGGCATGGTTTTTCGCCGCCCTCCCCCCCCCCCCCCCCCCCGACAACCTTCTCTTTTTCTCTTCGTCTTCCACTCACTTCCACTTCCAGGGAGCTTCCCTCTTCCACTTTCACGCTGACACTGTCTCTAAACTCGACTCTTGTGCCGCTTCTCTCATTCTTCGCCCTTATATTCGCGTCCCATCTTTCGTTAACTGACCCAGACTTTAGTGGCACTCCACGGTTACCGCATTTGCTCGTTACAATTTGTATCACCTCCGGACATAGCTGTGTATTGCTTGAATTCAGATCTTCCAATTGTGTAGCTATTTTAGCAAAAACATTGCTAAACTTGTGTAATTGCAAAGCTGTTTATAATATCTGCTTTACATAATTGTTCTGAACATCGTAACACTGTTCATTTTTCGAACATCATCAAATGTATAAATACACAATATATATTGCCATACCTGGGTCAGGCGAGTAGAGGCTCGCAAGCTCACAATCGTAACTCTTTCGTACGATAAAATCTATCCTACGGATTCTCGAACAGGTGTATCTTGATAATACTACAGATGCATAAAAGATTTCTTGAATCATTTGTCATTTTTATTGGATCATAACGGTCGCTTCAACTAACTAGTCGACGACTTATACGTTGTTCTAGCGTGTAGAGGCAATTCCCATTCCGTCTCGATGCGAAGTAAATTCAAATGAGCAGCTGCCGGTCGAGACTACGGACTTGCGCTGTCAGTTTATACCTAAGATTAAAGTAGAATATGGTACGCCAAAAACTAATTGTAAGATCGGCGGAAATTCTACCCATCGATCGCTTTGCAAATAGGCACTTTATACCTTTTAGTCTGTAACTTTGGCACCTGGAGTAGAAGGGTCAAGCTACTTTCTGATTGCAGGTTCGAAAGATGAAGTCGAGAATTAAATAAATCCAATAATACTCATCCGTATATGATGACTGCATCGAAACGAAAGGTCTTTCGGTTTGGTTTTTTTATTTTGGATTGGTATCCAAATCAATCTGATGCGAAGCGGCCTTCGACAGATTACTTCCGAGTTACTTGATTATTCGTGAATATGAAAGATAACATACGTCCGTCGTCGAAATCTAATATTGCGATCGGGGGAAATATATCAACAATCATGTATGATTGATAAATTGATGACTGTTCGAAAAATATTATTCACAGAATTTTCAAGGTAGATATACATTAATGAGTTTAGTTGAGTGAAAAATTTTAAGCGTAGTCGTCTCAGATGTGCCTACCATTATGACCAAACATTTTAATACTTCATGTACAACGGAAAATTCCATATTGTTTCAACGCAGTGATAAACGTATGTATTATATGAAGAGACGATTATTAATAATTATTAAAAACCCCTTTGTCGATCAATCCTGTACAGATTACATACATACAATTTGAAACTATTTTCAATTACTTTTTCGACATCGTTGTGACTTTTTTTCTCTTGACTGGCTAAGGCAGAATGACGACATCATAGCTAACAGTATACCAGCGGGATAAAGGTAATTTAAATTTCTTGATTTTTATCACGTGCCTCGCCAATTTCTGGCAAGTAAATTGTTTGATATGTGCAGAACTTTATTTATATTTGAGGCTTGGGATTCATAGGAACATCAACTTTATCCTGCAGAACAACGTTGAAGCTAATAGGCTTACAGTGAAGTCACAATCTCGTTCATTTTTACTAAAATTGCACATATATGAAAACTCTATTGCTTGCCTTGAACTTGAGTATAAGGGCATTAGGTACAAGCAACTACAAATATGTAGAGTGCTGAAGAGTTCGGGGGTGCAACAATTAGCCTGCAATTATTGGCTAGTCGACATGGTGCAGTGACGGCCGCTAATGACACTGCTCAATAATTGTATAAAATATTGTTACATCTCCACAATCCCCATCTCGGCGTGGAATTCTACAGGACCGAACTATTTTTATATTTTCTCTGTAAGGTTTCTGTAAATTCCCATGCATTACTACTGAGGCCTGCAGGCGCACATTTAGAGCTTACTGTATATTCGGCTATTTTCTAACGAGTTGTCAGTAATAAAATTGCCATCAATATTGCACGAATAATGCTGAAGATATGCTAGTACCTGAAATTAAATCAACGTAAAATATGAATTTGATGTCATGTCGGTAAGTAAGAGCAAGTGATGTGTCAGATTTCGAATATGTATGTATGTACGAATCATGGTTATTTTGTATCGTCTATGATTGATAGTCACAGAATGCTGAGTCGAGTTATCCTTCGTTTCTCAACGTGTACGTCTATGGTTGAGAATTATAAAAGATCCAACGAGATCTTTGGCTCTCTGCAATAAAATATCCACGCTATTTTGACTTTTTACAGACATTTGTTTTCAAGTTGAAGTAAGATAAAAATTAAAACATATATTAAGTTTGGTAAAACATGACTGAAAACAATGTCGAGATGCAAACCAACGAAGAATTACAATCCAAGGCGAAGACGTCGGGAAAAAGACGCCAGAATAGTGAAACTCACATGGAAGTAAGAGGTTATGTTACTACAAATTCTTAGGTTCTCAGTATTCTTCGTCACTTTTAATCATAACCTGCTATTGTTCTATCGAATATTGGAAAATTTATTCATGCTGATTTTCAGGTCGATGCGGTGAATGGTATCGAAGGGAAGTCGAAAACTAAATCTTCTGTCAAACGAGCCAAAAATGTCCAAGGTGGTGAGCAACGGAAGGTGAGTATTCCAATGATCATTTCGCGATATAGTGAAACTTCTCTTAACAGCGGACACCTCTTTATAACGGACAAGTTAGAAGTCTCCGGTAGAAAAGCATAATGAAAAATATACCTTTTAGTAACGGACACTTCTCTATAGCGGACAAGATTTCTGGTCTCAAAGGTGTTTGCTATTAGGAAGTTTCACTGTAATGTCAACATTTCAACAACATGTTAAAATAATTCACGTGATTTCTTCAGGTTCCAGTGCCTGCGCATAGATATACACCGCTTAAAGAGAATTGGATGAAGATCTTCACCCCTGTTGTTGAGCATCTACAACTTCAAATTCGCTTTAATTTGAAATCTAGAAATGTAGAAATTCGTACATGCCCTGACACACCTGATATATCAAATCTTCAAAAAGCTGCTGATTTTGTGCGGGCATTCATCAATGGTTTTGAAGTCGAAGATGCATTGGCCTTATTGCGGTTGGATGATTTATTTGTCGAAACATTCGAGGTTCAAGATGTGAAACCACTGAAGGGTGACCATTTGTCCAGAGCGATAGGTAGGTTAGCTGGCAAAGGGGGTAGAACAAAATTTACCATTGAAAATGTGACAAAAACAAGAATAGTTTTGGCTGATACTAAAATTCATATTCTTGGATCTTTCCAAAATATACAACTTGCACGAAGAGCAATTTGCAATTTAATCTTGGGAAGTCCACCATCAAAAGTTTATGGTCAATTGAGGAATGTCGCTGGCCGAATATCAGAGCGATTGTAATTAAACGTTTCAGTCAAAACTCCCCAGCAAAATTTATTTTCTTTTTATGTTTACCATATTGCTAACAAACGTAAACCGTGTCAGTGAAAATAACAGTCTTAAATATTTGGATTGAGCAATTGTAACAGATTAGCAAATTCTCATTTGCTTCGATACAAACTGCTTACGTATAATTATGTGTATTTGTGGCTAACTTTTTTTTGTACACTGGAAGAAATACTTCAAACTATTGTACATAATTCAGAGAGAGGAATATAAATCCTACCTTTTGTCTATGACAAAAATTATTTCACATTTTTACTCATGGTTTCAATTATCTCTTGCGAGTTGTAACAAAGTATGTATGTCGAATAATTACATAATACTCTGTATCAACTGCAGGTTGATTGGTATATCAATAATATTGGTCGTCACTTGTACCAGTTGAGCAATTCTTTACTCTTACGCAAAATGAAAACTAGGTTTTTTCTAAATTTATATAAAATTTAATTCTTTATTACTTTTAATATTTACAATAGTATTTGGTACTTATATTTTCGTGGCACTTTGTTAATTACCAGTCTGCCATCGTAACTCAGTGACGCGAAAGTCCACGGGTCAGCAGATGACCATTCAACTCCATAAACACTGTCTTCATGCTCCTCGTACCTTCCTACAACGCTATCTTCCATTCTGAAATTGTTGGTTATATAAAATAGAATTGATCTTCAGAGTCGGTAATAGATCTCTAATCGATGCTTGATCAAAACTTGACTTTGACCCTTGAGTGTAAGTACTGGGCACATAATTGAGCAAGCTCTATTGAAAATTATTCACGAATCCCAATAATAACGAACATGGATTGATATTTATCTCATCATGCGTCATAAGGTGACAAAAAAATAAAATTGAATACGCCTACTTGTTTTTGTTGGAGCCATCATCGGTTTGCGCAGGTTCGTCTTCGCTTGAAATTAGGTGACCAAACGGTTCTGAAGAAATAGATGATATACTGCATAATATTACTCGAGAATCACTACTAGATGTTAGAACTAGTTGGTCGTGGAAACGGTTTATTCTGATACTCCAAACCCAATGAGAATGCTCCATTCGCGACATTACAGGCTCAGATGGCTGTCGGATATCCCAAAATTTCATATAGCCATCATCACCACAGGTTGACAAGATGTATTGACGGTTGGTGTTAAAATCCAGGTCTCTGCAATGTCGTAGGTTCAATACATTGTTGCTGAATTTGCAAAATTTAGTGAAAATATTTAGATGAGTTGATTAATCTTCACCTTATAATTTGAGAGTGAGCTGACTGGATTGCCCACACCTGATCAGTTGGATTTCTAAAATCCCAACCACGCACGTGGTTGTCATTTAATGTTACAAATTGATTGCAAGTATTATGTGGATTCCATTTACCAGTAGTAAACTTTGGTTGACCTTTACTAGCCAAGGTCCCTTGCGTAACTGCCTAAAATTTTGAGAAAATAATATGAAATTCATAAATTTATTAATATCTGTTACAGACTGAATTATCAATTGAATCGCAAATTGCCCTGTAAATAGCAAAGGGAAATACCTTGGGAGCACTAGCTGCTAGGTCCCAGAGTACAAAGTTATTGTCTACGACGGAAACAACTTTAGTACCATCCGTCGGATGATAAGTAATAATTCTAAGATCACTGCCATAAGTGGTTGTATCAATTTCTGCTGCATTTTCAAGTTTTTGGATTTCGTGTGCGTCAGTTTCGGTAAGAGGCAATTTCCATATAGCTCCTTTCATCTGACAAATTCCTTCATCTGACGAATTAGGTGTTTATCAGAATTATTCAGGTGTTTCTTTTCAAAAGTTAGTGAAGCGAATAAATTGCCCAATGATCACTCACCATTCAGAGTATTATAGCAAGTAATAAAATTTGATGGATCGGCAGGAGAGGCCTGTAAGTTCCATATTTCTCCAATCGAGTGCTGAAAGACTTGCGTTTTCAAACTACCTGTTTCCTCGTCAAGTTCAACCAAATGTACTTGATTGTCGTGAAACTTCAACGATTGCGTTCCGACCAGAAATCTCACGATATCAGCTTCTGCTGTTTGAGGTGATAATGCTCTAGCCTGAAATAAATATGAAATGTATTACTTAAGAATACGCTCTCAAAACATAATCGTCGAGTGAAAATCCTTTAACTGTGCAATGAAACTTGCAACAATTCATTCGTGATTTCCTGGCTTTCAAACTCTGAACGTCGGGTTAGGTTAGGTTAGACATCGTCTTACTGGTAAAGTTGAAATATGTCGAATGAAAGTAATAAGATAAACGTTGGTGGATTAACCTTCTTACTTGAAACTCGAGGCCATATATTATTGGATTGTCAGTATCCATATTTCGTAGAATAAAATAATTCCTTTGGGTCAGTGTCACTGTTGACAGGTGTCAAAACACACCATGCCGCAACAAAAAGTTTCTCAAGTACAGTCGTTCAAGTCATTGAGCTTAAACCCAACAGAGATCTCAACCATGTAATTTTTTTGAGGAAGAGCTTCAAACATCGTGGAACCGTATAGAAGTTGGACAAAACTTTCAAGGGTGTAAAATTTCCTTTCAACTTTCATCCAACGGGATGAAAAGCTTTTCATTTCCAAAGGACTTTATCTTCATTTTTAATGCATACCGTATCTAAATTCTTTAGCCTTTTTTTCAACCACCGTATCGTGTACCGCACACCCTAGTCTCGTCAGATGGCGCAGTCGTGCCACAAACCCCGCAGACGCCAGGCGCGGATCTACATGTGCCAGTTACTTCATGCCTGTACCGCGATTCAGACACGCATACGCACACAATGAGTTTTCATACGCATACATAGCAGGCCCCCCACCCTTGAAAGTCCCGAAGCAGCCGTCGTGGGGTCACCAAATAAATTATGTCAAACGGACCACAGTGGCCGAAAGCCGAACACAAACCCGTTGATTTCGAGGGCTCCTTGAGGTCTGTTGCATTGCGGGCGAAGTTTTGTATCGGTTTTGTAACATGTCCGATTAGCATCGGAGCCGTGTGCGTGGGTGCAGTGAACGTGTCTATACCTGTGCATTATTTTTAATAGAGTTATGCTGACGCCGCCGCACCAGTTGTAAGTAATATCCAGGATTCAGACGGTTTTTTTGTATTAATTTTTACGCCTTCGTCCCTGTGACGGATACAGGTTTACGGTTCAACGAGCCCAGCGGCTGTACCGAGGATGTTCAAAAACCCGATATAAAATCACATGTCACACTGTCCTTCTGTGCAGGGATGAGAGTATACCTGAGTGTGTGTCTCGCTCTACTGCTGCGGCGTTGTTTTTAATTCCGTGCAGTTACCTGTTTGCAAGACGGCCGTCGGTTCCATTAATATTTCTGCAAAGTTTCTCGCAACCGATATTTCGAGCCGTTGAATGATGAACGGTAAAATGTAATCTCTTATTCCTGAGACTATTCAAATGATCGAACGTTTTTACTACGATGAACGTGTTTGTACATGTATAGGATTTGCAAAAGTAAACAATATTCGTTCGCCCAGATTTTGCAAATAAACTTAAATCCTGCTGGCATGACATCACGTTAAATTCAACGAAGACGCAGTAGATAAAATCCCAGTTTATCAACGTGTTGTGCGATCTTCTCAAACTTGTTATATCCTTTGCGGTGATTAACATCGTCGTTTCGATTTCAAATTGTTTTTAGCTAAAATCGTTAGTTGCATTTGCAGTTGGAACGAATTCCGTGGCATTTGGAAAGGATATTTATTGGCAATTCATACAATCCTTGAAGGAAAATATCGAACGAACAATGCGGATCTTCGTGTTTAAATCAATGCAAATTGTCTCTTTTGCCTTAAAAAAGAAAACTGCTCAGCTCAGCAACGTTCATATGCCCGAGAAATAGACTTGTCTGTATCAATAACTGTAATTACTATTATACGTATAGTTGGCTTAGGCATCCTTCGTCTCAGACATCCTCTCTGCAACATGCTGTTATTTTTTTTGTTTACCAACGGTTCTCATAATTTAAATTATTGCCATGAAGTCGGTGCTTTCAGAGTGCAATTTCTACCAATCTTAGAATGATATTGGATTTACATCCGTTACACGTAATTTGTATAATTTTCGAGCAGCGAATTCGGCAGCTAATTGCCCGGGACAGTCGTCCCTTAAATTTATATTCTACATGCATTAAAAATATTATCACGCGTCGATAAATGCTTTTGCTCAGCTATTAAACGAGACGTCGAAGGGCTGCAAAGCGGTACTGACAATCATTACGGGTTTTTAATTATACAGGGCGAATATCTAACGTCTGGATTAATCATTTTGGAAGCCTTGTCCTAACGATTATTGATCTATTTATTCGCTCTGCCGATTGTACATATTTACACTTGTTAAGAACGGAGAAGGGCTAATGGGTTCGAAAACGTCGATTACTTAGTTAACAAGAACCTCTAGTTCATATGATGTGTATTGAAAAAATTTGTGCATCTTTGTCTATCATCTTTTATACGCATTTCGATCGAGGGTCAACAGCTGATCCGGAGACTCGTAGTAATCTTGATCGTCTTCTCGGCTTACAGGCTGAACAGAAATTATACCCTCGATTATACCCTAGAAACCCCGAAATAGCGATCAAATATTTACAGCAAGCACACAGAATGAGGAGTTTTACGTTCACAAAACATTATACGTCTATCGTAGAAAATTGAGAAACATTGACCCGGTAAATTAATTGTATTTGCATAGGTAACCATCAAAATTGAGAAAATTTGTCGAAAAGTTATGTACAAAGTTTTTGATAGAGTTATTTATTATTTACTATATTTTTTTCAACGAATTAATAGAATTGAAATGCAACGTTTGCGTACATTAATTGACAACAATTATGATTTATAATGTTCGTGCGAGTCATTCGCAACATATTGTTCTGCTCCAATTCATCGTATGATCATAAAGTTATAACCTCCTCGTATATCTGTGTATGAAAACTCTCTATGCAGTTATTATAATGTACTTGAGTCAGATTCAATTGTATCAAATTAAAACGCGTCGTCGCTCACTCTGCCGGTATACATACACGTACAACAATAGCAACGATAATAATTGGTACGCCCGATACCTCTGTGTAGTGTCAGTGTTTCGATTGAATATATTTTAAATTGATCTGCATAATATGAAATGTGTTTGAATTCACATGTCACCCGAGCAGTAAAAGCAGATGTGGATTCCCCCTCCATCTAATAAATTAACGCGCGTTCCACTGTATAATACCACCCTATATATATATATATACAGCACAGAGTACAGCAGATGGGTTTTATTAGTCTAAAATAGAAAATAAAAATGTCTATAGTATTCATGAAAGAATTACAGAGAACTATAACGCGAAGACGTCCAGAACGTACGACGGGAAATGTGTCGGAAGCTACGAGCTTTCGACGCCGCTAAATCCTGAATATAAGGTGAATTCTACCTTGATCCAAGAAGCACCGGGCTAGGGAGCTCGAGCCTCGCGTGTGTCGTGCGGGACTTTTGATGAATGGTTATGGGACTGAAGGGAGCGAAGCACGTGCTTGGAGGTCGAGCCCACTTTAATCAATAAAGTAACACCGTAACTGCGGACGATGTCTGCTTCCGTAGTTTTCTCGTATTTTCTTCGATACTTGATACGTAAAGGTCCAGCAAATTGGACAATTCACTTAATATCGGTTCGAGTAACTGTGGAATGTCGGTAATTAGTTCTAAAGTAACTTGCGGGCCACGGAAACGAGTGTTTTAAGCAACAAAGCGAGAGGCTCTATTTTTCCTTCAACACCTTTTCGCCTTTGTACATTTACGCATTATCACGGCACTTTGGTATATAACGTTACTGGCACAGTCCAAAAAGATGGTGAGAATAAATTATAATCATAAATTAACTTACATTGTTTCCTGCATCATATACGCGCTATATAAACAGAGCGTAATATTAAAACATGTCAGCATATCTACATTCATCTTAATTAATTACTGACGAGAAGAACCAATTTTCATGCACTAACAAATTAGGTTTCTTTCTAGCAATATATTTATATATATATATGATAGATCGTGCTGTAAAATAAGATCGTACTGTCTTGTTGATTGTATACTTTTGGCTGCTTAATTCTTCTACAAGGCAGCGGTAATTTTATTATACAAAGAACATTAAAAAAATGAAACACTACTCATCCTAATTATAGAAAGAGACCTTATAATTGACATACTTATTTCCCGGGTTAACGTCGAGTGAAATTATTATAACGAATTCATGATTGCTTGGTAATTATTAACGATGATTGCTGATGCAGGGGCTCCAGTTAGGCAAAAAGATTTCCATATAGAATTCAAATTTTTAACAATGGCTGTGTTTGAACTGGAACTTGTCTTTTTTCAAGTTGCAGCGGTTGGTTCATTTTCTTTTTCACTCGTAACTCCATAGAAAGCGATAGCCACTGCACGCCTAGATACAGTGACATCGTTTGATTCAATTACTGCATTCGGTTGCTCAATCTTCAGCGAACGGTATATTTTCTCGTTTTCGATATCCCGTATCTGCAGCAGTCTGAACCATGAACTCTGATCCGTGACAGTGAATCTAGTCGACAGATTCGACGAAGTAAAACATTATAGGTACCTAGAAGCTTGCACGGAAAGATGACAGAAACTTTAAAAACTAAGAACGTAAGTTCAAAAGTTACGTTACGTTAGCAGCTCGAAAAGCATTCTAGAGTACTCGAAGCATTGTAGAAAATTATGAAATACTTTTCGTACACGTCTTGAATCGCCTGGTTATGTTACGCGTGTATTTATGTACGGCAAAATTTAGAACATTGGAAACGGAGTCTAATAACGTTTAGAAAAGCACCGAGGAAACCGTTATACGACATTCTGTAGGGACCAATGGGCGAAACAGAGGCATACAGGCTTAAGGCTGTAAGGCTTAAGGCTGATGGACGCTTAAGATGCAAAACGAATTCAATTGCTACGGATACTGTAACAAATGTACGAAGAACATTAGCTATGGCTTTGTTAGACGCGAAATCGAATTACGGGAAATGCCTGTAATCGTTTAAACAATGAACAACAAAATATCGGTCTGCCCGAACCGTATTATTACATAATAATGAAAAAAAAAATATTGGAACCTCGACGCTAGAATCTGTAAAAAAGAAAGAAGTGAACATGGTTTTGACAAACCGATTGTAGTTGTATGCCGTAATTACAAGCGCAGAATTTTCTTTCGTCGGCAAAGTTTACAGTATTTGTATAGTGTGCTGTGCGTTATATATGGCTATATTTGTAGGTATTAAGCCTAATCACGCATAGTCCCACTTTTTGCTAGGATGATAAATAACGGTTCCATATCGTGCAAGAAATAGGGTTGTAAACAAAACGTGCTGTCCCCCATTAATTAAAGGGTTGTATCAAGAAAAACATCGCCTTAGTAACTGCACACAAATCATCGTTCAAAGACTCTAAATAATCATTTAAGTGTCAATAATTATGGTTAAATAACTGTCGTGCGTAGACAAAATTTTTTATCAGGCCCCGAATTTAAAAAAATACTTTACAATTTTGTGGCGTAGGTACATGTTTCGGTCTTTTCTAAGATAATTACACTACAAATAATTTTGAAACATTGACATTACATGGAAGCGACTAATTAATATTGCGCGAGTTTCTGTAAAATTGAGTTTTTGCCCGTGTCAATTTTAACTGACAATCCAGACTACGGGTGAGCCTATAAGTACTAATTTATTACGATCGCTTTCCAATCACGATGTAGGCGTATTTAAGGAGCGGCTCGTGATACTTAACGTATATTCAGAAAATTTATAATCGAAATTATAAAATGAACCCGGAGATTATTCACAGCAAAATTGGTTATACAAGCTCGTGTATCACAAAATTAGTTATTCTATCGATTATGGAAGAAATGATCTATACGCTATTTTTCCCTGAAGCTGTCTTCGGCTGGACTTACGAAAATACACACTACGTGCGGCTCCTCTATCTACTAGACTCGAGTTCTACTGTCCGAGCATATAATACGAGGCACTCCCTATACTTCGTCCATTAACTGCACTTGGTAAACTCTTTGACTATAATTATAGACATCTGTCAGATGTATAATATTTAAATATATATATGCAGCTACACCTGGCGATAATCAAATAATAGGTATAAACGATCAGTCAATATAGGAATATGAAAAATGGATTAACATTCCGTGAAAGAGGCGATTAGCATTGGATATGTTATTGCGCGGGCGTAACTACTGTTAAGTATCGGCATTATGTAGACGTGTAATAATGTCTTGTCAAATAAAGCGTGAACGAAATTTATTCCAACTTAATTTGTTCTATCCATAAAAGCATATTATTTTCTCACGGATATATGGTAATGCGCCTTGCACGCATCTGTCACGTACCTCATTCGTTGTATCTGCATTTAATTGCCGCAGGTATACCTTGCCTCTGTCGCTATGCACGTGTTATTATAGGCATGTGAATGGAATGGAATATGGAGCCATAGGGACTTGTACAGTTCTTTGAACAATGTACAATATACGATATACTACAATATACGTGCCACGTGCAGTATACCTATGGTAATAACTCAGGCAGGTAGCACATTTACAGTTTGGGTATATGACGTTGCCGTTTCCATGTCTCACGCGGTTCTCATATTATACGTAAATTCAACGCCTACGTTATAACGTGATTCCGAGTATGGGAGAAAATCAATAATTACTATTCGACACACCGCGACAAGAGATCGTGTCTTCGTCTTATCCATTTCGTTGAGCGAACCGTTATCGCAACTACGAAGTCGTGTCATGATCACTCTTTGCCCGAATCTGCGAAGCTATATTATCCTCAACTTGAGTACAAGCCCGTATTCCACGGACTCGTATTTTGAAAGTAACGGAAAATCGATTCGGCATTTTTTTCAAACAAAAGTATATGCGAGTAGTATATTCGGAATAGTACGTATACCTTATATACTATTACCACATCACTTGTTCCAAAGTCAAGATAATATTATGCAGTTTATGAAAAATTGAGAAGAAGAAAAATCAAGGCTCTGGGTGACAAATTGGAATGTAAAAAGTTTGGTTAACCAAGTATAACGTGCACAGCGTATAATCAAATTCCCTTATACATGTAATATAACAAATTGTGTATTTCCACCTGACTTTGTCGATCAATCAAAAAATATGATACTATTTGTTCAACGGCGATACTCTGCTGCTGCATCGACAAAATCGTATTGCCGGTGCAAACCTTTAGTTGACAAAGCAATAGATTATGTTCGTTAGCGATCAGATTGCGATAATTCAGCAGTCTCCACGTGCCGGTTCATTGACGCGTAAAATACCGCGAGAATCGATTGTGAAGTTATACATATATGTATATTGCGTAAATTGCTTCCATCAAATTCCCGAAAAACTTTCCTACGGGTATTCTGAATTTCATTTCCTCTTTCGTTTCATAATCATGTTTTAAGCTCGCGACTTCTCTAATCGTGGCTCAAGTTACTGTAAGGTACTTTCGGCCAAACAGCGTACAGACCAGAATCGTGTGGGTGCGTATTATCATGTCTTGGCACATTTCGGCACGCGTAAGAAAGGCCTTAATAATTGCGAGTAAGATGCGTCTATCCGTTTATTAGCCATATATGGATTGAAGAAAAAGTTTCAATTAACCCTTAAGTAGTACACTCAACGTACGCTGTATCTTGAAAATATTTTACGTTAACGAAGACCTCATGGCCGCAGGCAACGAAGATTTCTATATTAGATACTTAGTTTTCGATTTTAACTAATTCATTGCACGCTGTCACGTGGGTGGAATAAAAATATCACAGTGCCGAAAAGCAAATCCCCTTCTGTGTCGAACGCCCTCGACTCCCGACCCGAACTTGCCCTTTAGCATGACTTTTTTACACGAGGTTACCGTTTTGGCAGGAGGGTGCGACATTTGTGCGAACCTAGCACACGCTTCGCCGTGCATATCCCAATAAAATACATGTTCGGCATACATCGAGTAGGTGTGTTTAAACCCGCATTTCGCTGCTGGTTTCGGAACGAAAAACCGGCCAATGGACGGCTTTGCCTCCAACCTTTCGCAGCCTAAGCGTTCGATAAACTTACAGAAGTTTTTCTTCTCTTTCTTTTCCTTTTTTACTTCTCTCTCTTCTGACCTCGACGTTGCAGCGTAGGTGTACTCGTGATATCCCGTCTTGTGCTGCAGCAGTAAACGTGTAAATGCACACGCCTGAAGCCGCCTGTACCGTATATCTTGTCGTTATCGTATAAATATTTAATGCTCAGGGGGTATTTTTGTGAGCGAAGGTGCGCGGCTAGATCGATTTAAAAATAAAGGGACACGTAACGTACCTGTATCCATCCATCCATCTATCTATCTGTACGCCTACCTTGTCGTTTGTAAATAACAAAGTAAATACTCGCACGAATGCAATCCGCACTCCCGTTTCAGGTTGAAAATCACTTCGTACTCGTCACTCGGAACAGACCAGTGTAATTTATACGTGTGTTAACCTATCTTCTAGCAGACATGACAAGAAGGTGGACACCCACGTGGTGGGAATTCTATAAGTAGGCAATCAGCCGCGACTGGCTTGCAGTAAATACTTACACGGTACAGACTAGAGATTTTCGTTTCAATCAAAAGAAAATTACCAGCGAACAAAGTTTTATGATTGTATTATCAAATCGAGGTCATCATTTGTTTACGGAACTACCAAAACCGATAAAATTCAATAATTCTACTTGGAACTTGGATAAAGCTGTTTACTGTTCGCCTTGCGTTTTAAGAACGTGCATCCAATTGCTCTTATTCGATACCTCGACTGTCCAGTGGTTCTTTGGATATTCTGCTTCCAACACAACTTGCAAATACAAGGGCGTACATCCTTCCGTTAAAGCAATACGTGTACAGGGAGTTTATCTTGAAAGGAAACGGTTCCCGCTACTGTAACAGACTTACCGCGGTATTATTGTAGACGAGAGTTGGGTTGCATGTGCTCGGTGATCATTTCCGTGAATAGATAACACCTCCTGTATATCTGTATGTGTATTTAGAATCGAATTGAATTTCATGTCCGAATAACTCGCCTCCTCGTGTGTGTGTTGGACAAAAATTGTAAAAAAATAACCATTATTGAAATTGTTGGAAATCATAAAAAATTGATCACTCAATCTTGAAGCGTCTATTATTTGATTAGATGCGCTCTCAGATTACGAATATGTCATCAAGTTTAACAGTTCGAAAATTTGAACTTCCCGCATTCTTTGTTTTTATAATTCAACTTCGACGTTCAATTAGGACTTGTCGTATCTATGATCATTGATCGGTCATTTGGAATTACGATAAATATAATTGGACGATTCGTCATTACCCGCAAGCAGATCCTTTCACTCGAGAAGTGACACCGGTGGTTGGAAAATATATTAATGAAAAACTTGAATCGACTCATTGTGTCAACAGTGAGCTCCTCGTCCCTCTCCGGATCAAGGACCACTCGAAATCCCTGCGTCAAATGGAAGCTTCGAGTGGCGTTATATTTGACAAAAGCCTCATGCGCTGGCATCGGGCGCAGTATATATTGATTTTAATCAATCAGTTCCATTGAATTATACTTTTCTCCCCATATTTTATTTATTACGTTACACGTTTCCCGTCGAATTTACACATCTTTACGAGCCTGGTTTCCTAAGTCTCATAGTTCGTTTGAACCGCTCAATACCTGCGTTCCCATTCTTCTACAGAATAATCTACGGTTATTGTCAATTTATTCAAGTATAAACTAATATAATCGGACAGTTGGGTTAGCTTGATATTAACTCGGCTGCAGTATTGCGCGGTCAATGTGAAAACGGCTCGAATAAAGCAGTATAATTTTTTTGTCCAATGACCGTTTCCTTCACCCCGCGATCCTCGCAATTGCGTATACGCTATTTACCAGTATAATTTCTCTGTCACGGGCTTCGGAGTGGGTAGGTAATGCAAGAGTTGAACACCGACATCGCGGGCTTTGCCTGCTCAACCAACTGCTGCTGCGAGCTCGGAACGTCGGGGTTCCTGGCCTACGCGTGCATTCGTTTGAATAAATTCTCAGCGCAACTAGAATTGTTATTCCGGCCTTAGTTCTGTGAAACCAGCTATAAGCTGCTGTATGTAAACGCAACGCATGCACTTGTCGCCCGCGAACGCCGGTCCTAAAGCCTTTCAGTCGAGTCCTGACTAGACTCACTTAAATCTTCGGAGGATTGTCCTCCGCTGATGGTCCCGTTAAACGTACGTACGCGGAGTCTTTCCTGCCAGGCAGTATCGAATTCACCGCGGAATAAAGGATATACCGGCATTACAACTATCGGTGTTGCGGTGATAAAGTTTATTTTTCTCGTCTCTTGTGCTCCTGCATTGCAGGTTCAGGTGGAACAAATCTCCTACATATCCCAACCACACCGAGAGGTATGAAAATTAGGGCAGGAAAACGCATGTGCAGTGTAATCGTATAAACCAAATTTATTGCATATGGTAACAGATGGGCTGGCTGGCTGATCGCGGGTCTTGGATAAAAAAGGCAATCCGCGTATTCGGAGGTACATTATACACGGAGCCGAAGGATCGGTAGTACGGATTTTAGCCGAGTTTACTGTCGCGAATTTGTAAATCATTGTTTATCAGTTACGGAAACTAAGTATCCGAGAATGAAGTCAAACATCTGTTTGGACAAAAAAAGGTGTTGGTGTATCAGCTGATATTTAGTTTCAGTTGTTGAATAAATCTCTTATTTCCGTGCTCACAACAACAGATTCAGTTGGTTGCGTCCAATCTTTTTCTATGCAGTACAGCACAAGAAAAAAAAAAATACATTCGTTCCTGGTATTGTTTGGAACAATGGATTCTGCGTTAGTAACTAAAATAATGAAAGTGATGCGACATACTGATTACGAATAAATAATGTATGACTTTTTCGATACGAATCGGATCACGCTTTTGAACGCTGTATCGGTATGCATTACATCAATTTGAAATTCACGAGGTGCGGATATTGAGTTTCGGTGAATGTGAGTTTAAACGGAAATCTTGCAATCGAATTCAGGACTCTGTAAAAATATGGCGTGTGTGAAATTTTTACGCATATTTATATTGCTCTGATAGTTGAAGAATAAACAGCGAATTAGTACAGATTAAACGTACTGATGTTCAGATTCCATGCCAAATCCAATTAAACAAAAACTAAAAGAAAAAAATAGCGTCTGACGGACGAGTTGAGAATGCAGATTTCTTTTTAGGAATGTTTTCACGCCTTCCGGATCTGTGTGTTAACTGAATTGAATTTCACCTCGTTCGTTGTGCCAAATAACCACATGGCACTAATTGCAAGAAAAATGTTATCGAATATGCACAGTTAGGCGTTCGTTTCTCTGGTGCTTCAGACGAACTTCATAAAATGCCGTCGACGCATCTGTATAATCGTACATGGTCTAATATACAGCCGCGAAGTTGCGTCGTTGAGAATTCGACGCCTGCATCCGTTTTGCTGACTTGTTTCACAGAAACGTATACCGTTCTCTGTCGAGATATACCCATTTTACTGTCGTGCGTTGAGCGTGTGAAATCCGGCATCCCGGAGGCCTTGTCGTGCAATTGACGTGAACTACATCGTACAATGTACGCGCATACATACACGTTGAATATTTGCGGTTGTGCACCTCTTTCCCTTTATTCCTACGTACTTCGACATGCCTGTACGTACGCTTCGTCGATTTTTTCGAATTCACTTTTATTCCCTCTCGTTTGATTCCCCGTCTTTTCCTTTCGTGACAACCGCAGTTGACGCCAGAAGTGCGTTCCTGTACAGGTGGATCACGTGTAGCCGTTTATTCGCACGAATCTCTGAAGCCTTAATTTTATTGCAAACAATTCCTTCGTTTCTCTCCAGACAATTTTCTGCGGTTGCATTACGTCATCGTTACGGATCTGTGCAGGTGAAAAAAGAAAAGTTCGTCGCTTCGCGCGCCGTTGACAGCGAATGTGTATTATAAAATATACGTTGCTGAAAAGTGTGATAAAAAAATTTCACTTAGATGGAAAAATATAAAACAACCTAAAACTTGAAAACAGCTTTTCGTCCTAGGTATAACCAATTTCGATTCATTTATACATGTATACGTACGTCATTTGTATAGGTACGTCTGGGATCCATCTCTCACCGTGTTAATCAGACTTACCGTTCACCTGCTTCAAGTGCGATTACAATCGTAAACGTAAATACCGTTTGTCGCGGTTAGAAAAACGTCAGCGTTCTATAATTCGAGAATATCACCAGTTGTTAGATATGTATAATATAAAATAATATATAGCACAGTGTACTTTAAAAGATTGTTCAATACTTGGCAGCTTGCCTTGGTGGGCGACAATGGGATGTATAATAATAACTGGTTCGTTCGCGCGTCTTTCTTCCTTGGCTCAATCCGTACTCGTTGACCCATTTGCTCGTTTGACCATAACGACAATTCGCATGGGCATGAATTTTTAGTCAATCCAATATACGTGTGTATACCACCTCTTCACGATTCACCCGCAATTCTATTCTTTTGTCGTAACTCTCTGTAACAACCGACTTTCCGCTCCAATTTATATGATCTACGTCATCGTGCGTCACGAGATATACATATGTCGTATGTGTACCGGCACGTAGGTGTAATGTACATAATCGGTCAATTCAGAAAATTGGTAGAAAATTATCCTACCTATAGTTAGAGGCTATTACAGTTATGGTTGACCTCGACTAGAAGTTGTTTGTTCGAATATGAACTAGTGTTATATAAAAAAAGAAAGAAAGAAAAGAAATATCCCATCTTTCTTGGTTTTGAATTTTATCACAGAAACTTGTGTAAAAATCGAGGTAAAAATCCAAGGGTTCGTATTTTCATTACGTATAGCATTACATTAGTCCGATTATATCTTCTTTTTTTTTACACACAGCGCACACTATATATACTCGTATATTCTATTTGTTCTAAATCCTTTGAACTTTTTTATATGCTTCAGGGGGCAGAAGATAGCGCGGAAATGGGGCTGAAGCGTTGCGCGGTTGAAAGCGGAGTGCAGGTCGATGCGGTGAGCGGAAAATCCTATTGAAGTAGAAAGACAAAAAAAAAAAATACCTTAAAAGACAAAGAAAAAAACAATGATGACCGCCATGGCTAGACTCCCGTGCAAGCAAACCTTGCCGTCGCAGCAATCGGGTGTCAATAGCTTTGGCACCAGGGGATACTGGGACACGCAGGTCATGCAGCCGACTCAAACAGCCCAAACGAATCAGCAACCCCAGCTGGCGACCACCCTCTACGTCAGAAGTAACCGTCACCAGGGTGATTACGCGGGTGAGAATACCATGACAATTTGTAATTTATAATTTACAATTTACAATTTACATTGTACATTAAAGTTTCTCCTATAACTGGAATCTAAGTAACTGAACATTCATTCTTTTCCTATTATTTGTATTTACAATTAGTGAAACAGTTTACACGCGGCGATGAAACGAGGATTAGTTTTAAACGAGGTGAAAACAAAATGTCAAGTTCATAGTTCGAAAGAACTTTGGTATAAATGACAACTGAAAACATTGGTTGTTGACGAATGCTTTCTTTAATTCACTGTTATGCATTTCAATCTAAAGCTAGACGTCACCGTCAGCGATTGCATACCTACACAACCTCGTTATCTATTAACGATAGAACTAACCGCCTAATTTACGCTATGTATATGTATAGTAGAATTTGATACGAGTTTTTCAAGTTGAACGACCGTTCCATGGACAGACCAAGATTTCTTGTTACGATTTTGTGAAGCATGTACTTTATACCTATGTTCGGCAATGCAGATTTTACGATCCTGCTGTTTAACAATAAGCTATAGCGGGTGCGGGTAAAAAATCAGAAAAACCAAAAATCAGAATGGTCAGAATTCTGAATATAAATCTATCGAAAACTCACAATCACGGGAGAACAAAGTGGTGAATCTTCATGAAGCCAGAAATAATGGAAATAGAATATGAAAGTATCGAAATTTGAAGTTATAGAATTTAAGGGAAATGCGATTGCTCATAAACACAAATAAATAACCTTCAGATGGATCATAAAGTAGAATTTTCATCTATTCGAATTCATAAATGCGAAGGATCAAGAATCGGAACGGTTAAAACTCCGAGTAGTAATCTCATAGAAGGCTCGGAATATAGAATTGCAGTATATCAGAATCGTCAGAATGAAGAATCGCAATATAGCAGAAGAGTCAATAACTCGTATCATATTAGAAGCCAAGACATATAAGTTTATGATACCTAAAGTCGTATTCAATCTTTTAATGAGATAAAAATATTGCAGAATTTGTTAGATTCCGTATATAAAACATTTTACAAGTTGAAATAGATTAGCTCGATAGACTCGGAATGTGAAATTCTGGTGGAAAGCCATCTATACGGTTACTTTCGGAATACTGATCTTTCTGAATTGTACGATTCTGAATAATGACCCTTCTACATTCTGGATATCTGTTTTCCGCAGTTTCTAGATGATGAAGTTCAAACTTTTACTTTTATAATATTCGGACATTCGAGAATATGAAACTTTCTACAAATTCATTCTCTAGAATATTGATTCTATACACTATTAAATTTTGCATCTCTGAATTTTTGGATTAACGTTTTCTGAAGTAAGTGGGTTCGAATAACAGAGCCCTCTACTAAATACATTTTAGCTAAGCTGCGGCTTTTTATTCGGCACCATTCGGGACTTAAAATTTCTGATAGTATCTGTTCTCTCATATTTGTTATTCGAGTTTACTAAATTCGGAATATTGGACATTCTGATTTTCGGTTTTTCTGATTTCTTACCCCCACCCAGCTATGGCATGGCTTTCTTAAGATTTTAATTTGCCTTTTAGTGAGATCTTGAAATATTCAAGCTGCATTACACTTTTCTGAAATACTGCGTGGTATGACCTTAAATATCTCGACTCCTGGGTAACCATAGTCTGTGGTTCTGGCATGAAAATTAGTTGTGTATGTACACTTATCGAAGTATTGTACGCCCCAAGTAAATGTATCTGATTATCATTTAATACCCTTCCGTCCAAGTTAGGTTATCAACCGTTTCTTATCGTTGACCCACGACCTCTCGAGGAAAATGTCCGGCACAAAACCCGGTTAACGGTTACATGTGCCTATACACATTTTCCTCGCCTATCTATATTCATAAATAGATACCCGCGACCTAGACAAATTTGCACGAATGATTCGACAGACTTCCTCCGTTCTAGAAATAAGCCTCCAAAATATTTACCGACATTAATTTTCACCGGAATTCTTATCTGCAGGAACCTCATATCACGGAGGGTGACACATTTAGCGACAGCTTTGCTTTCAAAATGATGATGTATCGTGCAATGCGTGTACATTTGAATCGCAGACGGACAGATATACCAACGGAGTGACATAAACAATCTGTCACACCCCTTGCTGTTCCCAGAACCCCTAAATTCTAGCTGGGTGGATTCCTAGACTGCATGGAGAAAACGGGACACAAAGACGTGCCTTGTGTTTCTATTTTAGTTTAGTGGCATTGTTTACTGCGACAAACTATCCTTGTAATAACGAGAAGCGTTTTGAGTCATGGTTCTGATATGATGGGTGAAAATCCTCGGTCGTCTACGCAAGTTCGGTTCTATGTTGACAGTACCAATTCAGCGCTGAATGTCTTATTTTATTGTTTTTTTTCCGCTCATATGTGTAGGAAAGAGGAAAAGCGCTGAATATCTTGTATGATTGATTTTTCCACTTATATGTAGGAAAGAGGAAAAGCGCCGTAGAGCTGCTTCAAGAGTCCAAGGCGTTTTACGTGAAGAGCGAAACGGTTTTGGATAGGAAACAGGAGCTGAAAAATAGCGGTCACCTTCAAGTTTCACAGTTAACCGCGCCCGGGGCACCACCGCGACTTTTGCGGAAGTGTAGCAACGCCGGAACCTGTACCATTCAACCAACTTCTCCACAACTTCCAACACCGCTGACACCCCCGTGTTGTTGGTCTAATTGTCACGACCAGGATAGACGTAAGCCATTATTTCATACAACCTACTTCCTTGTTACGTACATGACATTTCATTGTAGTGTACAAAGGATGATTTTGAGTCATCAAGTTTTATCTGAATCCCAGATTGGGTGATTCGAGAACTCACTTCTATAACTCACGTCCAATTTTAAGCTCGCAACTTGTTGCGGTGAAGAAAAAAATTTCATAGAATTTTGGTTTTGGAATAATCTGAAAGTGAGTGAGAAAAATACGGATTTCAATGCATGTAATCATCCAGAACGTGTAAGGTGAGAATATTTACGTAAGAAAGGGAGTTGCTTTAACGTGAACGTGTGATAATGTTAACTCGAGTAAAAGCATTGATAAAAAAAAGAATGTGGCGGAGATCCATAAAAAGGAATTGGCTCTCTTCGAGCCAACTGGTATAAGGCTGCTGTTTGTACTGTCAACTGATATGCCAGGGTCTCTTCCTGTGTGTATATGTATATACAAACGGCAGCTGGGAGACTATATAACGCAGCATGCGGTGGCTACGCGTAAATAAACCGATCGGTTGTACTGGCAGACTTGGAATTAGCCATGTGTCGGTGGCAATGCACGTATTATACATGTACGCGTGTGTAGGTAAATATATGGGGGAAAATCGGTGGACATAGTGTCACGTATGTCTTCGACTTGTCTATATTACGTAGTTCATCTGATATGTAATTGTTATAAAACAACTATCATTTATCGTTTCATCAATAACTCATCTTCAATTAGCACTTGCTTATAACGACATATGCCGCAGTAAGCTTATAATCGAAATCTCGAGTATGCGTCTCTTATGTACTACGAATACCGCCAGATTTCCCATTACGACATCAGACAATAAAATCGATGTCCTGTCATACGTTGTGATCTCTTGTATACAATGCGGTATGAAACGATAACATTCACGGCACGTGGTGATTAAATGTACTCTTGTCATCTCGAATGAAACTACGAGTCTTGTCATGCTTTTTCAATTCTGATCACAATCTCGATCCCAGAAATTATCGACCCCAACAAATTTCTTGGTTTTTTTTTCCCCACATCAATTAACGTCGTATGTATCACGTATCTCTGAAATATGAAGTGGTACTGGTAGGAACGATGTCTTAAACTAAATCTTGAATTTTGTACTTGACAATAAGAGTGTACTCCAGTACAGAGAACTCAATGCATAGGCGAATCTTTACCTGCTTTAGCGATGTGCGGTAGCAAAATTCTTCGGATCGAGTCAGGTGGGGTAAAATGGATTACTTTCGGTTCGTATACCTGAAAATTTTGGGTACTCGGAAATTTCGGATTAACCAAAAATTTTGGGTACCCGTAAATCTAGAGTTACCGAAAAATTTCGAGCTTATCGAAAATCTCGAGTTAGCCGAAAATTGCCGAGTTTTTGAAAATTATGGTCACGGTTATTTTCACTTCTCTAAAAATACCGGGATTCTGAAAGTGAACAGAGATTTTAAAAAATTTCGGATTTCTGTCATTTCCGAAATCCCCGACAATCTGAAGGACAATTCTACAGCCGTCTGGAATTGTGAGTTCTGGAGGTTCTATTCTCAAAAAATCAGCCTAGAGGCTTACCGAAAAATATACTTTCGAATTCTGTCATATCGGCATTATTGACACATCATCGTGAAATAATTTTGTTATTGACCAGTAGGGGTGTGCGGGTACTGAAATTCTCTGGATCTGGATCGGGTAAAATGGGTTACTTTCTGGTCAGGTACCCGAAAATTTCGGACTAGCCAAAGATTTCGCGATTGCCAAAAAACCTGACCCTAACCCGTGTTCGAAAATCGGAGATTTTGGGTCCCCGCACACTGCTACCCTGATTATAGTGCTTGTGTACTTATGTACTTACACCTTGCACAACAGGCACGACAGTGATAAAACACCTGCAGTGGCGATGACCTCTTCAGCATTCGGTGTTCCTTACTGTAGCTGTTAAGCACAAGGTTCTACTTTTATCGTCACCAATGACGCGTTTTGGAAATACAGTATAGCCAATATAACGTGTTTCAAATTCACTTTCATAGCTTCTGTTTTGTTCAATTTGCTGTGATACACAGTTCTTCGATCTGGATTTGTATAATTCTCAATCCTCCGTCGTCAAAAATCCATGCCACGTTGTGTAGAAATAGGTCCAGATTTCACGAAGTATTACGCCTAAATGCAGCTTTACAAAATTGAGCTTGTCATTTTCCTATGTCATGGCCTCGAACTCCTATTAATTCAAGTGTGTGTACTAAATTTATTACAGAGATGATCGTTCACTTGTGCAAATTTAGCAAGTAATTCATCTCGTCAATTTACAAAACTATCATGTCAAAGCACCAATTTTTTAGGCGGCGGAACGTTTTTTTCTGCGCAGGCTCCCTGTTGAACTAGTCAAACATTCATCAACGGATTTCGAATCAACTCCAAAAATTAAAGATAATTCATAACGGCGTAAATCAGTGTAATTTTTTTTCGTTTAGGTACCATTGAGTTTGAAATGCTTGAAATTGAAATTTGCCCAACCACCAATAATGTATGATATAGAAAGTGTAATTAAATTGTACAAAATTGACATGACAGATTCAGTCGAAATTTTTTTTTTTTAATACGACAATCTTATACCTCGTTAAGCGTAACAAATTGATTCTTATTTTCGTCAAGTTTTGCGAGTGTAACGATGGTTAAACATCCTGAATATTCTTTTTCCAGCTGACGGATTATTGAGCCCACAAAGATCGCTGCCACCGCCGACGTTGCCGCCGAAGAGTCCTCGACTAGTCCCAGTCCCTCAAAGACGCACAATATCCGGTCCCCCCAGTGGCAACGGAAGTGACCAGTTGCAAACGAAGCTTAGAAGGCTTCTAAACACTGACAGCAAAGAGAATGTTTTCTTCCCCGATACGGCACCACCACCGTCGCCACTGGCTCAAGGGAACAGAGTAGCTACAAGAGAAGACAAGTTCAGATATTCACCCGGAGGTCCGGCATCCGTCAGCTGCAGAGAAGATGACCGCAACTTGGTAATTATTTTTTACTTTCCAATGTTAAGGAAGTGGTGAATCGATATCCCGCGAGTTATAAATATCGTCCGTCGTCTGTGCATTCGAAGGCCGATAAATTTCTTGACCGCCTCGCTTAACAGGATTGACACCGGATACGGGAAGCAGGAAACAGGATATCGTATATAGTCCGGTATACCGGTAATTTCTGTTAGTATGTACGGCGCGTGTGCAGGTACTTGAAGCGTTCACATGTCGACACCTACGATGCTGTTACGATATACGTGTAGACATTGATCTATTGCCATATCCTAGAGTGATCGTACATTATAGTATGAGCACGTGCGCGAGTGAGTACGTGATGAAGTGGCCGTAATTTCGTGTGTCGTCAAAGAATAATTGACCGATTCTACGGGATGGTAGATAGAGCACGAAATAAGCTGGGTGTCTGCTACTGATAGGGGCACAAAGAGATATGATAGGTTCACTAACCAGAACGTAGGAGCTGTTTGGGCTGCTGTCCAAACGTTATAGGTATAACAGCTGATATGCATGTTCTATGAATGTTGTATCTACGTTAGACGTATCGCGATTCTGTGAGTTTCTACTAGGAGATTTTCAACTCTTCTTTAAGATAGTCGACCCTCGATAGTCGATAAAAGCGTATATTCCCTATAAATTTATATTGGAACAATTCGCTGGATTGACGATCGTGTCAACATTTAAGTTTATTGTTGCTACGTTTTTACGATAAATACCTACACGATTTCGAGGGACGAATTAACCAGCAAATATGTTGTAATTGGAGATTTGAAATGAAAAGGATAAAATCGTTACCTTGTAAATTTTTTCCGCTTCTTTGTTAAACATATTTTTCTTTTACTTCCTCATCTGTACATATTTGCTCATTTAAGTTATGGTCATTTTTATCATGAAATACGGGGTGATATGTAAGAAAAGAAACCAAATCGACTTGTTTTCTTATATTGAAAGCTCGTTAAAATAACCTTCGAACTCACTACTCTATAAGAATGTATGCAAGGAACTTGTTGAACATTCTCTTTTTTTGACGTTATTTTAAATAATATCTGAACACATGTGGAACGTAATTGATTGAAACCGAGTGAATAATGCTTGTTTTTTGAAACTTTATTATGAGTTGAAATTTCAATTAGATGGAAATATGATCAAAGTTTCACTGATATGTCTGCTAAAAACAATATATTGGGAATTACCTCCTTCTTCCTTACACTCCATCAAATCTGCAAGCGGTCATGCGTTTACTCTATTTTAAAGTTGTACTTTGCAGTCGTTCGTGAATTATTGTTGAACAGTTACTGGAAATTGACTACAAGGCCAACTACAGAAACAAGAAATAATCTCGACTGCAACAAATTTATCTTCGTCCAATTGTTGGGTATTAATTTTCTATTTATTGAATGACTTACAAGGAACAACAGTTTTTTGTTCGCCTCCGATTTTGTTGCAGCTCATGTATTGAAAACCAAAAGACGCGTTAGGTTTTATGAGTGTAAAAACTGTTTGAATGGGTGAAAGCGGCTCCCAAAGATAGGAACCCAATGGGGTTGGATTCTCAGGCTTGGATAGAAGCGCTTTGTTTCATTCGAATACATCGAGCGCATCAAGAAATCATCCCGCTGGGTGCCCGTTTTTAAGAGTCGTTTTCAACCGCTTGGAACCGTTTTTTTGCCGGTAAAAAAACATACGTATCGTTTAGTTTTCAATGTTCTACAACGTACATGAGTTGCAACCAATTCAAAGGTGGACGCCAAACTGGTGTTCCTTGTTAGTATACAGGAAATCATTAATTGTGAAAGGAACCTACATGATTTTACTCAACATATTGGAGTGAAGCCTATGCCAACGAGACAGAATAATGTATGCATATTATTTTTGTATATTAATTTTAGCATGGGGTACCACTTGATATTTGCTTCAAATTTGGTAGAAGCAATTCTCATTCCCATTCGTCCGGAAGGTCTGGAAAAAAATCAAGCAATTCGTCGCCTGCTGAAACAACCGTATGTCATAAGTCACTTCCTGATCTTCACTGTACCAGTACAAGAAGTCGTGCATCCCTATCTCCACATTCGTCATCAAAGTCGTCCTCTAAACCATCAGCGTCTGGGCAGCAACAAACGATTAATAACTGCCCAGATTGTGAAACTAGCTCAGATTATTCGGAACATAGCTTCAAACGAGATGCCAGCTGCTACCAAAGGTGATCTTTAGCGATCAGTTAATTACAAAAATTTTTATGAATCACTAGCTAGAAATCAAACGTGCAAGAATTCTTACATTTCCAAACCTATTACGCAATAAGGGCATTAAGTTTCTTTCAAGAAATACAAAAAAATTCGGAAGATTCACCAGGAAATAAACATACATACACACTTGCTAGGAATTCTGTGTAAAACAAAATTGATAGTAATTTGGATAGAGAATTTTAACCTGAGCAGCTGCATTTTGTTCAGAAAAAAAATGATGACTTGGAATTTTAGTTCTAGGCATATTAAACGGTCTTTGGGGTCAGGAGGTGGAGATGCAAGTAGCGTGTTGTCGTCTGGTGGTCGAACACAGAAATCTTCAGGATCAAGCAAATTGAGTCATGGAGCAACAGCAAGAGATTCTGGTGGCTCTTCTGGTCACTGTACCCATCGTAGCGAGCCTCCACCTAGAATTCAAGTGAATATTACATTTCCACAAAAAATTAATTTTCGGCCAAGAGCGAAATTTATTTTCTACTGCTGAAATTTACATGTTGTTAATCATAGGACTGCTGGAGTCATATTCGTAGAGACAGCGGAGCTTCGACACAACATTCCACAGAAAAAGATAGATCAAGAAAAAGTAGTTATGGAAGTTGCACGCCGCAATCTATGGTGAGACCATACACACCAGACTCAGAAAGCAGTAATAGTCAAACAGATTTCAGCCCAACACGAAACTCAAGGTATTGTCATCTATCATGGGTGATATATCACTTAGACCAAAGACAAATATGTTAGATCGTGCCGAACGAAACTACTGTTGTGAAGCTTGGTTTTTGGAATATTTCAGGTTTTCAGATAGTTGGAAAGAGGAAAGGGGTAGACCAATATTGCGATCGAAGTCGGATATCAGCGACCGCTACTGGCGACACGACAACATTCGTTCAAATAAATCAACACATCCAACTCGTTCAGTTGCACAGCTTGAAATTTTTTTCGACCGTCTCGGCCTAGATTCGGACAATTATCATCGCATTACCGATCCAGATTCAAAGTCCTCTTCCCCAGTTTTCTTTGACAGTGTTAGTTCCGTCGATTCTGCACTAGGACTGTACTCATGGGCTGGTAACAATCAAACAAATCAGTGGCAAAATAACAATTGCAGCATTGGAAGAGGAGGAAATGACGATTGCAATCAGAAGCCAAGTGATCCACCGAGTATAGTGGAACGTAATGCCAGGATCATTAAATGGCTTTGCCAATGTCGGAAAGTGCAATTTGGCTACAGTTAAACCAGTCGATGGCCAATTTTTTTAAAAAGTAACTCCAAATATTGCTATTATCCACTTTTTTTTTTAAATACATTTTGCATGTGATAGCTGATACTCTATTCGATTTAGGTGAGTAACTTACATTCCAGAATAGCGAAAAACTGAAATGAATTATAGTTATCTTGCTCCTTTATCTCCTAACAGAATATGTAGACTTCTGTCAACATTTAGTGTGAGCTTTGACTTCAGATATCAATGACCCATTTGACGATTCCATAGTTTATAGAGTTTTATTAAAAATGAATCGTTTGCTTATTATTGCATATATATGTGTAAAGAATATTTTTAAATGGTGTTTCAGAAACACACGTGCCATTTTTTTTGTAATTTTGATTAGTCAGAAAATTTTGACCCTGCAATATATTCCTAAGTGATTACCTAGTGGAGAGTGGAGGATTTTCGTTCAACTTTAATTTGTATACAATATGATAATTAGGGCCTATAGTTCATTTCGATAATTCGGCAAACTCTATGACTGGATACATATTCACTAACCGTTGCCTTTCTTAGTTTATTTATCTATTAAATAGATACGTTATTGAAATTCGTAATTTCTCAAAGCTGTTACATGGTGTAAATACTGCTTCATTTTTTTTAAAGACGCAGCCGAGGTTATGCGTTTTATTCTTCATTAATTGCTCCCATCTGCCATCAATCTTCGCTTTCGAAGTGCATATAAAAAATTCAGTTCAGCCAATAATGTAGCTCCTTATAATGACGATATTCAATAATTGAAATTGGATTGATCAGATTTTTTTCAATTACCAAGGATTACCATCAATGTAGTACAGCTTTTACATTCTTTCTGATACATTTAAGGTCACTAGTGTGTAGTCTGCTGCCACTTGTTTAACATGAGAAGCAGATGCCATCAGTGGCTTTTGGGTATATGATTATCGTCAATATCTCTCGGCTGTATCTGTAAGTTCCTCAGTTTATTGCATTAGTTTTAAATATTGTGACAAACAACTCAAAAATAATGCCTTCACTTGCTGGTGTTAAATACCGCAAATATACAACACACTCAAATAACGTTAACGATCAAATTTTTTTTGACGGAACAATGATCTAATAGTGAATTCAACGTATAGAAATTGCACAATAATTGAAGACTTGAATTGATCGAGGCTGTAAGTAAAAAAACCCTTTTAACAAACATTAACTTGGGGCTTTTCTTAATGCAAATCTTCAGTAATTTGAATGATGCGTACTTAAGTAGATGTAGATAAGATTATACTCTATTAATTCTCAGAAATTTAATGTGTTTACAAAGATTATGTGGTGCAACATATCTCGTGTACATATTCTGGGACAATTATGTCTTGAATATTCAGTCATCAATGTATGATGTTGATATTAATTCATAATCAGAATATTGGTAATAATTGATAACCTGATTAGTATGATCATTATTGTATTCCAGGTGCATTAATATGCAGTGAGCATATTTTTTGTTTGTGAGAATTTGGCATTTTTCAATTAATGGTGAAATAGAAAATTAATCAACATTCTTTAGAAATTATCGCACTCAGCAGCCGTTGCATTGATCAAAATTTTTCGTAGCGTTATACGTATAATTCATTTTGGCGTGTTCAAATTTGTGTCTTAAAAAGTACGTATCTATCTGACAATTTAATTATTTTATGCTAGCAGGTTTAACAATAATCTGTACACTGCATTTAAATGTCCTCTTGAAATAGACATAGACTTATGAAATTAGTCAATATATATTGTTCTACAATTAAGTAGTATGTACGCGTAACAAGCTCTTACGACCATTTATAGTAATCGAGACTTGAGATAGATTTGAAAAAATTGTAGTAGCTGTATTTCAGCCAACTCGTCTTCATTCGATACATACAGTTGGCAGATATTATTAACGTATTATGAAATAATAGATAATGTTAAAAATTTGAGATTTTCATCTTTCTATATTTAAATAGTGTTCTGAAAAAAAATACACACACACACACACACACACACACACACACACACACACACAATTATTTATATACGTATATATATATATATATCTATATTACGTATAGAGATTAGTCAAAATGTTCGTCAGATTAGATCGGACAGAATAATTATTGTAAAAAAGAATGGAGTTCGAAATTTCTTAGAAAATGTTGACCAAATACTTGTTAGACAAAGGTTTCGAAATGTCTCTTAGAGTTGATTTACGTGAAATTTACAAATCGGTTACTGTTTGTTGAAGGAGAGATATGCAGCTCTCTGAATTTTGTTAATATTTGTATCAAATAATCTAAATCCTTATGTAAGATAGACTCAAGAATCGTATCCAGAGTATTTATACTATTCGATTATTGCGTGCTTGCACCAACACCCCAAAAAGAACCTTCAAATTTACATATAATGTAAGCAATGTTTTTGAAATATAACTGACCGTTATTGAATATAATTTTGGTATGAAGTATTTGTATCAAGTATTATGTTTCTAAATATTTTATTCGTATTATAGACTTAATATGTTGCGATGTGAAAATTATTTTGTGCAACGTTATTTGTTGAACGTTCCTTCACAAAATTTGAATAGAATGTCGTTGGTTGCTGCAAACCGAGATTCATACAAAACCGTATAAAGATTGAATTATTCCATAAATTACGTAATACTTGCTGTTTAATAAATCACATACACTGCCACTGTGCACAAAACTCAAAAATAAGCTGAATATCTTTTACCTACTGATTATGAAGTATAATATTTAAGGTTGTTACATTCGTAAAGTTTTAATTGCTTTTTGATGCTCTAATCTTGTACAGTAAAGCGTATTAATGACTTATTAAATAATGTTACAGTTATTCTGCCGTATATACGCTCCATAATCTGCTGCCGAAGTTGCATTCATTTTAGTGTAGTAAATATTGAAGTGCACTTTTGAAATTCTTGTAGTTCAAAGCACTAATATAATATGGAAGTTTCAGATATGAAAAATTGAATTTTGTGGTTCTGAAACAGGGTAATAATGGAATCTGAAAATTATAAATATTAATCATATACTTACAAATACAAAGGGTTCATTATGTTTCACATTTATCCTAACATCAGCTAACCCACAAGTTAATTTTTCATAGTTTGAACACTTTGTATGGTACAACCTTGGTAAATAAATAAACAGTCTGTGTTTTACAATTCTGAAAAAATATTTTTTTGATTACGATATATTATTCTTCATTTTAATACGATTGCCAGCATGACCGGGTCGAAACCTTCGTAAAATTATATATTATGGAGTTTGGAATATTGTAATTATAATTGTGAATTTTCTTATTTCACGGGATATGCAATTCATTGTACAAGTATGAAGTTTCACATATGCAGTTTTATTTAGATTAAAACTGTAACATCTGTGTTTATAACAAAGTTAGAACTTGAAACATTTTATAAAAATACAAATCTATTTTTGTCTATAACTCCAGTTATAGTTAGTTGTCATTACAGTAAAAACATGAAACTCGTGATGGCATGAACCTGCTTATCGTCGATCAAATATATTTTCATTGTGTTTATTCATCTTCCGCTAGCATTTAATGTAACATACATTACTTGTGGTAACATAAAAAATATGAACGGATCGCAAATGACATTATAACTGTTTTTGGTCTGACCTATTGATATTACGTTCTGGTGGATACACGTCATTGAATAGGTTCTTCTACTTTTAAGTTTCATGTTTGACTGTAATATTTAAATATAATAGGTATTTAATATAGGTATTTTTAAATATAATACAGGTATTTACAATGTCTTAGACCAAATTCCACTGGCGTATACTTCTGTAACAGAATGTTGTTGCACCTTGTATGATTCAAGGGCAATGAAACTATGAGGATAATATGCAATTAATCAAAATATTTAATGAGAATATATGATAATAAATAAAAACCATGAATGAAAGGGTTTATATTACCACAGCAAAATAAATTTGAATTAACTAATCAAATTATGATAAAATCTAATTTATGGAGAGTTTTAAAACTACTCACAGTAATAGCTGCTAGAACAAAACTGAATATTAACATAATGTAGCCAATACTAGAAAAAAAAACTTCGTTTAATAAACTTAAAAATATGGGAAATACTACAGAAATGTCTGTAAGGAACTTTAGTAATGTACTTCGTTGGGCTACATGAATTTCACTGATCGCGAAATACAAAGACTAACAATGGAATTATTCTATTTCTCAATTTTCATTCATATAGGTTTTAGGTATGTTATCCGACTTTAGTTTAACTTAGTTATCGGATAATTATTTTTTAGTAATTGCATAACTATCTACAAGTTCTTAAGATTACGTATTTTCGTGCAATTCATGACATCTTTTCGTTGCATTGCTGATTAGTAATTAGGAAAAGAAGTGATCAGTCTGGTTTATATCAAGATGAGTCAGTTAATAGTACGATACAGCAGAGTGTCTGGAAAGTCGTAATAAGTAAGCTCGGAATAGTTTCCTCTGTGAAAAGTCAACATATAAAATTCTGATGTTTCCCAAGGTGCATACGTTAGGGTAGTCCTTAAAAAGGTCATTTTTGCATTTCCCTATTTAAAATATACATGTTTCGGACACATTCGTAGTATATATTTAACATGTATATTTTTAACGGGGATATCCATCCTGTTGGCGAGAGTGGTTAGAGTTGAGGTAAAAATCTTAAAAAATTAGGGAGATATTTTTGAATTATTTGGAGCTGATATCTGGGGTAGGCGAGTAATGATTCAGAAATGATCTTTTTTAAAGACCACCCTAGTATATATGCAGGGATACAAAATTAAAAAATGGAAGTTGATATTACGACTCTTGACTTTCTTTCGCCGCATCTACGCATCGTAAAACAATACCCAACACACATAAATATCTACTGCTCCTTAGAGTAAGAACTTAACACTATCCTGGAAAAGTTGCGAGTTACACTTTTATAAGCTGCATGTTCAGTATAGGTAATTACTAACTATCCTTGCGGATCACGTTCTTACACTCAGGAATGGTCGATATCTTGAACTTTTATGAAGGAAAAGATTACATGCTTACTTATTACAAGTTTTGGGCATCCTGAATACATGTTGCCCTTTGTATACACACATACATCCATACATCCATACATACATATATACATATATACTTACGTACATTCATAATTTAAAATTATCGCACAAACAATTGCACCACGAAACTGAAAGCCATCTCAACCTCCTCTAATACACTGATGAACATTAATGGAGATTATCAAATTTTATTGTAGAATTAGTTTTTTGTTCGAGTCATATTTTTATATTATATGTGTTTTGAGACAATTTAAAAAAACTAAGATGTATCTGACTATAATTGCACTGTTAAAATTACATGTCTAAGTCAATGAAAAATTGAGACTTGAATCACACGCGGATCCTATAGAAATATGCGCTGGATTTAACATTTTAATACATCTTATATTATTACTATTTACAATGACAAGTCGATATTTTCACAGTCAGCTCTATACTTTCCCGAAACTTTGGAAGAACTTTGCAGTTTCACATCTTAGCATACTATGCCTCTCATATGTCTCATCAAAGACCATTTCTACCAAAACGATTGTACTTAATTTTTGGGTCTGGCAGTGAACGTTTGCTCTTTTTCTGTGTTTGAAATTTCTGACCCTTAATTTTTCTCTATTCTGTTAGATATTAATCAGTTTACAGAAATTAATCATTGAAATGACTGATGATTTCTCTTCGACTTTCCTGTTTTTTGTAATCTTTTTTTTTCAATTCCTATAAGTCTCTAACCTTTCCTATAATTTCATTGTTTCCTTCTGGCTGTCAATCTTCGCTCACTTGCTCTAGAATTATAATATGTCGTAGGGAGCTTTTTCACATTTAATCTTGTAAGGCATTATGAATAATTCAAGCACAAACTATGTATTCGTAAATGGTTACCTGGGCGGCAAGTACTTGAGAGGTCCTAAACTTAAAACAGAATTCGCACCAAGGGCAGCTAAATTACAAATACTGGAGTTACGTACACCATCTCTCGTTACTATAGGTAGTCCAAAATAGCCACCAGTTTGGGCACTAAGTTGAGACAGAGGAATGTAACTTTGAATACCAAGACTTGAAAGACGATTCAGAACTTGATGCGATTTCAAATCTACAACCGGTAGTGCTAGCTCTGCCCCACCATTCTGTAACATTGTTTCTGTTTCTTTATGGTAAGTTTGTATATGTTGGGCTAATGCCTGTGCTGTCGGATACTGAGCTGGACACTGATGACACCTGAAGATGAAAGAAACATCACGTGTTGTAGATGCAAGAATGTGTAACTTTTCATTTATATTAAAATATACAAGATATGTTAAACAAATCGCATACAATGATTTGTTAAAAAATTTTGTCAACAGTTACATTGCAAATGATACATTGTAGTTTCAGAGTTTAATTCTCATCACCAGGTTCACTCGGAGTATGAATCAGTTTTGCTTGGTACTATTTGTTTATTAAAGGAATTAGAGAACTTACTTGTGAAGCAGTTTACTAGGTGTCTGATGCGTCGCCATGTGTTGTGTCAGCATTTCTTGATTTTGAAAAATTTTGTCACATACTTGACAAGTCAGCATAGCTCTGAAAGATACAGCAAGAAAATATTTATTTTCAATGCTGTAGCACGTAAATAAAAGTGCAGCTTTTGAACGAAATTTAAATTTTTTTTTTTAATTTGAGAAGAATTAACTACTTTGATGGTCTGCCTCGTCGTGTCATGTGATGCAAAGGTTGGGGTGTGTCTTGCGTGAGATCAACTGTGGGAGGCCTGGGTGGTCGATCGACATCACTGGTTAATTGTTTGCTTGGCCTGGTTTGTGGTACTGCAAATTGTCCTTGCTGTTCCTGTTGTTTTCTTTGAGAAGTTGCAGGAATGATGGATATTGCTGAATTTAAATTCAACGATGTCACGTTTACTGCCTGGGATGGCGAAGGTGGTGCTCTCAATTGTGGTTGAGGAAGTTGTTTACCTTGTTCACTGCTCTTGTTTTTACTTGCAGCAGGCGTAACGGTGATTCCCCGAGCAGCCAGTACATTTGCAACAGCTTTTGCATCAGATTTCTTACCCGTGGGGCTGGAGGAATTCCCCGTTTGTGCTGAAGTGGAACATTCAGATTAGTTGAGTGCATAATTTTGACTTTTTTTCAGTATTCTCTTTGATTAAAAATGGGTTGAGAAAAAAAAGAACAAAAATTTAAATCAATCGAAACCAGAAGCTCTATTAACAACAAAAACGAAAAATTGGGCATCTGGACTAGCCAATTTTAAACCCACCAAGGTATAATCCATTCATTTATCTACACTAATATAAGAACGCCAAAAAATGTGAACTTTTAAAAATTGCCATTGACCAATTGCATACACATTTGCAGTAATTCATACTAGGCTGTAATTGATTAATGTTTAGACTGCCGAAACACCACTATAGGAAACCCTGACATGAAAGGATGTGCCTGATAAAAGTGCATGTTTTTTGATGATTTTTTTAAAGAATTATGACACCCCATTTGAGCACGATCTACAGATGAAAATCCATGTAATTGATTCAAATTAATTAATTTACTCAATAGGATTCTCATATCATTAAGTCTTCTATTTTTGATGGCTCAACACTATACATCCCGTTACTGTTACAAAATGTAATTGGGCAAAAAAGGGGGCCTTACAATTTCTTTTACAATGTTCCTTGTTTAATAATTCAGATTATTTTATTCTTTTGTTGTAATTTATAATTAGTTGTAATCCATTTGTTCATTTTCGTTATTGCTTATAGAGTATTTAGGAAGAATTTCAAGCTTCACCGAATTCGACCCATAACTATATTATTGCTAATAAACAATTAGTGATGCCAACTATTTAATGCACATGCAAATGCAGCGGAAATACAATTTACCTGGCTGTCGGACACTCAATGTAATGGAATCTGTTAAATGTATGGTCGAATCGTTTCGTACAGATGGTTGAACTGCTCCTTGGACACTTTGTATAACAGGTAATCCGTCATTTCTCTTTTGTTGTGCGATTATGTGACAATCAGCATCTTCATTTCTATCAGGTACCAATACATCCATTCGTCTTTGTTTAGATGCTGCATGCATTTGTTGGTGTTGTGGTGGTGGGGCCACTAGTTGGGCCGACCGTTTCAGTCTTTGTCTGGGTACAGCCTGTCCAGCCTGTGAAGGTATCCTTGGCGCTCTACAGTAATCATATTTCTGTATTAGTTATCAACTAACGAAAAAAATTTATTTCAACTAGGTAATAACAGTCCAGTTTGCTATTCCATTTCATCACCATGAAACTTTGTTTTAATGAATTCTAATATATTCTGAGTAACATCATCTATTTGGATGATTGTGATAATTGTTACTATTTTTATTTGACTATTTTTACTCGATTACGTTAGACCAGTTCAGTAATTGTTTTTTGATAGCTTGATTAGCTTCGCACCAGGATTTTGAAGTAATAAAAGTACATCCAGTAAAAATCTCAAGCACTCTGAGCTGCTCAAGGTGGAATTACTGTACACACCGTTGGTTATGCAGTCTTCATGTTGTTAAATTGATATGCTATAAAAATCCAAGGCTGGGACACTAATCTCATCAGTGCTTCATACTATCAGCACTTGAAAATCAGGAAATTAAGTAGTAGTTCGATTCTATAAAGATTTAGTTGCAACCTGAGATTATGAGGAGCTGGATATCTGCCACGCGACATTTGATGGGGCATTTGTGACATGAGCGGTGGAGCACCAGACATATGTTGATAAGCTGCCGTATTGTATGGTGGATATAAATGGGATAAATGTGGAGGAAAATGCATCTGTTGAGGAGGTCCAGGCATGTTATACATCGGAGGACGTCCTCCGCGTGACTGATAATAATGAGGACCAGGAATTAGGGTATTGACACCTGGAGGCAGAGACGGAGGTAATTGGGGTTGAGGTAGAGGCATACGTTGCACTTGTTGAGCAAGTTGTTGCACAGGTGCCGGTAATTGATCAAAATTCACTGGCGGACTAAGCCTTTGGTTTTTATTACCAGAAATAAAAGGTGGAGTACCAGTTTGATGAGGCGATCTTAATGGGGATGTCCTGCTTAATTGCGGTGAGTTTGAAGAATGTGTTGATCCTAAACTACCCCCATGGGGTGAACTTGTATTTACATGAGGTGATAATTGATTCAAGTTTGGAGATATTGGTGCTCCGTGTGCTTGAGCTTTATGTACAGAAACTTCCCTTAGTGAATTGAAAATGAGGTTCACACAATCTGGAATGTTGCACTGAAAGTGTCCAGCATTTGTTTTGTGTACATCTAGTTGAGTTATATCTGGAAATTTTTCATTACAGACACGACAGGTGCTCACAGTTTCTGCTAACCTCTCGAGTGATACATATTCAGTTTCTCCAGGCGGCAAATTACTTGATAAAGATGTTTCATTTTCATTACGTCTGTGATGTTCCATTAAAAAATTTTGTAATAATGAACCAGTATGGGGATCTGCTTGATCTACAGTTTGCTCTCCCTGTTTATCTGTGTTTTCCGTATTTCTATTTGACAAATCACTCGATAGTTCATTCCAATTAAAATCAGGATTTGATTTTGGAGACTGGCTAGCTTCTCCTTGAATTTCATGTGCGGAATTTGGTTTTGGGGATGGAATAGGACATATGGAAGATTTAGGAATAATGCTAATTGATGAGTTTTCTGTAAGCTGTTGAATCATCGCAGTTGTTTCATCGGTATTTGCTTCTATTGGCAAACCAGTATCAGCCAAGGGATCTACAGTCCTGTAAAAGTAGAATTCTTTATCATTCTGATTTCACAAATACCAAATGTCAAATATAAACATTTCCATTAGATTGTCAATCACTACCTGGTGTCTTCGCCAAGTTTCTTCAAATTTTCAATCGCTTCTCTGCAGGTGGCTTCTATCGCATCAGACTCTTCATGATCATCGATCTCAGGTAAAACCTTCTCAGAATTGCCAAGACCGTCGATCGATGGCTGATCCTCAATGGCCTGATCCTCTCGTTCAGGCGCATTGACAGTATCGCTACCGACACCTGAATCACCTTCATTAATATCCATGAATGGTGGTCTATCTCTATCTTGCAAGGGATCGGTCCGCTCGTCAGTTTTATAATCATTATTCTCGTAGCTCTGCAGTAAAATGACATATTTTTGTAGCATATTACAGATCAAGAATAATGCCTGCTAGAATTATAAAATTTTCTCAGTAGGTAACAGCGTCTTTATTATAGAGAGAGAAGAAACAGAAATATTTAGATATTCACCTGTTGATTTATCGTCACATTTTCAAAAGGTTCATCGGCATCATTTTCTGTGTTGGATGTATCCTTTGAATCATTTGTCCCGGAACCTGCCACGTCGTTTCTCTGATAATTTTCTGAATCCAAATTGGTATTCACAACTGCAAAATCTTGCGAGATTGATGATTTTTTCAGAGTCAGTTTGAGTGAGTCCGTGGAGCCTTGTTTCTTTAGTGTCAGTTTCAATGAACCTTTTTTCTCAGGATCAAGGCGATATGTATCAGTCACGTGCTTCTTGGCAGGTTTTCGGTTGGGAATCCTGTTCAATACAACTCGAGGTTGTCCGACGTGAACCAAAAAATGGGAACGTAAATCTTTTTTCTTCAGGAACTGTCGATTGCAAATTTCACAAACCGAAACCTCAGTCGATGATGGCGTTAACTCGTTAGGCTCGGAGGCGTGTGCATCTGGCAAAAAAATTAACTCTTACTCAATAAGTAAGGATCACAAATGAACAAGGTTATAGACATAGAACACACTGATCGCGTGTCGCGTTTCGGTTGACTTTAATTCGTGCCTCTGCAGCTCTGGTGGAAAATCGTTGATTGTTAACCTTCAAATAACAAATGTAATCGACAGTGCAGCGCATAGACCCAGTCCAACCTGTGTTTACACGATTCTAATTTGTCGTTTGCGCCAAACTTTATGCCGTTGCGTTTCCGGTAGAGTTTACGTCAGTTGCGTCTAAGTTTTAAATCGATTCGGGGAAAATCAGATGCTGTGATTGGCGGAGTTTGCCACCATGACTGTTTCCCGCGTTACTCTAACCCCACGTAACGCGTAACTTCGCATCGCGCGCTTGCCGTAGCCACACAAACGAAAGTGAAAAAACGTATCTACTGAAAACTTCAGATCTAGACGTAAGGAAAACCGGAATATAGAAAAATGTCGCTGGTTGACGATATACAGCTAATTGAAGAAGTTAAAAAATATCCGTTGCTGTTTGACACTAATATTAAAGGTTATAAAGATAATGAAACGAAAGACACAACGTGGGTGAAAATTGCTTCGGACCTCCAGGTAAAACGTAAGTTTCTGATCGCGAAACGTATCCGTAGAAATACGAAAAAAGAAAATATACACACTTGGCTTGCTAGTCGATTCAAAAAAAATGTCGAAGTGGTTGCCATTTGAAAATTTTCATCAAGCTGCGATAAAACATTCACAAACGAACAATTGGGGGAAAAAGTTACATGTATTGATGTTTACAGCACAGGAAGCAAAGAACAGATGGCGAAATTTGAGGGACCGATTTGTGCGCGAAAAGAAGTTAATATCATCTGAAAATGAGACTGACAAAGCACAGAAAGCTAGTCCTTGGCCTTTGTTAGAGCACATGTCATTCATGTGGAATTTCATAATTCACAGGCGCAGATATACCATGAATGCTGTCAAAAATGAGCCAAAAACTTATTTACCTATTGCTCCAAAAAGCGACACAGCGGAATGGATGATATCTCTGGACTGTGATGACAATAACAAAGCTCTCCACAGTAAAAATGATCACGAATCAAAATCCAAAAGACAAAAGCTTCTTCCTTGTCAGGTAGATTCGTAATAAACAAAAAATGGAAAGACGAAACATCAAATGAAATAAGCCATTTGTCTGTGTAATACGACACTAATAGTGGATTTCTTTTCCAGGAACAATCTATGGAGGAAACACCAGAATTGTACCATGTTTCCAACGATACACGGAGTCACTCTCAGAAGACAGACCAGTGTATCAGTTCCCAATCTTACGTAGCTGACGAACAGCATTACTTTTGTATGTCAGTAGCGGAAACGTTACGCAGATTCACCCAGCGACAAAGTGCAGAGGCAAAGTTAAAAATTCAACAAATTTTATATGAAACTGAGTTTAGCAATGCCAATACTGCTTTCGAAGATGCCTTCATAGATGCGCATTGAAATATCCAAGACAAACAAGAACAAATATTTTTTGTGAGCAATCGGTATGTCCATTTGTTTATTTTTATTATCTTGATATCTTTGTTAACGTGCACGTAAAGCATGATTGAGCGCAGGAGAAGACGGTACGTTGAATGTTGTGTCTCAAAGTATACTCGTCAAAATCATACAAGATTCTGTTCCACTGCAGTATTAAAAAATGTTGGGAGTGAACTGTGTATAAGTTTATCGTTTCGCAGACTGGTGTATGCCAAACAGTTTGAAAATGTTAGTGACGTACCAGATTCTTCCGCTATAGCTTCTTTGGTAATCTCAGGGGAGTTTGCTTCTGCAGTGGAATTAAAAGCAATCAAATCATCCTGCAATGGATTGCTCATTTCCAACCTGTGGACATAATGTAGACTTTGAAATTTTTTCCCTTATAATTGTAAAGCTATATTTTCTATCCCACATCTTGTCGGAAAAGGGTGAATGCAAATCCCGTGTAGGCAATGTATATATTGTAACATATTTTAGTAACAAACAAATGTCATTATTTCACATAATCGTGGTTCATATTTTTCGCGTATTGCAGACTAGTTGGACTGATTCTCAAACAGGCAACAATTATATTTGATGTATTCATACTTACAAGCATTGTTATCAACAATGCCGGTAGCATAAACAAATATCCAAAACTTGTATTGTTTGATCATGCCAAATCAATGGCTTATTATTCGATATCGACGGTCTTTCGTTGAACCTGTACGAATAATTTATTTCCGTTGTTTTAACCGAACAAAACACCTATGTTAAAAATGCACGTGGAGGACTTTGTTTTGGCATTAAATGTGAAGTGCGCAAGTATTCTTTATGGTTTTAATTCATTATTATCATTTGTAAATGCAGGCAGAACTTTTGGGCGCGATTCAACATTAAATGTAATGTATGTTACTTTTATTCGCGTGTATACTATGCCCGGGAATGTACATTTGATTTCAAAATGGCTAGCAATGTTATGACAGATCACACTGGAACGCGGCACATTCGTACACAAAATGCATCAGGACGCCAGGTGTTAGGCCTGCGTACTAATTACAAGTTACTGGTGGTTATTATTAGACGGACAATATGGCGTCCGCGTGAGCAAGAAAATCCACCTTCAACAGCGACGTCAGAGATTAACCGAAATGTTCAAGCCGTTCAGCGACGAGTTCAGAGTGTTCAGGAGCCCTGTTTTCCAAAGACGCGCATAGTCGCGCACGCAGGAATTGTATGAGACTAGAGCGCTTCCGCCCCCTCCTCGCGGAGCCAGAGATGATGCTCTCTCTCTCTCTCTCTCCCTCTTTCGATATCCCTCTCGGCACATTGTGTGCTGTGTGTGAAACACCATATACGTATTAGGTAGTACACAAGCGCACGCACACGTATAAGCGTATACGTAGAGCACGTGTGTGAAACGGTGTAGACCCCCTTACAGATCTAAGAAGTACAAAAAGAGTCTCAAATTGGATATACCAACCAATCCTAAATTTTTATAGGGTGGGGAGCCAATGGCGAGGCTCGGCAACGCGCAGAGCCTGCGCTTCGTGTGCTTCACGATACCTTTTCCCCCCACCGGTCCCTAACCGCCCAACCACTGCCAATTCGACCGGCTTCGAATGTGAACGTAGCGAAAGCACTGCAAGTACCATGGTACCACCACCACCCACCATTATCCACCATCCCATCATATCCATCCTGCACCAAGCTCATCCGAATCGTCTCGTCTACAGACCAATATATACATGTAGCCCTCTAGCGGCTTCGGGGCACACAACCAGGGAAACCTGTTTAATTTCAAGCTTGGTGAATTGTAGACCTTACACCGTTTGCCTGGATTCTGAAATTCAATATGTCAGAGACCTGACGGTTTAATGTAAAACCTACGAGGTAGCGATTACAGGATGTATGAAAGAAATTTTGAAAATCGATTGTTACGAGTATTGTTGTCATGCCACACAATTTACAAACTAAATTTTGTAATGTGATATTCCTTAACTTGGAAATTAATTATACTATGTAACACAAATCATCAATAAGCAGACTTGACAGCTGCCTATACACGAGAACTCATTCTAAGTGAGGCGTGGTGTTCTGTCAACGGTGTGAAACATACGCTACATGAGGAGAGTTGCATCAAATTTTGAATGAAGAACGGTTGAAAAATGACAGTTGGAAAGAGGGGGCAGGTGGTGGGAGAGCTTTGGGGGATGAACTTGACGGAAGCGGTCGAACGTGACCGAATGCCAGGGGATATTGATCGTGATACGTTACAGACTTGTTCTAGAACTCTCGCCGTCCAGGTGAACGGAAATCAGCCATTTGACGGAGCTTACCACTACTATCTAACGTAATTGGGCCATGTTTTGCGTCACGACATCATACGCTATAACTTTCAAGCCACAGAAATATTCCACTATACGTTACTAAAGCTTAGATGTAAAGTGACGCAAGTGCTTATTTTAGGTCAAATCGCGTCATCCATCTCCACGCGATAAGTACAATTCAGTTGGTAAAATTGTTCCGTTTCTATGCAGCAATTTAATACATATATTTGTCACCACTTTTAAACAAGATTACAGATGTTCAAGCAGATTGCTATCAAATTTCGTAATAGTATTATCCATTTATTCCGCATATTGGATCATTCCCACATCATGAATGTGTGAAGATAACATTGATTTTAACTCATGTACATATATACTATTTGTCCGATTGGTTAATTAATTTGTTGGTTAATGAGGATTTTCTATACAGGTGTACATGACTATTGATTTATCCCCACTAAGTTTTCCACTGTAGGATGTGATAGGAGTTAGAAACCATGTGTGGTTAACAAGCATTTGACGTGCTCTGAGTATGCGCGCGTTAATTCCTATGCTTCGTACACGGTGCGGTTGACGTAGCCATGCTTGGTTGGAGGTACTCAGGGGCGTGTTACAGCGTATATTGACCCGACGTTTCTCCCCGTGCTTTCCCCACTTCCTCTTATCCGACATCTACTAAGCGCTCGTACTACTGGTCTGGTTTTACTGCTAGTTGCGCACAACTTTCTAAACTAAACTTATTCCGTTTCAACTTGAGTTGTTAAAAGCGTCGTATCAAAATACAGATGTATGAGGAAAACCTGAGTGTATGTAGCTTTAATGGTGGGGTGAATGGCTTGACATTCATGTCACCTCTACCAAATCGCGGCAGGGCTGTCACTACACGATCGATTTCAGACAAAGCTATTGCCAGCCATTAACGTTATTTTCTTCAACGTTTTTCATTGGGTTCAGTCATTCTGGATGACGTTACGACCAAAATGAAATATAAAGCGTGTTATAAACACAAACAGCAAAGCGCATTGAGGCTGGTATGAACGATGTGGTCGTAAATATCGAATGAGAAAAATAAATATTACAATGAATCGTTTTTATTCAAATTCAGATATTACCGGGTGAGTCGTAATGCACAAGTTTATTAATGAAGGAACAAAGATTTTCATTACAGATGCCGGTTGTCGGCATGCTATATAATCTCAACTCTCGTAACAGATATCTACTATTTTTCACTGAAATTTGTAATATTTACATTACAAGTTCTGGTTCCACTCGAGCACTGACGTGGAAAATTCCCACCGCTCTGCGACGGACAAAGGAATGTTGCTGGCTTCTATTGCTGTCCTGCTTTAATACATGGCCGTGCCCATTTTGGCCCCTTCCGACTACTTGGATCTGTTGGAGAGGTAGGTTAACGGTTCGTGCTGCCATAAAATTGTGGGTAGCTTTTCCCCACCTGGCGCGCCGCACCCACACAACGTAACCGTGCAGAAATGTGTTGGTAAAAGTGGAGAGTGTGTGAGTGACCTCCCGTTTACAAGTGTTAGTGGATGGAAACCTACAAGCACAAACGAAAGGCAGATTGCCAACGGTCCCACAGGTCACAAGTTTACCCGCCCAACGAACGACGGATTGCATAGCAACCGATGTTTCAAGAATTTCGGTGCCAACCTAACACCGATTATGATTATTCTGGCCAAATAAGCTTATGATACAGTTCCTGCCATCTCAGCAAAATCAGAGCGCACTATTGGCGTTTAAGAGCTGCGACGTATCATGTACACCGTATATATGTAGCTGTGATATAATACCACGTGTGTTCATTTTCTTACGACATTATCTGAATCGTTAATCTCCATGATGAAATTTATTTCTTATAAAAGAAATAACAAAAATTTGTTATTTTCAGATTATCGCAATCGACAAATTGTGTTGCTACCAAGCAGCACGCGACTTGTTTATAATTATTACCACCGTTCCAAGGACGGAGATCAAATCAAATGTTCCAGTTCGTTTTAAAGCTGTCGTGACTGGAAATATTCTACACTCTTCTTGTGCCAGATGAAATATAAATAGCAGGTCGTTTGTATTTTGGATTGGCCTCGCTCGATGACTTCAGCAGCCGCGCATAGTTGCCAAATGACGTTGTGAAATACGTTGGGCGACTGGCGAGGTCGTATTTCTGTTGCGCTGTTGCCATGCGGGTCTCGGCACCCGCCCTGAGCTTGCCTGATACGCTTAAAATGAGCTTTTCGTGATGTATACTGCGCAGCTGCATTATAATCTGTTCCAGTGTTGCTATGGCGATAATAGAATCCATGTCGTATTTCTAGCAAAGTTATAAAAGTATTTTCGCCGAACGGTGGTATGCACGTGCAGTAGATACGCCTTATAATTTGTCTGCAATTACTAACAATAAGTTTGAAAGCATGCACATACATCAATACAAAGACAACATTTGAAACACTTATCGTATACGTGGATCGTAACAAGATCGCAACTGTTGACTGCGTGTATAGTCCGTACCAGAAATTACGACTTGGAAAAATAATGAGTCTTGGATAATCAGTTGTGAAAACATCAGTTGACGCATATGTAATATCCCCACCTCGTACATGCAATATCCCCACCTCGTACATGTTGTGTTGACTGTGAATCAGCTTACACATGCCCAATCCATACATAGACACAATCACGTGTTGTTTTGATAGCCAAAATGAAGTAGAAGAATGACGTTACTCGAAGTTAGTAAGCAATGGAGTGGGAGGTACCAAGGACAAGACTATAATTCGTCAGGCATTATTGAAGCAGCAGCTTAAATACGCCAGCACGTCATTTGCTGTATTGCATATTTTTTGTAACCGCCACAGCTAGATGGGCTATCAAAATGAGTGGGCTATCGCTTTGGATAAGTAGAAATCTCTAACTGTACGAATCTATGGCGTTTATTTGCGTCGCAGTTTTGTAGCTTGTCAGGAAAACCAGCACCGGGTTTTCCGGTCTGCTGCATTTGACGTTGATGGAATATGAAGGGTCAGAGTCGGAAACGACGCTTTCACTTTCTACAATCTACATTGTAGCTGATATTCTACATGCTTCGAAAAGGCATGGCGGCGTAACAGTACATGATGACACGATACCAGCTGTTGATGCTACGCTTTGGCCTGAAGCTTGCGGTTAGTTATTTAGTTTTTCAACAGTATTCGAACAAAAAGTGGAAATATTGCGTCGAGGTAAGGCTGTATTTCTTCTTGATCGACTGTAATTACCACCGCTACAGAATTTCCAATTACTCGTGAATGGAGATGTGAAATACAACCCAGTGAACACAATTATGTCAAACTGATGTCAGAATGACGTCATGTCACGTCATGATTTACGTAAGATGTGAGTCATATATGAGTCGCATATGACTCATAATTTCCCACTTCCTGACGTAAGAATCTTACGTAAGATAAATGACGTAAATATGACCTCCAATTGACATCATTATGACTTGACTGGCGTCAAAATGACATAACTCTGATGTCATAGAGAAGTAAAGTCGGTACCGGAAGCTTACAAAAATATGACGTCAAGATGACTTAAATTTGAGGTAAAATAGTGATATAAAGTTGCGTCCAGTGCTTACAAAATTGTAACGTCTGGCTGACATAATTATAACTTACCTGACGTCTCGATGACATAACTCTGATGTCATAGCGATAAAAAGTATTTAAGAATGCTTATAATAATATAACTGTTACAACAGACCTGGTAAAGTCAAAATGTTTATATTTTTCATTTATAAATAGTGATTATTTTGTTACTGTACCTCTATTACAATATAATAATTGATTTTGAAATTAGTTTATATATTTTATTTATGACAATATCCTAATATTTTCAATGTTAAAAATATATTTAATGTTTGCATTTAAAGAGAATTTGCGGTAAGTTAAATTTGGACACTAAATATAAAAGTAAAAATTAAGAAATGTTATATGAAATTCCACTTACGAATTATTAAATCAATACATGATACAACATAGAACATAAATAGAAAAGTATCGTTGATCATTTTTTTTTATACCGTCGTGACATTAGTATTATGTCACTCGTATGTAAAAGAAAGACCGGAAGCTGATCAATTTTACGTAAAAATATGAGTTGTTTCTTACGTAAGCATATGACGGTATTATGATATTCTTTTGACGTCAGAATATGACTTGTAATTTATGTAAATGTATGATTTATTTCTTACGTAAATAATGTATAAATTTATGACTTTGATGTGACGTCACACATATGACAGGGATAAGACATAATATTTACATAATATTTAAGTCACAATCATGACGTCATATAAAAGTCAAATTTTAGGTCAGTACTATGTCATAATGATGTCATACTACATGACATCATATCAGAGTCATCGATAAAGTCATTTTTATGTCATATCTATGTAAAAATTCGATGATCTCTATGTGACCTATCTATGACGTCATATGGAGGTCATGTGTTCACTGGGAAATTCATCCTCGTATTATATTTTTTCTGAAGAGTAGAATCAACGAAAATATTATTGAGTGCTTCTCATTGTTGTATTTAGATCAGTAGAATATATCAATTTAATTTCACGTTCACCGGGCAAAATAATTGATATAGTGTGACTAGTATTTTTTTCTTTCTTACACAATAAATATTTCTGGTTCGAATGACGGGACTTGTATGAAGCCATTAAGTGCGAGAATGAAAATCTATTCGGTTTGCGTGTTTTGAATTTATTCGATATATAATACTGGGACGGGAACATAATTAAAGTGTTCGTACATACATACAGTATAGTAATGTGGTGTGAACTCTTAATTATTAAGGGTGGTGTTCTGTGTATAGAATAAACCAAGGCATGCTTGACTTCAGCACTGTCTCCGCAGTACATTATTCACTGCAGTATGCAGTATGATTATTCATTCCGTTATTCCATTCATACCATTATCTAACACTGCAGTATAATGAAATTAACGAGAAAATTTTGCAGTATAATTGTAAAATACTGCAGTATAATTATTCTTTCCATTGAATTGTCATTTTGTGACGCGCCATTTGAGATATCTACTTTCTAATGTAATACGAAACACGAAGCGGCGGCAGTAACGTGCGGATACATCAAGTTTAACTATTGACAAACTCAACGATAAAGAATGTATTTTATCCATCTCAATCATCCACGTGAAATTACGTAATAGCTCCTAATCTCTCACGCGCACTTGAGACTATGTATATATTGGTACAGTTTAAATTACATTAGTTATTCATGTCATTAAATTCAACGTAAAAGTAAATTGGCCTAAAATGTCCAATACAAAATATCTTGCAGGTACCAATTATGAGGAGAGTTACTCGTTGCATTTTTTTTTCTTTATTCCCAACATCTTTTTCCTTGACACGAAGAATTACGCTATTAGTTAGCATATTTTGAAATAGTGCGATATATGCCCAAATGTTATAATGCCAGTCAAACAAATCATAATGGTAAGTTTAAACAACAAAGGCAAACATACAATGTTATTACCATGTATGAGCTTTCGTGTTAAACAGAAAACAGACAAACTTGTTTACGCATAACACTCTAAGACCATGGAAAATAAACACATGATATATCAAAGCTGTGTACGTCAATCGAGGGTTAGGATCTGTGCCACAGCGGTTGCATCTATTTGAGAAGGTTTTCACGTCGGATTAATACTGTATGGCAAAAATGAAGAAGAAAAGATATTTATGACCTCGTTGTAGTTGGCATCGCCAAGTTCGAATATTTCTCTTGACGGCTCTGTGAAAGCAACTTCAATGTAATACACTATGAAGGACGTATGTGCAGGCTGTGATTTTTATTTCGGTACGCGTGCGACATTGATGTGATGTCACGGACAATTTGCGCTGTATACAGATATCGATACCAGTGCCCAAACGAAGTCAAAATAACAGTTTATACGTCTTTCAAGCTAATAGATAATAACCGATACGAGTAAAAATTGTCGATAAATAATTATGTTATTGAAGAAATGGGAATGCCAAGAGAAACTAACAGAATAGTAAATTAATGGTTAATCGATCCGTATCGATTCGGAATCGTTGAAACGTATGTCGCCGAGTTAGGTTCATCTTCGTGGCAATACGTATGTAAGCAGCTATTCGTTGTCAGTGACTAAAATAATTATTGCATTCTTGGCACACAAAACAGAGCCAATAGGCCAAATCCATGAAATTGTATTCTCGAAAAGTTTTGGTAAAACCTGAAACGAATCGAGCATTGAAATATGATTTGCGAGATCAAAAATTTTTGAAAATTACAATTCTCGAAAGTGTCCACACCTTAACTATATTACGGTTTTCCTGTACATGGAAAAATCAGAACTTAACTTAGAATTTAAGAATCATGTTTACGATTGTGGTTGATCATCCCACTACGTGCTTTCGAGATTTTTGGCATTGACCGCTTGTGCTTAATGTTCATCTTCGTATAATTCATGCAAGAACGTCGAGTAGTGAAAACATATTACCTACCAGTTTTCCAATAATATTTGGGATTATGGTTATTCATCTTGCATAACTAAATTGAGATAGCAGTATATGTGTTTTAACGGGATACCAATTTATAGCACGGTAGTGGAGATACACATAGAACTTTCTTTCGGCTAAAACAACTTCAAGCCAATATTGCTGCTGAATTCATGTACAAATTTAAAGTCACAGGGAAATTTGTTCATCTTAACATTTTAATATATCAAGAACGATGAGACCAATACCTTTGCCAACAATATCAAATGTGCATAATACTAAGATAACATAGCAAGTTACTAAGGGAAAGTACAGAAAACAACTCACTGGTCGTAATCGTAATAAATTTGAAGGCTGAGCGCAAACAGTCAATAGACAAACGGTGTAGTCCGCGAAGTCCATAAAGTAAATTTGTTGCAGACAGATTAATAGCCACGTCATATTTAATAAAGTCTGCGTGGACTATTTAGTTCTGTTAAATTTTTTGTAGAAGCAAAGTTTCATTGCTGTGACATGCTTTTGAAAAGTAACATTTTTGTCATGCCAGTAAATGCATACCTAGATTTATATCATTGGTGGTCAGTGCCTATTTTGTACTCATACGTTCAACAGTCTCTTCAGAGATTCGTTAGTGCGACGATTTTACAAATATTACAATACTTTATTGACATTTCCGACAAGATTGTGATAAGGGAATATGACTTTAAACTTGGTCTTAACGTAATGAAAGTTTTTCTTGCTATATGAACGCAAGTTTTGCTCGCTAAAGAAAAGTGCGACGAAAGGCAGGAGTGGAAATTTTTGTGAATTGATTGAATCACCGCGAACTTTGTGGGCAGACTCGTGCGTTAACTTTGTAGCGTAGGATTGTGTACAATGATTGACGTGACGCTACCAGTCTGGGTTCTTCCAGGCATTGGAGCTGTTCCAGCGCCAATTGATCCTTGTAAACTATTCGTCTTATAGTTGTTCCATAAAGGCAATAGTTGAAAAGGACTCAGCAAACGCAAGTTGTAAACTTTTGTCGGTTGAACGTTGTACCATCGAACTGTCAGTATATTTTCTGACCAGATTTTATTTTTCAAATCAATTTGCGCCGGTTGGAACAAATTCGCTGGATCCGAATGAAGATCAGCGTGAAAGACAATTTTTTCGGTATCCTCGGCTCGACCACTACGATACGAAGTACATACATGTAAGCTGGTATTATCAAGGGTACTCGAACAATAATAGGGAAAAAAATTAGTGACTCGGAGGTGATTTCCATTCTTGAAAGTCGTTGGTACGAAGTGAGATGACGGAAATATCTTTCGGTCTCCGTTGTTTGTCTTCGACTTTAAGTGAAACTCACTAATTGTAAGTACGTTTCGTACTTTGGTTACCGTTATGTTATCGTGGGGACCGATATCGACTAGTTCAATGTCAGCGTCCTTTGCTTGAGGTGAAAGGTCGATTGGTTTCATCAGTAATGTATTTGTACAATGAAGCTGAGGTTTCTCAATCGTAACTATATTGTGAGGCTTGCATTGTTTCTTCTTGTTTCTAGTTGCGCGATTTGAAATTTTTTGATGTGCTAGTTCTTCTTTCCAAAGCGAATATCCTATGGTGGAGAGAAACGATTTTTGTTGGGCTTCCTTTGCTGTTACGATGACTGGAGCGATAGACGTCTCTGAAGAAACACTGACAATTTTTTCTTTCGAACTTTTCAGAAACTCCATTTTCATGCAAGGTCCGCCTCCCTCGGTCGACTCCAAAAGCCTGATGGCCAAACTTTCCGGAGAACTATCCATTAATCCTTCGTTGGATAGAAATAACTGTTTTCGGATACCTTCCATTCTGGGTGATCGTAGAATGGTGACCTTCTCATCTCCGCCCCCGGTTTGTATCACTTCCGAGTTTTGGTAAGATTCTGATATCCGCCTGTTCATTGATTGAAATGTATACGTCCCTTCTAAATCTGGTGTCCCCGTCATCACGGCGTCTGATTCGAGCTTTGAGGGTGACATCAGTATCAGACGCCTTTTTGGTGACGCTCGAGCTGTCGAAACAAAAATTTATGTAAAATCATTACTTTTGTTTAATTTCAGTTAACTGATATTTGTCAACTATACCGTAGTAGAATTGCTTTCAAAGTGTAGATACTTAAGTAATTCAGAAAGAAACCAGCTTGATAATTGTTATCCGTACTGCAAACTAATATAATAGGCGAACTGCAGAGAATTTATTGACTAACGTAAAATTTTACGACGAACCACTATTTTTGCACTATAGCTCAAGAAATGATGTAGTGACTATGTCGACTATGTAACGTGAGCTTTGGCTAAAGACAAACTGACCCACTGGCATCCTTAACTTTTTTATGCGTTTTCATGTATTATACTGAATCTAATTTGCGGGTTTTTCGGTATATTAGGGTAGATATTAACATTTTCTTCACTTCTTATATTTAACAGAAGAGTGATAAATATGGATGAAATATTGGTGTTTGAAAATTGATTTCGCAATGGCAAAGATCCGATTGATAATAGAAAAATGGGCACATTTTGTCTGGTATGTGTGAGCTTGTGGAGTAGCTATGAGTAGGATCGTACCAGTTCCGTCGATCTTATCTCCTGATGCACCCCTAGTTGTGTTTTTCGAATCCTGGTAAAGTCTTTGATTTAAGGCTGTGAGGCTTTTCGTAACAACGGCTGGGCGGGAGCATTTGTTGTGAAAATCCCCGCGATGTAAACAAGCACTTACTCCAAGTCTACTTTCCGGTCTTAATATCGTTATTTGTTGGTGGGGCTGGGTACCTTGCAACCATACGAGATGTTTCAGTTAAATTCGTTCCCGTATATGTACTCCGCAGATCGGACTCTCAGCATAGCACCAATAACCAATCAATCCACGTTAACACGGTTGTGTACTCCGTGTTTCAAAAACTACACGAAAAATGGTAATAGAATTATTTTGTAGATTGTAACCTTTTTTCTTTGGGGACGGAGCGTTCTTTACGGGACTGCAGTGTCCGAACCCCGAACACTTGTGACCTCCGATGCACTCCTTGTCTTCAATGACCGATTTGCTTTGGTCTTGCTGTTTACTCTTCACCGGAGGAGCTGGAGATGGGTTGTGACTTTGACTATTACTTGTGCTACCGGCTCCACTGTCGCAATTTCTGTATTGCTCCATGGCTTGCCGTTCCAGTTCCTAACAAAGTCAATTTTCTGCTAACTCAAATCGCGTGATACGATGAATGTAAATAATGTCAAATAAATTTTTTTGAAACGTTTGAAACAAACGTTCAATAAATCTGTTTCCGTTTCAATTCACAATTTGTAAAATGTTTCACAAACCGAGCTTACGGGTCGTAATACTTACTTGATACTTGAGAGCTAAGCACTCTTCGGACGTTCTATACTGTTCCATGGCTTGCCGTTCTAGTTCGTCGTAACGTCTGTCGAAAATATTTTCGGTAATAATTCCCGGGGACGAAGAATTGGTCAATACATCTCTGTAGAGCCTTCTCTTTGTCGGTATATCACTAGACGTATCAACTTCACTCAACTTTGCTAAAGATTTGTCCAAATCTGGTGAAGGTACATCCTTCGGGTCATTATTCTCTTCTTCGATATTTTGATTCAATAATACGGTTCTTTCGTCGTTGCATTTCAGTTCAAAACTTCGAAAGTCTGAGACAAGTGTATTTACTGCAACGAATTCTTTCGCTCTCTTCGGATATCCCTTCTCGAGCCACTGTAACACGTCGATTTCCGATTTTAAATTCGGCTGTCTAGACTCCAAGATAAAGCTAGAGCTTTGTTGGGGATTCTTTGACTGATTTCGCCTAGCCTTCATAGCGCTTTTAGTCAGTAATATCAAGTTGTTGAAATCAACCCCTTGATTCTTTCGCCTTTGGGAAGGATCGTTATAAAGTTCTGGTGGTTTCTGGTAGACAGGAATAGCCGTGGAGGCAGGTCCTATATTTTGCTGTGTAACGTTTCCTGCGAACTTATCTTGAACCTGTATCCGGCGTTGAATGAATGCTGGACAGATAGGCTGCAAAGGCGTACAAACTGGTTGACGAGGCGAAGGGCAGACCGGGACTTGTATGTGTAAAGCACGACTCGGTCTTTGGATCCATTGATGTGACGGTCGGGTAATGGAAGTTGCGTTAGAAACTTGTTGTATTGGTATGCCCGCGTTCTATGATCACATTAAAAACTTCATTTCGTATTTTTCTAACCAAGATAGCTTGCATGTAACGAAGAACCTGAGGTTGAAACTATAATAAAAGATATCCTTGAAAAGTGCCAATTATGTAACTGAATTGTAGGTACTTGAAGAACATTTCCACTTCCTGGTATGCGCCCCTTGTTGTACGGAAACAGTTCTTCCTGATAGCTCCTCTCTGCCGATGATGGAAAAAATTGCAAAGGTACCGACTGTTTCTGATAATCTTTTAATCGACTCATCGGTCCCTTCGGGAAGAACTCCGGCACTTCGGCACTCAGCATCGGTGGAGGAGACTGTCGCACTATTCCAATTGACTCCGAACTGGAAGGATAGCGACCAAGTCTAACTGGAGCCGTTTGATGTTGGAAACCGCATTGGAGATGCGAATGCTTGTTATATGGGAGATGGTGTGGCTGCTGTTGGCCACATTGAAGATTCTGCTGATGCCGCTGACTGTACTGAAAACGTTGCTGTTGTTGCGGCGACTTCAAAGAGTTCCACAAGTCTCGTATAGTATCTGAGGTAACACGAGTCTGTAGTTGCATCTCCGCCATATTGTCAATCGTGTAGCGCGGCGGAAGATATCTATCGTAGTCTTCCGGATCCACGTTCTCGTAATAGGGTTCTAGTTTGATTGTTATTCGAAATAACCGAGAAACAACACGTCAGTAGGGATAGTGAAACGATTAACAGAATCATCCAAATAATTTCGAAGTGGGATGTGAAATAATTGTAAACCGCACCGTCAGATTCAATCTTCCTGAATTCTAAAGGGCGTCGACAATCTGCGACACAGACTACTAGCCTGAGCTTATTTACTTGATACAGATGTCGCAAAATAGATTCGATAATTGTAGATGGCTACTGTGATTCCATACGATCTAAACTACCGTAATACGTAATTCAAACTAAACAGATACCGTCCGTATGTGTTGCGCGCAGTGAGGACGAGTTGGAATTCTTGCCAGTCGAGTTCGTCGGTGGTAAAATTTGTTCCAAATTAGGGTATCGTCTTTTGAAAACGTGGTCCCATTTCACCGGCGCTATTCGTCCTGTCTTGGGGTTTAAGACTTTACCAGGTATTTCCAGTCCCTCGGTAGCAGAACTTTGCAGTTGTGGTGATCTAGGTTTTTTGGCAGTTACAAGAAACATGGGGCTTTGCAAAAGTCGACTCGAGGAGCCTTATGATTATAATGACTGCAAGTATGTTTAATTGTAACGGGTGTATACTGAAAAACTAACAGTTCATTATCCAATCGCAATGTAGCTCCAGAGCTTAACCGGGTGAAGTGTTCTTCCACTTCCTTAAGCATCCACGGTTCAGTTGTAGCATCGTTACAGATATTGGACTGCTGAGCGACCGCCGTGTGGTCGCCAGGTTTGTACATTCGCTCCCTTTCCTCGCTATATTCGTAGTTACCATAATGGGCCAGCCTGGATCCGGGGATTGTGTCGCGGACGCACCTCGGCTGGTAGTTGCCATTTTCTCGATATCTTGCGGTCAGTTTACAGTTCTACCGAAATCAAATTTTATTCGTCCAATGTCCCCGAATAAAATTTATGCATTGTACGAATGGACTATTCTCTTTTTTACTGAGTAATTATCAAGAAGTACTTTATATTCGCATCACCCTTCAGCATGGAAAATTTTAAGGTGTATTCAAGACCTTGAACAACTTTATTTTGAATTATTACAGGAATCAGGTAAAAAGTACGTTTTCCTTTCAAATTCGTTTCCATACAAATTACACGCTGATAAAAGCGAGAAATATTTCCAGCACTGATTGTGCCTCAGCCTCAGATACATATATTGGATATGATCGTTTTTTATGATATTTAATGAGTGTGCTGAATCGTACTGTGAGTGTTGAGTACCACTCGTCATAGGCGATCTTCGTTATACATCGAGTTGAAAGCTTTTAGAGTGTTTAGTTAACGAAATCACACTCTAGAGTTAGAAGCCCGCACAAAACCTAGATTCTGGCTGACAATTATTTTGAACCGATGCCATCAGTACTAAAGAACGGGAGTTTTATGTTGCTATTACTGATATGGGAGACGCGATAATAAAACTCGTTATTCCACTTTTTTAATGGTGGTATTGAAACGAAAAGATACTATCGCAGTCGTCGTAAACTCGATAATAGTAACAGTATTCGCATCACGGTTCGAATTTTACGATTTGAAATTTCAATATTGGTGACATAACAAGATTTGTAATCCGTAGTTGTTATTGATGTTGCAATCATGGCTTATCTAATGAAGAATTCGACTCAAGGCTAGTACTAACATAGTTGTTGATTGTATGAACTGATCTTAATGACTTTTTCATTATTCGATCAGAAGAGTCGGTGGATTTGTAACATTTATTTTGAAAAGTTCATAAAATTTACCTACAACCAATGTGGAAAACAGTACTAATTTGTATATTCATAAATGTAAAACCAATTCGGATACTTTAAAAAGCATTATCCTTTTTATTTCTACATCATGCCAAGATTAGTTTCAACGGCGGCCACATATTGGGAACGAATAAAATGGAAAACAGAGTGTGCACTCACCCTGCACATAAGACAATGATCCTACCTGAACCCACAACGTATGGTTCAGCTTTCGGAAGGGATCGTCTCGATGAAACGCCCAAGCTTTATCAGCGATCAGTGCGATATTGGTGTAGGCGCTTTTCAGAAGCTCCTCGTCGTATGACGGAACGGAAGATAACATTATCTCGTCATCGCATCGTCAATACTTTTTTACAATCAACGCGAGAGACTGAAAACTTATTAAGTACGTTAATTCTCAACAACGTTCGATTTCAATATATTTCAATTTTAGTCGCAAAAGACCATTAATTTGAAATTTCATTCACGACCTGTGAAAAAACAACATGAAATGTGGCTTACGTCTTGTGAACAAAATGTATTCGGAGCTATGGCTTTTCAATAATGAAAATTGACAGTAGAATGTGAAAGACGAACATCCAAGTGGTAATAAATTCACACCAAGAAAATAGATGCATATCATATGGAGGCAATTTTTTTGTAAACGGAGAATTCAAAAAATTCAATAAGACGAAATCTGACCTAGTACTTCTTTGAAGTGTCATTACATATAATGCATGTAACTAAAATATAACACACATGATTTTCATTCTCTAATTTATTCTGTTCAGTTTGTTTAGTTCTATTTGCTATTAATAGAAGGCTGACTCATTTCGGGTAATCAACAGGAAAGTTTTTTGCTCATACTCAAGAAATTAAATTACTCGCGAGATCGATGATATAGAAATTAATCAAAACTTAGTTCCTAATTATAGTAGGCGTTTTAATTCGCTCAACAAATCAATATCGAGTAGGGGCCTAAATTGGCAATATAGATCGTAAATTAATTAATGTTCCTTAATTGGACCATTAGTATACAATGTTACACGTCGATTCAATGCTATAATTATATATCTCGTGTCTTCCTGGATAAATCTATACATTGACCGTAAAAGTTACTCCTGGAAACTTATTCATGGTTAAAAATTTAATACAATCTGCTTAATAGAAATTATTCCTGAATCGATCTGCTGCATCGAAGATTACGGGTTCGGGTAGTTCAATCGTCGAAACGAGCTGCCCGTAATATACGCAAGCACTGAAATACCTCACAAACCTGCGCGGTGAAATTTGACTAATGACTCTTTAGTGCACTGCGCGAACAATGTACCATGAAACTTATCAAATTTTACTGAAAATTCTCAGTGTATATATAATAATGTAAAAAGTCTTACATTTTCCAATCGACAAACCATGTAATTGAAAGCATTTGCGCCTCCTGTTAATTTTGAATTTTTTACTGATCTGCTACTCTGAAAACTGTAGTGAATTAGTTCGCAAAAAATCTCTTGAGTATCGATAAGTCCTCAGTTATGAATATTGGAAAAGTCGAAGAATCAAGTTTGAGTCTGTTAGTTTGATTTTCAAAACCTAAGAAAATCGAAATATCGATTTATTAGCGAAGTAAGAAGTTCTTAATATTTTCAAAACTCTTTACCGATGTGGTAGTCAGCAGTTAGCGCTAATTCTCTTATCATGGTAAGTCGTTTTGTCGGACCGTGACTCGTGTAGTTGGCCGAATATGCGGCGAAGGCGCGTTGTACTGACGTTCGAGCTACACTTTACAGTTTTCCGTACGTTTTGAAGCTTGAAATGTTGTCACTTGACTTAACCTAATCAAGCTGAAACCGATTAATTTAATCGACATGTCACAACGTCGAAGAGTGTGAATATTATTTCTCAGTTTTCACTGAAATATAACTGAATTCGAAGAGTGCGGTGCCAAGAATCGGAAAAATGTTTGGTTCATTACGAAATAAATTTCAGACTGTCCAAGACGGGATTTCTGCTGGGTACGTCCTCTTAATTTCTCCCAACATTTGCCAGTTATCATTTGATTTGCAATTTCGCTGATAGTTTTCATGCCGAAAATCATCAAAACTCGTTTGTAGTAATGATTAAATTTTCTTATCGGCCTAGAGTACTGTGGCAAATGCCTAATTCGTTTGGTTCGATAAACAGAAAAGATATTGAAAGACAGGAAGATCAACCTTATTTTACGTGAAATATTTCAGCATTAAAGGACTTACAGCAAGCGATAATTCGAAACCTAAGAAGACAGCAAATGTCAGAAATGTTAATTACGATGCGGGAGCAGATCTCTTGTTCCACTACCAAACAGAGTGGAACGAGCTACACGATCTTACTGAACAAAATGCAGGGAATGCTGAAGTAATCGACTCTCTGGTAGCATCGATTCATGAGAAGCTGGAGCAAGAGTGGAATAGCGTTGCACGACTCAATAACGCTTTAGCGTCGGTGCCAAAAATAAATAATGATATTCAGAATCTGATGGATCAGATAGGTGAACCATCATTCATCTATTCAATTACGGATTCAGTTATGCAAAATGTTTATTCCTGGTTCAGAAACTGATAATGATGCAAGTAATTTGATGACGGATACTAGTGTTGATTTCGTTACCTTTATCCTGTTCAGGTCATATAATTTAAAATGCACTTTGCGATACTCTAGAAAAGCTTGTTTAAAGTCTGTTTTCTCAAAATATTTGTCCATGCAGGGTCACTCCAAGAATTGTTTGAAGAAGTTGAAGGAGCCATTTTTGAAATGGAAGATTTGAAAGAAACTCTAGACCTACAGAGCAGTCAGCTGGATCACAGATTTCAGTTGGCACTTTATAAAGAAAAGAAATTATCTGAATTGGATTCTGTGAGAGGTAATATCTTGTGCGTCAATTAAAATTAAAAGGACCTGATGTTGTGCAAGAGTTATGTAACAAAATGTATTAACTTTCATACATGGAATCAACTGTTGTCTTATTTCTTCATTATAGATTTAAAGTGTCTGAACTTCTGCCTTTGCAAAAATTAATTCAAAACCGATCCATGTATTGTCCTATTATTACAAAAAGTATTGGTAATCGTTTTTCAGCAAAATTAGCCAAAGATCACTCCAATCGCGTTTTGCTGCATGAACTCAAACAGCAAAAAATTCTGAAAGAGAGACAAGAAACTTTTGGGGAAGTGTTTAAGCAAGAGATGCAGGAGTATAAAACCACTGGATCAGTTCCAAGTGGGTAACTCTTGCACATATTCCTAATGATTGAAGCAATTTTACAAAATGAAAGTAACTGAGAGTGTCAGAAATTGAATAGAGATATTCAATTATCTAGTGTGAAATTAAAATTACATATGAATTTCTACTTCCAGAATTAGCGAGTGTTCAACACGGTCAATCGCTAGATGAGGTGGAATTAGATAATACTGATTTTGCAGATCTGGATGAATTTCTTAAGAATTGATTGATTCAATTTATGAAAAATCTTGATGATCAGTATAAAACATGAACATGTACGATCAAAGGTGCCTGAATCTATCAGCTCTAACGATAAGTTTGTAAGAAGCGACAGCAAATGCTCCACATCTATACATATTCATACGTATTTGTTCAGGGAAACTTGTAAATAGTGGCTAACTAACGTATATTCTGTACATGTAAGGGAAAAGAGGTGTTGATACAAATGATATATGATACATTATTGAAATACAGAAAAAAATTCAAAATTTGCGTCAAATGAGAATACAGCGTGTAAGTGTTGTGTAAATAAAGCTATATTAAATAATGGTTAAAATATATAATCTATTTATTTTACTATTAGTCTTCGAATGAGCCAGAATATGTACCTGCTGTACTCCTAATATTTTGAATTTCAAGAATGAACGGATTTGCATAAAAAAAGCGCTACGTTGCTTGTACAGTCGCATACGGCTATTGATAATAAATCGTATTCAAAGACAAGCTGATATAGATTGTGCTGAGCGTGCCACGTGTGCAGGGCCATTCCGTAACATTCACTAAAATACCAATATTAGGTGAGCTCAGATGGAAAAATCTCAAATACCCAAAAGTGCCTGCAGCAGTGATAATAATTACTATTGTACATAGACATATTTTGTATGCAGTAATGTGTATCAATTGTGCCATTTATTCAGAAACAAAATTTGACATTCAAACGCGTTCAATCGTAGCACACGTCGCGGTCCATGGAAACAAATGAAATATTTCCGAGCATTTCCGAGAGTCGCCGAAGCAACGTTCGGCTTGTCGGCAGCCATCTTGCTACTGATATAAGTTCTTGGAACGCTGGCAAGTCCGGACGTGCTTGTTTCAGCGTGTCGGTTTTTCCTGTGTGAGTAAATCAACGATGCTCTAAATATCGCTCTGATCGGTCACGTCCCTCTTTTAACTGTGTCTAATTATGTCCAAATCATGTCACGTATATGACAAACATTGATGTATGAATCGCGATTTGGTGGTCGATGGATATTTGTTTTTCTCATGGGTACTCGTGCTAGTAAACAGAACCATTGATTATTACTGTTTATTTCTAAATCGAAATGCGGCGGACGCGAACAGATTGATTAATTAATTGTTCACTATCAAATTATTACCGCGACTTTCACAAACCAGCTCGTGTTTAACCTAAAAGAGGCTGTCGATGGTTGTTAGACGAAAATAAGCCAGTTATAACTTTGTTGTCAACAAGTGTTACAGTGTCGTATACTGTCTCAATTTTTTATGATATGATTATTGGAGAAACTGAACATCGAATGCACATGATACTTTCGATACAATTCAATAGTCAGTAAACTAGTTCTCCGATGAATCCATTGCCGAACTTATCTGATATAGTGTATGAAAAATTCCTGTGAAAATTTGTTACCATATCAAGATTTCTGTGACAAAACAGGACGATGTGAACATGTGTGTATATTTATGTGCAGCAACGTGAAGTAGGCTGACATTATGCAGAAATTCAGCAATGGGTAAGTTTAATATAATTATACGTTTTATTTATGCGTCGACGCTCTGCTCTGTCCGCTTATGCTTGGGCTGGAAATTTCAAGCTTGCGTAAAAGAAAGATGCCGGTTCAAAATATATATTTTTTGTGCTCCATTCTTTTACCTCTTCTTTTTCCCTATGTTATCATATCATTATTCAAATAGAAAATCGAAATTGTAGGAAGTTCGCTGAGGAGTATAGATTATGATGTGAAGCTTGCACGTATTAAAAATTAATCCATAGAAAACTTTAATGCATTTTAAATAGACTAAGAAAGTTGACATCCCAATAGTGATTGAAATTGACGAATAGGTATTAAATGGGATTAAAATTGAAAGAATTTGTAACTATTCAAGATATACTTGAACCCAAACAATTGAAACACTGTGTTTAATATTTCGCAACTTTGTATGGTTTATATGGACTCTTTCTCTTCTACTCTCCAAGTTTTTGGTCATTCAAGATTATTCATCACGCTTTTTGTGCGTGGACTTGATACTTTGCTGTTTTAAGCGGGATAAGTCTCTGTTGGTCGTGGGGGCCGCATGCGTATTAATACGCCCATAATTATAGTCTAACACCCGTATTCATAGTCCTTCCTTGAGGAACAAGGATTCCTTGTTCTCAATTCACGTTTCATGAACAAGAAATCCTTGTTCCTCAAGGAAGGACTATGAATACGGGTGTAAAACACAGCAATTCACAAGCGACCACTAAAAGTACTTCTGAATTACGTCAAACTATACAAGTTGGCAGTGAAAAGGAACATTTTTTCAAAGATAATCATGCGTTGTAAAATAGTTGACGTCGAAATTTTACTTGAGAAATGTGAGGAAGTGGTATGGAAAGACTGAATATTCACAGGCAGCAAAATGCTGCCGCAGGATTTTAAGGCCGGGTTTTTGACCAGTAGAAATACTAATAAAGCAGAGAATCGCTACCTAGGGTGCTTTCCGAAACTAGCTTCCAGTGCTGTCAACTATCTTTTATATTTTTTGCGCTGCCGAGTTCGTGGATAACTCTGACTCTGCTTAGGGAGTTTGTAGCGCTATCAGCTAGTTTCGGAATGCACCTCCAGAGCCCCTAGAAAACGAACTCTCGCGCTACCTGGTGCACGCGTGAAAATTCAGACTAACGCGGATCAACGAGTTTCTACCAATCATAACGCTGCGTACAGCTATGTCGCGTCAGCATGAATTTGATCATTGAAAACCAGGCTGGGGACTGCAAAGTTTGCATACATGGATGTCTGGTGGCTGGTAGTTAGGCAGGCGGCGAGGCGCGTCCTGTCAAATCACAATTTTTAACTCTGTCAGAGGCTGCAAACAAATTTTGTGTCTGTCAAGGAAATTACAGGAATTCCAAAATGTTTGTGTAATTACGAATAAAATGTTGTATGCATACGCGCAGAATTCATTTCGCAAAAAAAGAGGAGGTAGATCATACAAGCAAGGGGGAATAAATAATTGATTCAACTGGTATAACCAGAAGCTATTCTTTTTTTCATATACATTGTGCTAATGCTATGAATATGCAAGAGTGGTAAAAAGCATGGTAAAAAGTCTTACCATCAATTGTTTTGAATGATTTCTGGACAAGGCATTGTTGTTCTGCTAACCTCTATAATATGAGTAGCAAAACCTTAAATGCTCTCGCCGAAGAGTATTTCTATAATATAAATCCTCTCGCACAACGAATCGGCGAAGATGTCGCTGCAACCAAAGATGCTTACGAAGGATTATGGAACACTTTAAGTCTCGCGGAGAAAAATCAAGCTATAGATGAGACGATTATTCAACCTGAAGTGGCTCTAAAATATACTTTGAAAAAAAGTGAAAATGTCAAAGACTTGCCTGATAGTTATCCAAAGTTGCGCATTCAAACGGGAATGAAATACATGATTGATGATACTGGATCGGTGAGTTGTCTGCAGTGGATATTACATATTCATTGTTTACGGAGATGCAGAGAATAAGCTGTACCCGCTATTGCACGGTAATCTAAATCAGTCAAAATTTTTTTTCTCAGACCTTACGCTGGCGCGATGAACATTCGGCACCGTTTTCTGTGATGACTCAATCTCAAATGAATTTGAATGTGTTCGAATCGCATGAAGAGGCAAAGCCGAAGTTGTCAAGTAATTATATCAGTGATTCTTCACATTTCTCAAGCCCGTCAAAAATACCAAGGGATAATGATACTCTACGCAATGATAATTATAATCATAACGAAGCATCTATTAATCATATGAGTTTTAATCAGTCCGAAGGTTTCCCTGATAAGACCAATAGCTACGTTGCTAATGAGCGTGATATTTTGATTAACAGTCGTCCAGAAACAGATAAACCAGAGAGTATTTTTTCAAAGCTCATTGGCAAAACGTCACTTCTTAAAATTCAAAACAATTTAAATAATGAGGATACGGAGTGTTTGGTATCACAAAAGAATCTAACCGGGAAAAATTGTCAGATAACAATTCAAAATGTGGATAAAAACCAGATGAATATTAACTTGACTTCATCCTCAAAAACGAAAACTAATGAAATCGACGAGTCAACTGCACTATTAGAAACGCCCAACTCTTACAGTAGTTTTCAATTATCACAACTTCAGGATGACGGTATTCCAAAGACTGGCTTTGAATTTTTGGACAATTGGTAATCGGTCAACATGTTCTCAGGCATATTAATAATCACTACTTGTAATTTTTCGTTTCATTGGGCCAGTTAGATACGTACACGAATTTAAATTCTATTTCTGATAGGTAATTGAAATTATGACACTGAAAGCTGTTACTGCATACCAAAGTAAATATTGAAATAAATACATTGCAAATTATAGTATAGAGCAGAAATGGTGTCCCTGTAAATTGACTATTAATCACGTAAATGAATACGTCGACGGTCAGTAAATAGTAAAATCCTGTTAGTCAGTTTATTATATCTTACCGACGGTGTCATGGATGATGCGCATTTTACTCGTTTTACTGTGCATTTGATCTACTAGTATTTACCTTATATTCCGAGTCGTGATTTTGGTTATACCATCCCTGCTGAAAAGCTACGAATTGCATTCTATTTCGATCTACAGTTTCTTCATTTTCTGGGATGCATTATATGCCACAAGCGATTTGCTTACAAGCCCTTACCAGCTTAGTTTGTAATTAATGGTATCTCTAATAAATTTTGAACTTGAAGTTATATAATTTGCACCCCGGCAACAAAGGTGGTACAACTTAAAAATAGTCATTTATCAGTAGAAGCAAATAACTGTGAGTAAAAACTTTGCATGCTCATGGAAGTTACCTGTTGTTCTCTGCTCTGTGATGGCTAATTTTTCAACTACGGAAATATCACTTTTGAAGCTTATAGATCATTCGAAGTTTGCAATTCCAAATATGGTCTTATTTTAAAAATGCCAATTTTTGAGTTGTCACTTTTGTCGCCGGGGTGCGATTTTTATGACAAAGTATGCTCAGGTGCATCTATCATGAGGTTAAAGCGAAGGCAACAAAATATAAGTATGCAATTCAGTTACTTCAACCATTGATTGAAAGTTGAGGGGATGGTACAAGAAAATTAAATTTCTACTCGCACAAATGTTTACCAAGCGTAAAAATTTTCCACATTCGTAAATCTTTACTGGTTTCAATGGCTGATTTTCTTTTTGATGTAGATCGACTTCCTTAACGTTATAAACTTGACATCATGATCTATCACTATTTCACGGTTTTAATGTATTAGGTGATGCAAAATAATCTGATATGCATACTCTATTGATATCTGTTCTTGGCTATTAGGAAGAAGAGGTAAAAATGTGGTCTATACATAGTTCCGATCCTTTGCATTTGCCTAAATTTTATTCTTGATAACATTATTTCATGACTAATAAAGTTTCATTTCAAACTGATTATTTATGAGTATGCTCTGAGAACTTATCAATTTCAAGATGATTGCAGTTAACGTTAATTGTTTTAAGATCTAATTGTTCTAAAGATGTGGATACATTATTGATGTCAGAGAATGTTTACAACTTTAGCACTACCTCGAATTATTTTATTATATCAATAATATCCATACAAAAGGCTAATGGATTTATAAACTAGAGCAAGTAGTTGATGGCCATGCTGATAAGTTACTAATTGTGAGGCTATTAGATTAAATTAGTCTGATTTCACGCAGAACAAAATAAAAATTACATTTATAATGGACATTAGAAATTTGCATGATCTAGAATACTTAAGATTCGGGAAAAGTTTGAGAAAATGTCTAGTATAAATCCAAAATTGTATAGTTTCGTGACTTGAGACAATATTTTGCATACTTTCAATAATAGAACAATTTTACATATATGGATAATGCATACAATGAATGTATATTGAATGGCAATTTTTGAAAATAGCTTTTATATTACTTTGTGTGTTAAGACTACCCAGCGAACAAACATATCTTTATAAGTTAGTAACGGTAGTATTGTAAGTTTGGAACCCAAATTGGTTAGAATAATACAAGATTTTTAATTTTTCTTTGTATACTCATAGGTTTTTTACGTAACGAGTTTCGTTTTTCGATATATTAAAAGCCTGATAGTACTTGAATTAGCAAAAATTATTTTAAGATCTGATTCACCTAGCCCCTTCCACTGCGATTTTCTTTGCCCGTGTCAGATAAAATTAGATAATAATATTTAACATTGCAGTTTTTGCGTACCTTTGATAAATTTAGTTGAAAAAATGTGGGCCTAACTCCGATGAACTTACCTTGATAAATTGTGGGAACACGTGGATACATTCTAATAATTTTTAAAATGCAATTAGTATGAAATTAAATCGGGTTATTAGCATAACCGAGAATGATTTGAAGAAAACGTGCAATTAATAAATTTAATTTTTATTACAAATGTGGCAAATTGCATTCTTCAATTTTCATACATTCACACAATATTTTTACAGTAACATAATCTCTCTTACGCAGTATTTACAAAACAATTATTATAATTTACATTCATTAAAACATTGTTGAAATTCATTTCATAGCTATATTACACAATAAAATCTATAAAATCAGTCTGGCAGTTTGGACAATGTTTTTTTTTCATATATTGTTTAAAAACGCTGTTATGGCTAGGATTGCAACAATGCTTGTTACCACATTCTTGCACGACTTTGAGAATTTACCGTAATTCTCAGTGGCGAGTATTTTATATTCAGAATAGACTTGATATACAATTGAAATTGAGCCATTATGAGAAAAATACTAAATTGAATCATCTTGTTCATTTTACAAGTTTCCATTAGTCAAACCACTGATGCGGGTCATTCATAAGTCAATTCTTACGTCGGTTAATATCAAGAACTACAAACAAGTTATCGACATTTTGATCAAACTCGCATGACTGTATTTCTTACAATAGCTCTTTTTAATCGTTCACTCTCCAATCAATATTCACACGTTACTAAACAAATTATACACCCTGATACAAGGTGATGAAAATCACATATCTATAAGATTTTTTACATGCTATTTCGTCTTAAAACTAATATATTCAATTCTCTTCATTTAAGAGTCCTATGGAACATTGTATGGCAAGATGTTTATAGCTTTACAGTATCACACTACTGTCATTGGTAATATAATCATGAGTTTACATTGTGCACCATTAGTTATCACTTTAAAATTAATTCAATCGAGATATGCTTCTATTTCGTTACCTTCGGCGGTGCTATAATACATTTTCTTCAATTACCCTATTCTTCTTTTAACGTGCAAGTAATGGCTGCTTTTTTAAATTAATCTTTAAATTATTCACATCGTTAAAATATTTGCTAAAGTTGAGCCACTCTTCTATATAAATAAATTTCACCGCAAGTAATTTACTTTTTAAAATTATCAAAGATTTATTTAATTTCTTTGCACTAGACGTACTCCTCAGAAGGTTTGGGTATACTAGCTGGCAATCTGAGCGTACTGGGTACTCGACTGGCACTGTCTGGTAATTCAGCAATGTCTATAAAAACTCCGACTAAACTCTCAAAGTTAGGTCCCCAATTTAATAAATAATCCCAGCTCAATGCCGTGTTGGCTGATGGTGAGCCATTATTAGTTGGCCTGTACAAACCACTCATATGTGTAGATAGGTCATCGTCTGACGCCACTAATGTACTAAGAGAGCCTCTGAACGAACTATCAAATCCGTCGTAGTTTACACTCGGTGGTAATTGAGGTTTGGAAGATTGTGATGTCTCGGTAGTCCTTGATGGCACTACTTCGTCATCTGGCTTGCTGAATAAATTATTCGACCTTTTATCGCCCACTAACGAGTTGTTATCATATTCTATTTCGGAACAAGTGAAACTGTCATTGCCACTTTCATCCGTAGTTGTCGAATTACGCCGTTCCAGTCGCTCTTGCGGCGGCGTGTGTCTTCTGTGATGATGCAAAGCGCCGAGGGCAGGCGGGCCTCTAGCTTCGCTCGATGAGCTTACCGCATCTAAGGTTGATACCAGGCTTGATGTTCGCGGTCTCGAGTTTAATCTCTCAATTTCTTCAGCCGTTAAGCCCATTGGTCCTGAAGAGACGTTGTTGACATTCTCGTTGTTCGATTGTGGTGCCTTACGGCTTGTAGTTGAATCTGATAGCTGGCTCATTATTGGCGAATTCAAACTCCTCTCACTATTCGAGTTCAACGCATCCTTTCCAACACCACCAGATGACGAAGTTGTAGCTAGCAAAGCGCTCTGTAAAGGCTTGCCACTGATGTCATGCAACGTTAGTATTCTCGGCTGTTGGGCTGATAATTCACTACTCGGTGATAATCTGGCTAGTGGAGTACTTTGCAATAATTTTGGAGCTGGTCCCGGAGGCTGTACCACAGCCGGCGGCGGCACAGCTCTCGGTGGAAAGGGCCCTGTATGTCTGTGTTGTTGTCCCGTGTGTTTATGGTGATTGCTGAAGCTGCCAATTGGTGTTGGAGGAGTTGGCTTAAATTTCCTCATCCCATCCCGGTAACCTTTGTAGTGATAAACAATGTCGATATCACTCGGTGCTATTGAACTAGCATTTTCAAGATCATAATGTTCGGGTACTTCTGATTCAGGATTATGGTCGTGGGGGTGTAGAGAGTTCTGTGTTGATGGTGGTAATGGAGGGTGATCGTCACGAATCGGTGGTGATTTAGTCACTTCTCTTTCGATGATATCGGGTCTCTGCGGTCTGTGTTCGGACGAGTTCATTTCGCGTTCTTTATACTTCTTCGATATCAGCTCTGGTCCCATATGTACGACTCCTCGAAGATCAGACGTGTCCGAAATGTAAGTGTTCTCGTGTCTCGACATCATATTGTCGCCTCCAGGTCCAACCAAAGCGTTCCCTGCCATTATGGTATTGTTGCTTTTATTCCCTCCTGACGGCGCTGATTTCTCTTTGCTCTGCCTGCGTAGTCGGAAGACCACGAAACTAACCAATATGGCAACCAGCAGGATGACGAAAAATACGATAACCAGTGTTATGCCAATACTTAGTGGGTCTGGAGCCACTGTGGCGCTAATTCCTATGGGTCCTCGGCAGTTCAGTCCAACTTTTCCGTGATACATGACTTCTTTGAAAACAGATCCAGAGCCATTAAATGGTTGAATTTCGTTGTTGACTGTGAAATTGGCCAAACACCCTTCAAAGCTTTTTGGCACCGATTCGTGAGCAAAGTACAGTTGTCGTTGAACTCCACCAATTGATAAAACGGACAGATATGGATCCAAAAAGTCGTGAACCCCGGCTGAATCTAGTTCATCGCCAGCCAAAACACCGTCAATGAGTAATCTAAGTCCGCGTGAGTATGCGTGCAGAGTTAAATTATGCCACCGTCCATCCGATAAACCACCTTCCACCGTAGCTGTCATGTTCACCGGAGATCCCAGTAATGACGAGTAAATCAATTGCCCGTTGGATAGCTGAAACCCGAATATTATTTTCTTGTTGTCTTACCGGTAAGAAAATATCGGTGTGTGAAATAAATGTAGTTATAAGGTGTTAGGTATATGAAGTATGTATACCTCTACAGATGTGAAGTGTTTGTTGGTTGCTGCATAGATGAGGATACCATCAGGACGTACAGTTCGAAACATTAACCCAATTGTTTTCGGTGGTGCTGGAGCCACGGTTAAGAGGCTACTTTCCTCCGGAACATCTCTGACAACTCTGTTCCTATGCCACAATGTGGATCCACCATAAAGATATTCCAGTAGTTGCATTCTCTTGTGCTTTTCCGAGACCTAATCAAAGATTAACAGTTAATACATTTATACTGGGATAGTATTTATTTTCCATGACATGAGATTTTAGTTTAAATTCGAAAATGCTTTTAAGGGTGGACACCCTTGCTTCGAATTCTAATCACCTTAAATTCAATGAATCCACCCTCGCTCAAATTCACTGGTTCCAAAGCACCCAAACAGTTTGGTGATATGAATTTATCACATTGACAAACTGCCTGATGCCATTTGTCATAACATTTTCCATTGGCCCCACAGGCTGAGAAGTCCTCTTTACTTCGGGCGCAAGGACTTCGTTCCGATCTTCCACAAGTAGCCTTTACCCCTCGTGATTCTATTGGATTAGTTAGATTCAGGAGTCTACCATTTATTGAAACTGAATGTACACAGCCGACGAGGTCATCAGAATGTACTTGGCCCGGACGTTCTAAAACTGGGTCAGCACTGTCTAAACCCCCTAACATGAGTGGGTTGTTGTAGAAATTTAAAGTTCTGAAATAAGAAAAAATAAATGTCATTTGTTTCTGTAGAGTAATACCTGTAATATGACGGTTGATTTGAATGTACCAACCCAGTGGGACCAATATCATCGGCATAACAAGTGACATCTCCAAGTCTGCAATCTTCGCACACGTCTCCATGTTCTTTACAATTAGAAACACTCAAAGAAACAAGTCTTCCGTTTCTCGTAGCTGTGACTTTTCGCCATTTTCCATCAGCCAATGTTTCACCTGCTCTAATGGTTACGGAAGTAATAGCACTTCTGGCACCGCCATAGGAAAACACAGCTCTTCCATCAACTAATTCTAGAGCTACAAAATCGGAACGTCCTCCAGTTTGGGGACCATAATTGTACAACAGTAGAGCATTTGGTTTTGTTGTAGCAAAAACGATACTGATGTCGTTTGTGTTGACATCTAATGTTGGGAAAGACATGTATGAAAGTTCCTCGAACCCAAAAGTCGAACGTTCACAGTGGCGGCCATAATGACCCTCGGGACAACTGCAGCGATATCTGGAATTGAAGTCAGTACTCTGTTATTGGAATTGTTCACGGAATGTGATACATCATTTCGACGTTTATCAAGAGCTGTGGTGATAAATCTTCGATCAAAAATTCTCATACCCAGGTTTTTGGCCAACACACAGCCCGCTATGGAGGCAAGGGTTTGGTCTACAGGAATCCGCAATGGCTTCACAGTGATTTCCTCTGTAGCCTGCTCGGCAAAGACAGAAGAAATTTGAACCATCCGGACTTTCCCTACACGATCCACCGTTCCGGCATGGGTTACTCCCGCAGGCATCACCCCGTTCAAGTTCACATAATTTACCCTCCCGACCGGGAGAACAGGTGCAATGAAAATCGTATCCGAGACGGCGACATTGTCCACCCTGGAAGATATAAAGGAGTAAATTTATGAGGATCTTAATTAAAGTTTGCGTGAAATCATTTGTTATGGACTGAATATTTATTGTGATTTTTGTTGACATACCAGCAAACAAGGGTTTGGTGAACATGGATCTTGTCGTTTCTCACACCTGTCGCCGGTAAATCCATCAGGGCACCGACAAATCATTTCGAGCCGAACGTTTGGGGACGTTAGGATCATAGTTTGGCTGTCTGTAATTCTGGTATCGTCGTAAACAACTAATTCATCGCTACAGGCACCCCCATTCTCGCATGCCATTTGCTCACACGGTGAATAGCCAACAGTGATTATTGCCCCTTGAAGTAAAACTTGTATTTCGTCTCGTTTGCCAGAGAGCAACTCTATTACTTCAGACTTCGAATGATAGCCTGCGGGAAAACGATCGATAAATTTATTGGTCGCATTGGACTGATTGTTCTTTCAATTTGCATTACAGTGCTACTCTTTTAATACTGTATATTTAATTAGGGGATGGATTACCTTCTGGTGATTTGATGGCCAATGAAATGTCCAAATCTGATTTATTTTCCCCGATGCTATAAATTGTCAGGATATCCCCAACATCCATTTCTGTTTGTAATAAGTCAAGGAGAGGCCGGTAATATTGAGCAAGAAACTTCGTTGCACTTACTCTTGCTATACGCAGTGTTACTGTATTTTCGACAGTTGTGTTCGTGAAAATCAAAAATTCAAGAGTCACTTTTGATATGACGTCAGGGTGTTTGCCATCATTTCCAGACACGCTCAAAGAGTATCCCGACCCTGAAAGTGTAAGCATTCAGTCACGATATCTTATATTTGTAGCAAAATTAATCGTTTGTTTGAACAAAAAATCTCCAGCAACGAGCATTTTAAGGCTTTGCTACACACCTGCTGTAATCTTGTTTGTGTGTAGGTCACATCCTGTCGGAATGCTCAGTACACCGGAATTTGCACCATGCAATATTTTGCAGGTGTAATCACCGGTAGTATCTGGGTCGTTTGGATGGACATTGGCTATCATCCCCAGTGGTGCTTGACCATTGAATGAATGAACCATTACGTGGACTGAACGTGGAGAGGACGGGCTGTCATTTTGATCCAGAACAATCACAGTTATCGTGTGTTCGTTGTGCATTCGCGGAGTTCCAGAATCTTCTACATCAACCTGTTCGCAAAAGAACATGTTTCGTTATTGGAAAATCATTTTGTTTTTCATTTTCAACAGTTGGTATGTATAAATTGTGAAGTAAAGATACTCAGTCGCGATAAATTCGTTCGTGATGTCAGATGCTATTAGTTGGAGTGTTTCTGCACTTACCACAATATCCAAGTGAGGCGTGAGCTCTCTGTCCAAACTCCTGGTGGTCCTTAGTACTCCGGAATGTTTATCTATCTGAACCAAGTCTTTTTGCCGACCACCAACTAATTTGTACGAGAATGGTGCACCATTTGGTGGCAAATCCGGATCCATAGCGCTAAGCGTCATGATACTCGTCCCGGCTGGTTCATTTTCACTAACATATCCAATTACTTCCGGAGGATCAAAGATCGGTCCGTTGTCATTTACGTCCAGAAGATCTATGTGTATTGTTGTTGTACCAGTTTGCGGTGGTAACCCGGTATCGATTGCACCGACAATCAATTCATAACTTGGGGTTGTTTCTCGATCTAATAGTTTGGCAGTTTCAATGTCACCAGTCTGTGGGTCGACTTTAAATACTTGGCCAATGTTTCCACCAATTATTGAATAAGAGAATTGATTATTCTGAGGGCGGACATCCTTGTCCACAGCACGTACTGTCAGAATCCGTGTACCTAGCGAGGCACCCTCGGAGATGTTTGCTTCGTAAAGATTTTGCAGGAATTCTGGCGGGTCATTGCCATCTTGAATTGAAATAATTACTTGTCCTTCGTCCGTGTCATTCCCTCGTATTCCTCCCGCATTTTTCGCCATTACTGCCAATACAACTCTATTCTGTGTCTCACGGTCCAAATGCCGGGAAACACTTATGACACCCGTTTCAGATCCAATACTGAAACCACGATCATTTGATGAACCAACGAATAAGTAATAAACTTTACCATCTTCTCCTGCATCTTGGTCGGTAGCTTGAACCAATCCCACGGACGTTCCCACTTCTGCACTTTCCGATACATCCAGGTGAAAGACTGGCTGAATAAACTTGGGGTAAAATTCATTCACACCGGTTATGTGAACGATGACAGTTGTGAAGCCGACCATTTGGGGATTGGAATCTGGATTAGCGGCAACCACGTGCAGTGTATACTTTTCGGCTTCTTCGTAATCAAAACTGATCTTCGATAAAATGACGCCTGTGTTTTCTTGGATGTTGAAATGCTCCCTCCCACTACCACCTAGAATTCTGTACTGAATGATCGTTTTCTCTGGCGAATCTATATCCGTTGCGGTAACCTTGTAAACGAAACTCTGAGGCGGTGAATTCTCAGGCAAAAATGCTTCATAAGAACTTTGGTTGAAGGTCGGTGGATTATCGTTGATGTCGTTCAATGTCACGGTCAACGTTGCGGTGGCTTGTTTTGACTCAAAGCCTAGATCGGTTGCTGTAATATTGAGGTGATATTCTTGAACAGTCTCGTAATCCAAGGGCTGCAAGATTGTAACTGCGCCGGTTACCGAGTCAACGGAAAATTCTTTCTGTTCATTCCCAGCTGAGATTTTGTAGCGAACTATACCATTTGGTCCATCATCTTCATCTGTTGCATTTACAGTCAAGATAGTAGAATTCACCGGTGCATTTTCTGGCAATATAACCTGATTAAGTAGAGCAGTGAATCTCGGCGGATTTCGGTTTTCCCCTGTTATCACAAGGGTCAATATAACTTCGTCCTTTTGTGGCGGGACCCCCTTGTCAAGTGCTTTGACTTTAGCAACGAATTTTGTTCCAACGGGCAGACCTGTCAGAGACTTGCTCACAACAACCCAGCCAGTGAGCTGATCGATTGCGAAATACTCGGTACCGTTTCCATTAACCAAACTATACTCGATTTCAGCGTTTACACCGAAGTCCGCCTCGTCTTTCGCCATTAGCATCACTACTCTTTTACCAACGGCGTAACCCTCTGGTACTGGTGAGAGATATGATCGTTGCTCGAATTTCGGTACATTGTTGTTAGCGTCAACGACACTCACGGAAATTGTCACCTTCGATGACATCGGAGGCTTGCCATTATCTGTAGCGACGACTGTTAACGAATACATGTTCTCAGGGGATGATTCCTGTTGCGTGTGTTTGTACTTCAGTGTTCTCTTACTGAATATATCACCGGTCGCAGGGTCTACGGTGAAGAGATCCGAGGGTTGCAGCAAGCTGTACGAGATTACCGAATTTGGGCCTTGCTTGTCACGGTCTGTGGCCATTACCTGACCTACATGAGCCATTCGAGGTTGCAGTTCTGGGAAATGAAAATTATACAATTCCTGCTCAAATTCTGGAGCATTATCGTTTTGGTCTTGTATCGTTATGCCCAGGGATGTTTCTTGCCGCCAAGCACTGTCCACGGCAACCACCTGTAATTAATAATGGGTATCGATTAAACATTATCTTTTTCAAAATTACTCGGCTAGCGTATGTAAAGGTTTCTTTTTCTTTTCTTTACTCATCCAAAGATGCACACCTTCAAAGAATATTCGTCCTGCTCTTCTCTGTCCAAGTGCCCAGCGACCGTGACATTCCCACTGAGTGCGTCAATAGAAAATTTACCACCTGGGTTATCCGTAAAACTGTATGTTGCATTTGCATTCTGTCCGATGTCGAGGTCGGAACTGGTGATTCGAATCACAAATGATCCAATATCTGCGTTCTCGGTTACATTAACGTTGAATAAACGCGTAAATCGTGGAGGATTATCATTCTTGTCTAAAATGGTTACTAAGACCGTAGCAGATCCCGTCAGTTGTGGCTCACCTTGATCTCGAGCTTCAACTACCAGCTCGTAGGAAGCGACCTGTTAAAAATATTGAGTTATTTGAATAACCAAGTATGCCACATGATTTTCGTAAACATGTCTCAGTTTTTCGAGTAGGCATCTAAAAGAATTGTTGAAATGGTTTTATACCTCTTCCCGATCCAATATCGCGTTTGTCTGAATTTCCCCACTATTTTCATCGATGATAAAAGACGCGTCGAAGTCGTCCACAAGATGGTACGTCACCTGACCGTTTTCACCAGAATCGGCATCTTTGGCAGAGATCTTTGTCACGAATAAAGGGGGATATTCTTCTTCAGGCACAGTGGAATTGTAGATTGCAGCTTCCATAATCGGCGCATTGTCATTAGCGTCAGTGACGTTCACAAGAAGTTGAACAACACTTCGCAAAGCGGGTGTATCGGAATCGCGCACTTCGACCCAAGCCTCATAATGAGGTGCCGTTTCGTAGTCAAACCCAGAAGCTACCAGAACCTGTTAGGCATTAGTAAAAGAAATTAAAAGTGCATTTTATTACACGATCACGGGGCAGAGGTAGATTGTCGATATTTTTACATACCTCTCCAGTACGGGGTTCGATCCTCAGAGCTTCTCCAACATTGCCACCAGCCATTCCAAAGATCAAATTGCTAACCGCGCCAACTTTAGGGGTTGACGCACTCAATCGCACGATTATTCTGCCTTCCGGCACATCCTCTGGCAAAGTGAACCGCGTGGTAACCGTAGATCTAAAACTAGGAAACAATTGTCTCTCCCAGAGATGAATAACCAAATCAGCGGTAACCGATCTGGGATCCACTCCGCAATCAGAGGCTTGGATCTGGAGTTGATATGTTGTTTCACCGCCGCCCAACTCTTGCGTTGCTCTAATGACACCGCTGTGAGGGTCGATGTTGAAGCGTTTCGAATCTTCACCCTGTAACCCGTACACAATTCGCGAGTTGTCACCTTCGTCATCGTCGACGGCTTGGGCTCCGAAGACGAAGTCACCTTTGGAAAATTAATGAACAATGTGTATGCAGGTTATAGTTAGAGAAAGCGAAACATCAAAAAGTAGCAGCGAGTTGTTACGTTAAAAATGTAAAACCTACCTGGTTTAGTGGCGTCTGGGACATACGCGGTGTATCTGGGGCTTGAAAACCTTGGGGCATTGTCGTTTAGGTCTTGAACAAGTATCGTTAGATTGACGGCTGAAGCCCTTGGTTCTGTGGGACTCGAATCTTGGGCTACCAGTGTTAGATGATAGACGGGTGTTTGTTCACGATCTAGTGGCACCAAGGTGGTCACTTCCCCAGTACCAGAGTTCACCGCAAATCTGTCGGCTTTCTCGCCCAGTAGACTGTATCTGTGTACAGAGATGCAACATTGCACACGGTACCTAGTTGAGGTCGGAAATCTGTCGGGACTAAAAATATAAATCTTGCCAACTCACCGAATTTTTGCATTGAGACCCTCGTCTTTGTCGGACGCGGATGGTTTCGCGACCCAAGCTCCAGCTGGCAAATTTTCGGTAACGGAAGCCTGATAACCTTGTCTAGCGAACTCAGGGCTGTGATCATTCACATCCAAAACCACGATCTTGATGATTCCCGAACCGGTTAAGGGTGGAGAACCTGAAGCAAGAGGATATTCAGTGATATTATATTGAATAACAAAAAGTCACAATTCATTTGGTGATTATACACATTAGAGGTAGATAACAGAAGTTAAAACCTGCGTCGTTATGTTCATTGTCATTATATGTATAATTTTTCTTTCTGTAAAAGAAAAGCATCGGCATATAAAACGTTTGAAATATGTTCTTCGCCTTACACCTTCATTCTAGATACATTACAAGATGTTGTCAAAAAACTTGTTGAATTTCTCGGTAATTTTTGAACACTGAGTATATCGTGACGATTCCTCTGCATGTGGATGTTGACGTACGTATATGCTTAAGCGTCGAGGACCACGGGATTGCGTGCGATAGTATGTGTACGTACGGTCATAATCCAGAATGAGTTAGTGCTTTGCCTAACAACGATAGACAGACCGAGAGAGAAGCATACTCACGCGCGAAGAGGCGAGAACTGCGAGGGCAAGAGGTTGAAAAGGCGAGAGGAAGGGAGATACCGAGATAGGAACTGAGAGAGATGCGGATGAGGCGGAGGAAGGAGGAACGAAGGCAACCCTGTGAGAGAAAGAGAAATAAAGAAGAAGACGGCAGGTACCGCTGGCGTGGCGTGGACCATGTCCATACTCATGGAGTTGGATCACAGCGGGGAGTTGTTATAAGTTCCCATAGAAAGTTGACAAAGTGCTGTCCGTTGCCTAACTTAAGTACGTACTTTACGGTTGGCATCCGTTAGTGGCATTGCATCTACATATTTTGGAAAATTAATAGGGTAAGGCGAGCGGGTTTTTATTAAATGATGAGGAATTTTTTAGTGAAATTGTCCATCGCATTGTTGCCAATTCATCATTACCAGAAGACGATCAACGTGTTAGTTTTAATCGAAAGATAAAATCGCGTGTGCTAGTGATTTCGATAATATCATAACGCATCGTCTGTGCGTGCGCGATATGTATATCCGTTCTGATACGTCAGTGCGTATTCGGCGTGCGAATCTACAAGGTTGATTGGTTTTGCGGGAGATTTCAATTCATATATAAATGCCTGCTAGTGCGCATCGTGCGGAGTACCGACGTCCGAGGCACCTTGCGCATGCGGAAGACATCAATATCTGATCGATGAACAGAGCCAACGTGCAACTGATGACGACTGCCATTGCAATAAATCGAATAAATAATGACTCCGCGGTATCCCCGGCACGTGGTTGTGTCTCTCCGCAAATTCCAACTCTATCATGCAGCGAGGAAGTCGGGCTTGCTAAGGCAACGGGACACCGTTCCTTATCGACTCTGTTCGTTCCTTCATTCGTTTCTTCGTTCTTAAGGCTAGCCTGGTTCAATTAAGTAAACGAGCTCGACAGAGTCAGTCAGTTACTCTCTATTCGATCGGTATAAGATTGTCGTATGTCTATGTAGTACCTATAGCTGCATGTTCTCATGTACGTTTGGAAATGAAACCGTTCTGGTAAATTTATTATAATTACCATTGTTCCTCAACTTCGAGGAGAAACTGGAGAAACTGGAAATTACTCAAGGTGAAATAAATTTTGTACGATTATTTCGAAGCGATTATCATCGAGGAACGTGACTGATAGTTGGCACGTTGCAAGTGCCAGATATTATCAGTTTCTCTCGTTTAAAAACCGGTTTCATGAAATTGATCAATACTTATTTGAAATGAATATGCATTGTATCTATCCAGAATCTTGAAACTACGTTTTTTTAACCAGCCTTAACACTTCGGTGACAAGTGACATTAGTCCGTGTAGTACATTGTGCATATCATAGACCGAGATTATACAGAGACTTCAAGGGGTACAAATACCGCAGCAAAGCTTGTCGACTACGCTATCGTTTACATGCGCACGCCGAGGTGGAAAACACAGTCGAGAGTCGAGATCTCATAGCGATTTCTCGCAAGGTACGCCGCCGTCTGGGCATGACAAATTCATCTGTGATTAGCCCCGTGCTGTGACCACACGTACAACAAAATCCCTTAGTCGTCGCTTGCGTACCAATGTGCGATTACAGAGCCGGGAGAATTTTATACAAAGGAAAAAAGGAAGATGGTAAAAATTGCCAACTATACCGGGACACTTAATGTCTAAACTAGTCGTCGAGGAAACAAGCGGTCGTGTGTCATTCTTCACGGGTACAATGCAACGCAACGCAACGCAACGCAACGTTGCGTCGCGGCTGTGACTCTCACGATACCCGTACAGGTATAATAATCGCTTGGTAGTTGAGTCGAAGTTATCAGCCGGTTAGAGTGAACACACGATGTACCGTGTATATAGTAAGTAGGTATTCGAAGTTCAGTTATCTCCCGCGAGGCTATGCATCTCGTAGGATGATATTAATCGGTTGCTCTGAATGGTTTAACGTGTACTTTGCAGCTGTCTGTCCGTCCGTCCGTCTGTCTGTCTGTCCATCGGTTGGTTGGGCCCAGTGGCAATCGAATAAAGTAAAGGCCTCTTGCAACGACGAGATGTAGGCATTACCTATACGCGAATACGAGTTTGTTCACATTCTACTGGATGCGAAGTCGTTCAACGAACGTTATTGCAATGGGCTTGATGTTGTGCTTTCCACATGTATAGTATGGTAAGACTTGTGCAAAGTGCAACACACGTCGGTTCAAATCGGATTCGGTACAATTCCTCAACAGTGTACTTGAAGAAGGTAGGAGAGGGTTGGGCGGGTGTAATAGTGCAGTGATATACTTTTATCATTCCATTGGCCGTAGGGATACATATGTGATTGAAATAAGAGGTAACTGTTTGTGATGCCGCGTTATTTCAGGTCGTTACCGCTTTCTCGTCGACGGTTTCAATAAACTCGGGTTGATACTGCACGGAATGCAAATGGCAATTGTGATTCCGAGGAGATTGAGAGAGAGAGAGAGAGAGAGAATAAGAGAGCAAAAGTGTTGGTAGACGGACGTGAGTAGGGTGGGGAAAAACGAAAGAGAATAAACGAAAAATAAGCGACGGTGTATAAGTACCCCCATGGTGACAATCGGGGAGAAAAAGGCGCGAGAGAGTCCGGCCGTTGATAAATACAAAACTCTTAAGGAAAAACAACGAAGTTTCGTTACCTCCGTCGTCTCACGAGTCGCTGCGAGAGGTCGAACTAGCGAACACTGCAGCAAAGGTGCAGAGAATCGAATTCTACTGTTTACACTGGCGGCCAGCCAGAAGGTTCCCTCTCTTTAAGGTATAAGTGACGACCGGGCATCGGTAAGGTCGGCTTGACTTTCGGCGTTTGGTCACAGACCGCTACGCCTACGGGCCACAAGCTGTGAAAAAAAAGAGAGAAACCGAAAAGCTGCGAGACCGAGAGCGGGAGCGAGATGAAGAGAGAAATGGCTTCGCCCAAGTTTAACACGCAGCAAAGGAAGTGGATGTGTGGGGGAGAGAAACGGGGGATCCATGCCTCTTTGCCTCTGTCGGGCACAACCGCAGTTTTAATTTATTGAACCTTTGTTAATTTGAATATTATGATTTATGGTATTGTTACGACTGCCCTGCTGCCTCAGCCAATGCAGACCAGTCAGTCGGTAACTAGTAAGCACTTACCAACGAAGAGAACGAGCTTGCAGAAGGGATTGGACCCCAGGACGGTTACAAAGGTTCACGAGGGTTATCAGGTTTCGCGTTCGTACCTCCTGCTAATATACTTATACTAACCAGATTTTGTTGCCTAATACGTATGCGGTATGAAAGCTTTCTCTCTCTCTCCTCCCCTAATCATCTCTCGCACTTGAATTTTCCATAAAATTTACTCTCCAGGTTAACTCTGTTGATCTTTGTGCTTCATATAGGGAAAAAGTTTCAATGGTAGTTTCAACTATCCTCAATGGCGTTCAAACGCATGTGCAATTCGTGGTGATCGAAATTATTTTCAAATTCAATCATTTTACATTCAATTAAATAATACAATGATAGTGGAGGTACGCTTGAAGTTAAGAACTGCATCGCCGATATAATATAGCCATTGGGTTGGAGGACATTTTTTCTCTCGTCAAGATCAATTTGACCGTTTCTAAAACCCGGCCTATTAAGGAGACGCACGCTCGTCCGCGCTCAAATTTCATCTGATTTCACGAGCGCGCGAACCTTTGTGTTTGACCGTACAAAACCCTATAGCTCCAATCCCCTATTCACCGCAGCCACCTTCGGTTCTTTAGCTCTTTCGCTTCGCATGGCCGCGACGTGAAAACGAAATGATTATTTCCGAAAGAATAACCGAGCTCGAAGTAAATGAAAGCTCGTACACCTCCAAGTTAATACCAACGAAGGTCACGAGTTGTTAATGGAGTTTTTAATTTCAAGTTTTCAACGCCTATTTACGCTGTTCAGAGTCTCATTTCCCATGTCGATTACATTCGTATTTCGCACAGGATCAGATGTCTTTATATTGATCATTGATTTTACTTATTTGCAAAAATTATTGCCCATCATGCCTGTTGAGCATGATAAATTCATTGTTATTTTCGAATGAAAGAATGCCGATGCTCCGGCACTTGGATTTAATGTCAAAAGTCAGACATGACAGAAAAATCCGAGTTTATCGATTCATTTTATTACCACCGCACATCGAGATGGGGTCCACGATGTTGGGCACACGTAAGCGCGTTATATCGCATAGTTCGGAGTTACGAAGTCTTTTCAATCTCTGGCAAACTTTAGCGTGGATCACCTTCCATGGTCTGGACCAAGTTTCGTGCCGAGTATCTTAGGGCGGCAGGGCGCACAGGTTCCGTTATAGTGCAGCGCGAACGAAGTCAGAGAAGAAGAACCGAGTCCCATTGTTGGCCTCACCGGCCCAATTTTCTTGTCAGAGATAAAATTTCTGCCTTTCTCTGATTCCCTTTTTCTTCTCATGTTTCTCTATCTTCTTCTTGCCTTTATAGTGTGTATATACCTACCACTATCCTCTGTATATCTACCTACCATATATATAATATAAATGGCTAGTATATTTCCAATTGCGGAGAGCTTCGCGCATCAAAGCCATTCGCTTCACTCCTATACCTGTATTCTTAAGCCTAGGCATGGACATCATCGTGGGACAATGCACACGCACGTCAACTCGTACGTGTATAATACGTTTTGTACATACGGGGTGTCTCGGTTGGCGCTCGTGCCCGGCGGGTAATTTGATTGGAACGCGCGGCGAAGTAACTTGATCGAGTTAACGGATCGCGAGGTGTTTAGGGAGTTTATTGGAAATTACAGAGCTCCGGGCTACGAACAAATTTACTTTATTTTATACATGTATACTTGTTTATATCGTTGCCCTGGTGTGGTCTTGATCCACACGTCTTACGCGTATATTATAGTTGGATTTTGATACATGGGCGGGATCGATTAAATTGCGGTGAAACACCAGACGTTTGATTCCCGATCTTCGCGTGCCGACGCAAAGAGAAATTAGTATACCAACGGCGGCGGCCCAATCTTGTCGTCACGAATTTCTCAGTTTGCAATTTTAATAAAACCTCCCCGATGCAGACCGCGGCCGTTCGTTTTCGCTGATTTAATTCGCCGCATCTCGATGCGCATTATAGGTGCATATATGGAAAACAAGATCCTAGGATCAAACGAAGCCAATCAAATTTTTTTCCCTATAAGACAAAAAATGAAATGCAGTTTTTACACGCTCGCGTCTATAATGTGAAATTTTAAAGAAGAGTTCGGAACAAAGGGGCAAAGAGGCGGCGTAGAAGAGGAAGAAGGAGAAGAAGAAGAAGAAGCAGCAGAAGAAAAAGGAGTCGCACGATACAAACATATATCGCAAACGATAAGTGTTTCTCGAAAGACGCTCTGCCGCGATATCTCTTGTCCCGTTATCGTGACGATATCGCTGTGTACTCGGCGAAAACAATTAATTTGAATTTCAAATAGTACGACACCCTTTGTAGCGCATGGCGTTCACGGACTCGTTAATACTCGATTTATAAGATGCCCTCCGAGGGGACGGACGCACACGGCTCCTGCCGAAGGAGTCGAGCGCTGCAGCGGTCCTTCTTCCATTCCGGTGTCGGAGGATTGGCTGCACGAGAAATGAAACTGAAAGTAGCCGCGAGGTATACCTTTGCCGCATAGAAGACGGCGCGGCGCGGGCGCAAGAAAAGGACAGATCTGACGGTAGAAACCCACGGATGAATTCTGTGACAGCATAATAAGGCCAGCGAGGCAAATCTTCTATGCCCCCCGCGCCTCCGTCCGCTTCGGCTCTGCAGATTGCGACGGTGCGGCGGAATTGAAGGATGTGCATACCTTGGGTATCCGTGTATGTGTGTTCCCTTGCCTCGCCGAGCCAGCTAGCAACTATGCAATAACATACCCCAGTACGCGCTCTGTACCTAATGATATGTACGGAAGGATATTCAACTCGGGACGGTTTACGGTGACCGGCCACGGAGTCTCCTTGGTTCCGATATCCGCCGTTCTTGCAATTAGGCTGATTCAGCTTGCCGGGCTTCCGCCTCTCCATCCCCTCAACCTGCATTGCCGTCTTATCTATGCAGGCGCTTACCAATTATTAGACGATCACTATTAGAGGTATAGTTCGTAAGCATGATATTTGCGGCTCGTGACTAATTGGTTCTTCGCGGTTATCGTTGGTGGCCTACAATTTGCTACGGCTACACGTACCGTTAGTACCCTGATCATAGATTCCTCTGCCGATTATCAATTCTTTTCAACTAGATAGTTCCATTTCAAAGTACCTCATTTGATTAGCTTCACGTTCTTTAGGCTTTAGCGTTATACCCCTTGCTACGTCGTGAGCGGCTCAACCTGTAATACTAATCGATTACTTCGTATTCTCAGAATTTTTTAACATTCTGCATTCATGCGGCAAATTGCAGCGTTTCATATTTCACGTGAACGAAGTTCAGATTCAATTCGCAGGATGAAAAATTTATTGAAACAAAAATTTGTTCACCGGGTGTAGTATATACTAACAATAAAGAGTTCACCTAAGTTCATGCAAATATTGCGTGTCCACTTCGGGAAAATCTTTCCCATTATTATTGAAACATCAAGACCGTAAAAGTAATTTTAATTAATTACTAACTAGGTACAAGTACTACACATCGCAGTTAACATGGTTGTAGAGAATTGAGATGTCGACTATATTAAAGTCTAATATGGATATCGTTTAGGTTCTACTCTAATGAATCTATGCGATTTTTAATACTATTCTAGAATTTTTTTACCTCGACAAAGATTAAGTGCAGTAAACCGGCGAAAATTTATTTTATGGATGTGTTTGTGTGTGAGTATCAGAACTCTTTGTTACCTACGTACATTAACCGAAGATAACCCTATCCTCGCGAGATTTATTCCCGGCCTCGAGACAATTATTTAGAAAATTGCACGTCAACATGCATGATAAACGACTGAAGCACCAGGTACACAGATAAAGTTCAGACCTTGTAAATTAATTCAAAGAAACAATTGAAAACTTGCTTTGGGCATCAAAATTGCCGCTAGTAGCAAAGGGAATAACAATAATCAGTTATTTTACGTCAGGTGTATTATTTAGTACAGGGTAAAATACCGGTTACCAAGTAACAAATCTCTGGAAATCAAAGTTCAGGTGCTCACAGGCCCTTAACTCTGAAGCGAACAAGAAGACTTTTTTGTATGCGAGAGCTTAACGCTTCAAACCGTACATTAACCAGTTTCGACATGATGAAAATTTATCAAAATTGCATTTTTGGATGCGGATCATAGTAAGATTCTCTCTTCTTTCAAATCTTGTCATTTCGCGAGGTGAAAACCTCGAATTATCAAAATTTCGAATATTGAAAATTATCGGTGGTTTAAACGTCGAACGCATCTGATTTTTAAAAGCCTCTAGGGTAATCGGTTTACGTCTTATGGAAATTTTCTGTGATCGATTATTCGAGATCTTGACTCTAGGGTAATGTGAACTATTTTTTTTTAATTCAACTATCTGAAGTTCAATCATTCGTAGTCTTGACCCTTCACATTGATGAGATTTGACACAATAGTTTAAATCCTCTCTTCTGATCATTTGAAACAGATTGTTAGGATACCAGTTTCGTCCTGGATCAATCCATCCACAGAAGGTATTGTGAACTTTGAGCGTAGTACACGACTGACTTAATCTCTTTGACATCCTACTTGGCGGGTATTTGGGAAATAAAATCTTTGAGTGATATCGCAGCCATGACCAGCGCGTGCATTAATTCGTCCATGTAGGAAGATGTGGGTTGCTTGCATCTGTTGTGTACTCGTGTGTATGCCAATGAGGCTAGCCGAGCCGTGCGCGCTATTAGCGTCACCTCGCGACGCACGTTGAATCTCTTGGTGCATCGCGTCGCTTCGGGCGTAACGTGGTGCTGGAAGAAGGAGACGGCGTCCGGGGACCAGGCACTAAGCGAGAGGAGGCCAGCATTGAGAAGCGATGAACGCAGCTTGACGGCGACCTTGTGCTGTCGGGCCAGTCGCCATTGTTCCGCGCGAAACGCCTCCATCAGAAAATTCAAAGCCCATACGCCCGCACTACGTCCTATCGCGGTAAAATATGGAGGTGGCGAACCGTTTTAACCGCACATCGGGATCAACCGTTGTAGATCATCTCTTGCGCGTGCATTTCTCATACAGTGTGCAGTTCTCCCTTGACGTATATGTACCGAGAGATTGATTAAGAACAGAAGCGAGAGGAAGGTTATCACATCTTCTTGTCACATCGCCAATCAGGCGAGGTCACTTTTTGCCGCACGGGAACAGATTGATTAACCAGCGACAGTTGTGGTCAGTCAGTTAGCGTGGCAGTGGAAGATTGAGAGGGACATATAACGCTCGTACTGTAGTCTATTTATAGGGTAAATATCACCTTTTACAGCATACGCGGTAAGTCAGAACCCATTGAGAATTTACTAAATTCTATAACAATATTCTGTTTTGATCATGGCGTGGGCTCAGTGCATAAATATGCCAAGCACATTTCATACTTTACAATTTGGAGGAGGAACTAGTGAGTTAAAAAATTCTCGATACCAAGTCCTGAAACACGTCCGTTGGTTTCAACGGAACCGCGAGCAGCTTCTTGGAAAACTGGATTGGTGCGTTAGTTAACGTGAATTTTCCAATAAATAACTCGGCAGTTTTATTACAGCAATTTACTTGTCTTTCAAAGTGTATAATCGGTTAATCGTAACGATCCTCTGTGGAACGGTGCTTCTCAGAGTCGGGTGCTGCACTCAAAGTGTAAAAGGGTTCGACGTATATCTGCAGGTATAATAGAGTATCATATACTCCATTCAGCGAAATATTCTAAAATTATCCACTTTTGGACCAAATCAAAGTCTTTTTAACTGATTTTTCCTTTCTTCTTGAGCTTTTACACCCGACTTGATGGTTCGAGGAAGAATTCGTTACATGAACGAATGGTATTCTCTGTACCGTTGGCCAGTCTTATGAAATCCTAGTGAAATATTTCTACAACCGAATTTCATCAATTACGTTACGATATTATATTGCGTTTACTTCGACTGCGGCGTGACAAGTCACGCAGCTGCGAGAGACAATATCTCGAGAATTATACAACCGTTATAGGCACTTGAAAAGATTATATACACATATTATATACGAAGGAATATTCTGTTACGAAAGAAGAAAATCCTCCCAACAGATACTTACATTACCTCGTTAAATAATTCATTTGAAATTTGAACGGTTAAACGGTTTGGTTTGTGCATGGTTGCATATTACATTTTATTTCAACGCCAATAAAAGAGAGTAACGATCCTAAGGTTCGAATAAAGTACATGCATAGATGTACTACAGCATACAATAATGCAAGGAGAGCTTGGGATCGACCGACGCATGTATGTACACGTATGTACATGCCTACACAATGGGTTTGAAAAGAGGAAGAATAAAGCTGAACAAGAAGAGATGTGCCTAAGGAGTGGAGGATCACGGGACCGCGAGGCGCTTGGTGCCGTGGTGAACGATTATCATAATCGCGCGTCACAACTCTGGAGGCCCCCGCCTCGCGAGATGGCAGGGACCTCGACTGTCGGGGTGTGACGACGACGCCGAGGCGCCCCGGCGCTCAGTTCCTGACACCCCGTTCGCTTCGGATTCCTCTTTATCAATAGTCGATTATTCAAATTCGCCACCAAATCTATCTACGTATGTATATTTATATATACATGTATATTATATGGAGCAGTTAGAATAGTTGTTATGTAACAATTTATAGCTCTGTGACGAATATTCGCCCGTTTAAATTTGGGTCCCACATATAATCAGGATCGAGATGAGACCCTTCTCGGCGATTATCATAGTTGCACGTCACGACCATACATAGCTTGCATTATTATCGAAGGCTAGTCGGAGAGGGGCCCTACCGCGCATCTTTCTTCTGGGGTGTGACTGTGGCTGGCGTCGTTGAGACCCTCACGATCTCCACCTGCAGCCACGTATCCGGTATCGAGTACAAGATTCTTATTACTTCGATATAAGTCCAGTGTTATGTGTGTATACGTACTCGTACGCCCGGGTGCGTCGGTGATCTTTTGGATCTCGGAGCTGAACGATCGGCCCCGCGAGGCTCAATTCTTCCAAGGGTTTAAGCCAAGTGCCCGCCGCGCCTCGTCGGGGGCGAAAATAAGCTTTCGGGATACTCGGGTAATTAATGTCGTCGAGTGAGGACGAAATTACGGAATTCAGCGCCGGCATATAAAGTGGCCGCCCGCAGGGCACGCTGGATATCCCCGCGCGCTTTGCCGATGCTTATACGTATGATATGCATGTACGCACGCGTCTCTACATCGAGTGCATATACGATTTACGTATACTTCTTCATCATGTACATGCACAAGCAAGGCGTGTATATAAGCGCGGTGAGTGCTAGTAGGTACGGTAGGTACTGTAGGTACTGTTCACCGCGATCGAAGCCACTTTGTCTCTTCAGAATTCAGATGCCTACATACCGTCGTTGCAGCTCGCCCGGTCTTACCTCCTCCATCCCACGTCCGTGCAGCTAATGTTGGTGTGTACGGTGTGTACGCAACGTATAAGTTGTACGCGTTTACATACGAATTCACGCGCATCCACGCACACCTTGGATACAAATGTACGGGTATAGTAACACGAATACGGCAAACAACCAATCACGCGCGTCGTTCTAGCGGACGCATTCACTGGTAACTTCGAAGTAGCGAAGGTTCCGAACTGATTTGCGATTTACATTGTTAAGTTTATCCTTTTACTTTTATTCTTAAACTTTGCACATCAATCGCAATCGGAATGAAAATCTCACGGTTTAATTTTCCAGCAGTTATACGTATTTTCGTTGCGTACGGGATTATTCCATGGAATACACGTACAAAGTGGCGACTTTTGTATGCGCTGGTTAATTTTATATTGCATATAATACGCTATGTACTTGAGAAGTTGGGTTACTTTTTATTTTATTTTATTTATTTACCCTTGCCATCTCTCTGATAACGCGCGGGTATAAGCGTGGCGAGTAATGCCTATTTCAGTCTTTTCTTTTTGTCTTTTAGATTTTTTAATATTATTTTTAACACGACTTCATCACTTCGTGATTATTGTTAAGCACGTCAAAGAATACAAGTCAACGGGAGCGTTAAAGACGATCGCAACGTTTTCAATCGATGCATTGCAACAATAAGACGCGTATAACTGGTTCCTTAACCCGAGCGACAGCTATGCACGGGTATAATCTTTTCATTTAACGACGTTTCTGAAATTCAACTTTTCAGGTCTGTTCTAACATTCGAAAGAGTGCCAATTATATACATTTATGTCCGCCTAAACGGTGGTTAAAGCTTCGGATGCATAATGCGAGGTGTGCAGTGGGTTTCAGCTTTATGTTTAACGTTCGGATGTTCAATATTATATAGCTGTGGCAAACTGTTACTCTTATAATATGAAATGCTGTGGAAGTAATGGCTATAGTTGCACGTGTTATCCGTAAACGTTCCTGACACATGTGTATGTATGCAGCTCAAGTACCACGTTTTCGGAGTTCAATCGTTCATTTCAACGAATCAGAGCCCAAATTAACATTTGAGAATAATTACATATTGTCAATATTAAAATTCTTCAACCTCCGACGAATAATGGAATTCGGCAATTTCAGAATTGCTGGAAATACAGCGGTTGAACGTCAACGCTGCTCTTCCTTATCATGTATTCAACATGATCCACTATATTATACATACATACTAATAAATGGCAGGGAATCGATCAATTGGCATCGTTTATATAATTGCAGACCACCACTGTAGGATTGTGATTAGGGTTTGTTTTATTAATTTATTTTTTATATATTTCTTTCTTTTGCCAGACGTTTCAATCATGCGTAATAACAGGCTGTTCAAATACTATAGCCAATGTTAAGGAGGAACGGTACAATAAAAAAGGACTGGTGATAATAAAAGAAAAACAGTTGGAGCAAATACCGAGCATTTAAATACCAATTTGTCCACGTTCTCTGTCGCGAAATAAAACGAGTGTACGAATTTGGGTAATGATTTGTTCTTTAGCGGCGCGTTAAATACTCACCGTTTTTTTAAAAACTTTCTTTATCGAGGCGTTTGATTAGTCTCGCGTGTCGTTCGTACCTATCGCTGCACGCAGCTAAGAATAATATGAGAACTCGTATCGGTCGCCGCGAGGTTTGATGCACAGATAATCCGTGAGTCGGGGCCGAGTGAGTAGGTACCCACCTTATACCTTATACCTTACGCCTTACACCTTATTCTGTATCCACTCGCGGTCCAACTTGGACCCGATTCTCTCTTCCACCGCTTCGTTAAGGCTATGTTCACGCCGCTAACGGCATGCAGCTCTAGCCCTTCGTATCGAAGATCTTCAAAACAATTTACCCAATTCAAGTGCTGATGCCGCAATCACGCATTATGCGGATCTTTTCTTCAAATTGTCGCATTTTACAGTATTCATTACGCACAGGATTAGAATGGAATTAAAATTTGCGTAAATCTTTTTAAAAATTTCACGTCCTGAGAATACTTACTTCTTATCTTGTTGTATACGCGATTATTCGCTAGTGGATTTAGCGTTGTTTACGATCGTCTTTCTCGTCATCGAAAAAATTACGGTGAAGCTCCTTTTAGACGCGTGTGCTCGGACCAATCGATCTCGTATCGGTCATTCGTAAGGTCAATCGCAGCTCTCTGGAGATTCTAATCGCGGAGGAACGGAGCGACCCAACTTAAAATCAAAGGGTGGTCCGGGGGCCAAACGAGGTACATATACTCCTACCTCTGCCTATACATATACCTATGTATATGTATATACAAGTATATTCTAGCTTGGTTAAAGAACGGACGCGGTAGGCGTCGGGCGAGGTTGTCGTCGGTGTGAGGACAGCCTTAGGCTCGAGCCTTCGCAGTCCCGCATTCCTGTTTCCTCTATTGGTTTATTTTGTTTCGACCTCCGCGTGTCTCTATCTCCCATCTATATCTACGAGAGCCCACTCTGGCCGCGACTGTATCGCGCATGCGTGCATCACACGCCGGACGGTGGACACGGAGCGTAACTTGGCGGTGAGAGGTGAGGTGTTGGTGAGAAGGGCGAGAGGGATTCCCTTCCAGGAGTCCCTCCCCATATACCTCTGATGCTTGACCAAGCATTACACTTCGCGCGCATCGTGCAACTGCAGCGTACTTCAACCGAGAAGACAGGTTGCGGTAATGACGTTCATAGTATCGAATCGAACTACTGGCGGATGTGGGGAAAGGGAAAAATTCAACCCTTGAGAGTAAAGTTTCCGCATATCGAGTCGAGGTCGGAGGCCGCGGTGAGGGCAATCGATAACCCTCGTTAAAGAGTCGCCTTTTCTTCTTCTTCTTCTTCTTCTTCTTCTCCTCATCCTCCTCCTTCTCCTTCTTTGCTACCTCGAAACTGTACGACGCGACGCGACGTATCCAATGACACTACACACTGAACCAGCGCGGGAGCAGTATGCTAATTCTTACGTGTACGACATCAAGCCACTCGCAACTCGCACCCATATAACCAACCTTCGGCTGTTTCTTTTATCTAAGACAGTCGGACAATCCGGCTAACAATGATCCGCGACGTATCTCGGGTGGCAAGTGGTCGCAGACCGGTGATCTTGATCGCGATAATGGCGGGCAACGCGCGTCCAGATGATGACAAGATCGTCAATAACCGTTGGGAAAGGACTTAGAAATCTTTTGTGGCTCTATGCCGACTTACCGGTGTCCATAGCGACCAGCGTCAGCGTGTATTCCGGGACCATTTCTCTGTCCAGTGCCCGCAGCAGGAAGATGTCTCCGGTGCTCGCGTTTATACGAAACAAATCCGTGTCCCCCTCCTTTAGGAAGTAACGAACTTGATCGTTGTATGGCGGAGTATCGGCATCGTATGCCTTCACCTGGAACGGACGAGGGAACCAGTTATACCAAAAGGACTAATTCAGGGGCGAGTATTCATCTGCCACGTCGCTCTAAGCACAGCTGTTCTCATGATACCAGGAAGTGGGTGGCAACTTCTTAACCAAAAAAATCGTCCGCCTTGATCTTCGAAAAACTCACCTGCATCACGAAACCGCCTCCAGGCGGTACCATGTTTTCCATCACGTGCGCTAGGTAAGGAGTATCGAGGAAGACCGGCGCGTTGTCGTTTATGTCCAGAACCGAAATCGTCACTTCAGCCGTGTCGTCCAGCGAGGCTTCGCCAAGTTCGGTAGCGCAATCTTCTCCACGGATCGTCAGCAGGTACCTTGCCTTGCGTTCGAAGTTTAGATTTTTCGCAACCCTGATTACACCACTGTCCTCGGATACGGTGAAATCCCGGTTATCGTCACCAGCCGCAATACTGTAACGAACTCTACCGTTTGCACCTTCGTCAAGATCCGTAGCTGAAACCTGTAAAAGGTACCACATTTCACGTGAAATCGATTGAGACTGGGATACGCTTGTTACGTCCAGGTTAGCTTGCACGATCAGCAAGAGAGGACCGAAAGATGGAACGTTTTTATTCTCTTCTGAAATGGCGTCGAGGCGTACCTGAAGAACACTGGCGCCTATGCTGGCGTTCTCTGCAACTGTCGCTGAGTATTGCCTCGGATCAAATATCGGGGAGTTATCGTTTTCGTCGAGTACGGTAACGACGATAGTAGTAGAAGATGATTTAGAGGGTTCTCCTCTGTCTCTTGCCGTCACCTCCAGTGTGTAGTTTGGCTTATGCTCGCGATCGAGAGCGCCGGAGACCCGGAGGAGACCATCAACCGCACCGAGACTGAAGGGAAGCTTGTTGTGCTCCTCGAGGCTGTACTCGACGTATCCGTTCCGACCTTCGTCACGGTCGACGGCCTTTATAGCCATCACCACGGTATTTGCCAGCGTGTTCTCCATTATGGTAGTTTGATTCGGTGAAATAAATTCTGGGGCAACATCATTCACGTCCAGTAGTACCACGGTGACCTGGCAACAAGGATTGTATTTTTTATCATTCTTATTTTCTAGCCGATGGTCACTTTCATAGAGCGTTCATACTTGTGTCACGGTACGCGGTTCGTCAATTGGGGAGGAGTTTACGGAGTTGCGTGATTAGGTAGAGAAAAAAATAGTCTTCCCAGAGCAATGTACCTCCGTACAACTCTTATGTTTTTCAGCAATATCCTGTCAAAATACACTAGTAATTCTCATGTACTCGCGGGGTTATGAAACTACTGCAATATTATACTTGTCGCCAGTGTGTGGTTTAACTATACGAGTCTTATCTGCTGGGTGAAGGCTAAATCAATTAAGACAGTCGTGGAGGAGTGACTCGGAAATGGAATTCTTCGACTCAATGCGAATCAGGGGCGGAGACGAGCTGTTTAATTAGATTCGACGCACCGCTCTCTGACTGTTCGCTAATTGGATGACTGGCCGACGACTCGTCTAAATCCTTGATGAAATATCGCAAAATAGTAAAAGACCTGGTTTTACTATTTTATCACTTGTTCTTTCACATTTGCTCACCTGAACCGTAGATGACAGAGGTCGATAAGGTGGCTTCGGGCAGTCGGTGGCGCTCAGGACCAAATTATACAGCGGTCGTGTTTCACGGTCTAACAATTTCCTGGTAAAGACCGTCCCGTTCAGGGCGACTCCGAAATCACCATTCTCGTCGCCGCCGGCAATCGCGTAAACGATGTTTCCATTGTCACCGGAATCCAAGTCTTGAGCACCCACTGATAACACCGGTGTACCGATCGTCGCGTTCTCCAGTACTTCCGTGGCGTGTGGGCCAGGCTCAAAAACCGGGGCATTGTCATTGAGATCGATAACGTTGCAGTAAACTGTCACGGTCGATGATAGAGCCGGAAGTCCTCCGTCAGTCGCTTGAACGACGAGGATATAGTGTTGAACCTGGACGTAAGAGATAATTATAGTTTCACGCTGTAGGTTGGTAGGTTTTTTAATTGAAAAAAAAAAGAAGTTTAACGTCTTTTTTTTTTATCCACGACGCAACCTATCCTTGCACATATCTTACTTGAGTTTCGTGACTTCTTTTTTCGATTTGTTAAGCAGAATTGATTGAAGTCTGTGTTATGAAAGTAAAAAACTAAAGTTGCTCCGGATTATGGATTGAATATGGTACATGATCGATTTTAAAGAGGTCATTTCTCATTTATTGCTGTAAAATTCATTGAATATCCCGCATCGATCTCTGTTCCATGATCATTCATCTCTTGCGAACCCGTTTTCCCTGGATCAACGAAGTATGATTTTTTTCGTTTTTATTTGTACGTATTGATATGTATACGTACATGTATAGATGGTCGAATTGTTTCAACACGCCCGTACCCAATGCTTAAACTTTATCTACGGAACTGTTACACGTACGTGAACTGTATTAATGTAACAGTAAGTTTATACTCGTTCATTGATTTGCGACTGGCGAACAAAATTGGTACGGTCTGTCTCGCCTCCACGGCTTTTCGGTGAAAACAAGCCTACATTTAATGCTTTTTAAAAGAAATCGACGAACCCGACCGATATAATCGTGCGTTGCGTTAAAATCACTGTGTTTCTGTGTTTCGAATGCTCTCTTCAATGTGTTTGAACATCGTCTGCGCGCAGCTCACTCGGCTGTTAATCTTGGCGTGTATCTGTTAGGGCGTTTAGGTTGATGAAGGGTTCTATAAGCGGCCTTTCCCCCGTCTCCCCCCCCCCCCCCCCCACCCCCTCTTCGCCACGCCGTTCTCTTTTAACCCCCCCTCGCTTTTCTTTCCGCTCCGTCCAGATCTTCGGCCGCCACAGGTTCCTTCGAGTGCTGAACCACCAGGACTTCGGACCTAGCATTAGACGCGACCCGTGCACGTCTGTCAGGCTTAAATTTTTTAATCTTAGCCCAATGCTAAGCCTTGTGTAGGAATAGCGCTGAAGGCATCTCTACCAACCGTCCGTTATCGTGGCCTGAGGCAATAGTCAGTCCTTCGTGATAGGGGTCCTCGTTTTGATCCTGGATTTTGATCGTAGTCCCTTCACCATATACATAATATTTCTATGTGGATACGCCGAGATCGATATAGATTTCGTTTTCTTTTAGACCCAAGCATGCAGTCCTGTCTCCGAAGCGTTGGAGACCATTTTTTTTTCTCCAGTGAACAGTACGTATTCGTTTTGAATGTCGTTAAGTTAGTTCAAGCGACTGAAATTTGATACCTCTAATTGAACTAGATTTGCTAACAATTAATATAGTCTAACGCGATTTTCGAAATATGCAATTAAGTTGAAAATATGCTGAAGCTTGTAGGAGAAAAAAAGTAGGCTACATTACTGCCCTTTTCTTTTTTAATTTATGTCCTGAATAGAGATGTTGAATAATATCCAGCAAACTGCTTGTAACCTACATGGGTATTTACGACGTATTTTTACCTAGTGCGACACCTTATGAACCAGTTTGATTTTTATCTCGGGACTCGGTGCAGGTTATAGCGTCGACCGTAGTAACTAGTGTAGCGAAACAGGATATTTTTCCCCCCCATTTATACCGTGATGAAAGTCATGTTTACGCACGTAGCATGTCCTGTTTCATAAACTGTTCGTATTCGGTGGTTAGCTACCGTGCGACATATTTTTAAACGAACGAGATCAAGCGAGGACACTACACTAACGACGGCATACATAAATCCTTAATTGACTCGGTCGACGGTAACGATTACACGTGCCTATTCCCAGGGTTCGGTTTCAACGGGGTTGTCAATAATTTATATGAGACTTATGCGAAAAATTATCTTGTAGGCGCACCATACCGACTTTCAATCGATCATGTCGTCGAATCAATAATTATTTTGCAATTTTTACAACGCTTCTAAATTATCATTATTTTATAGGTACCTGTTCGTAGTCGAGACTGGCAGACAGCGTGAAAACCCCGGTGTTTGGGTTCAGTGAGAATACATCGTTAGCCCAGTCGGAAATCAAGGCGTAGCTCAATTGGCTGTTGGGCCCTTCGCCATCGATGTCAGTGGCAACCACCTGGCCAACGCGACTTCCTCTGAGGGCGTTCTCAGGAACGTCGAAAGAGTAAGCCATGGCCTGGAATGTGGGGGCATTGTCGTTCGTGTCCGTTATCTGGAACAGCGCAGCAGGAAGAGTTTTCTTTATCTCTAGATGAAAGGGTAATATTATAATCGTGTTACGTTTGATACATCGAGTAAATACTGTTTAGGGTCTTGTAAGAATTATACAAGCGCAAATGGTTTGGAGAGGATTCCGTAGCAGCAAGTGAGCACCGACTCAGAAACAGCTGATGGATTTACACTCTCCCAAACATCCTTTGAAACACCACTTTACCCACAAAACTTAATTGTAACTGATATTACGACTTGGATGGATAGAGGTTTCAAGTCGACTGAATGCCGCCGTTCCGTTCCAAGTACGTGATATCTATACCATAAAAAAAATTAATCTTCACAGGAGAAAGGAACGCGAGCCAGGTTTAAATTCGAACGGCATTCCGAATTGGGCGATTGAAGATGTCTAGGGGCTTCTTGGATGAAAGACCGTAATGGCGGTGGAGGGGTTTGCAAAAACTAACCGAGCCTCAAGATGATGAGGAGACGCGCTGCCTGGTGGATACTGGAATTGGTGGTAAGGGGGGGATGATGCTGGATGTGAGGGATACCGGGGGACCGAGGGAAGGAAGAGATTCCGCAACTGTCCATCGAGAAGGCGCGTCTCTTCTTCCAAGGATGTGTGCGGTCAACTATGATCGGATTGTCGTTCCTTATCCCTTTCAGAGAGAGAACGGAGGGGGAAGTAAGAGGCCGAACGAGCACAAGAGTAAGAGATGAAGGGAGCGTTACAGGAGGAAGAAAAAGGGACAGAGCGATGAAGAGAGATGCTCCTTGGGAACGTGTGTGTACGAGAAAGACGGAACGACGTTTCCAGCTAACGAAGAGTGTTAGTTGACCGTAAGTATTGATTGCTGTGCATTTAATTGCTTCGACGAATTGCAGCCGCGAAAAACAACGCGAATAAAAAGATGATACTCTCCTCGGTGGTAAAGTATACCATAATATTTCTTTCGTGTATTAGTAATTTTCGTTTATCTCTCTCTCTCTCTTGCCCCGCTCTTACTTTTAATCTGAACGTGATTAAGCCGCTATTCAAAACCGGGATTCGTGACTCTCGTCATCCCTGGGAATTTCCAATGATAAACCACGTAAAGCCCGTTATAAAAGCAGCACATCTTATCAGACAGCTAACCGAAGGTGGGTTAGATCGGGTCGGTATTTCCTGGCTTGGCGTCGCGGCGGCTGCTTGCGTCGGAACGGGATGCAATGGGAAGCTGAACCCACGCGCACGCGCCTCTAGGGCACAAAGGTCAGTCTTCGCTTCCTGCTCTGTTCAATGCCAATTGGCTATCGGCTATTGGCTATTGGTCTCGTCGGATACTACGTTAATTACGAGTAAAGAAGGTATTCTACGGTGGATCACCGCTGCTAGCGAAAAAGTCTGATCTGAGAATTATGGTTTTATTTTAATTTTTATTGTAACATTACAAAAGCAAGTAATCCTGACAAGACTTCTTTGTAAGAATAGTTTAGTTTTTTTGATTTAAACTAATCGCTTCCAACGATCTTCAATACGATCCTATCTTGAAGCCGTTATCAGTTGGTACGCTAGTTGCATTCTTTTCTCGTAGCTGACCTTTGTTTTAAGAGCCTCTCTTAAATCCAGATCAATAAAACCCTGAATACTTAAGGGGCTTTGTTCTCAGTTCGTTCATCAGTTTGGTGGTGTACTGTGTTTACAGCATTCGTATTCATTTCACACCTGTCGTGAGTTGTCGTTCTGCATGAGAAGTTTCTGGTTTTGCTTAAGGAGATACTAATAGCTGGAGCTATTGTGTTATTAGCGTTGAGGAGAAGAAAGACACATACGCCGAGTCAAAGTGGACGTTACCGCCAGCCCATTCCGACGAATATAACGAACTGTGAGTGTAGCTCTGAATATAATAACCTAGCTGCATAGTGCCGCGTTTCTAAAGATGATTAAAGGTCTCCAAGTCTTACCTGGACGGTAAGAGTGACGTCGGTGTATTGCACTCCGTCGTCGGCACGAACTCTCAGGGCATATTTCTCCTTGGTCTCTCTGTCCAGCGCTTCTGCAAGCCTCAACTGTCCCGTCGATGGATCCAGACTGAACTGAGTGTCGCCCTCGTTTTCATTCGCGACCTCGTTCACTTCTGGACGAGGTACCAGGGTGTACTTCAACGTTCCGATGGTGTCGGGGTCGTTGGCTCGAAGGACCGTGATCAATGTACCAGGTGGCGCTTCCTCGGATACCTCGAACTTCCACGGTCCAGATCTCCATGTCGGGGCAACGTCGTTTTTGTCCAAGACAGTCACTTTGACCTGAGACACGAAAAATAGACACGTTTGCGATTATATTCATGAGCTTATTAGCAAGGGTTAGGGTGTAGATATAAGGTGGACAAGTGGGCAGGTGGACAGACAGATGGATCTATACATAGATGTAGATGGACAGTTAGATAGTACATGTTTTATTAGTACCAAGAACTATGATTCCCTCAGGCATGCCATCGAATGCAGAGTGAACTTAACTATTATCGATTTTGACGATCATCCATGGGATATTCGGCGGTTGAGATTAAAGGACTAGCACGCGCTCTCGAGGCAATATACTGCATGTTACATCCGTACTCCCAATTCTCGAATCTCGTCCTTTCGTCTTGTTTGGTACGTGGGGACGGAATATTCGTCAAATTTTCACAAATCTTATTTACTAGACGCTGCTAGACGCTTCAAGCATACGCAGCAGCCATCCTACAACTTTGTATCCAAGCAAAGTTTCACCGTAAATGTATGCTGCGGATACACTGATATGAGCCGATGGTACAATTTATATGGAAAGAATGGCTACAATCGAACCTCAGGGGGTCTGGGATCCAGAGTGAGGGCTAGCGTAGGGAGAGAGAAATTCGCTTGAGACGTTGAAAAGTTAACTGTACTGGCCAACGGTGAGAATATTGGCCAAGCCTGCACAACTGGTCTTGAATGGCGTCACTGGGACCAGTCCTTATTTGTACCGTCTTTACGTCATTAGTTATTATCATAGGATCGGTGGGAATCTAGTCAGCAATGGATCGCGTATCATCTTACAGGTTATACTATGTACTTATTGTCCATAACGTGTTAGTTACGCGAAAAGCAGCGGCCCCAATCCCGCTGACTCCGTGACTTGGATAATTTGGGTGACTCAATAAACCGAGTGAAGCAAGTTGCCCAAGAGAATATTCGGAAAGCCTGCTTACATCGCCGTGTAAAATGAGATGGACACAAAACGATACATAGCCCGAAGGCTTCTGATACTAGAATAGTTGGCTCTCTGTTCGATGGACCAACAGTTCTTCTCGGAAGGGAGTCCGGCCTTCCTATCTCCCTCTTTCTCTTCTTCTGCCTTACCCAGTCGTACTCTCTTTCTCGTTCTCTCCATTGCCTTTTCTCCCGGGCCCTCGTTACTTCTTGAGTAACCTGACCACGGTGGCTCTAGTTGAAAAGACATGGGAGCAGACGAGGAATATTTATATTAAACAAACAAACATACATGTGCGTAAAAAGGAGTTCGACCCTGTTGACGGACGATCATTTAAGCGCGAGATTAAGGCATCCGATTGAGTGAAGAAAAGAGAAAAAGAGGACGGGGAAAAGTATCTTTTGAATTTCTTCGTTCTTCGTAGGGCCCCGCGTGATCAAAACTTGTTTATATCTTGAGATGTTTTTAGTGAGTCTAGGAGTAATGGTGGGTACGTCAAATCTTTCACGTCATCCCTCCTTCATGCGGTGACTGTCGTGAATTCTAATTACTTACGAGGATCTAAATGGATTCGTTTTCCTGCCGCAGTAGTCTTTATCCCACAAGCGCGTTTAACCGGGCACAGAAGCGTCGTTTAAAGTATCGTTATGCATTTTAAGGACATGCCTACTTCTCGCCATGCAGCTAACGTGCGGTCAGATTTGTTGGCAGGTTTCTCGTCATTTCTAAAGACACTGCAACAAGAGCAACGTACCGGCAACTCGGCAGGATCGAATGTTCTTCGTGCGGTGTCAATGAGTAACGACAATAAATTACCTTATAATACGACGATTAGAAAACAGCACTCATTGTATATAGATTCAAATACTTTATTATTGACACTTGGGCACGTAGTTCGCGCGTTCCGAACGTGACGTAAATTTCTACGAGGTTCCCAGACCTATTCACACTGGGGAATCTGTTCGTTCCTTCTCGGCGTTGTTACCTTCAATTTAAAAGTCAACGGCATCGGCTCCGTCTGCCTGTATGTACGTGAATACACAAATGTATAAATCTCTACGTTTTACACGATACGTTTATATCGTACACGTGCGAAAACATGTACTTTTGGGATATTGTACAAACAGGTAATCCTTTTCAGTAATCTCCCGGCGTATATTTTCCTTCCATCAATTCGTTGTTAGATAATATGAATTCGAAACGTGACCGTGATACGTTCTCTCATAGTTCTCATCCATTCGGATGCCCATTCGGGCCTCATGGTCCCGAGTTTCGGGCGGGGGTACCGTGAGAGACTTTATAGGCCCGATGTCACCTACGCGCGCCGAATTTTATTAAGCCTTTGGCACGCATTTTTGCAATTCTCGGACGAGTGTAAGCTTAAGTGATACCCGTGTCCTGCGATGGTAAAATTGCTGACACGTCATAAAGTTGCCATACGTGCTTCTTTAAAATGCGGTGAAAAAAGAAGTAACATCACAGTCAAATTCCTTCGATCCTGAGGGTTAAACGAAGAAAAATTGCCGCGAACAGAAGATGAAACGATTGATGCGACAATTGAAGGTTTTTTTTTCTCGTATTAATGATTACTTGCGACTAATCCATACAGGCAGGATAGATAGTAAAAACGTATGTAACGCGTGTGCAAATTGACTCTTGGTATGAAGATTGATTCAATGATTCCAATTTACGGTATGTGTGACCTTTGTAGCAGCTTCGATATGAGATATTACCTTCCACCTCGTTCGTACATGCAAATACATGAACGTCAACGCGTAACGCGCTATCGCGTCAGGCAGGTATGGCCGTTCAGTATTATAGGTATTTACCTACGTACCCAGCGCGTTAAGAAACGAAGAAATAAAATGTTTTCACTTACGGTTTATTACCTACGATACAAGCCGTTTCGCAATTAAAACCCCATTTCTACACGTTGCCTCGGTCGATTTGCAAGAGTATGACCGTAATGCTGCTAGGTATATCAGCTATACTCGAACACGTGATATCTACGAGTAGCTATAGAAGTTATCTGCACGAAGGGCTCAGAGGCTGAAGATCAGTTTGTAAAATTTATTGTACAGTCGATTTATACCTAGATCCTCGTTATACTCACGCCTATGGGATATGTAGTATCAGGGTGCAAAATAACTCGCCTTATAAAATGGAACATGTGCGAATAATGCTGGATGATCGGTTCTACACCGGTTGTATTTATCGCTAGGTATGTCAAGCAAAGCGTATTTAATTAAATGGAAACGTGACCTCATTGCGTCCTTCTTTAAAACCCTCATTGGTACTAATTAATGACGTATTGCTCCATAATCGCATCCCGCGTTGAATCACAGCTGCACAGCAAACCCCCGGTTGCACCGGTGCGCTTGATACAAGTGACGGGCGTGTAATTGAGGAAAGGAATGTTGGAACTTGGCCAACAGGATGAAATTTATTCACGGAAACCTTTGTGCTGCGGCAGTTTGCTCGAAAGCCTGGAAGACTAGTTATACGCATGCTAATGATAACCATACAGATATACATAGCACACGCTCGGCTTGCCACCAGAAGATGGAAATACAAGTTACTCTCGTCAAGCAACGAAATTGGTGGAACCCCGTCATTCACGGAACATGCACCACCAGTTCCTAAGGTGATTGGATAGCCGAATAGATAAACAAAAGTCGTACAATGCGTATTTGGTAAATTATTATGCAGAATCGTAGCGCTAGCTACGAAGATCCTTTTGAAAGCACAAGAATGGGAAATACCAAAATTATAAACAGAAGCCTATATATCGTGGCTTCGTTCCAAATCGCTTCAAAATCGTTCAAAATCCAGTAGATTCGTTCGATTTTACTCTACGATGGTTAATTTCATTCGCAAGATTATTTACTACGAATTCACTGAAACATTGTATATAATGTTGGCTTTGTGAAGTAATTGTAATTCTACAACGTTACATCGATATTGATTATGACAAACAACTGGCAATGTCGAGTTGACTTCTGAAACAAAAAAATTCGTTCTGTTTTCCTAATTATCCCCCTTAACTTGCTCCGATCTCCACCAGATTACCGGTCAAAAGTGTATGTAGCGTGCAAACCGGGAGAGGAACGATGTTGCATCTTGTATCGAGGATCTCCGACGGCAGTAACCGAATAATAAGAAATGGTGAGTAAAAAAAGTGAGTTAAATACGGGAACGCGTAATCTTTTCGGACTTTGGATCGAGCGAACGCGAGGCGGTAGGCGGACGGAGGCAAGGCTGGTCCTGACTGGGCCTGACCAGGCCCCGGGGCCCGGGAGCCTTGTATGAAGGGGACGCCGGTCGAACCGAGCGGTGAGACGATGTGGCGGGGTCCGGGGGGGGGCATCAGGCCGCTCATCCGATCAAACATGATCGTACAAATAGAGAAGTAGTCGTGTCAAGCCAGAGCCATAGCCCCATCTTTATCGCACGTCTGTTTCTTCTCTTGACTTGGTGGATACGGGAAGAGTGAGAAGGAGAGACCTCGTTCAACCCTCGGCCTGCAGTCTGAACCTTGAATCGCCCCGAAGTTCGAAAAGTTTGGGGTATACGGTATGTGTATAGAATACATCGCTCATCCTTCGTTCAAACGCAAAGCGAAGTATCCCGTCAGACGTTTCGAAGAATCAGCCAGAAAACGAATGGTCAATCTGAAATCTCGATACCCTTTTCAACTCGCGTACAATTTTGCGGATGATGCGGTAAACCTGGCGAATAATAGTGAAGGATGGTCAAGGTCGTGCAGCTCTCCCCCCTCTCTCTCTCTGGTCATTGAAGCACAGGTCACACGTGAGTAAACGGAATAATTCGGGTAGACGTATATCGCGAAGCGGCGAAAAATAAGTCTGTATCCGTACGAATCTATACTCCTTGAAAAGATGCACGGGTTTAATCGTGAGCGTGTATGTATATTGCCGGCGATGTGATCGTTGCTCTCTTTTTCTCCGAATTTCAATCTCTCAAAAAAAGGATGTAACGCCGTCCGTCTGGAATTCGTAATTAGATTTAAATTCTTCGGCGGTAGAATACGAGAGGAGAGAGCGAGAGTCCTGGCGCGGCCCGCTGAGGAGGCGGTCATCGTACGCGTAACTTGGCGAGCTGTTTGCATGCGGGGCGCGCTGTTATAGACGTCTTTCAAGGTGACGCTGTGTGTCCATGAGATGGTCACGTTTCAGTCGTACTGTGCCCGTATACCCTGTAACCAGCTACTTAGAAATCGATACGAAAATCTGGAGAGTTTTTCGACTACACCTTTATATTTCCTTGCTTACTGAACCTGGAGGTGCGTAAAAGTAATTCAAAAATCATGCGCAGGACGGAGAGCTTCCCGTCGCTGAACGCGGGGGGAGAAATTCCTCTACGGATTCTAAAGGCTCCCCTTTTCTCTCTCTCTCTCTATATCTCTCTCCGAGTCTCGTCTTATCTTCCTCTCCCTCTCGTGAGTTCTGGACCTCGTCTCGAACCTATACACGACACACAGTCCCGCCTATATAGGTGATCTATCTACATGGCTGCAAGGCGCGGGTATACATATATACGTATAACACATGTGTCTCTTGCCGGGCGAGATACACACGCTTGAAGTGTTCGCCGCTCGCGCGTGCGCGTGAATGCGTGGCCGTGATAGTGCGAGCGAAGCTGTCAGTTTGACATATGTAGCTCTGTCTACCCGGCGCGATAAAATTCAGGTAAATCGTAGAATTCTGCATGTATAACCTCAGAGATTTACGGGCTGTTCCACTCGTGTACGCGCGCCGCCGAGTCGGTTGAATATTCGCTGTTCTTGCACGCTGCTGCTGTTGCAGCTCTTGCCGCGGTGCACCAGCAGATAATAGCAAATATCCTGGGCAAGTTCTCGACCCGGTAATAGCGCGCTAATTTCACCCCGACGGTCGTAACCCTCTATTATTTATGGAAATGACTGTGTCGATGCTCGGGCTCTCATTTCTTTTCTCTACTTTTTTTGCTCATGTCTTTTTTTCTTTGCGTGTTATGCTGATACTGGAAATCTCTCACAATTATCGTACAATGGAACTATCAATAAGGATAAGTGAAAGTTTATTCAATTTAAAAACGGATCAACTAATCGAATAGTTCTACTGTTCTGACTTACGTTATACTGGTTGAGAAGCAGACTATAACTATATCGAAAGAAGGTATGTAATTGCCTGGTTATAAATTTTGCACTCACAATTAGTTAGGAACAAGAATAATAGAGTCATTAACCAGTGAATAATATTCCGTGTAATTAATTGTTTCACAGATTTTTTCTTGCGACAATGCGCGTACATGTCGTGGAATTTTTCGTTCGGATCGCGACACGCGAAATTTCTATTTTGACATAACTTTTGCAGGTAAGTTACAGCATTCCTGAAGACGTACCGTGACCAGTTGCAGTTGGTAATCCGACACCGGGCGAGTGACCCGACTGCAGCAGCGATCGTTCGTCACCCTTGCCGCAGACGAGGCGCGGTAACAAAACAGTGACACCTTTTAGGTGGGTACATATTGAGGGATCCGAGTATCGGAGGACGGTCTTCTTACTCGTTGCATAAATTTTCCGTAAATATACGTGGACACATGTACATATACGTGTAAGGTTGACGACCGGGTCGTCGTCACTTGACCCAACGTGTGGTTGGCTCCCTTTCGTCGGTCGGTGATCGAAGGTATAAAGTATAACTCAATACTCCTCCGGTATCAAGATGATATTTGAGAGAAAATATGCACAAGCGAAAGCGAGGTGAAGCTTTCGTGACGCAGGCGTCGTGGGGCTTCTCGAGGATGGTGATGCAGGGAACGTTAAAAGTTTTAATTACTTTGATACGAGAAACAAGCCGAGAGAGGCACGCCGAGTGGCTGCGATCCGACTGCCGCGCGGGGGCAAAAGAAGGTGCAAATATAATCGGCGAAGACATGGACGCAGATGCATTTGCTCAAGCCAATGTGTATCGAACTATTTAATTAAACTGGATACTCAGTTGCGGCGAGGCTGCAGTTTCATGCCGCCTGAGCATGCGATCTTAAACAAGTGGCGCATACTATTAGGCGCATACCGTGTCTTCGTTTATGTGGGACTATGAAACCAGTCTGCATCAAGATGTCGAACAAGGTGTGCGCCACGATGTTTATGTTACGCGTTGCTCCCTATCTTATCACGAGATTAACTGTCTCTATAGATGTCGTCACAAAACGATGTATATACGTTGAATGAGGAGATGTTTGCGGGTGGGACGGTAGTGGTAGACCAGGTCTTTTGATGAGTAGTAAAATTTTATTTCTCTCACCATAATATATGGTTTATTTCCGAATCAGTCATAACGCTCACTTTTTTGACATGAAAAACGGGACGAACGTGACATGTTATTCCCTCTTTGCTTTGTTCCTTCATCTTCGTGGAAAAAGTAGAACTATTCTCCCGCATTTACGGGAATGGAAAAATTAATTTTTCAGTTTTTCTGATTTTCTCTCTTTCTTTTCCATTTTGAAATACATCTCTCTCTATTATTATAAACTTTCAATAATATTATAGTTATCAGACTGATAGATTACACTTGCAATTACACATAAAAGGAAAACACTTTATGACCCAAAACGATTAGCGTATACACTTATACACGTTGTATTGTATACATGTATATTGTAGCGTTGTAAATGCGAACGGGATCCCTGAGTAAGAAAATCATCATTCGACGTGGCGTTCTCCCACGGTTCTTCAAGTTACGCGCAAAACACCTTGCCGAAAGCCTTGCGCGATATCAACATCTCACACAATTCATCGTACGCAAAATCATCCAGCGTTTAATTCTTGATATTCAACATTCATCTTTATAATTAGCATGTACGGGGTATTTGGCATTCCTCCACAACTTGACCAATCCAGAACTGAAATGATTTGTCACACGTCTTCTGACAATAACAGTTCGACGGTATTCCTTGCAGTGACAAGTTGAGGATGGCAGCTCGCTAGCGAAATAACATGCGAACGAGTGGGTAGAGATTACTATCGAATTACGTGCGGATTTTGATTCGAATATATAACATACGGATTTACAAGATGACAAACGATAAATTATGGAGACACGGCTGTGTAGGTGCAATCCTCGGCCTTTCTAATCGCGGTCTCTCTAACGCCCTGGGAATCGCGTTGACAGTACACCAAAACGAGCATTAAAAGTTATAGAACGTGAAACGCGCGGTGAGACGTCAAAGAGCACAAATAAAATGCCTCTGTCAAAATTCATGCCCAAGATATTGATAATGATCTATGAAAAATGATTAGTAAAAAACAAATAAGTCCAATAGGGTAAAAAATTGAAGTCGAAGCGTAGGATTTAACGGTATGAAATAAGAATCGAAGAAGGTTACTGTACTATTTGCACTGCGAGTATACGTGGTAATGCGATCGATCCGTCGTCTTCCTTTAAATGTTGACAAGAAAAATATTCATTCAACCTGCATTCTGTGGTTTCGACCAATCCGAAAAGTAAACTGGATTGTTTTTGAAAATTTTTTTCAACATGATGCGAACGCAAACGACCCCTGCCTGCATCACGGTTAATTTTCGCGATCGCTCCAAGGTACCAGTCCATTCTACTGCAGAGTTTACTATAAATTTTCGAACTGCAATCAGCCGCAGGTCTGGGCAATAATAATCTCTGACGAAGAAGTACATGCAGAGTAATCCCACGAAATCGTTTTGAGCTTGCGCGGTGCAATCGAGCCGCGACAGAAACGGTAAAGTCAACTATTAGACCGCGGCGCGCATGAAAGATATATATCTTATTGTCTTTTAACGGACTGACAGAATTATTGTGTGCTTTAGCTACGGGGCCCGAAGGCACGTTATGTATCGGGTGACTCAGTGGTTCGACCCCTGATAGAGACCGGGAATACGGCTCTCCCTACGGGGGGAGAATGGGACTCACTTCGTGCATGACCCACGGAAACCCCCGCTGTGCGACGCGATCCGATCGTCTGATCCCCGACCGCGCTGACGGAGATACCATCTCTTCGTGGTCCATGGCCTCCGCCTCACATAGTCTTCTACGTTACGTACACGCACACGGACCCACGTGCATCTCTTTCTGGACCACGTTTGTGTGCACAAGCCCCAGTGTGTGCCCTCCGCCTCCCTATATATAATAGGAATCTATCTGTCCCGCTGCATATTATTACACAGTTGCGCTTACTACCTTTGCTTTTACCTATTAAAAACGGATATCCAAACAGATAATATGGTATTAGGGCCGAGCTGGGTTCTCGAAGGTGAACCCTTACGTACCACCGCGGCACGGTGAACGCGGTTACTACGGTCTTGCATGAGCTACCTGTAGGTTATTAGTTTCAAGATTTCTTTTCCGAGCCAGCTATGGAACGTTCCTCTTATATGAAAGTGTAGGGATATCGCAGCTTTGGGGAGTTTTCTGCTCGCATTAGGTACACATATGCACGTATGTCAGTTACATTTTACCGATTGACTTGTCTTTTAATCGCCACTTATAATGTCGTAAAAGTCAGGATCTCAGGGACGTCGCGTCTCATTGTTCAGATACAATCGAAATAAAAGTGGTTATCGTCCGAGGAATCAGATCTACCGCTCTGCTTGGATTATTTACGATGTCTCCGTCTCTATGCTGCGTTCACATAGAACAGATGCCTCTATTGGAAAGCTCTCTGATGTAGAACATTTTAACACGTGTCAACGTTGAGTAAAGACATCTCGGAAACGCGTAATTAAGAACGGAGATCAAAAGAAAATTTAGAGGTAAATTGACCTATAACATTCAAAGAGAAGTTTCGCCCTTCTCCTGCTCGACGTCCCGGTTCCTCGAAAATTATTACTTCGGTACTTGGAGAATTTTGCCAGTCACTATCCGTCTTGCTGGGCTTGATCACGATTCCATAACTTTTAATCATACGAATCGAGGATGACAACGACGTGTTATTTATAAGGGACCGGTTTAACGGTATATCCGGTGATTGTTGGCAAGGAATAGATATCCCGCGTGCGACGCCGAGTACAGGTGTCGATTTGTCACCCTGTTCAAGGCACACTGTGAACAAAAAACGGTTATCCGATGCCCTTATAAAAGGTGATTGCTCGCGGAAGTTACAGAGAAATGTAAGTACAGTATGTTGAGCTGTAACCCAGCGTACCGTTGGCCGTTCGTCAACGATCAAGATCCGATCGAAAATTATTCCACGGTGTAACGTGCCTCGAAGCGGCAAATGGATTTCATCTAATTTGGATCGCTCTGTAGCGCATCGTGCACGCACGCTCGGTCTATACAAGCAACGAAGGAGACGGAATATGTACGTATAGAGAGAGAGAGAGAGAGAGAGAGAGAGAGAGAGAGAGAGAGAGAGAGAGAGAGAGAGAGAGAGAGAGAGAGAGAGAGAGAGAGGGAGGGAGCGGATGGAGGGGACGAACGAGATCGAGAGGAGCAGACGAACCAGACCCGAGGAATGAATAAATAAATTTCTAAAAGTCGAGCCTGATTGGTTGTCGGGGTCAAGCGCGTCGATGCGACGGCGGTGGCGGCGCCGCGGTATTTCGCCCGGAACAAATCCCGCAGGCCGCCAAAGCGGGCGTCCGTCTGTCCCCTTCGCGCTATCGCTTTCTCCCTCGTCCCGTTCTAAGTTTCATTATAGCTTCAATCTAATTCATCCACGGTAACTTGATTCGAACGGGACTCAATTCGATTTACGCAACGATAAGAATTCCTTTTGATTGTTGAGCGCGGGCACCGAGTCCGATTGTTGAATAAAGAGGTGGACCAACGATTGCCAAACCCTTGGCTCTCTTCCGTGAGGCAGAGGCCGCGGCGCCGAGGAGGATCAGAGACGGGCAAACAAAAGAACGAAGCAGATATCGGGAACGAAGAGAACGGATAATAAGATAACCGAGTCACCTGGCGGAATTAAGCGTTAGAGAGATGCCTCCGGATCGGATAGAATTAGTTGCGGAATCGGACGGTGGGAGGGGAAATATAATTAACAACGCTCCCGACATCGTGTAATTATATCGAGATGCATTTCAGGAATGCGTGTCCCCTCTTCGGGGGACCAGTCTCAGCGATGTTTTCAGTTTTATATACATACGTAGAATGCAGTTTGGCACGAGCAAGTATCGCCGCGGCGCGGTGTCCCTTGCCAACGAGGACAGCCTCTCGATGACCCGGCCAAGAGGATGAGGATGAGGACGAGGGTGAGGGTGAGGGTGAGGATCAGGATGGGGAGGAGCGGAGGGAGGTAACGGAAGATACAGGTCCTGGCGTACGGAGGAATCGGGTGAAAGAGGGAACTTAAGAGGAGGGGGAATGTTGTCTGCGCCGAAGGAAGCGAACCAGCCACGAAGCAAACCTATGATCACGTCATTAATTTGAGGAGGCCCGCCACCGCTACCGGACCACGCCGCATCGCTCGCCGAACCGTGCGAGCAAACTTTGTAATACTTTACAGGCAATCTGTGGAATCTTGAAATTATACGGGGCAGCCCAGGGCTGATAGCCAGAGCGCTTTGCCGCGGAGTTTTGTCGTGCAAAAGCCTGGACCAATCGTTACGTAATTTGATAATTTTCAAGTAATTTCCCTCCGGCAGATAATTTTTAGTCAATATTACGAGACCTCTGACCGCCGGCCGAACTATCATCTCGGCACAATGATCCTTCGTCGCCGTTGTCGAGGTGAAACGATAACCTTACGGTGTGCTGTGCGCGGTAAACACGATTGGCAACGTTATCCTGAAAAATTAGAGACTCCCGGCGAGCTTCTGGAATTAGGTAATCACAGAAGGTTTTTCACCTGGTGGGTTAAAAACTCGCAAGATTATTGACACGTCTTGCTTGGAAACCCGCATCGGAATCGCAAATCTCATAGAGAAACTATATCGTTAGTTTCGCATACTCTGGAAGATTTTCAAGTAGACGTTTGATATTCGAAATACAAATGTAAATATTACAACAGTCGATGTGCATGGATTGTGATTGAATTAGCATGCTATTTGTGAATTGAACAGGCACAGTTCCGTGAGATAGAAGCGTCGTTGTAGAATCGTCGACAATGTAAAACAATGGCAAGTACCCTCGATAATAAAAATATTTACCGTTTGCGATTGTTACAGGAGTCATAAACCGACTAATTTGCAAGCCTATATAACCGTACCTATCGTAAGACACATCCGTACTTTCGCTATTTTGTAGACCAGTTGCCATTCGGTGCATTGTTTCAAACAGACTTCTTGCCAGAGTATAAATACGGTATCGTTACCGTCACAGGGAGCTATGTATGCTATTGCACGCTTATTTCAGAATACTTGAATATTAACCAGCACGTGAACTGTTTCAATCAATTCGCTTCTTGGTGATTATTTTTTTTGTCTTTTTGCTATTGTACACACGTTAAAGTGTCGTGCACCGCTGATCCGCGTCGAATGTCAATAATTCGAAGCCGGTTCAAACTGTTAAATGAAATTCCCAGATTGCAGACCTCAGGTCTTTCTTATACTGTAACTGCAGCAATCGGAGCTTTTACGCGTAATTATTGGCGTGGTGTTTGTCATTCAGTTCGGCCGAAGTAGGCACGTATGTTGTATACATCCCGAGACTAATCGTAAAGACAATTGAGTAGAACGATGTAAGCGGAAAAAGGAGTTGTTAAAATTCGCTACAGGTATAATACACGTATAGTGCGTTCAATGGTCGTGGAAGCTGATAAAGAGCTGTGCGTATTATATAGATAGAAATGAGAGAAACGTCAGGAGTGTAAAAAAGCAAGTCATTCGTTTATTATACAGATCGTATTGGCGTGCCGTATCGCCGCCGGTTCAAAACGCGTTTGGCAAAGGTTTAAAGTTTATATCTCTGGTCGTAACTACTCGTAGTTTCCACGCGCCGGCCCGAAGGCAACTTCTCAGGCTTATAATATACCGGAGCTCTGATCCCTTTACTTTTTAACGATTCCTCGTGCGTAAACACTGCCTCCCTCAAGCGGCTATCACCGACTCCGAACAGGAAAACAGCTGCACTGCCATATTACCCTGTCACGCATTCGCCCAGCTACGCCTATCATGCGTATGGGCATCGAATTGCGGATCAGTTATTTTGGGATAAGATGTGGCTCTACGTCATAACCGGCAACAGGGATTAGAGGATGAAACGTTGGATAATTTAGAGGTGAAAGAGGATGTCCCCACGGCGGCGTTATACCGCAATTTCACATTTTATATTTCGTTGGATAAGAATGAGAGTCCCATGCAGACGGAGAAAGAGAAACCGCAAAGAGGGATTGCAAACTTTTTTAAACGCGGTTGGCCTGCCACCGAAGGAGAAGTTGCTTGTTTTTCATTCAGGGTTAGTCGTTCACTCTCTCGTAAATTAATATTCATTTCGTCGTCAAGCTCCGAGAGGATACCACGCGGTCGGACGAGACCGGCAGTTTTTGAAATTTCGTATCTACCGCTGATCGCTGCAGGATGAACCGCTTTGTCGAGCTCTGTTATACGCATTACTACCTTACATCCTTTGACTTTGATCAAACCGGCAAATAATTCTGACCAAATTTTCACGATCAACAGTTGATACGGGCTTTTCCCAATGCCGGTAGGGAACGCGCATCGCATGTGCGAAACGCATTTGTACGTATGTAGATGTAAACTGTAGCGTGCGGCTTTTGTTTCACTCAAACTTTTCGCCCGTGTACCGTATGCATACCCACGTGGGATTTCATTGGTTCCATTGTTTCTGATCTCAGGGTTGTACTCTTATCGATTTGCAATAAATAATACGCTTGGTCAGTTCGCGTTTCTCGCCAGGGCCGCCCAACCGCACCACAATCAAGCTCCGCGCTTCCGAGAGAAAGTTGCGGCGCGGTTGTTACGCGATACATATATCCATCGATCCACCACCCGTATCATTATAACCATGAGCAAACATCTTCTAACCTTCTATGCATCGGCGAGAATGGGCCGTCATGTACCTATATACCTATACACCACCCGTAATATAGGCGCGGTGTAATCAATCGTGTGCGCGAAGGGTTCGCCTTATATACATATAAGTAATATTGTAGCTGTGTGCGTAACTTGACAAACCCGTTGCCTACGGTGCCGTTCAAATACTGTATATTTTACGTACACGCGACGAAATATCGCTGCACGTACACGTTATTATTATAACCGCTACAATGGGTGAGTGAATTTGTGACCGGGCTGCGCACGCGAGCAGTTACAAGTCCATTTTCTACTTTGCCAATCTAGACCGCAACGCCGCGCTTTGACTGGACGTTTACACCGCTGTATCGTCCGGACCGAAAATAGACTTCAGTCACGGCAGATGCTCCAGCTGTGGATAATTGCACACTGCTTAGGAAGGGCCTCGGTCGTAATTTCAACACCGTTTTTAACCAGCCCTTCGTGTCCGCGGGATACGACAATGGGCTATTGGCTTTGGATAGAAATTTAACTTAAATGTCGAGAGAAATCCAGCACAATCATACATCATACATACACAGCATTAAAGCTCGAAACCAAATTTTGGATGTTCGGACGTTCGGATGTTCAGAAAGTGACGTCACCCAAAATTTTTTTTCTCTTGACGTTATCGATCTATATAGACGAAAATCAGCTAGTCGAATTCCTCAGTCTGGAAACAACCGCGCAGTAGAGCGGACGGATGAGAATCGCGCTCCGCAGATTTCGAGTATCGCGTTCTCTACCTCCTGGATTCTACGCTCCGGGTCCGCTTCCTGGTACAACTCGGGTTCCAGGACAAGCGCTCCGTAGTTTCTGCACTCCAGGTCCGTTACCTGGTGAAACTCGACTTCCAGGACAAGTGCCTCGTGGTTCCTGATCTTCAGGTACGCTACCTAGTGAAACTTGACTTTCAGGATAAGCGCTCCGTGGTTCCTGCGGTCCAGGTCCGCTTCCTGGTGATACTCGACTTCCAGGACAAGCGCTCCGTAGTTCTGGCTATCCAGGTCTTTGATCTGGTGACTTTTGACCTTCAGGACTAATTTTCCGTGGTTCTGGCTGTCCAGGTTCTTGACCTGGTGACTTTTGATCAAGCGCTGCGTAGTTTCTGCACTCCAGGTCCGCTTCCTGGTGAAACTCGACTTCCAGGACAAGCGCTCCGTGGTTCCTGCGCTCCAGGTCCTTCACCTGATGAATTGCGACTTCCAGTTCCTCTACCTGGTGAATTTCGACCTTCAGGACCGGAGTTCCTGCGCCGCGGGTGATTTACCTGATGAATTACAACTTCCAAGTCCTGTACCTGATGAATTTTGACTTCCAGGACCAGCGCTCCATTGTTCCTGCGTTTCAGGTCCTTTACCTGGTGAATTTCGACCTCCAGGACGAGTGATCCGTAGTTCCTGCTCCGTGCAGTGAGCAGTGAGGGCCTGAGGTATCTCATTAATCTCGTATCATCTGGTAAAACACTGATAACGAGTAAGCAAGCGCAGCGAGCGAACCTTACGCGTGGGTATACATACCTATATTATAATCTATGACGAATAGATACCTGCTTATTTGTGATTGAGTATTATATTTTCCAGAAATTAAGAACGATTTCTCAGAAGTGACCAGCCATCTCTGAGAAATTAGGTATATTTTTATATTGCAGCGTGACTCGGCGGATTGAGCGCGCTAATGTCAACATTTCGCAGGGACCAAGATGGCCTTCGTAAACCGAATTGCAAATTGTAGAAAAGCTTATGGTGCACCAGTTCAGTTAACGTGGAGAAAGTCTACGTGTACGGTTGTATGGTGAAACTGTCGAAGTCTGACGACTCTTTAACGATCGAATTCTTCCGGTTTCTCGAGAATGGCGCCGTGCGTTGTTGCAGAGGTTGAAAAATAGTGCGCGACATTTCCAGATGACAATCAGCGGACAAGTCGATCTATGCAGAAGAGGATGCTCCCGGAAATTGGGAAACTGGGTACAGTGTATGCGCACTTGCTTATGCAGCGATTCGTTACGATTCGATTAGTGCTTCGTGTAAGGTTATCCCTAGGGATGGTTATGATTCGGACGGACCTTTTTTACTGATCAAACCGGACATGTTCGGCACCACCGAGCCTCACTCGCCTGCTAAGCTCGGATTGAACAGAGATCCCCTTCAGTACGGTTTGAGAAAGCTTTTAGGTAATTAAAACACAATTTATTGACACGACGCCTGGGACTAGTGTGAAGTATAAACTGTTACATCTCTCACTTGACCTGCGAGTACGTGTAATAAATCTGAAAATTTTCAACAAACGTCTTCCCAAATTTGCGTTTGTATAGCTTGTATATTAATCCTCGTAACACGTATCCAGGATTTACGCCGAAAGATTGCTGGATTGTGAGTTACAATGGCTGTAGTGAAAAGGTTTAAAAATCTCTGTGTTACCCGATTTCGGTTTATTCTAATGCGCTATAAATCCGAGATATTTATGGGCTTCGTATAATAATTCACCAAGAGTATCTCATCTCTTTCTCGCTTGATTTTCAGGCTTCGAACGAGGACGCGTGTTTGTGGGGTGAGCTGGCCTATGATGGTTGCAGTTGGTATTCATCCAATGGGAGTGGCACTCCGGTGGTCAGTAGGCGCGACTATCGCACGCGTGTTTCTAGTCTTTTCGTGTTTGATCATAGCAAACAAACAGGGCACGTTCTGTGTTCAAATAATCCCAGACTACCGACCCGTCGCTACCGTCCAGCGGTATCAACCTCAAATATTAATTCATCCTTGGAGTAATATTTGCAAGCAGTTATTGCACGAAAATATTGCATCCGCGTAACATTTTTTCTCCACAAAATTGCACGGTTATACCGTCGCGTATCCCGCTCAGATCGTAGTAGGCGCAATGTAGACATCGCAGTAAAGACGATCGTGGTATTCAAAGCAACGGCAGTTCCGCGGATGATTTATCAAAATTATAATGCGACACTGATTTCAATGAGCCTGGGCCAAGTGTGTACCGCGCGTTAATGATTTTTGCACAAATCCTGACAGCCGCAATGTGACACTTGATTAATTTCGGCAATTAATTCTGCGCGCTGCAGTGCATTATATTCTGACAGAAATTGATCAGAGCCAAGTAGGGTATAATATACCGCACGACTCGCCGAACGACCGTAAGAATTGTTATGGAAATTTGGCATGTGTCACCGTATTTGAGCGAGGATTTATAGCAATATCACTCCTGCATTCTTGGGCCTTATACTTTTTGCGGTTGAACCCGACGTGTTTGCCTCCCGCGGGTTTGCTGCGCGAAAGATTTGCAGTGCTTTCCACGAAACTTTTGCATTTTATACTCCATGCCTGGAGCCCGCATTCATGCAGCTCTCACGAAAACCACAGTGAAAAATGCCTCTCGAGAATTCAAATGGTTTTTGTCTTCAATTCCCTATAAATCGATTCATCTTTGGGTGTGTAATATACGTATGTATGTATATACTGTATATACGTATAAGACTCGCAGCCGTTATCTTCATCGCACTCCTCGACTCCGGGTTTGACAGTGAGTAAGCTGAGCCTCGGCTCTGTCGCGACAATTTATATACATATAGGTACAGATGGCACCGTTTTGTCGAAAGTCAAACTATCCCAGAAAGAGTATTAGTTACACTAATTTCTTCGTATAAATCTGAATCATCGGCTCATCAATTGACGCGGGCTTTGAAGTTTGCCGAATTTTTTCATACCGCTGATCATTGGGATATACTTACACATTATCCATTCTTTCTGGTTTCAGGTAATCACTCGACTACACGCGCCAGCTAATTTCTACGCAGGATGCAATTTGACGCCAATAGCGCTGTCTCGGAATAGCGCTGCACTCGTCGATCATTGTTCTCTCCCGGTTGTTAACTACCTAACAAGAAATCAGCGCTGACATTAGCGGGTCGTTCGATCATCCACTTTCTAATCTAAATCGTAGCAGGCATGCGGGACGGAATTACGTCGCGCTAAACGACCCAACAGCGTCGCAACGACACGACGATTGCAGGCTTAACTCGCTTGCGCCAAGCTCGCAGGAAGCAGACTCACGATCAGCGACGGGGTTGAGGAATGTCCAAGTGCCAGACCCAGCATATCCCTGAAGTCCCTGCTCCGCCAGCATGGATCGGGTGGCATGGGAGCTGAGCAAGGCTTTCGAAGAGCTCGAAGGAGAGCGAGGCGTGGAAGGGGAGAAGCGGCAGAGGAGGGAAACCCAAAGCACCAGCAGCAGAAGAAGACGAAGAAGAAGAAGAAGAAGACGAAAAATCAAGGCAAGGGTGTAAATCATAATATGTAAATCCGTGTGATTTTGTCTGGCTCTGAACTGGCTGGTACCTAGTCCTCGGCACTCTGTCCGCCGCCACTCGACGCGAACTTCAGAGAACTCCGAAGTCTCGACGACGACGGTTCGTCTCTCGTACTTCGCTCTCTCTGTCCGCGTCTTTCCCTCCTTCTCTTTTTCCTGCCGTATATGTGTATCACAGAGTCAAGTACGCGATGGGGACTCTGTAACTTGCGCTGGAGGCCTCCTATCATGTGCCAGCTCCAGGAGCGCGGAGAGCGAATAGAACGTAGGTGAGGGGCAGGAAAAGCTCTTGTACGGCGCATTCCAGCCATTCTGAAATATTCGTGTGTTTAATTTTACAAATATCAATTTTTCAAGTATTGCTGCACAGGTGTACAGGGACGGAGCTGAAACCCTTCATGACGAGTTGCCATTCAACGCTGCGCCGGTGGCAACGATGACGATGATTATTCTTTGTTGATTTAATAACAAAGATGCAGCGTTGGCATTGTTGTTTTAGGTGCGGGGTAGAGGGTGGTAAGTGGAAGAAGCCGTGGGGAAGAGATCCGAACAAATATTTGAATTTCCACCTAGTGTTCAAGAGGTGGAGGAGGGGCCGAGACGAGCGTCCATGACGAGATTCAACTTCGTTATAATACGTCAGGCTCGTTCGGTTCTACCTCTGGCGTTTATTACTGCTGTCCGATTCCTCTCTATTTCTCTTTTCCCCACTATGCACCAATTCCCCCAGTGATATTCAGAATCGATGTTTAATCTCAAATGCGGAGGTAATTTTTTGTAGACGCCGTCTGCCATGGTGAAGAAGATAAAAAGCAAAAAAATATTTCGATCGCACCTACGAGGTAGCCTCGCATATATGTATACCGCGCAAATATCTCGTTTCGTTCTCGCGGTTTCGGACATTCCGGGATGGAATTCTTGGTCGGTTCGGTGGTCCGTTTTTACCCGTCGCTAGACATAGTCAAAGGCACGGTATAAAGGGTAGACGGTGGAATTCAGCCTCTCAGCTTGAGACCGGGGGCCTTGGGACGCGAGCCGCGAGCCGCGCGTTTCTCGACTCGGAAGACCTACGCGGGATGCCTCGCCTCGGTCACTCCGGATTGATCTCGGCGCGGCTCCTCTTCCCGTCTCGACTCCCGCGGGAACCGAGAGGAGCGAGCGAGCCTCCTGCTCGCCGTAGGGCTAACAGACTGTCCGGCGATCCCGGTCGGCCCGAGACGCACGCCAGGCCATCTCCGTGGCTCTCTTCCCGGTCGGTCAGCATCCGTGCGCAACACGGAGATGCAAGCTTACATATACCTGCATCGCATCCTCCTTCGGCCACAGCCTCTCCTAACTGCACTCTCGGAGCGCGTTGCATGCATGTACCTGTGCGCGGCGTTGCCGTGTCCCTTTGTCGAGAGCCGACAACGGTGCGACCGGCGCGAGACTCACGGATGGACCGACCGGTCGACTCGATCCAGGCTAAACGGACCCGCTCCGCAGCATCGCTCGCCGCCGATCATCGACCAGCAACGCCGAAAGTAAGAACAACGGAATCGGCGTCCCGGTCCAGGGAAGTCGAGAGGAAGACGCGCTTCCGCGTCTTCCCTGTAAAAGAGGCGGTGATACTCGTCTGCTTATCGCATCCTTCTTATTGCGTCAGACCCGCTCCCGGCGAGTCGGTCACTCCTCGAGGTATGAGGTACGAATCGACGTTCTTCCTTCGCGACGCAAGCCGGCGAGTTTCCTCGTTCGGTCTACGGTGACGACGTCGGCGACGCTGTCGTCTTGCGGAAATCGGCACCTCGCCGCGGCGTCGCGACGCCCGACCCTCCCGATCGTTCTAGCTCCTGCATTTCCAACCGGGCCCACCGGCCCCTCTGTACGTACCTATATCTATACCGAGAGCGCGATTAACTTGCCTTCTCGCCGAGAATAGAACTCGGTGGTAACACACTCCCATGCAACAGCCTGGCGAAAGAGCAGCGTGCGTAGGCTGTGAGCTATTCGTGTTTCCGGGGTGGTGCCTTGCAGCTATTTTGTATACGTACATCGCCACACGCGCCCGTCACGTGCGCGCGTGTATTCGTACACCTTTCGTCGCACACTCTCACCCGCAGCGTATCTCCGCCGCGGTTCATGCTCATCTATTATTCTCGGTTTTACAATCGGATGCAAGAAATGCGAAACGTCGAACCGCGATCGCAACTCTTGCATCATTCACAACGGCCTGATGCTGGGATGCAGGAATGGATTCCGTTCCGTACCATTCGTTCATTTATTTTCAAAATCAATTATGTTTCGACAGAGGTGGGCAGCTGAATTGAATAACGATCGTCAACACCCGTTACTCACACCGACGTACCTACCCCACACACGCGTACAGTTGGGTACGTTTGAATATATATATATATATATATATTGGAATGTAGGTCAGGACAGTGAAAAATTAAGATGTGCAGGTGCACTTTTCGAAGGAAAATAGGTTTCTCTATTTCATCATTTAGTTTGTTATACTGGCAAGTTGAGATGTTTGACTAATTATTAAAAAAAAAAAAATCCAAGCATATTTTGAACTAATTTTTTTTCATTACAAACGCTGCATTTTCTGTAGTCATTAAATATGGCGAAATTATATAACATAATTTCGACCTCTACGTCCTACGCAAAATTTTTAAATTTTTAAATTTCATTCTTGTTGTTTCCATGTTCTTCACAATTTCTGTGGTATAAGATACTCGCTCGTGCTGCACAGCAAAAAAGTGACGCACCGTCTCAACGAAAGTGGATGAAAAAACAAGAAGAACAAGAAAATATGTGTTAATATTTGGCGAAGGGAAGATTTTTGCTACGTTAGCGACGACTAAATTGTTTTGCGAGCTGAGCAACAGGTTCGGTACATCAGCGAACTAATTTTACCGAATACGCGCATCCGTGTGTACGTATGATGTACATACTTGCAAGATTCTCGTTAACTCGGCAAAAATTTTCTGCCGTGAATATGTTAACACCTTTTTGTTCGGTAGAAGTTTCTCCTTTTTTCACACGTGTTTCCTTAATATATACCTTCGAGAGCTGCAAAAATTTTCCGACTTTTTGCCATTTTATCGACGCCTTTGTAGCGGAGCTATTGCATGGTAGGGAACGGACTGCTACTTTGCCTCAGAGGTCAAGTTTCGGCTGAAACCGCAAATTCCGATCGAGGGCAAAAAAATTGATATTGAACGAAATGTGAAGAGTAATATTTTTGAGAGTAGATTCAATAGTGTTGCGGTCCATTTATTCGAACCTTGAGCATAAAGTTTTTTCAGTTTTTCTATCTATTTTATCCATACATAATTTTTTAGCGAGACACTCGTAACATCTATGTTTATGCATGATGATAATAATAATAATAATCACTGCCAACACCAGAGAGATATGTGAGAGAATTTTTTTTCTCACATAAGTTAAGATTTTCATCAGTTTGACTAATTGATTGCATTTCTGTTGCACAAGGCAAACGTAATATTGGCGTTAGTTATCGCTTTCCGTAATTAGCAATCCTGCAAGGAGCGTTGAGGAATATCGACGGTTGTAACAATAAATTTCAGTGTGCATTGAATAAATTATTTTACTGTCCGAGGCGAACAGCGGTGGTTGCGGAGCCTGGTGCGAGAGTTGTGATAGGTTACCACGGGTGGCTGGCTCGACTTGTCAGTTTCGATTTGATGGTGGAATATCCAGAGAGAAGAGACTTCTCTGCAGGTGAAATTACACCTATCTCTTAATGTGTTTAAAGCCGCAGTTCAAGCAAATAGGTAAAATGTCCCCGCGTCGAGAGTGTTGAGGAAAGAATAAGATAAAAATCACATCGGAGAAGTGTATTTATAAGAATCCCGAAAGTCACGGGAGGCGGAGAATTAATGCGAGCGCAGCTGAATTGAATAGAGGTGGAATTTATTATCATTCGGAAAGCATAATGCCGTTAATCATGACCGACAGGTATCGTATAGGTATTTTCTCATGAAAAATATGACAAAGTTGGAGAGATGGATACCGGGGGGCCCATGTTACACTATATGTACCCCAGAGTCCTTGGCTCTTGGTTTCCGTCTAGCTGCAGCGCGGAGACCTTAGTTGGGCCCTAGGGCCTCAAAAATATCGTATATCGTACTCGCCGCGTACACGTTTAACGCATGGAAATATTAGAAAGGACAGAGTGATACCCGAAGGTGAAGGACCTTCGCCCCGAGAGGCGAAGACTGTCAAGTGCACAAGACTGTCTACCGACAAACTCACCGACGGACGTGCGGTCAGCGCCTGTCTGTCCGCACCTTGTCCGTCTTCATTGCGCTCAAATTCTAATTAAAACTTTATAACCAACGCTATAGTTCTCTTAAGACTCGGCTTATCTCACCCTCCGTGCTTCATTATTATACCACACCGCTTCAATTCGACCAGTGACAGCAACAAATTCTACTTTGACGCACGGGCCCTTAACCTGGAATATAATACGAACGTCCGGGAAGGGTCGCTTCGAATCCTTATACTCTGTGCGGGTGTATTTTTTGATTTATCGTCTTATTCCCGGACGAATGAAACACTTCGTTCATCTTGGGGGTGACGAGAATGGCGTGAGAGAACGTGCGTGTATTCACTCGGAATAATCAAGCATGTGTTCGATCGTTTAAAACCAGACTGAAGTCGCAGTTGCGAATGAACCGTCTCTTATACAACTGAAAATGATCGCTGAGTGAACAGGAATAAGAGTCACGCCAACTTGTCGACTGTTATTGCTGAGTAGGAAATTTTTAAAGTCAATGAAACTCGTTAAGAACCTATATAACGGCTTACTCAATGCCCGAGTGAATGTACAAGTCTCTCGTTCAAGCGGATAAGACGAAATACCTACAACTAGCGAAATATCTGGAATTTCGAATACGCGATGTCCGCGTCCAAGATCGCAAATGAGATGGATAATTGTGACGCATAATCGCACGGGCCTAGAACGACCCTCCTGGGCGTTCTGTTGTAGTGTTTTACGCGTGTGCAGCGGTCGAGTATTATGGGTATAATAATGAACCGGGCGGTGAGGCTTTAGCTTTAGTGCGTGTAGACATGCATACTCATACAGCCCCGCGATAAGGGACTTGAACAAGAATGTCATTTGAGCAAAAGATTTTAATAGAATCGTCGTGGGTACACGGGAGTTCCGCTAGGCCGCTGCTTGTTAAACAGGCTCTTTAATGCGTCTGGCAAATCGCAGACCGCCAGCCCCCATATATGTATGTGCGCATACATGCAGGACTAGCTGCGCTACGCGATGAACGATTCCCTGCACCCTTTAGTCACTGCCCACCTAGCCGGCGAACGCCGTTAATTAAATCTCTCCTATTGAATGCTTAATTTACAGTCGACGAGCAATTTCCATGGGTAGCGAAGGCGTCGATTGCTCGCGCAAGACCCCCAGAGATACGAGCTGTGTACATATGCATATGTATACATTTACCGGCGGGAGACGCTTCTTGAACGGTAGAAGAAAAACTTGCCTATATTTTCTTTTGTTGTTCACGTATATATGCAGCAGGTATAACGCGTCTCTTGTATACCCCACGTGGAACAACGTCCGCGGTTAAGACGCGATGCCATTTTACGCCCGCGGTATATAGATCAACGTGCGTTATAACTGCCCACAGACGCATGTCTTGCTCGAAACGTGGGGGATTTCAATGGGAGTGCGCTTACAGTGCGGGAGACTTTGATATACCAGCTCTGCCGACGTATGCGCGTACCCTACAACGCGTCAGTCTTATTTACGGAAGAGCTTTGACCGCGAGACGAACGTTAGCCACTCTTCGGCGGCTGTTGAGCAAGATGCAGCTTATATAGGTTATTACGTATAAATATTTTCGCTACGACCGCGCGGAAGAGAGCGAATCTCTCTTGTATCGCTGAAGCATATGCTTCTGGCAAATTTCCCAACTATAGTCGCTTGTAATGCCCCGGCTAAACTTTCTCTCGGCCCTCTCCGGTATAGGCAGGGTCGAACGAACCTCGCGGCTGCTGCAGTCCTTTTATACCCGATGCCTACGTGCGATCCGTCAAAATGAAATACACACGTGCATAATCTGAAATTTATATCGACTATCGTGCGATTCGACAAATTTATGCAATCGACTGATTGCAGGAACGAGCGTGCTACAACATATCCTACGTATTTATATCCGTATTACGGACAAATTTTTCCCCGTCTTATTCCCGTCCGGGCTAATCGAATGAAATTATGATCTGACGCGCGCCGGGCCCCAATGATCCTTAACGAGATATCCGAGCGTTGAACGCCTATCCGATATTAGCCATTGAATGCGTGACAATTAGACTCAGGGGCAAATACGTAGTTAAATTAAATGAGAGGGCATGCTTGACCCCTCGACTTTCTAGCACGTTGCCAGCTGCTGCAGGCTCGTGTTTGTGTTATCGACGTCGTTGTCGGTGGGTACCTGTAAGGTGAATGTCGATGCCTGTGTGAAGTAGCCGATACCGGTAGGTAGAAAGAACACGTGAGAAATAGAGTTTTATGAATTGGACAGCATATCGCCACAACGTGATAAAGAAAAAGACGCACACAGGTATAGCTGGCCATAATTTTACACTCAAATGTCGATATAATAGCTGTTAAATCTGTCGAATTACCATTATTTTTCCATACCTGTTGAAGATATCTGAATATTATATACCTCTGTATGCTGTTTCATGTTAATTTCGATATTTATATCGCTTGTATTACACGATCAAGATATGCGATTCTTAATCGAATAAGATGTGTTTAAAGCAGGAATACTACCGGCCTCGTAAGCACGCAGAAAATAAAAATTTTCGATTCGTTCATTTTCATTCTAACGGCTAATTTTAAGACAGTCCGCATGCCGCTACCTGCACAGACCTATTTTTGCGCTGCTTCGTTCAGCCGTACATTTTTATCATAATTGCATGTGAATTTTTTCAAGCCATTATAATAAGCCAACAGAGGTTCTTTCACTCATTCATTACCTGTATAATGGATTGTCTAATTATTCGTCAAAGTTTTTTTTCTTCTATTTACATTACATGGCATAAGTTTCGTTGGATATACTATATCATATCTACAGGTACGTGTGTCGAATTACAACGGCATTCACGCCAATGCCAGATATCCGAGGGGTGGAAGATTGTCCGGGTCGATGGTTCGGAGCCGGGCGGTTCGATGGGGGAAGCTGCAGGTAATATTTGGAGAATAATTTGATTCTAGAATTCACCATGGTGTATGGGGAATTGTTTGCCGACTAGGCGTTGTGTTGAGGGGGAGTCCTCGTGCCCGTATATAACAGAATAGCCCCGCGTCTTCTATAAGATCAATGGCGTACCTAAGAGGAATCTTGTGCGTGTGTGTGTATTGTACACACGAATTCACTTCCAATTTGTCTCAAGTCCTCAGAGCTGCTGTATTGCGTAAGGAACCGGATATACGGAATGAAAATAACTCAAGATATCCAGTGACAGCTTTGTCAGCTACAAGGGGCGTATGCCGATTGAAAAAAAAATAAAATAAATAAATAAAAAGTAATTAACCGTCATTATCACGAACCTAGAATTAAATTCGGACCGCCCATACAGTCAATAGTGGATCGATTATTATACACTCGAAAGTTTATCGGTTTAAATAGTCGCGATTTTTTGGGTGCAAATATGATAAATACTCTGCAATTGGCTGATTGATTTTGTGGCAAGATATTTGAGACGGAATTTTTGAAATTTAATGCCTGGTCAGTGGTCCGATTTTTCATCCTCGTTGCAGACACTACTGTGTATATATATATGTGTGTGTAAGATGTGTGTATATATATGTAAGACGCAAGTCTTATAGTGTCAGCAACCGGCCGCCTCTATTAATGAGTCGATTCTCTACGCCCCGGGTTTCTTTTTTTCTCTTCTTCCACTCCCTTTTTTCTTTTTCTTCTTTCTCCGCCGTCTCTTGCTTCTGATTTTTTCCCCCGGCCGCGTCTCTTACACTCCGACACTCTTCTTCGGGCCTCAAGACCCACTTTGTTGATCGCTTTTGTTGCTCGCGTTGTTCCCCCCCATATCTCGCTTGAGCTCGGCGGCTACGCGTATTGTGCGTCTCGGGCGATATTCTCGTACCTACGCCCACGAGCCGCCATCGAACGAGAGAGGAAGAGAGCGTGAGAGAACATATATATATATATATATATATATATCTATGTAGAGAGAATGAGAGAGAGAGAGAAAGAGATGGCGATATTCACCTCACCTACACGACGGAGTTCGATGGTAAAACCCTATTGACGAACTTCACCGCAAAGAGATTGCCTTTTGGTTGCTTTTCACTCTTAAAATTGGTTCACACGTGATTCGGAAAATTGGTAAATTGGAAACTCCCCAACGGTCAGCGGTGATGCTGGATGCCGATAGCTCGAGCAGATGTTCTCCGATCGAAGAGATACACGGGCCGTATGTAGGTACTGCACAAGGTATGTCGAATGTACGAACGTATGCCCGAACAATACGTGGGTGGATAGATGAAAGAGAACTACTTCCGGCCGTTAATCGTCGTTATCGCACTGGTTCGTCTGATTTTTTACAATTCATATTTATTCCTATTCTCACGCGTCCGTCGTGGAAGGGAGCGAGAAAGACGGAAGAGACGGAAAGTTTCTCTCTCGCGCTACCCTGACAATAACGGCGCCCCCGCCTTGGACTCTTTTCAGTGAATAAAGAGCGAAGTAAGTACAGCCTACCCTGCTAATTGCTCTTTTTGCCGATCCAGGCTTCGGCTGTGTACGCATTGCCGAGGATGCCTTCCCTTTTGTCTACATCGTGTACGTATGCGACGGGGCCCCGCACCGTGTGCACGGCGAACTCATGAAAGAAGCTATTTGTCCGCCTTCGGTTCCCTCCCAGTGTTTCTGTAATATGGGGAGCGCGTGTGCACCGCGATGCGCTGTACAAACGTATCGAAACCCCGTGCGGTACCTTACGCACGCGTACCTACGTTTAGAAGCAATGCACACCCACGAGGTTTGAAATTCTAACCAAAAGATTTTCACCAAAGGAATGTCGCCTGATCGTGCATTCGATAAGAACGCGGTTGAGCGCGGTTAGATAAATATTTCTCTCGATCCTATAATAATATGTAAGGTACCTAGATATAATGTGTTGAATAAAAGTATGCGAGATCCGGCGAGCGGCGTCGAGGCACGATGCGGGGATACGGGAAAATACACCTCGGCTTATTCAATCTTTGGCTTTAATTCACCTACGATATCTATCAATGTACGCACGCACGGGTATGGATAATTAATTGAATTACCCCTTATAAATAATCAATACAGACGGTGCCGCGCGTAGTTCCTGTCATCCTGATATATTTCTGTCGTTAACACGTTGACTGCGAGCGCGGGCGACGGGGACCTCGGCTAGATGCGCTTACGGAACAAAACAAAAGGAGACCGTCACGTGGGATTTTTTCTCTTCGTCCTCTTCTTCTCGCTTCTTTCCCCTCTTTCTTCTCCGCCGTTTGTCGTCGACGAAATCGAACCGCGGTCTTATAAGTTCCGCGACGGTCGCTACCGGGCCACCACTACGTGGGCGAAATAACTTGTGGTATAAAATCAAAGACAAAGATCGACGACGACGCACTGGAACCCGTGTTCGCCGGGGAGAGACGCACTTCCGCGTCTTCTGATACAACGCTCAAGGGTATTATAGGTATACGATCGCTTGTTTTTTATCAGAAGAGTCAACGATCATGGATCGGGACGCGCGTTCCTCAAGGTCCTCTCCTCGAGGGCTCGTTTCTCGGGGGTCACCTTGGCCGGTTGATGACTGCTTTGAGGCCTGAAAGAGAGCCCTCCAACAATAGTGGTAGCTCACGAAGCCGAGCGTCGTCGTCCTCCGCATGACACGTCGTCCTCTTCGTCCTGCAGCACGGCCTCTCGCCGTCCTTATCCTCCTTCTCTATTTTTTCCTTCCTTCCTTGTCCTCCGCGTTTCTTTCATTAGTTCCTCCCCTCCTCCGTTATATGCACCGGGTGGACGCGGAGTAACTCGACACTTTCGACTTCGGTTTGCGCGCACGATCTTCGTCGTTAATCGTTGCACGATGGAATCTCCCCTTCGCGGGTGACTCTCTGAATTATATCGCTCTACGGGTCCGGCTCCTCCTCGAACCAGGAGAGGAACGAGACGAGCGACCGCGTGTTTACTGCGGGTTTGGTGGCTCGCGGCTATCGTGTTACTTCTTAATTATTCTCATGATTTTTTTTTTTAACTTTTTCAAATATCTTATTTCTCCATTTGCTCGCCATTCCCTTCCTCCCTTCCTTCCTTCCTTCCTTCCTTCCTGGCTTCATCTTCTTCCTTTTCTTCTCTGACTTAATGTAATTCTTCATTAGTTTCTTCGTTCGACTATTATCGCTCGCGAATATTAATGGTTTCGGTGACGAGTCGCGAGAGATGTGTCCATAAACGGGAGAGATAACGTCGGGAATAAAGGGCTGCTCGGGAGAAAGAACGACTTGCGGTCTTCGTTCGGCGGTACGCCCATTAGGACACGATGCCGCCGGTTCGTTTTTATCTCTTGCCAACCACTTCGTACAAAACGGCAAGTTATAATATTATAATAAAGTGTGGCGTCGCGGTTGTATACGATCTTTCGGCTATAACGAAAACGTGCATGTATATCGTACAAGCGTCTTAGCTTCCTATTTTTCTTATACCTATACGTCCAGATATATTTATTTGTATCCCGATGCGTCCCCGCTGTAAGTATTTATCCGCTGATCGGAATAGAAATACGTGATTAGGAGGGGAAAAAATGTATAAAAGAATACCAGAGGAAGCTGCAGCGATCAAATAGATTATTATACCTACAGTCGCTTGTGAAGTCACTCGAACGATAACGATCAATTTTTATCCTCGTGGAGTGGGGAGGAATTTGAACGTTTTGACTCGATATTAACCGTCTCGAAATCGGTAAGCCATGCATGAATATATGTCTCTACCGACTGCGGCCACCTCTGCTTTCTTTTCGACTTATTCGGTGTTCTTCTTTATACATTTCGTTTCTTGTTCAATTTTCATTATTCAAACTACTTTGCGGAATTATTTTTACCGAGGATCACGCCCACTCGCGCTAGCTCACGTCGTTCTCGAAAGAAAAACTGAATTTTTCCTCGAGTAATGATCATACGACGGGCCTCTGTACATTTCGCCTAATAATCGGTTGGCGGCGCTAATTCGCAACCTGTAAAAAGTTGCGGTTCACCGCTCCCTCGGCTCCACTGTGTGTATACGGATCGCCCGGGTAAATACACCCGTGCAAAGTTTATGCCCATTATATCTTGTAATAGAGTGGAGTCGACTCCCTTTGGATAAAGTAATATTTTTCAACATTTCGACGTTTTACGCCGACTCCAAGGCATTCCTCGTCCCTTCTGAACTCGGATGATGATTACCCTGCTCCTCTTTCGCCGTCCGTGGTGCCCTAATTGCGAACGATGCAAATACCTGCCAACTACAGTCAGCGTAATATAACACTCGTATACTCGACAAAGCATCTCGAGAGAATTTGATGCGAATATTATATTTCGGACGAATCGACTGCAGAATTTTTTGATACCAGTGTCACAAGTGCTACATATAGTGATAAAGTTACCGAGGCGCAGGACAGAGTCATTCGTTGGACGTTGTTCGCGGATCGAAAACAACGTAGGAAAGTAAGTTCCCACATTTCCTCCACAAGGTCTGAACAATCTTTGGCAGTTTCGTTGATCAAATTTCGCAGCGAGCTTGATTCGGCGAAGCCGCATCGTCGAAGCGACGAAAGCTACTACTTTAGGGTCCACCCGGTAGCCTGTACGATGTCAAGATATTTTGTGAGCTGTGAGAGGCAGCGACCCTCGTCTAGCGTTCTCGGACAGCTCCACAATGCAACCCCCTGAATTCACAATCAAACTTGCCTCTCCCCACCTTCTCAACGCCCGCCTCGACCGTCTCAGCCTCGGATCATCGAGCCTTCTGGTTGGTAAGTTTACCTCGCGCAGCGATATACACCTGCGACCTGTACCTTTTTCAACACTGGCTGTAAGCCCGTCTCGCCGCGTGTCGGTACTTACCCACATACGTACGTACCTCGGTACGAGTATGCATGGATGGTACACGTGAACTCTTTGCGAGGACCACGTGTTGTTGACCGACGTGTGTCTGCGGGTCGGGATCGGGTCCATGGCACCTATTGCCCGTATTCGTGTTATAAGGCGGCTCAAGAGTGCTTCAACGGGCAACTCCTTGGAGTCACGTATGTATGGGTATGAGGTGCCACAGGGTCGTAAAAAGCTTGGAAAATTTGGCCCGCGCTGCATGCAGGTACCCAGGGTATGCCTTCGTCGTCTTGACGCATGTTCTTCCTCTTATCTCGTATTTCTGATCTTTCCGGATAACTCGCGGATGTACAATGTATGATGTATAATGTAGGTAGGTACGTTGTGCATTAATTATTACCGACAATTAAGTATCATTCGAGTGTTACAGCACTATACTTATCGAGTGATAAATATTTTTCACCGTACACAAACGCATTCATTCCCGCGTAAAAAGATCATTCGCTTTTCACATATGTATACGATCTACTCCGTTGGTTGTGGGTATAATTGATATGTTATTAATTGGCGTTAATCATCGGTACACGCACGCCTCGAATCTTACCGAACTCGGGCGTTTCGTCCAAACGCTCAAGGACATGATTTCGTTTCATCCGATACCATCTCTTACTCACCCTCCAGGGGAGAATGGGGTAATATCCATCTCACAACTTCATCCTAATACTCATCTTACTTTTATTGAAAGGAAAAAAGATTCGAGCGTGCGTTTTTCGAGGTATGTATGTATATACTATACTACGGCATACGCTTCGTGCTGTAGGTACGTTACGTTATTATACAAGGGAAGACTATAGAACCTGTAGTCAAATTCACGAATACGAGTGCAGGTACACCTGTACAGTAGCGATGGAAAAAGTTTCTTCATTCCGAAAAATAAGCGGCCAAACATCCGTGCACCAAAGTATCCCAAAGACAGAGAGTAGTATACGGTAATACTTGCGTATAAGACAAGATTATGCCGTCTAGGCGTATATGTAACACATATTGCATCGATCACAAATTGGTAGTCCACACAGGCGCACGGTGCTTGCGGGTAGATTCAGCGGGCGTTGATACGGAGCGCGTGAAGTGAATCGGTGTTCGAGAAACATGCCTACTTACGTATAGGAAACACGGGTTTTAAACTCGTTTTAGACGCCGTTGTAAGTCGTCGTCGTCGTCGTCTTTGGGCCGCGGACCGCGGACGGTGCACGGTAACAAATAGTCCATTAGCTAGTGAAGTGAGGCATCCACCGGTAATGTATTTTCATAGTTTCGTTTGGTTTGCCCGATAGCTCTTACCGTGAGCAGTGGAGCAGATCCTCCGATATTTCCCGCAGTTGGCTGCAGGTTTAGGTATACAGAGGCGGCAGCGTGCAGTCGGGTTAGCATGCGCAGCTAGCTACCCGACAGTACCGGTGGCATTAGACGCGTAATGACAATATCATCATTATTATAATCCGGTAATAACATACTCGGGATTTTATGGCATACCTTCCCCCCTGTCGCTCCACGCCCCGGCGTTCAAAATCCCCCTCCCTTCCTTCCCATCGCCGCAAAGAGTTACTCCTTTGCCCCCGTACTACATCACCGTAACATCTCGCTGCGCCTTTTCCTTTTCTTTCCATGCTTCATGTGCCGGTCGGCACTTGAATCGTTCTTCTCTCCTCCCCTGTATTTGCCTTTGTCTCTGTGTACGTACACTCCGTTTATGCAACCGCATACACTTTGTGTTCTCGTTCATGCACTTCTATACCCTGCGTGTCTGTCTGCATGTGGCGAATTGTGCCGTCGTTAGTGCTGCTGTATTGCAACGCTTCGCGTTTCGCGGCTTCTTGGCTGCTTGCTGCTGCTGCTGCTGCTGCTGTTTGGTTCGTGGTGCGACCAAGCGACGAGGTTCGCACGTCGTGGGTACGAGAGTGTGTACAGTCTTACAGGTCTATGTAAGGGCATTAAACCAGAGGTATATGTAATAGAAGGAATAGGGTGAACGGTGCCAGCAAAACTCTTCGATGGTACTGGAGGGAGCGCTTGGCGAACAGGTACTCCAGGCTCGCTAAGAATAAGAATCGTTGGATTTCGGTTGGAGACTATTTGATCGTGGAAATTATTACATGATCTTGCATACTTATCGTGTTCATTTTGCGGTTTGCATATAATCTTCGAAAGATTTTCCAGATATTATATGTTCAACCGTACCACTGACCACACAATTTTCAGGTAGATCTGAAATGGCTATGGCTAGATTTCTGGTATTTCATTGAAACAATATAGAAAAAATATAGAAAATTTTGATACAATGGGCAGTCGAAAAAATCACTCCGAATTTTTGATTATATTTTAATCGAGAATAAATTGACGTACTTATAGTAGTTGAATTACGACTTGTTGCATTATTCAATCAAACTTGATTTACGATTAATTCATTTTAACACGCGGTCAAGATGGCAAAGAGAAAAAAAAACCTAGACGACGCATAGCATTATTAGACAAACAGAAGTACCGAATGTTGTTTGAATGAAACGTTTTAGTGAGAAAACAAATTCATAACAACACGTTCTATCCACCACCGCAGCAATGTGTTAATTACATTTTCACGGAACGATTACTCGAGTCTATATCGTAAAACTATGTGTTGGGATATATAAATTACATTGTGAATTTGAATTGCCGGAGTCGAGGACGTACTGCTGTACCCGGACTAATGAATTTACTTTGGCATTAAGCCGTAACTTTCAGCTAATCGAAAGTGATGAGATTTTGAAATGTACCCAGGCTTCTGCGATTGGTTCGGAGTTATACGCTTAACGCATATGTGTAATCGATTGCATGTAAGTGTACGCGAGGAGTTTATTTCAAAACCAACGTCGACTATTTACCATTCATTGTCAGTAAATGTATACCGTGTGCGACTTTTATTTATAGTAATTGAAATGAGTTAATTGTAAATTTCTCGACCCTGAACGTGCGCATGTTAAAACGATATTTCCGTCGAGCGGGTAAGCAAATTTGAGCGTGCCTTTTTAAACGATTCCCTTCCTTCATCTCTCTCGTGACGGTAACTTTTCAATTGCTTTCCTAGGTTTCAGTAAATTTATTTAAAGAAGTTCCTTCTCGACGATTGCAGAATTGAACAAAATTCAACGATAGGTTCGAAAAAGAGGGGTAAAAATGCAAAAATGTCTGTTTAGTGATATATATATATATATATTTATGTATATATAGATTAGGCACAGATTAACACATTATTTATACATTTTTTAAACTCTAACGAGTGCAGTAACTATTCTTCAGCAAACTTTTGACAGGTTTTCACATTCACTGGAAGTATTTTAAAGATTTATCGCTGATTCTGATCCTGCAGGATAGTCTGTTACAGCACACGAAGCAACAGAGCCTTTCGGCTTCAGTTTATAGCGATGCCTAACCGCTCATTATTGCCCTCTTTCAACCGTTGTTCTTCCACCGTGCGAAAATTCAAGCTGCTACCGTATAGCTTAGCTGCCCTACGTGCACTGGCTCAAACTTTTCCCATACACGGCCAATGTTTTTTCACAGTATATGTATACGCTCTGTACATCCGTAGTCATGAAGGTATAAAGTCGCTACCACTTGTCAGTTACCCAAGTAACTCCTACAGTACCACGACGTACATACATACAGATTAATATAAATAATTTTCACGAAGAAAATCCTGAAAATGTAAGTATTGCAATATAATAAATATCCACGGCAACGGAAGACCTCGTATGTGAATGTCAGTGGTTCTTGGCGAGTAATTTTTTTAATAGAAAAAGTTCCGATACAATATTCGTGGTATAAAATTTGCAACAGTCGCAACGCGGATGTGAAGAATAAAGTCTCATTTCATACTGGGATAAAAAATTACACATGTGTGTCAAGTACTTATGGTATACAGGATTGATCATTTTTTCGGCGCGTAATCCCTTGCAATCGGAGACAATTAAGCGAGACCGATGTGTTAGATATAACCGTGAACTAACATAAAGTGTCTCAAGATAAATCCGTATCGACTGGTTGCAGTAGCGGTGAGAAAGATTGTGTCAGAGCGCATAGGCTGCAGGTATGTGCCTGCGCATGTGTATCCGTATGCGCGCGTGTTTGTGTTGTAATATGCATACACGATTCATTCATGTCACCCCGATGTACGGCGTCTATCGACGAGACGTATACAGTGTCAGTATGATGGAATGGTTCCGTTTAAAGGTACAATTTAAAAATAAAAAGGGAAATAAAAATAAGAGAATAAGGTTGGTGGGGGGTGGGGGAGGGGGAGGGGAGAAAGAAGAGCGGAGAAACTTGGTCGGTGGAGCCACGCCCGGCCTGTCCTTTGGGCCCACGAGGCCCACGTAAGACCCCCGAAGCGGCCCACGAGGTATACGTACGCGGTAAGCCGTAATACATAATATTTTCGTTTGGAGATCTCCGCACAGAGATCAGTTTATGCTAATTTCCGCGCATGCGTCCCCATTTTAACCTTTATATCGAAGATGCGGTTGCGTGTTAGTCGCCGTCTGCCGCCCCAAAGCCCCGGATGATATGCACCGTCGTATGCGTAACATGCACGGGGCCCTCGCCGTTCCCGCGGGGCCCCAATCGTTATCGGCATGCTCTTATCTCTCATCCTCGCAAGAGAGCAAAGCAAGCTCTTCTGTAATTATCCCCCGTCCCGGTCTTTGGTCTGCGCTGACGTAAGAATTTGAATTTTTTACACGTATACAATACGGGACGATTTGATCCGTGCAGCGTGCACGAAACATGCACGCTTCGCGGCGCCGCATCGACGAAATCGCGCGATTCTTCTTATGGTATACCTTGCTAAGAATACGCGTTTATTATGTCTTATATACCTACCTGCCTACTTATCGACGTCTACGTAACACATGCTCTTGAGTCGCAGACTTAAACGCTGGCGTAGTTATGTACCGCGTTTAACTTATTGTATACCTATACCCGTGTACACGTTTCACGGAACCGCGTCCCTGAGACTTGTCGTAAATCGCGCGTGTACAATGGTTAACGTTGACAGATGTCCGTGATGTCTAGAAAAATGCTTAGCCCTGTGGAGAGAGTAGCGTCGTTACCTCGTTTTCCTCGCGGCTCGCGAAGAGTACCTCCGAAGCTGACGGAGATTTTCTTTCGCTGTTCTAACAGGAGGGATTCTCTGCAAAGGGGATGGATAGGTTTTGTCCGGCGGGCGAAACGCGGAATACTCCCGTGCTTTATGCAGCCGCGTTTCGAACTTCTCTCTTCGTCTGACTAGTCACAACAACCGCGCACGCGGTGTAATGGGATGTCCAACGCCCTTTTGTTCGGTTTACGACGTAATAACTGGGAAACTTGCGCCTCTTGACTGGTAAGGCCGCCACCCTCGAGACAAAACGACAATCCTTTCTCACTCTTTTGAGCAGACACGTGATAGGTGCCGTGGGTACAAGGTATAACGCGAGATGCAAGACCGTACGGTACAGAAAAAATCGCTCGTCGAGGAAGATAGACCGACGTCGAGAGAATAATATGTCCAAGAGGCATATATACGTAAAAAATCAAAGTTTGCGCCGCCGCGACGGCGTCGAACCGTTCTCTCAGAGAGTATAGACATTTTTTTTCAAGACACCCCGTGTAGACAGCGCGAGCGCGGACGCGATCGAGATTCAGATCTTAAAACGCCTAAAGGGTCCTTTAGGGTGCGCTTCAACAGCGCTGAAACTCGGGGCACATTCCATCCTGCAATACATGTATATATTGTTCCGGTGCGCACCGCGTGCGCAACTGCCGATAATGTTTTACCCGGTTTTACGTGGACGGTATATGTACGTCAAAGATCATATTACGCTAACCGCGATACGATGCGTTAGTTCCGTCGTTAATATTCCTCGTATAATATACGCGTCAAATAGCGTCGTTTACTTCGTCGGAAACGTAAGCTACAGCTACCGCGTACGCATATTTTCACGTTAATCCTTTCGACGTCGCTGCGATCAAACTGCCACCTGGCGACAGAAGCAATGATAATCTCCGCGTCAGTCGTAATTAGTTATAATAGTCGCTTTTTTATCATGTTTTTTTTCTTCGTTCTTCTTTTTCTACTCCACGTTAACCTAACGTAACAAGATAAAAGCCCGATTACTACCGCGGAGTCCTTCGTGCTTTGATATGCGCATAATTTATCTCAAAATGATCAGCTGATTATGGGCGCCATATTGCCTAACGATGCGCCTTATACAGTAAAACCCTTGTTTGAAATTATTTGAAACCCGATTTGAATTGTTAATTTAATCGGAACTGAGGCCGAAATGTTCTCTAGTGGGTGAAAAATTTATTCAATATTGTGAAAAATTTATCATCGAATACGAACCTGTTTACAATTTATCACAATTGGGTTGTAATACCTGGCCGCGGAGCATTGATCCTCGCGAAATTTCCCCATGTATCGACCGACGTGAGCGTTTGGAGAATTTCATCCGATCGGTGGCTAAAATATAATACATGTATAATACGTGAACGAGTACTCGAAGGGTGCGGCGATCGGTCCACCGGACGGTCCGACGGACCCGTTGCCCGGCGGAGAGCTTGGCAGTCACTCAATGAATTATTGGCCATAATAGCAGTGGCAGCGACGTTGGGCCTCTTCGCTCGAGACTTGGGTCCACAGCTCGACTCTGGGCCGTCATACACACATTGAGGGCCCTTATTGTTGCTGTGCGCGCGCGTAGCAGGCCTATTTTTATTTTTCCTCTTTTCCTGTTCTTTTTTTTTTTAACCAAGTTTTTATTTAATCTGTTTTTTTTCTGGGTGATACACTTTTCTTTTTGTATATCAGAGAATTTTTAATACCGGGATGCAGCACCCCCCCCCCCCCCCCCCCCCCCTTCTTTCCACTTTACATATATTCGAGGCTCCACGTCGATCAGAACAATCAGAGGATATGTTCAGGTTCTGTAGTATACAGGGAATTGAAACATACATACTCGTTTTTGTAGTTAGAGAGTGCGGATTTTTTTTCTGCAGATGTATTGACTAATGGAAAATAGGTTTAGGGTTTTACCTACGAGCCTCAACGAGGCTTATGGTATATTCTTTTTTTCGGAATGTCTGAGCTGAAAGGTTGTAAAGAACAAAATGAGGGCTGGATGGTTTTTTAATCCCTGGAATCACAGTATTTAAACAGAATTAGCGCGGTTAACAATAAGGCAGCTGAGAATCGCTCGCGGTACAGTTTCCAGCATGTCTGTCTATAGTCGTATACCTATACGAAAGTGGAATAACCGGGGAGGAAGTAAGAAAATAAAATGCCGAGAAGAACGAGCAAAAAGTCGAATGAAATGAAAAATGAAAGATGTGAATTATCCTCGGCGTCGATCGGCTCTGAAATCAACTGGATCCCCGTTGCTGGGGCCCGGAGAGCGACGACGGTGATGCCTGATGGCCTCCGTCGAGAGTCGGAGGACCGTGGCAGAACGCCTAGGGTGATTTCTTTCCTTTATTATAATCATTATTGTTGCTATTATTATTATATTATAATCGCAGCCCCCACGCCCTGCGCTTGTAGGTACGAGGAACGGCGTACGGGGGTTAGGCGAGGTGGGTACCACCTCCTATAAGCGCGGTGCAGCAGACATTATGCTAATCTGCATGCGGGGATGTGCGCCCGATAAGCCGCTTCGGTATATAAGGCCCTTCCTACCAGCGCGGTAAGGCCCAGGGGCCCCACGCCCTCAATCTCATGCACACGATACACCGTGCTTTACATTACATTACGCGTTCCCTTACAACCCGTCGTCGCCCCGGACATCTCGAGTGCTCTGAGAGCATCTAGGCTCTCCAATATAAACCGAGTGAATGAGTGCCGAGATAGGAAGAGACGCACACCGTGTACCCACCTATACCTAATCCTACACTATCCTACCTTATACAATATCCTACCTTAGCGGCACGACTCGTAACCGATATTACAACCGACTTGCAGAAATTTGCGGACAGCGTCCCGGATTAAGAACAATGTGTTTCGCGCGGTGCCTCCGCGGAATGGGCGTATGCATATAAGTGGTAACCTCCAACACGATTAAGACGTCGTGGATACACCCGTCCAGAAAGTACTGCGCCGTATCGTGTTCCTACTTGCAACCAGTACTACTTATCTATCTATGGAAAAAGTTTCCAAGTATCGCGACGACGACGACGTGAACAATAAAATTTCTGTAAACGTATCTTAGTTTATCGTATTCACCTATGTAGTATGTGTGTCTATCTACCGCACCTCGGTACATTTACGTCCGGTCATCCTGCAGGATATTCCGTGGTCATGAAGTTACTCTACGGATTTCTAGTAACGCGGTGTGGGAATAGCGTATTACAGGTAATGCAAACGTCATGTCGCAGTTGGATGTTTTCAAGCTCGAAATCAACATGAGCGGTACGAGGCCAAACTGAACAGATTAAAATCTCAGTATTTCCATTCTGTCGTCAAAGGTTTGAAGTAGAACGATCGGGATTAGGACATTTTTTTTTCCCCGCTGAACCTGGAATTCCCGAGAGAGTAGTTGTTCAGGTTAAGCCGGACACCTTATATGGATAGGACATGCAGGGTGTGTGCCGAAGCACTAGGTATCCTTATTAGCTGAATAAATAACGACCTAGTAACGCTAATTCATATTTTTGTTGCGCGATATCCGACCCTCCGAAATCCCCCTGCAACCCCCTTGACGACTGGTTGGGATATCCCTGACCACCACGCCTCCTCTTCTCTCCGTATAACCGTGGTACCGTCACCATCGGACCTGATCCGAAGGAGGGAAAGCAAGAAGAGGAAGCTGAGTTGAGCGGAGAAACGAGGGAGAGGAGGAGAGGAAGACGGAAAGTGAGACGGAGAAAGAGAGAGAGCCTTTTTATCATCCATAGCTCACGACGGAAAGAGCCCCAGCTTCCATAAGTTAGGTCGAGTTTCAGAGTCTTTTCTCCCGGTGTGCAGACGGTAGATTACCCACACGCAAGTAGGCGCGCGTTTCACGTACCATCTGACACACGCACGCGACCGGACACACCCGCAAGAGAGCGCCGCGGGAGGGGGCCCAAATAATATTTCAAAATTAATGTCATGCCGGGCCCTCCAAAGGGGCCCACTGCACGGCCCGTACCACCTTCCTACGTAAGATAAGGACCCCTGGTCCCTCGGAGGTGCGACGAAGAGGACGCCATCGGGCGCGGCATCGAGTCCGAGAGACCCGTCGCTCCTCGCGGAGGGCCCCCGGGACCCAGCGTCACGAGTCCAGGGGCCAGGCGCATTCCTGCGCAGGCGCAAACAAAGGACGACGCGCAAATTTCTCTCTTCTTTCCACTACCGACACTAATTCACTCGGACGTCTCTGATTCTCCGCTGCTCGAGAGACGCGGGCGCGCGCCTTCTTCTCTTAGTTTGTCGTAAGTAATAGCTCAAGATACATAGCCATGTACACCGCGTGTAGGTATATACCCGAGTCGTATGTAAACATGTATAACTTATGTACAGAATCCGGACGATATGGGCAGAGCTTCTAAAATCTAGCCTGGAATACTCGTCTTCCGGAACTACAGAAAATACCTTGACATTCTTTAGCCGCCTAATATGCACATGCCCCGGTTCGTGTATGCTCCCGTGGCGCTTTGTTGCGTGTCTTAGTAACAGTAGTTTTAGGAATTCTATCTCCCCGAATATATCTGAGCGAGAACCGATAATCTCAACGGTAATTGACGTGCGCAACCCTAAGTTTGTAATAGCGCGTCCCTGAAACGCTGAGGTAGATCATTTTAAAATTTAAAAATGCTCGCTCTTCCCGTATACGTCCATAAATTTATTTTCAACATATTATACCGCGAATTTATCGTGAACATTGAAGATCGAATGCACATGCGTCAATGTATGCACAGATTTCACACGAGTGAAATACGAACTGCTGTCAACCTATTTGACCAAATGTTTTCTAACCTCTTGGGTGATGTTCGTTATGCAGTTGACGAGCTAAGTTAACTCGTGTGAAATCTGTGCATGTGTAGACATACGCGCAATCGAGCTTTCCTGTTCACTATAAATTCATGGCATGGTTGTGTCTACGATATACACACAGGTATAAAACGATACTTTCGACAGTGGCTGAGTCAATATGTTGAATACAAAATCAACTTGACAAGCCACATATGTAGATTTCGCACAGCGGGAAACACTGTTTAATTAAATGAAAAGAAGTTTATTTTTCAAAGGTTAAGATATGTTGTTTTTTTTTTCATTATTAATGAAACTTCGAAATCCAAGGAGATGGCGGTTATTCGAAGAGTCTTCAATATTGATGCTTTTATATACATATTACTTTTTTTCTATCCTTAATCGGAGACCGAAACATCAGAGACGCGGATATAACGACAAAACTTGAAAAATGTGAAAAAAAAAACTACAAAAATGTTTCCTCTCCGCATGAAGTCCTCGGAAATAGTTCGTAGCGATAGATTAACTGAATTGTAAGCCATGGCTAACAAGCGCAAAGCGTGACCACCTGGTCATGCCTGATGCGAGGAGGCAAAGCTTTTTTTCGCCCTCCCGGCCAGCACAATTAGACTAGTTCACCGAAATCCATATCACGGATCGTGGATAAATTTTTACCTGGAGAGTTTCTCACATGGGAATTTGGGAAATTGCCTCTATTTCATGGTAATTCGTTGCGGGGATATTCAAACAAGGTTCATAACTTCTGTATGAGAGGTGTATCATTAACTTGATCAGTTTAGCACCTTGTGCATACCTACAATCGCAACTATATAATACATACTATAACCATTAATTCCGAAGGAGAAAATCTACGATCGTATTTATCATTTTTCACACGTCTGTGATAATGTTTATTGAGGTATAATTTAAGTACCTCAACGCAGGTTTCATTTTCTGGATTCGAAACTGTCGTCCGGCAAACGTAGTTGCCACATTCGCGTTAAGGATCGAAGGGTTATGCAGACATCGGAGAGTCATTCTTATCACCAAGCTGGCGCGCAGGATTCATAGATACGAACACTTGACGCACCCTGTCGGAATGACGAGATGTAATATCGCGGAGCCTGCTGCACAGTGAAGACACAGAGTGACTTATTCTCCGGGTTGATAAATCAAGGAAGGACTCCCGAAGAGTGACAGTTCTTGGAAGATGTTCGGCGGGCGTCGTTGAAAAATATGTGGGGACTCGTGTTTGTCTAGGTCCTAAATAAATCTAATCCAAGCACAATATCGTTTGGAAGCTGTGCGGGCCTTAGTCGGGCCCCGTTTCAACCGGCGTGGCTGGCTCGAGAGTCCCGAGCCCCCCGCGTCGCCTAATTTATGCTGACTATATACGCAGGGTCCTCGCGTCTCTCTGTGTTACTGGGACATTGAAGAGACCCTCGGCTAGCCAAGGGAACGCTCAATGACTACGCTCCTCTCCACCCTGGACACACGCGCACACACACACGTGTATCCGGACCCGCCGTCTTCGGGAGAATATTTTTCGATGACTTGGGACTCACGGTTCAGGGGTCTCGAGAGCCCGCAGGAGTCGTCAGGAGTATAAGGAGCCCGGTGCAGGTCCGGCCGGGTTCCACCGCCACCGTTAAAGGCTCGAATTGAATCGAGCGGCGTGCCGCACAACGAGACTATTATTACCTACCTGCCTGCCTACCAACCTCTCGCGGTGGTGCAGATATGAACGTCATATGTAAATACAACGATGCGATCGTATACAAAACGCGTAATTGCGCCCGCTTGGGTATAATGTGAAAAAGGTGAGTTACACGCATACCTATACGTGTAAGTTTATACCTGCTGGTCGTACTTACAGGTCTCTCGTGCAAGTTTGTTACGAAATGTATGAGCAATAAAACGGGCTTGGAGGATGAGGAGGAAGAAGGAGCCTTTGACATTACCCGTGAAACTGTATGCCTGCTATGTATGCATATACCGTGCCGCGTGTTTTAATGCGAGACCTTGTCCTCCCTGCACCGGTAACGAGTATAGGTAAGTCGAAGAGCTGCTACGGGAAATAATGATGATTACAACAAAACGACGACCGAGTCAACGAATGTCCCCGCTCTAGCCACAGACCGACTGGCGTATCGATTCTTGATTCGGTTCGTTGGTTACCTGCGGTTCTTGGTATTATACAATTGATTTATACGAGTCACGTGACGTTGCCCTTAACTCAAATAAACGTGATACAATTTACCTTCGCACCCCGCGCATTTCATAATCATGCATAACACGTTCAACTTTTCGCACCTTTTTTTTTTTATTGTCCTTAATTTTCTATTCTGCATTCAATCTGACCGGTATGAACACGATACTCGCGTGAGTAGGTAGACACTTACTTCTGGCGGTCGATACGTCTTCTGGTGCATATGGGTCTTCGACCTAAGCCACTTGGAGGTTTAAAAGTCTGCCCTGCAGTATCGAATCGTTCGAAGATTTCAGGGCTTAAGGCGCGCTTACACTTATCTGGTTTATCGCTCCGTTCCCACCGCCCACAAACCGTTGACCAGCTTGCGCTCAGACACAGTTCGATGGGTTTAGGGACCCGACCGGCCCACTTTTTCCGTGCCATTGCTAGATTCCGGTCAGCCCGCAGAGCGGTCGACTGTACCTAATAAAACGCTCGTGTTACCCGTGTGGTAGCGTACGCGGTGTAAGGTGTAAAGTGTAAAGCTCGATTGTTGTGTGTCGGAAAGTAGAGTGTTACCATCCGGAAGTCGGCACGATCGACCCCGCGGGCAACGAGTGTGGACGCACCCTTAAATGGGCCACATCGTGCATGGCATATTTTGTTGGTATGCGAGTCCCAACGTTGCTGCAGTGGGGCCGTTCGTATCTGCGGGTCATTAGCGGACGCAGGCTTCGGTCCCGCGAGATAAAAACTCGCCACGCTTTACTTTGCTCGGGACTTGAGGCCCGGGAATGGCCAGTATGCGAAGGTCAGCCGATTATGAGTAGATATGAACCGTCGGAGACCGTTCTCGGTTTCTCCGAAAATCTATCAAATCCGACGCTTTCCGGTCGCAAAGTAGACGGAACGAGAATTAAACAGAAATGAAACAACAAAGCAGATTCGAATGGCTTCGGCGCATTGAGGGAGAGCGGGATGTGAAAAATAGATCTGTGAAGAGTTTCATTTCAAGAACATTCAGCAATTCGTTGATCGACACGCTTGTGGTTTTTTCACCGTAGACATCATTATTACGTGTAAGAGAGCTTTCGAGGATTGATTAATTCGTGTTCTTAATTTCCAGCCAGCCGGGTAATTGAGTAAAAAAAACATTATTTACTTGTAGTGATACTTGTCTTTCCTGAGGCTACAGTGAAACAGCTGATGTTACATGGGGGAATAGAAGCGAGAGATTGGAGCGTAACGTGAAAATTGGGCCCTATCGCGAGGTAATTAAAAAAAATGTAATCCTTGAATTGTACGTGCGGTATATTCTATTTGTGTGTATTTACATGTAGTATATAGTGTACGAGTAATGGTGCATAACGCAGGTTCACGTGTGCATGTACAAGCGCGCGGTCTACTGCCGATCGTTACGGCCAAGAAGCTAACAATGAAGACAAACTGTTGGAATAACGTCATAATTATTCCGAATAGGGCCCAATAAAGCAACCAGCCGGACAAACAAAATAGACAAAGTAGTCGGCCATTACGAGCCCATGTCCTTTTGGCCCCCCGCTGGCCCTGCAGGAATGCCTCCTCTATTATAAATATATCCACCTAGACTTCACGGACTATACCAGAGGCGTGGGACCACGAGATGAAATACCGAACGCCAATATGGCCGAGGGACTCTCGGGTATATATATATATATATATGTATATGTAATATATATATATATATATATAAATGTATGGTATATATATGGTATATATATATAATATATATGTATATACCACTTTCTTCACATCACATACGGAACTGGATGGGTTTAAATCGAACTTTGAGTCAAACCACTTGTGACAGAATTCAGTGTTTCATTATGTTTTATGAACATATATCTTATATAATACACCGTGAAATACGTGTTACATGTTTCTTAGGCAAGTTCATATAACGAGATACGTTGGATTGTTGGACGAAGACTATGCTAATAAAAATATAGCTACCTGCCGCTGTGCCGTCGTCTTATTCAGAAATACAGGTGAATATATGGGTGTATGTATCCATAGACAGTATAAAAATAGGTACCCATGTCAAGTTGAAAAATTATACTTCTCGAATAGTGGTAAGAGCTCGGAACGTTACTTTGTACTCCACTAGCTGAATATAAAATAGAAAATGCCGTTTTGTGCTGGTGCACTATTGTCAAATTGTCCCCGTGCCAAGTCATCTGAGCAGGGTAGAGGTATGCGGTAACGTGAATTCTTCAATGCTGACGAAAGTATATGGTGGAGAATTATCGTTGGAAGACGTGCCTGGCCGCGCCGATGCCAATACACCCAGCTGCATTGTGCGTGTACAGAAGACCGAAGGTGGACAGGTAAAGTCCTGCACAGGCGGGTAGGATGCAGGTTTCGTCTGTCGAAGAAGACCCCATTCCCCGGCTTTGAAAGGGTGCGGGTGGTTGCACCCGGTAAAAAGGGGCTTTAAAAATGGAAATCGAATTTTAAGTTATCCATAGAATTGGGAAATCGTATATCACCAAAGAAAGATTCTTTGAAAATAAGATGAGGGTATAAGATGCCGGCCGGGAACGTAGGTAGGTCGGATGGTTTGCACGTAAAACGTTCGGTTGGCGCAGCGAATGATGACAATAGCCCAGCAGCACTCGAAGCTTGTTTTCTCTGGAGTAGACAGAATCCCATAGAAATTTCATTTCTCAGGGCAATGAAAATAGTTTACGCTTCGCTTGCCCACCGGGCCGCCGCATGGCAGCTGGAACGCCTACACCCAAGTGGCATGCGCTGTTCCTCTTGAAGGACACCCGATCAATCCGACCCTGCAAAAATCCGGCAATCTGTATTACAGCTGCGCATTGAAAAATGTAGGGACGTTTAGTTGCTACGTCGAAGCGGAGTTGACACTTCTTGTGCGGCATACGCGCGGAGCCCTTGACCGAAGACGGGGTCCGGCGGAGTCCTAAAAACCGGGCAGTCGCTCGAATATTTTTGTGATTTCAGCCGCGGAGCCCGCGAGTAATGGTTTGAATTTCATTCGAAAATGCCTTCTCATCGGGCCCACATCGCTCATACGTCGTTAGAACATACCTCGCGCGCGCAGACGCGACTTAGCCCTCCTCCGAAGCATCTTCCACTTCCATCTCCATCTCCATCTTCACCACCACTACCACCTTCACGACCACCTTTGCCATCCACCGCGACTCCGGGGCAGCGTTTAGCTTTTTACCTAAGAGCGACTACTCAACGATCCGCGATGGGTTTCTGCGCGACGGAGAATACAAACTGGCCAAATCTTCCTCCTCCATCTCGCCGGTATTCGACTTGTGAAATACATGCGCTCGTCCCTGTTCCAACTACGGACAAAACCGTTTGGCCAAATTCATTCGCTGCATGCATGAGTTTCCGTCGTATCAGAGGAGGGGGATTTTGGTAGCGAGATATCGCTCGATGATCGACTGACGAATTGATTTCATTTTGTTCTAGATCCACTGCGGAGAATCAACGATTGTGGTCCTGGACGATTACGACGGAGTTATTTGGCGTCTGGACAAAACGAGCGAGCCTCCGTGGAACACATCGTGGCGTATCGAAGTCTCGGTCCGTCTTAAGGCATCGTCCAGTTTTTGGCTCGACCCCGCGAGACGCATTCCACCGCGAGGAAACCGGGGTCTTTGTGGTGTTGACCGTCATGACGATGATTCCAAGGCGTTCTTTTGACGTTGCAGGGAACAAGTATTGTCGGTACGAGGCGGGCTTGGAAAAGCTGCACTCCCCGCCGCTCGAAAGAATTTCACTTTTTCCTAACGAATTAGCCCGAGCGTACGCGGAATCCGGTCTTCGTCGAAGAGGTTATACCCTTACTCGCACCATACGTTGTCTCGGCGTCGCGACGACCACCGTCGTTGTTGCAATCATTAGGTTCGCTTTATCGTTGAAAAGATTTCTAATCTCCTCGAGAGTATTAATAATAAGGCTTATCGGTTGTTGAAAATCGCCACAGCTCTGCATTAGGCTCTCCAGTCAAGCGTGCAACGTGTATTTGCTTCGCAATTATCGAGACGGCATTATATACATATCCGTTTTCATTCCAGTAAAATTAATCTCGTCGGTACGCCCCTGCACTAATAATCCTTCAAATATACCACTCTCAATTGTCTCCAAGTTATTTGACGTAGATAAATACTTATATACACGTTGCACAAGTCGTTGTAATACCTACTCATATAGATACAGACAAGAATTCTCCCGGCGCACTCTTTCTTCACCCAGTTGGCGTAGGCTGGTTCGTACGTACACGCGTCATTACAGTAGTTGTGTGGTGTTTAGTTTCAAAGATCCTATCTCCCTGTATCTGCGTCTGAAACACGCGTAGAGTCACGGAGGCGGTTGCTACTGGAGGAAAGAACAAGAGAGAATATCGGACGCGTGAGACTGCACCAGGCGAACGTAGGCTAAATGTTTTTCACGGGAGCTGTGAAACCGAGATGAATAGACAGATTATTGATCATGGCGGAGTCTGATTTACCCATCCGTAGCCCTTATCGATGTTTCAGCAGTCGGATATTTACTCTCTCGATTATGTCTCAGAAGTGGCATGATGAGGTAATTGTGTAACATAGGTATATAATAACGAACGATTAATTGGTTATCATCTGACCGAAAACCGAGGTAAAAAATTTTGCACCACGACCCCCCGAAACCAACGAGCAATCTTCAACATCGATATTGTAAAGTTACGAACCAAATGACGGTTACTGAGACGAACGAAAAGATTCTCGGCGCGCGGAAGATACTGGACCGACCAAATCGAAGCAAAAACCTCCGGAGTGCAGTTGGCTCGCGAGTCACAGATCCCGAAGAGATCTAGAGAGAAAGAGAGGCCCGGGAAGAAAGAAAAAAGGAAGATGGACTGAGAGGGGAGGAGGATGCGGAGGAGGAGTGACTGGAACACCGAGCGAAGAGGGACTCTTTGGTGGCAGCGACGATCGCGGTGGCAGTCCTGGTAGTGGTAGATGACCAACAACTATACATCCGCCGTCCCAGCAGTCGTACGCGCTCATCCGAGATCAAGTTTTTCTCGAGTTCCGAACCTCGGAGCGAGCTGCACTTGAATCCAAGTTGGTTTCCTGGCACGCGGTTCGTCCTGTCGTTTATTTCCCCCTCGAAGCTTGCGTCCTCCCGTCCTACCAAGGGTCATTACTTTCTGTCATTGCCTTTAATTACATCAGGTTGCTGCCGCTTGTGGTGGTGGTGGTGGTGGCGGTCGCTGTTGTTGTTATGCAACGTGACCGCAGCTATAACGTTCCTTGCGGAATATCGGTACCCTACGAGGTCCGCGATCCAGGACTCGCCTTGTTGGTCCAGGAGGTATGACCCCACTTTTCTGTAAGGCTCCGTTTCTGAGGAGGCAAGCTGAGGGGGGGAATCCTGATCGACTGCTAGGTACTCCGATTAATCCAGTTCCAGCTCGATAAAATTCCCCGCGCGAGAGACAAGAGTGTGCCGATCGGCCCAGGGTTAGTTAATTAATCTCACTTAACGTATATACAGCGCTCTCAGTTCGCGCGCAATCAAACCTCGACGGAGCCAGGGACGCGAGCACTGATTGCTGCAGCGCCAGCGCGACTCCTTTCGGAGGTAACGAGTGGGACCACCCAAACACCGAAATCATAGCGGGGACGGATTATCATCTGCGAAGAAGTATCGCGCCGCACGGTACCGCCTCGCGGTTCCAATGCTGTCCGGGTCAGGAGCCGCAAAACTGCTGTACACACTTACTTTACGCAGCACTTCACCTTCAGATGATTCCAACCTGAATCTGACAACCCGCTCTTACCGTCAGCTGTGAGTAATCAATTTTAGAACATCCCTTTAACGTACTTTTCATAATAGCCTATCGTCTGCAGAAAATGTCCAGCAGTCAATTTACGGCTATCATATCTACAAGACCTTTATTCAACTATTTTAATATCAACTTCAGAGCCAAAGTAAAAATTAGAAAACTACAAAGTCACTGCCCTCGATACATTTAAACTTTGCTCTATTTTTTTAGACTACTAAAAAAATTACTAAAAAGACTACTAAAAAAATTACGTGAACAAAATGAAATACTGTCAGTATTCAAATGATCTTCCTGGTGATGATCGAAATACATACAAAGTCATGTATGGGACTGTAGAGATATCTTTTCTCAAAATTCATAGACTCGAATAGAAAAAAGTTGAACGTGTGTCACAAAGTTATCCAGATAATGTATCCTACAGAGTCAGAGCTGAATAGTGTTGCCGCAAAGATAATGCGTACAGTGACATGTTTATGGGTAGCAGAATGAATTTTGTACCAACATGCAGCCTTATGCAGCGGTAAGGTTACCGACCTGACGGCAGTATAAACAAAAAAGGGACAGAGAATCGGTTTTTGGATAATTCGAGGGTCTGCCGGCACCAAATACTTTCTGTCCATTTATGCAATTAGCACCTTTGCGCGAGTCGCGTATTTGTGTATACGAAGGATAAATATAAGGCTGAAGACCGGCACTATGTCGCGGAGCCGTAGAGCGATCTGTGACGCGGAGACGACAAGCCTGGCAAACACCGCACGGACCTCTAGATATTTCTGTTTTTTTTCCCGGAAGGACACGCAGAGACACGAAACGTTCTATAGACGATACGAGAGACCGTAGAGATCCTGTAGAGAGACCGAATGGTCTGGTCCAGGTAGCGAGCGTGTTCGGTGTTTGTGTTAATCGTACGAGTTAGCGGCAGATGATGACCGCCATAAAACCGCCTTAAACCTTATAATGGTCTTCCCTTCTCTTCGCTGTTACACGTACCTCTCCTTCTCTATTTCGCTCTCTCGACCGAATCCTCTAATGCGTGTATGTACCTACTTTCCTTTATTTTTTGATTTTTCTCGGGTCGTCGAGAATGACCAAAAAGGCTTTCTCCGCATGTTACTGTATGGTAAGATTTTGGGTTACGCACTAATTTCTCACTACTTTGTACTTTCAAACGATTCCATCGGTCGATCGTATGTATCGCGGAAATACCTATGTCTGTATAACTGCGTACACGTGGTCCGCATACACATATTTATCGGCGCCCCGTTACGCGCAAGCCTTGTGAGTCTTGGCAATTATTGCAGTTGGCTCAATTATACTGCCTGATGAAACTATTTATCCATGCCAGCCGAAGAGAACCGATCTTTGTCCAAGCGTGAAACGGAGTCGTCGAACTTGAGACTTTTCGCATCGCGTCCACTCTTATACATGTTCAAAGTACGTAAGTGTATGGTAATGCATGTGTCAACACCTACCACCTCACTAACTATGTCAGCTCTGGCGCTCGTCGGATGAATTTTCAGCTTCCAGGACTTGAAACGTGATTTTGTATCTTTTCAGATTTATGGCGTTACTAAGAGGAATTTTACTTACGCTATGTCCATCACATCGTGAGAAATTCATACCAATACGAGTTGAGACGAAAGGTTTTAGAGAACGGATAAACGAGAAACTAACTCACCTTCAGAGCGGCAGTGCTCGATCGATTTCCTCCAACGGTTATGGCGTAAACTTCGATCTCGTACCAAGGAACTCCAGCTTCCCGGTCCAGCGCAGCAGCAGTCGACAGAATGCCACTCTTCGTGTCCACTTCGAATAACCTGTCTACCTGTGGACCACCACTTCCCGCGGTAACGTTTGTAACGTAATACTCTAGGTCACCGTTGGGCTTTGGACTACGCGCACTCACTTTTAGTATGGAAGCACCGGCAGCCTCATTTTCGTACACACTACCCTCAACTTGACCTTCATGTTCCCACACAGGCATTTCATCATCTTCAAAAGGTACAATCAGTGTCAAATAAGTCTCCGAGGACCTCCTCTCAGCCTGCACTGCCTCGTCAGTTGCTCGCACACCAACCTGATACTTCGAAGTGCGTTCAAAATCATCCAATGATCTTGGAAGTCTCATGGTAAGTAGACCAGTGCTTCTGTGTACCCGAAAAGTATCAGGATTAATCAGCCCAGACCGCAAAAGTTCATAGGTCACCAAACCGTTGGTACTGGAGTCCAAATCTCTGGCCAATAGCTGTACCACTGGAACTTCTTTACCTGGTTGATAATTTGGGCTACCCTTGTAGGGTAGAATGGCCGCTGACATGCTTACGAAAACCGGCGCATTGTCATTTACATCCTCGACTATGACAGTGACTAACTTCTCTGCAGACAGTTGCGCCGGGATCGGCTGTGCTCTGTCAGTGGCAACTACCACGAGTTTGAAGGTATCAATTTCTTCTCGGTCGATTTGTAGCAACGTGTGGATCACACCGGTGGATGGATTAATGCCAAAACGGCGTACCTGATCTTCGGGATCTTGACTGGCAATGGCGTAGCTTACCAGTCCATTTTCACCAGAATCCGGATCTTCTGCGGTCACTGTGACGATTGGCGTGTGGACGGGAATACCCTCTCTGATCTGACGAACGATAGCGGTGTTTGGAAACGCGGGAGGGTTATCGTTTGTATCGACGACGATAACCCTCAGCGTCGTCACTGAAGTTAATCTAGGGTGACCTCCGTCGCTACATGACACGTTCAACAAGTAGTTATCCAGCTCTTCGTAGTCCAGCGGTTTTCTCAAGTAGAGCGCGCCGGTCAAAGGATCGATGTGAAAGGCGTCTCTCCGATTACCAGCTGCGATTGCAAAGGTTAATTCGCTGTTTGCACCCAAATCCACGTCTTCAGCCTTGAATCTCACTAGTTCCGTATTTACTGGCGTTGTTTCTAAAACGGAGATCTGAGACTTAGTGTCAACAAACTTTGGCGTGTTGTCATTTTCATCTAGTACTTCAATGTGGACTAGCACACTTGAAGAAAGATGAATCTCCAGTCCCGCATCGTGTGCCACGACCGTTAAAGCATAAGTATCGATTGTCTCGCGATCCAATTCGCGAGCTAAAGATATTAGTCCGGTAGCCTCGTCAATGCTGAAGTACTCTCGCTGGTCCCCAACTTCCAAGGAGTAAAACACGTCACCGTTGAGACCTTCGTCAGCGTCGCTGGTATAAACCCTCAAGAGTTGGGTACTGATCGCGGCACCTTCACTCACCTGTACTTTATATGGAATTCTCTGAAACTGGGGAGCATTGTCATTTACGTCGGTCACGTAGATGGTAACCTTAACTTTGTCTCGTAAGCGATTTAGTCCGTTGTCGGTAACCGTGGCTTCCAAAGTAACGAAACTGACGCCGGTATTTGCAACGAGTGATTCTCTGTCAAAAACGTGGAGCGATTTTATAAACCCATTCCGAGGGTCGACGATGAAGTCTTGTTGTGTCGGAGGTAAGGAAAATGTCAACTCGGCATTTCTTCCAACATCACGGTCGGTCGCAATCAATTTGCCAACGAATGTATCAGGCGGTTCGTTCTCACGGATACGGAATATGAAACTTGAATTTGTGAACTGTGGAGCGTTATCGTTTTCGTCGATAATGTGCACGACGACCGGGACCACCGAACTTCTTGGTGGACTGCCCTGATCACTTGCAGTTACCTCGAGAGCGTAGTAATCCTGTTCTTCACGATCCAACGCGCTTTTTACGTAAAGTTGCCCGTCTGGAAATATACCAAATCGACCCTCCGAGTTCCCCTCGGTAACGCTGTACAAAACGCGACCGTTCCGGCCTAAATCCACATCCGATGCTACGAGGGCAAAGAACCTCTCATTTACCGGTGTCGATTCCAAAAGGGACGTTTCGTAGCTCGTCAGCTCAAAAACCGGTGTATGATCATTGACGTCCTCGATGGTCACTCGAACCTGGTGCTGCGCTGACAGAGGGGGACTTCCGGAGTCAGTAGCGGTCACCTCAATTTGTAGAACAGTTCCTGGGGGAGCTCTGATTGGCTTGTCAAGATATATGATACCCGAGTTCAACGCCACTCGAAATTGACCACCAGGATTTTGGGTTAGGGTGTATGTCACTCTGGAGTTCGCGCCAGCATCCCTGTCTCTTGCTCGTGCTAAACGCACTTCCTGACCAACAGCCGCGTTCTCCTTGAGCATGACCTCGTCACCTCGTTCGCCTTTCGGGAACCTCGGCGGGTTATCGTTTACATCCAAAACCGTCACGTTGACGTAAGTCTGTGCATGCGCAAGGCCAGCTCTAGCAGCTACCTGCAGACTGTAATAAGCGATTTTTTCTCTGTCGATGTAGCCCACCGTACTGATGGTCCCTGTATTTTCATTGATCTTGAAGCTGCCTCCAACGTCTCCGTAGACTATGGAATATCTAACCTCAGCTGTTTCGTACCTGGCGACTTGGACGGAGCCCACCTCTCGCCCAATACCAGAAGGCATTTCGCTACACTCACCTCTGTCCTCGAATATCCTGAACTCGTACCCGCTGTAAGTTTGAAATTCAAGTTGTTCTAGGTCCTTTTCTTGGAGAACCTCAACGACAGCGTCTTTCATCGCTCTTTTGTCACCTGTGTCCCTAGCTGATATGGTGAGCTCATACAGAGTCTTGCGAGCAGCTCTCAAGGATCCCTGAAGAGTTACGTCACCAGAACGTTCGTCCACCATAAAAAGACCTTCTCCACCCGACTCTATGGAGTATCTAACCTGAGCATTTTCTCTCGCATCAGCATCCGTCGCCGTTACTCTTCCGATAAACGTACCACCAGACGCGTCTTCTGGTACTGGGAACAAATACCGTTGAGGATAAAAGATCGGTGCATTGTCATTCACGTCTTCCAATGTCAGGAGAACCGTGGCTGTCGAGGACTGTGGCGGAGTTCCCTGGTCTCTTGCGATGACTAGGATCTCGTATTTTGCTACCATTTCTCGGTCCAGGAAAATCTTAGTAGTCAGCTGACCGGTCAGGGCGTCCAGAGCAAAGGTCTTCGGGTAATCTCGCGGCACACTCGGGTGGAGGCTGTAGGCTACACTTCCGTTAGTACCCTGGTCGTTATCGACCGCTGTGAGGGTTGCCACCAGGCTTTGAGGCGGGGTATTTTCGAGAAGAGTGACATTGACAACTGGCTCGGAGAATCTCGGTACCTCGTCGTTTTCATCTAGAACGGTGACCCTGAGATTGGTGGAGGCGAACTTTGGGTTCGGTCCTCCATCCCTAGCGGATACGCACAACTCTACGCTGCCCTGGATTTCTCGGTCGAGGGTTGCTTTCGTCGTTACCAAACCGGTATCCTGATCAATCGCGAACCACTCTTGATCGTTACCCGATTCGAAGCCGTAATAGATCCTTGCATTCAAACCGGAATCCGCGTCTGTAGCCGATATACTTGCGACAAAACTTCCCGGGGGTGATAATTCTGACAATACAGCCGAGTATTCGCTCTGCTGAAATACTGGCTCGTGGTCATTAACGTCGTTCACGCGGATGACGAGATAGGCGGTAGCTGATCTGGGTGGCGATCCCTTGTCTGTGGCTACTATGGTCAAATTGTACTTCGGTATTTCCTCTCTATCCAGCCTACCGTTTACCCGAACAATATCGAAACTCTGCGTGTTGTCCAGACGAAAGTGACCCAGTTCATTGCCCGCCCGGATCTCGACTCTGGTCTCGCCGTTCAGACCCTCGTCGTTATCGATTACCGCCACGGCCGCGACTATCGAGTCCTTCACGGCATTTTCATCGACGGTAGCGAAGCCTGCAGTGGACGGAAAGTAGCTGAAATTTATCTGGGGATCGTGGTCATTTGCATCGAGTAGATTAACGGTGACGTAGGTTCTTCCATCTTGTCGGGGCGAGCCGTGATCCCTGGCGAAGACCGTAATTACGCAACTCTTCGGGCAACTTCCGCCAGGTCGAGTCAGGTTACAGCTCTGCTGGGGACAGTCAAGGGGTTCCGTTGTTGCTATTGCCCCGGTTTCCGGGTCTATAGTAAATTGTCTTTCCGTGTCAGGCAGGTAATAAGTTAATTTCGAATTATCGCCTAAATCTTTGTCCGTTGCGTGAACCATCAGCACCGGACTTCCGGCAGGAGCGCTTTCGTTCAAAGTCACCACGTAGTCGCCCTGCTGGAAGATTGGCGGGTTGTCATTGACGTCCAGAACGGTCACGTTCACTTGAAGGTAACCCAGTCTCGGCGGTCTTCCCCGATCCCTGGCGCAAACGTTCAGCGAGTAAAACTCCACCTGTTCTCGGTCGAGCTTCCCGGTTGTTTCGAGATGAAGGTAGGACGTTTCGCCGGTCGGATTCGCGGTAACGACGAGACGAAACTTGCCATCGCTGTTTCCGTCGACGATCGAATAATCGTCCGCGACTCCATTTTCCGGTGTATCTTTGTCCGTAGCAGCATCCAGAAGTAGCCTGGTATTCGCTGCTGCCGATTCAGAAAAACTAACAGCAATCCCTGGCTCCGGAAACTCGGGATCATTGTCGTTCACGTCGAGGATCGAGATCCTTACCTCGATCGGGTAGGTCGGCTGGCTCGACAGGACAACGAGATCGTATCTGTCGCTGCTAAGAGCTTCCCTGTCGAGGACTCTCGCCGTCCTGATCTCCCCCGTTTCGGGATCCAGCGTGAACTCCTGGGGAGGCTCATTGAATCTGTAGGTGAAATCGGGCTTGACGGGTATCGATCCGACCAGCGTACCCGTCGGTTCACCTTCGCTGACCTTGAGCTTGACTCGCGTCTCAGCTGCTCTACTCTGCATCGCCTGCATGCCCATCATGCCGGTACCGTCCTGCGGTAGCATCGGCGACCTCCTTGGATTAAGACGGATAACCTTTTGTGTCGAGCTAGACGCGATGTAACGAGACGCGTAATTCTCGATACCTCGCGCCCTGCAGGCGCCATGTTTACCCGTCCACAAAAGCCCTAGCGCCAACGCTAGGACGAACAGTCTGATTGACGAGTTCATCTCTTAACCCCTAAAACCCGCACCGCTTCTACGACAAACACTGCGCAGTGTCTTTTCCACGCTCGGCACAAATCCAGCACGATACTACCTGTCGCACTTCATTGTCACCGAGTATCGGTCTCTCATTGTTTATCAGTATCGCACGTATCCACTGTCACGTTAGCGGCATTGTCACCATTAGAAAACTCACACACGCCTGTTAAAAGATGATTATCAATTTACCGCGAACGATTCCTCTTTTCGAACGATCAACATTGTTCCCACTTTTTATTATTGTGTTATAGATAATCTATTTCATCATCGGAATACCGCGCTCGGTCAAGCATACTGGCGTGGACGCTGGTCTTTTTATATAGGTATACAAGTTTTAAAATTCAAGTAAACACGGAACAAGAATTCCCCAGGGAGTGGGGGCACTGACCGACCGGCAACGAGGCCAGCCGCACCTCACGCGCGTCTTCTGCTACGGAACGCCAGTCCGATACCCTTCTTTCACTTTTTACTCTTGAACTAATGTTTTCGAAATTATAAGACCTGAAACGATTCGCGGTATTCTCTCGCGGAACATTATTTTTATTCCGAAAATCAATCACTCAGTCCACAAACTCGCAATTTTACTAGAGTCATTCCGACCTACGGTATTTTGAATTGCTCCTGTAGCTTTCCAAAGTTTTCGCGAGTAATTCAATTTCAGAGTGGGAACAAAACTTATAACCGCATTTACCGGAACCAAGACAACTGTAACATTATTTAGCGAGTTACAACTTTAATCGAGATTAATTACGTCGTTTAACGTACGAATGTGTTTTTGATACAGATAATGATGGTATCAGTAGTGGGATCATATTGTAATTTACCGTCAGACCAATCGACATTGAACTTCGGACATGTATGGGTGATTAGAGATATTCTCCTTAATCATCTGCCTCCAAAGCGCAACCCGTTAAAAAGAATAAATCTCGCTCGCATCCAATTTTCAGTACAACATTCCGTAAACGACTTGGAAATTTTTTGATGGTTGAATTGATGGAATTTACAAAACCGAGTGTTGTTAATTGACCACCACGCACCGAAAACTTAACTCTTAATATTCACTCGATATATGATCAATTGCATAGTTTTAGCGATCACCAAATAATGTAGGCCGAAGCCTCGCACTATTCCGATAATAAGGGCACACGTGACTCCGTGATTAAGAACTGGCACAAAAATCCTGTGGTTTTGAGCAATCGTTGATAATATCCGACACTTGGAATCACTGATCTGCACTGCACACGTCAGAGTATAAATATGTGAAACGAATGAAATGTTTCTTTCACTCTAATCTCGTTTTTTTATTATATTTTGTCGCGCGTACGCGCTGTGTTATCGAAAAACGATCGACGGTCCCGGAGATTATATCGAGCCTCGCGATGGTGAACCGTGGTGTCGGTTTATGCTCAGGGCTCGTCGACTCGCGTTGTCCCGTGTCCGTTTAAGAAAGGCGACATTTTTTGACACGTGAAACGTGGGACCGGCAATGTGGACCTTGACGAAATCACCTTTCTTGGGGACTGACCCGACTCGACTGGCGGTCCCAGGCCGCTGCCACAGAGCATTCTTCGTCGAGGTGTATTCCCTCCTTGTTGGCAAAGGCGGGACCGAGGTAAGGCCGTCTCCGTCACTCCGGGACCCACTCCCCCCTTCCACTCTTCTGCCGAGATACCTTTTGCCCTCGAGGAGCGAGCAATGCGGAGGCTCAGGTATTCAAGATGGCCGCCATCGTCGCCGCCGCCGCGCGCCGGGCTGAACAGGCAGATAGAAGGAGAGAGAAGGAGGGAAGAAAGAAGTAGAAAGGGGCAGGACGAGGAGTAAGAGAGAAGGAGGAGACAGAGGGAGGGAGGGAGAAAGTGAGACGGTGAACGAGAGATGAATAATGCGTGGGGGGAGGGGTTGGTGGCGGGAGGGGAGGGGGTCTCGGAACCTCTCTCTCCCTCCCAGATATCTCTTTTCCTTTTTCCTCTTTCTGCCTTCAAGACTTGAGACGCGGTCCAGCACCAGCACCAGCATCCACGCGGGCCTAGCCGCTCCCGCTCCCGCGACCCGTTACTACAATCAACCCGCTCTAGTGTTCGTCCGATCTTCGCTCTACACTCCACTTCACCATTTGTATGTACCTACGAGTCGCAGCATGCCTCTCTGTCCTACCAGAGGTTGGATCTGGCTACTCTTCCCTGTAGCCAGGTTTGTCTACACTAAATTCACTCGCACTCCGCTGCAGCAGTGGTGTAAGACTAGACGGACACCGGGAAGTGACCCTCGATACCGCGAAATTCGCTGATTACTTAAATTCCAGTACCTACACCTACATCTTATACCTGCTATACGTGTAGGACGAGACCGTACGCACTGACCGTGTTCACAAATTTTTTTAAATATTCGTCATCAAGGATAGAAACTAATGCGAAAAATTTGGATCCAATTATTTAAACCCACGTAATATACAACGAGGGTGTCCTGAACGCCAAACCGTCGGAAAAGCATCGATTCGTCGAAATACAAAAGAAACATGGACTGGTGGAAAAACTTTACCAAGTTATTGAATAAAGCTGACGACGTGCGAAACGACAGTCACGAGTAATTAGTCATCGGGTAATGACACCTGCCTAGGACTCGAACCGGAACTAGTGTTTAATCTTTTGCAAAACTTGATTAAATGAAAGTGAATTTCTGGTTATTGCAAATCCTAGTGGAAACTCACCCCGCCTCTGTCTCCCGGCCGACTCGACCTTCCAAAAATATATAGTTCTATGGATAACGAGCGAGACACACGCCACATAATTAACTCGACCGTAAAAAATAGCTGTAAACATTCTGCACTTGCAATAATTTAGTAGAAATTACTTGCTGTCGGAGAGCGAAACGAATGAAACAATTGGTCCGTTTTTCATATTCGCAATCAGATTGGCCTATGAAGTCGAATATATTGAATTTGTGAGATAACATCGATATACATATGCGATACAGAGTTCTATTACGGTAGATGCCCGAGTAGTGTGTAACTTGGGAGGCGCGAAGGTGCAACCTGCAAGGTGTTGCCGCGCACGTCTTTGCAATTAGATTAATCTTAATTAATGGCACGGGGTTATCGGCAAGAATCTTTGCGCTTCGGGGATAAGGTATAAGGTGTAGAAGGCTATAAGGTGCACCGTGTACCGCGTAGGTATATGCTTATAGTTGAGTCGTGCGTACATAACGCGTGGTCATAGTGCGTACGGTGAGCTTAACTAATATTTAGACAGCGAACGCGCGCGCCTGTTACGCTACCGATTGCCTTTTGCCTGCATAATATTGACAATGTAAAGCCTTTGTTACACCGCTTCGGCCGGAAAGTTGTGCCTCGAATTTAGTCCTTTCAACTCTTTGAATCCAAATGGTATACATACACTCTTAACTCCGGTCTATATGATGGCACCGCAGCCCCGTCAGCTCGAATACGTACTCCGCCGTACAACACAAACACGGGCTTAAAAAATTGCGCAAACTTGTTTGAATAATTTATTCAATCGCCTTATTATCTTTCTTATGTATACAGGTATATATACTTGTAGTTTTATTTTTTTTTGGGGGTATTTCTTTTTTTGTTCCTCCAGCTTTTTTTATCTCTTTGAAAATCAGGAATCTGCTTGGTAATTAGACGTAGTCCGTCCACGCGTGTATATACGAAGTGTCTATAACTCGGCGGCGCTTCTCATTCCCCCACAAATGTAAAATGTTGATCGTTGATACGAAGTCATTGCGCTGGGGGGATAAAATTCTCCTTCTTTCTTTTTCATCTATCTTACCCAGCATAGGTATATATACCTGTATCCAGGCGTAGCTTGTGTCTGTCTCCGTTGGGAAAATTTAACCGAAATTTATCGTCACATTTGTTTGGCTCGAGTCAACGTGTCCAGACTAACTTCTATGCGCATACATACATGCATGTATATGCTTCAATTTAAAATTATGTTTGAATATATATTCATGATAGGAGACGGTGACTACACGATGCAGGTTATTCGATTGACACGATAAGATCTGTAATTTACAAAATATATACCCACGAGAGAATATGGTAAAAAGAAACATATGGGATATGAGAAAAACCAGATGAAAAAAACATTATTATTATAACCCATACGGAAAACACAACACTCTACATGTATACGCACGTATGCATGTTTCTCCGTGCAATGCACATAGGCGTACACGCGTCGAGTCATCGAAGTCTCCTGCGCAAGCGATGTCGCCGCGTCGATTGGTAGTTGATGTCACCTGCAGCATCAGCATCAGCGGCAGCCAGCAGCCCGCAAGAGAGATGCTCGTACTGTGGAGAGCGGCGCGCGCCTCCCGCATCGACTGCAAAGCTGGAGGTCCAGGGGGATGGGGAAAAAAACTTTCACCGATTTGTAGACACAAGATCGTTCAACGAATTCATTGACTTTGCGCGATCTTCGTAGTTTTCGGACATCGATGTGAGTGAGTTTGGCTGATTCGAGGTATTACGTGTATTTACGTACGTAGCACTATTCCGGAAAGCCGACACACGTATCACTGGATTTTAGTTATACCGAATAGAATTTTGTAGCTCGGGATAGAAAAAAAACAAAACAAATTATCGGATAAATTATGATTAATTTTACACAGTCTTATACCTCATTCTTTTAAACGAGGCTTTGCGTGCCTCGGGACACTCGTACTTGTTACTTTATAGACTCGTGCAACAGAAGCATCCCAGCACGCTCCTAGATGTGTAAATATAAATACCAACGTATACATGGAGAGTTTCACCGTATTAACGAGAATTAATTTACTGCAATGATTAACGGAATTGTATTAAACGATTATCGCCACGCTTTGATCAGCTCAATTGAGATAAATCTAGGAATTAATTATTAACGCATTTTTCGATTCGGAGAACCAACCTCAACAGGTTATATCATAAGAATGTGCAATCCCGCTCATTGAGACACGTGAAATTTGCAAATTCATTACGGAATGGTCTTATTTCTTACTCGTAATTTCAATTTTTTCATCTATAAACATACATACACATAGACCACACTATGACAATTATAATTCTCTTTTTCTTTTCGGTTTATAGTTTTCTATTAACCTTAATCCCTTATGCACCTGACTGCATATGTTTGCCAGTAAACGTCAGGGGCCACCGAGTTACATTAAAACGTTAGAATTATGTGGAAGCATTTCACCTCCCTGACATTTACTACTCAATCTTAATACTTAAAATCTAATAAGTTTCCTTAGTCGCACACCGCGCATGCAGACGCGTATAGGTATACGGGCATTCTTGATGCATACATAACCGCGGCTTGGTCCATACCTACCATCTCATATTATACGAGTTGTCTGGACGTTGCACCACAAGTCTAGGCCCGGTTAGACGCACCGAGTACGCGTTCTACATCTTTACGAGCGCACATCCACAACTACAATTTGATAGTTCTTCAACGGACTTGGACGTATCACAACTGCTAACAAGTGCATCAAGTTTCTTTGAACTTTGCCACAGGCTTCCTAACAGTGACAACTCACTTGCGTATGAAATGGAAGGGGCGATAAGACGTGGCATGCAAAAGTACCCCGACTGACAAATTTTGTAGAATATACATACTTTCGCGTCTAAGAGTTGAAACTATCATCTCCTGGTTTTCGCACATCTTTCACTCGCATAATGGCGACGTACATTTATAGTATATAAATAATATGTTAATACATTCCAAGTAAACGGTGGCTGGCAAGTATGTGCGGTACCAGGTTAAACGTTGATTGGTGAAAAGGTGAACCCAATCAGGGTCCTTTGTATTTCCGAGAATCGTTCGAGTCCGTCCAGTCTAGTCTACATCTGTTCTCGCGTGTGCAGCTTCCCTCCTTCCCCCCAATCCCCTCATCGCCGTTTGGGACCTTCGAGGGCCCGCGTCTCACCCTACGACCTGTATCCACCATCACCTTCATTCTCTACGATTGGATGTACCGTATAGATCTAGGGCTCATCCGAAATGGAAAAACCAGTCCCAAATGATCTATTGACGGAAGACGATGTTTGAGTTATTCGGCCAGGATTGTGTTGCACACGTATATTGTAAGGTATGCGCCGCTTGTATGCCTGTACATGTAGGTGTACATACCTACAAGATACTAAATTCGAGCCTTTTTTGCTCTGCGTATTTCGATTCACGCTTCATTTGTAATTCACAGCCTTAATGTGGTCGCCGGATTATCCTGGATGGATGGGAAAGCGATTTTTCCAATAATATCAGCAGGTTTCCGAGTATTTGAGTGAATAGGAAATCGAATGATGTACGCATTTTCCAATTTCATCTTCTTAATTGTTTATTATGAAGATTTTATCACACGAACATGAATTTCTAACAATTAGAGTTCGTTAGAGGTATATGTTTCTAAAAAATTTCCCACCGCTTTGACTCTTGATGCGTAAATATCGTTGAATGCATTTACCTACAATGTATAATGCAACGTTCGGTTTTATTTGCTTCTTCACTGATAAGCAGATACCCACTTGCCATGGATGCGCAATTTGCATTCATCGATACTCTTGGCGTGCATAACAATGTCCTTGCCGAGCGAATCAATCCCAATGCGGGAGTGCGTACATATATACTTACATATAAATATACCTATACGTATTATACTGCATTGGATAAACGGATAATGTTCTCAGGTAGATAAAAAGGGTTCACAATTCTTCCGTAACGAGGATAGGTATATAACTATATACCTATATATATATATATATATATATATATATATATTATATAATATATATATTTTTATATATATAATATACCTATAGGTACATACCGTAGTGCTGGTCAATTTTAACCAAATCGCTTACATACTAGGGTCAACGCCTCTGCATACCAATTATACCTGTCTGAATGTACAAGGTTATTCGCCCCCTATCGCGCCGTTCGGCCATAAACGCGCTGCATCAATCCAAAAACAGATCCAAAGGCGAAAGCTGCGGTTTGCCCGTCGGACCAACGGTGAAACAGAGTCTTACTGTTCCACCTTCTAAGTAAGCCGGTAGGTTCAAAAAACCACGCCGACATATCTTCTCCGCAGTTATTCGACCACAAAAGCTCCACCAACGGTTGGACGATCTATCAGCTTTCGGACGGGTTTGGCTTTGAACAGCATCCGCAGGACCTGGCACCCGGCTGTTCGACGCAGAATGTCGCTCCGGGTCATAAGATAATTTGCGGCTGTAGTTAGTTTGCCCGCAGTACGTAGGAAGCCTCGTTCGTATCGGTTCCTACATTCTATGGTGCCCCGTCGTCGAAAAGGTTGAAAGTTTGCACGCTTGTTGGATATTCGCTGTAAAAATTTGAGGGGACCAGTCTTAAGGTAGCGCGCTAACAAATACGCGGAAATCGAGGAATACAGATATTTCCCATCTAACATAAATGACCAAGCCGTTCGATGGTCTGATTTCATTTTTCAATCTTCGGAAATCAAGCTGCAGTTTTTTCGATACTACTAACAGCAAATTATTCATTAATAAATTCCAGTTATGTAGAACATTTAAAAAGGGATTACTACCAAACTTGAGATATATTTTAATCTTAGTTGAAAAAATATTCTTCATATTTGCACCTCGTTTATCAAAGATAACTTAATACTGTGTTCAGCGTGTAGAAATGATGGACATGCCGACGATACAGATGTATATTTACGAACACGTGGATGTGGCTCGGTTATAGGATATACTAAGTACCACATATTTAGTTCGTTTAGTTGCTTCGGTAAAGAAGTTATTTTTCTTTATATCGTGAGAATTCACCTCTGCTTTGTTCTCGTTATTTTTCTTTACTTTATTTTATAATATATTTTTTTCTTCTCCTTCTCTTGCAGAAAATTTGCACCGACACGCGACGTTCGTTGCTGCAGCGTTCGAAAGGGTTCGAGACAAAAGGGAGATGGCTATTGTCGTCACATGTTTCACTGCAAGTTTAGTTCGTAGGTAATTCAGCTTCGTTCGGATAACGTGAGAAATAACTTTGGTGTAGGTACGTTGTACATATGGATACAAGGTTCTTGTACGAAGGTTAATGGAAGGTCGATACAGCGATGCTTGCCTGAAAATTCCATCGCAATTTGGGCTTTCCTATAACGCGGTACAAGCTGCGTGTCCACCTTCTTCTTCAATATTGTAAACGGTTATTTACTTTTTCTTTTCTTTTTAACGACAAATATTCATGAATAATGTACCAAGGTAGGCCAACCAAGAGCACGAATATTTTCATTTCATTGTTCGGTAGGTAGATCTATACCGGTATAATAACATATAACAGCCAAGAGAAAGATTCGATAAAATCCGCTGATCGCGGTGAGTTCCGAACGAGGCTACCTAATACCGTTAATTGTTAGTTGACCTCAAGATTATTACGTGTCTGAGCTGAGTAATTACTTTGCTCATCAATTAAGACCATCCTTAGCACTCACTAAAATATATTTTCTCACATTCTCTTTCCATTAGTCAAAAATTTACATGGCATGAAACCTTTATCGAATTAACCGCATGCGGACATTCACGTCTACACATTGAGGATACTCTTTTTTTGTTCAGTGATTTTTGATTTATTGCTCAGCTTCGTTCGCCTTTCATTTAACTGTCTCAAGTTTCAAGCATAACTATCATAATTGTACCGGTAGCTCTCCCAAGACTGGAGCCAAGATCCGCAATAAAAGATTAATTTGTGTCTAGCTACAATATTTCACAAAAAGAATTTACCAACAACTGTCATTGCAGATGAAAAACAATTTGCGATGCGAATAACAGTGCTAATAATCAACGCTGATTGTGCATTCGCAAAGGATGAATGTCCCATCGATGAGACGTAAGCTGCAAAGAACATTCGCCTCATGTCTCCTGCCGCCATCTCTTGACAAGTGCGGAAAAGTCAGTTGTATTATGTTGCCCTGTTGGCGAGAGTTTATAATATATGTAAGAATTTCAGGAGTCAAATGCTTTCAGTGGCAGTAATATTTTATTATAAAACATGAACGACAGCAACGTTTAAAAAAAATTGTTATGATTATCTATTGTCTATGTTTTAGGAGCTCCATACGCATCAGGCATCCTTTCGATCGTGTAACGATGTTGAGAAACGTACATTATCGGAACCCCAGGAATTTTCCGAATTCTTCTTTTCAGGTCCTTATCGTTGGTCGCAACAATGTAACATTTGTGCTAGAATCAGAACCACGGTTTTCATTGCAGTGTTGAAATTAGCTGATTTAATTAATTTCTAAGGTGAAAAACCACGAGCGGTATTCACTCAATTATTACCTGTGTAACTCTGTTAACAAGACAGTCATCCGCATATGTTCCTTTATGCATACAATGTACTCTTTCAAATCTAGGATCCTTGATTATCTTTAATGCTATTTTGTACTTTGCTCCAAGTTTTTCCAATTCTGCCAAAACACAGTCTGTTATGTACGGTATACATTTTGCATATAGGCAGTCCATCATATTTTGCACTATATCAAGTTTATTTTTTATGGAAAAGTTGATGAAATTCGTATCAATTAAAATGTGATACGGTGGACCAAGTTGCGTATTATATTGGAAAAACAATGCCGAGGATTGTTGGGGGCTGAAAGTACACAAAAACAAAAAACAATAATCTATAGTTATTTCTCTCACGTTCGATTCAGATCAGAATAATTAATTTTTCTTACGCTTCTTTGATTTTTATCTCCGTTAGATCTTCAGGTTTCTTTTTTCGTGGCGGCGCTCGCTGTTCTAATTTTCTGGGATTAAAATTGAAAAAGATGAATATATGAATAAATTTGTGTAAGTTGAATGTAGCAAATAAATAGGTACCAAATTCCAGTAAATTAAAAAAATGGACAGACTTTGTCCCAGTTGTATGGATGTAAATTGTAAAAGTTAAATGAAAAATGTTACGAAAACTTGCAAGCCTCTGAATAGGCAAACGCTCGACAAGATTGAAAATAAGATTTAAAGAATAGGGACTTTTGTTCCGTAGTTTACTTTTTCATGACCTATGAAACTTACATCCTGGAGTCGCTTGGGCTGATCATTTTTTTCATTTGTGCGAATCTTTGCATCACAACCTTACGCGTTTTCTTATTCTTTCCCTGTAAATACATAACCTCAATTATTACGTTTGAAAATACTGTGCAAATTTAACATCAAATTTCTTTTATTACAGTATTCAAAAACAATACATAATGTGCGCTTACCATTTTGTAAATTCAGTTGCGGAGAGTTGCTTAATGGATTAAAAAAGTGTTTACACAATTTTTGACGGGGCCAGCCACGAGCACCTTGTTTAACACTAAGGTTAGTTTATGTCCGCCAAATTCAGCCTTCAATTTTGCAAATCCACTAATTTCTGAATGACTTGAAATCTAGTGAAAAAATTGTGAACCGAAAATATCCTCGTGTTAATGCCAAATCGGAAACTTTGCAAACAGTTTAGTAAACAAGACGTGAACTCGACACAGTTTATTCCTAACCTAAAAGTGAACGTGCTTAAATATTTCGACCCGTGATTTCGACAAGCGAAAGCTAGATCGAAGTTTACACCCGTGCGGTTAAATGCCGTTGGAAATGTCGTTGCTCGTTAAATCCGTGGAGAGAAACACGAGATGAGAGACAGTGACGGGAACATCGGCTACTGTGTATATGAGGAAGACAGATGAATAAGATTCGCACGAAAGGTCGAAAGTGGGACGTTCATTGATTCACGTGTGTTGAATACGTGTACTATGTAGTAAGTGTACAGTTCATCGCGTCGATTTCGGCAGAAGCGACACGTCTGCTTTCAAGTTTCAGGTGTCCGTTTATTATGGAAGGTGGAAGTATTGTTTGTTGAAAAGTATAAATACTAATCGTAGTATCCTACCGATCAACCCAACAGTAAGTCTGAATCTTTTTCTCTACAATAAACTATATGCTCACTTCCGCGAAATAATATCTATAGCGCAATATGTCAATGTTCACAGCTACTTGGAGGTTAAATCGCCTGACAATCTGCCATTAGCATATTTTTATTGCCTTCTTTTTCCGTATAATATTTTCTTTAAAAACTGTGATTTAAAAGAATGAAACCTCACTCTTCTGTCAGCTTGTAACTCCAAGGTATCCGTAATTTCCGTTTAATTCCATTTTCTCGTATTATTTTGTACTATACTAATTACAATATTTCATATAATATCAGAAGCCTTTCTGAAGAATTCAATCCATCCGAATTAATAATATTACATACTTGCGATATCAATGAAAGTAATGCACCATTTTTTCTTACAGGTCTAAGAATTATCAAAAATGCGGATCGTTCAATTGAAGAGAACCCGTTTTGTCAATATTTTGCTGGGTCTAATGTTGTTTGTGATAATTGTATATGCACTTTTTGTGTTTTCATCCGATGACCAGCCTAGCAATCTGAAAAACTACTGGGCTGCGGCATCTAAATCTCGACAGGTACACAGACAAGCTTATATACTCTCTACAATGCACTTGAAAATATTTCTCAGTCAAATGCAACTCAGATTATGAATTTTAAAATTTGAGTTTTGCCCAAATCATCTTATTCTACAGTTTAACGCGCACTAAAGATGTACAGAAATTGTTACATTTTATTTCAGTGTATATCATGCACGAAGATTATCTCATAAAAGCATTATAAAAAAGTACTATTATGTTCGAAAATGGAACAAATGTAGTTATTTTATCACCTACAAAGCCAATTTGCCACTTCATACTTTTTTTCAGTTACCAGTGATCAGTGATGACTTAGGAAACTTTGAGCCACGAAATGTAGTGGTGAGAATAGGCCCTGGTGAGGAGGGTAAGGCTCACATTTTGAGAGAAGATCAACAAAATGATGTACAGCAATCAGAGTCTGATTATGGCATGAACATGGTTTGTTCTGATGAAATTTCTTTGGATAGATCTGTTCACGACACCAGGCCAGCCGAGTAAGTAATTCAATTAGTTATTATAGCCTGAGCATCATTTTTATTTTAGAAATTTCAGTAATTGAGTAATAAAAATACGAAGGAAGAAGTGAAAGCCATACAATTGAGTTATACGATGAGAGGGGAGTGAGAACAGTAGGAACTAGTGTGATACGTAATAGTTGGAAGATCCTCTATAAAAGTTTCCTATGGTTAAAAAGTAAACACTGGATTTTTTATTAAATTTAGGTGCAAGCGTTGGAATTATGCAACTGATTTGCCAAAAACCAGCGTTATTATAGTATTTCACAATGAAGGATGGTCCGTCTTAATGCGTACCGTACACAGCGTGATAAATCGAACACCACCAGAGTTTTTGGAAGAGGTACTTTTGGTTGACGACTATTCTGACAAAGGTTTGGACAAAAACCGAATTTTTTTCCTACCAATGAATTTTTAAGTAAACATTAACAACTATACGCTTCTATGATTAATTCAAAGTTATCAAAAACTGGTAACAGCATAATTATTGTACCATCTTGGCTCCGTTGTGAAATTTCAGACAATTTGAAAGGCGATCTGGAGTCGTACGTCGAACGATGGGATGGTAAAGTACGTCTCATACGAAATCATGAGAGACAGGGCTTAATAAGAACGAGATCCAGGGGAGCCCGAGAGGCTACTGGTGAAGTGATTGTGTTTTTAGATGCCCATTGCGAGGTCAACACTAATTGGTTACCACCATTACTTGCACCAATATATGTGAACAGGTAGATAATAAGTTTTCATGAAAAATTCAGACATTTAATCTGTCGAAAATGTACTTCAAAGGAATGATCTAGTACCTAACTCATTGGACATTATAATCACCTGAAATTGTGGATTCCCGATTCGTGAGAATGTGTTTCCTAACATTTTTCTTCTGTAACTAGCAAGGTGATGACTGTTCCGGTGATCGATGGAATAGATCACAAGACTTTCGAATACAGGCCAGTCTATCAGGAGGGTCATTTGTATCGAGGTATCTTCGAGTGGGGAATGTTGTACAAAGAAAACGAGTTGCCCAGGAGAGAGGCGAAAACACGCTCGCATGATAGCATGCCCTATAAGTACGATTACAGTGCAAAATTACGATGCCAAATAAGTATTAGCTAAAACTCGTAATTCCTTTATTCGCAAATTTCAGGTCACCAACTCATGCCGGGGGCCTATTTGCTATCAACCGTGAATATTTTCTAAGTCTGGGTGGTTACGACGATGGCCTCTTGGTTTGGGGTGGTGAAAACTTCGAGCTTTCTTTCAAAATATGGCAATGTGGAGGCAGCATTGAATGGGTGCCTTGTTCTCACGTCGGGCATGTTTATCGGGGCTTCATGCCTTACACGTTTGGTAAACTGGCTCAAAAGAAGAAAGGCCCTCTGATCACGATTGTAAGCATTGCGTGTTTTGTGCATTATCTATGTCTATGCTATAAAATATGCTCACTTCGTAAGTGTACAAATGCTCATATTGTGTCTACGATTCATCTGATTCAAATAAAATGATTTTTGCAGAATTACAAACGGGTGATTGAAACTTGGTTTGATGAAAAGCACAAGGAGTTCTTCTATACAAGAGAACCCTTGGCAAGATTACTCGATCATGGAGATATCACAGAGCAGTTAGCTATGAAAGAAAGGCTACAGTGTAAAGACTTTCAGTGGTTCATGGATAACGTGGCCTACGATGTACTTGACAAATATCCAGAATTGCCGCCAAATGTTCATTGGGGAGAGGTAGATAAGATCATCGAATTACTGTTCAACTTTGCGACTGATTACTGGTACAGGAAATATTCGTCACTTGATTCAATTCTTGGTATATTTTAGCTTCGCAGTGTTGCCACTGCCTCGTGTCTGGATACCATGGGTCACCCTCCACCTAACCTGATGGGGACTTCTCACTGCCATGGGTTTGGCAATAATCAGGTAATCATTTTCTCATGGATTCATTACTTTCTATGGAGTGTTCTTTGTCTATTTCACTTGTTTCATGCCAACCAATAACAAAACTTTCAGCTCATAAGACTCAATGCCAAAGGGCAATTGGGTGTTGGAGAACGTTGCATAGAAGCTGATGGAGAGAGTGTAAAATTAGCGTTTTGTAGGCTTGGGACTGTCGATGGACCCTGGCAGTACGACGAGGTAAGTTTACAACAGTTTCAGTGTAACTTACCTGCATATATTGATTAATTAGATGGATATTTCCAGTTCTTCCAGTGTTGAACTGGAAGAGTTATGTTTCTTATTTCTTTACCATTTGACCACTGTTTTAAATCCAAAGTTTATGTCACAATCTAAACTTATTTTTCCCTTCAAAAAAATATGACCTCTTTCCTTTTCCTTGTAGAAAACAAAAACTCTTATGCACAGGGTGCATAAAAAGTGTATGGCATTACATCCCCAGACACAGCATTTATCTTTGATGCCCTGTGACGTTAATAATACTTATCAACAGTGGACCTTCCATCAAATGCATCCACGCTGGTGAGGTAGGTTTTCCTCATTGTCCTTGTGCACAGGAATGGAGTGGGTCCGAACGTTGTTGTCAAGTGTACCTCAAATCATTCCGTTCTATCGCAATCACAACCATTATTCAGAAAATATTTAGAATATGTTGTTATCAGACGATCAGAGTTCACAGAATTTTTCCTTTTCAGCAGCTTAATCAAATTCGCTTTTTTTGCAAGGACCTCTTTGGACAAACTACGTATATACGCGATCGAACAGTCAAAATTATTTGGTTCATACCTAGCTTAAATGATTACAGTGGACTGTGATCAACGCATTTGAAAAACGTGATTTCAATTTTCGTATGATATTCCCGTTTTTTCTCTTTTTTTTTTCTTTGACAAATCCATATAACCATCTAATATTCACGAACTTCGAGAATCAAACATCCTAATAAAATTTGATTTCAATCATAGAGAAATTGAAGGCAAACCACGAGGTCACGAAGTCATCTGTATTTAGATTTAGACAGTACGTGTTTATTTGCCAGTTAACTCGGAATTGATAATGAGGTTAAATCGATGAAAATTGTTCTAGATTTTTCAGATCCACATATTCAGATTTGGTACAATCTAGATAAAAAATAATTTTTCCTGATCATCGTTTCGTAAGTACTTAAGTGTGAAAGAATATGATGTACGCACACAGATTTATATATGTATTTGGCCTTGGGCATCTAGAATATTCGTTTCGTTTAATTATCATATTTATTGACTTGACGAGTCAGCAATTGTGGAAATTTCCTCAAATGACAATAATTGACTAATTCTATATATACTGCGTATATTCATATCCTATTTACAACGCATTTGTTTATACGCAAAAGCACGCATTTATACATTTATCTATAAGATGCACAAATGAATTTAGGGTTGATTAATTTTAATTCTTTACGATACACAAAGATTTTATCCTCCAGATCAGTTGTGGTATTTTGGAGGTTGAAAAACAAAACGTGATCATTCGGTAGCGGTAATAAATGCTTAAGGAAATAGGCGGTAGTACATTTCCATAGAAATTATTAGACTGTTGTAACGTGAGAGTGTTGAATATTTTATTAAAATGAAATCACATTTTTATTGAACATCGGGTAATTTTCCATCGATTCGTCTGTCTTCAGTTCCCAATATCCCGCTCAAATTTTGGCAGTTGAAATATTAAACGCTTGCGGTGGCAAGTGGTTCCAACTTATTACATACATTTTTCACTATTTATTTGACTAATTTACTTGATAGTAATATATTGCACTGGTGTGAACAGTATTACCACAATATGCATATGTCTTTGTCTGCTCGCTCCCAGGAGTTCATTGCATTCGTTCGACTTCTGCTAATCATCTCATAACATTGCCAAGTTTTGGCAAAATTTTCCATATTCTGTATCGGTCCCAGTATGCGATATTTGTGGGGTGCGTGTTTGTCGCTATGTTCTGTTGCACCTGTGTGGCACCAAATCTGTAAAAAATATTGTGAGAATCAAAATCTATCGTGGCATTGTCTCTGAAAACTAATTTCAAATACTCGGAATAACATTTTACTGTGTCTAGAACTCAATCTTTAATTTCATGCAGTCTCAGCAATAACATTTTTTGAAAATGCGGAATATCACTAAATGTGGTAAGTTCAATTTAAGGGACGATTTCGTGGTTGACGTGTATATCTCCAAATATCTTAGTCTACGTATCTCAAACGCCAAAATGGAAAGTCCATTTTATACGCAAATCTGAACAAAAATGCTCCAATGCATTTTCATTTGATGCAAAAATAAAGGAATGGCATTGATTCTGTGAAATCGCAATAGTAAATTCGTAGAATTTGTGCAATTTCTTTGTTCTGTCAAATGAAAACATGTTGAAGTGTTTTTGCTCAGAATTGCGTATATTTTCGGGTTTGAGATATGTGGACTTCGATATTTGAAGATATATACGTCAACGACGAAATCGAGCAGGGCATCCCCGGAATATTGAATTATTAAAGATTTCAAACCTAGACCTAACTTTCAAATCACACAAATTAATCAAGTTTTTTTCAGGCTTAAAGGAGGAACATTAAGTTTTTCATCAGTTATTACCGAAGCAAATGCCAAGTAGAAATATTTGTCTGACATAAAATTGTTGAATCTGCTCCAATGATATAAAGCCAGTAGTTTGTTTCTCTCTTTTGTAAATGCTCTAAAGGCCGCTCTCAATCCAACATTGTCGGCAATATTTTCGGATAACGTGTACTTGCCGTCTATCTATTGATGAGACAATGACTTCTGTACCAAGTTAAGTTTAATTTAATTTAAATAATGAAATGGTAAAATCTTTACAGTTGCTTTAGAATCTCCCGAAATGTACTGGTTATATTGTTTGATGAAGCATTTTATTTTTGTCGCGTATACTTGTTCAGTTGACTGGGACCACCAGCCTTTCAATGAGCCTTCAGCATCCAATAATCGTCCTGAATACATGAACAATCGATTAACTTCTCGCGAAGGGTATGTAGTTACATATTTTATTCAAAATAAACGTGTTCTACGGTCGTTAAAATTACCTTGGCTGTCGAACGCGTGTGTAAGTTCGTGTGCCATTACTGAACCGATACGAGCGTAGTCGAAAAAACTGACGAATTATTTTAAAATAAAATAACGTGTAAGTAGTTGAATTTATAACGGATTATAATTAATTGATTACGTTCTTAAGATACCTTCCACTATTGCCAGAGAAGAATGGTTCTGCCATTGTGCTGATGGGAAATACTGTTTTAACAAAGAATAGACACCAATGAAGGACAAAGTGGGATCACGAAGAAACGTAATTGTTGAATTACGACATGTAGTACGTACGTATTCTATTATTTATTCCGTTGTAATAAGCGTTGACGATTAGTGGTGATTGCGTCCATCTGGAATGGTCGATTAATTAGGCTCAAATACTGAGATTATTAAGTTTTTCTTACTCTTATTTGTAATGTGATTTTATTGATCCTATTATACACACGAATTTCTATTTCGGTAGGTTCGTAACTCCGCGAAATTTTTCCATTGACTGAAACTTCGAAGTCTATTCATATTTCCAAAATGGTCGTACCTGTAAATTTTCAGCTAAAACGAATTTTCATTATTTGATTTTTTTGAAACCATGCAATCGTCATTCACGATAGATTTCTAACTTCTTGATTCTAGATCATATACCTTTCTGTAATACTGATCCACTTGTGATTCAGTTTTTAAATAATCCGGGCTTCCAGTTAGTATCAGTATGCTATTCAATTTGTAGATTGCATAATTTTTGGTAAAGTCGTCCATCCATTCTGCCTCATCTATCAATTCTTCCAAAGCGTCTCTCAACTTTTCCATCATTTCCTGCGCCCTTTTGATTCTTTCTTCGCTAACATATTTTTCTCGGTATTTTTGTGCGACGGTGAAGCTCAGTCCGATTTTCGGAAAATCTAAAACCTTCAGCATTCAACAGTTGACCAGATGTTTGAAATTTAAAAAAATATAAATTCTTTAAAATTAGTTCGGCACTGTTGAGTACCCCATCAGTTCAAACAAACTAAAATTGTACTAAGAAATGAGACGCACAATCGATGGTCGAATGCAGCGAAAATAAAACATTGATTTATCACGAAATTAGACCTTGTGGAGACAATACTTCCATGTTGGATAACCTGGAGGCACGTATCCGCGATTTATGTAGAAATCCATTGAAATATTGTACATTTCTGATGACAATTCAGGTGCCATAAAAGTGACCATCCGACTATAGACGAAATCATCTGGAAATTATTCGTAATTTCTTTTACTCCGATATTAAAATTATACCAGGAATATTCCTTTATTGTTACTCTATTTTACTATAGTAACTTCGAGGAAGAGATTCGCGATGCGACCTCGAGGCTGGTCGCATATTTTTATTTCGTTGTACTTACTCAACAGCTCCTTTCCCGTTTCGTGCGCGTATATTAACAAGTTACGCAACAGACTTCGATTCGTGATAAAAATCTGCGTGTCATTGTTCACTTTGACCCTAGACTTTTTGAAGGCGATCTGTAGATACGTTCTCCAATTAATCTGTATGATTGGGGAAAAAAAACACTACGAATAAAAAATTTATGACAGTTTTGACAACTTATCAAAGCTGGATTATCATTGTGTTCGATCACGAAGATGGAAGAAAAATAATCGAAAATAAACAAATACAGATTCTCATCCGCTCACCGTGTCGGTAAATTGATCCAGTACTTCGTCTGTCCAAGCTTGTAATTTTGCCAACGTCGTACTTCCTACGTTAGGAATATTAGTCTTCGCGGTATCTCTGCCGTAATTTAATTCCTAAGACAAAACCCCAGGGATATTTTTATTATTCAATAATTCTGATTGCTTTAATCGAAAAGGATCTGATCAATCAGAAAGAGGTATTTTGAATACGGTACCTTTGGATCCGCCAAGACGTTCATGAATTCGTTGATACTTCTCGCTTTCGCGCTGATTTCATAATCGCTGATGTCACTTTCAGTAAAATCCCGCAATATGATCATAATTTTTGACAAATATTCGATAAAGGTAGAGTCGGTTCTACTAGAAAAATCATTGTCCAAAATCCGTACTGGTTGTCGCAGCAATGCAGTAGGTAATGTCAAATCATCGTGCTCGATCTAGATGGGTAATATGTTTTCACTTGTGCCGCAACAAGGGGAACTTCGGTTATTCTGAAGTATTTCTCTTATACGGTACGAAATGCTTATTGTTGTACAAAATGCACTTGAAACTTGAAATTTGATTTAAAAAAGGCGACGCAGAATTATGCTCTTATACATACATATATCGAAGTTTTCGTTGCATTCCACATATCAGTTCGAACTGTTAGTTTGAAAAAAAATTGCACGCCATAATTAGCAACGAATCTAGCCATTCTTTGCCAATCGGCCGAAGTTATTTTAGACATCGTACTCTCCTCATTTTTTTTAGGCCAAATTTCTTCCAATACTTTTAACATTGGTGAAATTCCTCTCCTATCACGAGTTTTTGTATCTATACAAGCTGCGTACATGTCCTGGGCTTTTACAAAAGACTTTGAATCTCCCACAGATCTTTCGTTCTCCAATAATTCTGTGGATAAATATGCATAAAGTTTGATTTTTTTTTAATTCCATATGTCCAAAACCATAAATAAATTATTTTACGTTTAGCATCTCCAATTTTAATTTGTCATTCAAACAAAAATGTACCTTTCAATCGTTCATCGACTTCTCTTTGCAATCTGATAAACCCGTCCCAAATACTATACCCCTCGGGGACAGGATGTACATTTTGAAAATTTCCACAAGCAAAAGTGTAAAAATCATCACAGGGATTCTTTGAATAATCCACGTATGGAAAAAGATTATCCATCCGTATCAGAAAGGGCAATTGAATGAAAATGGTCACGACGATCAACCTTGAAACGCGTAAAGAAGACGAATAATGATTAGTTTTTTTACAGACCATGTTGATAACGTTGGAATAATCACAGAATCTGATGATGTTGCGTAGAAAGAAATAGAAAATCGAATTAGGATCTATAAGTACCTCATGGTGTGCAAATTTGTGGCTGACAATGAATGTGTATTATTCGTATTCCTGCACTGCTCTACTGAAGAGCACTAAAACATTTTTTCCAGTGAATCCCTTCCACAAACCCGCAATTTGCGACCAAACATCGTCAATGTTATGAAAATACGCGGAATGTATCTAAATGTGCATTTTCTTATCGCGCCCAAGTATAACTGGATTTACAAATGAACAATACATAGAGCTCGAAACTGATTTTCATGTCACATTCACACGACTCTATAGAAGTGGTGGTCCATATCTAATCGCTGAAATTGTTACGTTCAAAGAACGGAAGCGACAGAGTGATACGCGTCTACTCCCGCTGATTCGTCTCGTACTGTTTAAATGGAATCGTAATTATGCTTCTTAATAATCTAACGTGTATAAAAGTAATATGTAAAAATTCTGGAGTAATTACTACTGCCCATTATGATAACAAAATAATTTTTCAATTGAATACATTCTTTTGGTACCACAAATATTAGAAATTTTTTGTTTTCTGCATGCTACGACTTAGGTGGGAATGAAACGGTAGATGTATGTAGTCCGAAATATTTTTAAATTCATTTTATTATATAATCTCATATGAATACAAGAAGTGCATAAGAGTGAAGCATTTAACGTAGCTTTAGTTGGAATAAGAGAATCGACTCCAAGACGTAGATCCTCAGTAATATGTCGAACGTCAACGTATCGATATCGATTAATAATGAATTGTGTAAAGCGTTATTCTCGGGAAAAGCCAATGCAATGGTATGGTAAAATCTGTAATTAGAAGAGAAAGAAACAACCAAAGTCTTTTTTCTCCAGATTCAAACGAACGAATAAAAAGTTACTTTACGAGCATTGTGATACATTGCACTTACAATGCTGATGAACATATCGCGCAATCATGTTAAGGCTAACAGTTTACTGCATGGTATTAATGATATCGTCGATCTTCAATATACTACGGACAGTCTCCGAAGCCAAGGTAATGGCGCTGGTCGAAACAAGAAGAGGTTGAACGACGTTTTCTTCCCAAATATTCGTTATTGCGCCCTTGCGAACATTAATTCCTGCCAATGTTTCACCCTGAGCATGCCTGTTGCGAAGCTCAGTGACAGTGGCGATTGAGTTAAGACCTGCGTTCTCTGCTAAGGTTGACGGAATCACCTAAAATATAGAAAGATGAAAATAGTATTATTAAAAAATTTGATGTACTTTTATCAGAGTCTGTCAAGTACTGTATTGGCCCGAGTATAAGTCAAGGTTTTTAATAACCGACTTTACCCTCAAAAATTGTACTCGACTTATATTCGGAACTTTTTAGGGGATTGCACGATCAATAGGAAACTCCCTCATCGTCCGATAATCGTAATATTTTAGCAATGCAATGCATATTCGTACACTGCGCGTGCGCGCCTAATCTCGAAGATCAAAACTTCAACTTCAAATTTTTCAAAGCATTAGTCTGAAGTGGGGATAAACAAATTGTTAATTATACTTTTCGTGCGTACAATAAAGCTGCTAATTGAAATATACCTGAAGAAATGGCTAATTTTGTTTGACTCAAGTTCAATTTATTTTATGCATTTAAAAAAAACTGCATTATAAATAAATATCCACCTGTGATACTAGGTAATTTTCTTCTGAAATTCAAATTATATTCGGTTCCAAAATAAAAAACTTTGTAAATTAGGGGTCGACTTATATTCGAATCAATAGAATTATTTCAACAAACCTCAAGGGCGTTAGCAAACGCTCTGAAGCAGTAGGCGTCTGTCCCACCGATCGTCTGGGCATAAGCAGCAAGTTTGAGAGCTAATTCAGTTTCCGGTGCTCCGCCACCTGCAAGGAGTGCTTGCTGTTTGACCAGGCAACGAACTACGCACAATGCGTCATGCAGAGATCGAGCAGCCTCTTCCAGCACCAGTTTATTGCTGCCTCTAACTAATACGGTAACTGTACGACCTGGATTTTGGATTCCACTAATCTGAAATAAAACCACGCAACATGTAAGCACGTAATTTTTAGCAAGTATTTACTATCAGAAATTTAAATTAACTTTTGTAAACAGGTTTCACAAGGAAGTCTTGACCAGAAAGCTTACCTTGACAAATTTCGAACTTCCAGTTTGAATTTCTTCGCAAGTATCTGCACTCACTAGGTTCTCAGGTGTAAAATGATCAAGCGAGGCGATTGGCCTGCAGCCCAACGTCTTACAAACGTAAGGAATGTCCTCTCGTTCGACATCTTTTATAACCATTACTTTGATCTTGTCGAGGAAATGGATGGCAAGATCGCTTATAGCATCTCGAAGAATCGACTTTTGCACAAGAAGTACGTTGCAACCGCTCTTTTTTATTTGCTTAACAATATTCAAGATATATGCACGCTCTTCTTTCAGCACACGGTCCATTGCAGAGTAATCTGATACAATAACGTTGTGGTCCATCTGTAAATTATTATTCAATTTGTTCACTCTTATTTAAATAGTCGAACTGTAACAGATTTAGACGGAGTTAGTCATCATTTAATAGTAATTACAGAGTGTAATAATTAAACTCCTTAGCTGATGTGACTTACGTCGGTCTTTGGTGGTGAAATGCAGAACTGAATTAGACCGATCCTAGCTTTATCGATTCGCTTTGGCCCATTGACGTTACATGATTTTTGCGTGAACACTAATCCCTGAATGAGTTCCGTGTCCTCAGTTGTACCACCGAGTTTTTTGATGACTTTGATGTCCTATCAACATAGTTCAGGAAACTTAGCACCCTGTTATATAAATCCAACAAAGATCCAATTAAGATGTGTATAAAAATGAATTACTTACTTTCAAATCGACAGCAGCTTCCATTCCTGGTTCGGTAATTTTTAGAACTGCTGTTACAGCCAATGGCGCGAGATAACTTGATTGTTGAGAAACTACCTAAAAATTCGAAACAAGATACAGTATATATAAAACTTGCAAGAATCTTATTACTTGTAATTGATGTCAGCATAATGAAGTGAATTTCGAAACTACCTTCGAGTTCAAAGAGGTTGCAGCACTTTTGATCAATGCCACACGGTCAGTTAATTCTATAGGGTGAGAAATTTCCTTTAAAATTTCAACTGCTTTCAAAGCTGCCTTTTGGAAAGCATCGCTTATCGAAGTTGGATGAATTCCTTTATGCAATAGTCGTTCAGCAGCCTCTAGTAGTGCACCAGCAATTATTACGACGCTCGTAGTGCCGTCCCCAGCTTCGGTATCCTGAGCCCTGGACAATTCTACCAACTGAAGGAGGAAAAAAAAATTCAAATCATTGCTCATGCTGTGTCTTTCACCAACAGAAAGGTATTTTAGGAAATTCATTCAACTAACCATTTTGGCTGCAGGATGTACCACATTCATTTGTTTTAAAATCGTTGCACCATCATTGGTAATTGTGACTTCACCGTTACCAGCTTGGATCTGTAACACAAAATTTCATGCAATAATTACCAACTAATTTTTATTCTTGCTTTATTGGATAATTTTGTTTATTCTTTTTACTTTTTGTCGTTACTTTACACATACCATTTTGTCCATACCACGTGGACCCAGACTCGTGCGGATGGCATCACTCACAGCTGAAGCATCATAACATAGTTATAATTAGTTCAACAGGCACATAATTCGAACATAATATTTTTGAAGGCATGATACAGTTTGATTGTATATTTTCATAGCCAGATATTATTAATGACTAACGAGTTCTTTCGATAAACTTGAAATCTTTCAGTATAGTAGAAATACTATTCGCAATCACAAAAGTGTTGATCAAATCGATAGTTTATTTGCACTGATAACTTAAAAATTCATAACTTTAGCAACAAGGATGATTGGACCTAGTTAATAAATCATTTGATAACTTTCAGAAATCAAGTTATGTACAAAAAAAATCCAGAGCTATGTCAACCAAATATTTTAATCATTAGGTTTAATTTCAAGAACAGGAGAAAGCGATTATTTAATTTGAAGTTGACATAATTTAAAAAATTTGAAAAACAATATTAGAACGAATACAAATTAATTTCTCACGCATAAACAATGAAGAATCTTTTTAGCAATCTTGTTCTAATAAAAATTTTCTATGTGAATTCATTCCTACAATAATGACAAAAAAACTTGGCCATTGAAGAACCAATATATATTGTTGAAACTTCAAAAATATGATCCAAAATTAAATAAATGCATTCACACGTTATACCTTCTTACAGTAATTTTACGTAAAGATGACACAAAAATGAGATGACGTTTATCAATACAAGTTTTTTGATACGGTGTAATTCGATTAAATCGGTGATGAGACAAAAAAAAAGGCATATTTTCTTAATTAAGCGGAACGGGCGTGTGTTATTTTGTAGGTTAGGTTAAATTAGATTCAAGATTTGCGGAAAAAGTAAGACGAAGGACAATTTGGAAAAATGTTAATACGAAATGTCTAGGATTTAAATTTAAAACCGATGAAATTTTTTTCAAATCCCATCATCTTACAGATACTGTGAAATGATTATCTGAAACGGAGTGTGGTTGAAGAGGCTGTAAAGTCACGCGTGGGCTCCGCGACTTATGTCCATAAATGGTGATGTCATGATGAAGAGATCAGTTTATGGGAATTTGGATATTAGTGATTGATATTCTTTCTGTTTATTTGAGCACTAGAAAATATAATTTTTGACACACCTTTAGCCGCGTTGATGTTGCTGGCACGAATATCGGCTGGTTTGCTTTTATCTTTATAAGCCTGACCAAGGGCGCGTCGCCCGTCGCCGGCAGCCGTGATTCCGGTCATTTTTATGCTTTATTCGAAGTTAATTTTTGAAATTAAAGATTTTATGATCACTGCGAGACAGCTACAGACGTAAATCGAAGCCACGCTAAGTCCGTATTTATAGGGCGAATACTGTACTTCAGTAATAAATAACTTTTAAGTGGGACGAAGAATACTTTCAGAAACACGAGGGACGTACTACGAGAAGGTTCTGTTTCCAACAATGAAAATTTTTCCGTGGCCTCATGCAGCGGACTCGGAGATGAATTTTGGAACAGCAATTGCAGTTTGTCAGGGTACCAGTAGAGAGCGGTGCATGACGAACGATAAAGAAATTGTTTAAAAATTCATTCGTACCTTACAGTTTCTGCCATTAGATGACTCTGGTGATGCCGACCACATAGAACGCGCGAACATTGAAACGAGACTGCAATAATCATGTTCGTTCGGATTTTAAGAATTTACAAATATCATAAGTCAGCTCTGTTAAAATATGCCTTCTATGATATTGAAATGGAAACTTTGTATTGCGTATATTGGAAACGTCTAATCGAAATTGATAGAAAGTGTTTAATGTAAATTTAACGATCATGAGACCTGTACCAAATACCAGAAAGTCGTTACAATAATAAAAAAAAAAACTACGTCCTGGCTCTGGAGCCATAGGGTAGCCATAATTTCTTCAAACTATTAGTTGAAAATTATGCAACACCTGACACAGGCGCGCTAGATTCGTACTGAAGTAGCTTCTGAAATTCATGCTCGACCCTGATATTTATCATTTAAATTGATCATCGTTGCAACAAATGTGCCAGATGTTATACTCGTTTTCATTCCGATCACAAATGATTTATTATACGCCTGAATGACACAAGGACACTGATCCCGAGCTTTAATCTTGCACGCTGTGCGAGAGATGAACGCCCAATTTTATATTTGCTCACCGCTGTTGCTCGATTACAATCTTGTCATGTATCGTTGCCCAGATGTTGCGTCAAGGATAAAGCACTGACATAACGTGACCAATTTTTTTTTTACTCACAAATACACGGAATACTTGCTCACAAGCGAATCATTTATCTGTGCGTACAGGATACTAAATTTAACGCCACTCGAGATTACCCTCCTCTACAAACTTTTGAGGACTGATTAGAATTTCTATTCTCCGTTTTTAATAGGATAAAATTTAAGTTACTTCAGAAAGATATAGGTAATAATTGCGCTTACGATTCGGATCAATGATTTGTTGGTGGAATGTATTAATCGCTTTGAATTCTTTTTTATTATTTTTTTTTTGTGTTGACAGGTGGACGAAAAATCTTTTACTACAACCGAGCAGAAATGTCCCGTATTCAATTTGTCGGAAACTAGCCGATGTGAAGTGAACTGGGCAAATTTACACATATAATCAGCAATAATGATTTTTACGTCTGTAGAAATTGTTAATTACTCGTTGAAAAGCGTATCTGGGTAGCTTGTTGCGTTCCATACATGGAGTGTGACTTGACTGTATATCGACGACGAATCAGGGAATCAAATCAGGTTTCACTGTAAAGAACCTGCATTGGTAATCCACTACCGAGTAATCCAAGTAACATAATCAATTTTCAAAGCACGTTCAATTGACCTTCAGATTGCTATCATCAAAGTATGGAGGATCGAAATGCCCCAAGAAGGAAATTGAAAGATCCGGCTGCGCCACAGCTGATTCCGGATGCGGGGGGCAAACAAGAGCGAGTCTTCAGCCAGTGAATGTGAGCAGTGCCTGCATGAATCAACGAAGCCAAGATACAACAAAAGGTGGATTTGTCGTTATCTGACAATTAAGGGCCGAATATTGAACAATTTATGTTGCGCTCAGGAATGCAATTTCTGTTTGTAATGCTGATCCATGACGCGTGATTTAGAATTATTATTGCTCAGCGGTATAGATAATGGTTGCGTAGATCGCGTCACGCGACATACATAGCTAATTGTGTATGCAATGAGAATCCAAGGACTCTGGCGAGGAAAAACCATTAAAAATAATGTGTGCACTCGGTTTTGTACCACATACAGTGCGATTGGACTCCAAGGAATTATTTTAGAACGTACTATCTGCTTTTCTTCATATGCGTACTATCCTGCAGTTAGAAGGTAGTGTTTTGATCCTTTAACAATAGTATAATAAGCATCAAAGGTTAGGCAAGTAACACGGTTTTTGAGTTTTCACAAATCTCAATATATGTATATTACAACTGGTACAACAAAGTATAAACGTAATGCGATATTTAAAAATGCCAACAGTATTTACGTGTGAAGTTTTCGATCAGCAAACAGCTTTTGGTGATTCGGTACGAAAATTCATTATCTTCTGGTACAGAAAGTCAAAATAAATTCAGAATATGTGGATATGCAGTTTTTTTTTTTTTTTAGAATAAGGAAAACTGTCGCAAGAGGAAATGAATTGAATACGTTGAGAATCAAAAATGGAATACCAAAGTACACCGTGTGATTTAACAATCGGCTCGATTCGTGTTACGAGCATTAATGCAAGCCGCTTTAAGGAAAGATACTCACGTACCCTTCTGAAATAACTTAACGTTTTTCAGTTTCACATCATGCATCGCATCGGCTGGAACTTGTTTGACTTCACATGTAAATTCTTATCTTTTATCAAGCACGTTAAATCAATTCTGACTTACAACCTTAATGCGTACATAGGTATAATACGAGTCGTAAACTACGATGAAAGATGCCAGGAATATGCCATTGAACATCGTAATTCTTAATCTCACGTAGCGCAATAGAAATGAGTTATATAAGTATTAACTTGAAGAAAATCGGAATATATTTGTTTGTTTGCCATTTAAAATTCCGATGCCAATGAATCTTCGCAAGTTTTTTTGGAGCATCGTCAACGAACGATTCAGCCTAGTTCCTGGCGCGGTAGCCTGGTTCGTGTTCCATAAAATGTTAACATCTGCGAAAACAAATGATTTCAATTCATCACAGTAGGTATAGGTATAACATACGCAATACTCATGAATTGTGGCTCCGCAGAACGTTTTCCGGTAACCATTATATTGCGATCAAGCTAAAGAATTCTAGTCAAACATGGTTTATTAACAGGATTTTATTATTGTTACCCTGCAAGATTTTTACGCCTTCATCTTCGGCGGCATTCCTGACGTTAGATTACCGAGCATGTATGTTGCTACATTTCTACGTTATCAGCGTAAGTAAAAGCCGTGCTCAGTCCGTGTCGCTAACGTTATGCACTTATTACGCAGCAGCTGGTACAAAACAGTCTCCAGTCGGCGGGAAAACACTTACTTTTGCCGTTATCGGGTTGATGTGTAAGGTGTACACAGTAAGTGATCATAGTCTAAACGGTTACTTGCCATAACATTTACAATTGACTTCATTTTAAGTCTTCACTTTTATGGTCAGGCTTTGGTCTAGAATATGGCTTGCGCATGAACGTAACCGGCTTACATGTTTCAGAGGTACAAGTGTGAATTATTTTTTAATACAGCTGATTCTCGGCAGATGCCAGGAAAATGTTTTGCGAAAGTTTCTGAAGTGTGTTTCACATAAGATAAAAGCTTTTCGTTTCATTTTTTTTTTTTTGCATCCTTCCCGCTTTGCCAGTCGGACGAACTCGTTTGTGAGGCGAACACGAGTTTCACCGGCGATACGTTGTACATATATTTTCAGGGATAACACATCGCATCGACTGCTATTTCAGTGAGTCATTTTTACCTCACTCAAGTGAATTGTTCGCATTGCAATGCAATAACATGTCAATAGTGCATTTGTTCGTCGATACTACCAGATCAACTAAACTTGCAACTTTTGAGTGTTCATTAAAAAGCATGGAAAATGTTTGTAAGAATTCAGTGGATTAGTTTCTTCGCGAAGGCGATTCCCCCAGTGAATTGGCATTTTATTTAAGCCGAGATCAAGCGTACGTGGCATGAACGTAATTATATAACAGAAAAATTCCAGATGCTATACAGACTATTCATTTTCTCGAGGTACTAAGGTCGTTTTAATCCTCATCTTATAGGCGGACGAATCTACGTGTTGAGAGCAGGAATTGCTTATCTTCATAAATGTCGAGATCACCGGTTCTACATGAGTACAGAGCAGTCTAAGTGCGGTGATTAAAAGCGTAGCCGTCTGAGACTATTCTCCGTGCCGCAGTACCATATATGTTAGAATAAGCGCACCAATCCAAAGTCTGAAGCTCAAGTTGTTATACGCAGGATATCTTCGTAGAAGAACAAACATTCCCTCATTAATGGTCGAATTAGAACGCCTCGAAATTGGAATTGCATATCGGTAACAATATCATAGTTACTCAAACAAGTTTAATCCGTTCGAGTCCGTCACGGTCAGCTGGTGGACCAGTAGCCGAATTCCACCGGTGACTATAAACTCGCAGTAGTCCAAAATGAAACGCGAGTCCGAACCTCATCCCTGAGGAAAAACAGAAACCTTTCGACCCGACGATTATCTCAAGGATTTCAATGAGGACCCGTCCAGTGCTTGACGGTTACTCGGGCTTTTAAAAAGTTATCACGGCGGCGGTGGCTGATAAGGAGGACTCCGTTCCACTACGGAGTGGGAGATTCGAATCTCCGGTAGGCTTTAGAGGAGCGTGGACTTCGGTATAAGCCGGTTTCTAGGGTTTCTAGTAAACCGACGAATAATATCTTTCCTCCACCCACGACAACCGCAAGGCGAGGCGACGCGGCTAAAGCGGCGCCCGTTTTGCCGTTGGGATTCAAACCGCGGCCGCGTGTGTTCGAAACGCTATACTCCGTGCCTCCTCGCCGGTTTATAGTGGTATTTATCGTACCTGTGCAGCCGAGCCGAGTGGTAAGATACTATACAGTCGGCGTTCTACCTGCCGCTGACATTCTGTGGTGACGTCACAAAGATAGTACACCAACACACCGGACTCCCCGGTCGTCTGCTGCGTGACGTACCAACTTCAGTTGGGCACAACGCTTACTACACTCACCCACAAACATTCGAGCCGCCGACAGCCTCGACCTGGACGGTGACATTGCGCTACGGTTGATTTGAGGGAGAAACGATACCGATTCAAGGGAAAATTTACAGTTTCGAGAGTCTGCCAGTTCGGTGGCCGAGCGGCGCGCAGTCTGGCCACGAATTTTGACGGGGGTGCGAGTGTAATATCGGGCGATTATACGGCTTAGAATCGTGGATAATATAACGAAAGAAGTGAATAGAGTACAGTGAGTGAAGAGGTGAACGGATAAAAAACGTGTCTTGCGTAAAGCCTATTGGCGTTTAAAACTAGTGTGATAACGTTTTGGATACGCATTATAAGGAATAAAAAATTTCGAATCAGGCAAAAGGGAGGAGTTGACGATAAAGATGATGATAAATGTCATGCAAGGAGCAACGCGACGATATTGAGTGTCGAAACACTGCGTGGTGTGCAGCAGGTAAAAAAGTTCGGGTTCGTTTTTTCAACCGCGATACTGCAGTCCTTTTTCTTGAATAAATTTTGATTAAATTGGGGTGAATTTAACGGACAAATGTAGCAGCTGGGCGTCTCTGCAGCATACTTGCATATTCACGACACTCCAGGCATTTGCATTTGCATTTGGTAACACTTCGGGCCGAGTGATTGAATCGAATTTTGGTATTTCTGTGCGGTGTTTACAAGTGACGCAAACCAACGACCGATTTGTTTCAAAATATTTTTTCGTCTTGGTTCAACGAGTGGTGACCGCCTTCCACTTGTGACCTACTCACGTTCGCCGCTTGGTCATCGATGGTATAATGAGAACATAATGAATATCCCCATAGTATCTGGAGACATCGACGACGATGGTTACAAGCCCAAGTTCATCCGGGTAAGTTTTTCACATCACACACATACTACTGATCAATAAAAATTTTCCGTTAGCTACGTAATTCCATAATGTCAATGGAACCTGTAATAAACTCTGCTTGGATAGTGCGACTTAAGTTTTCAAGCTGGAATTGGCTGCTTTCACGTGCTAAACTAATACGTGCTAACGATGCCTACGACATTGTCCTGATTGAGTCAAGATAGTGAATTTAATTTGAAATAAATGAATGGAAATCGCTATTTTGTGGTGAATTGTTATTCTATCGTTTCACTGGAGCTCCGTCTCACGACTACATCGAATGTTATTCGTTAAGCTACAAAACACCCAGCATACCAATAGTGTGAACATAGTCGGTTACTCACAAGCAGATACAATTGCTAAGAGTGTACCGGTCAGGTTAATTTTTGTGAGCATGATCATGAATTCCAGAAGATATTCGTAATTTCTTGACAACAGTGAATCATAAATCGTCTCGAAACTTAGTATACTTTGATAAATTGATGCGCATATAAATCTAGGTACTATGACGAATGTGACGATGAAATTTCCAAGTAAAATTCCTCTTATCATCGTTACATATGAAAAGAAAAATATTGCTTACGAATTAAGTGGTTGTATACGATTACGCAAATTCAAAACCTCGCGATAAATTATTTACAATTACGTTACATAATAATTCAACGATATGCTGTACAGTTTGCGAGGAATTGAATACGAGAATGAATGATTATTCAAAAAATTACTATTATGTGTATCGAGGTGAGCTGCTAGAGTTGTGTATGTATAATTGCGGGACAGTGGACAGTTGTTTACGTGAATGTTGACGCTTCGTTGACGTCAGTTAAAAACAATTCCGTCAGCAGCAGCAATTACTGATCACCTGTATACGTTTTCCGGTTATCTACGGTGAATCCAGATTCATACCAAGAATGCCTAGACGTGGCATTGATCTATCATTCGGCAAGGTTCAACCATCAAAACTTGAATTCATTTTATACAATTACTACTGACGTTATACCGCGAAGACCCTGAGTACATTCGCGATGTATTCACCTTGATCAATTACATTACGCTTATCAAAATTTGATTGGCCTTTACCCGGCGTTGTTAAACTGTTTAATATTAGTATGCTATCAAAAGAACAATACAATTCCGATTCAGTATAGTCCAACTTTCAGAACTTGGCTCTTTAATTGTGCTGGATGATAGGCGTCTATTACATATAAACAGCTAATAGAAGTACAGAAAAAAATTCACAAGTATCAGCAGCAAGTCATAGTAAATGTATAAACACAAGAAATCCAATCAACGTCGTAGAGACCGACTATTACTAAGATTAAATCTTCTCAAAACAGTAAGTCGTATCCCAAGTTCTACTCCAAATTCAATCACTGCAATGCACGGTCGATGTTTGATTAATTTTTTTCATTAACTAATAATAATAATAATAATAATGAATAAAAATAATAAGTTAGACTGCAGAGATTTGATACAAATACATATGAAAGGGTGTAAGAGTGAAGGTGTACGGATTTTTCCGCGAACTCATATCGAGTCAATTGAGTCGCAGAATGAGAGATACGTCGATTGCTGGGACTCTAAATTACCACGGCAAAGTTCGTTGTAGTTGTGGCTCCTCTGGGGTTTTGTCCCTGTGTCTATTTACACGGTTTTACGTAACGCTTATGCAATTACCCCAGAGTCTCCGTACCACGCGTAGTGTACAGGTATGCATGTACATAGTTACATACACCATCAGCTCTGCATCGCAATTCGGAGTACAACTGAGGTAAAAAAAATGCACGAAAGTCATTTTTACGCGTGTATAAACAGTTGATCAAATGTGAATACCGTTTGTTCAGTTGTTGCCGTTGCGTGTTAATGAGGCCATGCCGACTACCAACTTACACACACTTATTGTTAGTAATATATCTGTGTTAACGCTAATGTGTAACATTAAAGGACAAACTCCAAAATGCAAAGTGAAATATCTAAATTCCATCAAGATCAGCACGACAAAAGTTTTGTACCGTGTTGCTAGTTTTGCTTGTAGAATTTAACGGCAAAATACGTTATCAAAATTCATTTAGTCCAATCTTGGAAATTAACGGCATTAGAATACGCATGGTCAAAATCACGCACGGAAATGGCGATAGTATATATTAAATTAAACGAAAGATAGAACTCGTACAGAATGTGAAAACCAGAACGACCTCGCTTTCAAAAGAGTTCGAGCGTGAGAAGAGGCTGCAGACGTGAAAATGGGTGGCTATAATGGGTGTCTGTTCCTCTCTGCTCTCCAGGTACACGGTATACATCCAAGTGCACATAAAAATGGCTATATAATACATGCATACGGGTATAGGTATATATAGCCAAGGGTCGAGACGCGTTTGTGTTTCTCCGAGGAGAATCCACCTCTCGCGAACAATGGTTAAAGTGGTTCAGTTTCCACAATTCTTCTGGTCGCGTTTCTCAACAACTTCTCTTTTGATGTTCCTAGGCCACTTCTTCAAGTGTCATTTTACTTCTCAGCTTGCTTCATCGAAAACGTACTTTACTTCAATTTACCATTCTCCGAGTGGGATAGTTGTTCACAAAAGTCCGATTGTTTCTATCAGTCCAGTTTTTCGCTAACTATCGAAATTATCTCACGATTAATCCTAATCTTGTTGCTGCTAATTGGATCTTGCTCCGGTCGAAACCTTGTGGAAGTTATTATACCCACGCAAAAATGGCTTCCTTGGTCACGATACTTCGATCGGATCTTGCTATTTCGCAGCTCGTGAGTAGAACACGCCAAAATTTTGGTCCTACAGTTATTTAGTACTTATACCGGACTTCTATTCGACAAAATCCGCAATACACGAAAGTTAAAGCTTCAAAATGTTAACGGAACTTGACTATCTTGACAAAGTGAAAGCGACAAAACTTGCAGCCGATATCATCTTCACGGCTTCGATTCTACCTTTCATTGTTTCACCTACCTTTTCAGGTATTTACCTTCATCTTTTCGTCTGCAGGTATAAATACTGTTAGGAATTTATTTTTATTTTTATGAATATTTACTGGGGACAGTGCAAAGTTGGAGATTGATAGGCATATTTTCAATCCCGAACGGAATTCGCAAATACTTGACGGTCCTCTCTGTCCAACGAATACCTGCCGATGCATGGTTTACAGTAGGTACCAATTATTTATGGAACCCGAGGTGTGGGTGCGCCTATGATGGGTCGAAGGAACTACCTGCCGTTAATACTGAACCATCGACGGTCCAAGGGGACGTGACGTCACGCCGACAGGTGGAACCCAGACAAGGAGCTTCCGGTTGTTATGCTTGGCTTACGGTTTTCCCCGAACTTGACATTGAAAATTCGACTCTTGTTCGACGGGTACAAAGAGTCTGCAATGCACTGCAATGCTTGTGCCTAAAAATTGAAAAGATTAAATGGAACTTTACGTGACCATCCCTGCAGTAACCATCTCGGCATAAATTCCATCACGGTGCAAGATCGATGCTTTAACGATCTCCCAAATGACTCGATATTCCCTAACTGCCGGTAAATCTGTTCCGCTGAATCGCACTGGACGCTTTTTTTTACTTCGGGTCCCATACGCAGCTCTTTTCTTTAGATTTTTGATCCTGACATTACGAGACGAGTTCACGGTGCATCCTTTCGTGCACACGAGCATATTTAGTAGGCACTCTGGGTTACAGGGCTCACCCATACACGTACACGTTTGTAACACACGACACACGAGTTTATGTATTTACCTTTACGTGCAGGTTACCGTGCGATATCTTTACAACCGCGGAGATATTCTATTATGTGCTCAGCGTATTTCGTATACATACAACCTTTGTCTGTAACTACCTGTACTACCTTTTCCAATAACATATCACAACCCTTTCATTTCGAGCTACTGCAGACAGAGTCAGGGCAGAAGGATTTTCGGTTTTGAAATTTCCGCAAGTCCTGCTGTGATTAGGAATTCATAAAAGTGCTGAATTCATTCGGAATAGTGGGTGGGAAACGGCAGTTTGCAACTGCGGTGTTGAAAACTTTAGCAGGGAGTGCATTTGCTTGTCGGCGTGGCGGAAATCGATCGGGAACTCCCAATTAAACTGCACGTGCATGACTGAACTCCCCGTGCAGCATGTTAAGTTAAGCGTCATTTTAAATTCATCGTGTATACGTATCGATAGCAACGTCAAAGGAAACGGTTGATTTCCGGTTCAGATCCTATGACGCTGAAACCGGATGGATGGTACCGCAGACTGGAGGTAGGAGAGATCAAAAATGAAAGGGTTGAGAAGCCCTCGGGGCTAGGGATGCAATTGGCGAGCAACGCTCGTCGTGTTCTCCACTTTTTCACTTTATCACAGCCGTGATTACTCATTGGAACCCGTTTCTTTTTTCCTTATTCCCCGTGAGTTTTCTTTAGGAGCAAGGCAAGATTATGCGTGCAAGGTTCTTGGTTTCACGTAACGAATAATAACACGTTTCACATGATCGATCGTAATTCGATAACCAATACAATTTATTCAACTCGGGAACCGCTGTGTTATATAAAAAAAAACGATGATGCGATACATAAAGTCTTATTATCTGCATTCGATATCTCGTATGAATTATCGGTCCGCGGTAGCTTGAAAAATGACGATGAACGAAGGGTAAGGCAAGGTTATTATCCTTCATCACCACCTCTCTGCACCGGAGGCACCTGAAGTGAATCATAATGACTCACGTACCGCGTAGAGTACAATGTATGCTCGAAGCACGATAACTCTTTGCTTCCGTTGGACCTTTGCACGGTTCAGTTGGTACGGTTTCAGGGCTTTCTCTTCGCCCTTACGCAGGGAGTAATAAAAATAAATGGACAGCAGCCCTGCCAATGTTCCGAAATCCGTTGTAGTTCTTTTCACGACCCAGCACGGCTCGGTGTATTGTTGTTATAAAGTTTGACGAGATCTGTCGGTCATTTCACTAGGGGGCAATTAAACCCTTTTCAACTTACCGTGCGTTCATTACCACGAATTTTAAAGACAGAGAGCTTAGACCTTGTCCAGCGTATTTCGCCGCATAGTTGATGGATATTCAGTGGTGCGTCACACGTGACGACGTATTTTAGGTATAGTCAGTCCCTCGGCTAGATACGCCTGAATAAAGTTTTCCCTTTTTTTCACGATTCGCGACCGTAATTAGCATGCGATTAGATCTACAAGGTCTTCCGACTCTTGCGCAACGACCGTGCCAAACGGAAACGCATATGATACATCAACGAAATAGAAATTCGTGAGAAACTGTTTATACACGTTTGTCGAGGGGATCTGGAGGAAAAGAGGACGAGATTCTCTTCTTACGAAATTTTATAAGCTCACATTTCAAGCCTTTTGTTTGCTCAGGCTGATAAGGAAATATCTGGCGTCGTCCCAGGGTGATCAAGTGAAAAAACTCGTCAAAGTTGCCGGGAAGAATTTCTTCGTTAGTTTTACTGGACCAGCATATTCCAAACCGAAGACGATTTTAGCTGTGCCAATATCTTAAAATATTTCAGTCTAATGATGCAGGTATAAGTTATGCAAAAACTAGTCACAGATCGAATCTACGATTGCGTAGGAATCGTACTCTCCCTTTTGACGTTGATTCGAGTGGTTGAGAAAGCATCAATTTCGATGGAAAATCAGATTTCTTGTTTGCAAAATAAGGCTTTCTAAAAGTAAAAACGGACTTGTAAATCCTAAGCATAGCAGGCATCGCCGATTTCTTGCTGCGATGATCAAACATACGAGTTTTGAAAACGGTGCACGTTACTTTTATAACCTTCTTGGGCTGGACGTCCCGCAGGGCAGGCGCTAAAATAAAATCAATGAACTTATCAGAATCTTTGATCTCGCGGAGTGGGTTGTACAGCCTTGTAGGCATTCGTATCCGACGTGAAGATATTCTTCGTTTCGTGCATGTGTGAACGCAGGTTATGTGGAGAGGTGTACCCTAACGTGAATCACCTGTATGTTTACCGGGGAAAGCAATGCGGAACTCTAGATGCGCAAAACGGGTGTTTTTATAACGTCGTATTGCGTCAATAAATAATACCAGTTGACAGTTGGACTTCCTCGTCAAATCGACTTTCGTATTCCTGTTAGATGCGGTGCAATTATCGGGGAACGGAACCTTCCGCGCAACGAGTATACAATGCAAAAGGTATTTTCAACACTCATTAAATTCTTGATTGATCAATTAGCGATTACATCGCTATCAATTCCGAAGTGCGAATATCACCCTTTTTATTCTTTGATCTCGCTGTACCTACATGGCGGACAGGAATATCTGGTTCATATCGTATCGATCTCTGCTCGGCCCATTAGTCGCGTAAGTGCAGTGTAGGTAGTCAGCGTTGGTGCTTAGAGGCGGGTTGATGGTATTTGCGGTGTATGAAAAATAAAGCCACGCACGGATGTGCTGCAGGTACATGCACTACATACCTTACAGCACACGGTTCTTCGAGGTTACAAAAGCGGAAATGTTTATCATTATACGAGAACGCGTGGTTTTAATGCTTGGCTTCTTGTCAGGTTCAAGGCACTTCCTTCCCAAGGTGCTTGTCTTCTTCTTGTCTTCGTAAGTCAACAATTCTGCAAAACTGTACAAGCGGATGGCGTGGCGAGGCACTCAACTCGTTGTTACAACGTTTATTCCCCTTTAAGTACAATTTTATTTTTCCGGCTCACGCATCACAAATCACAAAAAACTTTCAGCGATTCGCTGCGGCAGTTTTTCATCCTTCTATTTTTCCGTATTATCCCATTGGCTATTTCCTGCTATAACGTAGAAGTAAATATCGATATCCATTAAACTTCTTCGAAAAAATTTTATACCGTGGAGGAATTTTGACTCACGGTTTAAGAGTTTTTATCTTACACCTCAGGATACATTCCACGACGCACCCATTTGAAACGTTCGCGTGTCAGATCTCCGTAAATTGTATGAAATCGTTTACACCGAATTATGCAGTATACCCGACGGTTGTAATTGCTATTAATTTAACATCAATTATGATTATACATCATTCGTATAGCCAAGTATTAATGAAACGCATAGAATCACCGTAGACGTTGCGAGCCATGAGTGGAGGTTACAGGCGCATGGGCGCGTTGAACGACATCCATTACCATTTAAATTGTTCATGAACTGATACAGCGAGTTAATCGATGCTCAAATTACGTTGATCGCTTATTGGATAGAAAGCGCCGTCTGTATCGCCGACTCCATCGGCAAGGTAAACTTTTTTGCCGTCAATACCCATCCACAAAATGAATTTGTCGTTCCCCGAATGACTCTACGACATTATTCCTCACGCTCTGATCATTTAATTAGCACATTAATCGCTGCTTGAGATTCACACGCTGTTTAATCGCTATTTATAACCGTTCCAACAACATGCGATGAAGATAGTAGCTCGATCCGTTTCACGAGAACTGTGAAGAAAACTCTGTTCCTCTATAGGGGATGCTGATAAAACGGTGGAGCAAACGATGAGAAAGGCGAGAGAATAGAAAAGGAGAGAGAAAGGAATAAAATACTATGTACACAAGACTGGTGAAAGGTTGTAGAATACATCCAGAGGTAGAGTTCGTACTCTCACGTACCTGTAACTAACTTGGGTTGTGTGGGTTTAGCATCCGCCGGCTCACATGGCTGGATGTGAGTGCATGTAGATGTGTACGTGTATTTAACAGGGCGTTGGATGAACGCATGCACAGGTGTGTATATGTGGACACGGTAGTGGTTCTGGCTATCCCCCCACTTGCGGAAGAGAGCCTCTTTCCTCTTCTTTCGCTCGGCCGGTGTGCCCGGCTGCCATCGGTGAACTCCCAGGACTCAGACCACAGGTGTAACTCAAGCTACCGGTCGTACCAGCAGTTCGTATCGAGTGCTTTTCTCCGCAATTCAATAGCGGAAAGTGTCACCGAACGTTCGTGTTAGTAGGATGCCTGCCGAATCAGTGAGTGACGAAAAAGTGGCACCGTTGTGAACACCCCTTGATAACTGTGTGCTGCAGAAACGCGCGGGTTTCTTCTTCTCACACTTCTTCTTCTTCTCCTCCGCAAAATTCGAAAGTTTTCCTCGAGACTCGTTACTCTTTTTGCGCCAGCCAACTCATCCGTCACATTGGTCAGTTCTTCACCGACCGATGGACCGTGATCCATATTTTTCTTCTCCGGATGTCGAGAATATCTGAACACCTTTGGTGAGGTAAGACAGGCAGTTGCGTTTGAGGATCTGAAAGGGTCACACTACTTGGTTTTACATACGGGTTCCGCAATTTTAAAATTGCACGTTTGTTCTATTGTGAATTGTGAGAGCGCATCAGAAACGGACGAGATCACTATGATCGGTCTCTGCTCAGCCGTGACCGTCGTCGTTTTGTAATCCTGATGGCGAAGTGCGTGTGTGGTGCGTGAGTGACGTCGGAGACGTGTCGAAGGTGCGCCTGTAACAGAGGACGTCAACGGACGGATAAATATTCGATTGATCGCAATTGAATCGCGCAATCACGTTTCTCTGCACTCGCCATGCTGATACTACCGGACATAAAACTGCAGGTAATTAACGAGTGTTGCTTCTTTTTCCTTTCGAACGTTTAAAGAAATGAAATTTCTCCGCCGATTAACGATTGTCGAGAAAGTCCTGTAATACTCCCTCGGATCGATTATCATTTCCTCCGTAATATCGATGAAGTATTGAAATTATCCTATTGCACGAGGGACTCCGTGATGCATGCCAATGGTTTTTACGTAACTTCCTCCATGTCTTCTCCGCCAGTTTTTAGTACGATCGACGACGAACAGGCGTGACAAGATTTTATTGAATATTAAAAACGTGCCGCGTTTATATGGATTATATACTATAGCCTCGTGGCGAGAGCTTGGAATTTTTTCAGTTATCATCCGGACGTCGTCTAGTCTGATGTACCCAATTATGGGCACATAATTTATGATTTTATCTTTGGATCCTCGGGAGGAAGTTACTTTGGTCGTAAATCAAAGCAAACGATGTGTGTTTACTATCGCTTAAGTAAATGATCCCTCAATAATTTTACCCTTTTTTGATGTGCGTGTTGAATGCATGTAGCTTTATTGCAACATTTACGGATGTAGTCTTACCTCCATCGTCCACAATTCTGCAATCTTATAATTTGAAGCCAAAGAAGACAGCCCGCTGACATTCGATGACGAAATTAAGTAGCTATATTTGTTTTCGGCTACGCAAGTAAAGCAGTTTATTTTAATATCAGCTGTTATATTCGGTTCGAGGTTTCTCAATCCTGGCTCGTTATGTAATTTTAATGATTACCTCAACGTTATTATACATACGCGCTCGCATTATTCCGCAACTGAAACATACGCTAATACCACAGCCACGTGTTATATATGTTACAACCATGAACGGACAACATTTTTTTTTCCCATATGCCAGTATTACCAGTCTGAACTAGTGATTGAAAGTGTGTAGAAAGTTTTGAGATCGCGAGTGACGTTGATCTATCGAACTGAATAACGTTCTTTGAAGGGTCGTACCATCCGATCGAGTGAACGTATTGACTTGTCATTTTCAAGTTGCTCAATCTACGTTTTAAGTCATATACGAAATTCTCAAGTATGTCTATTTTCTTTCCGAGAGGTACAGTGTTAAATAACAACTGTGATGAGCAAGCGGAAATTACATATGTGTTTCTGGATCCGTTTCTCTATTCAAATGTAACATTTTTTCTAATAAGAACGCCGGTATGACGAATTATTTAAAAAAATGGTTCACCTCGGTGTATCAACTGCTGCTGAAGAGTTCTGAATTTCGAAATGCGTTTCGCACCGGCCAGCGGTTCGTGGAATCATCTTTCACTGCAGAAAACGAGCACCTACTTGCTTAATTAGCACAATCCATCGAGATTTCCCGCGAAAGATACGGGTAATAATTATACATACGTACGACGTAACGTACGTAGAGGTGAGAATAACGATTATTAGTTCGCTGAAAATGTGAAATTATAAGTGTAACAGTTTGTTGGGACTATGGAAATCCCGTGAAACTCGATTATCTAAAATTTGAAAATATAGCAAAGTTATTGCGTCGACATCACATGCATAATTATATCAACAATTGTAGCCGTAAGTACGTTACGCCTACGGTGAATTATTGGAGCTAAGAAGATATGTAGGTAGCGTAAAGTTTTTGTTAAAGATTTGCATTAATTATCAACGCTTGAAGTACTTGGTATTACATTATACGCGTTAGCAGCAGGCCAACGTACTCGAATAGCTGCACTCGTGTCCGTTAGTTACTGAATTTAAAAGATCTCTTTCAATCACGTAAGTAGGTGCGTAGCTCTCGTTTCTTCCCCTCTATCTTCCTCTCTCATCTTTCTTCTATAAGCGGGTAATTACCATACCTTAATCCCAACATCCTTTTCGCTTGCATACGATATGCCAAAAAAATCTTCCACGAGGTCCGAATTTGCGTGAAACATTTCTACGGCGTCGTAATTACAGGCAATTCATTCCTATGTATATACATGTAGTATTACTTATTCAAAATTACTCACCTCACGGCGCGAATCAGCCATTCTAGTTCAACCGACTTTTCTAATCCAACATTAGGTCGTGATCTTCAGACCAGAAGCGTTATATAATTCCGAATTTTGATAATGACTTTCATGTCTTTCAAGCTATGCCGAGTTGAACTAGAAATTATATTATTTAAACTGTCGGGATTCGGACGAAATTTAAAAATGCTACGTTCAAGGTATAAATAACGCTTGACGAGGAGTTTTTGACAAAATGAATGAAAGGATCGTGAAATGAATTTTAAACTGATAATCTAACACGCGTTGCAGGTATACATTATATCGTTCACGTTTTTATAACTTTAATTATTATGATTACACTTCCGCTGGTTATTGCAGGAAGCTAAAGTTGCGTGAAATACGATGCAATGGAGCGCAGTGCCGCGAAACTTGTATCAGACTTACAATTAATAATAAACTTGGTGTGACTATGGCGCGACTGTAAGTCAGCCGCGGTATTCATCCTTAACGATCGTACTTTGTAGATGCTGTATAGGGCTGTGCCAGAGATGATCTGTTGTTACGCGTGTGCGCCATGCGTATTCTCCTGCAGTCAATTTGCATTTCAACACTTGTATAATTATAAGTATGCATATAAGTCTGTATAATGGCAGCGCTGGCACGAAAGTAGCGACAACACGGAGGACAAAAAAGTCTCGAGCATCTTCTTCGCGTGTCGAAGCTGCACAACTATGTGGAACAAAAAAGAGACATTGAAAATTACCTCGAATGACGTAGAAGTCCCGAGGCGTTCGGACGTTGACTCTCCCTCGTTGAAATCTCGCGTCTCCGGCCGTGTACGCTGCATCATACATGCGTACGTACGTATTACAGGTACGTATACGTATATATACGTAGCATACATTCAACGGAGGTGAAATCGGAAATCGACGGTCACGAATCGACGCAAATTCCGTATTTGAATAATTGAGGAAGTCAGAACTGAATATTACGGTCCATTCTGTAATGTAAATTGCAAATGCAGGATGATGCGGCTTGATTCTTTTTTTCCTTTCGATCCCGTTTGTGCCGCAGGTCGCAGCAATACTCATTAGACGCTGGGACTGCATGCGATGCATCTGCTCCCGTAGCCGCATCAAACGTCGATCTAGTACCACGTACCCTCGCCGTATAATACAGTAGTTAGTATCTTGATCTTCGCGTAATTAGGTCCAAGTCTTCGATGATAGGCACTGGATCTTCTAGAAGGATTGTCTGACGATACTTTACTCGAAAATTCTATTAGACACGTATGGTTTCGGAATTGCCCGTAGATTTAGTGCGAATGAAACTATGGCCGGGGAAGAGAACAAAGTCTCGATCCTTGCGTAACTTCTCGATGGAATTTCTAAGCACGCACAACTTTCGTCTCCGTTAGTCCGCCTGGATGGGCAACGTCGCGTTTTACAATTTCGCGGTGCGTATTGCCTGTTGGGGGCTTTTTTACGGGCACAACGTTTTCGATTTCTCAAATTCCTCGCGGGCAATCAAGCCGAGTCGACGATACGCGTCAATGACCATCGTTGGCCCCGTCAAACAACGCCAACCGTTGAGTTGAGTTGAGTTGAGTTAAGCTGCGCATCTTTCCACTCTAACGTGCAATTTGTTAACGTAATCTGTGTCTGACTAATCCACCGCCGCCGCCGCTGTTCAATTTTGCCGCAGCCCGCAGGGGAATCCTATAACCGAAAGCGGTAATTCGCGGACGTAAAACGCAGGGATAACCCGTCAGCATACGTATATGTGTGTGAACAGCGCGCGGGATCCAAATACGAATTTAATACCCTTTATATATGCCCGTCGTAATTTTATCCTCGTCATAAATAATTCAAAAGATTATAAATACCCCGGTTATTACAGTGTCCTCGAAACTTTCAACTTTTCGTAAAAATTCTTACGCTCCTCCTGCAGCTGATGCAGAGCTTTTATGGTATTCATGTGCCTATGTGCATAAATTGCTACGGCTTCTTAACTATGTATTTGCGGTATGATGATCTTGAACTGTTCGAAAGATTTATGGCTAATTAAACGAGAAGATTGAGGTTTAGATATTGGACAATTATTGTATAACTTTTAAGAATGTAATTATGTATCGTTAACGCGAAAGCGTAGATGAATTTTTCAAAATTGGTACGACGCAGATTATTCTACAAGTTGGTATCACAAATCAAGGTGTCACAATTAGGAAAATAATACGAATTACAACGAGTTTTTCTCTCTCGATGTAATCAAAGAAAAAGAACTCGTATTTTTAGGAAGCAATGAAAACGGGACAGCATTTATATTTTCACCATTTTTAGAATTTCACATATACCGACTGATCTCAAATCTTTCGCGAGTTTCAAGGAATCATGCAACATATCATTAACCGGGTTCACGGAAGCAAGCTTACCATTCCACATCAAGATCAATGGATACAATATTCGTTTCTGACATTGTCCATAAACGAGCTCAAATGATCCGTTGCCCTTTCAATGCTCAGCAATCTGAAATTCTATCACAGTGCGAAGCCGATGAGACGAACTGCACGAAATAGAAACTTAATCACGGTGCTCGTTGGAAGATTGGTATGTGCCTACATGTCCGCAGCGCGGTCTCCGGAGATTTCGCGAGACTTGCTGACATCTGATACAGCCGTGTTTCTCTGGCTCCAATTAAGCGCACATGCAGGGACTTCGATCGAAGGGTGCAGATTCGTACGTGTCAATCTTTGCCGCACGCATGCGTCCCCGGTAGTTTGTACGAATTTTCTCTTGTAGTTACAGTCTCTGCCAGTGTGCGTTTATAAGCATTACACACAGGCACTATTCATATGATCAAGACACCATGCGTACCTGTCTACCTGCAATATCACGTGTCACCCGTTTTCTCTTCCGCAGCCCCGAAGGTACTCGAATGAAGAACCGCTCCTGCAGAGTTGCACTCACTTCGTTTTTGCATTATAATATACTTTCCCACCGTGATCCGTTAGGCGGATAGTCACAACATGACTGTGTACCCAATTTCATCGGTACAGAGATGCGATGCATCAAAGTCCGGATTCAACGCGGAACATGGTGAAGGTGGCAGGAGCAGCCGTACATGAACCCGAAGATGAAATAAGCCTTGATATTGTCATCTTGGGTATATGAAAGTTCCTGGACACAACCCAGTCCAGATGATCGTGGAACAACCTACGAATATACATTCGTTACGCAGGGAATTAATTGGCAGGTTTGTTTTCACTCGCAAATTTGAATAAAGCACACGCAAGGCCGTTTCGGAGACGTGGAAGTCACTTTGGCAAGGTGCAGCCAACGTTGTACGGAAACGTTCGGGGTGATTCGAACGATGACCTAGTGCCGACGTCGATAGTAGCCCGTCGAGTCCTCGCTGCTGCAGAGGAGGCCTCGATATCTTGGCGTCTTCTCCGACGTGGCCGCATTCCATTAGAGCCGAGTCGACTACCCAACGCCGGAGGCAGGCGTGGTAAACCGCGTATGCGGCGAAATATTGGGACCAATAATACGGGACGAGAAATTGAAGAAACCGAAATGAAAATCAGTCGTGGAAAAAGTGTAAAGAGATCCAAAGAAAAACTGCACTAATTGTAAGTAAATCGATCCACAAGCCCGTCTCGGTTGATTTACAGGAGCACCACTGCGGGAACAATCTATTTCGTGTGCTCCAATCTGCATATGATCCTTACTTAGTGTGTATGTGTGTGTGTATAACTAATACCTATGTACATACATATATACAGGTATGCAACTCTCATTTCGGTGTGACATGATTAGGCGGCCAAGCGTTGAGGCCACGAGTGATACCTCCTATCTCTCGAGTCGCCTCAAGGACGAGATGACCTTGCACTGCTTTCCAATCTTAATTAGTTGCAACCTCTGTGCACGACGTGCCGTGTTGGAACAAGTATTGGTTGTAAAAGTGACGGTTGCGATTAACTAACGAGTATGCAGGTTATTAATTCGAGAGTGGTACTTTCTTTTTCTTTTTCTTTTTCTTTTTTCTTTTAAATAGTTAATCATTTCGTTGAAAAATATTCAAGGGTTTATTCAACGATTATGATGCAGTTTAATTTTTCAATATAATTAAATCAGAGCAATTAACGACGGTCTTAAAACTAGAAGGAGCCTGACGGCGTGACTTGCTTAACGGTGTGGAAAAATCCCTATATGCATGACACCGCTCATTCATTGCTTGCGAACTTGCTTATATACATGTATTCGAATCCGTTCCGCTTGAGATAATTACTCATTCTGTATATATATATATATTTATTATGCAATCCTGTAGGATATTAAAATTGTTTAACATTTAATTAATGTTGGGAAATGTTCGAGTTATATCATTTTTTTCTGTCAAGATGTTTCATTTTCGAACACTGCGATGATCCTTGGCGTACGAATGCTTACTTATATATTACATTACATGTGTAACGGTGAGCCGAAAAATCCATGCGAATCGATTGCCAATTGAGTATAAATATACCAACGTCATAAATGAACTCTCAGAGGTACAAGAAAACTAATAATTCTTCTTCGGTGAATAAATTTCAACGCCCGTCTACTTAGAATTTATTTATTTATTTTTCATTTTTTCAATGTCTAGACGAGGGATTCGGATAGGTACACAATTGACTTGGAGTGATATTCATAATGACAAGAATGTGTCTGTTCGACGTGTGTTTTCGTCGTTACCGTCGTCGTCGTCGTTGTTGTTGTATTCGGATCTCTATGCACAGACATATAAAAGATTGTTTAAAATAAATGTAAGAAAAATTGCTGCAGCAAACGATTTAAGACTGTATTTTTTTCATACGGCCACCGGCGCCGTGATTTTATTTCATAGCTACGTACCTACATCAAAGGCACACGCAATATATGCCTCAAGTTCTTATACTCATAAATAATAAATAAACTCGTGCAATTTGCAGTAATTATCTTCCCCCGTTACGCGCACCTAACTGGATTCTATTTTTAATTATTGTAGGTATACACCGTCGCGTAATTGAATACTCCCCGCGTGATCCACGTTGTGATTATATTAAATTAGCATTGTTTGTCAAGCCACTGCGAAGATAAGCGGAATGCTGCCGTACTGACGATACTAATTATCGATCAAACAAGAATCCGGTACGTCGTGAAGAATTTGATGAACAGCCATAACTTTCATTTCGCTACGTAATATCCCGAGCTTCTCATGCAAATCCCAATGCTTGACTATACTTTTCATACCTTCCGTGGACGTTATACAAATTTCGGCGATCAATATTCATTGTCTCGGACGGGCATACTCCATTTAATACGTTCCGCATTACCATCGATCACAATATCTAACCTGCCTTCAGAAATAAAGTACGAAAATCCTCGAAATTCAGCTTTTCGGTAGCTCAGGATTTACACCGCAACTATCATTCCCTCTTCCAGAAGTGGATGTCAGTCAGTTCCAGGCTCCTGCGCAAACAAGCAACTCGTTCGCTCGATGAGCCCAGGATGAATCCGAGCAACGCGACGGTCACACCCTTGTCCTCTGGTTCCGGAGAAGCTACGTATGCTCTTCGCCGAAGCTGTGCGTCGCGTCGACCGGATCAGCCATGAGTGGTAGGGATTCCCGTTACACCTTCGGCCCCTTCCTCGACTCGGACTTCTGGACCGTAGACTTTGGAATCCCCTCTTTCTCGGGCAGCATCTCGTCCTCACGCGGTCAGCTGGACCACTGTAGGTCCGGCCATACGCGGATGAAATACCTGAGAGCGTTCAAAGGTTGCGTCCTGCCGCAGAAGCTCGCGTCGCTCGTGACTTGGGCATGGATTCGTTCTTCGAAAGTTTTCAAGGGATTTGCGACCGCATGACACGGGCTTACGGATTATAAATATCACCGAGTGCCCGTGTTTCGGTTTTTAATTTTTCCTTCTCTAGAGGGGGGAAAGAAATTCGAGACAAGGATATATTTTTTTTGTGGGAATTTTTATTTGCTCACTTGTTATAATGTCTTTTTTGCATGTCGATTAGAATACGCAGGCATTTCTGTCTACATTTAATCGTTAAATTTCCGAGGATTTTGAACACCCTATGTATAATAATTTCCACAGACCTGTTAGCTCGTTAGTATACCAAACATCTTGATAGTTTTTTCTCATGTTTTTCGAAACCGGTATACTTAACGACAGAGTATTTTTCATGCATAACATTACGTAGGTTATACCTACGTCATTTGACGAATGCTCTCCGCAGCTATTCGATATGTATGTACTAGGAAGGGCCATTATCGTCATCAGACCATCAAAAACGTTGATGAGTTAAGCAGGCTGTCACGTTTCTCGCCAGCTAGGGAATGAAATTATGTGACCTTTTTCAACGACTCGATGGGAGGGTTAATAGAAAGAAAAAAAAAAAACTACCCAACTGTGAATGATGTGCTCAAAACAGATCTCAACTTATCGGTATATCTCAGCAACGATCGAGCTAGGGGTGAAAAAACTATCGGTTGAAGACAGACGCGTCTGATCGGCTGCTCCATGCTGTGACCCACTGCAACGCAGGTTGACGACGATGTCTGTAGGACATCAGGCATCGAGATGCTCAAGTGACCGCGACAAGTGCATACACAATAAACAGCCTGCCTGTGCATACGTGGGGCGGGGTCGAGATTTTATAACTATGCTTTATTTGCTCTCCCGCTCTCTCTCTCTCTCTCTCTCTTCCTCTCGGGATAATTAGCATTGCAAATATGTGAGGATTAGTGTATAAGTGTAGATTTATCTTTCGTACATATGCCCGCGCAACAAACAGTGCCGTAGGATAAACGGCGTTATACGCTGCGTCGGTTAAATACTGTGGGAGATTCTTGTAGCGGTACTGCTGCAATTATGTAGCTCTTCGTTTACTTGTTTATTTATTTATTTATTTATTTATTCATTTATTTCCGGGGCACGTAGTACAGCGAGTCAGGTTAGGCTAGTCATTAATCATACCGTCTTCGATACGCGTAAATTATATGTACACGCAGGCTAGACGAGCTCCTATACCGTACGCACAATATTGCTTCTGCTTCGGCTCTGGTATTTAATTGGAAGAGTGAGACATGCCGTGAAATTTTTTCATCTCTCATTCACTAAACTCTGCCCGTTACATTCCTATTATCGATGGTCAAGAATAGAAATACAAAGCTTGTACGGTCACATTGTGCGGATTCTCATGACTAACTGGAATGGATTAGAATTCTGACCATCTCGTTAGAGTTCCCTCGATGTATACGAACAAATTGTAACTCTACAATATTCGGTGTGCTTATTATCTTGTGGCCATGTGAAATTGATGTTTTTATTATAGTAGGATATGTTTTTCACATTGGCAAGTCAACATCCTTGAGAATCGACGGTGAACGGATGGAGTCAGTGATCCACGACTTGAAATTATTCAAAAACAAATCCCGTCATTTCAACATGATAGCGAGGATTGAAATTTATTTCATAATTATACTTGCTATACATGCAGACACGGGCTTTGACTGCGTGACAAATTAGCTTAACTGTTTTAAAATTTCGTCATTGTTTTGAAAATCTTTCCGAGGAGAGGTGACCGAAATTTGAACTTTGATAAAAAAAATTTGCCAACCCAATGAATAGTCATGACTTAAACCTGCGTCACGTATCGATATAACTTCGGTAGGTATTTTGAATTAAACACGGGTCTTCTTTTGACTTCTACACGATGTAGAAATCAACTGTGATATTTTTGCAACATCTTATACCTACAGCAGGTGTACGGTACCAACCGTTAAATACATTAATTAATCATGTGGCTGCAAAACGCTTTGCGCTATCAAGTTCTCGCTGAAGTTTATGTACCTGTGCCTGTGCGAACACGTCTGCACGTACGTTTGGCCAAATGCATTTCATCATGTGTGCACGTAGTGAACTCGACGTGCGCTCGCGCAAAATCTGACTGTTGTTTATCAATGGAAGCAATTAACATTCAACTGATTACACATGAGGGTGACAATGAATGAGGAGTCGGTTTCTTTCTGTGGATATTTCGAAACGAGCAGGAATGCGGTACACGGCGAAGAAATCGTGCCGAGAAAAGTATTGACACATGTAATACTTGTCGTAGCCATTCCTGAAGTTCTGCGTCGATTAGTGCAGTAATGAGTTGCGACTTGGGCGAAAAGAGAGAATGAGAATGTGAGTATGTCTATTCGCGTGCGACTTTGGACTATAACCTGTGTTGGATAGACGTTAAACCACTCTGAATTAGCTGATGTTAAACACGTTTTTTTCAAACACTTTTAAAGTGTAATAAATGAATGCTAATTTAGAAAATCTGCAAACACGCAATGAGAGGTCGAGTTATGGTAATTGGTAATTAATTAAAACGCAAAAATACAGTTTTGCACCTCGTACTGCGTACTGTATCGTTAAATGTGTAGCGCTGTCGCGCCGATTTTAACGTTCGCAATATATGATAACCTTAATCTGGCATTGAAGTTGGCACGTTTGTTTTTGCAACACACCCATCGAATGCATGTGTGCTATGTCATGCATTGTTAATCAGTCGGTTTGTTTCAATTCTCAGGGTTATACCTGAAATTATAGACGTAAATCAATCGCGGCTTAATTGGATCAAAGATTGGTTCTCTAGGTGAGAATATTGTGTTGTGTGAATTACCTATTGTGCATTTTTTATTCCCTTCCCTCGGCAAAGTCTGAAGTCGTTTAATATGCTTATTAGTGGACTTAATGAGTCGAGGTTATACCGTTACTTTTTTACCGATGATAAGTCGATCCGTTCTATGTTTGCCTGACGGCTATACGAGCTGCAGAATAGTTTACATAACATATTAACCCAAATGGCAATGTTAGCGCATAAACGTTTGAGGGAAATTAGAGTTTACTTCGCTTCATTTTAATTTTACAGCAAATCGTTGAGAATTTATTTTGCAATCTATGATTAGGAATTTATGGTGACCTTATAGAATGATAATTTTTTATTTCTAACTTCGTAACATATTTACAAATACATATAATTACTGGAATTTCATAATTGCCGAACGCTTGAGACCCAGGCGAGAGAGAGCCGCTTATGTGGGAACCAGGTAGAACAGTTGCGTGAGTCGCACTCGCGTTCAGCAACGAATAAATGACCATGTAGAAATAAATTCTCGCCATTGAAATGTGCAAAGCACGTGTTGAGAAACCCAAAGTCTTGCAAATATTTTACCATCATGTATAGGTATTGGCAGATTATGCAAAGTGCAGGTGATCGAAGGAATGATCGTGATAAGAACTGATCGAGCCAGAAACACAAATCTGTCATAAAGTGTGAGGAGTGGGCAGAGTTAGTCGATCGTTTGATCGGTTAATCTTATAATTTGATACAAATTACTTACCACTTCGGTGCCGGAGGGACGGACGCGAGCGCCAACGCAGCTAAAAGCGTTTAAATCCTGACGCAATTACGTGGGCAGATATAAAATGGTTCTACGAGCGAGGCGAGGCAATTCGATTGTTTCGTTCAATATCCGGCCAAGTTGTTGATGGATGAAAGTTTTGTAAAATTGAACCTACAAATAGCCGGTAAAATATGCGTTTGCATTGAAAATTCTGCTTTATTTTTCATTATCCGTACGTTATCACTGATTGTGAAACGCAAGTATAATTGCCTTTATACGGTTTAAATTTCATACGTGTTTACTGCTTTCACGTATCTTCACCGAGACTTGGCAAATGTTTGATCACGAGATAATGTAACTGACTGCTCTCCAGATTAGGCAAAACTGTAAAATAAAAAATCAAAGGATCGTTAAAATTCGGAAAATTTTTAACAGCACGGTTTCAAGTCGATGGCTCAATCGAATGCTAATAGTACTGGTTATCTTATCAAAGAAACGAGGACGCATAATACATGGTGAACAGATCCAGGTATCCAACAGGTCTGATGTAAGTTGCGACATCTTCTTCCATATTTCACTTTGAAGTGATGTCTTGAACGAAATGTCAATCTCCACCGAATGAAGACGTTTGCTTTCTCTCTTCGGGATCATTGGCGCGAACGGATGGTCAAACATTGGCCATCGGAGAATGAAAAAGCCCTTATCTCGAGTGGCCGTTGAGCCCGCGACGTCCAGTATCGCTTGGCTACCGGTCGATTGTGTCTTCCTCTTTCCTTAAGTCACCTTAAGTTGCATTCGCCTCCGCCGGCGATGTCCGATGTCCGTTGTCCGTTGTCCAGGCGTGCGTCCCTCCTCTGTCGAGGAGGCGTCCCTCTCACTCGAAGGCGCCTGGCCCGGTGGCCATGCCACGGAGTTGCCAGTCGCATCTGTGGTCCACCGCGGAACACGAGTACATAACAGAGTAAGGATCGCGATCACGGAGTGGCCTCCTCAAGAGCCATGTGCCACTGACAACCGACCAGTCTGACACCGATCGTCGCCCGGTCGCCGGTCCGATTAACGTTTATTACACCGTAAATATAATCGCCAATTTCCACCTTTAACACGTATCGGTAATTTGTGAATGTGAAATGATCGATCTAAATTATAATCTGTAAATTGGCCATCCGCTCGTTTGTAAATATAATTATTTTTCTAAATACATCAGACATTGGCGTTAATAATCTTCATCGGTCAAGTTTTTTGTGTGTCGAGTGTATACGGAATACAGTGTAGTTATTAGATCTAATTGATTCACCCGAGATTTTAACTGGTGTTGAAGTTTATCATGTGAAAATAATAATGCTCACTATCGTAATTTTGCCGATTAGAAGAAGAATTGAGGAATTTTTTGTGTATTTTCGATTGTAAGTTCCCATGAATCGAGATCGGCAATAACGATCGTTGTTAAAGTCAACGATGAGGCTGCGGTTGTTGCTTCTTCAAGCACTGTCGTCTATTGTTCTACTCGCTGAACTCGAATAGCTTTCGATTATATTTCAATCGAAAGACCTAGGTTATACAACATTATTACAATCATAGTTCGAAGAGTCGCACTCGATCGCCATCCCTATCGCAATGATCCATTCACTGAACACTCCATGTCCGCTTGGACAAGAGTTCCGTTCTCCTCGCATTGAAATAAACTTGCCTAGGCTTTTAAGATATCTCGTCCGTGTAGAATAATCAAACTGACGCTCAATTCTGAAATTCTTATTTATCTGCAGCACCTTTGTCCGTCTCCCGGTCCGTTTGCTGGCATTCTTACTTTCCTGTATAAAACGGAAGTTATAGAGCTGTCGAGTCCGGCAAACGTACCATTTCCTCAATTCCATTCTACAGTTAGTTTGGTGCAGTAATTTCTTGACGGATAAATTGCTATCGGTTTTTAAGTCAAGATGACGTTGAATTCCTTAATTTCATCAGAGCGCAGACTTCGAACTGGATGAGTGTTCACTTTTCTACTAGTATTACTGCATACTTACACGACATAGACGGGCATCTGCAGTGGCTGTCAGGTTCTTGTTACCGTGATAAAACCGTGAGAAGCAATGCGATGAAACTTGTACAACCCTCCGAGCATTTCAAGCGATCAATTATGACCAGTCATATATATTAGAAAGTTATCATTGTTGTCAAAAGTGTCACGGAAATGATTCAAAACCCTTACATAAACGGGCTCTTGTGTTGAAAAGAATTGTCCGCTACTCTGTAACGATCGAGCAGAAACAGCTGCTGTTACGTCAAACAGCGCCAATGACCGATTATAAAATCATATTACCGTATATAGAAAACTTTCACGGCATCTATGCGTGTCCGCATGTGTGATCGCGTTTGTGTTTGTGCGATTGTGGACGAACGCTAGTGCTCGGACCCTGTGGGCAATGTCCGATTTTATTGTACATGATAAATCGATCGCGATCTTCTAGCGAAGTTACATTGTTCACTGGTTCCGAACCCCTGCGTATCACCGGAACAGCCAACCTTCCAGCCTCTGTTCTGGTCCGTTGTAATAACAGATTCCGCAAATCCATTGTGACTCCACAGCTTCCTAGTATTTCTATAACGAGTATAGATTTCGATCGTCCAGTAACGATAATCGTCTAAACAACTACCGTATTGTAGTTCACGGATTATTGTCCGAACGCACAAAAACCGAGGTTTGGTTTCCTGTGGGTAGAAAGCGTGGCTATGCGCGGAGGCCATCTGCTAAAACGTTTACAAATGCTTACAAACACGCGGCTCTTCTGGACCTGCGAAATAATTGCCCATTGCTCAATATATGTATAACAAGCGATTACCTACGCCTATATCGTTGCGGCCTCAAATGTTAATAGTTACTCATAATAATATATCCCGCGTTCGCCTAATGTCCGTTTATAACCGTTTAAGGGAGGAACGTTCATCGTTGTTTTTCTTCTTAACAATCCCGCGTCGATAATATAGAAGCTTTAAAACTGCCTCATTATATTTTCGAAGCCATCATCTGCAGTTACCTAATAAAGAGGAAAAATAAGAAAATGTGAACAATAGTCAATTCAATGAGATAATTGGTGATTATTCGTGTTCGCAATCTGTGACCGAAAGGGATCGACCCGGATCGATTGCACCAAAGTGTTGATGGATGAGGTTTTATTTGTCGAGCTGTGGGTGGAGAGGCTCAGTGTTGTTCTTTGAAAATGAAGTGGGCTGCTTCTTCAAACACTACTTGAGTACCGATCGGCGTGTCAGCTACTTGCCGAATGTATGCTTGGGACTCTTAAACGGTATTGCCGAAAATCATCATACGGTATATTTCGATGATGATAGATAGCCTGTACAAATTGTTGGGTTAACGATGCTTGATGGGGTTTGGTTGACAGTTAGAATTTGTGAAATCTTCAGAAGACAGAGAATCCTTGCTCGAGGCTATGTGTCAGGTATACCGGCTAACAGTACGTGTTCCTTGCGATCATAATGCTGTTATATGCTTCATGCTTGAGCAATGTACCTATATGTATATTCCTCGGCGAATAGCACACAGTAGACAGCCCGTTATGTAACAGTTTCCGTGATGTATTTATATACGCGCACTTATGCGCTTCGGATTTCGATTTATGCTTCGTGGAATTCTTATGTGAGACAAAAATGTAACTTTCGTTAATCGAACGTGGTAGGTACGACGATTCTGGGCCCGATTTACGATCGTTCGGAGCGTGTATGATTGCTACCGGTACGACGCGTTATTATATCCATTACACGTAACGGATCATTCAAATTTCACAATGGAAATGGATTGACGCGTTCTCTAAAGATGATCGTTGTGCCTGGTCCATTGATTTTTTGTAGGTTCGTACGTAACTCTCACAATTTGCTCCACCGTCGAAGCTTCTACTCGGAGGTAATTTTATCACGGCAGGTATCGGCCTAAGGAGATTCACACAATATCGACGGTTATAATGGCGGATCCAATGTTTCCGCTAGCGCATAAACCGCAACTGACAAGCAACTGTACATTTTATTCAGTTTTGATCGCTCCAAACAATAACTGAATCGTGGTCTCGGTCGTCACGCACGAATTACTGTTTGACTTTTCCGCTCGCAATGGCGCTTTGGACATTAATTTTTTACATCGCTTCATTCCTTGTTTTATAGTTTTTATCTCCTCCTCATTGCGCCCAATTATCAACATCTATTGTAAGAGCAGACCGATGACGTGTAATCATCGAGGCAAACATTTTTTATCTTTTACTCGTGGACGAAGCACAGTTCGGATAGGAAGAATTTCGCGCTAAAGTGGGCAGATTTTCATTGAAACGCGTTGGCGGTAGTTGTTGAGTATTAAAAAGGAGCTGGTCTTGGGACCGAGGCGTTGGGAGTGACCAATAGCCGTGGTTAATAGTCAGGACGCGTTTTGCAAGGATGACACACGTTCCTAAGCAATTCACCACACCGTGTGGCAATGCACCAAAATGTCCTCCAGCTCGTTTGTCCTTGGGCCAAAAATATACACAGACTCGTGCGCCTTTTGATTTTCGAACAATCCCTTTCACGCTTAACACCGGAGTTTCTGTATTTCTCCCTATTATACCTCTTCTTAATTATCCACATAATTATCCGATCGACGTCGGTCTGTCTGATACTAAAGTGCGATAAGACAATGACAATGGAGTCTGTTCTTTACTCCTATCAAGCGTTGTCCGAATTTCACCGATCTCGACTCGCAACATTGAACTACAAATTTTACCGTACGCAACATTCGCAGGCAATCCTTGGAACATCGTTCACAGCACAGGATGCGTGCGGTTATATTCTGTGGAAATACACCTTCGAGTAAGGAATGAGTACAGTAATCTATATACATATATCGTACACTTTATTTCGCTCTTTACCCCCTTCACGTGCGTCAGTAGCTATGAAAGCTTTCGTGTCGGTTTCCATCGAATGGTGTGTGATTCGCGGAGAAAACAAAGCATCGAAGCGTCGTAATGACGGTGAAACGCCTGTTTTCATACACTGCGAATTAGGTGGAAAAAAAAGTATTTTCATTTTCCTGTCAATCCGCTCGGTAATTCATATAATAACGTTTGAGTTATAGCCAGCTCAGAATGACGTTCATGAGGTGGCCCCTCGCATTACGATGATTCTATTTTCAAAACCTGGTTCCGTCAACGTCAGGTGCAACCGATACCCGCCGTACTTACAAGGCTCATCAGTTCTTCTACGTACCAATTACAATCACTACCGAGTTCCCGTTGCCTCGAGCATCTTCGGAGCGTGGTTAGTGAATCTTCCACCACGTATGCTTCTGGACCAAAAATCGGTAAACTTATTCTTCGCAAAGTCGTTCGATGGACGGTTTCGGAGACTGCGGAAACCCAGTGACCGTGATGCTTCCCCGGAAATATTTGTTACCGTTTCAATACCACCAGTTCTCAGCAATGCGTGAAAATAGAGAGATAAGGCGTTCGATCTGTAATGCTATTTGTATCGTTTATACCTCCAGAGCACAACCCAGCTGCTCCCTGGACTACACGGGGCCTTTAAGGCGTCAGCTTTGTCGCGTAAACAGAGGCGAGGCGTTAATATGAGAAACTCATAGAAGGTCTGATTAGTATGCACAATAGATTGTGAAACTGGGAATTGTTGTCAAGTGAGTCGCGCGTTTTTCACAATCGCGAACTCGGCGCTGCGCCGGTTTGACATCATACGGTCTAACCTGACAAATTTTCCACGTTCTTTCTTGTCGTTCAATTATTCTTGATCTGGAACTAGATACTAATGGCGTTTAATTATACTTGTCATGATTCTTGTACATACCGCCGCGCCGACCGCTGGACCGGTTCGTGAGCTCGCTCGCTCTGTTTCGCGCGCTATTTCCGCCGTCCGTACGGCCGACTTCCGTTTTTTACACGCCGTCCAGTGCGATAAGCTGCACCGCAAGCTGCTAGCTAACCGTTCCACGTCACGTACATTATACATCGATGCTTCTGCAAGCACATGGGTATGGGTATAAAGTGTGCGAGCTAGTTTTTACGTCAACTTGGCTTATCTACCAAGCCTTTCGAAATTTCTGCCTGATTGGTTTGTATTTAATCTTTAACGATCGGAAGGTGAGCCCTCGCACGTCGAGCTTTGTTCTACCGTCATATACGTACAGGAACGTGTACATCCAGCGAAATTCTCTCTGATATCACTCGTCACAGCGATAAAGTATGCTAACGCACGCGGTAATATAACAATATTAGCACCCTCTCCGAGACTGCATGAATCGGAAACTGCGGTATCGCGTTATCGACGATTCCACTTGAGCCGGGCAAACAGGGTGCAACGACAGCTATAGGGCGTTGCAAGATATATGCCTATGGGTTCTGCAGATCTGGGTTGAGGTCGTTAAGATATACCTAACGTGAATGATTTCCATGAAATAAAGCTCGACGCGTATGCGCCTCGATTAGTTTTATGGTTACGATGTAGTCGGCACGGAAATTCCCTCGATGCATGCAGTTATAATTTATATAACGTATATATCACGTATGCGAATGTTGAAATTCACCACGGCGTTAATTATAAGCTACTGTTACTCCATCGTTCGGTATCGCGGACTTGCGCGAATAACCTGCATTGCACAGGTCGACCGAGGACGAGATTTTCTTCCGGTTGAGTCTGGTAAACTGCGGGGCGCGTTGAAGAGCGACAATTTATTTCATCCTTCTAGAGGACAGGCTTTTCATCTTTACTCGCAAAAGGATTTGAATTATTGCGATAAACACCGAGGTACCTCCGAGGCGGCGCATATAAGCGATCGATACAGGCGTTGCCATCGGCGAAATAAGTTCAATTTATTCTTAGTAGTTGTGCAGAAATTGCTCTAGCCTGCGCAGAGTACACGTATGGTCGTGGTGAAATAAAATGTTGAAAAGGTGAAAAATATTATAGCGGAAAATTTGAACTGTCGTAATCTATTGCCGAGAAATTTACCTATTAATCGCTTATCGCTGCTCCAGGCTGTTTATGTAGTAGATAACTCCAGGCAACATGTTCGCCAGCTGTGATTCATGTACGGTATACCTATACATACACCTATAGAATGATTCCACCTCGCGAATGAGTCATCGGTAAAGGCAAGCGTGGAGCGCACCGGCCACACCGAAGATTGCCGCATTATCAAAAGGGTTGAATTTTGCCATAAGCATAATGATTTGCGAGCTGATTTTGGTTGTGTATGGATTTTGAGGATTTTTGACGTCCGCTTGAAAAGCTCGCGGTTTTTGCATTAATCGATTACGCAACTTGAGGTCTGCTCGTATTTGCTGATATATATCTACGCACGGCGAGGTTAAATCAGCATGAAGTCGGTTTCAATGATTAGTCACATAAAACGTGGACTTGTGGTTAAACTTCACGGCGAAGTCCATGGGGCAGATACCACGCCATGCCAGAGCGGAGTCTGGTTGGCGGTGTTGCAGCGATCGCGTGCGTTCCGATACTCCTAATTAAAACATACATAATCTCTAACCAATGATCTCCCCAAGGGTTCTCCTGTGTCTACATTAAGTACCATACCGAGTGAATAATAAAGGCCGACGTTAACGAGGTGCAAACTGAAATTCCTCGCTACCGTTCGCTGTACACCTATAATATAAACTTTGTTGTGGAACTGATACATGGACGTGGCTATCGGATCGTTTATCGCGTACAAATGAAGTTAATAATGTGGTCATAGTCGGCCATGTTGAAGTGGGTGCATCACTCTCCGTTGCCGAAAAACCACGTGACTGTGGTCACGACAACGCAGCCCTCCGCGAAGAAAGGTGACAAGGAGGTCAACGCCCAACAGAACGTAACGCAGAAGACAACACATGACCAGAACCAGAGTGATATGTTGGACGTCTGCACCCGAAAACGATTCGGGGTAAGGTTTATTTTCAAGGAAATATTCATTGTCATCGTATTCGATTCAGAATGGTCTTTTCCCGATTTTTGTATAGATTGTACCTTCGTGAAATTGTCTGTCGTAACGTGTGTGTATGTTTTCTTTCATTCCGTCGACTATCATATCGATATTATAGGCGTTACAAAAAACCTCTCAATTCAACTTCGTAGTGTCGAGGTCTGACTTTAACATAGTCATCCTTGAACCCTTACCTCAGTCTTAGAATTGAACACTTTTTCATACGAAGTCTGCTTCACTTATAACATTGCCGATATATCCATAAAGCACTAATATTTTTCAAGTTTTTTCATCATACGTTGTCTGCTCAAACTATTACTACCAGAATAAGCTAGTGACCCAAATCTCTCGACATTTGGAACGTTTTCATATTCCGATTGTGATTTCAAACCTTTGTAATAAGACTTAACTCCGTCACCACTCTCGATGAAAAGTCTCCGCGCCTGTCTTAAGAATGTTCAAGAACGTCTGTAATGGAAGAAGTTAATTTTTGTATCATTGTACCTCACCTCGGGACAAACATTTTTCTTTTTCAAAGAATTCCAGTGAATTCCTTTGGTATTATATCATCGGCGGGAGTATTTCGGAGTCGTTCAATGCTGCTGAATTACTCCCGTGGCAGAGATGCCTGCCCGACTTAAAGTGCAGCAAGTCGGTGAATATGAAATATACCCACACGTATGCAATAAATATCTGAAAATATGAGTAGGTATCCCACGAGCGCACTTCTCGGCGTGCCTCGTTTCCATCATCGTGTACCCAAACCGATCACCTGCTCGCTGTCACAATTAGTATAAGCCTCGTTACACGCGTATTATATTTGTACATGAATATTATATCAATCAGACGAATCCGAACCGCTGAGGTCATTCTTATTCATAACATGGTTGGGATCCGATCGAGCACCTGCACATGCTATGTTATTCAATATGCGGGTTTTACTTGAGATAACACCGACTCACCGCGCACATGCCGTGATCTATGGTACCTATCCGCCTTTAAACAGACGTTGCGAATCGAAGGTTGAATGTCATACGCACCGCGCCAAACCATTGCCCATCTCTACCGATGTGTAACCGCGTACGTTTCAAACGAGGAATGACTGATTGCGTTACCGACTCAAGAATACCGCTCACAATTAGCGACGGTATAAGGAGGGGCTTGTAAGCTACAAGTACCCGTACACGCGGAGGTATATCTGCAGCCCGACCTTCGACCTCTGCATAGTACACGGGACTTTTTTTCAAGCCAAGACGAGCGGGACAAGATGATCGATAATCCGCAGTCATCGCGGTGATTAAAGTTCTACCGAGAACTCGATCAGTCCGCAATCTTTTAGCTCCTTCTCGCCGCAAATTTTCTCCATCAATTTGTCCTTGTCGATCTTTTTAGCGACGTCGGCGCGGTGAACGCCGAGCATTTTCCCTTCACTTGCTGTTATGCGTCATAGAACACCATGGGATCTATTAGACACACCTAAAACTCGCGTCATCCCAACACCGAGCTTCGGGACTCCGTTTGATCGTTACGTGAAAGCATGCGGGGTTGTTCTGATAACTCATCTCGGCTGATTGTTATAAGCATGCGCTCCCTGTAACTTGTGTATTACCTATATTGAACCGCAGGGAGAGCGAAATAGAATGAGAAAGATCCTGAGTCACGTCAAGTTGTGCTTACATTCGATGATTGGTCTACTACATATATGCTATAAGTGTGGAAAAGGACGTATTTGCCTTACCATATTACACTATCGTTGATAGATACGTCAGAGATAGAGATGGAGAAAGAGAAATATACGCCTGTCGATATTAAATGTTGAACGTAACATTGCCTCTATGATTTAGTTACGATATGTCGACGACTGAACAACTTGTAACTCATGTTACGTACGTTCTCCATAATACTAACCGTGCTGCTGGCACTAAGCGTGTGCTTGTGTCGTGGGTTACCAGAAAGAACTATCTAGGTATTGCAAGGTTGTGGGTCTCGGGACTTTCATTTTCGCGAGACTTAGTTTACATTCAAATGCCAGTTGAAACTGGATTTTAGATATGAATATATACGATACCTCTCGTGCCTGGTATGCCATTATTTTTAATTCGACTCGTTCCACATTGGCCAATCGAATGAACGAGTTATTGTATTAATTGTAAATTTTTTACAATATACGGGGCAAACTTGTTTGCGATAGAAAATCATCCAAACCTGATGGAAAAGTTTTTTCTCTCGAGGCTCCAAGTACGAGTACAGAATTGCGTCGTGATTTCCAAGAAACAGCAGGATAGCTACGATTCGAGCGATAAACTTTCACCAATAAAATAGATCGATTAGAAGAGAATTACATCGGTCGATTAATCTCTTTCAAGCAATTCCCTATTATCGTGGTATCCACGGTTAAAGTCCAGTTACACTCATTGACGTATTTTTAATTCACCTCAGTTTTTATCATTACCTTAAATCAAACCTCGATCGTACTATTTATTCCCTCGAAATTACTTTTTACCGCAGAGTATCCATCAAACGAAGCTTTAGTCGCGTATAAAAGTCTACCGGAGATCGGTGAAGTGCAGGTGGGTCGAACCAACAAATACACATCTCATTCCGTTTGGCAAAAGTATCAGCTTTCACGTGGTCGCGTGCCGCGAGAATTAATATTCCTAAGGCGCTCCTCGCTGTGATTCTCGCCTTATTTAGTACCGCGCGAATCTCGTCGGCTACAGCAAGAAGTTATAGTAGACATGTAAAAACGGTCAACTTAAATTAATTTATACCCTGTTCATGTTTAATGGTAATTATACTGTGTTTCGGTGCTTGCACCCATGAGTATGACTTCGGTATGTCTCGAGGAAGCGATGAATCGTGCTTCGTTCGGTCTTTTCGACAGAGATCGAGTTTACAATACAAGGTGAAGGGAAAGAAAGTAAAAGAGAATCGCGGATCAAACATCTGGCATGTTGTGCCAAAGGGTCTTCCGGGATTTGCTTCGCGACGCACGTGATCGACCAAGTCACGTCTGTCGAAAACGTGAACGTGCCGTAAAATTTTGTGAAATTCACCAACTTCTAATTGGAGGTAAAAGCACGTCGCTCTCTCTAGAAATTGCTCAATTGTTCGTCCTGGAATCCGTTGAACGTCGATACGTGCAAGAAAATCGGTTATAATTAACTCGAAATGCCTCGCTCCCTCCCCTCAGGAAACACCGTTGTTCAAATATACTATATCTGCAACTTCATTATCCTTCGGTTGGTAAATGGTTCGAGAATTTTACTTGGCTCGGATACCAATACCGTTCACTTTCACCCCGTCCTAGTCAGCTGGAATTCCAGAGAAGACTGCGCCGTCGCGTGATTACAAATCGGTAGTCGCATTCGACTCTATGTACGCTAATGATTTCGATTTCCAATTGTACATACCTATAACCAAACTGATAGAATTGCTATGATAAAATGATACGTGTTGATCAGGAAATACATATAATCCTTCGATATTACACGGTGGCTATAATTAAACTGAGACTAACTTTACAGGTACAACGAAAATTTTTTGTTACGAAAAAAAAAAGAAAAAAAGAATGCGATCCGATTGTGATTCTGATCGAGACAACCATATAACTACAGCTCATTCTCGGCCGTCGATAGACGGGTTCTTGTGATTGAATTTAAAACAGAATGGCAAATCTCAACTTCGCCGAATTTGCAATCCGACGAGTGAAAAAAAAAAGAACGAAAAAAACAACGACACTTGGGAAGAAAAAACGAAGTGAGATATTAAAGCTGATTGAAATCTGATGTGAAGAAAAAGTTTAATTTAGATCTTTCAAACGGACGTGTTTCAACGTCAAGGTGACTCGAGCCAAATATGACGCCGATTGTTACCATCCGTTAGTTTAATCGTGCGCAACTAGACACTTGAAATATGAAATATACGGCATGCGGTATTCTTCTGCGAACATGTTGTACGTGTATGTTCTCTCTTACGAACCGAATGGCTTAGCAGATACCCGACCTGCACACGCTTTTAGCAGCGTATGCACGTATAGAAGGCATTGCACCGAGTGGAAATAGCAAGTTAGAGAATACATCTTGGGAGATCGAATGAATACTCGTAGCCCCGAAGGCTGAATTACACGGTGCTTGCATACGATCATTGCACAGCGCATATGCATATGCGTTGTATATCCTCGTAGACATGTGCACGTCGAAGTCCCCTGCATTAGCAATGTCCCTATCGAACATCCCTGCAGCACGGGGACGAGCGGCGATATGACCGGATACTTGTGTGCATACCTATAATAGTATGCGGCTATTGATATCTCCCGCATAAGCAGCGTTCTGCCGGTGCACTCGCTGCATTCGAAAGGCATCGGATCAGCAATATTTCATATTCATGCGGACACACGTACACCTGCGCAACCACCTACCTCTGCACATTCGTATGATAATCGTCGTTTTGACAAAGACCGAGAAGAACGTACGGAGGGACTCCTTCGCTCGAGTTACACGTTGGATTGAATTAATGAGTGGTTTAATTGTACGAATTTCTTTTGTCTTTTTATTTTTCCCCATTGTATCTCTTTACACTAGAACGTTCGTAACACTTGTGTATAGACGTGACTTCATCAATCCGCTCGCATTGTCCACGCGAGGCTTATAATCAAAGAAGCCGCGAGATACTCCGAGCGTTTTGTGTTGTTTTATACGTATAGGGAACAAATCTGCACCCTCATTGTACTCTGGAGATGTTTTTCATGTTTGTCCTGAAAAACGAAACGATTTTACGAAAGAACGCGTAGGCTTTCGAGTAGGCGTATTATTATACCTACTACAGACCAAATCCGGTTTTGAAACGTACGGCTTTCAACGTACGCACTGGAAGAGAAACGTCCTCGTTGAAATCACTTCCACGAGCCACTGCCGTATATACATACATATACCTACCCGTTCTGGCATATTTAAATCTGCTGAACAGACGTGGATCGAGCTCTCGCATAAATCTCAGGGGGTTTCCAATCAGTCACTTGTTTGAGCAACAAACCAAGTTGATCTCGCCAAATTTAGCCTGCCGGGACGGAGAATTTTAACTCGTCTCTGAGAACAAAGCATCTGTAATTGAATGAATAATCGTACGAAGAATTATGGGGATGAATTTAGTCCGGAACCATCTTTCAGGTTGTAGGAATCTAGACTCGCGGATTGAACGTTGTTAAAGTTGGAAAATCCGGTGCTATCTTTTGCGCTGTAACAAGACGACGGCTGCACGTTACGTTATAAGATTGCTGAATCGTTCCCGCGTATAATAAAGCGTTGTAAGGATTTATTTTTTTGCAGCCGTGCGGCGTCTAGAAAAGTAAACCGCTTAGATAGGGAGCCCTAAGTGGCTTGCGTGTACCTCGGATAAAAATGTACGCGCGCCAGACAGCGCTTCGATTTTTAACGTCTCTCATGAGACCAGTTTGACCATAAATCCCCAGCAGATATGGGGCCTCTGGTAGGTACGTGGCTTGCAGCGGATATATATCGACGTGACTTTCCAATGCCCAATGGAGTCCTGCACTTTCTATCTGTGTAACAAATACGCGCATATCCATTTTTTTAGAGTTCACCAAACGACCACGTTCCTGTAAATACGAAAGACTGTAAAATTGCCGCTACTGGAGATTCGGGACTAAAATGTACAATTCACCGTTCGCGAATGAGACGAAACTTTGGCATTAACGTTCTTTGCACTCCTTGCAAAGTTTTGTAAAACACCTATTCTCACTGTCGAATTGTCGTGATTCGCATGCCACGAATTGCACGCATTGGATCATCGTCTTAAATGGATTGCTAATCGTTTCTTTTTCGCTTTCATTGTGTTTCAGGGCTCCGACCCAAGAGTGGCTACCTGCCGGGGCAAGCTTCAGAACAGAAGAAGCAAACTCAACCAGGAAATCAACAAGGAACTCCGGCTACGGGCAGGCGCTGAGAATCTCTTCAAGTAAGTTCAATTCCCTCGTCGATTGCTCGTCCGAGTGACCTTTTGCCTCAAGAGTGAACCCCGCAAGTTTGTAACCTTTAAACGAGCCTCCGAGTCTTCGTAGAGCATCGTCCCGCCTCCATTAGACGGTCTTATAACTTCGTCAGAGCTCCCTTTCAAGCGAAATCATTTGTTTTATTCAAAGTGCGGGTGATTCTTCTCTGGAAACCGAGACCAGCCAGCGATTAGTTGAGTGAGCTGAGCTCAGCCAAGCTAAGCTTCCTGCCTCCGAAGGCGGTTTTATGGCTCGAACAGCTTCACGCTATCTCATTACTCCATCGGGCGTCGACCTACTTCGTATAACCCTCGTGCAAAAAGCACCACGCCCAGATCGAACCGTAGCAAAAACAAACCGGCATCTTACCCACGCGTTACCCGTCCCATTAAATTGCGATGGCTCAACTTTTTGTCAATACAAAAAATTAGCGATAGGGCATTTTTCGCCCAGTCGCCACGTGCGCATATACTTACGGTTTGCGAATATTTCGAACACCCGAGATACGCACTGACATCGATATTCCTGCGCGTTTGCCAATTTCTCTTCAAGATGCTCGCGGATCTCGGGGTGGAAGGGTTCGCGCTGATCGCGAAAGGAAGCGAGATATTGTACAATCTCTTGTCTATTATCTAGCTGCCTACCATCTAGCATTCGCACCCCAAGGTGTAGGTGTTGCTCTACGGCGGATGTGATACCTACCTACACGTTTACACGCGTGTAACGTATTTTGCTTACGAAGGCACCGAAGCCGATGGCGACGACGAAGGTCCTACAGGCATCAGGCGACCAGTTCAGTGACTCTTCTTGTATATCAAGGTCGGTCGCCCGAGGGAGACATTAGATAAATTACCGGCGCATGCGCACCTTGGGCTAATGCCACGCCGAAGTCTTCCGTAACAAATTACCCACCCTTACCTAGATTTATTATATTTATTTTGTTTATTACTTTTACACATCTCGCCTACCCAAGCAAGTCGTCGCGTTCCAGGAGTTATTGAGTACCTGGATTCAGGAACGACCGATCGTCGTAAGATACAATCGACCGCTAAATTTTCACCACGGATCATTCGGTGGTCGTGTAACCCGCAAGCCAGTCCCTTGTTGGAACATTTTTTCATTCAGAAGTAATCCGCTCTTATAATTGTTTTTCAATTTATATTATACATCCAATTCCTACGAAGAAACAAACCGGCTGCAGCGATGACTTGAACGATTCTTGCGTGAAAATGGAATTTCTTGCTTCTATTCGTTCCATGTCAGTATTCACGGCCTTGATATCTTCAATTTTCCGCTTCGAACACGTACCTGCCTGGTTCAGTACTGACGAGTTATACAGCATTCTGCGAATAGCAGAACAGGAATCCCGTAGCAACGTTACAGAATGTCACCCTTCATGAGAAGTTACCCTCAACGCATCATCTGGAAATTAAACATGATATAATGCTTTTCTATAAATTGGGACGATGGCTACAATGCGAACGTGCTGAAAAACTTGTTCTCGCATCGTTCGTGCAATTGCTCAATGACTGTACTCGGAAATTTTGCGCTATCTTAAGTGCTCCGAATTTTTTTTTTCTGCATACGATTTCACCTAGTGAAACTTAGCATCTGATCGACTAGTTTGACATCTGAACAAGATTAAATGTGACATGTTTATTTGCTGTATTCTAAGTACATTAATGCATCCTTCTTGTTCTACGATTTAAAGATAAGACGGACGAAAGCAAATTACCAATTTATATTGACTAAAGCCGGATATTTAGATAACTGTGCACCTAATTAAGTACACGCCTATTAACTTTAACTATCTTTACGATTAACTGAGTGCTCATGATGCAGGAACAAGTTACGTTGAGTAAAAGCTTTTTTGGATACTATAGGTAGAGAACGAATCCTATTCATTGTAGTTTTTGTGTCCATGTGATCATAATGGATACTTTCTGCAACAGATTGGATTGCATTCATGAGATTCATGTTCCTTCTGTACACGGTAGCTGCCATTACAGAGGTAATAAAAGCAGGGAATCCCGTTTTCACGCAAGAATCTACCAAGTCATTGTAGCTCTTTCACGATGAGTTATTATGAAACGTAGTTTAGATTGTATCAAAAAAAAAAAAAATGACACAGGCCTTTTGCCGTATAGTTACGTAGGAGAGAACCATTTTTAAGATTATTTCCGTGTAAGAATATATTCGCAGCCTGTAGCTTTGAGGGAAGATTTTCGTAACGATACTTTATTCCACTTAAGTCGTTCTCACTTCATCGACCTCACACCAACATGAATTTATATGTTGTAAAATGCACGACTTATAACCTGTCCCGTTATTTGATCAAATTTTAGGGCCACGACGAACAGAAAACTGAAGGAGACGGTCGCCCTGGAGTTGAGTTTCGTGAATTCGAATCTGCAGCTGCTCAAGGAACAGCTGGCTGAATTGAACAGCTCGGTGGAACTTTATCAGAATGCCGACAGGTGAGTTCCGTAATACCTTCTACCTCCGAAATACGTTTAAACTCTGTACGAATAACGATTCCGACGAGTCAGTCGCCACTTAATGCCGACTTATAAAAGCTGCGAGTAATTTTACTCCGTCGCATCCGCATTCACTTACACAGCATGAGCTCACTGTGTTCGGTTATACTCTATGCACAGTCCAGTATTCCCACGAGACGCCGCGATAAGACGTTGCGGGTCCCCCGTATCCGGCATAGTCGATTGATCGAGCGTATCTTCGCAATTTGAATTTCGAACACCGATTGCTGTTCCACGAACCGCGAACGATAGTTATCCGTTGCAGGCTGCAATCGGCACTCAGTATCACACCTACACAACTCCGTATGAACGCTCGCAATGCATATCGAAACTCGGAGCAGCTAGGCTCTTGCCACGTGAAAAGACGGAGCCTTGAGTTTCGCTGTAAACTAAAAATGTTGATGTAATTGCGGAAGTGATGCCACATAACTTAATGGACGTATGTTCAAAGCGATTGAAACCTGCTGGAGAGAAGGAATCGAAAATTAGAGCGTGTGATTCCAACGACCTCGGAATGGCAGTATTTCGATTTACCGAAGCGCGTCTCCCAGCGGGCTTCATTGTTTTTACGCGGGTTGTTCCCAACCGCAACTCCGACTCGCATCCGCGATGGCGCGATGACCGATAACAGATGCTCTTATCTTAAAGCGAGGTGTTAAACGGGTGCTCCTCTTGGCGCCCAAGGCGTTGCAGTGCAGACTCTGGGGAAACGTATACATCTTGTACCAGAATGGATCGCACGCCAGGAAGCACTCGAGAGGCGGGTGGTGGAGTGCATAGATATTCTAAACTGATACCACACCGCGGCAAGAATTGCATTACAAGTCGGCAGTGACCAGTAGGAAGCTGTCGTGGTGCTTGAAGTTCTCTTCGAGCCGGAGCAGCCGATACTTGTAACTGCGCCGACTGTTCAACCGGAGACCGATTTCGTCGGCAACTACCGGAATGATACCAGCTGTACAATGAGTATAATACAGCTGAAATGCAGAATTGAATCGTAAATATTGTTACAAGCATTGCAATGCTTGAAGTCGACGCGTATCTTGGAATGAACTGTGGCTCTCGGCGCAGAAACTTTTACCACCCCACAACTTCCGTCTGGCTTCTTCTGTCCGTCCGGCTGAGCAGCCGGGCAGCGCGTCGCGTTGGCTATGCTTCGATTCCTGGGTCACTGGCCGCCCACAACGCGATGTGTTACGGCGTCTAAGTAGGATCTCAGTTCTTGAAGGAAATTCTTTATAACGTATATTGTACGCTGGCGAGAGAAGTAGACATCGTGCCATGTCAGCTAACGCCAGCTCTGTGACTTTGTCCGCGGAACCATGCGACAGCAGATCTGATGAAAAAAACGTTGTACAGGTACCGTGGCATCGCTGGAATTAACAATCCCGAGAATTCAATCGTCTGTCGGTGAGCAGAAACTTGGACGGTTTCCTGATTGTGAATAGTATCATCTTCTGCATGACGGAATAACGAATCGGACCATAATAAATCCCGTAACATGATCGGTGTAGGTACAGAGTTCACTATACTCAGGACAAGAGCGGACAGCTGTCATTTACGGGTAATGGACTCAGGCCGAGAGTTGAATGGGTTGACAGAGCAGTTCAGCACGCGGTATATACTGATAATTATGATTACCAACTTCCCTGGGACTAGTTTCGTCGACTTTTGAGATTAATCATCCTGCAATTCTTTGTGGAAGCACCAAGCTGTCGCGTGCGAGAGATTTACGCGGATATATTTCGGCACTTGGTTGGTGTTTGCGCGCAGCAATGATGCCATACAGCGCTGTGTCTGTTTAGACGTTAGCTGAGCACGTCACTGGTTCGAAGATGTCTCGAGGAGTGAAATTGAGGGTGACTGCATCGATGAAGACACTGCTAGGCTAGACAGTGTGTCCAGTTTATCTCGGAAGCTCGTGTGGTCGCGTCAGCCAAAGTGTCTCGAGTCAACAAATGATAACCGTAACACATTAACATAATACATATATTCACATGTATACTAGCACGTTTCGATAAGATGCCTGAATTAATTATAGTCGCCCATTAAAATCTCGCGTTTATGCAGCTACAACATCGTACGCTCACGCACAATGACTGTAATATACTCTGCCCAGCGAAAACTAGTTTGGTGGTGTGTAGCCTGTAACGTACGTATTTATAATATTTACCGTCATAAAAGAAATCGGTGCTGTTCTCTGTCAATATGCAATTGGAATAGGTAATCCAATTTCCGAGCTGCTACACAGGCATAACATAACGTGGCATTAGATGCACCGCGACGTTGGACTCTCATTCAAACGGCTTCTTCCCTCATAAGGATTATGATTAGACGATGCATGGTATTTTCCGTCACGAGTCGTCAGACCCAGCTGGTCGATAATTCTGACGGGTGTGATCCAGTTCTAAATTCCGTAGACAGAGCGAAAATTCGTCTTTGAGAAACGGGGAATACTGTAAACGACGGGTTTCGGTTACACCCCGAGACCGGCAGCTGGTCATTGGTGCTTCTGCGAAGTCGTAGCAGAGTGAAGTACGGACACGTCTTGACGTACATGCCGAGTGACTTCAACATCCGCGTCAAGAGATGCAGCTACGGAGCCGAGACCCAACGGTTCTACCACTTTTTCTGAGGTGTGCCAGAAGTACGTCGACAATCATCTCACACTATCAGCTAACCGTCGTGTATGCGTGCGTGCCCTTCTCCACGTCTCATTCACTAACGGGAAGCCTGACGTGAGGCTAGCTGCGATAATTTATTATACGTGCTCCGACTAACGCATTGAAATAAATGTACCACAGAGTGTTTCAGAAATTTCACAAACATCCGACAATCCGCACGAATCTGAAAGAGACCAGAATTTAAATGCGCCGGAACAACTCAGCCGTCTCAAGGACGCGAGTTGCCCGTAATTTTTGAGGTCAATGAGGGGAGCAATTAAACAGCCCGTTGGAGCGTGTATAAGAAAGCATTCGCTAGTCCCACTACAGGAATGTTATGCAGACTCTCGGCTATGTTGGACATCGTGATAGTGATCGCAAGACGTAATCGTGATGCAGGCTTGTTTGTTTTTTACACGAGTTAATTGTTCAGCGGTACGACTGCACTACGATCATTGATCATTCCCCACCAAGTTTTGTTTCCGGAATGAAAACAGATACCAAACTTTCTAATGCGATTTCTTTATGATTCGAATTTGAATTTCCATCTTTAGGGTATAACTGCAGTTCGGCGAACTTTAAAATTCAAGCGAAGTTAATGACATGATAAATGAGACTCGACCAAAGTGAAGTTAATTGTATCACAATTGATGAAATCACGTTAAATGGAGGAGTGTTTGAATGAGGCCTTAAAGCGAGTCCGAGATCTCTCTAAGAAATTTCGAGCAGTTGTTTATACAAGCTCAACTGAAAGGTGAAATTTAAATATATGATTCAAAGCAAAGATTTCATTGACGGCCGGCTGGCTGCCTTTTGACCGGAGGAACCAGGCCACGAAAACATGTCAGACTTTCATCTCAGCGAATCAACTCGGAATGAACGCTTTATTGTATCCCGGTATGACGTGATGACTACGGAGGCGATAAGTTAGTTTAAGAATCCTCCTACGCCTAACTATGCGTGGTAGAAAGTGGAAGGAAATAATAATCATGAAAAGTTTTTGTGTCATTTTGGCTAAACATTCACACAATAAATCCATTCGAACTCATCTTCATCTTGAACTTCGTTTTATAGTACGTGTCAACATTGGCAGGATTTGATGTAATTGTTGATGTTACATGTGAATTACGGAAAAGATTCACGTCAACCGGATGTTTTGATGCAGTATAATTTGCAACTGACTCTTGTACAAAACAACAAATAACTTTTGCATGCATAACTAACAAGTAATAAACAGCCTAGTCATCCACCTTGTCTTACGAGAATTATACAATATTACATAACAATTTTCCGCGGTGTTATTGTTATGAATCTTGACCTCTGTATCTGGGCGGGGAACTGTAGGAAAATACAAATAACACAAAATGAGAAATGATGCGAGCTGTGTTACAGAGCATTGTTGACACTTTGTAATTAATGAGTTTTAATCGCCCGGAGTGCAAAATTCCCTGACCCAGCCACATGAATCATGGACGATACCATCATCGGAATATTTTACCAAGATCGCGGGGATTGATTTGCTTTAATCTCTACGCGATCCTTGATCCTTCATTTAACATCCTTGCGAATACGCCGCCGAGCATTTCCCCCGTATATCCGAAGATCTAGTTGCCTTGACTGAAGTAGGTATACATATAAGATTGCAGGTTGAACACTTACGTCAAAAACTTTGCACGGGAGATGCGTTAGAAAAGGAAGGAATAAATGTCGCATACCTTAATGAAATGAACTAATTACATGCCTTAGGAATGAAATTATGCATATTCCGCGGTTCTATGCTAGATCTTTACGCATTTCCCGCGGAGAATTCAAGTTGCTCGGGTTCTTTCGACAGACAACCGTGAAATTGATAACTTTGGTTACAATTAAATAATATAATCTATGGCTGTCGAGCGAGCAGTACTTGCTACGTATTTATAAAAGATTTAAATACTTGCCTTCTTCATTACTAGCCGATACCGTTACCTCGGCCGGGTTCTTCTGGTGATCCATTAGGGATTGAGCTGTTTTGAAAACTGTATCTTTTCAACCATCACGGAGGAAGTCACGGGTATCACAGTCTATGTAGTGTACAGTGCGGTAGGCTGCTAATTATTATTATTTTATAACGGGAATAGACAAGAAATTGTAATTGATTGCGTATTCGTAAGAGCAAATGAGACCATCCTATTAGTTATTTATGTTCGGCTTGAGTCTCGCACACCGGCTGCGCTGTAACAGAAGGAATAAAGATTTCAATCGAGCTACACGTTCGTACGTGCAGCATACATCATATATTCACATACGAATGTTGCTTGTAACCACAATTTAGGCGTACTTACTACTAAATTTTACTCACGGTTCGTGAAGGGTGTATCATTAAATTGCTGAAAACCTAATGATGAGAACTTTTTCGTATCTGGCCGTAGCTAGAAGGCAGCTTGCGATAAAAAGTACCCGCGTTTACTCTCTGATCTTGTCATCTCTTCAAGTATTCACGACTTAATTTACCGTTCTGCTTGTGAGTAAAAAAGATGCGAAGTCTCGTCGGAGGTAATAACTTGGTATATCGACGAGAGGATATATAATGTCGTAATTCTTGAACCAAAAAATTGAATTCATCTTCGCATAATTACGACAAACGTTTCTCGATGAAAAGTTAAAAATTTTGTTCGTGCATTTCGATATTTTGCGACAGTTCGATTCTCGCTTTTCGTATGAATACGTACTTCAATCCAGCAACGTGTCAGAAACGAATTAGTGTATTGCGAGGTGTATTGCTACAGGTAAACAGCACTGATTCACGATTTACAAATTCCCGGTTGATTGTTATTATCCTTAAGCACATTCCTATCAGAGCATTAAACTTCATCTTAATATAAATTTTATTACAGCGAGGAACCTGTAATGCCCATGATACCGTTGGGCCTGAAGGAGACCAAAGACATTGACTTTCGAGAGCCGTTTAAAGTGAGTATTTACCTTGAAATATTTTACTTTCCCGTTCTTCATTTTGCCGCTATTTTAGCTACTAATATCGTCAAATTACCTGGTTAGTGCTGTCAAAAATGGCGTTAAGCTCTTGTATAAAGATGTAAGAACTTCAGGGGAAATGGAAAGAAAGGAAAAGCAGGGAAAGGAATGTCACAGCTCGTACAATACTCAAATTACAGGCTATGCGATTTAATTCTATACTTTATTGTTTATAAGTGCGTGCTTGCATGTGTCAATATTTCACGGTTTTCTCAACACCGAGTTTAAAAACAAGGTTACATTAGTGGGGGAACATCAGGATTATCCACGAAATCGTTCGATGGTATTTTCTCCTCAGGCCGACAAACATCTTTGTGCCTTTCCAACAACTTGTTTTTTTCTTGATGCTTCTTGTTGTTATCCACTATTCTCGTGTAGTCGAGGTCATCTTTCTCGGGGCCAATCTCTAAAAATTCCCGTCTCGTTGAGGCGGACTGGGCCTTTACTGATTTGATGGGTTTGCTTTCCGTTGACTTCTTGGCTTTGTCCTCTGGCTTCGCAATTAGTTTTAATGGATTTAAACGCGGCATTGTTACCACCAAATGCCCTGTCGTTTGAGATCTTTGAACTGTACTTTTCTCGGTCAAAACTTCACTGGACAGGGTCAGTTGTAATATTTTGCCTTTGATGGTCACTCTGACGTAGCCAGGCTGAACATCGACGTCCAAAAAGGAAGTATCCAAATGCCTGCAGTCACATACGTCACAAAGTTTATAAATTTTCATCGACTCGTAAGCCTACGTATCAACTATACCTGTTAGCTTACTTGTAAACAGCTATGTCTAGAATGATTTTGTCGCGGTCACTTTCATCGTCCAAACGAAATGGTACTTTGGGCTGATTTATGTTGAATGGCCGTCCGTCCGAGTTGAACAATTTCGGAACGTATTTCGGCTTTTTAGCCTCGTCATCTTTCCTCTCTCTCTTTTCCCTGTTTCTCCTGTTCTCTCTTGCAATGGCAATGCGGTCCTCAGGAGTGTGCGAGCTTGTGCTCTTCCAAAATTTTTCGCTACGTTCCTCGTCATCCTCACCGCCCTACATAAAGTGGTCATGTGATGTTTAACGCGTCGCGAGATCTTTAAATGATCCTTTTCATTATATTCGAACTACGACTTACCGTTAGGCACACCTACCTTTTCCGTTCCATCTTCATTGAGTTCGCTAATTCTGACCGATTCGCTTCTCTGATGACGTAGAATTTGCTCCTTACGGATCTTAGCGTAGTTCCAGTACCCTCTGAGAACGTCGTCGGAAGCCTCGGCGTATCTCTGAAGGGCTATAATCCTCTCCGACCTCGATATCTCGGCCATATCGAGTTCCTTCAACTGTGGCAGTGTCGCTACGACATACTCACGGTAACCCTCGTAATCCGTGAAAGGATTTCCCGTTAATATCAATGACTCCAGGTGCTCGTTCTCTCTGGGAAATATCACTGAATCAAAACTTGGACCAACACTATCCGCGTTAATTACACAGTCACGTCGATCTTGAAGCAATTTTACCTCAGTGACTTGATGCCTCGAAGATCCCCGATAAAGTTTACTGTTAAATCTAACTTTTTAAGACTTTCTAATCCCTCCAAATTTTCTATTACTTCGATGTTGTTCAACGCCAGATTAAGGTACTCCAATTTCTTTAGCATACCCAGGTTTTCGATTTTGGATATTAGATTGTACTGCAGGAGTAGTATTTTCAAGTTTCTGCACCACCTATCTATGTGTTCGATTTTTTCAATGTCTTCCTGGTGCAGTGTTATTTCCTCAAGGCTTGCAATTTCTCCCTCATTGTGTTCGGAACGTTTTCGTATAAGTTCTATCGTGATTCGCACCATATTCGCCCAAGTTCGTCTTCCTACAATTGTGGTTAGGTATGTACTAGTTGACGTTGGTAACGAAATATCGATTTAACATATCGAGTAGCAACTAGGGGTGTCTTAGCCAATTCGTTCTCCAGGTCGACATAAAATTTTCTCTGAAACAAGGCCAATCCAATACATTCGTTTTGACTAATAGCAACCTTTCTAGACAAAAATACTTCTGAAGACGTATATCTAGAAATACGATTCTTCATAATCACGGATTCGTTATTTCTAAAACAACCTTTCTTTTCTAGGATTTTATTTTAGAGCACTACAGTGAGGATGGCAGCCATTACGAAGAAGCGATTGCAGACCTCATGGATACTAGACAGGTATGAAATTGTCAAAATGTAGAATTCATTGCTGAAATCGTTGCCAAATCATCGAATGGAATGGCATCAGAACGATTTCACAAGAATTCAAACGAAATTCCATCGATTGCGACACTTCTTAAACGGTCATGTAATTTACTACTGACACACCGTCGTGCTTGTCGCTTGTCGAAGCTTTCTCCAGAAAAATCACGTATACCAAAGAGCACTTGAGATTGCTGCCTATAAACGAAGAGGGACGCGGTAAATCCTGTGAATTATCGACGGCATAAAGTACAATCAGTATTTTCAGTCGTCTCTGTGTGTATATCACCAGGGTTTACTGATCGTGGCCCAAGGGATTCTGAATTGAAATATTTTTCAATTTGCAAATCGATCCTTGATGCTATTCACGATTTTTTTCCAAACGAACCTACCGAATAATGTACCATCAACTTGAACGATCAGCGCATGAAACGAACCATCTGATTTATTTTATGCTACCGATATTACAAGAGAAACGTCACAGTTGTGTGCCGCTCGCTGACCTCAAACATTACATTACTCAGTCGACCCACGCGATAATGCAGTCAATCAGCGTGAACCGTATATAGTACAGTTGCAAAAAATAATCAATACAAAAGATCCCCCTTCCGAAAAAAGAAACTAAAAGTGTACCTACATCACCGCATACTGAAAATGTCCTTCGATTCTAGGCCATGAGGACGCCGACTCGTGACACGCCAGGAATAGCGTTGCTTCTCCGCTACTATAACCAGCTTTACTTCATCGAGAGAAGATTTTTTCCACCGGATCGAAGCTTGGGAATATATTTCGAATGGTTCGACTCTTTGACGGGAGTTCCTAGCTGTCAGCGAACAGTGGCGTTCGAAAAAGCTTCGGTTCTCTTCAACGCTGGTGCTCTTTATACGCAGCTGGGTGCCAGACAGGACAGACGAACAGCTCGGGGACTCGATCAGGCGGTCGACTCCTTCCTCCGAGCCGCTGGTACCTTTAGGTACATCCACGAAAACTTTACCAACGCTCCGAGCATGGATTTGGGTCCAGAGATGCTGGAAATGCTCGTTCAGCTGATGCTGGTAAGATTTGTTTGTGCTTGTGAAAAAAACAATGAAAACTGAATCCTTGACTCCGAATTTCATTTCAGTACAGAATATATATAGGTACCTATGTATGCATGTATGTATTTATGTATTACAATACAATGACTGTTCGTAATTTCACTTTAGAATGAGACACCCGTTCAAGCGCATGTGGAATTAGTCGATTAGCATAAATCAAGGCGTCTATACCTTATTATACTTTATATGTCAGAGGGCGTGTTGTTCACAATGACGCTGTCTAGTCATACGGCAGATTTCGTTGTAAATTAACATATTCCTATTATCCACTCTAGACGTCATTGCTCGACGGCGCGTGCGTGTGACTTGGTTTTCTTTTTTCTTTGGTCCCTTTCCTCTCTCTCTGAATCGGGCGTATGCCGAAAGTCGCATATCGTTACATCGGGAAATCACGATTCATGCAATCAGGCTTTTGCCCGAAAAGAACGCCTCTGAAGTATATTAATTTCTCTTATTCCAGGCTCAAGCGAGGGAATGTCTTTTTGAAAAATTGGAATTGCAGTCAAGAGATAGCAGGGATATCGATATATCTTTGGACCTTGCTCAAGAGGCTGCGCAGGTAATGGTTTCTCGCTAGTGTGATTATACTCTGTAAATATTGTACTACGTGCGTAAAAAGTGACGGTGCTTGCACGTTCATAAATGCTTCTGTTTCAGGTAGCAGCGGTTTACGCAGATGTTCATTCCCTCATTTCGCGTGAACCGGTACGCGACTACGTCCCCGAGTCATGGGTATCGTTGATTCTTGTCAAACGTGAACACCACTTAGCGATGGCTCACAAGCATTGTGCCGTTGGGCTTCTGGAGCGACCAGTCTCCGAAATGCGTGTAGAGACGAGGCTCGTCCTCGAGCACATTCAGGAAAGTGATGGTAAAACTCAGATAGACACAACTGTGCCGAAGGACGAACAGGAACGCAAGCTTTTGAGTAAGATTTTTCGTGAAAAAAAAAGAGAGAAATTGGCGAAACACGCCAGCACACATCAGATTTTGAATAGATCTGAATTTTACGACGATATAAATTCACGATTTTACCTGCAGGTAGAGCTCATTTGAGAGAGGCTCAAATACTTCACGAAGAGAGTCAAAGGCTGCAACGAATGTGCCGCGAATTGAAGGGCAAACAAGCGTTGGCGAGGGTTTTGAAGAGGGCGCAGGACGCCACCTTCGAAGAATACAATCGGGTTGGCGACGAGGATGATTTCCGGGAACTTCTCGATCCTCCTCACATTTTAGGTGAGTCCTGAAATTTAATATTCGCTCCAGCGTTAGACGAGATCATTTTTCTCGTGCAACAAGTTGCGCACTGCGTTCTGTATTGTTTGTAACCCACCAGCTTGTGCAATGATACCAGGTATAGTTGTCACCGACTCATCACGAGTATAAGATTGCGCAATTTTCGTTACACAGCGAAATAAATGCTGCCATGATTATGTGGTTCGTATTACTCAGGTAGTCAGACTGCAGTTTGCACACAGTGAGCAGGTAACGATAATGGACAATCCGATAGGCATTTAACCTTTATCTATAATTTTTTTTATCGCAAAACGAACGGACTAATCTGACTCATGGTTTACACTCATTTTGAAAGGTTGCCTAAAAAATCCCTGCTCGCCATCTTTGCACATACTGTGTAAATAAGTGTGGGAGATTTTATCACGAATCGTTAGGAGTGAGGTATTTATTGGTACTCACAGATAAAGATCTTTGCTTTTTTTAAAGAAGCATTAATAAAAATTTGAGCTTATTGCACTGAAAACACGTCCGTCTGATTTATGGCAGTCAAAAGTTGGTTTATTCCATGTTTATTGATAGTTGAAAAACGGTGTTCAAGCCAAAATTTCATAGGCAATTCTACACCTTCTTTCTGTTTGCAAGTAAAATGAACAATAAACATACAATGCTCGTAGATTGTACAGCACCAAAAAAGCATTTTGCCAGGTTTTTCGAGTCTCTAAAAATTAAATACTTTTACTCATCTACCTATTCGTTTTATTCCTCTCTTCAGTCATTACAATTTAAACATTTTTCCAGCATCCACAAAGTTTCAGTTGAGTCTGACCCATCCAGACTTCGGTCAGCACGGTGTGGACGATTTATTCAGATCCCTTGGTCCTGTTGCAATATTTTCCGCAAAGAGACACTGGACGGCGCCAAGATTGGTTCAGCTTCAGAGAGGTCCTGGGGGCGAAGGATTCGGATTCAGCGTTCGCGGTGACGCTCCAGTTATCGTGGCTGCGGTCGATCACAACTCCTTGGCCGACGTAAGTGGATGGACGTATGTCTCACTTTAGAGTTCGTCAATTTACCGAAGCAAAATGATAATTATTTGGTCTCCGTGTAAACTCGATAGGAATCGAAAGCAATATGTCCAATGAATAATAATGATTCCAGTTGGGTGGAATGAAAGAAGGTGACTTCATCGTTAGTATCGGAGACAAGGACGTCAAATGGGCTTCTCATGATCAAGTTGTGCGTCTGATAAAGCAATGCGGGGATTCCATCAGTTTGAAACTTGTCACTCCGATGGATAGAAATTATCTGAAAGTAAGTTGGCTTACACTTCTCACTATAACGATGATGCGAGGGTAGCGCGTTAAAGACATTTTTATAACCCGCCTCACAGAAACCAGTGAAATCGAACCGTCACGACAAAGGTAGCGTCTCCGCCAGCAGTTCGTCGGGTGTTTCTTCAGGACAACCGAGTCCTGCAGGATCGGTAACGACTGCTCACGTCGCTAGGAGGCTCCCTTGGAATCCTTTCAAAAAATCTGGCAGTCAACGGGACAGCAGAGACCTCACATTTGACAACGTCATACTGAGATGATCTTACATCACTCTAAAAAATTGTCTGATGAATTTAGAGAATCAGATTTGCGAGACGCCACTCTGCAGAAGCTTCTATTTATACACTGCAAGTGAGTAGATCTGATCATACAAGGGTATACCGAATTCTTCGCCGTCATTTATTGCCCGCCCCTGCTTTGCTCTGCAATTATTGCAGCTTCGCTGATGAATAGCGTCGTAGACGAGTTTTTGCTCTCGTGATAAGATTAATTGACAGACTTTTCTTGGCAATCGTACGCTTTTATTTTCTTAAATAATTTGTTTATCTACATACGAGTAATATGGTGAAATTAGGATTTCTTTTTTCTGTATTTGAAAAGAAAAAACAAAATTAATGAAGAAAACTTGGGTAATTAATCTTAAAAAAAAAAAAACAACTTAATCGCGCAGACGGTGTGGGCCAATTTTTTTTTCATACTATTGATCGGGAAAATCACAATCTTGTCGGAGGAAAGGATTCATTTAACTTTTTCTCAATATATATAAATGGTTATCGCGATGAATAACTATTGTATTACAGATTTGTATAAAATCATTAATTGTATGATAAGAATCGTATGTCATAAAGATGCTTATACCATAAGTATCTTGGGAAGCTCATTATAGAAGTAAAAAATGCTTAATAATAATTTATACATTACAATGTAAAGCAATTTGCATAACATATATGAACAGTGTAATATAGCGTTAGAGTAATGTTTATATATATATTTGCCATACAAATTTCATGGGGTGATAAGAATCTCTAACTATGGAAGGGACGTTGTAGTTAGTTAGACATTGTTATTATAACGTGAGACTGCATCCACACCTTTCTCGTCAAATCGAGATCAAATGGCCAAGGTCGTTGAATGCATACATAAATATAATAACACCAAACTGGGATGCTAAACCGAGAAAGAGTTGAGTATAATCTTTATAAGTTCAAATTTGTCTACTTCCTCAAAACTTATTACAGGTTTTTCGCCAAATCTACCGGACTTTGGAGTGAACGTTTTTGAATATTCCCTGCCACAAGTCGTACTTGGTATTTGTCATTATCTGACCTAACTGTTTTGGTCACGTTTTTTCATTGTTTCGATAACTCGGACATTTCGAACCACTAAATGCCCCTTCCAGACATCAAATATTATAAACAATTAAGGATTGTACAATTTAATTAATCGTCTAGTACAGTTCGCAATGTACATACTTGAATATATTATATCATAATTTGTAGTTATATACCGTCTACATTAGGTGTTATATATACCGATTGTATTTCAGGAATCCGTTGCAGGTAACAGGATGGTCTGAGGACTTTGTGGTTGTAAAATTTTTATGATAATTTTTCAGACTATCCTGTACGGTAACAAGATAATATAAATATCTTTCGTTGTATACTGTTATTGATTATTGAGCGATAAAGAATATATTAAAGGCATATCAAATTCACCGGTTATTCTTTATACATATTTTTCTAAACTTGAATAATCAAATTCACATGCGCCATAATACCGTTAGCATTGGTACCACAGTATCAGAGTAATCCTATTACCGTGACTCTGATGTTGTATCTCATTACCGATGAACAGAATATTTCGTCGCTTTGTAATCGACTGCGGATCATATTTTGTAATCTGCTGAACCGGTAAAGGCGAAAACTGAATATGCCTACGTAAGTATGAGGACAAGTACGGAAATAGATTAACGTAATACTAAAATTATCGATTTTCATTTCACTTCTTTAATATTCGTGGACACTTTTTAATACTTTCGTATTCATGCCATTTTTCGCGTAAAAAGATTCTTTTCATTTTCCGAATTTCGTTTTCGGTTAAAACAGACTCGAATGAGTAATTTTTACTCATCTTTTATTTGATCGATTTTGTCTTTTTTGAAAGGACACTGAATAAATTTTCATTAAATCTCAAGAACGAAACACTTGTTCAGATCATCTAGAATTCATTGAAATTTCTGTACAATTTTACGTACAAAATGCCGACCTCATCTGTTAAACAGGTAACAGAAAATTGAAATACAAAATAATTACATAACAAACAAAAACATCATAAAATTAACATGCTCCAGGAAATGAAAGGGTCTTCATAAATTTTTTTAAATCATCTAACATCAAGTATGGCTGGTTACGATTTGTTTTGAAGTCTTAAATGAAATTTATATTCCTTAAACGAATGTATATAATACGAGTATAGCTATATATAGACTGCTGGAAAAATGGGCGAATTCGAGGAATTTATCTGTCGATAACCAATTATAAGTCGTTTCCGAAACATGTGAGGACCGCAAAACATGGCACAGAGCAAAACGGTTGACGTTAACGATAATTTCATTGATTTTAATTTTAAAGAATGAAGCTTGTTCTACATATTTTTGTCTAGAAGAAACCCGAATAGAATTAGATGATTGACTGCCGAGGTATGAATTCCCAAAATTTATCCATTCTTTCAACCATATCGTATAGCTATAACCCGCTGATTCGATCCCGGAAATTTTAAACCTTACAGAGATCTAATGGTAAGTCTGATCTTTGATCGATTGTTATTGAATTAAGAATGATCGACCAAATTGCTTATTAGTAATTCAGCCCAGACCTGGTTTTTGAAGAACTTATTTACCAGTTAATGATACATCGTATAATGGAAATTGATTCCTTCGAAGAAAATCAAATTACATAATATGTTATGTCAATTGATATACGATATATTTTGCATGGGACGGTTGAAGCGGCACGTAGCGCATTCAAAATCCCATTTGTATCCGATGTCACGATGCCCGTTAATCAATTAATTCGAATCGATTGCAAATGTTAATATTACCTACCAATTCTAATTGTAAGTACGTTGCGCGTATAGAACAACCTTGTGGAATGCATTAGGTCGTCGACACGGTAATCAGTGATCGATAGTGCCACGATATTGAAAAATCTCTGGTGGAAGTACAAACGTACACGCGTGGAAAATCCTAATGAATACCCATAAAGACATTGATACCGACCACGAGCCTTCGGAACACTTATGCAATGAACACGATCCGTGTATACATAGTTTTTTCTTTTACGGTATGCGACACAATAAATTTAGTTAGATGCTCATAAAAAGTACAGAATAAACTTTTTCACGGAATATCGCACTATGTGACGCAATTTTACTACCTGAAGTTGCGAAGCACTGTCGGCGTATGTGACGAATCTCCATAATTCGCTAATTTTATACGAGAAAAATTACGTAATAATTTCACGATTTTATTCGACTGAAGAAATCTATCTCGAAAGCTCCAGATTGTTAAGCTTAAGCGCAATTTTGTCATTGAGAGTTGTTTTTTTACTATTGTTCTTTAAAGTAAAAGAAACTGGAGCATTGTATTTTGGCGGTAGAAGTGTCTAGTCGATTGACATAAATGTGGTTCTACGTGATGATACGAATTATTGTTTTAACTTTTTTTGCCTAATCAAATAATACTTATTTCTTTTTTTTAATTGCAAAAATTTTTTATCCACCACATTTGGTATATTCAACGAACTCTGTTGACTCTGTTGTTCATGAAAGCATTAAATATTCGAGAGGGAAAGTCAAATTCTTTGTCAAAAGTATCGTATGATCGATCAGTGATAGCAACGTATTCTGTAGACGGTTATAGGAATAAGGTATACTCAATTTCTGTAAATAGTTTTCCACGTTCGTTTGACTCAAACGGAATTTTGATTGTATGGTAGATAAATCGAACAAATGATTCGTTTTGATCGTAGTTATGTCACGTATTTTTCAATACCTTACACAATATTTTTTCGAAACCGCAATTATGGATTGATTAATAAAAATTCTGACGGTGTGTGAAACAATTTTTGCCATTAAAGGTATCGTTATACACATCGAGTTCAAAAGTGATATTATAAATCGTGGCTAATTCACGGTCATGGAACACCGAAGATTACGACGCGGTTTCGTTCGTGTGTGTAGGAATGTTAGTTTGGTGGTCACTCAGCTCACTGAAATGACACTGCGACGTAACTAAATGAACGATTAATATTTTGAACGTGCAGGTTTCCTGCAACGCCAGACGTCAATGCCACCAGTTTACCCTCGTCTATTTTGCAAACAGATGTTAAATTATCCGTACTAGGGTCCACGGTAGGCTATATCAATAAATCTGCCAGCCAGTGCAAACAAAATGAAATTCCTCGGAACTGTAACTATTATAATCTACCTGTATACATGTAAAATTGTGAAATCTCACGAGCAAGACGGATATGCCAACGTATACATATACAAAATGCTGTGCACCGTGGTATTCATTGTACGTGCTCTGAGACCCTCACCGTTGGTGCAGGGCGATGCACTTTCTTTCAGATCCGTTCTCGGTTTTTAGGGTCATCGGAGAAAGTGGTCGTCGGAGTGCACAAGTCTAAATATAGCCTTTATGCCACACAGTAACACACAGATCGGTCTGTTTAACGGCCGCAGTGAGTGAAGTTTTCGAATCCTTCGAAATTATGCAATAATTCTATGTCAGACATGTTCTGTCGGGCTGCGTATGAAAAAAACGCAGTAAAAAGGAATCGGAAAATTGATACGGGACATAGCTCCATCAATAATTTTCCAGATTAATTTTGTTAATGACAGTCTCGTTGCTATCGGAATTTTATTGCCACCGGCTACTTTGGCGTTTTTCGAGTTAAATTACCTCTATACCTTCCTTATTCTCATAACATACCATCGCTTTATACTATTTCCATACCACTAACGGTTACATTAATATTTTAACTACGCATTATACATGCAGCACAAGCCTTTCACTTGACGAAAATGTAATTCATATCTTATTTTTAGACAGCGGCTTCCAGTAGTACGATATAGAGGCACCTGCAATAAGCGAATTTATCAATCCAATAATTATATCAGTTCGTACTTCGCCTTGAAACCTAAGGTACTGATCACAGATGGTTCGATTTGAATAATCGGTTACGGAATACTTACTTCAATCCCGCGATCAACCGTTATATTCATTAGTCAGGGATTGCGTAATTACTTAAACGGCATTTATCACGTATAGAAAGTAACTGTAGGTAGCGACAATCTCAAATGTCCTACTAGTTCCGGAAGATATGTCGATCTTATATTTCCGCTTTTCGAATGATATCATTTCTCCTGCGGTTAGCAACACTGCGTTTATTAGGTAGGTATTAATATCAATTATATAACCACGATCGTTTAAAGGCGAGCGTTGAAAATAATACCAGAGTTCTTACAGTCGACATGGTGAAAGCGAGCGCTGAGCATGTGCTGATGAACAACGTGCTCACAGCAGTTTGAAATCGGCCTTAAATCGAAGAAGCAAATTACAGCTTGAGTCACCGACCGTTTCAGCTATTGTGCAAACTACGAGAATCACAATTTTACAATTTATACTTGAGGAAATTAAACTTTGTAGTTCACTTACTTGTATGCCTCTAAGCTAACAGCTGCATACAATATGCTTCGCATGATATTTCTTATTGAACATTATTCCGCTTCACAAGACTCCTTCATATGTCGTATACGGGTATACGCTATTTTGAAAAGCATATTGAACACCCTAAAACGGACGAAATCCTCCTGCAGTCCAGCCCGAAGCTACAAGTTGAAATCCCAGCCGATGGTGCAACCACAAACCAGCTCAAATACTGGTGAAAGTCGTGGTGCCAGTACCACCTTCCATCTACTGAAACCTGCGGTGCTTGCAGTTGTCGCGTCCGCTAGAGTGGACGCAGCATTCACGACCGACTGTATAATAAGTGATTGCTAAATGAAATTTTACTTTTTTTATCGTCCTGTATAATTTTAGAATGCTGAAAAACCTGATCAACGGAGAGCTTAATTGCAGTAGGATGATTGGTATCGAAGCAAGCAAAATTTACCAAAGCCAAAGAATCGTGAGGTAGAAATATATCATTGCGAAAAGGTCATTTAAGAAACGACTGATTGATCTGACTGTAAGATAAATGTATGGGACTTTGACTGACCAGCAGTAGTCAAGTGTTAATCCAACAGTTCGAATAAGGATACGAAGCTGCAGTGACCCAATCGGTGTCTAGTGTTACGAAATAGTTACGAAACCTGAGCTGAGAGAGAAACGTGCCTCTACGAACAAAATCTAGCCTGGGAACATAGAGTTCTTTGACATCATGTATACGCTTCTATCCTATGAATACGTTCGTTCCAAGATCGGCAAAGGGCTTTTGGACTTGGCCCTAGTCTTGACCACCGCTGATCCCATCATCGTTCTCCTTTCACTTCGTGGAGGAAAACTTTTTACCGTGTATCTCTGGTTAGAACGGAATATGATCGCCCGAGAGGATACCGGTGTTCTCAGAGCTGAGAGGAACTCCGAGGCATCGGTCTCGACGTTGAATACTCTCCAGGGAGAAAGGTGAGTCGTCTGCAACGCATGCGCGTACGCTCTGGAGGGAATTACATCGGCCTCGACAATACTGTCAACTAATTGTTGTATGTTCGAACAGGGGTATAACAGTCATGCGGTGAAGATTTCGAGGAATACCACTGCACCGCAACCAGTACAGCCCTCGTGATTGGACCAAGTGTTTTGGCAAACTGAACCTTTCGGTGAGTCTATACCTGCCATTACTTTCTGCCCGCACACACGTCTCTTATCCTCCCAACCATTCGCTTTTCTCTTTATGATAATCCCGGTGCTTTACCACAATGCTTCAATGCCTTTTAAATTATTCGAATTTAAATCCCACTGCTTTCGATATGCATTTTGAACCGAATATGCGTACGCACGTTTCGACACCCGATGGAATATCGTTGTATAAATTGTGAATCAACCCTTTCTTGTTTCAAATCTTTGCGTAAGTCGCCGTACCGAAAACGGTGATACCGGTAAATAATAGGAAACTGTACTTTCAGTGGCATTTATTTACACTCGTGCCAACAACTAACGACCTTTCACTTTGACTTCTGTTCTGCTTAATTATCAAACCAATTAGGTACCTTAACAGCGACGCCGTGTTATAGGTATTCAGAAACCAAAAGCCTACGTTGCTCAAATACGACCACAGGCGTAGATGGTAATTAACAATGTCATTTTACACGAATGCATGCGCAAGAACTACTCGGTGACATTTTGCAATTTTTGGAACTAATAATGTTGCAATGCTCGTAAATTCAGAAGTAGGTCGCCGGAATTTATACGTACCGTCCGTAACATGAGTTAAGCGGGCAAGAAATCTTTCATCGCAGTATCACGTTCGCGAGCAATTTCTCAATGATTCCACCACAAATCAGAGCTGATGATGAATTTTGCTCCAACGAAAACTTGTATGATTTAAACCATCACAAAACCTGCATGAGAAATGAGTCATTAAGGCATTATGTGACGAGTATGGAAGAACAGGTTGAACACGGACAGCTGTCATTTTTAAGCTATTAACACCCATCGAAGACGTGAGGGTTCACATGTATAACAAGCATTAGTGATACCTTCTTGCGGTCGATACAATTTGAAAATTCAGCTGCATTCGATCGTTCTAGAACATCCGAAAATATGAACATTAATCATTATGCCTGCCAGTGGTCAACATCACTCCCATACGGTGGCCAGAAAATGCATATCGTTGTTTGCGGACTCGGAGAAAAATTTGATTTAATCAAACTTGCATTTCGATATCATTGATGGTTCAGATATTTACTGATATGCATGCCGTGAGCAAAATTCATCACGGATAAATAATGAAAAATTTTAACAAAGCACAGAGTAAACACAATTTATTGCTGCTTTTGCTTTCGGACATAATTTTGATGGCTTCATAGCTTTTTGATTATTCAGCGGAATTGTATTAAATGTTCAACAAAAACGAGACAAAAAAAAAAACTGAGCAATTCTTTTGAATTATTCAAATTTCTTCAGTGAGCATGAGATCATTTTACAACGCCGTACCGTCAATTCTCTATAGCCATTCTCCGTTTGTCTTACGTTAGTAAGCAGTAAATTTGAAATGTTTAATTTAGCAAAGCGCATCTTGTCGATTGAAAAGTAAACACCATCTTCACGGACAAGAATCGCTAAGTTAAACGTCCTTGTGTCGAATACCTTCAACTGAAAATGTGTACGTGTGTACAATGCTACGGATGGTTCATGGCAGGTATGCGTCGCACGCTGTAGATAAATACAGGTATAAATTATCGAAAGTAAACAGTTTTGTAATTCTACATAGTTGAGTTTATTGAACCTCTCCTGAGAGTTAGAACAAGAATTTCATAATCTTTGCCCTGGTTTTGCCCAGTCAAGGAACATACGCGTATGTAATAATGTGAGCACTAGAATGACCAGCTCAATGAGACTGGCCTCGTTTCCATTTCTGCTATTACCTATCTTGTTTAGAATTGTTAGATCCGTTGGCTAGATCCGAAGTTGATGTGCAACAATTTTCAAACGATAACGCAGCTATCAACTAGCGGTAAATTGGGTATATCCGGTATAAAAATGATATAGTAAGCTGTGTAATCCTTATACGATTTTTGATCTAATATATCGGATGATTCGTGCTGTTGTAATTTATAATGTGATTTTTTACAAAACAAGTCATGCAATAAATTATACGTGAATTTCAATCATAACGTTTTATAATTTAACACATGATTATTTTCAGTAGGGTTAAAATGCATTTGTGGAGGCGCAGTACGCGTGACTCATTATCAAATGGATTGATGTTTTGAAATAAAACACCTTGATAATCCGCATATCAATTAGAATTGGTAAAGTACAAGGAGGAAAAAGCATTATTTACTCAAGCCCTCATCAACGAAAGCTTCTCAACTTTCATATACTTGTCTAAGTAACCCTTTCATCGATACGTCCGCGTCGACCAATTGTTCTCTCATGCACTCAAATATCGTCGTGTACGTTTCAACATCTTTTGTGCCTACCCTCATAACCAGTTTTCTTTCATGGAACTTTTGGACAAGCTCATAATATTTGATCAACGAAGAAACGTACCGCATGAAATTGCTTGGCAAAATCGGAGTCTGTACTTCTATCTTGCGACTTTATTATCGCATATTTTTAAGCAGCCACCTGAAAACAGTCGTGTGTCGATGTCAGCTCCAGTCATCGTTTTTCCTGGGTTTTGACGGATGCGGGCTTTGGTTTATTACTTTGAAGATTACTTATTAAAATTCCGAACAGACTCTACGCGGCCAACGCCTCATTGCCACATTAACGCTAGCAGCCAATATTTTAGCATAACAATTCGCATGCCTGTTGAATTATGCATATTTACTTCAAGAGCAAGCGTTCAATTTACGAGGAAATCCTTACGAATGCTAGGGTATAACGCCATTAGCAAACCTAAGGACCGCTAATTTTTAAGTACACGAGTGTACGCACTTCGAGTACACATCAGCTGCAGGGTATTTCCCAGGTAATCGTAGTTTTTTTTTTTTTTTTCAATTCGCACGCATGTCCCATGGAATTAAATAATAAACTATTTATGTAGAAAAAAGTATCTATGACTATATGAATGGTAAATCTTGTTGACTCTCTACAATAAATTAACCAAACAATCAAGGAGTGGGTAGGTCCATGGATGGAAATAGTGTTGTTTCAATACTATATTGATGTTTTAAATTGCGTTTGTTACCTTACTTGCAAATTGGTTGCATGAGCTGCGAAAAATATTCAGGAAAAATCTACGCTGTTGTTGTTACATTTGTCGCACAAACTACCGTGGAACAGTCCAACTTCGAGAGGTGTGTTTTTCAAGTATACGAGCTATCAGTATTTTTTTTTGTCTATATCTTAAATGAAAATGGTGAATTTGTCCTAATTTATATTCGACGAATAGATGCAGTACGTGCGCATCCGTGATATTGTTTTATTTCTTCGTCCATGAATAATGCGGAGACAATAATATTCAATTGGTTGTTATCAAAGCGAATCACGGCATTTGTGTAATTTAAGATCGAGGCAGCAGGGTAGAAACACAGTGCCGAATCTATCCCGGAATTACTTTAAAATCGGTTAGTGATAAATTAGCAATTAGTCATATTTATAGTCGGGACTTACAATCACTTGGGTATCTCAAGGAAATAACCATCTTAATTTTCGTATTTCGAAATCGACAAAATTCAATGAAACAACAGGTCGTTAAAAATTTTCCTTGAAAAAATATTGGTTTGTTATCGAAACGATATGCCTTCGGCTCTTTGATGTTCTTCGAATAAAATTGTCTCCAATCCCATGTGAATGTGTCCGTGCCTTATTCATAGCACCCGCACGAGTCACGTTCAGGAAATGTTAATCAAAATTTGTTTGTACAGAGTTATGTCAATCTTGACTGTATTTCATTAGCAGATCGACGGAGAAAAATGAGCACAGCTATTCAAATTCATGCAGTCTGCTCTTTAAAGTAAGACCTGTGCCTACGTTCACACAGCAATGCTCGTTTTCGTTGCGAGAGAACGTCTATAAAAAGTGTATGCAGTATTGATGATTCGTTAAAATCATTTCGCAATCCGTCAGATCGAGCTGAGACGGAATTATAATTTAAGAGAGTTAATTTTTTAATGTCACGATTACGACATCACAGTGCTCATAAGTCACACCATAATAGCAGTACCAACCATCAATACGAAGCTAGAATTGTGTTGCAATAACTACAATACACAATGACATGCGTCGGCTCATTTGAGGAACTTTGACCTGTTTCTGTCGGAATTACAAGCCACGTTCTACGCAATAATTTTCACTTCAAACGTCGTATGAGTCGAATCAGACTTTGTCCGGAAAGTTAATTTTACTCATTGAATAAAATTTGAAGACCGGCAATTTCACCGTTTTCAACGTGTTTCTCTATGACGGGGAGAAAAAATGGCCTTGTTATTCGTTGGTGCGGTTGAGGGTCACCCCCGCGGTTCGAGTGAAAGTAAAATAGACGAAGGCTAGGAGAAGAAAGTGAATCTTCGTCCAGGGATCTGCTGCTTGAGCAAAGTCGAATACGGATCCTGCAGGCGATACATGTACTGTAGGCTCGGTGCTGCAGAAGCGGCTAGGTAACTTTCAAAATTGGTATAGCGTTCCGAGTAATTAGATTTAGGATGTAATCGTACGAAGATTCCCCTAGTATAGCCGTGGGCGTGAACTAATAAGTTTTCCAGGTGTTTGGGGGGAAACTAAAGTGAAATACCGAAATTTAGGTGAGGGACAACCGAATCCAGACGCGGCTACGTTGCTGCCCGTGGAGTTAAATTGGAGGGAAATCGTAGTGACCGGACTATTTCGGTTTTGGGCATACGACGATCAACACCTCAGTCCGTTTCGGTCTAGCTCCGTCGAGTGTCCTTCTCTTGGAGTTAGTCAGTGCGATCGGTGAACAAGACCTGTGACGGTTGTGCGTTTAAACCTTCGAATTAATTTTACGTTTCAAACATTTGTTAACCCCGACCTGCAGTGGAAACGAAAACACTTTGTGAATTGAAAATCGGTTTATAATAATTCCTTCCTTACGAAGCGCCCTCTCCCAGTCGGCAGTGAGTAATAATAATCTTCTTTTTCTTCAAATATTAGAAATCATTTGAAGAGTTCAACGGTAACATGGCAGTTTCATGTACTTGGATTTTCTCGTTTTCGTTCAGTTGACATTTTTTCTACAATTTGGTCACCTCAGCTTACTTCGTACTGTTTTAATTATTTTTCTTTTCAGCTGTACAATTAGACACATATTTTGAGTTCCTGAAGATTTGCTGATAAATTTGGTACTTGAATTCATTCTATTCATTTGATCGTACGTTTGATTGGATAACAGGCCGTTGATCTATAAAATGAAATATTAACGATAAAGTATTTAACCATAAATTTAATTGATGCCAGTCCTGTTAGACTGATATGCATTTAACGATTTATATGATTTCCGGGATAATTTAGTGTCAGGTAGAATATTCAAATAGAAAGTTGATTGCCGCACACATCAATGAGCGTCGGACTCATTATACGTGTGTTCACTTTCATTTTCTTTAGATCGCTTATTGGTTAACGCAGTCACGAATATGCTTTTGTAATGTGTTAGGAGATGATTATGAAATAGCAGGCACCAAGTTTCCATACGAAATTCGTTACAAGTTTTGTTTTCGTTCGCTTTGAGAATTCGGAACAAGTCCGCGACGGTACTCCCTCTCAAGGCCTCCTTATATGAAAAATCGCCAACTATTAACGTAATAATTTTTTTGTTGCGTAAAGTACTATGTAATGTATATGTATAATATAGGAATCGAAAGTTTGCTTGAACGTGGTCATAGTTCGTGAACAATATGCTCGCCATCGATTCAAGTTTATACGATTTGTTACGTGGAACGTACTTATGCATTTTACCCTTGTACTTATCGTTACATTTTCACGACTCCCGGTGGAGAAATTTTACATTAATCAAGCAAGAATGATTATGTTATATTTGCCGAGTGAAAGCAACCTATTTCCACTTTCCTCTTACGAAAACCGTTCTACCGTTGATCACTGGCTGCATAAAAATTGTAACTTGACATTTTGTTTCAGGTAATGGGTATGGGAGGTCAACACCAAGTAGAGGGTTATGAGTGCGGATTAAGTCCAGAAACCCAGACGGCCGCAAGGGTAGAACTCAGAGAAGATGAGAAAACCCGTGAACATGCCCTCTCGCAGCTTAGGCACTGGATACTCAAGCATCCTAAAATCAAAAACTGCCGAACAGACGCAGTCTTTCTGCTCAGATTTCTTAGAACAAAAAAATTCAGCGTTCCTCTGGCCCAGGACATGCTCGAACGATACCTAACCATCAGACAACTGTACCCGAACTGGTTTCAAAATTTGGACATCAAGGACCCTGCTATGGAAGCCATCATAGACAGCGGTTATCTGGTTCCTCTTCCTCAGAGGGATCGTCTTGGTCGCCAAGTTATCTTATCTTGTGCCGGTAAGAAGCTTTTGAATGCCCAAAAATTCATTTCTTACCCTCACCTCGACAGCATACGATATATGAAACCGGCGTGTTATCGTCTTGTTCATAATACACTACACCTAATCGAATAGTATTCTAGGTGCTGTTTAACTCGATATTGGGGAAATTATAACGATGCATTTAATATTGGCTTCAGGACGATTCGATCCATACAAGTTCACATCGGCTCAAATGGCTCGGGCGCACAGTTTAGTGGTCGAAACTTTGATGGATGAAGAGGAAAATCAGGTTCACGGGTATAGCCATGTGAACGACGAGTCTGGACTGACAATGGGCCATCTTAGTGCGTGGTCGTTAACGGATATAAGGAATATGCTGAGGTGCATTCAAAACAGCACACCAATGCGGCACAAGGAAACTCATTTCATTAACATTCCCAGCTATGCCACAAAGATCATTGAATTTGCAGTCTCGCTTCTCAACGACAAGCTTAAAGGACGCGTTCTGGTAAGTGAGACTGCGAACAATCGTTGGAGAAATTTGTAACGAAGGGGGAAATGGTAGTTGACCAGGATGGCGCTGGATTTAATTAACCTTTCTCTTATTCCGTCTCTTGTAGGTGCACAAAAATCTGGATGAGCTGAAACTAGCAGTCGATCCAAAGATCCTGCCAAAAGAATACGGAGGTGAAATTCCGATGGCGGAAATGATTGGTGAGTAATAGTATTCATCTTTATACAAGCGTTTATTTATCCGTCTTGTTCGTGCAACAGTCTCTTTGTAACTTTCACACGGAAGCTGAGGTATATACCTTCTGCGTAACGTAACAGTTTGCAACAGTAACGTGTCTTATTCTCGGTATTCAGCAACTTTCAAAACAACGCTGCACGCAAAACGGGACGAGCTCAAGGCCCTGGATGACATGTACATTGAGCTCTCTTCGAAAGATAACTGCACGTCAACTACGAGTGATGGGTTGGGTGGTATATCTGGCTCATTCCGGAAGCTGGAAGTAGACTAATGCTCAGAATTGAGCGTTTCAGTTGGGTGTAAATATTGATGTTATTGAGGCAGAACCGTTAACGCCGAATTATTAAGTTCAATTAGTTATACATATATAACGTTACACATGTCTTCACCGCCTTAAAAACAATAAGCCTAATCCTCGATTGATGAGTCACAAATAATTGGGTTGAAATATTCCATTCCAATTAATATATTCTTAGTATTGTGGTCTCCGTCGTTACTCATTGACGATTATCAATTTGTACATATGACAACCATGTCTGTTTTATTCATTAAGTACGCTATGCGTTAATTTTATTTTAAGTTACTATTAGATTATCTATACGGGATATGTATGTTAGCAGACAATAGCAATTATGTTGCCCTGCCGGTGGATTCAGTTACCTACAAATGTTTTCACGAGTCTCTAACAGAGCACCTTAGAAATAATTTATATACGATTAAAAATAAGCTATAAATATATAAATATATTTAGTTTTACATAACGTTTCGAAATGTAACCCTTACATGACTTACAGTATTTGACAATTTTAATACGTAAGTCGTTACTTGCTGCAGAATAAATTAGAAAGTTTGATACTTGGAGATTTCGGCACATCGCGTCAAAACATTACGCGGTGACTTTGCGTTATAACCGATTGATTAATCGTAATTGGTGAATCGGCTCGTACCTTGATAGAAATTCGGTAGTTGAATGTTCATCGTGCATCGTAAAATGTAAGACGTATATCTACTTTCACCTGATGGTGATGAAAAATGATGAGTGTGATAAGTATCCCGTAAATCACTGAAAATTGTACTCGTAATAAAGTGAATAAAATTATAAGGGAAAATTTATTTAGATCATTTAAAATTTTTTATTATTTCTTTCTACGAAAGATTTCATGCAATACGGAAAATTTCATTCAAACGGAATGCGAAGATTTGTAATTCAATTTATTTTTCAGCGAAGGGTGAAGAGACAACCCAGTCACATTAAAGTATCAATAACAGAAGAGTTAACCATATATTTATATAGCAAATTGTTATCGTTTCCTTAAATAGAGGAATTCGTTTGTTACTCATGATGTAGGTTGACCTGATTCATCTGAAAAGTGTTCAGATTATTTGATGAATGGATTGGGTAGCTTTCAATAAAGTCAGCGTCATATAGTTTAATCTAGGAGTTCATCTCAAAGTACTACAGGGAGTGCATAATAAAATGAGATTAAAATACAATGAATAATAATCGAGAAATTTTATTTATTCTTTTGATAAAATTACAACGAGATCACACTACGTATCACTGTGATTAATGTTGAGTGCAATCTACGTATAAAACTATCGAGTACAAAATCATACACAACAATCACCATATACCCAGAGTGTAAAGTTGCACAGTAATGCGGCTGCACCTTTGAATTACTTGTGCAAATTAATATGGATTAAATTATACAAGTCAAAATATTCATTGGTGCTTTGTTCCTGTTAATGACGGTGAAAAATGCCGTACCAAAAGCCTGACCACCATTGCAGTGCTAGAAGAATTTCATTAAATTGATGGTAAAATCCAATATCAACATAATCTGATATGTAATAAACCTTAACATTCCTACCAAATATGAATGCACCTATTACCTTATGACGGTAATCACACCAGCAGGCATAACTTTTCCAGAATTATAGAATCGGTAGCCCATTATGCCGCCGAGAGCTGCGCTTGTACCCAACAACATCCCATAATTGTTTGGATCCTGTGTAGTTTGGTATGCTCCGAAACCCAACAGTGAACCAAACAAAAGTCCAGCACCCAATGACGGTATTGAATCTGTGGAAATAAATTTTAAGAATTATATCGATCTGAATTTCGTAGAAACCAATTAGCTGCAATCGATGTGAGTTAAAATGAAAATTAAAATTTGAAATGAACAAATAACGAGATACTTTAAATCCTCGATGTCCTACAATGGAGTTAGACGTTATAGATAAGGTGCCTTATGAAAGCTGCCAAGTTTGAAACAATGAAGATAAGACAGATATCATGGGTAACGAATCGTGAATGTGATCAAGCTGTAGATACATATCGGGTCAACGAAAGTGTACGAAAATCGATGACACAAGAAACGATTGCACATACTCTACTAAACAATTGAGAAATGACGATGTACGAACAAGATCAAAACAAAATTGTTGTAAAATTTGATACTTGTAACCCATGATTCATTGTTAGATTTGCCATGCTCAAAATATGTATCAATTGATATCAAGAGGCCGAAAACAAACTAACGTGAGAGTGCAAAAAATAAGTCTGACCGCATAGGAATTTCCGAATAAGGAAGTTAAAACATACTCACTAGATTTAACATAACCCAGTATGCCACCCGCAGCAACAGTAGCGGCATACGCAAACCCGGGAATATCCAAAGGCATTTTTAATGAATAATTTCAAGCGATTCCTTAACGTTACGTGAGGGCCGAAACCGCCTGCCTGTCACGCAATACTTCAATCTCGAATTGAGCTGGTAATAATTGATGTGATAAGACCGGACACTATCGGCTGGATTCGAAATCACGATGCATGATGACAGAGTAGTATAGGAGAGTTCACGCTCACTTTTTCGTAACACTGATAACGTACAGTCCTCTGACACGATAGGTCGGTAATCACATGTCGGTAACTGATCCGTATCCCTGCAAGTATTTAACAACAGAAAAGCAAGGGATGATACGAAACACCTTTCTAAAGATCATGATTTCAACTGGTCGAATTTGAACAAATTATAAACATCCACTGCCTCGATGATGCTAAGCACGGTGGAGTATTCTAAAATCGGTTACTGTAATGCTCTTACCGACGATGCACTCGGATAGTTAATTCCAAGAACCTATATTGTGTTAGATGGCACCACAAAATGGGAGATACGGTTGTGGAAGTGGTAGCGTCCGGTTCACGGAGAAGAAATATTAGCAGGCTACAGTTCGTGGAGTCGTCGGAGACGAAACTGTGAGAATCATAGACATTGTCTATGGTGGGATATAAATGAGCCCTGCTGAAAAATGTCGAAAACACAGGTTCTCGTTTTTTGGCTGTAGCTTCCGATGCGTTAATCGCAGCGCATTGGAACTGCGCCCAATCGATTTCTCTCGCAAAATTACGTCGGAACAGTGCATCAAAGAATTGATTCCAGCATTTTTTTAAATCGTTGAAATTTCCGTCAGAAGTCTAAGGTGGTTAAGTTTAATTTCTTTCGTGATTTTCAGAGCAAAGAACATTTCGACTCGTTAGCTGACTCGTTAACTGAAGAATGAATCTTTGCTCCACGCCTGACGATCGAAGGGCCAAGCCGCTTTAGTCTGCAATTGGCAGGAAAGATAAAGTGCGTATTTCTTGTCTGGAATGTGAGAACTGAAATCATTATACGTCATATCATATCATCATACATCATACATCATACATCATACATCGTACATCATACATCATCATACATAGTATTAAAGGTCGAAACCAAAGTTTGGATGTCGGATGTTCAGAAAGTGACGTCACCAATTCAAAATCAGCTAGCCGAATTCCTCAGTCTGGAAACAACCGCGCAGTAGAGCGGACGGATGAGAGTCGAGCTCCGCAAATTTCGAGTACCGGGTTCTCAACCTCCCGGATCCCGCGCTTCGGGTCCGCTACGCGGTGAAACTCGCCTTCCAGGATAAGCGCTCCGTGGTTTCTGGTTCATGTTTACAATAAATTATTTCAATTCGTTTTTCGCGCAACCCCAAATTCGGTAGCTGTCAGTTCGCTAACAAAATTTCTCGACTTCCAGGATAAGCGCTCCGTGGTTCCTGGTTCACGTTTACAATAAATTATTTCAATTCGTTTTTCGCGCAAGCCCAAATTCAGTAGCTGTCAGTGCGCTAATAAAATTTCTATAACTTTACAATCTTCTCATAATCTTTTTGGTAAAATATGTCGATAAAAAAATTATATCAAACCTTAGACATTATTTTTGATTTGTTCTCACGCTGAAAATATTTATTAGTATTCGAGGTATAACTCGAGGTGGTTGGCGGTTTTCGTTGGAGGTGGTTAGGGACGGTTGCGGGTAATCTCGGTGATTCAGGAGGAGGGGGACGAGGATTTGTGCTCGGAGAGTGAAACACTTTTATAATATTGCATGGCAATTGTAATTATATTTTATCTAAAATATTTCAAACTTGTCACGCTTACAATAAATTATTTCAATTCGTTTTCCGCGCAAGCACAAATTCAGTAGCTATGAATAAGCTTATGCAATTTATTCTATTATTAATTAATTAATTAATCAATTACTCAATTATATTAATCCTTACACAATATTTTCGATTTGTTCTTATACTGAAAATATTTATTACTATTTAAGGTATAACCTGAGGTGGTCATCGGTGGTTGTTCGAGGTGGTTGAAGGTGGTCGGAGTTGGACGAGGAGGAGGACGAGGAGGAGGACGAGGAAGACGAGGAAAACAAGGTGGACGAGGAGGGCGAGGTTTGTGCTCGATGAGTTCAACATTTTCATGATATTTGATGAAGTAGGATCAGGACCAGAAGTAGGAATAGTAGTGGGATCAGTAGCAGGAGTAGAAGTAGGATCAAGAATAGGATCAGGAGTGGGAGTAGAAGTAGAAGTAGGATCAGAAGTGGGATCGGGAGTATGAGTAGGATCGTGGGAAGATGTAAATATAGGAGTAGGAGTAGGAGTAGGATCAGGAATGAATTAATTGTGGCATTACCCCAACGTAATTTTGCGAGAGAAATCGATTATGAGCAGTCCCAATACGCTGGAATCAACGCATCGGAAGTTACAGCCAAAAAACAAAATCTGTGTTTTCGACATTTTTCAGCAGGTACATTTTAATTCGCAATTTCGCTCCTGTTGATCCCACGCTACTCTTGCTGGGTTTTCTGAGTTCCTGAGGGTTCAGTTAGTCAGAAAACGGTCGTACGAATCGAATCTGAGACCAGAAATTTTCGGTCGAAAAATGAAGAAAAAGTAAGGCTAACCCCTTTGCATTTTTGACGAAAATTTTCGCGATGTTGAAAAGTGCTGGAATAAATTAATTGTGGCACTATTCCAACGTAATTTTGCGGGAGAAATCGAATGGGCGCAGTTCCAATACGCTGCGATCAACGCATCGAAAGTTACAGCCAAAAAACAAAACCTGTGATTATATGAATCCTTACGTAATGTTTTTGATGTGTTCTTATACTGAAAATATTTATTGCTATTCCAGGTACAACCCGAGGTGGTTATCGGTGGTTGTTCGAGGTGGTTGGCGATTGTTGGAGGTGGTCGGAGGTGGACGAGGAGGAGGACGAACTGAACTGAGTCTCAAAGCCCTGTTGACATAAAAGCAGCTATTCGATAGAAATTATAGTTTATAGTTTACACAGCCCATTGCATGATATTTCATTATAAATACATATGTTTCAATGTATTCAGAAATAATTTATCAAATATATAGAGGTCATGTGCAAATAATAAATGAATTGATTCGACCGCAGTTTGATGTATTCATTAGAGCTTTAACAATAAATTTAAGCTTTGTTACTTCTTTTATTTTATTATGGATAATCAAAAACATTTCTGACTATTCGTGCTGTGGAAGCATGGGGATTAAACCAAATGTAGCAAAAGATTAGAAACAGTGTATGTAGAGTACGAGTATTTTTCTAATAATGCAAATAGAATAGAATACCACGCCTTGCGAATTAGCTTTCCAGACAGAGATGAATGATGAATTTTAAGGACTGCATTATCGTTGTTGAATACTCTATGCCTCATGGGAAAATAAAATCTGTAACAATAAAATTGATGCACCGGATGATCGTCGACTTTAACTTTTGAAATGTCCTACCATTTCCGAACACCTCCAACCATCCTATTTACCTATATTACTAGATTAGCTATGATATGAAAAGAGAAGAATTATTCATTTCGAAATGGGATTCTATTCGAGGCACGCTCGATGTATTCCATAACATTAGTATTCATAATTGTTCCAACAACTTTTCATTGCTCTCTCGATTTTGAATTTTCATAGGCATAGAATCGAAAGCAGAATTGTTTTTCGAAAAGTATTCGGATGGAAAAAAATTCAGAGTAACTGTAATACATCACGGATGCGCTAATTTTGAACGAGATGAAATGGATGCTTCGTATATGAGACGGTATTTAACGCTGCGTAGTGGTTTAAAGACCTAGAAAGGTGATAGGGAGAGAAAAAACGACGCTTCTTAACACTTCGAGTGTATTTTAACACACATTTGAAAGATACGAGCGAAATTTTTCATCATCCAACTGTCGCAGAACGGCAGCGTTATTAGCCGACCCGTATCTTCAGTCAACGGCTGACCATTGAAGGGCCTGGCCGCTTGAGTCTGGAATCGGCAGGAGAGATAAAGTGTGTATTTCTTGTATGAAATGTGAAAGCTAAAATCATTATACATCATATCATATCATCATACCTCATACATCATACATCATACATCATACATCATACATCATACATCGTACATCATACATCATCATACATAGTATTATAGGTCGAAACCAAAGTTTGGATGTCGGATGTTCAGAAAGTGACGTCACCAATTCAAAATCAGCTAGCCGAATTCCTCAGTCTGGAACGAACCGCGCAGTAGAGCGGACGGATGAGAGTCGCGCTCCGCAAATTTCGAGTACCGGGTTCTCAACCTCCCGGATCCCGCGCTTCGGGTCCGCTACGTATTTCGAGTACCGGGTTCTCAACCTCCCGGATCCCGCGCTTCGGGTCCGCTACGCGGTGAAACTCGACTTCCAGGATAAGCGCTCCGTGGTTCCTCGTTCATGTTTACAATAAATTATTTCAATTCGTTTTTCGCGCAACCCCAAATTCGGTAGCTGTCGGTCCGCTGATAAAATTTCTCGACTTCCAGGATAAGCGCTCCGTGGTTCCTCGTTCATGTTTACAATAAATTATTTCAATTCGTTTTTCGCGCAATCCCAAATTCGGTAGCTGTCAGTCCGCTGATAAAATTTCTCGACTTTCAGGATAAGCGCTCCGTGGTTCCCGGTTCATGTTTACAATAAATTATTTCAATTCGTTTTTCGCGCAACCCCAAATTCGGTAGCTGTCAGTCCGCTGATAAAATTTCTCGACTTCCAGGATAAGCGCTCCGTGGTTCCTCGTTCATGTTTACAATAAATTATTTCAATTCGTTTTTCGCGCAATCCCAAATTCGGTAGCTGTCAGTCCGCTGATAAAATTTCTCGACTTCCAGGATAAGCGCTCCGTGGTTCCCGGTTCATGTTTACAATAAATTATTTCAATTCGTTTTTCGCGCAACCCCAAATTCGGTAGCTGTCAGTCCGCTAATAAAATTTCTCGACTTCCAGGATAAGCGCTCCGTGGTTCCCGGTTCATGTTTACAATAAATTATTTCAATTCGTTTTTCGCGCAATCCCAAATTCGGTAGCTGTCAGTCCGCTGATAAAATTTCTCGACTTCCAGGATAAGCGCTCCGTGGTTCCCGGTTCATGTTTAAAATAAATTATTTCAATTCGTTTTTCGCGCAACCCCAAGTTCGGTAGCTGTCAGTCCGCTGATAAAATTTCTCGACTTCCAGGATAAGCGCTCCGTGGTTCCCGGTTCATGTTTACAATAAATTATTTCAATTCGTTTTTCGCGCAATCCCAAATTCGGTAGCTGTCAGTCCGCTGATAAAATTTCTCGACTTCCAGGATAAGCGCTCCGTGGTTCCCGGTTCATGTTTACAATAAATTATTTCAATTCGTTTTTCGCGCAACCCCAAATTCGGTAGCTGTCAGTCCGCTAATAAAATTTCTCGACTTCCAGGATAAGCGCTCCGTGGTTCCCGGTTCATGTTTACAATAAATTATTTCAATTCGTTTTTCGCGCAATCCCAAATTCGGTAGCTGTCAGTCCGCTGATAAAATTTCTCGACTTCCAGGATAAGCGCTCCGTGGTTCCCGGTTCATGTTTACAATAAATTATTTCAATTCGTTTTTCGCGCAATCCCAAATTCGGTAGCTGTCAGTCCGCTGATAAAATTTCTCGACTTCCAGGATAAGCGCTCCGTGGTTCCCGGTTCATGTTTAAAATAAATTATTTCAATTCGTTTTTCGCGCAACCCCAAGTTCGGTAGCTGTCAGTCCGCTGATAAAATTTCTCGACTTCCAGGATAAGCGCTCCGTGGTTCCCGGTTCATGTTTACAATAAATTATTTCAATTCGTTTTTCGCGCAATCCCAAATTCGGTAGCTGTCAGTCCGCTGATAAAATTTCTCGACTTCCAGGATAAGCGCTCCGTGGTTCCCGGTTCATGTTTACAATAAATTATTTCAATTCGTTTTTCGCGCAACCCCAAATTCGGTAGCTGTCAGTCCGCTAATAAAATTTCTCGACTTCCAGGATAAGCGCTCCGTGGTTCCCGGTTCATGTTTACAATAAATTATTTCAATTCGTTTTTCGCGCAACCCCAAATTCGCTAGCTGTCAGTCCGCTAATAAAATTTCTTGACTTCCATCAACCATTATCGATGGTTGTTCGAGGTGGTTGAAGGTGGTCGGAGGTCGACGAGGAGGAGGACGAGGAGGACGAGGATTTGTGCTGGGTGAGTAAAACACTTTTATAATATTTGACGGCAATTGTAATTATATTTCATCTGAAATATTACAAACTTGTCACGTTTACAATCAATTATTTCAATTCATTTCTCGTGCAAGCACATATACAGTAGCTATGAATAATCTTATACAATTTATTATATTATTAATTAATCAATTAATATTCTTATAATATTTAATGGCAATTGTAATTATATTTCATCTGAAATATTACAAACTTGTCACGTTTACAATAAATTATTTCAATTCATTTTTCGTGCAAGCACATATACAGTAGCTATGAATAATCTTATACAATTTATTATATTATTAATTAATCAATTAATATTCTTATAATATTTAATGGCAATTGTAATTATATTTCATCTGAAATATTACAAACTTGTCACGTTTACAATAAATTATTTCAATTCATTTTTCGTGCAAGCACATATTCAGTAGCTATGAATAATCTTATACAATTTATTCTATTATTAATTAATTGATTAATTATATTAATCCTTATACAATATTTATGATGTGTTCCTATACTAAAAATACTCATTACTATTCCAGGTATTACCCGAGGTGGTCGGAGGTGGACGAGGAGGAGGACGAGCTGGACGAGGAGGAGGACCAGGTGGACGAGGAGGAGGCGGGGTGGGTCGTGGGCGAGGAGAGGAGTGGCGAGGAGGGGCAGGGGCCGGGAAGGGGGCGAGGTGGGCGGGGAGGGGGAAGGGACGGGAAGGGAAGGGACGGGAAGGGAAGGGAAGGGACGGGAAGGGAAGGGATGGGGAGGGGCCGGGAAGGGGGGGGGGGGGGGGGGGGGGGGGGGGGGGGGGGGGGGGGGGGGAGGGGGTGGGGGAGGGGGTGGGGGGGGGGGGGGGGGAGGGGAGGGTGGGAGGGAGGGCGGGAGGGAGGGAGGGAGGGAGGGAGGGAGGGAGCGGGAAGGGAGCGGGCGGGCCGGCGTGTGATCTGCTATTCACTCTAACGGGCTCGAATTAACATCCGTCCTCCACTCTCTCCCTCCCACCCTCCCTCCCGCCCGCCCTCCCGCCCACCCTCCCACCCTCCCTCCCTCCCTCGCACCCTTCCCTCCCCCTCCCCCTCCCCCTCCCCCTCCCCTCACCCCCCCCCCACCCTCCCCCGCCCCTTCCCCCTCCCCTTCCCGGCCCCTCCCCTTCCCTTCCCTTCCCGTCCCTTCCCTTCCCGTCCCTTCCCCCTCCCCGCCCACCTCGCCCCCTTCCCGGCCCCTGCCCCTCCTCACCACTCCTCTCCTCGCCCACGACCCACCCCGCCTCCTCCTCGTCCACCTGGTCCTCCTCCTCGTCCAGCTCGTCCTCCTCCTCGTCCACCTCCGACCACCTCGGGTAATACCTGGAATAGTAATGAGTATTTTTAGTATAGGAACACATCATAAATATTGTATAAGGATTAATATAATTAATCAATTAATTAATAATAGAATAAATTGTATAAGATTATTCATAGCTACTGAATATGTGCTTGCACGAAAAATGAATTGAAATAATTTATTGTAAACGTGACAAGTTTGTAATATTTCAGATGAAATATAATTACAATTGCCATTAAATATTATAAGAATATTAATTGATTAATTAATAATATAATAAATTGTATAAGATTATTCATAGCTACTGTATATGTGCTTGCACGAAAAATGAATTGAAATAATTTATTGTAAACGTGACAAGTTTGTAATATTTCAGATGAAATATAATTACAATTGCCATTAAATATTATAAGAATATTAATTGATTAATTAATAATATAATAAATTGTATAAGATTATTCATAGCTACTGTATATGTGCTTGCACGAAAAATGAATTGAAATAATTTATTGTAAACGTGACAAGTTTGTAATATTTCAGATGAAATATAATTACAATTGCCATTAAATATTATAAGAATATTAATTGATTAATTAATAATATAATAAATTGTATAAGATTATTCATAGCTACTGTATATGTGCTTGCACGAAAAATGAATTGAAATAATTTATTGTAAACGTGACAAGTTTGTAATATTTCAGATGAAATATAATTACAATTGCCATTAAATATTATAAGAATATTAATTGATTAATTAATAATATAATAAATTGTATAAGATTATTCATAGCTACTGTATATGTGCTTGCACGAAAAATGAATTGAAATAATTTATTGTAAACGTGACAAGTTTGTAATATTTCAGATGAAATATAATTACAATTGCCATTAAATATTATAAGAATATTATTTGATTAATTAATAATATAATAAATTGTATAAGATTATTCATAGCTACTGAATATGTGCTTGCACGAGAAATGAATTGAAATAATTGATTGTAAACGTGACAAGTTTGTAATATTTCAGATGAAATATAATTACAATTGCCGTCAAATATTATAAAAGTGTTTTACTCACCCAGCACAAATCCTCGTCCTCCTCGTCCTCCTCCTCGTCGACCTCCGACCACCTTCAACCACCTCGAACAACCATCGATAATGGTTGATGGAAGTCAAGAAATTTTATTAGCGGACTGACAGCTAGCGAATTTGGGGTTGCGCGAAAAACGAATTGAAATAATTTATTGTAAACATGAACCGGGAACCACGGAGCGCTTATCCTGGAAGTCGAGAAATTTTATTAGCGGACTGACAGCTACCGAATTTGGGGTTGCGCGAAAAACGAATTGAAATAATTTATTGTAAACATGAACCGGGAACCACGGAGCGCTTATCCTGGAAGTCGAGAAATTTTATCAGCGGACTGACAGCTACCGAATTTGGGGTTGCGCGAAAAACGAATTGAAATAATTTATTGTAAACATGAACCGGGAACCACGGAGCGCTTATCCTGGAAGTCGAGAAATTTTATTAGCGGACTGACAGCTACCGAATTTGGGGTTGCGCGAAAAACGAATTGAAATAATTTATTGTAAACATGAACCGGGAACCACGGAGCGCTTATCCTGGAAGTCGAGAAATTTTATCAGCGGACTGACAGCTACCGAATTTGGGATTGCGCGAAAAACGAATTGAAATAATTTATTGTAAACATGAACCGGGAACCACGGAGCGCTTATCCTGGAAGTCGAGAAATTTTATTAGCGGACTGACAGCTACCGAATTTGGGGTTGCGCGAAAAACGAATTGAAATAATTTATTGTAAACATGAACCGGGAACCACGGAGCGCTTATCCTGGAAGTCGAGAAATTTTATCAGCGGACTGACAACTACCGAATTTGGGATTGCGCGAAAAACGAATTGAAATAATTTATTGTAAACATGAACGAGGAACCACGGAGCGCTTATCCTGGAAGTCGAGAAATTTTATCAGCGGACTGACAGCTACCGAATTTGGGGTTGCGCGAAAAACGAATTGAAATAATTTATTGTAAACATGAACCGGGAACCACGGAGCGCTTATCCTGAAAGTCGAGAAATTTTATCAGCGGACTGACAGCTACCGAATTTGGGATTGCGCGAAAAACGAATTGAAATAATTTATTGTAAACATGAACGAGGAACCACGGAGCGCTTATCCTGGAAGTCGAGAAATTTTATCAGCGGACCGACAGCTACCGAATTTGGGGTTGCGCGAAAAACGAATTGAAATAATTTATTGTAAACATGAACGAGGAACCACGGAGCGCTTATCCTGGAAGTCGAGTTTCACCGCGTAGCGGACCCGAAGCGCGGGATCCGGGAGGTTGAGAACCCGGTACTCGAAATACGTAGCGGACCCGAAGCGCGGGATCCGGGAGGTTGAGAACCCGGTACTCGAAATTTGCGGAGCGCGACTCTCATCCGTCCGCTCTACTGCGCGGTTCGTTCCAGACTGAGGAATTCGGCTAGCTGATTTTGAATTGGTGACGTCACTTTCTGAACATCCGACATCCAAACTTTGGTTTCGACCTATAATACTATGTATGATGATGTATGATGTACGATGTATGATGTATGATGTATGATGTATGATGTATGATGTATGAGGTATGATGATATGATATGATGTATAATGATTTTAGCTTTCACATTTCATACAAGAAATACACACTTTATCTCTCCTGCCGATTCCAGACTCAAGCGGCCAGGCCCTTCAATGGTCAGCCGTTGACTGAAGATACGGGTCGGCTAATAACGCTGCCGTTCTGCGACAGTTGGATGATGAAAAATTTCGCTCGTATCTTTCAAATGTGTGTTAAAATACACTCGAAGTGTTAAGAAGCGTCGTTTTTTCTCTCCCTATCACCTTTCTAGGTCTTTAAACCACTACGCAGCGTTAAATACCGTCTCATATACGAAGCATCCATTTCATCTCGTTCAAAATTAGCGCATCCGTGATGTATTACAGTTACTCTGAATTTTTTTCCATCCGAATACTTTTCGAAAAACAATTCTGCTTTCGATTCTATGCCTATGAAAATTCAAAATCGAGAGAGCAATGAAAAGTTGTTGGAACAATTATGAATACTAATGTTATGGAATACATCGAGCGTGCCTCGAATAGAATCCCATTTCGAAATGAATAATTCTTCTCTTTTCATATCATAGCTAATCTAGTAATATAGGTAAATAGGATGGTTGGAGGTGTTCGGAAATGGTAGGACATTTCAAAAGTTAAAGTCGACGATCATCCGGTGCATCAATTTTATTGTTACAGATTTTATTTTCCCATGAGGCATAGAGTATTCAACAACGATAATGCAGTCCTTAAAATTCATCATTCATCTCTGTCTGGAAAGCTAATTCGCAAGGCGTGGTATTCTATTCTATTTGCATTATTAGAAAAATACTCGTACTCTACATACACTGTTTCTAATCTTTTGCTACATTTGGTTTAATCCCCATGCTTCCACAGCACGAATAGTCAGAAATGTTTTTGATTATCCATAATAAAATAAAAGAAGTAACAAAGCTTAAATTTATTGTTAAAGCTCTAATGAATACATCAAACTGCGGTCGAATCAATTCATTTATTATTTGCACATGACCTCTATATATTTGATAAATTATTTCTGAATACATTGAAACATATGTATTTATAATGAAATATCATGCAATGGGCTGTGTAAACTATAAACTATAATTTCTATCGAATAGCTGCTTTTATGTCAACAGGGCTTTGAGACTCAGTTCAGTTCGTCCTCCTCCTCGTCCACCTCCGACCACCTCCAACAATCGCCAACCACCTCGAACAACCACCGATAACCACCTCGGGTTGTACCTGGAATAGCAATAAATATTTTCAGTATAAGAACACATCAAAAACATTACGTAAGGATTCATATAATCACAGGTTTTGTTTTTTGGCTGTAACTTTCGATGCGTTGATCGCAGCGTATTGGAACTGCGCCCATTCGATTTCTCCCGCAAAATTACGTTGGAATAGTGCCACAATTAATTTATTCCAGCACTTTTCAACATCGCGAAAATTTTCGTCAAAAATGCAAAGGGGTTAGCCTTACTTTTTCTTCATTTTTCGACCGAAAATTTCTGGTCTCAGATTCGATTCGTACGACCGTTTTCTGACTAACTGAACCCTCAGGAACTCAGAAAACCCAGCAAGAGTAGCGTGGGATCAACAGGAGCGAAATTGCGAATTAAAATGTACCTGCTGAAAAATGTCGAAAACACAGATTTTGTTTTTTGGCTGTAACTTCCGATGCGTTGATTCCAGCGTATTGGGACTGCTCATAATCGATTTCTCTCGCAAAATTACGTTGGGGTAATGCCACAATTAATTCATTCCTGATCCTACTCCTACTCCTACTCCTATATTTACATCTTCCCACGATCCTACTCATACTCCCGATCCCACTTCTGATCCTACTTCTACTTCTACTCCCACTCCTGATCCTATTCTTGATCCTACTTCTACTCCTGCTACTGATCCCACTACTATTCCTACTTCTGGTCCTGATCCTACTTCATCAAATATCATGAAAATGTTGAACTCATCGAGCACAAACCTCGCCCTCCTCGTCCACCTTGTTTTCCTCGTCTTCCTCGTCCTCCTCCTCGTCCTCCTCCTCGTCCAACTCCGACCACCTTCAACCACCTCGAACAACCACCGATGACCACCTCAGGTTATACCTTAAATAGTAATAAATATTTTCAGTATAAGAACAAATCGAAAATATTGTGTAAGGATTAATATAATTGAGTAATTGATTAATTAATTAATTAATAATAGAATAAATTGCATAAGCTTATTCATAGCTACTGAATTTGTGCTTGCGCGGAAAACGAATTGAAATAATTTATTGTAAGCGTGACAAGTTTGAAATATTTTAGATAAAATATAATTACAATTGCCATGCAATATTATAAAAGTGTTTCACTCTCCGAGCACAAATCCTCGTCCCCCTCCTCCTGAATCACCGAGATTACCCGCAACCGTCCCTAACCACCTCCAACGAAAACCGCCAACCACCTCGAGTTATACCTCGAATACTAATAAATATTTTCAGCGTGAGAACAAATCAAAAATAATGTCTAAGGTTTGATATAATTTTTTTATCGACATATTTTACCAAAAAGATTATGAGAAGATTGTAAAGTTATAGAAATTTTATTAGCGCACTGACAGCTACTGAATTTGGGCTTGCGCGAAAAACGAATTGAAATAATTTATTGTAAACGTGAACCAGGAACCACGGAGCGCTTATCCTGGAAGTCGAGAAATTTTGTTAGCGAACTGACAGCTACCGAATTTGGGGTTGCGCGAAAAACGAATTGAAATAATTTATTGTAAACATGAACCAGAAACCACGGAGCGCTTATCCTGGAAGGCGAGTTTCACCGCGTAGCGGACCCGAAGCGCGGGATCCGGGAGGTTGAGAACCCGGTACTCGAAATTTGCGGAGCTCGACTCTCATCCGTCCGCTCTACTGCGCGGTTGTTTCCAGACTGAGGAATTCGGCTAGCTGATTTTGAATTGGTGACGTCACTTTCTGAACATCCGACATCCAAACTTTGGTTTCGACCTTTAATACTATGTATGATGATGTATGATGTACGATGTATGATGTATGATGTATGATGTATGATGATATGATATGACGTATAATGATTTCAGTTCTCACATTCCAGACAAGAAATACGCACTTTATCTTTCCTGCCAATTGCAGACTAAAGCGGCTTGGCCCTTCGATCGTCAGGCGTGGAGCAAAGATTCATTCTTCAGTTAACGAGTCAGCTAACGAGTCGAAATGTTCTTTGCTCTGAAAATCACGAAAGAAATTAAACTTAACCACCTTAGACTTCTGACGGAAATTTCAACGATTTAAAAAAATGCTGGAATCAATTCTTTGATGCACTGTTCCGACGTAATTTTGCGAGAGAAATCGATTGGGCGCAGTTCCAATGCGCTGCGATTAACGCATCGGAAGCTACAGCCAAAAAACGAGAACCTGTGTTTTCGACATTTTTCAGCAGGTGCTTTTTTGCTCGTCATTTCTCTTCTTCTGGTCCCACGCTCTTTTTGCTGCGTTTTCTGAGTTTCTGAGGGTCCAATTAGTCAGGTAATGTTTATTTGAATCGAATCTGAGACCAAAAATTTTAGGCTCGAAACGTGAAGAAAAAGTAAGGCTAACCCCTTTGCATTTTTGGCGAAAACTTCCGCGATTCTGAAAAGTGCTGGAATAAATTCTTTTATGCACTATTCCGACGTAATTTTGCGAGAGAAATTGATTGGGCGCAGTCCCAATACGCTGCGATCGACGCATCAAAAGTTACAGCCAAAAAACGAGAACCTGAGTTTTCGACATTTTTCAGCAGGTGCTTTTTTGCTCGCCATTTCTCTCCTTTTGGTCCCACGCTCTTTTTGCTGCGTTTTCTGAGTTCCTGAGGGTCCAATTAGTCAGGTAAGGGTCATTTGTAATATTAACCATTGCGAAGACTGTGGTACCGGGAAGGCGAATGCAGCCAGCATCGTGTCGAAATCGGCAACTCTCTGATGTTCTGCAACAAGTTCTCAACTCCACCCATCGACCATATGTCGATGACTCTACCGTTGTAACATCTCAGGGAGCGCAAGCGCACGACGATTTTCGGTTGTCACACCAAAGCCTATTAGGGCAACTGTCTTCATATTCTTCAGTCAACGTATAATATCATAAACATATTACAATACCAATCATAGCTTAAGATTAGTTTTTCTTTACCATCAAACGCACAAGAAAGAGCGTTCGACCAACAACAGAAATATTACGACGGGAATCCATCGTTTTTTGGCTGTAACGTTTGATCAGTTGTGTCATCTTTTTTTTAATTGCTTTTATTTAATTGGTATAAAACTATTATGTATTATTTACATAGATGATTTAACCTATCTTAGCTACGTAATGGCATGACAGAACTGTCGTTGTCATGATAAAATCCAGAAGACCTGGTGATTATGAGTTGGATGCTTCGCAGCGTTCCTTAGGCGACCAATGGGCCCCAGAAATGCTTGCTTGGTTTCGTATGGTCTTCCGTGAGAAAGAAGTCTCTTCCTAGTCTCACAAACTCTTTGCGACTAAGCTTTCCGTCATCATTGGTGTCAATGTAGCTGAAACTTACCGCGGCGTTCTGGTAATAGTGGAAAAAACCTCAATTAGCTCAATGATATCATTATACATCAGTCCATTTTAAACAGGTGCAGGAAACCCGTTTGACACCAAACCGAGTAAACTATTGCTTGTTTTGAAAGATGCAACTCCGGCGAAAAACACACGTAATATTACATAGAAGGCATGCACATGGACTGTACAGTTCATCCTCCAACTCGTCGTTATACAAACTTCAATCTAACCGTTTCGAATTTTCATCAATAGTTACGAAATACGAGACACCGAATACTACTTACTTCACTGGTGAGACCCAAGCACTGGAAAAAGAGTTTGAACTCTTCAACCGAGATTTCGCCACTTTTGTCCTTGTCCACAGCCTGGAAAAATAATACATGAATGCTTAATCTATTGGCGATATTTTTATCCAACCACAGCATGAGAAATACTCCGGACAGTGTAGCGTAGCTATTCAACATAAATCTATGCGCGCGTATATTACGGCTAATCGAGGATGGGCTTACCTTAAATAAATAAGGCAGGAAATTGTGACACTTGCGTTTGAGGGACTTATCATTGAGCACATGGTGCATTTCGTCCAGATACTTTTCAACGCCAACAAGATTGTAAGGGCTTATTTCACCCCACTGTTCCTCCCACATTTCCTGTAAAAACATACTTTTATTATGCTATAACCATTTAGTATTTAAAAACAAACAAGATATTCAAAAAAGGCTCACAAACAATATTCTCATTTTCAAAACAAAATGTCAATATCCGCAAAACAAGCATTGAGATTCGTCAAGGGCAAACCTTCTCTAACGTCACAAAAGTTAATGTATACCTAGATCTTATTTGAATAATCACCGGAACGACCGTGAGGAAGTTTTTTTCACCATATTTGCAGCAAATCAATATGGATTTTGAATTTTGTTTACCCTGTTTGCACAATATCTCAGTACATGGTAAGGGATTAGGTGTTGGAGTCTGAAACAGGATTTTTTCGATGTAATCAACACCTCAGGTCTTGGACTAATGCCAAGGCTTCTCCAGAAGGTACAAGAAAGGTACAAGCTTATAAATTATACAACGAAGGTCGTACTTTGTTTCTGCAGTCTACGTGACTGTCCACGTCAGATTAAAATTGTTAGGATTATGAACTCGATCTTATAAAGCTATTCCAAATCTCAACAGCCAACATTTGAAATGCAAATTGCAGAAATCAAATAGATGGAATGGATAGATAGAGAAATATAGAATTAAATTAATGGGAATACAAATATTTTTGTAAATCTGGACACGGAAAAACTTTTCGTAACAAGAATTTCTATACTGGCTGGTAACTTTATGGATACCTCGTACATTTTGACGACATTTCTTGGTATAAATAAAAGATTCCAATATTTTGATACTGATAAATATTGTAAAAATACTAGGTTTTCCTATTCTTACCAAGAAATATCTTCAAAGTGTACAAGGTGTCCACAAATTACCAGTCAGTAGGGAAATTAATGTTGCGAGAAGTTTCTTCGTGGCCAAACGACACATACATGGGCAGGAGTTTACTCTTGAAATAGTTGAATATACCTTGGCTGTGATCCAGGAGTAAAATTTAAATTACTATTTCTAAATCTACATACTCTAGACTTATGTCCACGGAAAGACATGTAATTCACTTACACCGAGGACTTTCTGGAATTCTTTTTTGGCGTCCGGTCCGAGATGTCCCAGGTCAGCAAATCTTTCGCCTAGAAGCATGAAATCATCGTAGCTAATCACCCCGTCCTTGTTAACATCAAGGTGACTGTGAAGTGTGCGCATTTTTCGTCTCCAGAAAGCAGATTCACCCTGAAAACACAATTTCCCCAGTTAAAGAGGTCGAAGATAAGTTTCACAGTGCATGCGTTAACTTTATTTCGTTTTATTTGCCAATGTCTCGGTTTGAATTATTCACGCGATTGCAGATTTCAGATGCTAGAATTTATGTAGGTGAAGGCCACTCAGTGCTCGTACAAACTATAGGTATATTCAAAACATACAAGTATCTCATGGCCTTATGAAACCGATAAACTGTCAACCGTTGTCGATAACCTCGTTCAAAACATATTGGACATTATATAGTAAATGGTTTAACTTTTGCCAAAGATCCCTCCAGGCGAGTGATTCCAGATAACGGTATGGAATAATTAGATAGATTAATCGAAGCGCATTATATTACAACATGTTATAACAACACGCACGTAAATGTTGATACAAACATTGACAACAAATATCAGTACTGCAACTAATCCTAAAACTTACTTGCAATTATTTTGGTGTCTGATCGTGAAAAATGGGTTTTTTCGCAATTACCGAACTCAACAGATAACTGAAATTGGAAAATTGCAAATCTAGAAACCTTCCGAAGTCGAATGCTGTTTATAAAATATTGGCGATTTATTTTAGAGATTTTCAAATGGACGAAGCTAAGTCCATTGTAATTCTTGATACAAATACAATGACTACGTGTATAGGTAAAGAGTTGGTGTCCTTTGTTACCGCCGATATAGTGTCAGTATAAACATTTGATTATGGCTATCACAAAACGGAACTATTTTTCATTCATGTATTTAAATAAATGACTTTGCTACTGCATTCTCCACGTAACAGGCACCAAATTAAATTGATACGATAATGTATACTGGATGTAAAGCAGTAAACTTGCGGCTTTTTAATCGCGTGTCAAGAATGAAATACCGTCATGTCCTCTATATTGTAACGATTACAGTTTACGATGTTAAACGAGGTGGTAGGAGGCATGGTGGTGTCGATCATCCCTCGTTATTTAATATCCCACCATGAATATTCTATTATGATTATCATTATGATTATGATATTGAAGAAAAAGCTGTCTTTCATTTCTAGATAAATAGCTCGTTTTTATACGTATTAAAACGTATTCGAGTCGACCGAGTCGTCTAACGCATACGAAGAAGATTGTACGTAAAATATTAAAGGTAACAAAACTGAAGTCGATGAAATGATCGAGAATAAATATCAGAACAACGACTCAAGACATCGAGGGTCAAACAGTGCAACTTGCCCAAGCGCATAGAAAATCCAATCTGACGCGTGTGACTGTTGCCGGAGTGTTTGATTACATATAACGTGTCGCTACCAGAGAGCGATATACTTTCAACGTTCAACTAACATTTGTACAGCCCTTGATAACTCACGGACATTTCAGCGGTATTTTTAACAACACTAAGAAATAAATTCCTGCTAATTCGCTATGGCTATAATTTAACAAAATGTCCCACATAAAAAAAATTACTTATAGTAATCGATTTCCTGGCCCCCGCAAAAATCCGATTCTGTTTTAATCCGCCTACCCGCATATATTCATGTTGCGCATGCATATATATACAGCGCTTTGTAGATGCCATGTTGTAGTGAACGCTGCGAGAAACCCGTTTCGTTAACCCGTACGCCTGCATCTAAGATTGAGTGTTAAAAACAGAGTTACTGGTAGTTGAAGGCCACTTTTGCTCAAGGGCCGCCATAAAAAACACAATAATATAAGGCCTCGTAGAAGGTCGTCACATGCGATAATGTAGATACATCGTTAACGGAAGTTCCAACGATAAATACCAAGCCAAGCACTTTATACACAACGGAATTGTCCAATCTTAATTGGATCTAGTTTCAAACACTTATGAGAAATATCATCTCGTTTCACCTAAATGCAGAGGATCGCAATCCCAAATCCTTTGCCTAATTTTACCCCTAAATACGTATTATGAAAAAAATTACTCTTGACGTACATTCGGTTGTTCCTTAATTTAATACGTATCCGAGATACGATTCAGTATATTTTTCGCATTTTCAAAAACATTACAATTAATAATACCTGTAACTTCTGACTCTTCGATTTAAAGCATGGAAAGAAAGAAAAAAGAATGAGGACAGTTCATTTGTGAAATCAACTGAAATATTAAAAAAAATTTGTTTTTTGTCTGCGAGAATGTTACAAAAACGTAAACCTTTTGGAAAATTGTGTATTTTCGAAAGTGCAGATAACTAAAATATTCGTATCTCCAACAGATTTGATCAGATTGAAAGAATCCTGAAACATTTTAACGCTTACTTTCACAATATTCTTAGGGAGATAACTCTGAATAAGATACATGGATATTGTAGGTGACGTCTCACAAAATATGCCTACTTTACCGGTACAACGTTTGTAATGAAACATTGATTTTTAAGAACAAAAAATTGATAAAAATTAAATATTTACCCGATCGCGTTCCGAGTCTGAATCGTTATCGGAGTCGCTATCACTTTCATAATCGATAGATGTTGAAGGTCGCGTGTGAATCTTCTTACTATAGAACCTCCTCGTCAACTGAGGCATCTGGAAAAGAGGAAAATCAAGATGAAATTGGTATTTAATATTAATGCATCTAGCGAATACGAACTCGAACATGCAACGATTCCAGTTTCAGTCACAAGGAGTTTCGGATAGATAATAAACCGGTCTTCTCTCCGCAGCTCAAGTGAAAGCGTCACATTTCGTAAGTTTGGAAGCCTGCATACTTTGCGGCTATCTGTTGAATTTAATACTTATACCCACGTGCCTTCAGCTTGTGTAAAATTCTCACGATTTTTGAAAAAACCGCTTCACAAAAAGCAGAATAGTCGACTGAACGATCTGTGTACTATGTTAATAATAGCTTTACCGCACGTTATACGAGATATACATCGGCGATAGCAGAGATAAAAATTGTTGCATGTGACATTATCCTCTATTATAATCATTTTTAAAAACACCATCGTTAGGTAAAATTTACCAGTCGGTGATAGTGTGTTTGCCATTGCAGGTCACGCTGACGCCATGCTGCCGCGGCCGGCGTGAACGGCTCAAGGCTTACAGTAGTTCGTTAACCCGTTAGACAGATGCAGGACAGGCATATTTAGACAAAGCAAATGCAGCAGCTCTACTGTCTAAGAACTTCGCCAATTAAAATCTATACGTATTAAATACCATACAAGTACAGTATAACGGTACGGCCGCGTAGTCAATCGTATTGCTTCTAAAAATAACTAACGTTCGAAAGATAATGACAGCATTAATTAATCGACCTACTTATTAACGCCGCGTGAATTACGCAAAGCAAGTCTCAAGTAAAAACAGACGTGCGACTTTGAGTTGTGACCATAAATTCCACCTCTAGACTGCTTTGATTCTCAAGTCATACCTGCTAAATAAATTTCAAATGGAATATTGAACGATGTAAATTTTCCGAGGAGGTACACGCATGCACGTTTAAGGATTTTATGGAACATTGACAGGTGCCTTGACATTTTTTGAAGAGGCCGGTCGGTTAGTTTTCAATTTGCAAAGGGTCGCAGAGATAATAAGTTTTGCCACGAGTCTTGGTCCCAAACCGTCCTACAACTTAAAAATTGTTACGATCGCAACTCGAATTTTTCTAGCTAAATTCTATATCAGAAAAGTCCTAACCGCCTTAACCTTTCCTGCTTCTGACGGCCTGGAGTTAACACCAGATATACATTTTACTGGAAAGGGCGAGGGACTTGGATGCACTATTATCAGGCTCGGATGAGCGGCAGCTGTTTATGCGACACTGATGAGCCAATGACGAAGGGAATACCTTCAAACGAACCGCTGCGAAGACTACTTCCTTGTCTATATACTGACGACTGGTCAGGACTTTCGATGTATATATTGATGGTTTAAAAAAATGTTCGAAGTACTTCGAAGGTAATGATAAAGTATGAGCCATCTTCGTACGTATATTTAAAACCCTGAGCGGAAAAAATTGACATCTTTTTTTCAAACGGATTGGTAAGTCGCAACGTGGATATAGAGGATTAAAAGGCAGAATGGCAAATGCATTGTACTGTAGCAGAAAACGTTATTGGTACGTGATATGGTTATTCTTTAGAAGAGGCAGGATGTAAACAAAGTCTGACTCAAGTGTGGGACGTACGGCCCAAATCTCACGTAGCCACGCCGCGATAACGAAAAGATCAGAGAGCAGTGTGACGTCAAAAGCGTAAATAAACAATGACGCCGGTACGTCGCCAGGTCATTAACCTGCGATGCATTTTTATTTCACGTAAGCAGCAGGTGAAGGTTTCAGCCTGGTGCGCGAAAATTAATGCAGAAAGAAACGCTGCGTTGGATACATAATATCTAATCTTTATTCATTTCATGATGATTTAGGTCACAGGATTCAAACGAATATGATAAGTATGAACGTACGTAAATTCTCTGATGCAAATAAGTTTTTTCGAATAATTGATAACTTCAGAAATTCGAATATTGGGTTTATATTCACGAGTGAATGTTATTGCGATGACAATATATCAGCAATAACATAAGTAACTCAATAGTAACACGTCGAACATTGGGATGGCAGAAAAGGAATGTTTGTTACATGCGTGATCCGTTAAATGATGATTTTCTCACCCACGAATTTGTATACCGCATGTTTTCTCATAATACATATCTCAGAATCGTAACAATTATATTTAATATATATATATATCGAAAAGTTCACTACATTTGCCCTGTAAATAGTGGGGACGGGGGGACGCGTTGATACAATGCCCTGCATTCGACAACTCGTGCGTGTGCACGAATGGATTGTGATAAGCGTAGGTGCGTGGAAATTGAATTCACTTCAGCTTAACACCTTGTAGGAATTAAAAAATGTTAATAAGGTAATACAAATGTAACGAGCTGAATGAATCCGTAGAATTATCTTGGCGAGTGCATTGCGATTGCATACGAAGCTTCGGTAATTGTCTGTCGACATTATAATTATATATATATTTAATAATACTGTTTAGAATAATGTTTCCAAGTAATGGGACATGTATTGCAATAATTTTAAAGCTTATTCATTTTATGGCACGCCACTGGGTACAATTTTCGATGGAACAAATGATTACTGACCTGTGGCTGTTCGATTAAATTAATGGATGGCTTTCGAGCTCCTATGAATGCTGTAGACATTGCAGATGTCACTGTATTTTCCAAAACACCCCGTGCCATTGCAAGTCGCAGACTTGCCCTCAAGAATACGGCAGTTGCCATTGTTGCATTAACGTTTGAATAATTACTACAACAATCTGCTTATCTTGTATCGAATAAAGTTTCGTATGAGATGATTGAAACGATCGTTTACTTTGAACTAAACCCAACTAAACCTTCGCTCGATGGCGTTCCTCTTTTTGTAGGGACGACGAGCCACCCCCCTTGTGCGCATGCGCCTTGAGTCCGATGGTCGTCTTTGCCTTCCTTTCTCTCTATAGTTTTATTTGTATTCAAGTCCGTAATACGAACGCCACGAAGCCATGCAGGCATTCAAGTGCGCCAAACGGGAGTTATCGTTGTTTATTTTCTTCGTGAAGATAATATACATATAATGCCCTTTATCTTCCACGCTTCGATTGGACATTGGAAAGCACGTTCAATTCGCTCGTCTATCGAAGGTCGAATTTGACACTAATAATGAAGACTGTGAACTCAAATAAGATGTGTAATTAGAAAATCGAACAAAACGCATTCTCAATAAAGAAACTGCGTCATGAAAAATGAGAAATACGTGCGGAACAAGACTAGATACTTGTTTACCATAGAACTGCGCTTACGTGCTCATTCGCATGTCCTAGACCAAGTTTTAGCATCGATCAGCACAAAGAGTGTAAACAAATAAGTACCGATTATCTGTAATAATAAGTTGAGCAGTGGACGTATCATGCATTAATATTAATACCTCGAAAGTATACTATGCAAGCTATTAATTTACTGAATTCATTCGAATTCATTGAATTGTTTGGAATTCTAGTTAACAATGTGTATCACACTTGTACGAAATTGCAATCATTATGTGTATATTCGCGGAATATGCCCTAATTTTAAAGTTCGATAAATATATCAATGTAGATAGTGAAGTTAGTTTCGAATGGATAGCTTGTAGTAATGTTCAACACGCGATGCGTTTGAATTTAAATAACAAGTTTGGCGACAATGTTAGATTTTAGGAATTCTTTTATCAAATTACTTGAACCGTGAAAATACGCATTATAATGCATCAGCAATATACATATCTGAAATCGTCCAAAATATGGTTTTCAACGTTAAAACTTTGAAATCTTCATATTTTAATATCCTTACCGCACTACATAGCAACGTCAGAAAAGGCTCGTTTGGACAGCATCTGACAGAACACCAAAAAAATCGAAAGCTCTATTGAACACGAGATTAATTGGACATAGATATTTATTGAACACAGCCCGATTGGACACGGAGAATTGAAACGATTTCAAAAGTCCGGTTGGACATAGCAAAATTGGAAACCAGAGATTGGAAACCAACGATTTTGGACGCAGCTGAATTACAAACGAACAGTGGATAAACTCCGACGGACCAAGAAATGAAATAAATATTCAACCACTCAATTTTTGCCATGTTTAAACCCTCTACTCTGACTGACCCAACTAGTGATAAATAGAGAAATTATTGGACCGTCTTAAATTCTTCTTTTATTTATTTATTTTTTTTTTCTGTAATCAACTAAAAAATTATGAAAAGCGTCCAATATTCAATAATGGACAAGGTAAAAATTAATAATGACCAAGTTAGAATTCAAACTGAAAATCACGAACAACTGACTTCAAGTCCAATTCGACATAAGTGCACCTTTCGCATGCGCTAGACGCTTTGATTGTATTCGTGAATTGAATTTTATTTGACCTTACTCAAACTTTGAAAAGTTTCAACAAATTTGACAATTTTCGTATAAATGCGACCTTATATCGATATAACATGTTTGGTTCGTTTCAAGTAGTACGTAAATAAATACGCATGGACTTTCGAAATGGATATATTACAAATATTAAGAAATCTCATGTAATGTAAAAAAATTTGTGTGTAAATTTATAGAAATACAAATGATTTTTGAAAAATAACGTTGACCGCGTGTGCAAAATTCGTTTATACTTTGTATTACAGATTAAACAGAACGAGATTAATTTTTTGATAGCAGAAAAAATATGTTGACTCTGATTTTTGATATTTGTAATACATTTCCATTTTATAATTCAGGATTAAAATTCAGGAGAAACTTGAAATTGTTAGTGCTACGAATTTTCACTAAATTTCAACTGGGAACCCAGATTCGAAATAAAACTACAGTACAGACTCGTTCATTGCCTCAAAATTTGAAGGAACCGGATTTGCATTATAAATAATGTTTATTGAGATATTGTACTTGATAACCAAATGTCAAGATGTATTGAAATATGTCCATTTTACAAACATGACAAATATTGAAAACAATATTGTACATATAACATAATATAACACAAATCGAACTATAGTGATCGCTATCAAGAAAATGATAATATAAAGATATCGTAAATTATTTTATACATGGCATTCTGCCAAAAGCAGCTATTTGTGTAAAAATTAGCGCGATTTTAATTACTAATGTATACATCAAAATGATACTTATATGCGTGATACACATACCGTTAAATATATCTAGATTTCACCAAATCAGACACGGTTTTGGTGTATAACCAGTTTCAATTAAATATACAATTTCTTATCTTATGACTACTAGTCTCCAGCATATTCATGATTTTTAAATCTTTTAAAACAATTAGTATTGGTTTATTGTTCGTAAATATATGCATTGTGTAGAAATTCTAACTTTTCTTATATTCAATCCTCTCCACTTTGACCTCGTCTCCAACAAGCTGATAAACGTACGTTACCACAGTTGAGCTTTGAATATCCATGAGCACAAATGATGGGATAACTGACCTAAAACCAGTTTAAAAAAATAACGTAAGGCGCGGAAAACTAAGGTGAAGACTATACAATGATGGATTTTCAATATACGAAGAACTCACGTGTCCAAAGGATTGTACGCCCCAGTTGCAGATCCAGGATTGATGTAAAACTTATTTTCATGCTCATAAGCTTCAAATTTATGTGTGTGGCCAGATATCAATATATCAACATCTAATTGCCTCTGAATAAGAGCCAACGATTCCGGATCTCCCCATGGCACAACTTGATGCCCATGTGAGAGGCCGATTCTAAATTGTCCAACAGTAACAACTTTTTGTTCTGGGTAATTAAGGTTCTGCACGTATGAAAAAGTTATACACATATGAGATAATCTGTACATTATTCTAGTATAGAATAACTACTCAAGCTTCATAATAAATCTCTCCGACTTCTTGAGGTTTTGCACTAGGAAAAGTTCTATTCCTAATTTTCACTTGAACTATATGTCATTAATAAAACATCGTACAAAGGTGTAACAAACTCTAATCTTATTCAAACAATTATTTGATACTCGCCTCATCAAAATCTCCTCTGACCACGTGAACATCACTCGCCAAAGTTTTAAGATAATCGTAGGATTCCTTGGTACAAAGATTTCCGGTACACAATATGTGTTGTATTCTGCCTGGTACTAAAAGTTTTTTAAACTTACTAGGCAGGCTGCTGCATCTGTGCGGAATGTGTAAATCTCCCAAAACTAATACAAGCTGTAGAAATACAAGAGTGATTATTACAAGTGAAAACAGTTGATTTGAGGTTAGAGCACTCCAAACTCTCGTTATTCAATTAAGCATTATTAGAGTAACGCTGCGTTGCTCACCATGGTTGATCGGTTGATAGCTTTACGGTTGCTTAGTGTTTTATTACTTTCTTCCGTGACAATAATTAGTAACTCGATTAAATGTCAGAGGTGGTGTCGGAAGTGGGAGTGACAACTGACAGTACAAGATTCAAGAAAAACCCACCATGTGGGGTTGGTGGTTTGAGATAAAAGCTAAGGTTTAGTTTTGCTGAAGCAGCGTCGTTCCGCGATTAGCAAAATGAAAGCCTGTGGTTGGTTTGAGATACGGAAATGCCCTTTACCATTTTTATTTTATAATCTAGAACCAATGATGGAGCTTAGTTTGCCTGTCGCTATATCAAAATTTCAACTTGAAAACTTGATTCAAGGAAATTGTGAATAAGATCCTATTTGGATTTTCGTGTCTCTCGCGTCTCGCTGGCGGTGTTTGAAAACAAGTGTGTTTACGGCGCGGGAAGAGATCTTTGACTTTGATCTGATTCTATAAGTATTATTAGTTTTTAATTCGGCGTAAGATTTCTTGACAGCCGACAATTGTCATCTGAGAATCTCGTATAGCGTAATAATAACTCTTTCACAATGAAATGCGTCGTGCCGGGTGCTAACGTCAAAGGTATATCTACATCCGTATTTCTCGTTAAGGTTATGTAAACGCGTACACTCAAGAAATTTTCAATTCTATAATGTATATAGTTTTACTATAATCTACTAATTCACATTCACGTCTCAAGACTCTATCCTGCTTTGTTTACCCTTACTAGCCTATTCGAGAATTATTGTAAATTATTCATACTGGCTACTGATGTAAGAGAATAAACCGATTATTTGAAAATATATTTATTGCAATCTATGATTCTTCATAGTTTTAGCAAAGGCCATTCATTCGTTGGCCAAAATTGGGGATGAAATGTACATCAAGCCGCAAGATGCAGGAATATCATTCCAAACTGTAAACATGGCTAGATCAGCATACGCTAGTTTCACATTCTCGGAAAGTTACTTTTCGTATTACACTTACGGTAATTTGGAGCAAGATGATGCTTTGAGGTGTCAAGTTACCATGCGCGTGAGTTATTCAATAACTTAATATTAATTTTAGATAATGTTGTGTTACATTTTACCTAAATTAAACAGACACTTCTTACTATCTTCGTCAATGATGTTATTTTCTAGATAGATCCTTTCAGCCCCTGATTTAAAAAAAAATATGCAATTTAAAAAGTGGTATATCTTGCTGTAAAAGAAAAAACTGCTGTGAAAAAATTACGTTTTGATTAAATTCCTATCTAATTACCATTGTTGCAGAACATAATCTATAAAAATATTCTTAAATCTATTCCTAGAAATACATGAATTATATATAATCCTTGCAATGTTCTTTATTAAGTGATATTTAATCAAGACATACCGATTCTCCGACAATATATACACATGTAAATTTTTTTGCTCTATTGATCTACACACACTGAACAATCGAATATACTACTGCAATGTATTATTTGTTGATAATAAATCATATGCAGTCTGCAATGGCTGTTTTTAAAGCACCAGGTACCTTGGACCGGCAAGTGGAAACCTGCCAAATAAATTTGGAAGCCAATAGCTGTAAACTTGTTTTTGTTCTGAAGTATAGAAATGGCATTACAAAAACACATTTTCTACCAATTATCGATTGCCAAATTTTACAGGTAAATTAAATCACCTGTTATAAACCCATTGACACTCATGTATTAATTTTTTTATGACTTCAATTTTATCTAGGATCATAATAAATCCTATTACAATTTGAAAATTGGCAAAGTTTGTTCCTCCAGCTCAACGAGAACACAAAAATGCAGTTTTCGTAAGAATATTAATTTTTTCAGGCAGCTTTTTCCTCTCAATCATCACCCAATCAACTAACTGCACAGCACAAAGTTTTATCTGATGCAATGCAAAACTTCCAGCAACTAGGTCTTATCGAAATAACTTTAGAAGTAACTCCACAGAAAGTATTGCTCAGGAACTATGTCGACGATACTTCAGGTATACAATTCACTTACTGCTTTCCAAAGAAGTATCACATGTTAATAACTCGCAACATGATCTTATTATCATTAAATTAATGGCCATCTACTGCTACAGATTTGTCAAAAGTTACTAGAACACAGTTAGCACTTGGAGTTGGCGAATTTGAGGAACACAAAATTGGAAAAGATACTGCAATAACGTTTTGTGTAAAAGAATTTAAAGCTCTTCTAAGCTTTGCAGAAGCAGTGTCCTTGCCAGTTAGCATACACTTTGAAGCAGCAGGAAAGTAAGAAGTGAAAATGTATTATGTTAATGATTACTGTCCCAAGTTACATAAAATAATGTTGGTACCGCCAATTGTAAAAAGATTTTGTGATGATATACTACGAAAATTTCAGTTATGCATACTGCCTACAGGTTGTTTTTTTTTATTCCAGACCAGTAATATTCATAATGAAAAGTTTGACATTCGAATCAAGTATAGTTTTGTCTACATTAAACCCTGAAGGAGATAATCGATCAGAAGCTTCGACGATTCGTAGTCGAGAACAAACAATGCTTAAAAAAGCAGCTGCCAGCAAACGGATACCTAGAAAAACTAATGCATCTGCTAATCGCAAGCTAAGAAATCAACCAAAAAATGTTAGAGCAAGATACAATACATCTGCTTTTTCACCTATGGAAGTTACGAATATGAAAGCGAAGAAAAACTACGAAGCGCACCACGAAGATTTAATGAACACTGACTCAAATGAGGATTGTTTACTTTCAACTGTCGGCAATAAATCAGTCAGTTCAGATATTGCTTATGAAACAAAAGTTTGTCTAAGTACACCAGCCATCATAGAAAATCGCAGTCGAATACCAACTGATTCCATGCCAGTTTCAAATTCGAAATCCTACGCTGAATCAATTTTTTCCACTATAATAAATGATGCAGCGAGGTCAGAAACTAACTCTGCAGAAACTGTCAATGAAGATCTTGTTCCCAATTCACCACCAAAACCTTCTAGTAAAAAAGCAAAGACCATTTTCAAAAAATGCTTTCAAACAACATTCGATCCAAGAATGCTTCCAGGACATGATATTGTTTTAGCTGAGGATACTGACGACAGTGATTGATACTACTGAGATTTCTCTTTGTACTTCGCAAATAAATGAAACATTGGTTACTATATATCACAAAATCTACTGTGACTGCTGGCATACTGTAATTGTAAGTATATCGCAGAGCAGAAAATGTCCAATAGGAGATGACAATACAACACATGGCTTCATGTATCTAACAGAGAAGCGAATTAAAATACATAAATGGCTGTCAACTAATTGCTATGAGCGTATGTCTTCTAAAGATATCAATATTAAAGTATTTTCCTGGAAGAAGTTTAGAAAATCTCATTGACAACAAATTCACATGATAGTTTTTCCAATAGTAAACTTTCTTCATTTTTTGCTAGGTCCAATGTTATAAGTGTGTACATTAGTTCAACACATTCATTTGAGATTCAAAATAATTGTTGAAAATATCAAATATATATTATAATTGTTCGATTGAATTTGTAGCTACAAAATATTTGCTACCGAATAAATTTAATATTTAAACAAATATTTTTCATCTATATCAACTTGGATTTTCACCAGCACAAAACACAACAAATTTGAAAAACAACAAAAACTCTGTAAAGAAACAATATCATTTACATTGCAAAATTAGGGTTTCAATATATTTACGGGTATTCACGAACATGATATCGCCAGGCATATACTCTTCAACCAGCAACAAGAATTTAACACTCCAATTACCATATCCTTCAGGTCACTTTGATATCACCAATATCAATCAAGAACAATGTTGTTAGCCTGAAAGGAATTTGATCAATTGATTATACTGATTATTTGTGTGACTCAAACATGAAGAAACTTTGAATTACATACCGACAGAAATTGTTTAAAGACTCTCGGAGACCATCCAGGCATGTTCTCTAGGTCCCTAATAGTTTCCAACTTCCCATTTAGTTTCCTATAAATAATATATTTACTTTTCTTTAATGCTCGAGCTTTTACACTTCTGCAGTCAGAGACTACTGTGAATTATACCTGTATTGATCCAGCATCATTGCTGTTTTGGGTCCAATACGGGCGAGCGACTCCAATTCCTTTGGCGAGCCCTGGTTAAGCAATTTCAAAATGTCACTGTTATGAGTACTTTGGACTTCTGTGAGTGAACTATTCATAACCCGATTCTCTTCGCTGACTGTCGTTAATTGTGTTTCCGTTTCAACATCGGTATCTTCCGTTTTACTTTCGTAATTGACTTTACTGCTATTACCAGCTAGCTTTAACTTATTGTGACGAAGCCTTCTATCAGATTTTTCTACATCAATATTACTGGTCATCTTTTGTTTCGAGAGATTTTTTACTTTATATTTTCTGCGGCTTAGCTTGTTGGACACCTCATCTGCAGATTCATCAGAGTCTTTGTTTTTTGAAAAATTAATTTTTTTTTTCGCACTAAAGATTATAGACTTTCGGCGACGTTGAATTCGCTTCGCTTGCTGGTTATTTTTGGTATCATTTTCTGTTTCTGAATTTTCATAATGGGTTGCTTCATTTACACCAGATGTATTGTGATTACCAGACGAATGAGACTTGTTTGCGTTGTATTTTTTCTCAGCGGTTTTTAAGATTTTTCTCACAGTAGAATGACTTGTTTTTCCCAATCTTTCGCTTGACATATCAGATTCCTCGTCTTGGGTATTCAGTGAATCCAATTTTCTTTTGCTGCCAAATACAGTTTTTTTCCATTGGTTATCAATTCGCTGAGTTTCTTCATCCGTTTTAGCAGCACTGTCTGTCTCAAAATTATTATTTAATAGTATTTTCCCTTCATTTGTAGACATACCATTATCACGAGAAAAATCAGTTCCAGCCAGATTTGACTCTTTCTTGTGAATTTCAGGATCCATTCTCACAATAATATAAACCGATTATGTATGATGATTACGAAAATTTATTCAATATGATATATAATATGATTTTATGATATGATATTAACTATCATTATCGGCATATCTATATAAATCATATACTTTTCATTCAAATACCGCAAACATGGTTCACTAATTGTTACAGGTAAGCATCTAACTCACAGCCAAGAAATACCGTGTTTACAAGTTTCAGTATTGGATACTACTGAGAGTAAAGCTAGAATTAATCACAATAACAGTGTGGTTCTCAACATACCAGCTAAACAGCTACACATACTATTTATTATTGATCTTATAATGAGAACCACGAATTCCTAGAACCGTGACAAGAGGCATTTTTTAACAAAATGTACGGGGTCAAACGTACGTAAACACTATGTTACTATATATTTCTTCTATTGCCCACTTCTAAATTCTACAGTTGCGTATACCAGTTCAAGTTTAAATCTTGCGCAACCGGCCTGAAAATTAAAATTTCAACAAGTTTCCTCATTCAATTTCACTCGTCGTTATCGTGTCTCTTATTTATAACATACCAATGTGTAAATATCCCGCAAGACGGATTAAAAAGCAAGAAATTTTTTCTCTAACAATAAATTGAAAGTTTTCCAGTGTTCTCAATAAAACCGGTTAAAGATCAGTACTGTTGAATTCAAATTTTACTAATTCATGAGTTGAATAGCGTGATTTTAACTGACTAATGACTAATTTTGAAAAAAGCCTTACTGAAACAACATATCGAAAGTTTGTAAATACTTTCTTTGAAGTGACTACGATTTTTTATCACAGACTTATGCAAAGAAAAAAGGAGCTTATGAAATAAGTATAAAAACGATGGTAGTTAAAATTTTCAAGTAAGTAATTGAGTATATTATATATTTTTTTGATATTGCGCATAAGCAGACATAAAATCGTCAAAAAATTCCACCGTTGTTCAGCGAGCATACGAAATACTATTCCAGAAACACGTTATTTGCCTGAAACAATTAAGGCAAATAATTAATACATGTTGTACACATACAATACAATTATTGAACTGATGTATTGCAAAACTGTAGGATACACAAGAATCTCGATTTTAGAAAACGTATTTCTTGGTGCTGTGCTACTGAGAATGGTCAGGCATAGAACCAACAGCTCCATACATAAAAAAAATACAACTCAACATTTCGCACACAAGCAGCAACATATTGAATATACGGTTGAAAAAGGAGGTCTAAACGAATTTGATTGTGAATACTTTGGTCTCGAGTTGCTGTCAGAATCGAGGCTTGAGTTTATTGGATTTCAGTATTACAACTTACCGCAAAAAATCTGTCACGAACTTTTTTAGTCCAAATGGGGATGTTCTCTAAGTCTTTCAAAGATCTGAAGTTTCCATGTATCAATCTGGAATTATGCAATTGTTTGTGGTTATATTTGTTTAACATAGTATATCAAGTGTCCTTTAAACTTGTATATTTTTCATCAGTATATCTATGCCTATCCAATGCTAACTAACATAGATGATCAAGATTTGAGGTAACCCACTTTTGAAGCTAAAAGTCCTGAAAATCGCATTTACAGTCACAAATGCGCTTTAAATAGTTAAAACAAAATTGTTATTACCTGTATTGATATATTGTTATCGCTGTTTTGCATCCAATTAGTGGCAAGGCTGTCAGTTGTTCTGCAGTACTGGTATTTAATATTCTTAAAATGTTCTTACTATGTGCCATTCGCTTGTACTTCAATTCTTTTGTTTCATTTTGAGTATTGTCAGAACGGTCATTGTCTGAACGTTCATCATTCGATTCCTGTGAGTCTGGATCTTGCTTCAACATCGATTGTAAGTAGTTTTCAGCAAATTTCATCATTTTTCTTGAACTGGGACAATTAATTTGTTTACGTTCTAAGATTGTACCAGCATCATGTAGTTCTGTATTTGAGGGTGCAAAAAAATCAGTTGTTATAACAGCATTCATCCTTTTTATCATGTTTCCTCGTTGGTGATATATTCCGACTTTTCCCTGATCACCACCTGTCACATTCTGTAAAATCGAATAATATTGAAGGTTTAGCATTTTCTGTCTTCAGAAATTAACTTGTAAAAATTTATTTTCCGAGGTGAGCTAATTTTTTTACTGAAGCTTGATGAACAGATTGTGGTTGCATTGGTAAAATGGGACTGAGTAATTCAAGATCAAAAACTGGGCATTCATATTGCATTTCTGCAGATATCTGCAAAATAAGAAACAAATTATTTTCCTACACACGTACACTTTAATGCATATAAATTTCTCACCTCGGTTTTCAGTGTTGGTAGGTGCAGTTTTGCATTAGTTTCATCTACTGGGGAGCTGCAAAAAGTAATCACTCATTGATGAATTCCTATATTAAAAACTGAATCTGTACATAAAAAAATTGATATTAATAATTCACTATCTGTATAACATTGGGATAGCAACAATTTGCGATTGCGTAGTGATGTGAATGTGTCGCAGATACATCAATAAACATATACCTTGAACAACTATCTCCTTGAAGTGTGTCACATTGATATTGTTTAGGTCTGGTCGAGTTTGTGCTTACGCTAGTGTCATATTCACTTTCAGTTTGTAGTTCGCCAATAGAGACTGTCGAAGCTAATGAATGTAGAGGCTCGACAGAAGTCAATCCCGGTTGTTCATCTTTTACAGGCATATCAGTGGGCTTCAATGGCGTTACATTTTCTTTAGAATCCTGTTTCATTTCAGCTCGATAAAAATTTTCGTCAGTCTTTTTGAGAATTACACTACATATTTTCATCTTGTAGTTTGATGATGCTGCTGACACGGAATCTTCTGCAGGATCCAAAATCAGGACGGTGCTTCCAGCTGGTGATAATAATGTAGAAAGTTGTCGAGTCGTGTCTTCCAGCCGATTAGTAAATTTGGTACACGAAGTAGTACCGTTCATTTGCAGAGGGTGTATTTCTAAATTCTTCGTACGTTCAGCAAAGTGTAGTGCCTTCATAGTATTATTGTAATCAGACGGATGAGTAGTCATGCAAGCTACCAAAGATATAAGGCTCTTGCTATCTACAAAACCTGCAAGGAAATCGATTTGAAATAAAAAAACATAATTACACATAGAGATATGATTTGGCCAATCAAACAGGATAAACACAAGTTGAAAAATTGAAAAATGTGTTTTGAACCATAGAATATGTGCAAACGAAGTAGGGTGCAGCAACAAAGTTTGGTAGTAAAATAAAATTGTTCAGGTATGCAATTAATAATCACCTTTCAAAACTGATGTCAATGTACTGTTATTGTGCACTGTTGAAACTGAACCCTTAGCTTCTGGAATTGATGTAATCACTCTATTTAATATTGAAAGACTTTTATTGACATGACCTTTTTTAACAAATGCTGGATTATTCTCAGCTTCCATTTGGTCAAGAATTTCTGATCCTGCTAGATCTACTAGATTTAATTTTGATTCTAGTAATGTTTCCCTGCAACATGAGTTTTATATAATTCACTTAGAACATGTGTTAAATATAAGTCATGTAAAAAACCTACAGTTGTACAAGAAAGAGTGGTCAAATAGATTAATCATAGATTTTAGATTGCCACATTACTTACTATCCAAGAACTTGATATAATTATATTTGGATTTTTACAGTTATTACAAATACCAATATGAGGAGTAAAGATAGATATCATTTGATTATTTACCCATCTGGAATCTTTAGATGAAGTGTCACGATTGTGTGTGATTGCGGATCATTCAATGGCAACATGTGTTCTTGCTTCAATTCAAGAGCTGCTTTAATGAGTTGAAATCCTTCTTCTTTTGTTTTGATATTTTGAACTTTTGGATTTATTGCTACGTGTTTATGAATCTCAAGTGCAATCCCCATATTCAGTAGATCATGAGGTTCTTCATCTAATATCTCTATTATTGACATCGAAACTTCAATTGCATTCTGCTCAAAGACGTGCTTTATACATCGCTGTATCAAACCAGTGGTGTGCCAACTATTCAGCTATACAAAAATTTGTGCACAAGTCTTATACAGTAGACTATATAATCACAACTTATACATATCTTAAGAAAACATGGGTATTGTTTTGGATAATGTTTTCAGTGATTTGAAAAAAGTTGCAAGAGGCTGAATGTAATATGACTCTTTCTTTAGGTTTTACTTTCTAATTGTAAGAATTCAAATTGAGTAGTGCTGGAAACCAATGCTAAATAGTAATGATCACTCATTTGAATTCAATCTGTGTTTACAAAAAATGTGAAACTGTAAATTACAAAACAATGTTCTTTTTGCTTTTGTTCAATATTTTCTTGTTCGTAATACTGACAAAGGCATATATTAATATATCAATATTTTTGAGTCAGCCCATGTTTCAAAATAAAAAAGTTCTTCACGAACATTTCAGGCCAACAAAACTTAATTGTCAACTGAATGTATGGTTTCCAAGTTTAATTAACAGAAGTTTATGGTGAAATTTCTCTTTATGCAGAGATAATCATGCTTTTTATTTTTCAAATACAATGTGAAAAAGCCATCCGGAGCTTAAACATCCAGTTTCAAATATTCTTAAAAATTTTCCATAAAAATCTATGGTCTAAAGTTTGGAGCTTGTTTAAGAATAAAGATCCAGTGAACTTGTATTAAAATCTTTATTTATCGTGTCAGAAGACCAAATTTAAAATTTAATAGCATATGTACTCTACCATAAGTTATGGTTAGTATTTTTTGGTACTTGAAAGTGGTTTGTGTCACACTGTAATCTCAGTTGGACTGTGAAATATGTTCTCGCATATAGTGGCAAAATAATGATGTAGTGAAAAATTGGATCACTTAAGCTCACAGTCAGTATTAAACACAAAAGAGTTATTAAACTTTTATGTAAGTACAATAAATTATTACCAGTGGGAGTAGAGTTCCCATTGTATAAGATTTCCCACTTCCAGTTTGACCATATGCCAAAATTATAGAACTGTAGCCCTGGAGTGTTTTCTCAACCACGGAATATGCAACTGCCTTATAAACACGTTCCTGTGATGCATTCCCCCATTTGATATGATCGAAAGTGAATAACTCGCCATTAATTTTTAACGCTCTAGAGTCTTCTGCCACTTTGGATATAACTGACTTATAATCTGAGCTGGGTTTGCACGGTTTGATGCGTACAGTGACTTGTACGTTGGAACATTTCTTCTTAGATGATGATGCCATAACTGTTGCAACTTTCAGATGTACTTTATAGTCAACTAAAATTAGGAAAATAGAATTCGTTGCAGAGTCGTTGACGGAAAAATATTTTGTTTACGTTTTACACGTGAGCTCTATTACAAATAAAAATTCATTATAAGGGTTCGGTGCTACTTGGTTTCTGTATGCTTTTCTCTTCCGGACGAAATAAAGCGAGTTCAGAAAACTTGCGTCAGGTATACGGAAAAGATAGGCCGTATTTTAAAAACGAACGTTAAAACGTTAACGAATCGTGTATATTTTACCCTTGAAATATGTAACTCGACAGTATTGTGGAACCACCGCTATATCAAAGAGATTTCGAATCAATCTGGACTCGCTGCAAGTCTGGATAAGTTCCGCGTAATTGGACGGATCTTCCGTTTTGCGTCCTTCCTATATGTGAGTTCCAACTTAAAACTGTGATCTAAAACAAATGACGTGTCGTAAGGATCATTGAAAGCGACGTTTTGTTATAGGTATGTATGTATTCATTCGCTCAAGTTGAAAACTTCAGTCTACACCGCGCCACGAATTGTGGAAATTTGCGCTGTAAAATTGCTTTTACTGGCGACTTCCGGTCTATCCGGCAATCCGATTAGCTTTGGACGGGCCAAAACAAGCGAATGGAGCGTCCCGACGTTGAGTATGCGCAGTCGAAACTGATATCAGTGGCAGCTGAGTTTTTTGGCCTTAAACCAGGTCGTCTGCTACGGCGTGCGATATAGTACAGTTAAATCATTGGCTGCATTGCTGGAACTTTGTAAGCAAGATTCTAGTTACGAATAATAGCAAAAGCGTCAGGTATGGCTTTGAAGATAACCGCGTTAACCAGCGTTGGTCTCGGAGGATGGTACGCGGGCCAGCTTTTTGAGAAATGGAAACACGTTCAAAAAGATCGCGACTGTCAGACGAGTCTTCTCTCGGAGTTTAGCATTGAGAGAATGCCAGGACTTCCAATATTTGGAACAGTCTCAGCAGCAACTCCTATAGGATCGAACAATAATGATTCACATTTAACGAGCCTTTCAACGTCAACTTCGAGGACTTCGCAGGCATGTTATTCAAATTATAATTTATAAAGTATTTCCCAACTCAATTCGCAACTAGAACATCAACCCTACTTTGGTGTATCTCTCATTTTTATCCTTGTTTGCACTGTAATTAGCTTCAGGCAACGTACAAAATTACGTGTTAAATCCGTATCATTTTCACTACTAATAGATAATGAGGTTTGGTTTCCCTGGTCTTGATCATGTCAGATCGTATGATGATTTTGTACTGTCATATGACAGACGTAACAGAATTGCCCATTGGGTGTTCGAGCACCTTTCGAAGGATAATGTGAAGTCCAATGGAGACGTCGACAGGTCCCAGTGTGAATTCAAACCTGATAAAACCATACATCCATTTTTCAGGTAAAGTATGCAGTTCATCTCATTGTCAAATATGCATGAGGTTAAAGTTAGTAACATTACTGTAACAATGCACGTTTAGGAAAACTTGTTACTCCGCACCTTTGTGATTGTCTGAAATTAAGTAAATCGTAATAAACAAAACATACTCATATATTAGAAAGCCAACTCCGTGAAAATCATTTAAAAATTACGGAATAATCTTTACCTTGATGTTTCGGTACGGTAATGATAGTAAATTTAGGCTCATAAATATTTTAAGCAATTGCAAAGTAGTCGTAAGAAAATTTGATTGTGTATTAAATTCCCTCTGCTTTTTCATGCTAGGTCAGACAATAAAGATTATAAATACAGTGGTTATGATCGTGGACATTTAGCAGCAGCTGGTAACCACAAAGCACATCAAAAACATATTGAACAGACATTTTTCCTGTCAAATATAGCACCACAAGTAGGGGTAGGTTTCAACAGAGATGCTTGGAATAAACTGGAAAAATATGTGAGAAAGATGACTGAAATTTACACAGATGTGTATGTTTGTACAGGGCCCTTGTTTCTTCCTAAGTAAGTAGATGTATAAGTTTGCAAGTGGTATGAGAATTTATCCTTTGATGTCATTTAGGACTTAAATATAAGATTTTCATAAGAATTGCTAAATGAAAATATCCTAGTTTCTGATACTTGGGTTTGGGCCTTTCACTTTATAGATGCACCATACTTCTTTATTCATTATCGTTATAACGACATTCAATAATTATACGTATATTAACAGAAAAGAAGTTGATGGGAAAAAATATATAAAATACGAGGTGATTGGCACAAATCATGTGGCTGTACCTACGCACTTTTACAAAGTAATCGTGGGGCAAACTAAAGATTGCAGATTAGAAATGGAAGCCTTTGTGATGCCAAATGCTCCAATAGACAGCACGGCACCATTGACAAATTTTCAGGTATACCGTGGGTCGAAATAGCCTCTGTTCAAAACAAATAAGTGTAATAAAGTTTTCCAGCATATTTCATTCAATTCATAAATCAACCTATTCAGACACAATAAAATATAACACTAATTTTATGGGATATTATTTAATTCTTTGTCTGATGTATGATATTATTTTAGACACTTATTTGTAAGGATTTAAATATAAACCTCTAATTCACTATTTCCCCTTTGTATGACAGGGTTGAAAATACATTGAATAAGATTCTATACTAAAGCACCTAATATTCGTATCACAGGTACCACCGGAAAGTGTCGAACGAGCTGCAGGCCTTTTATTCTTTGACAAAATATCACGCGATAAATTATCCAAGATAAATGGAAAACGTGTTGGATGGATGTAATGTTTAATCACTATAACAGGAAGTAAATGAATTATACACATACAGAGCCTTTTCCCTGACTCTAAACAGGGAATGCAGTAGAAGCCTGCTCAATCAAATCTTCATGCACAACAAAAATATTATGCAGCTTGCTGCGGTTTGTTACACCTTGTGTATAATTCTTTTACATAGCTTCAAGGAAACAGCGCTCTACATATATTTTACTTCTGTTGACTACATCTATAGATTTCTTTTATTTTGTTGAAATTGTAAATACTTAAATACCCTTCCAGTCGGAGCTATAGGTTTGAATTACCGAGAGCAAAACACATTGTTGAGTTTCTTAAAAAAACTAAAAACAATAATATAATCTCACATTATGTGTTATGTAAATATTTTATTTTAAAATTCGTAACCAAATAATAGCTCCTACTGATGCATCATAATCCATAATGGTGCTGAAATATACCTAAGGCCTGATTGTACCATGGCAAATTAAAGTTGAGCTGAATTTCAAGTGCTAAAAATGAAGTTAAGATCCACTTTAATTTCAAATAACAGAGCAATCGGGTCTTATATGTAGATACTGTATAGTTTTGTTCTAGTCTTCCGTGTGTTGCAATGTAAATATTACCGTATCATGAGCTGAAAAAATAAACAAATAAATATTTTCAAATAACTTGCGTATTTCATCACTCTTCACTTGTCCATCTCCCAATAATTTAATATCAACGAAGTTCAGAGTCACATGGGGTAAATTTATCGTCCAAATATTTTTCATTCACGTTGTGTGAAAAAAATTACAAATTTTATATTTACAATTTCCGAAATAAATGTATACAATTTTATTTTGTACAATAAGCTGATATATTGTTATATAGTAAAGGAGGGCTGTTAGATGATTTACTGTTTTACGAACTGTAAAAGTAGTTATATAAACTTCTTACAGACCTATTTTCTCTGTATAAAATACTTTCACCAATATCTGGTTCGAAAATCATTTTAATAAATCTGCTATTTCATATTATACTTGCTGCTACCATGTAGCTGTACACTTCGAGTGAATACTTTGCAAATAAATGTTATTATAGGTATACTATAATTCTGTATTTATTATTACAACTTTGAAGTTTTGTCTAAGCAGAACTGTAAATATATGTATATATATACATATACGTATAAATGAATGCAGTTAACTTTTACATAAACTATGAATCAGAAGAAAATTCTGCATGCAAGTTGCAGCTACTAAACGCCACAGTGATTCTGATTTAAATAAATTAAACATGCAGATCAATGTTGTAACTATGCAATTCATTCTTGTTTACAGAAACTCAAAACTTGAGCCCTGAACACTATACAAGACGAATAACACGATTTTCGTAAAATCGTAAAATCCTTCCGATCCAGTCATTTCTAATGATTAAATTCGAGCAAATTCCTTCCTACAATCAAAAACTTTCACTACAATTACTTTGGTCGTCATGGTAAATGTTATATACCAAATTAAAAATCAATTTTCAGTACGAAATGTGTATAGAGATCTTATCCATAAAAACCACTATTAATATCCTTAACTTATAATCTACAGTATTTACAAGAATAATTAACGGAGTGCTGTTTTAAAAATCATAGTTCCAGGCTCATCAAACGAAACAAAATACATTTCTACAAATGATTCAAGCACTTCTATACCGTTCATAAATAGATTATAATTATCAATATCATTATTATTATTATCAGTAATCCTTCACTGATATTTGCGTTTATTGCTCACGTTTAAGTAAAGACATCAAATTATGCTTCAGAGATCTTTTAATAGTCAAATATTGGGAATATTTTAAGTAGTATATCTCTATATACATAGAGACATTCAGAGTGGTTGTACATATATATTAGGCACTAAATGGACGGGTTGCGTTATATTTATAGGCCTTCTTCAATATTATAAGTAAATTATTCAACATTAAGGACACTTATTATCGCTTAAGTACACTTCGAATGGATTCGTTTAGTTTAAGTATCACTGTTAATCTTATACTGAGCATATATAGGAACCTACTCGAGTGCATTTATTTTTTTGTTTTCGGAATGCATTGTAACGATATATCTAGGTCTCGTTTTTTTTTAACACTAGCTTCTGCATATCAGGTGTTATTATTGTCATTCTATAAGGCCGTCATAAGTTGACTGGTCAATGATGAGAAAAGCTTACAATTAGTTTTCAAGACTATCTAATTATATGAAATTGTTGGGCAGATAAAGTGTGACTCAGATAGCCTAATTGCTAATAAACGGTTGAATTTCGTTTAAAACTCAATCCTGGATGGCGATCCTACATTTTTTCACACTTGATCTAAACATCACCAACTGCATAAATCTGATGGTGGCCTGATTTCATATATATTGCGTCTAAAGTAAACTGCTTAAAAAATCCATTGGTAATGCAATACTGTAACAGAATATTTTTCAGAACTTGGGTAAATGCACTCATGAAGCAGTTATCCTGAAACTCAACTGATGCTAAAAAAAGCTCTCCTAATTGTTTCTAATTCAGTTACTGCATATAATAGTGCATTTTAAGAACCGCAATATAACATTCATGTACATGAGTAAAATACGGCAATTTCTGGTCGTTTGTCATCTGCTAGAAGGTAAAACAGTCAATAAAATTTATATTAACACCTGCTTTTGTCTTTTCTCTTTAGAAACTAGATTTCGATTCAATTGAAAATTCATCAGTTTCAACATAAGCAAGTTCACAAACGAAATGAACATCCGCCTAATATACAGAAATAATCGTTTCTATTACTTATCTATACCCTTATTAACTGGTGTTATGACAAAAATAATGCTTACAAAATCTCATTGCGGCTGAGGAGTAGAAGAAACAATAACTTATTCAAGGGACTAGGTTTAACTGACGACAACTCATGTTTACACACTTCAAGTTCCCTAGATCAATCTTTCTTCCGGCGGAGGTTTCATCACATTGTCCATTTCTACTCTGGGGTTACTAAATTCTTGAGCACTGGGGCTATATGTACCGCGAGTAGCCCGTTTTTTTCGAGCCATCATAAAAAGGGCTATTAATGACCCTGCACCAATCAAAAGTAAACAACCCACGATGGGGCCAACTATTACAGCAATGTCCAGTGCTTGGCTGCCCAAAGAAAGTTTTTGCTAAAAAAAAGTTTAATTACGTTGACATCACAAGAAAACAGTTCTCATTATTACATTTTTACACCGTAACCCTTCTGAGATCTGAGTTGTCCCGCCCATATCGCAGTTCTAGTGGCAACTCTAATATTGTGGGTGGTTTGAGCATTCAGGGATCAATATTTGATTTAATGCTGAATTTTCTTACCTCTGTACAATTATGCCCACCGTAATCTGAGGTGCAGTGACAAATATAACCAGAATCATCAAGACATGTGCATGTTCCTTCGTTTTGGCATGGTGTCTAGAATGTAAATTTGGAATGTATAAAGTTCGATGTATTTCTATCGAGAAATATATTATAAACAATCAATATATACATCTTTCTTATTCGATAGATAAAGTTATAATTATAAAATCTTCACAATCAAGAAACTCACCTGAATACACGGATCTAAAACTTCACAATTTCTACCACAATAACCCGGGATACAGCTGCATTGATAACTTCCTGGTAAATTTTCACAGTGACCATTTTCACAATTCACTGGCATCTGTGCACATTCATCAATGTCTATTGAACAGTCAGAGCCATTGTAGCCCGTATGAGAACAATCACACTTGAAATTGTTCACCCCATCCAAACATTTCCCGCCATTTTTGCATGGGACATTACCGTTCGTATCAGCAGCGCAATCGTCTATATCCGTTTCACAGTACATTCCAGTGTAACCGGCAACGCATGTACATTGTGGAGTCTGTAAAATGGATTGAGAAGATTTTTGGTTTACCTACCAGACCATGAATTGAGGAGCTCTCATCGATGTCTATACTTAGTAACCTTTTAGCTTACAAATAATAGTCAAATCAGTTTAATTGCGGAAAAGTAGAAAAAATGTCAATTTAGATATCCACTATTAGTTACGATTTCCAAATTATGTACCTGATAAAGATAATCACATCGTCCACCATGCTGGCACTTATTGGGCATGCAATATGGGGTGTCACAGAATTGTCCTTCAAAGCCTGGCATACAGGTGCACGTGAAGTTATTACCAGTTTTCGTATCAACTACATCCGTACAAGTAGAACCATTTTTGCACTTGTGGTCCGCACATGTGATTATTCTCACTTCCTCACATAAATTTCCTGTAAATTGATCCGGACATTCGCAACGGAATGACCCAGGAAGATTCACGCAAACACCATCATGCTGACAAGTAGTAACACTTACACATTCGTTGATATCTTCATCACAACTGAAATATGTTCCAGTACAGAGATTAAACGGACTCTTAACAATTAGCTCAGTTAATTTATGTGAAAATGTAATATTTATTATTATGAAATAGAACAGCAATACGGATGTATATAGATTTAAAGCATTCTCCAGTCATCTCTTAGTTTTTACAACTACCCGCTTTGCTCAAAATTGATTATAAAATGCAAAAAAAATTAATATTACTCACAGCCAACTCTGCCACCCGCTAGTGCATTCACAAGTATAGTTTGCTATCTTATCCACGCACATAGCTCCATGTTTACATTTGTTATCTATACATTCATCGATGTCTACTGAACAATCATCTTCTGCATAGCCAGGCAGACAATCACAAATGTAACTGTTGGCTTCGTTTAAGCAGTGACCACCGTTTTTACAATCACTTTCAAAACACAGACGACATCCAATATTTTCATAACTGGACAGATTGCCTACCACTTGTAGAGAAAGGTATTCCGTTGGTGTGAAATTGGCATTCTGATATACTTCGTCATAAGTAAAGTAGTGCAAAAGCATAGCACCAATTCTCACTTCACCTAGGCAACCCTTAAAGGCATCACCTAAAAATTTGCATTACAAATTATAATCAAATAATCATTATAAATGAATTATGTATTATTTTTATAAAAAATGTGGATTATACAGAACTGACTAAATTAAACTGTGCTTTGAGATTGAAGATATTGTATAATACTTAGTATATATACTTTGAGTTAACTACCTAACACAAAACTATGTGGTGGAGTTGCAGTAGTCATCATGTGCTGAGGATACTCAACGGAATTTCCATCCACAGTATTTCCACCACTGTAGGTACTGTTTGTCCCGATGGTTACATAACTATTCCTGTCTGATAATTCACCACCGAGACCACCCAGCGTCACTGTTCCCGTGCACAGTAACTCATACCACAAAGAGAAACTAAAATTTGGACTTGAATGTGGTATTGTTTCATCATTTGAATTTGCATATCCAGACTCAATTGAATCATTATTCAACTTGATCACAATAGATGTCCAATTTCCATCCGGCTCATTTTTGCCAAAGGATAAAGTTCCATGATTATTATAATCTAAAATCCAGGAGATTGAGATATTGTCTCTAAATACAGAGACTGCAAAATTCTGATTCCCACTCTTTGGTGCTATATGCATCAATACACCACCAGTGCGCGATCGGTATGTAATTTCAATAGTGTCTGTTGTTGATTCAGTTCCATTTTGTTCTTCAGACTGTTTATATGTGTAAGTAAATAGGTCGTTGCTGCCATTAAAAGTAGCATTTGCTACACATTCATATCCATCATCCAAATTCTGACACCTTGATCCAGTTGGACAGTCCTGCAGTTGACAAAATTCCATCTCTTGGCACATCTTACCTGTGTATCCTCTCGGACACTGACACCAAAAGTCATTCCACGTTACATGGCATGTTCCATTATGATAACATGGATTACTGTTGCAAACAGGATCAGAGACAACGCCTTCCAAAATTTTTTCTTTATCAAGTATGACCGTGCCAAATTCAATTAGTGTAGGTATGTCTTTTGCCTTTAGTGGATAAAATTCGACTACCATGGTTTCAGAACCGTTTGATATCTGCACATCTTGTATTATGCCTTTAAAATTGGTCTGAGGTGCTTGTTGTATATCCGTTTGACGGTTATCTGCCTGTCTACTGGATCTGGGTGTCTGGCGGGGCAAACCACCCAAGTACAAAACTGTTACATTTGATTGTCCTGTAGCACCGATCGTTTTTCGGAAATATTCACTTCCGTTTATTTTAACTTGTACTAAAGTCACATTCCTAACAACTTGAATCAAATGATAATTTCCCTGGTTCAGTTTAACACCACCAACAGTGTATGCTTCTGATCCATTGAACTGTATTTGTACCAGCAATTCCCCATGTTCCAGCAGAGCACGGATGTAAGGTTTCTCTTGTTTACCATCGAATTGGGCACTCGATTCAGAACCCAAATAAAATATATCACCTGTATCTTGTCGTGTTCTAATGAACATTGATATGTCTACAATCGATCTGATTGCACGTCTTGCCAAATCATTTACTTTTACTGTAACATAACCGTCAGTGATGTTTCCATATCCAAAAGTGGCAGCAGTCATATTATACTGACAAGTGTGACCAAGATACGGACGTTCACACTTGCAGGAAAAATTTTGCCATCTATCCGTGCAGTGACCACCATTTTTACATGGATTCGGCAAACATTGCTCTGTGCGGGGGCAGCCTGATTCAACATCTACCATCTGAACAGAACTAGATTGCAGCCCAGTATATATCTAAAAGAATCATTTATATGAACTACTTAGCACCCATTCTCACACCAAGAATCACGTGTGCTTGAAGTTAGCAAAAGAGTTTGTGACAAGATAACTATGAAAACTGAAAAGTACATACCCATTCTCCATTTATGATAACATCTTCAGTGCAGCCAATGAAAAATGCTGGCCCATGAGTCAATCTGCTCAGATAAGTTATTGTGCCGCCAATGTAAGTAGTTGGGAAGGATGTGTGGCTAGCATTTCCTTCATTCAGATTGATTGGATAAATCGTTTGTTCTTCATTAGCAGACAGAACTATATGCGTCGTGTTGATGGCAACAAATACTTTTTGCCACTCGGAATTATTTAGACCAGTACCAATGAAAACACCCTCCCACCTGTTCAGTATACTGGAATGCAAATTCAACTTCCCGTTAACTAATTCCAGTATGTAAAATGTGGAACCTTTACCCATGGCTATTAGACCATCAGGTAGTGTTGTTCGAAATCGAAATTGTATGTCATATCCTTCATCTCTGCTTGTGTTTACCAGTACGTAAGACTTGCCGTTCAATGACATAGTTGTTACCTAACATAAACAAAACAATGAGATTTATTTTATTAGGTCACAAGTATAACGTCTGCTTGATAACAGAGCTTTAACTTAATAATAAGAATATGAATATAATAATTTTTGGAATTACGCAAATCACACTAATGCTGACCGCTTTCGTAGATTATGTTAACTACAATAGTTTATCAATCACTTCATGGAGTATGAAAAAATTTGAAATAGGGAGATACATCTGTGTGGTCTAGTGGTTATACAATGCTGCGTGTAATGCTTTCTTGTAGCATGTGCAAAGTACTACAGTACTTATAATTTATAAATCAAACACTTTGGTATTTACCAATTCCTCGAGTTTGATAAGAAAATAAAATAAATTATATTATAAACCATTGAGATGTTTCCAATATAAACAAACTTCATTGACAAATATACTTACAATATCACACATCTCCCCATGAAAACCATTGGGACAAGTGCAGTTGAACCTATGTTCTGTTTCATCGACCAAGTATGGCCAACATGTGCCACCGTTTTGGCATGCATTGCCTTGACAACCAATCAATGGTACTGAACAGTTTTTTCCACCGAACCCAGGGTCACATATACAAGAATAGTCCGCTTTTCCATCTAAACACGTACCATGTTCGCATGGTGTATACTTTTTACATTCGTCGATGTCAGTTTGGCAGTGTGTACCCTCAAAACCATCATCACATTCGCACTTATATCCACCGATTCGGTCCATGCATGTACCAGTTACACAGGGGTTGCTTTCGCATTCATTGATATTAATTTCACAGTTTTTTCCTATTACACCAGATATGCAAATGCATTCGTAACTGAAAATAGAAAGAAAATAATTAATACAACCCGTATTTTGGCATTCATTTAACTTTTATTCAGCATCAGCGGTAATTTGCATCGATTCGCAAGATCAATTTTAATTATGGTTTACCACAATATCCTACCGCCTGTTTTTGTAAGACACATAGGTATAGCGCGAGTTTATAACTATCCACATACATATTTTGTTTAGTTGTTGTGTCTTGTTACTATCACTTGTTAAAAGGTAAGTTAGGTAACCCATGGTGAACAGACTGACATCATTATGGCACTAGGTAATATTAATAATAGCTTACCCACTAGCATTTTCATAGCTAAAGTTTCTTGTGAATATTGCTGGTAATGTTGATGCGTTACTCTTATACAATTCCCGGTTTGATCTTTCAAGACAGGTACCATTAAACTGGCAAGGTGAACTCTCGCATTCATCAATATCTTTTTCACAATTTAATCCTGTGTATCCATCATAACACTGACAGTTATACGACAGGATACCATCTACACATTTGGCTCCGTTCATACATGGAGCTGACAGGCAATCGTCAATATTGAATTCGCAATTTGCACCCTCAAATCCAGTATCGGTGCAATTACAGGTGTAATTATTAATACCATCAATACATTCACCGTAATTCAAGCAGGGTGATGACTGGCAATCATCAATGTTTATTTCACAATTATTTCCAGTAAAACCGAGTGAGCATATGCAAGAGTAAAATGCAGTATTATCTATACAAGTTGCACCATTTATGCATGGATTGCTTAAGCACTCGTCCACGTCTACTTCGCAAGTTTTGCCAGCATAACCGTCCTGGCAACTACATTCGAATGCATTTATTCGGTCAATGCACGTTGCATTATTTTTACACGGACCACATAAACATTCGTCAATTTCCATGTCACAATGATCTCCCGAAAAACCTGGTCTGCAGAAGCAATCATAACTTCCATTTGTATTTACACAAATTCCATTGTTGCATAAGGAGTTCCCATATGTCGCACACTCATCAACATCTTGATCGCAAGCTGTACCTAAATTGACAAATTTTCCGATTAATAATAATTATTGACTGTATAAAACAATACCATAATGTGCTGACCATAAGTCAAGAATTTCAGTTTGATGTAACTCAAAATTTTAAACATGGGGTCAACCCATACTTGGTAATAGAGGACACATCATGGCAAAATGGGGCACATCGTTCTGTTTCTGTTTACTTACAGTTAATGAAAATATTCCATATTATCAGCTCAAACATAAAAAAAAAGACTTTCCCTCCAGAGACAATTGTGGTGCAACCAAAAAATCTTTTTAAAAAAATTAACCATATATCTTTTGACGTGCGTTACTTTACTCCGGTACGCCTAATAAAAAACTCGCTTCAAGGAGTAACAAATTTTTTTTACATTATTTTTCAAGTGTCAACCCATAAGTTCTGCATCAATCTGAAGAGGCTGCACACAAAGTAATGACCATGTGTAGTTTTAATTTTAGTTATTAATTATTAATGCAACACAGTAATAATATTATTGAAGTGTTCATTGTGTCCTTAGTAAAAAAATGAGAAATCGAACAGCAAACAAAATGAAAATATGGGTTAAAAAGGATATTAGCAAAAAAAAAAATGGATTAGTAATAGTAACACAAATTTCATGATCAATGGACTTATTCACTAACTTTGCAGTTACATATAACGACAAAAATTTGTGCAATTGCATTGGAAACAGCTATTGCGTAACATATTTCTTGTGGAAATATTCAACTGTAATTCCCAACTACCATTGGTTCGGTACTGTGGAACTACAGTGACATAGCGGCAAAGTTATTGAATGCTCTTTGAAGAGTAGACAAAATACAAAACACAACCACAATTGCAGACCTCCGGCAAAATAGAATGTGCTACAGAAAAACATAACAGATGAAGCGAAACTTGGAAAATGCGTGCTCTGCTCAAATAACGTTCTATTACCAATTGTGAATATGGTTAATCTTCAATTCAAATAATATAATGTATGAAGCTAAATCATATCGTGACATATACCTTATAATAAGACACTTCGAAAGTACGGCATACTTGTACAGCTTAATTTAGATTTTAAAAAATTTCCTGAAATTGAATTTCCGAATAAGGACTTGATTTGTATTCGTTAACTTATCGTCAGCACAATACAGTAATTGAATGATAAAAATATATCAGGTTCACGAATTTTCCTTGCCTGTATATCCTTCATTGCATTCACACTCGTATTTGTCACTTAAATCGATGCATGTACCGTTGTTGCATGTATTACTTGCACAGTGATCAACAATTAAAGTACAGTTTGGCCCTCTATAGCCATCTTTGCATCTACATTCATAACCATCTATTGCATCAACACAGACCCTGTCATCCGGACATATTGCACCAATGCACTCGTCAATATCAATATCACAAGTCTTCCCCATGAATCCTGGGGCACACTTGCAGTCATAATTTGTTCTCGACCTTGCCACAAGGGTACAAATACCATTATTCGCACAGGGATTAATTGCACAAGCATCATATTCTCGGTCGCAATTCTCTCCCACAAAATCACGAATACAATTGCAAGAATAGCCATTAATTTCGTTGATGCATATGCCTCCGTTTTGGCAAGGTTGCGAAAGACACTTGTCAAGAATATGGCAGTTTTTACCTGTTGACACATTAACTTTATTGCACTTTCACAGTAAGCTTAGACCAAGAAAGAGAAAAATGATTTTAGGACAACTAAAGCAAAAGCTCAAATATCAAAAAAACCAAATTGACACCATAATTTGAGTTTAAAATGTGAGTACAAAAATAGGTATACAGTACTGAGCATCAGAACAACTACATGAAGCTGCAGAATTTTTAATAATATTCATTCACACAAAGAAATTCAGAAAAATTAAGAAGACGTTCATTATGTTACGAGACATGCACCTTACAGCTAACACCGATGAATGATTAAGTATGCGACAAGCCAAATAATATGCGATATATGGATGAAAAAATTCCACATTGCGTTTTAATCACAAACATCAATATTCAATTCTTCATATACATATTTAACATATGTATATTATGGACCTGACATGTTCCAAAATGAAGTAAGTGTCTGCAGACCTTTACTACATTCAAACATAATGGCTACTGGTTTCAAATAAAGATAAATAAGTTATAAATTACGAGATGCAACGTAAAGTGTTGAATTTACCAGTATAGCCAGAGAGGCACTGACAGTAGTAACTATTTAACTGGTCAATGCAAGTCGCACCATTACGACAAGGATCACCCGCACATTCGTCCAAATCAATTGAGCACTCGGGCCCGGTCCATCCAGGTTCACAACTGCAGTAGTAGCCTCCTGACTGAGTAGTAAATATTAAGGATAAAGCGTGCGAGTAACTTAATACAGTAATATTAAAGGACCATTAATTATTTTCGGTGAATAATCTACTCATGTGTTTTCACTAATTGTAAGGCAGGGGAAGCTGAGTAAATTATCTCGAAGTTGTAATTCGGTTGGTCAAAAAAAAAAAAAAAAAAAAACCTTACAAATTAACGTTCAATTACTGGTCGGGTCACAAGATCAGACACAATGGCAGATGAATTAGATAAAGAAAAAATAGCATATACATTTATGAGAACCGGAGAAGCTGTGGTAATTTTGAAATAGTTTAGTGAATAAAGATTTAAAGAGACGTAGCTGTGTGTGATGATGTACTCGAAATACTTACATAATCATGGCAAGCGGATGCTTGTTTGCAAGGCATGTCTCTACAGGTGATTTGTAGTTCGCATTGAAGTCCTGTCCAAAATCTAGGACATTGACAAACAATGCCACGAGCGGTTTCAATGCAGGTGCCCCCATTCAGACATGCCGAGCACTGATCAGAAATAAGTTCTGTGCATGATGATCCTAATATGCGAACATTAAAACATGACACAGAACACAAAATCACAAAATGTAATGAAGTGAGGAAACAATGCATGCGCATTACATACAAAAGCAAGGATAATCATTAGTAAATGATAAATTTCGTAATACATGGTAAATGAATCGTGCAAACAGTAATCATTTTGCTGCTGTTGTCATTCTGTACTATGGAACAATGATCATCCGAGTCCTCCCAAGTCCAAAGCATTGCACGCAACATTTTGCAAGAGATGTACTATTTAATCATTTGTACGTTTGGAAATTGCTATTTCGGATCAGCAAATTAGTCCAATCATAACTGTAAGTAATTCTGAAGCCCCACATTCAAGTAACAACTAAATCTTTTCTCTCAAAAGTAAAAGGGTAAATTTAGAGAACTGTGCAAGTTGCTGACGTTCAATAGATAATTAAATTATCGACTTACCCGTCCACTCAATAGGGCATGTACAATTAAATCCATCCTGATTACTTGTGCAGGTACCTCCGTTCAAACATGGATTGTTCGCGCAGAAATTAATGGTGCAATTTGGTGGAATCCCCATAAATCCGGGATTGCATACACACTGCGGTCCGTGATTGTCGGGTATGCAAATACTGTTGAGTGGACAAGCTCCGTTTTCACAAAGACCGTGTAATTCACAGTGTCGGCCAGTATAACCAGACAAACAGTTACAATGATAAGTGCCAACTTCATCGATACAACTACCTCCGTTGGTACAAGGATTGGACAGACATTCGTTTAAATTTAATTCACAATTTTGGCCCTCGAAACCCATAGGACATTGGCATATGTATCCACCATAGTTATCAAAGCACGCGCCGTTATTTAGACAAGGATTATTCAGGCATTCATTGATGTTGATTTCGCAGTTGATACCTCGATATCTGAAATATAATGGAGTTGCTATCGGTTATTTAATCATGGTATAAAAATGACCTCACCCTACGTATGTGTTTGATTACAGTTTATAAGACAATAATATTTAATCACTTTATTTCATATTCACAATATTTTCACTCACCCTGTTCTATCGCATCGACAGGTGTAATTATTAATGCTGTCAGTGCATGTACCTCCGTGTTTGCAAGGATTCGATGCACATTCATTGATATTGATTTCACAATTCTTACCCGTCCACCCAGAGCTACATTCGCACTTGTATTCACCGTCTGCTACATTGTAACAGGTTCCATCATTTTCGCATGGATTACGTTCGCACAGGCTGACTCCCAGCTGCGAGTCACAAAGAGTTCCAGTGAATCCTGGGATGCAGGTGCAACTGTAATTACCTCTAGAATCTTCGGTACATGATCCACCATTTTGGCAAGGATTACTGTCACATGGCGGACCTGCAATTATGTATACAGTTTTAAAAAGGAAATGAAGTGGATATCGGATATAATAACCCACACAGGTTACATCAATATATATTTCCATTAGACTGAATGAAAAATGAAATACTTCTAATTGTTTTGTTAATTAGAGCTCAAGATTTAATTGTTGGATATTTTTTTGTTCCGGCGCACCAGATTCATCTCAAATCATGTGTTGTGAAGCGGTTAATTACTGCTGTACAACTATAACATATATATTTATATTAGTATGCAATCGATATTCAACAGACACATGCACGCTTGGGTTAATACAAAAATTAAGCATCGCCTAAAGCAACAGGACAGGCAGATTGTACGTCAATATTCAGGCAGCGCAATAAATGTTGTTGATCTGTGTAAGTATAATTAAGAATCTATACTCAAGAACAAAAATTTTTCTTTACGTTTTAATCCATCGGCCTGTTCACAATCTATGAGAACTTGGAGATAGCTACGCCGAACATCAAGATTCGTTGAGGGCATTTTTTCAGATATCTCTGGTCATATAACTTCAGGTATAAGATGAAATATAAATCCTACAAATACTACAGATTTGTTATTGAATATTGGCACTTGTGACGGTAGACCTAAGTTAAACTGTTACGAGTTGAATATTATAATGTCAGAATTTTTACAGTGATGGAAATCCATGCATAGCTGTCTCCAAAGAATAGAGAAATAGAAAAATAAAAGATCGTTATCAGACTCTACCATTATCGAGTTGACAGTTGTTGCCAGAGTACCGGGCGAAACAATGGCACTCATAGCGATCCTGTCGAGAGACGCAGGTTCCATGCATCATGCATGGTTCGTGGTCACAGAAGTCTGATGTGGGAACAGTCACTGTCGCTAGGCCACCGACGCTTAGTGGACCACCTGTAATATAATGCAATGCCATGCACACACCACACAACTAGCCTACATGACGTAGCATCAAAATTCGAATGAATAGGTGATAATGCAATTGAATAATGGTCTGACGTAACTGTGATATGGAATGGAAAATACTGATTTCTAAATCGTTATTACACCCGTTCGTTATTCAAAAACTGGCGAATCAATAAAAAATAACATATGATACTCGCATACTTTCAGATTATATGAAGATTTATGTTGTTTGTACGGTCGTGTTATCTCTAAATACGTAAATCGAGGAGAGAGAATACTGCAGTTTAAAATAACTTCCAAGAAGACAGATTTTATTGAATCTGAAATTCAGTGAGTATAATAGTTTCGTTCCGTACGTTTATCCCGTGATTTTTTTCACAGCTTGCTTTCATCAAACCAGTGCTAACTTCCTGGATAAGGAGATTAATTCGAAAAGAGCACAAATTTCAGAGATTTATAGAGTTTGAACGTATGTTTATGGGTCACAATTTTGATGTTCGAACAAAAATCATGATTATATTTTATAAATCATAAAAATTGTTTAAGGAAAAATATGAACTTATTACTAATTTCTGATCATTTAAAAACACAGTTATGGTGACAGTAAAAAATGTGCGACAACAACTGAACAAATCAAACGAAGCAAAAACAAACCAACACTAGCTCGACTATGCACAACGTTTGACGGAAATAGTAGCTAGCAAACAGGGTGCACAGCTTTGATATAAAATAAATGAATTAATCAAGTTGTCAATTCAACAATTTAAAGTGTCAATAGTGCTGATAGAATCCAATAACTAAGAGCTTCACACTGCGAAAGTACTTTCAACAAATTAAAAATTATGATCAGAGTTCTATCAAGTTGCCGAAGTATCAGTACTTTCACTAAAATTACCAACCATTGCAGTGTTTACATTACATCAAAATTTGTATCCAACGAGGTATTCAAATAATTTGATTCATACTAATATAGGATCCAAATTGATTTGATTTACAACGATCCGCATTCTATGGCACAATTAAAACTACATATTCGTATGCAAACTGCGTAAAATATTCCATTCGCATCTTACAGCAAGCATGGTGTAAAAATTACAAGTATAACTTACAGCCTGCAGATTCCAAAGGACACGTTCCAAATACAGCCCCACTATTAATAGTGGAATTTCGTCTGAATAATATACCAGGTCCTTGTAATATGCATCCTTTAAAACCCTCACCGATTATGAGGGGTTCGTTATCGTTATAGTCTGGCAGATTGAGAATACCCGAGTTGTAAGTACCATTAGCGATCACCTGAAAGTAAGAATATTTTTTTCAATTATGTACTACGGAATTCTTTCGTTAGCGTGTGATTACGTAATCGCATGTTACAATGTCAAACATGAATTGTGATTTCACACATGTACTAATACAACAACAGCTAACACACAACAATCTAACAAAACTTATACAGTTAGCAGTTTGAGTACCACACGCAGGGTTTTGTCGCCATTCTACTGATCCAGCCAAAAACACCAATGGCCTCTGGAACTGTGGCTCCGAAAGTGATTTCTCATGTAAGCATTCGGACACTACTATACTATCCGTTTCAGGTAAAACTTGAATAAGTTACCTGTGTATGTCCGGCAGCGCTGAGGGTAAAGTTGCCGAGCCGGAACAACAAATTCACGTAATGCCAGGCATTGTTCAACAGTTTAGCATTCAATTTGGCTTCGTATCGTTGCTGATTAACAGACGCCAAAAACAGGAGACCCTCTGGAGTAACTTCCAGGCTTATGAAGTCAGGGCCAAAGTGTTGAATGAACAACCTTCCCCCGTCGCAAGTTCGAAAACTCAGTCCGGTTTGCCGATGTACAGATACAGTTGATGCGAGTCTCAGGTATGCCGAACCATTGAAGTATGCTTCTCGGTAATTATCGTCCGTGTCGTAACTGATAGCGTCTTGGGGTGCCTCGAAAGTAGTTACCAGCAAACTGGTAAAAACTGTAACGCGAAAGAGAAGAATTTTCGATTACTTACGAGTAAATCATTTTTGTTGCGAAAATTTACTATGCATATGAAAAGGACTAACCACCTTGTGGCCAAAATAATAAAACCATGGTCACAGCTAGTGATACGGTAATATGATGAATAATTTATTCTGTACAGAAATAACGCCAATGGCAGTGCATCTATCTGTATTCCACCTTCGATCTTCTATAAGCCTGCCTTGAGACTTTGTAAAATTATAACTGTCGTCGCATTCTCATAGCGTGTAGATATTCATGCAAATGATAAATTTACAAGTTTCTTGGCGGACGATCAAGTATGCTTTCGTACAAAATTTAGAATCCCGCAAGTGTCTCGCCAGTCTCAAGGATACTCGACGCACTTGAACCGCTGAAAGATTGACTTCTTTTTGCCCAGACTATTCAACTGGCAAAGCATAATGAGGCAATTATTGTCGATCACAAGAATTGTATCTTCTCGAATATTCTATCAAATAGGAATAAAAAATTGAAAAGTTATCGCCTCTTGAAAGAGTGATATTTCCTTACTGTTGGCAGAGGCCATTACACAGCGTCATTTTGACTGTAAAAGAAGTTTATTTTGCAAGCAAACGCATTTTATACGTTCAACCGAACTGTATAATCACTTACATAAAAGTTTAAACCTGATTTGCAAGATATATATCACTTGATTTCAAGAAATTATAAGTAAATTCCGGCTATAACATCAAATGTACAAATTTTCTCAAATCCTGTCAAGATAGCAAACAATTCAAGCTTCCGTCTCAAATGATGTTACAGTTATCACGTGTATAATATTCACAATCAGTGTGTAAGATAAGTGTGCAAGGTATGTTTACAGATAGATTATGTAATCGAGTTGCAGTGTAAGTGATATGATAACAAATACTTATCAAAGTGGCTCCTTGGTTTGTTGACATTTCAATTACCTGTTCGGTTGTCTGACCATGGCAATTATCATTGATAAAGTCGAATACTACTCGTATCATTTTTACTGCAGGTGTAATGATCAGATTAAATCTTACTTGACCACGTGCGTAGATATAAGGATGATACCTTTTGAGACAATTGGAATGATTCATTTTGCCGATAACTCAGAATTGATTTTATGTTCGTAAAATCTTTCGTTATCGCTGAATATAAATCTCAATACTTCGCATGTATCTGTTGATAAATAGTAATAAACCTGCAGAGATTGGGTACAATATACATTTAGGATATAGCCTGCGATGTATTCTGAAATCAACGAAATTACACCTCCCATACCGAGTCCAATATACTGGTGAATAATAATTTTAAGGTATAACATGGCAAAAACCTAATAGGTTTAGAACAAATCGGGGACTACATAAAACGGTTGATTAATAAGTAATAATATAAAAACAGGGATCCAAAGTTTTGGCTGACATACTACAAGTATGATCGTTTTTACGTAACTCAATGTCCATATAGAATTTCTTACATATGCATTTTTGCTAGGAAGCGGATGCGCATCAAGGCATAGAGCCATAGAATTGTTTATAGTGAGCATACTAAATTCAAGCTGTAACAAGGCGCACTCCGAACGGCTACCTCCTGCAACAGCAATTAAGCAAGTCAGCATTTACGATTTCTTGCAGTATGTACTCACAACCGGAGGAAACTTCAAGTTTTTCAAACAAATCAATTTATAAGCGAATGTCGTATTAAATGTTTTTCCAGGGATACACAATCTTTAGTCGCAAATACGAAAAGCAATCGAATAATTGCTTTGATATTGCAAAGAAATTGCACGAGTGAAAATATACCTAGAAATGTGTAGTACGAAATATCTGTATTGCTTGACTGTTATCAAGCTCAATGAAACAATACCTTTTTCGTGATATTATTACTATAAATACCTATTCATTAAATTTACTAAATCTATTCGATGGATGAAGTGCACTCAACAAAACAGCGTCTGTAGAAACACCGAAAATCTATTCTCGCAAGAGATATTAGATGAGCAGTGACTCGTACAGGTTTCGGCCACCTATTTATTAAAATCAGCACAACTGTATCATTAGTCGTCAAAACACCGGTCACAAAGTTTAGACAATATTCAAAAGAGCATTAGTTTTTTTTCTGGGATTCTAGGGGACCATAAACTTATTACAGAATAGATTTGTAGCCAGGTGTTTCGACTGATTAACAACTCAGGAACTTTAAAAGCACGATTAAAAAATCATAAAATTAATCGCCACGACAATGAGACAAATGCGACAATATTTCGCCAGTTTTCGGGCACATCTTTTGAACCATTTATCGCAGAGACTCACGATCAAGACTATTTTCAATGAGTCTACAAATAACAACGGCGCATTCAGCTGCGTCGTTGTTTGATACTGCATTCAATTTATGTACAGCATAAATTACATTCAAAGCATATTTTTTTCAATGCTACAATCGTTGAAAAATCATTTCGCAGTCCTTACACAATTATTTCACTGTCTATAATAGGTCTGACATTTGTCAATCGCAACAGAATCTTTCAAATTTGAATGCCAACATTTTTCGTTCAAGAAAGGGCTAAAAGAAAGGTCGACACGGTGTTTGGTGTGTCGTATTACATATTTATAAAATATTATACACACTATATATATTACAACCCTCAAATTTACTCACGGCAGCACAACTTTATACGTCAAGATTAAAAGAATTGCCATTGCGTGCCTTCATGCCCGGCTAACGCGTGATCTTTTAAATTATTTATATCGCTTATCGTTGCTTCGCGTAAGGTTGTTTTATATATATGTCTACTATAATACGGCGTGGTAACGTGATCGTATGCATAGGTTTATAATCAATGCAGCCAGATCCACTGAGTATGCACAACTCACATGCTGCACGTGTGCGGGGTAAACCTGCTGCATGCAAGCGTTCTGTGACATACGCGTAGCCAAGTAAGGATACACAATCTCCGGCAGTTGAACACTCCACTCCAAAGTTACATGAAATTTACAGCAAAGCCATACACGGTGTTGAGATCCAGTAAACAGGGATTGAAATTGGCGTCTATAGTATTGAAACGCACGGTTTAACCAGAGTGTAGACAAAGTGCATCTTCGCTTTATTGTTCGTTACAAGTTTACTATCTCGCACCTATTAAATGTACGCAACATCATTGCAAGTATTAAAATTACTTTTTATCCGTATAGTTTTTCCGCCGAGATTTAAACCCTGTTAAAAATCCTGCGTCGAGTATGAGTTACGTTACAATGGCAATTGAATACTTACTGCTAAAAATTTTTCCTTCGTTTCAGACTTGATTTCAGAATGGAAAGTCGTTAGTGTCAAATACTACGCGGATTAAAACCGTGACAGAGGAAGATTTTTTTGCTATCACTAAATCGCAATACATAGTGAATTGGTATAAAGCAGATATGCCGCTTCTTGATTTCTTCGTTAGATGAAAATGTATTGAAGTTTTGTTGTTCAGCATTGCATACAGAATAGCAGTGTTTTAAGCGCTTTATCACGTTTGCGAAACGTGGACTTGGATATTTGGAGATATATACGATAACGTCGAAATCGACCAGGGCATCTTCTTAAGGCACAGGTGAAATAGAAAAATAACAATTTCACCGACATGGAAGATGAAAAAGTTCATACGACTGGATGAGCACACAAGCATCGTACCGGAAAGATAACAACCGAGACTACTACAACATCGTGGAAAGAAACTGCGTATAGTTTGCGTCGTAGTTAGCTATGTATAAATTAAAAGGAAAGCGGAAAGACGTTCGGCACTGTTTATATACATACATACATATGTGTAGGCAAAAGTCAGGTTTAAGCGATAGGTGCCTGTCTTATGTTTTGCATGGGCGTTACGGGAAGTCAATTTGTGTCAAGTGGTGCAGATACGAGAACAGACACCAGGTGTATTGAAGTTAAAACGTCTCTTGACAAGGCCTCGACACTGCAAAGCAAGTTTTGTAAAAACTCGAAAAAATATGATGGTTAATACGTACAAGTAGTTATTCGATTATGATAATAACAGACTGTACAATGCAATAATCTGGTTAAAGTATCAACTGCTACAGCTGAATTAAAGGCTACAGCGACATTTGTTGGGTACGTCATGTAATGCCGATACGTGAAACAAGAATGCTGAAAAAGAGCGTTGAGGAATTCATGAAAAGAGACCGTAATGCGGTGACAGATGGAAAAACACGATATTTGCATAGAATGCATCGCGATATCAGAGCGTCGCGTCGGTGATCCACCACAAAGTATAACACACCCTGAATGCATAGATATAAACGGGAATTCGAGGCTTTGCATTGAGTGTAACTGCCGATTCCATGTAACCGTAAAAAAGTGAAAGAATCTTACACTGCCTTACCCGATCCAACCTGATCTAGTACGCACTTCGTATAAAGGAGCACAATGTAAGTACTTTGAATTCTCGAGATAACAATCCTGCTTATAGATAGCGTTACAGCTATCGTACATACCACTTCAGTGCTTTGCACGTTTGTACTACTACGCAACATACGCACGTGCGAATGACAAAATTTGAACAGTTTTTTACACTCTTCTTACCAATTCTGATATAAAAAAAATAAAGAAATAAAAAAATTTTGACATCGTTTCTACGTTCCGCAATTCGTGACTTTTGTGTATTTTTACGATATATCATTACACGTGAGGTTTCGGCCGAGCGTTATAAAATTGCGACAAATAACTTGACGTGAACTACACGTATACCTAAACCTGGTACCCAACTACGAAAGTGTACAAAATGGGTATAACGGTACTTGAATATCGTAGGGTCTCTGCAGCAGGGACAATACAGCTCATGCATACAACCTGAGCTGCAATACTTGCAGTACGTAGATTCGTCCACACGTATAATAAGCACGTGTACGTGTACCTGGTCCACGCCTACGACGTGCATTCATACCTGCACACGGTATACCTTCGACTATCACTTTAACGAACGGTCGTGCCTTCGATTTAGGAAACTGTAATTAGGGACGGGACGGGGGGGGATGTAGATGTAAAATATGTAATACCATCACACCCCAGTCTAACACGCGTGAATGCATAAGAATTGTGTATACATGAGGTGCAAGTAGGCGCATGCCTACGTATTACACGTACGAATACTATTTCAACGTTGATGCATGCTAAAACGGAATTACACGCAGGCAATGCGATAGTGAAACTTGACGAGAACTTCTCCGCGCTTGCATACAAATTAGTATGGATTACCGTACACATACCGTAATAATCTGAGGAAGCTGTGTATACATATATGTATGTATATACATATAGATTATATTACATTATACACACCCAAGTGCACATGCATTGAATAGTTTTATTTCATTGGTCTATCCGGCGAATTCACGCCGCGTTTTTCGTCTACGTAAAGTAACGAAGCAAATGCTGAAGCGAGTTTGATGCTAAAATATCGTTATTGTGAGGTATAGAATGGCACTTTGATTGTCAATCAAAATGACAGTGGAACGAAGTCAAGTGCAAAATCATCGTTAATCAATTCATAGTAATGTCTTGGATGAATATAGGTGTTTAACGGGTAGGGGAGTTTATTGGTACGCAAAAAGCTCAATACCATTGGTACGAAGCTTCCTCAACTGATTTTGAATCATAGATTCCCAGTTTCCTCGTTCTCATCCTTTCTGCAAGAAGCCTGACTCAAGCAGGTATGAGGACTTCCCAGGTGGCTCGACGATCCTGACAGAGAAGCACATGTAAGAACCCTGGCAGGAATTGCAGGATTTTAATAACGCTGCTGTTTCCTGAACCGCTATAAGGATACTACCTACGATTTGACTTGGAAAAGAACACGTAAATTTTTAATATCTTCGATGATTGGCACCGCATGAACGTGTCAATAATTTCTTTCTTTTTCGATTGATTCTTCTCGATGTCGTTTCTGGTCAAGAGAGTCGGTCCGCATACCGTGACAATGACTTTTACACGCATGCCTTGGCTTTAGAATGGCATCAGAGGTGTCAGGTGAGCAATCGCCACAGTTCCAGAAATTGGTGAATTGGAATTTTACCGATTGATTCTTCGAATAATTCATGTTTGCCATTACTTGTATGATAAACGATATTTTTTAGTTACTATAATCCTCGCTATAATCTATATCTTTTGTCGGGCTATAATAATAGTGCCAATAAACTCATTTTCACCCGCATGCTGCTTTATATTTGTATCAAGGACCCAACTAATATAAGTAAAACATAATTCTTCGTTTAAAAAATTATTCAACAAAATATTATAATTCGGTCAATGATCAGATTTTGTCTATTAATAACATCATCATTCGGGTAAGTTTTTGTTCAGCGTAGCGTTAATCTGTTTGATTGCGGCATGAAATTTTTTTCTTTGAAAAATTTAACCATTTCGTAGTACAATAAACCTCGCGGCGCTTTGAGTTTTCTTATGTCATGTTCGTTGTTAGAGGTTTCTGTTCTACATATTTACATCGAAATATAACGAATAGGCGTATTTTGAAAAGTACGAGCTTATATTACTAATTGTAAATTGGTATAGACCTGCGTTTATCTGTATATACTCATCTAGATTCAGGTTCAGAGATAAATCCACAGCGTATACATATATAAATATATAATGTATACTATACATACGTGCCCAGGTAAAGGGAGACACCGGACTGTGTCGACGTCCATTCATACCGGAAGTGACGTCATTTTACCTTGCGTTGCATTTATATACATGTATGTACTATACTATACATACCCATACAAATATACACCCACAAGTTATACGCATAAATGCAAGAAAGGAACAGTTGGCACATAAGATGCGTTACATTACCGCACGTAATACGTACAGTGTACAATATATAATGCTATAATTTTACGTTGCTTGCACAAACCTCGTTGCCTTGGTAGTCTATAATTCATTTCACTTCGTATACGCGATACATGCTGTATTAACTTCTATACGTTACATACGTATACATGTAATATTTTAATATATACAATACGCATAATATGAATAGGAAAAAAGTTTATCTGAAAATGTGAAACTTTGGCACAATCATTGAATCTGACATTTAAGAAGAGTTTTCCTCGTGCGACGTATAATGCTATTAAATAATTCCGTGATTCTTGAGACGTGCGCATTAATCAATGATCACGATGTGTCATAACGAAGCAATGCAGTTCCGCCCAACGAGTGCCGCTGCCGCTGTTCATTTATCCCGCTCCAATGCTTTATTTTCACAATCGTACACATGTGTACAGATCCGTAGGGCGCGTATGACGAAACAACATGCAGCCTAAAGTTGCTCGCGTACAACTTACGCGTGCAGCTCTCTACACCTACCTGCACGACTACGCAACAAGGCATCATACTCGGATAGCTGGATATGACGCGTTCTACGCAACCGGCCAAGCATTGAAGTCTCCGAACCCGTTTTCCGACTTCTCACGCAGCCGGTCGCAGTTTCTCTTTAACCAATCCGTCGCCGCGTGGTATAAAATACTATACGTACGTACGTACCTACGTTACAGACTTGGCGTCTTTGTGTGCGGCATATCCGCCCACAACAACGCGACGGAGATACAAAACTGTTGAACGTGAGATGCGCAGTGGATATATTATGAATATATGCGTAACCCTATAGGTGCGTGCATGCGTGTGTGTGTGTGTGTGTGTATACACGCACGCATAACGAATTTTATATATCGCGAGCATTATGTTTACGCATTTTTCCATGCGTGTTTTCCGTACATAAAGTACTTGTTTCTATGACGGTCGAGTTATTCTGCGAATGCGCATGCGCGGAGTACTGAAAATACCACTTTTGAGTCCTAGGAGTTAAAAATTGTATTTTTAGTACTGCGCGCATGCGCCGTTGCGAACAAATCTGCACATCACGCGATCCTAACCTCAATTTCGTGCTTCGTGAAAAAAAATTCGCAACATACTCTTGTACTAAGAGTATTTTCGCCTCCTCGCGTATTTGCAATATTTGTCTTCGGCTCACCAACGACTCATATTACAAACTTACGTTCGGCCCGAAACGACCGAATTGGTCTACTTTTCACACAATATACTACGACCTATACAAGGAAGACTTGCATTACATAAACTGCAACCTTTTTACTCCCAATTTTCTATCTTTTTAATTTTTAGCGCTTTATCTCTCCGCTTTTCTGTATACAGCTATTGTTTCATAGCGCGTGTTTCTGTGTCGAAACAGTGTACCCAACACTGTTTGGGTACACGCAGTTTGGGGCGTCGCCGTCATACGCGGCATGTTACATATTCAGCTATATACATGTATACACTTAACTCTGGCGGAAAATCGAATTGCCTGCACTGCAGGTGTTTTAAAGACACGAATAGGAATAGTCACGAACCGACAGACCGAGGCATTCGTTGCACGCTGAATGTTGCTGTAGCGCTTGTCGATTCGGGAAAAACCCCCGAGAGTCGTTTTGAAAAATACATACCATAGATATATACCTATAAGGGAAATACGGTATATAATATATATGCACAAGTGTTTATCGCAGCTGAGTTGCCCGGTCACGATCGGAGGACCATCTGACGATTGTGTGAAAAAGGAGAAAAAGTGACTCATATCTCCGAGAAAGAGAAAGAGAAAGAGAAAGAGAAAGAGACAGAGTCAGAGAGAGAGAGAGGGAGAGAGCCTCGTGAATTATGTTTATATACTCTATTTCTAACGTCATTATTTCGTTCCACGGCCATAAATTATATTTAATCAATTACTTCGCACATGTAGGTACACTTAAGTAGCTGCATGTTTAAATTGTACATATTATGTTACATGTGTACAGAGATAATTGGTACACATCGTTTATAGATAACATTGGTAAATATACGCGCACTGAGAAATCTAGTTGTTGCAATTACACAAAAATCTAAAAAAACAAATCATCAGCTATAAATATTGAAGAAGAAAACCTGACCTTGAAGGATCCGAATGGTGCAGTAAAATAATCTCATGGCCACGTATTCGTCGTACCACAAAACAACTAATCGAAGACTCCAAAATTTGAACATCACAAGAGATAACATAATTATTCCAATTTCGGTAACTATTATACTTACATGTAAGCTTGTTTTATTCGTTATAAATCGATAAATGGTAAGCCACGTGACGAAAAAATTCATCGAGAGACACAATTATAACTTGGCACCATTATATACCAACCAGTCGAGAAACTATAATCGCATAGGTTTGTGAGCATGTTGCATAACATACCAAGTCTAGGCGTGTAAATTATAACCTATTGCGAGAAGATAAATTAAAGATAAAAAAAAAAAAAAAAAAAAAACGAATGAGCACAGAATCGGAAGTGGAAATAATTATGCAACGTGTTAAAAAAGTGTGACCTTACAACAACAATATATAACAGCACAGAGAGAAACTACAGAGAGTCTGCAACTATAGTTACAAGAACGTATGTAAGAACAGAAGAAGACAATTGTACGGCATTTGCAAACGTACAAGATATGTATAGTTACGCCAAGTTGCACCGCGGCGATATCCGAGTGTGTATCTATACCCACACGTTGTACACGCATTCAAGTTCTTCGACTTCGTGAGCCGTACATTCACACACGGTATAACACGAGTTGAAGGCAAAGGAGCTGCGCGGATCCGGTCGGAAACTCTATGATCGCATCAAACTTGCGGAGGATGATGACTCACGAGCCGGCGCGTCTTTCTTCTCGAAAAACCAACGGCATCCGGAGAAGGAAATATAAGCGAGTAAAAGAGGGAGGAGGAGAAGAAAAAAAAAGGCGGAACAGGATTCGTTACGTGAAACGAGATCCTCGAGCGTTTGAACCCTCTGTTGAACTTTGGGCGGACCGTGGAATTCTGCGGTGTCGTTGTCAACTATATACAATACTATTATTATTATTGTTGTTCTTGTTGTTGTTGTTATAGGTATGCGGTTATTTCTAAAACGCGGAGGGAGACCCGATAATTGGAGCACCCTAAATTCACGTCTCAGTCACCACAATATACAGCACAGGTGTAATGTCCGGGGTTAAATGTCGTAACTTATAGCTGTACCTCGCCTAAATCCATGCGGTAATGAAGCGTTAGGGAGGGAAAAGTTTTACAACATTTCTGCATAAGAGGGAATACAATTTTGAAGAAATTGAATTTATTAAGTATTTCTGTCCTCCTTATCATACGTTTTGGGAAATATTAACGTTTTTCAATTAATTCGTACAAATGTGAATTTGAAAATTTTTTGAAACGCTAAAATGCGTTGTATTTTATTTATTTATTTTTTTTTTAATCCAACGCGCGTACAAGATTCCGGTGATTTTGCAATGAGTAGGGTTATTATACTTCTGGGAATTTGGGCGGGTAATTATTTTTTTTTATCATACGCACGAGACTCCGAAACACGCAAAATAAAAAAAAGTTGCAAGTGACGCGCACTGTAAAGTTCGAGGGTTTGTTGCTCAGGCCTAGCCATCGGTACTTGTTAGTACGTATAAGGATGATGTTAGCAAAAGTGAGTATTATCCTGGTGTGATATAAGAAGGGGTAAAATTTATCAACCAGGTGAAAACTCGATTCTACGAAGCTTTGAACGTTGCAAGAAGGCGGAAGTAGCAGCGAAGGCTCGAAGAGAGATTAGGTTAACTAAGTGTAAACAAGATGCGGGAGAGACCTTCGTTACTCCTAGAGACGGAAGCCTTGGAAATGTGTTTTGTACCAGGTAACACGGAAAATGTCGGAAAGTAACGGCCCGGTTCCGTTGGTGCGCCTGCTGTAGGTAGGCTTGAACACATATATCATAATACTACTAGCAAATTGGGAAAAGTCTTGTATAGTTTTCAAAACTATTTTCAGTAAAGTTTCAGATAAAACAATACCGGCGAATAAGTCGATCTCGACAGCAGATTTGCAAACATATAATATGTCCTATAAGAGGCGCAAAAGATTGTAGTACATGAAATTTATCCAGATAAGAGAGGCGTGCTTTTATTATCGCGACTACCTCGTCAGTCCTCGTAAAAAAAAAAACTTAGCGTAGGTTCTAACAGTAAAGAAGAATGCATGCAAGAGATAAGATGCAGTGACTTTGAAGCTCAACAATCGCTGCATAAAGTCTTGTTACATAACTCCATGCGGATATCTATTATATTTACTTTCATACGCATGCATATGTACAAGGTTGCATGCGATACGTGGATTCGAATTTCAAAAATGGTACATCGCACGTGCTCATTGATATCGTCCACGAAACACGCGCGGCGCGGTGAACCAAAAAGTATAACGTTCGACATAGTTATACAGTCATGAATATTGTATAGAAGAATGATAATTTATAGTAAGCAAACAGTTTATAACCGGACAATGCAACGCGTCAAAAATTCAATTCCATAGAGAGCTTTAATTCTACTCGCATGCAGTTGACCTAGATAGACATTCACATGTATGTAGGAACTATTATGTGTACGCACATGTAAGAAGCGTTATACAGGTACACTAAGCTCGTGGATATATGTACGATCGATATAATCTATTTAAATTACTTCCGTGTGTGCGGCACCTACAAGTGCGAAGATATATATATATATATTCGAAATCAAATTATATACCTGCAGTGCGCGTACTCATCGTATTTTCATGGTTTATATAAATTTAAAACTTGCATCCAGCTGCTCGTCGTATTTTTTATCTTTATTTGATTTATCCTCAACTTCAAGTTTTTAATACGCTTTTTCTTTTCAAGTCGCAGAACGAATAATATCCGTCAAGCATGAACTCGGTTTACCCGTTTATATATGTATATATAATATATAGTTTGCTATTTGAGCAGCCTGACAAAATCAAGGATAGCTTTCTACGCGAACTATATAAGGCTCGGCAATAGCTAGTTTGAGCAGTGAAGATAATCCTCGATCGATGTAACGAAGAGAAAGAATTCCGCGTGATTATTCATTTCAATACAACTACCGTCAATTTTCCACGATCAATGAACTAGAATGCGTAACGGATCAGAGTCGGTGCAACTTTTACCCTGAGTGATATTGCGTGAAAAGTTTGATAAATCGCCGACGTTAATCGTTTAGTTTTAAAAATTACGTTTTCTATTTGAGAAAATAATTAGGCCGTGACTGAATCCGTAGTTGTATTTTCTCCATTCATCAATCTTACTTGCGTAGCATTAACGTCCGATGATCGCAATACTTTGCAAAGGTACAATAATAAGTAGTATAATATAACGTCGAGAAGTATACTTACAATACACTTCTACAGGTTTACATATAGACTTCGTATTGTTATAGTCATAGGCCACGAAGAATATCGCGGTATTTCATTTCTTCCTTGTTGTCTCCGAATTGTTTATTAGTGTAATATTCGAGGAATTTTCAAGTATTTCACCAACAATAAAGACGCCGATATTATACCGGAGAAGACCGTTCGTCCGTTCGTTTGACGTCCGTGTCCAGCTGTAGCGAATGGCGAAAGAAATTATTATTGTTCAGCGTGTATAACTGCCTTGCGGTATTCCTGCCGATACAGCCGTGGTTCTCAATTTCAAAAGCAAGACTTGCTTCTTTTTTTCATACCTGTACAGCTCTCGCTAAATCCTCGTCAAGGCTGCACCGTTGCACAGTGAGAATGAATGAGTTCCATTCTCCGATCCGAACGATCACTATGGGGGCATAAGGTAAGCGTAGATAAGTGTGTCGCTACTGCAATCCGATCGGAATGCATTTTCCAGATATCGCATAAATGATATGCATGTATAAGCCCGTACGAATCTCTTCAAGATAATAGCAATAATATGTTGTACAATTCACATTGTTCCGCATTCTTGACTTTTTCAAATTATGTTTACACATCGCACATCTCCTTCTTCCCATGAAAACAAAACATTAGCTTCAAGAATAAGAAAACCTGGCCTACAAGAAGGAACGGGATCGACGATAAAGTTATTTTCGTTCGCTGATAACAATTTAGGCTTGCGTTTATATGGTAATGTTAGCGAAACAACAAGATCGATATGTTTTTGAGATGTCAAAACGCTGATTGTGAGCGAAGGTTCGATAAAAGGAATTTTATTGCAATCGCGACATTGAGCGTGAATTTGTTTAACTATTATTCTTTTCTTTTTTTTACCATCGGAACCAGTGTTCACATTTTTGTTTTTCTAGAACAATTGTGAACGCGAACGCAACAAGATCAGCTTTCATTTTTGCGCAAATAAATTGCATCACAAAATCGCTTTACAGCTTCTGTCGCATTTACGTGAGCTTTACTGTTGCCATTATTATACGCTCAGTTACGCGTAGAAATGTACAGTTCCAGGGTCTCGTACCCGGGTTCGCATCTTCTTGGCCAAACCAGTAATATTCCAAGAAAGAGTTTACCTAGGCGAATCGCCGTACATGCACAGCGAACAAGTGGCGAAAATAGTAACGAGCAGCTCTGTTGAAACGGAACTAATTGCAACAATTCGGAAGTTCAACGAAACAAAATCGAATTTCATAATTCTCCCATGCAGCTCGAGTGATAGACCAGTAGTGCACTGTAGGCAGTGACTATTCTTTTATTTTACCCAAAGAAGAGCTACTTTGTTTTTTCTAACGGTGCTTCGAAACTCGCCTGGAAGAGATCGCCGGTCTTGTAGATCACTGACCGATTAACCGCAACGAAGAAGAGACGGAAAAGTCGGTGCTTCGTAAAACGAGGAATCTGATGCGAACGAAAGACTTTGCCGAACCTAGTGGGGAGGTTTCTTTTTTTATTCATTTGATCGAGTTTCGATTATTTACTACCATGCTAAGTGATAAGAGAAAGAAAAAGAAAAAGAAAAGAAAAGAAAACGTAATAAAGAAAAGAGGAAATGATCAACCGAGTGAAGCTTACAAGGCATGCACTGAATAATTTGTCAATGAAATTCGTTTGATTAAAAAATAACGTACATGACTGTATTCTTGTACTACGCGTCGGTATGTACAATGCGCATACATATGTATTATATACATACTGAAGGGCTGGTCCTACGCTTTTCATTGTTACGTGCATTGCAGCCTCAGCGTATCGTATTTGAATGGAGCGAAGAAGTCAGGCTGACACGACGCCGGTCGCTCCTCTTCTACTTCGATATTAAATTATGCAAAAAGACCGCGCCTTTCATTGTGCCACAATCGTCTATCTCTCGGCATCGAGACTGAAATTAAACTCTCTCAAAATTAAGAGAGAGGGAGAAAAAGAGTGAGAGAGAGAGAGTTTCATCTTTGTGGAAGGAAATTGATAAAGAATCTAAATAAGACTTTGAGGAACTCGATCTTGAACGCATTTAAATGAACCACCAAACAAACATCATCATATTCAAATGAAAGCGAACTACAAATGAGTCGTCAATAATTTATTCGGTTTGAAAAATATGGTTTTCGCAGATACTTTTAACACAACATCGCCATCATTTTCAAAGTCAATTCTTCGTTATTCAAATCACTGTGCCAAAATATCCTTCGAATAATCACTTCGCTGCAATGAGGAATACATTAGCACGAATTCACGCTCCAACGGTTAAAGATTGAAGTGTTCACTTCTCATACTTTATGGTACGCAAAACTAACACTATTTTTTTTATTACTCCAGATCAGAAGTAAAGAATATCGTAAGAATTCTCATGATTCTTTCACCTTTTGAGCTGAATAACTGTATCAGAAATAAATTATCGACCGTTGCAAAATGTAATTTAAGCCACGTAAACTCCACGCATTGTACAGCACATGCACCGCAGGATATAACGTACCTATAGATGTTCAACACCTGAGAATTAGACGCATAATAAAATGAAACACCCGATACTCTTTTCTGTGCAGTGCGGTATAATGCAATATGAACTAATTTAAAAAAAAAAATTGACCTTAAATTTAACCAAATACCAAACTTGACGCAGGATTTTGTTCACCCGGAATTTTAGAGCGCAGTCTTCCATCTCTTTGTTTAAGTAAATACTAGTTTTAAAAAACGCGTACATAAAATTAAACTACAGAATTATGGAATTATTTTATTCATCATATCATTGAATATTCTCCAATGTAAAGAGTTATTCTCTTCCCGTTGAATGTGGGACAGAAACTAATGACGTATAATAATGCAACGAATTGTTTTCAGCAGCCTCTGGGTTGTATCAGCATTCATACGCACAATGCGGGGGAGCACAGAGAGAAAAACAACGAATCGTACGTGATGACGATTTCCAAAGTAACCCGCCAGGTCGACTGTTACAAAGTCACGTTTTCACCGGTTGAGGCGAGTTTCGCTGCAGGCTGAACGCGTAATATCAGCGTGCAAAGCACGCGAAACTAATGAAAACAACCGTAGGCTGATATAACGTACATTAGTGTAGAGATGCGGTATAAACTCGTCTAAAAAGTCACACAGGTTTCAGATTTATTTCTTGTTCTTCCGTTATATATATAGGCATCAACCTGATGCGTATCCTTATCTTGCTGCACTTTTCGAGTATGTACCTGACTCACTTAGGAGTTAGGAGGAAGCGGATCCTCTCAAGAGTCAGTTTTTTCTCTCGGGTTCTTATCTGCCGTAGCATAGCGTTTTCATGTGTGTATAATGTACATACATATATATGTAACGCGGCATGCGGCGAGAAATATTCACCCGCATCTCTCAAAAACGTATTCGTATACATACACATAGTATATAGGTATATGTAATCGTTTTCTTCAGCGGTATATAAATTCCTGTTTGATAAGTACCGGCTTGCAGTTGCTGCACCTTCGTGAAGAACTGATACACACGTTTACCGTGTGATTCATTGAAAGACAAAACAATGAAAAGAAGAAAAAAAATGTGGAAAAGCTACCACAGATTGTAATTATACTGTTACAATTATTACACACGTGTAGATGAGCTGATTTGTTTTGCGAAACATATTGTATTATGACGTAAAGCGGCGTTGCGTTATTTGGTAAACTTTTGCGGGTATATGACGTTCATTTGTGAAAATTCTATCGGCGTTATTCTAGAGAGTTACTATAGTTACATACAAATATCATGAAGCCTGGTGGCAAATGCATGTGGAACTGGTATAGAATTACAACAGGCATGCAAGCGTGTCAAAGTCTGATATTTCCCGCTAACTAATTGTAAAATTAAGCTGTTCACTATCCGCATCCGACGCTCCGCTGCGAAATAAGAGCAGACTGTGCGAATATTCACGATTTATTTCGTAGACGGGTAGCAAGTGTGAATTTTTTTTCTTTCACAACCGCGCGAGGAGATTTCTGACAAAATAACTTATGGCCTGTACCGGGAGATAATTATCACGTTGAAGCGAAAAGTGGAGATTTTTTTGCTTAGGATAAATTCAATCGGCAGCAATATAATTGTAAAACCAAATACCGAATATTTTTAACGCGTTTTTTTCCGGCGCAGCCAATCGACCGGCGACCACATGGCCCGCAAAGAGACGCAAGCGGCGACTTCCATCGTGTTCTAGGCAATCGTTTCCCAGAGAAACGCTTGACGAAAACAAGGCATGCCTCTTGAAATATCAGTTATCCCATTCAGGTTCATATATAAGTGACGAATAGAGTATGCGCGTTGAGTGTATTTTTCCACGTTTTTTGGTAATTTGATACTCGCTTATGTATCTACTTTGAAAAGCATTTCGACTAGTCGACGCATTTGTGAAATTTTGCAGATATTCTTACATAGACTAGAAGGTGTAAGTTTCGAAGCTTTGAAAGCAAGTTATGGAATTTTTTTTGTTTAACCAACGTGTATTCAAGCTAATTTGCGCCTCCAGGTCTTAAAATCGAGAAATATGTTTCTAATTCGTTCGTGCATAATTTCGTCCGATATTTACAAAGCTTGGAATAATTGAAATTGGAATTTTCAACCTGTGGCATCGAAAACTTATATGTACCCTTTTAACAAACAACATACAGTATTGATGAATTGAATCGACGAATTTTCCTCGATCAAATGTTTTTCCTATGCCTGCAGCAACGAAGACTCAATGTGTAGAATAGCTGTATTGTATATAATACGAGGTTAATTATACTCGGATAAAACGAACTGTAATTGTAATTCAGAAAGCATATCCGGGAAAAAGAGTCGGCCGACGAAATTTAAGATTTCACTTACAATGCTACTCAATGGTAAAGAGAGAAAAATAATGAAATTGAAAACAACTGCTCGATCTTCGATCAAATTTCTCTGGCTCTTATACGCGCATATTACTGATTTTCCATTCTGGCCAAGCTGGATAAATATGAGATTGTTCCACGTTTTAAATCAACATTTATTCTCTGCATGACAGACCAAAAACTCAAGTGAACTTTCTCCGTCCCGAGCAATAACAGATTCGTTTACACCGCCGCGGGTGTCTCTCCTTCCCTTTGGAATAAGTACGATCAAATATAGAAAACCGTAAGTATATAATCAATGGGGTTTCTTCGATGTTTGCCTATGTAATAAGTGTACCCAATAACAATGACAAAAGGTATTAAATCTTTGGTGAACGCAGTTTGTCGTCAAAAACTGTCGAGGACACTGTACACTGGCAGAATATATGAACTTGAAAGTGAAACGACACTGAAGATCTCATATTTTCCTGTATTTAACGCTTAAGGCGTAAAATGAAATTGGCAATACATATACGGCGAGTAATAAGTGAACACCGTAGGTGTTCGAATGTGCATCGTGTATTCGTGAACGGGGTACCTAAAACAATTACAAACAACGGCACTAAAGTAACCGGCATTACCTAATCCACAAAAATACCTTTGATGTACAGTTATGTACACTAAATTACAGCCTGACAATTATGCTTGTAATATGAACATGGCTACAAATTCAATTTGTAAAAAGGGTACTAAGAATAAGTGAAATTCGTTTTCGCTACAGTGAAATACGTGAATACGGCAAGTTTGAAGGGGAATTTATATAGAAAATAACTGTAAATACACGCCGACGGTGGGTGAATATTCGTCACCTGTCAGGCTTCGCGTGTCGTGAATCAGAGAAGAAATTTTACCTGGGAATCGGTAAAACCCGTCGCGGTGGGCGAGTTTTGTATTTTCTTGCTCACGTAGGTTCTCACAGTGAAACTATTTTAATCCTAAAACTAACGAAACTTTACGGCACGCAGAGGCGTTAAGTCAGGTGTGTTTTGAAGCACGTTACTCACCTGCCACCGCAGCGAGCACCCGCATTTCTGCGTTGAACAGGTAAAATCTGGCTGGTTAAAAGCGGGGAAAATCACTCCACAAAATTCACCGTAACTCGCAACACATCGCAACGAGACTTCTGAGCGCTGTTTTTTACACTCAAACGCGATTTTAGACCTGTTGCAAAAATCGTTCGACGCGTACCTCAAGCTCGTATCAACCACCGGCACTACCGACCACAGAGAACTGATCCGAAAATCGGAGAACGCCCGTGGCTTCCCTCCCACTACATTTCTCGAATTTGTAACAAGTTCGAAACTACACCGTCAGGTGGCGGCACGAAACAACGACAAATCGAATCTCGATGTTGCGGGCCTTTCAACGAATCAGCAGAGCCATGAATTGAATAAAAATGCATTTGCAAACACGCTGTTGATGCCTGGGGAAAGAGAATTGGACAGTGATCGTTATTACAGACAGCACGAACCCAGGATTAAAGAAAAACAGCTAGATAATGCTTGAAGGTGTTAATGAATACACATTTCTGTTTCTTTCTAATGATCAATATATTCATTTGAATTCGTTTTGCTTAGCTCCGAAGCATTTTTGTCATTACGTGCTAATGACGGGCCCAACTGACGAAAACAATACATGAAAATAATAGACGATCATGGCTGGAGTTGAATTATGCCATCGTTCACAAACTGATTCACAATAATTGTCGATGGTCGAATTTAGCATCGTGATAGAAAGAAACTGCCAAAAATATTGAAATGATCTCTACCCAGTATTCCGATTAAGCAGTATTCCATTCAACGTGATTTTTATTTGTAAATTGTTAAGCGCAAAGTTATAATAATTAATATTTTAACATAGAAAACTTGTGTGTGGACTGATCGAAACGGTAATACCTCAATGTAAAAATAATTAGTCGAGACTCGTTGAACCACCTATTATTCTTATGCCAAGGATGTAATATCGGAAATTCAAGCAAATTATTTCACAACCTCAACCCTCAATTTCCAATTTCGTAACGAATATATTTTTTAAATTATAATGATCTGAGTTTTTCTTATGACACTTCGAATCGCAACCCAGTCCAACCTTTTGTGACATTAGTGCGATTTTGTTACTTCAAATTGGTGAAATATCCGTCGCTAATCTCCGAAATTAGCAGCTGTTGGCATTCATAGTCGGTAGGTGTGAAGACCGACTAGAAAATTAAATGGTATACGTGAATAAATGTTAAAAAATCAGTCGGTAACCGTAACTTCTTTGCTCCCTGAAGCACGATCATTTTACCAACATAAATGACTACGGGGCAAACAGTTCGTAGGTGACGCTGCATTAATGAGCTGCCTGTGCTGCGATCTACTTGTATTACAGTTCAGTGGTCTCGTCGGTTGTCACCGCGATTTAAAGATCGCGATTCGAGACCAGTTTTTTGCCTGTCAGTCTGCGCATCACGCGCATTAACGTTAGCTGTATTCTTGATTTCGGTAAGTTAAAATTTTGTATTTAAATATGATTTCAGTATTACTATCGTCGAATAATTTTGGAAGACGATTGATTATCGATATATAGGATAAATATAACAGTTATTATAACAGTAATTTACTATTTTGTCGACCGTGAAGAATTATTTAAATTTATCCTGACTATAACAGAAAATTATTTATATGCTAAAACAATTTATTGCTCGTTGATTATTATTTCTGTATTTTCTGTCCAACTAAGCATTTATTCAATATATCTTGCTTCTGGGCACAACTCGATCAATTCTATTTCTATCAGAGTTCAACGTTCGTTTAATTTATTTGTTGTATTAAATCTGAAACATTTTTCTATCATTAGCTTATGGACTTTTATTTTTTTAAACTCAACCTTGCGAGAAGGTATAGCGATAAGGCAAGGGGAGTATAAGTTTCCTAAGGTCATTAAGCCACAACACAGATGATAAGAGTACTTGAGGTCAAAACTGATAGCTTTGTTAAGCTGTCTACAATTTGTTACAGATATAGGATCAACATGGCGGGGATCACTGCCAAAGTAACCCTAGTTTTGTTAGGTATGTACTGAATAAATAAAATGCTATATAAAAAATAAATGCACTAAAATTGGTTCGCAGAAATTCATATCAATTTTGTACACTCCATTCCTCAGCACAAGACGCTTGCCATTCCATGGCCAAAAAACATTTCTTGATTCAATCGTGGTATTCGAAAAGTCATTTGCTTAGTTCTATTTGAATACTACTTTCTCAGTTAGTCGGGTCGTTGCTCAAGCCAAGATAAAAATACCGCAATTGTGTATATATAGCCTGCATGTTTGGCATGCATCATGCAATAGCATTGTTGGTCAAACAGTAACAATGTTAGACACGATATTATAAGGTACATGATGCTGATGTTATCACATAGTTATGGTTATGGTCTAACGCCAGTTATATTTATAAATTCTGGTATACGATCACATTTCATCCGTGTACTAACGATGATAATTCTGCATTAGATTTCAGTGGATCAGCAAATCTAAATTGCGGACTTAGCGACACTCATCCAGTGTATACAATTTCATATTGAAAGTACAATATTCGCATATTTTATTCTATTTTAACAAAATTGGAATGGTTTAAAAAAAATGCAATGTACAATCTGCTTCATCATCAAATTGTTATAAAGTTGCCACACAGGTTTATAAAAGTGAACTGCAGCGATGTTAGTCTTATTATTAGCTTCATGAAGCTTGACGAAATCCTTTCACGACATTCAACAACCTTTGAAAATGTTCATTGACATTATCGCTTGTTTTAGAAGTATAGTTTTTCTTTTTGTAGGAATTTCTTGTGCTGTTGCTGGAAAAGTACCAACCTTTAGTACCGCATATTCAGCAAAGGGAACACTTTATATACCTTATGCAGAAATTCGCGAACCATTTTATGCATGGTATGACTCTAACAGAGGATCCAGCCGAATTGACTACTATGGTGGTATGTATTATTTCACCCAGTAAATACTTGTTTTCATGTATATTCAAAAAATCATGTAATTTCTTGTTCTTACTAATTACCTACCAATAGCAGCTAGGTAGCTACAATTTTTTTTTCACTACTGATCATGAAATTTCGTATTTTTATCGCCGATAGGAATGGTAAAGACTTATCAGTTGGCGAAAGAAGGTGAAAACGGTATTTCTGTGAAGTTGGCTCCGATCACAACTGAAACTGATATCAATAAGGAAACATGTCTTCAAGTAAATGGAACCAGCGACTCTAAAATACTTCCACAAACAATTATTCCCGATGCAACTGGAATGGAGGTAATTCGCGCTAAAACACTACGGAGTTTATCATTTTCATGTCTATCATAATCTTATTGCTCATTGTAATTAAACAATTTTTCAATAGTGCATCGGTGAAGAGATTATCAATGGACTTCACTGTGAGAAATGGCGACGTGTAGAAACTTTTGGAGAAAAAGCAAACAAGTACACATTGTGGATTCGTTACAAGGTTTGTTAATTTTTTCAAAGATGTTGACAGTGGTTTAATTTGTCATTAAATGCAATAATGCCGTCAATATTTACATTTACAGAAATCGCCGAAATATCCACAAGTTAAAGAAGCTATACCAGTCAGATATGAAATGCGCGGATTCAACTCTCTTCTTGGTTCCCACTACGACCACTACTACTTGGAGTATGAGTGGTATTCATTTGATACACCAAGTGCTGATGTATTCGAAATCGCCGAAAGTATGTTCAACGTATTAGTTGCATTTTTATCTTTAGAAATGAAATTTTTTTTCTCTAATATTCACTGTCATATACTATTTTCATTTATTCACCATTTTTAGATGATACTTGTGTTACATTTCCTGGGCCAGGGGAAAACCATATTTACACATTCAATCCGATGCGCGAATTCGTCCATAATTATGACGAACATGTAAATACTGAATTTGATCATTTTGGAAAGGCACATAAAAAGCATTATACAACCGAGTTGGAACAAAAGCGTCGGAAGGAAGTTTTCAGACAGAATTTAAGGTAGTGCCTAGAGTAACTGAATAATCTTGGAGGTCACAGGGCAGCAATTAACGAATTACTAAATAGAGACTTGTTCACCGAAATTAATTCATGTTATATAGGTACATTCATTCTAAGAATCGTGCAAACCTTGGTTACCAATTACAAGTTAATCACTTGGCTGATCGTACTGATTTGGAAATGAGGGCTCTCCGTGGAAAGCAATATACCAAAGTATCTGACAACGGTGGCCTTCCGTTTCCGTACAATGTAGATGAAGTTCAGGATATTCCTGAATCTATGGACTGGCGGTTGTACGGAGCTGTTACTCCTGTAAAAGGTAAGGCAATATTGATTTTTCAGCACATCTTTTGTCTTTCACAATCATTACAATCAAGTTTATTCCTTGTGAAATGTTTTAGATCAATCCGTGTGTGGCTCTTGTTGGAGTTTTGGTACTACAGGTGCTGTAGAAGGTGCCTACTATGTAAAATACCACAAACTACTCAGACTTTCCCAGCAAGTGAGTGAGACTGAACAGTTGTTTGACAATTATATTGCGAATACTCACTATGAATACATAAATCCCTGCTCAAAACAATAATCAACAATAACGTATAGGCCCTAGTTGACTGTTCCTGGGGTTTTGGCAACAACGGTTGTGATGGTGGTGAGGATTTCCGAGCGTATCAATGGATTATGAAACACGGTGGCCTTCCAACTGAGGAAGATTATGGCGGTTACATAGGACAGGTATTGGATTGTATTCAACCATCTATTTTTTCTCATTTCATAAACGATTAAAAATCAACATATACTTGTTACCGATCTACAATTTAGGATGGATACTGCCACGTCGACAATGTAACTCTGACCGCGAAAATGACTGGATTTGTCAACGTGCGTTCGGGTGATCCTAAAGCGTTGAAAATCGCAATTGCTAAACACGGCCCCGTCTCGGTTGCCATCGACGCATCTCATAAGACGTTTTCATTCTACGCTAATGGAGTTTACTACGAATCGGCTTGTGGTAAATCATGATGATGAGATTATATGATCTGACTATAGGACAGTTACCCAATGGGTTTTCACACATTGTTTTATTCTATTTTACAGGAAATACCGAAAAACAGTTGGATCATGCCGTATTAGCAGTTGGGTATGGTACCTTAAATGGTCAAGCGTATTGGTTGGTGAAAAATTCCTGGTCCAATTATTGGGGAAATGACGGCTATGTTTTAATGGCACAGAAAGATAATAATTGTGGCGTTCTAACTGCACCTACATACGTTTCTTTTGATAAGAAGTGATACACTTATGGCTGGAATCCAGAAATATTTTTTTATATTCTTTTTGACTATTAAGTCTGCTGTTAATGGGCAGGTAAACAATTATGTGTGGAGCTTTGATCAAGCATAATGAATTTAATAGATAATTAAAGAATTTTAGTACATAGTTTTAGTAAGGGAAAAGTGTAATTTGATACTGATTCAATAAAAAAATTGTTATCACGTACTGATGTGGTGTGCTTTGCATGTATTTATCTTCATAGTTTCATATTCCGTAATGCAGAGAATGATTTAGCGACATGTAGCTTAGATAAGCAACGATCAATCGAGCACCAGTTTTCAGGTCTGAATTTAAGCATGTATGAACTACATTCTTTGCTATTTAAAATTCAGTGCTCAATTCTTAATTTTACAGTATGTACCAAATGGTATTATCCATTTCTCACGCTCTACCCATGATTTTCATTAAAGTTACTTAATGATTTTAGATCGATTGTGAATGGAATAGTTTTTATTGTTATGTAGATAGTAACAGTTCATCTGTAGTATGTAATAACGAGCAGCATTGGTTTTACAAAGTAAGTAAGTCGTATGAGATTCAGGTGCGTTTCAATTCTTTAATTTCACATAATTTCTGAAGAGTCGAATCTGGAAGATATTTCAAGTTAGATTTACATAATTCATATCAATAAAAATTTAACTAAATGAAGATTTACTCTTTACTCAAGAACAGAAGTAACGTAAGCTATTCTTTCACCAAATAACTGTCACTTGTAGAAGCAGCTTAACAAGTAACTCAAACTCGTCAGCAAACCTCGAAAGTACGAATCTTACAAAGATAAGCCTTGTTCTCTGCAAATTTTTGAATATGTAAAAGGTTTCAAACCGTTTATAAGTCGTAATCGACGAATTTAAATAGTGAGACTTTTAAATAAAAATTGTCCCCCGTTGACTAGCTCGATTCAAATAACGATTTTCTAATTTTGTTAATTTGACATGGGACATAAAAATTTCCGTCAACACTTTGGCGCTTCTACGTAAAATATTTGAATATCGAGTGATTTCTTCTTATTGGCATATACAACAGGATCCGAATTATAAAGATATCTGTTAGGTAACAATCATATCGACTAATCAATATTTAGGAAACGAAATAAACAATGAGAAAATAATCTACCAGCTGGAGGGACTACTCTTCAGCTGCTCTTGATTAAAATCATTATCCAGAAACAAGTATATAGGTACTTAAATATTTAAAACACTATAATACATAGAAAGGTACAGTGTAACGATTAATTCGTACCGTGTGAGCTGAATATTTACGATAATTTTTTTCTTAAATATTTTTTCTTCAATGTTATTGAACTATAGTTTACCTCCGTATGATCTGTGAAGGTATAAAAAAATATGAGTTTATTCGCTTATTCAATTATACTATATTTGACGTGAACATGGGCATCTTTTGTGCTTTATATGTAACTTTATCTTAAATTCTACAACATACAACGAAGATAAATACATCTCAGGTAAACGATCAATACAAAATCGCGCATTGGTTTCGCACAAATTAAGCGTAACACTGTCGGGATATCAATATATTGTGCACAATTAATTTGTGCTAGCGGAATGTAGAAATGGAAAATCTTTTCTTTCATTATTAATGTAGAAATAACAAAGTAGGTCAGTAATTTCTTCAGGCACGACTGTAGATTAGACGAAAAGTCATCCTCGTTACATGCTACACGTTGCAGTGCTAATTTCTTTCAGTACGTTACATTCGATACGATGGAATACTCTATATTTAAGGACAAAACTGTCGTGTAGAATATTACGTTACGCACTTATCGCATTTATCATCCATTTTATACTCTTAGGCCGCTGTAAAATTCGTAATGCCTTGTGGAACGAACATGAGTTATTAATTTAATATTTTTTGCTACGCGTTTAGAAAATGTGGGGTATATTTCAATATTCATGTACGCAAATTTGGCACGAAAATATTTCTATTAAGGCGTCCTGAGGATTTCTCAGATGTTTACCATTTTTCATCGTTATCGTTTGTATATTTGTTTATTATTTTTTTTTTTTTATAGACGAAAATTTGGAGTGTCTGTAAACCGGGACACATGTATGTTCGACTGTACGGTCGTGCCTTAAGCAGGGTATTTTTTTTTGTTTTGCATCATCGCCATAGATAATGGAACAAGTATACTCACCAGCATTTAGTTAGTTCAACAAAAGTTGAGAAACTTTTCGGAGATTTCAAAATGCACAAACAGCACTTTGATTGCTGAGAGGCGTTCAATGCTGACTGGCCTCTTTTCCGTTTGTTATTTATATCGTATACACTCAATAATAATTGCTACATGTCTAGTTAAGTACATTTAAATGACACCTTACATCTTTTTTCATATTTTTCCCTCAACATTTCATATCTATACACACACACAGAAGCTCGCTAATGTTTGTTTCGTTTAAAAATTTTCATATAATTATAGATATAATTTAATTGTTTACTTTCGTTTTCTATCACTTGTGGACCCTGGACCAATACATCGCGTACATCCGATTATTGGTTAATTTGGCCGAGTTTCGAGGACGCGCGATCCCCGATATGCATCGTATATAGTACGTATAACAAATACATAATAGGAATGATATTCCAGGTTCTAGAAAAGATGATTACCTCGCTGGTAAGAAAGGAGAGCAGAAAATTCAACAGCAGATTCAAAATGTTTTACTTGCAATGAGTGTAGAGGAGGCCGGGAAAAAGTGACTGTTGGATTTTCGAACAGTATTTACATTTTTTTTCTCTTTGTTAATTTTTTTTTTTTTTATTTCGTTTGGGATTCGAAAAAAAAATTTTAATTACCGTCGAGTGTCGGTAAAACAATATTTCTAGTAAAATCTGTCCAGAAAATGAGGTAAATAATGTATCTACGAAATTATTGCAGAACTGCGGCTAGCCGCGAATAGAAATATGAAATACCTTTGCCAATTTCGGTACTCTCCGATCAGTTAGCGAAGGTGCATCTTGACTAGCGACACCGTTGATCAATGGCATTGTTTATTAAAATAATTTTCAATATATCTTTTCTATTTTATAGAAAGCCCATTTCCAGAGCGTTGTACAACGCCTGGGTGTCGGAATGACTGTTGATACGCCAAAACGGAAAATTGTGCGCCCGGGCAGCCGTTTCTTCGTCAGATCCGTCGCCGATCACAACGTACGTACATCTGCGTCCAAATCTGGCCACAACTCGACCGAAGCAGCTCTCCTTTCCTGAAAAATTTTTACTGGAAATTGTCCCGTTTGCCCTAATCTCGAAAATGGCGATGGTATTTGAAACTCGCCACTCACCACATAGTATCGTTTTATCTTACCGATTTTTGTCGCTGAATAAATGTTCTCTATGGGAAATATTCCCCCGATTCCGAATAATAGTACTTTTGATAAGGCTGGTACGAGTTGGGTAGTGGTTACCAATATGTTGATGCAGTGACTCCTCTTGTTTATTAAATTCAAACATTTTACGGCGGAAGTCAGCCAATTGTCGGTCAATAATTCAATTTCCGTCCTCAACTGAAGCCACTGTTCTCGCTTGGCAGCCCCGAGAAGACCGCCCACGTTGTTTCGGTAATTACAATAAATTTCTTTGATCTTCCGATAGCGAAAGGCCAATTTTCTCATCCAGTCGACGCCTCCTCTGACGCCGGAAGCCAGACATATACCGTTGTTGGCCGATGCGCACTGAAAACCGTCGGTGGCAAAGTTGTACGACGACAAGTCTTGCCCATTGTCATCCGACGACACGTCGTCTACATGGACCTGATCACAGTCCTGCAAATATCAAAAACATATCTCTTATGTCTCGAACTTCAAAGTATAACGTCCGCGGTTCACCGGAATCCGTCAAGTTCCCTGCGTATTTGTCAGATTGAAATTGTGTAGAAAAATGTCTGCTATAATTTACCCACATTTCCATCAGATTTTCTTTATAATAAATATTCACATCAAATTTAATGCGACGGGTTTAACGTAATTAGGACAGGCATACGAAACAAAAATATTTACTCACAGCACTCACCTCGACGTCATTGAAAAAGAAATGCGTGTCGGCCAAGTTGTAGATCATTTCCTCCATCCGATAAGCGAGCTGGGCCAACAGCGGCGCGTCTTTTCCATGCTTCGTCGCGAATTGTCCGGTAAGCAGAGAGTGGAATACAACTATGGTTTCGTCCAGGTCCCAGATGAATATCCGGTCCGGCCCGGCTTCCGTCGTGTCCGCGGAACCGATACTGTTTCCGCTTCCGCTCTGCCGTCTTCCGCGTCTGCAGGGCTTCGCCGTCGCCCCTGTGTTAAATATCCTCTTTCATTACCCTCCCCCCTCACATGGCAGGTAAACGCGGCGTACGGGATAATTACACCTACGTTTCCAAACTCTTACTCGATTTTTCAATAATCCTAAACGATTTATGCTCGGTACAATCGTTGTAGACGTAATAACAAAATGTAATTACCCTCCACGCTGGTGGTTTCCCGCGTGGTGCTAAGATCGTTGGTTTCGTGAGATGGCGGGTCCAAAGTAAGCGCCGATTTCGAAGAGTCGTCTTGAAATAAAACCCAAAATAAATTGTCAGCTTTTGCGAAACACGCAGGTCACAATGAAGCCAGATTGAAACTGTACTCGATAAAGAACCGGCTTATTACTAATTTTAAACTAAATCATTCCTCGATGATACACACCGCATTAAGAAATGTATATTAATTTCCTTTAAATGACAAATCATTGTGTCGTACCTGTGAAATTTAAATTGCTAATGTTGAATGACGGGGGTGTCGTGTGATAGCCAGGCATTGGATAGTATCCGGAATACTGCAGTGGAACTCTATCATTTCCGTAAAGGGTGCTGCTGTAAGCGCTGTAGTCTAATTTCTAAAATACAAATGCATAAAAAATAAAAAATGCATGCGAACATCGTTCTGTCGGATATTATTGTTCGTGAAACAATTTGTGCCGAAGGGGGGGAATCGACGTCACATCCGACGCAATGCTGTTCGATTTTCCGACAAGACAATTCAGGATCCTTCGTCCTTAATTACGATACGTACTTGGGATGCCGACGATATATTTTGCCCGACAGATGGAAATGTGGTGGATCCACTGTTGTATCCTGCATAGCTCGAGTACTGAGCCATAGCACCAGGGGCGGTGTACGAGCTCAGGTAGGAACTCTGCAGCGAAGTATTTTTCGAGCTCGTTGTTGTCCCGTAACTCGGTGAATTGTACAAGCTGAAAGTATCGCCGGTTGGTTAATCACCTCTGATCTTTCGAAATTTTTCTCCAAAAATCTAATCGAATAATTTTCGTATCTCGCAGTGCCAAAATTTAGCCATAAGAACAAGAAACGATCACTCATTTTGGCCAAACCGTCGATCCTACAGCACCAAGGTTCGTGCGAATTCAATAAGACGAGCAGGAGTATTGCAAAATTTTTATATCTATCATGCTTTGAAGCGGCTTGAGACTCCGTTATAATGTTTGTGCAAGATTCAGCGTTGGAGAGTCAAGTGTCACGGATCGATCGAGCGTCGAGTCGAGTGAAACTTATGCACATTCGTACAGTATAGATACTGTTTATTGTATTACGCGTGCGTGTAGCAGCGGACTCGGAGCGATCTGTCTCGTAACTTGAGGCATAATGTTGAGAATGCAATGCAAGGCGGCCTGGATTATTAAAACCTCGTTGAGAAACATAAGTATATAGTAATGACGAAACACACGCAACGTGCCTGTTGTAATATTGATTTGCTCCGTACAACGAACTGTAGTCGGCCTTCTCCATGGAGTCAGGATACTCTTCCTTGTCTTCGGCACTTTCATCGATGTAAAGTTCACCCCCCGGAACGTTGTCGCTTTCCGGGCACTCTTGGACCTCGTTTTTGACCTCGGTGTCTGGAAAATTTCGCGCTGTTACGCACCGCTTCACATGTAAACTTGTTGTTGTAACTTGATTACTTCAAGGATCATTTGTTCTGTTATCTATTTTATTCGGATTATCGATATAGGGGTGCAGGTGTCATCCAAGATGCGATTCTTCAGTGCCGATTGAGATTTAAGAACGCCCTCCGTGCGGCGAAGAAAGAAACGTAGGGGGCCAAAGATTTTATCTACCATTGTTCGTGGTGCGCGGATGCTGGACGGAGGCTTCCGTTGACGAAGACACGTTGCCAGCATTGTCTAGAACCCCGGCCGGTTTCGTGGGATCATTGTCTTCGGTTAACATATCACCTTATCTGGAACATAAGCGCATATTATACCGGTATATTTGTCGAATGAAAGATTTGAAACTTCGATCCGCAGACCGGATTCCCTTGTATACGGGTAAAATCAACAGTTGTGGACTGTATGACTCTCCCGATATGCACGATGCGAATTGTTTTAAATCTCTTCTCATATATGCCAGGAAATATCTTATGATAAAGTGGTCAATGTGGATCCCGGACTTTATGGATTCCGTAAAGCGACCACCAAGCCGAGGTGCGCCTGCAGGCATAGTTAGGGTATCGGAGAGATAGCCGATGCACTGCCTGCTGGAGGGTACTCAAAAATTCATTATTGGCGGCCAATTGCGTGTCTGGGAGGTGGCAAGGTACGGTGGAGGCGTACCAAGATCGTTCCTGGCGAGCCAATGAAACTGCCTTTCGCTGCGTTTATGTTACGTATTTTTCATGTTGCCAGGTCACTGTCTACGCTGCGCTCCGCCTTTCCTACCTGCGAACACCTAATACTGCACATCAAGTTTTTCCTCGAGCCTTAAAAGTGCGATTTTGTGTCAGAAATCATGATAGATAGATGTAACCCCGGAAATTCCATCTTCACGGTTACGATATCGAAGCTTTTGTTACGTCCCGATTTTCTGTACACTCCACACCTTTACCCAACAAGAATTAAAGTCATGTTCAATTAATAAATGCTAGAGCGATGCGTCGTTTGTAAACAACAAAAAAGCTACTTCTTTCTGAGTCAAGCTTAGCATTCCTACCGAAACGAGCTCAAACTCGGTAGGTACGAAGGTACAGAATCAACCTCACGTACCTGTAAAAAAAAGTTACAGTGTAGCGTTTATGAAAAGTGTTCAGTTGTCCGTGTTTAAATAAAGATTTTAAATACGCACTCTTTATATACAGACCGCAGCGTTCTCGCGAAGAATACTCAAGAGCTGGCCACTTTTCGCAACGTCGACAATTAATTAGACACCCAGACTAAGCAGTCGCGATTAGATAAGCACAGTCCAGTGCTTGCCTGGGGAATGGATAAGAGGCCCGGTCTTTAATTCCGTGCCAGAACCGGCAGTCCCTGCCCTTTGGAATATCCACCTCTTAAGATCAAAATTTTTGCACGTTGGATGTGAGCGTAAGGGTGCAGGGAAATCTGTATTGTACATGGATGTAACTGTAGTTTATATGGATTGTCATGTCGGATGGGATTAGGCAGGACCAATGTGCCCGGACTTCCTGTCGAAGAACCGCAAATCGGTGGGCTTATTTTCGTATGCTACGCGAGAAGATCGCGAATCCCGCGGCGAAGTCCCGTGGCGAAGTGATTCTTAGCAACAAAACCGGTATCGTCGTTTCAATATGCATATGCGTTTCGGCACAGGTGTAGTGAATTTATTACACGTACGTCAATATCGTACAAGTTAGGATGGCAGAAATTTCCGAGAATTAGATTAATGCTTTGTTGGAATCAAGAAAATTAGACGAAAAGGACGTTCGACGGACACAAGGGAAAGTCTGTCGTCCTTCGAAGTTTTTTATACGTCGGAATTGGAACAGTTTGGAAAATTCTTTGATAGTTTTTACAGAGAATTTTCGAATAATTGTATACCTAGAAAGGGTTCGAGCTACAAAAATATCTGCAATTCTAGGGTTCCAATAATTAAAAGTCAAATGTATTCGGGAGTCTCGTGATGAACTTTAATTTGCACGTCAATGTGCAGAGATTTTCCACAAAACTCGTGAATAAATTCAGAATAATTTCTACGTACGTTGACGAAATTTTTAACAGAATCTAAAAACCTGTATTTTACAAGTAAGACAATGAATGCCGGTCCAACATGCAGGAACAATAAACTTTTCCACGAGTGCGAAATGATATTTGACTGCACTATATATCCGATCTCTCGCATATGTAGGTGCACGGATTGTTTATTTCATTCTGTGCCGGAGAAGGTGTAAACTTTTTCAGCTAACAGTGGTTGTCCGTTGCGCAGCCGCACGTGATGACTCACAAAGTTTTTTGAAACTCGATACGTTCCTTGAAGAAATTTAGTGCCGCTGTAGTGTAGCCGGTTACGCGATTACACTTTGACTGCATGTATCATTCAGCGCGAATTCAATCGTCCACTTTGATTTGTCAGTGCGGAAGTTACTTCTCATACGCCAAGGTAATAAAAGAAACGATGCTCTTCAATAACAATTTTTAGCGGAAGAATATCGCCACTGTGAATCGCAGAATTCAAACACTAGTTCAAGTGATGAGTGAGCTTTTTTCAATATATAAGTAGACTTGTTGGATTATTTTACAAAATGTAATGGATATTTCTCTCTGTTTCATTATTTTTCTCCCAAAAATGAAATTCACTCGATTTACACATCTTGCACTTACCGTTTTATCGTATAATCGTGGAACGAGTGAATTCGACTAGTGATAAAATTATACCAAATCAAATGAATAAGGATTCAATCACACCGTATCTATAACCATAATTAAAGTGTCCATTTATGTTTACATTCGATGGTTCATTGCCATAGGATCATGTACAAAATTACCGCGATGGGATAACTCTCTTCGTACTAATAAAACGTTTGGAGCCTGTAATGTATACTGCGATCACGATACACGGTGCAGTCGAGGTTTACGCTGCATGGAACTTACCACTCTATGCAAGTAGATACGTGCATCCACATACCTCAAATAAATATGAGCGGGTTATTTCTTTATCAAGAAAAAGTGCTTAGAGCTGCGGAGGGTTTGTCAGCAGTGTGACCTGCAACGGTGATAAATAGCAAAACGCATCCGACCCTGGCTTGTCTTTGAGTCGGTGTGAAGATGGCTGTAACGATTTATTAAATTCTGCCAAAAAGCGCATTCTACACGCGTCCCTACCACTAATTATTTCGTATCTATCTCCGTGACTATCGACCCGTCGGTACAACTGAGATTCGAATCAGGATTCAGAATATCCTGTACTACGTATAGCTTAACCCGTCTTATACGGCCGCTCGTGTTTTTTGATGGAAAGTTGTTTTTTCTCTCCCATTTATTTTATTTTCTTTTTTACATGCCGAAGCTTTATGCAGCCCGGCGGTCGGGGACAAAGAACAAAGAAAATCCCCCGTGACTTCGGATGTCACCCGCAAGACCGGGCCAACCTTCGCTTAGTTTTTTTTTTTTTTTGGTTCTTTTTTCATTTCGTCGAAAATTTGTCACTTTACGCAACGTGCAAAAACACATGCAGCACATTTGAGCTTGTAGGCCTAGACAACGTAAATTAAACATACCGCTACGCCAAAAATACCGTTTTAATACGTAATTAAACAACTTTTGCAGTTTCTTTGTACGGGGAACGATACAAAGCCCTTCGACACGCTCAAAATTTTCCCTCATAAATTCTAGTGAAACTTTGAAATGCATAGCTGATCGCCAAGCCTGCATGAGCTGGGGTCAAATTTATACTATTACAAAGCACAGAAATATACTCACGCTACAAGCATTTGGGTCTGAATTTTTCTCTCTGATACAAACCGGAGGTATAACAATTACGAAACTAATTTAGGTATACGTTAATTGTATGCGATTATAAATCATGCCGTTTCTTCCAAAATTAAATTCAGCTATTCATGCATTGAAGGTGTATGTTTTTTGATTTACCGATTGCGTGGAAGACCAATAATAAAGTAATTAAAATCGTCGGAGACCGTTTGGCGAGAATCGAATCAGGTGGAACAAAGTTTGACAATGTATTTTCAAGTTTTACTAAATGATCGGCGAATATACCTATACTGTGGCAGAGGCAGGCGAAAATTTTTTATTGTAAACTCTCAGAGTTATAGTGCAACGAGAGAGCTAGCGCCTCGTTACTTGTATATGCTAGTGCGATTGTTCTCTTTACCAATTAAAACGTATTAGCGTTGACGAGGTAAACTGGGAGGCACAATGAGTTACACATGACCAAATAAGCGGTTCAAAGTTTTTAATTGTCAGTAACACGCGGACTATTTGAACCCAGGGTCGACACTGGCATAATTTCTACGTATTTCTATTTTCACAGAGATGGCATTTGAGTTTCAAGTGTCTCGAATACACGTGTCGTACAGATACTGTAATAATATTTACCTGACCCGAGAATTTTTTCAGGACTCGATAACCGCTGTTAACCGAAAAATATCTTAACTCTAACATTTCTAAGTATTGTTTGCCATCTACCTGTTGACGTACGTTATCGATCATCAAATTCCCCCGCATATGTAGGTATGTACACGCATCGCGTACTGTGCCTCAACGGCGTCTTTTACTTATTATTATCTAGCTTGCTGCGAATGACAATCAATTATGCACGTGACGTCGGCGTCGCTTAGATTACGATACACATTGAAATATTCCATGTCCGTAGGATTGCACGATATAACACGTAACTGCAGCTGGGCAGATTTTGCGCTCATAATTACATAACTCCTTGGTTAGTTAAAATTTTAGCAAAAACATGCAAACGACAGACGATAACTATTTGTTCAAAACAGCATACCGATTTCGATATTTCTGCACGTGTAGTAACTTCGAATAGGTGCACGTACCGAGGCTCGGAATTTCAACAGTCACGTCGATGGAACAGGATTGAGACGTCGTTGCCTCAATTATACAAATACACCACATGCCGCAGTAGGTGTTGATAATCGTTTGCCATCGACGATGGAAAATGAGTTTACACAGTTACACAAAGGTCGTCAGTGCAAAGGTACGAACATCGAGTACGCGAGAGAATCGTGTTTGTAATTCGATTCGTGGTTCGTACAAACCGGAGATGAATCTGACTGACTGCAGGATACACGATAAGAACGAAGGGTAAGAGCGAATCGTCGATCGGCTAAAGTACGATATTAATTATATTTCGCGGAGAGTTTGCAACTAGGACTCGCGGGGGTAGATTGATTCTCGTCTAATCACTCAATCGTCTCTAACCTTGGTTCTCCGTAGTCGGCGAGCCTTGGTAATCCAATTAAAACTTTGGCACAACCACCATCCTCGCCGCCATCCGGTGCACACACTTTTTTTTCACACCGCAATTGCCGGCCGTGGATGTCAGCGGCGACGCCTCCGCGATGAGGATGTGGAATCCCGAGACGAGGAGGACGACGTCAGGTCCCTTCGCAAGGGTTGAAGCGAAACATTCCCGTTTCAGAGGGTGTGCTTGCGGAGCGGCGATACGGGCGCGTGGGTATAAAACGATACGAAGCTAGTGTTTTTAAAAAAAAAATTTATCCCTCTATCGAATACCCGCCCCGTACTTCTCGGGGCCGAATTATACCGATCCGGAACACAACGCGCTCCCCGGCCTCGAATCGTACTCGCTCCTGCTGCGTGGATTCTATCGGCTCGGCCGAGTGTGATGCTGCTGCAGCCTGTGGAGTTCTGAGCATGCGAAATGTCGCCTGCCACCCCCGCTCCGTAGTCACGTGGTCTCTCCTCTCTCCTCTCTCTCTCTCGTTCACCGTTAATCGGAGAGAGACGGGGTCCCGAGAGCCGTGCGAGAAGGACGGAGGATGGCCCCGACGAAGAGGGTCAGCGCGAGGGGTGCCGGGGGTGGAGGGGGACCCTCGAGGGTCGACGAGGACGCCGACGGCCGGTGGAACGGACGCCGGGAAAGGGGGGAGGCATCATCTTATTAGAATAATTGTCACTCGCTTGGCGTTACGTCGACCTGCGGATGCCCCCCGCTGCACTTCGTTCTTTCGATTATTAACACCTAACACCCCGTTTCACGCCCCCGCCGACCCGCAAAACCCCGGGTATAGGTGCGAAGGTCGGGACCCTCGTCCCCACGCCGGGATATTCCGGAGAAACGGCGATCTGCACGTCTTCTTCATCTATCGATGTACGTATTTCCCCACATCTAGCTCGAGCTTTTGCATTGTGTTTACTATATGTATAACGTTGGCACAAATGCGACGCAGGTGAGCGCTGAAAGCTCGGTGAACCGCAAGCGGTAATTTTTTGGTTCGTTTGAGCGACGCGGGTCGGGCACAGGATGAATCCTGACGGACTATAAACGCCGGGATTTTTTCGGCTTCGAGGAATTTCACGGCGTATACGAGTGGGTCGGTGATTAGGGAGATTCGGAGATTAAGGGATTAAGAGATTTAAAGATTAGACGCGCATCGCTTGGCGGGCAGACTGCAAAGCCAGCCCGTCGTGGGCTTGCTATTTCTAAACAACTTATATACAAGCAATTGCAAAGTGGCTGCTGCGTGCAACGGATTAGGGGCTTTCTTGCAAACTATGGGTGATGCAGGCGTTTTTTACTCACGATTATAGGCGAATGTGCATCCTGCTTACGGCCCATGGGGTCGGAAAGGAGAAACACTGTGCAGTGCTTACGTCAGATTACCATTCCGCACACTGCCTGGGGCTGCGGGCTACACTGCTCCCCTTGGGAAGGGAATTAATTAATGATTTTTGGACCACGAGATGAGGGGCGAAGGCCCGTGTATGTTCTTCGGTGTAGGCACAACGTTATTCCATTGCACCCTGTCGAGTATAAGTCATGGCGCGATGCTAGAATACATAAACAATCGTACTGCAGATCGAGGCGTTATCTCCTGTCAGTTCCGTGTGGTTTTATACCGATTCAATTGAATATTCGCCATATCTTGCCTGGTGTTTGCACGTCATTGCATAGATTTTACACTGAAAAACCAGTAATTAATTTCGCTGATTTTGATGCGGCTACCCTAAATACTTTTCGCCGGGATGCGATTTGAGCCCATAAAACATAGCCTAACTAATTTGATTTTGAAACATTTTTTTACTTTGTTACTCAAATAATTCGAAAACTTCTAGGCTGATCGTATACAATATTTAGTCTGTTCTGATTTAAGAAAAGCTGCGTCGATTGAGACATAAATCATGAAAATCCGTTGAAAATCGTTCTACAGATGTCGTTGGTTAAAAAATTCCTCGCATATATACCCAGGCATTCAGCAGAAAATAGTTGGAGGTGATTCTCTAAGCCTTGTAACGTCGAGATACTAGCGATAACGCAACTTTTCACTTCAAGGGTGATTATAATAATTTTCAATCTTTCTTTCTCTTTGAGAAAAGAAGTGGGAAGGTAAAAATAGCATACGTATATGTTGGGAACAACTGTAGGATAAATAGTTAGAACCACCGTAGTTGGCGAAAATAAAAAACGCAGTTTTATGTACTGTAAAATTGGAATGTTTTGCGATTGACCCAACTTTTAAAATATTGTGAAAGATAATAGTTATGATTACTGTATACTATTACAATCAGTAGTGAAGACTATACGCTTATTGTTACAATGACACATGGCGTTGCGTATGGTCAAATATTTGCTGTAATAATCGTTAAAAAAATACGGAGAAACAATAACATATCAGCATACTTATCTATACCATAATTTCGTACGAATAGCATATTCGACTAGGAAAACTAGATCAATATTAATGCGTCATAATCAAAGCACCGACAGTAATGACGAACCAGTGCTATTTTAGCTCGGTTAACTATATGGAAAATCAGAGATTACGAAGCACTTTTTTAAGTGGAATGTGTTTAAGGAAAGAGACCCGTAAAATTTTCGTTACACTGAGTTTTCTGCCCTGAGTCATTTCAATGACGAAAAACCATTCCGAACTTGACACGATTGTAAGCTTCAAAAGACTACCAAGGTGAAGTACTGAACGAAATGAATAATAAGTCTTATCGCAACACCCTATAACCTCGAGAAATCAAGCTCTTTCTGTCCTCTTAACAACGACGCGAGTAAACTTATCCCATCTTTGAAATCAGACAAAGACTAGTCGGTAAAAACCGCAGGTAATTGTAAGTTAGCTTTTCGCAACCGCGGTTGACGAGGACAACGAGGGTGCTGGCTTCGCAGCACGTCGCGCAAGACAGGCGGTGAACAAGAGCGTCAACCAGTTTCTTCGCTATTAAAAAAGCGAGACCCCTCACAATTGTTGCAAAATGAAAAGGCAACCCGGCGGGCCGGCCCAGCGACGATTAGGAAAAGCTGGCCAATCATCGGGAGGTAGGGTTGAATGCCCTTCTCGAGAAAACTGATTTAAAACACAAGGCAGACCCTTTCGAGAGACGAGGCGAAGGGGTGGTCTTCCACGGGGAAAACTTTTACGTACGTGTCAGTCAGGGGCGTGTGCGTTAATGTCGGTGAAAGAGCAAACGAGGCCAGGCCGAAAGAACCCAGCGAAGTCCAGGTCGAGGCAAGGTACAGGGGACACCGGGAGGTGCGTAAGTGTAAGGTAGGCAGCTCGAGGCGCATGCATGCATCGGACGTGGATACACACGTAAAAGGTGGGCGCAGGCGCAGGCAGCTGTCATCTTACACCGTGGAGGAGGCATGGAGGCATGGAGGTATGGAGGCACGGAGGCATGGGGCGGCCATTCTCAACTTATCTCTACGATCTTTGTAAACATGTCGTGAAATCTGAGTATCCCAGCATTGGCGTAGGCGCGCCGAGGACCGCGGCGTCCACTCGACGACGTCCGGACCTGTTAGGCCTCGAAGGCTCCGGTACTTCGTAGAAATCGCTCGCCGCACTCCTCTTCCTAAATGCTTCCTGCGGGTCCTCCGCTCAGCATCCCTTCTCCGTGCCTCGCACGGACGGGATATCGAGCTTCGAGTATTCGCGTGAAAATTAGTGAACGGACGCGTGTCCCACATGCTCTTGGTTCACTTAAACACGCGCATCTCACGCTCGCCTCGCGCGAACTTTACGACGATAACTTCGGCAGTAGCCGAGGGAAAATAAGGGGCGAGGAGGGAAAAAAAAGTCTTCCAACTCCGACGAGACGTCTTTCTTGTCCTTCTAAACAAAAGAACCTCTGGCCGTGCTCTTACGGGCCGATCGACGCAAATGGAAGACCGAATTCCTTCATTTTTCCTCTTCGAACAAGAGACCCGGCATCGGGTCAGATCCACTTAGCGTTTGAGGGATGGAAACCTCAAGAACTGTTAAATCGCTGCCCCGGTACTTGGATCCAGTTTCTTGTCGGAACTGCTGATTATTGTTACTCTGGGGTGTGCCGTGAATCCTGATAAAGATACAGGGTGTACCTTGAACAACTAATATACCATTAAAATAGCAGGTCACTCAAATATTCGCATATTCCATGCCGAAATCTAAATGCGTCAAGACACGGTGGGGACAATGAGCCTGATATTGAGAAAAACCAATATACAATTAATCTGTAGTTCATTCGATTCTTTACAAACTAGTGATGCAGGAAAAATATTTCAAAATATTTAAACAAGCTAACAGATAAAAAAACCGAATAATTTTTCCTCGAATACGGTGATATGTGAAATATTATTATTGTAAATTCATAAGAAGATATGTAATGTACTGAGACTGTCTTTTGTACTGTAATCAAGTGAGTTATTTCAATCGTAAGGAAATTATATTCCGCAGATATAATTGTGTTGCAATTTGAAAATTAAATATTATTTTTTCCATTTGTAATTCTGATTAATAAATACTATTTAGTTGTAAGCGTAGAATGGGAGCATATGTAATTTCTACGTTGAAACAGATCGATCGAAAGAGGTGTCTGTATGCAAATAAACATTATTACACCGATATGTGAGCTATCCGATGTAGTTCCGTAACCGCAAATCTTATATCACCAGAGAACAAAACATTCAAGTTTGATGGGATATATATGAATAGAAGTGTGAACGCTGATTGCACTGGTCTGAAAAAAAAACATTTTTTTTCTTCTTATTATTATGTGTCATTTTTATAGATTTGAGGCTCTTGATTCGAAATATAGTAATCAAAAATATGTACTACGTATACTTTTCATGTCATTTTTTTTAAGGGGGGATGGTACAACTTGGACTGTTTCAAACATACCTATTTTTAGGGGTTTTGTTTATAGAAAATGAAAACACACAGAGACATTCGAGTTTGAGCGCTGTATTATTTCAACAATATTTTAGAATTTTTTAATTGAAATTAATAATAAAATGTTGGCATGGCGCATGTGAGTAGCGATCGACCACGTTCTCATTCCGGTGGTGCAGATTTCTCGGTCATTTTTTATCCGATTGATGTGAAATCTTGAAACAATCTTTAAAACTTGTTTATCAGTGCCCCAAAAATTTTTGGGGCTACGAGTTTGAACTCGAAAAGGTGTTTCTAACTTAAAAAAGTTTTTCTATCTGTTACAAGTTGCACAGTGATGTCAGGAGATGCGCTACCGCAAAAGCGCTTGAGATCGGAGTCGTTCGCTACTTACATGTGACATGCCACCATTTTGTCATTAATTTCAATGAAAATATTTTTAAATATTCTTGAAACTATAAATAATAAAGTCCTTAAACTCAAATTGCTCTAAGTGTTTTCATTTTCTTTAAAGAAAACTCCTAAAAATAGGCACGATTTTAGACCGTCCAGGTATATACCACCCCTTAATAAAACGTAATTTTTTTACAAATTGTAATCAAACACTAATAATAGCAACAATATTTATAAAGAAAATAGTTCGAGATTTCAAAAGCGTAAACACTAAAATCGTCAGAAAATCCATGTACCTACTAGTATAGTTAGAGTTATTTTTTAATTTTATTTCGATTCGTACTGCGCGACATGAGGTCACAACGAGAACTGCGGAGGAGGATGCATTGTTGTGAAAGCGACGATAGGCGATAACTTTCTTTCTCTTTCAATAAGTTAGAACTGATTTTGTAAGTACAGATACAATTCAAATAGATTAAAGTGGTGTAAGTGCAAAAATAATACACAAATTCTAAATTTTTAACAACAAAAGAACAATCACATCATGTAATGTGTACGTGACGGTAAAAAATGGAAAGCAGATATAGGTTCGGCGTATTAAAACCCTCGTATCTATAATATTTTTGATTGAAGGAGGATTTCGTTGCAGATCTGTGTTATACGAGGAAAGGCAGAGGTCAGACATCGGCTCTCGCCTTAACTAGGTATTAGCAATTTGTGAACTAACTCTTTGTACCTACATTTGATTCTACGTTACGCAGCAAACTGTCTTTGTTTATCCGATACCAATATTCACAACTGCAGCCGGAGAGTTTCTCACAATTAAGACAATTTCATCATGAAATTCTTATCCACCGCAAATTTATTATAGAGATACGTTCGCTGATTAGGATCAAATTGACTCATTCTCGGTTGGGCGACTGTTCCCGGCTGTAAAGTTGAGACGGTAAGAAAATAAAAACCGCATGCCGCAGCCCACAAGTAATCGTTCCGCAATCTCCGCTAAGAATCGTTGTTTCCCTCCAAGCAGGGTCCCGTTTCTTTGTCCAACTTTCATACGTAGGTATAATACGATAATCTCTACCTGTTCGTTACCAGTGACCACCGAGTTTGTTGTTTGACAATTATTCGAATGAACAGCTGGTCGGAACCCCCGTCACATCTACTCTATTACAGATATCGTGTCAATGAATCCGAGATATTAACGCAATAAAGACTGTTCTAATTTAATACATTATTTTTCGATTTTGCACATGTATCCTGGGGAGAATTCTTCTTCCCAGTAAACTTGATAAACTATATTTGCGAGTCTGAATTCTTTGGAGCGATAAACAGAAAGTCTGAGAAGTATAAGAAATTTATTTAGAAAACTCAAGAATTTTCTTCGAAAAGACATAAAATTTTATGCGAAATAGCCTGAGATACTCGGTTTTTCTTGAAGTTTTTTTAGAAAAATATTTCCTTACAAGTTGAATTTTAGTAGCTCAGATTATCGCGGTAGATATTCACGCACGATCGAGAGTCTACGGGTTGTTCGGATCGAAGTTGGGCGCACTTTATTCTCGAGGTATAATCCCGGTGATTTTTCGTAAATTAACCATGCGGCAATAATTACTAGACATTTCAGAGCCAACGACACGCAGGGCAGAGCCTGAACCCGCCAGACAAGACCGCAACGACGTGAAACATAATACAATAGTTGTACCAGCAAACCGGGCCCCATGGAACAGCCAGCGGCTCGGCCGACTCAGACAACTCAGCCATGCGGAGCGGAGAACGGGTGAAGAAGGCGACGCAACGCCCGATTCAGATTACATCTGCGCTCCCTGCAATCGGCCATGGTTAATCTTTACTTATACCAGACAATCTTCCGGGCGGCATTAGGTAGGCTGTTTGCGGTGTGTGTGTAGTCTACAGTTTGCGAGTATTGCTTACATACCTATATAGCATAAGTTCGACGTCGCACAGGCTTCGTCACATTAATTAGGTGAGATATTTTGGAACAAGCGCGTAGCATTGCTTATGTGTTCGGGCTACATATAAACAATAACAATTACGCATAACTCTTCCTTCTCATTTCTTTTTTAAATATTCATACTATATTCAGATATCATCGGTGTCGGGATTAACGCAGTGTTTAAATATCGCACAATTTGAAGGTACAGTCCCGCGGGTTATCAATAGTGGCGACATCATTGGTGCACTTTTAATCGGCCAAAAAGAACAACGCACGGTGGCCAACTTTTCGAAATATAAGACTATAGTTAACACCCGACTAAGAACTTGGAACTCAGCGGTTATCAGTGGTCTTCAGCAATCGCTATTAAACATGATCATTATCTCGATTTGTTAGAATTGATTTGTAGTAGGGCGCCTGATTATTTAGTTTTACCGCATTTAGTACTTTTTTAAAAATAGCGCAACGCGATGGTCCGAATGTGACTTGAGAGTGGGTTGAAAAATTTTTATTTCTTAGACGCTAAACTTATGCCTAGTTGATAAGACTAATAGAATTTAGCGTAAAATTATCCGTTTAGATTTAAATTTCAATTATTCGTTGTCGTTACTATTGGTTTGTAGATATACAGGCGTCTGACCGCCTTGGGCGACTTGAATTAACTGTGGTTGGGCTTGAATAGGTGAGGCTTGAATGATGATGGGCTGATTACTACCGCCCTGAACTTGCATTCGAATCATCTGTAGTTGTTGCGGCGTTAGTTGAATCTGAAATAATAAAAATCAATGAATAATTACCGTGTCCACATTTCGCCTACTTTTATTTTCATCAAACTCACAGGTATCTGTTGTATTTCACCGCTGGGTGTTACTATTTGTTGTACTATTTGAATCCCTCCACTTTGGGAGGTAGGAGATTGCTGTGCTTGCTGTAATTGTATAACTTGTTGACCACTCGTCGTTTGCTGTGGACTTGGAACTGTCACAGTTTGGGCAGTCACAGTTTGCGCTGAACTAGTGTTCGAATTTTCCTGGAAGTAATTTTGAAATGTAAAGTTTTGTACACCTATCTGCTTATGCTGTGAAATAAAGTTCTTTCTATGTTTTTTAATACATTGAGGCCATTTTACAGTCTACAGTATATTCCTAATTCCAAAAAATATGGTTTCTGAGAGTTTCCAGATTAAAATCTTCTCCTGTAACGTGTTAAACAATTTCAAAGCAAGGACAATAAAGCTTTACCTGTTCAACAGGGCTGCCGATATTAATAGTTTGAATTTGTCCAGTAGACGGTTGAACAATCTGTATTGGCTGGGAAGCTGAGCCATTATTTTGTACACCCTGATTTGCGGTAGCTTGTTGCTGGGCAAGCTGAAAGTAGTAATGAACTTGATCAGAGTTCATTGATGTTCGTACGGAATTATCGTTCTGGGCTTTAGTCTGTTTCAATTCGTCCCTGGGAACAATATCGATGAGGAAGTCGAATTGGTCATATTTAGTAATAGCCATTGCAATATCGTTCCTCTGCAGAGTGCGTCTTTTATTATCTTCTGTGTGAACCCAGGCTCTAAGCGTTAGTTCATGTATGAATATCTCAGCAGCCTTTGAAAACAACATTGGTGCCTCAGCGCTTATCATTTTTACATCGCCATCCAATTTCATTATTTTTTTTATTCTAGCCAACGGTAGGGATTGAGTCTTCAGGTCCATCTGGAAGGGAAATTATAATAGATTTATTTTTTGAATGTAATGTTGTGTCAATTTCTCTATAAATAAATAGAAAAATCCTTACAGTAGTTATTTTTTTAATCTCATCTGTTACTTTAGGCCAAAACTGACCCAACGCCTGCTGTGCTTCCGAGTTGCCTGGTGAGGCAATCTGTAAATCCCCATTTGAATCTCCTTCCACCTCTTCACCCTCCGGGTTCCTGAAACATTCCACATTTATTACATTAAATTTCAAATTTATGTTGTATCTTCAATTTTTCCACCTACAAAGATTTTGATAGTATTCTGGACCATATGGTCTGAAAGATATAATTCTGGGCCAGTTGGGCGGCCGTAAGAGTGAAAACAAATGTTTGTTTTGAAATCTCACTGTGCAGAGAGAACCCTTGCGAAAATTTTAGAATTTTCTATTAGTTTATTCGAATACATAATGAAGGTAACATATGGTTGTTTTTATTGGTAAATCCTTGGCTTTACAGGGTTTAAATACGCAGTGTATTACACGGCTTTATAGCAATTATTTCCATGAAAAAAAAATAGTTATGACATAACCTAACTTAATGAACTACAATGCTAAATGTGTTACTTACGTGTTCACGAAGAAAACAGACATTGTTTGACTGTTCGGCTTTCTCACTTACGAGATTTATTGAATCATTTAGTGCAACGATAAGCTCATCGAGCAACTTTTAAAATTAATAATAAATAAAATTGCATTAGTCCTCACTCGAGAAACCTGTCCTTACCACAGACAATGCGGATTGTATAGAAATGCGTCATACCATGCGTCGGACTCACACAAAATGATACGTCTGCATGAGTTCCCACTTCGTCACCTAGGTGGCACACAAAAACAATTCCTCTGTTTTCGAAATTGAAAATATGGAAACAATATCTGGTACGAACGAAAGTATTTAAGATAATTGAATTATTAGTAGCTTATATTTATAAGTGTATTGTTGAGATTTTATTGCAATGTATATACACGGTAATTGTTTGTTGATTGTATTGATAATTGGTTAAGTAATTAAGTATGTACTTTTTTGAAATTAGCTAATTTTTGGAAAATATTGTTCAACACTTCTTTAGCCGTACACGATTCTGCATTAGGTATTCGTATTATTCCTCCAAATTCTCTTATATAGTAGTCCAACTCCATTTCATTTGATTGATTTTTATTAGCCAAGTATTTATTGGAAAGTTGAGATAATTTTAGCAAATCAGAACTGAAGGCTTCGTCTAAGTCATACAATTCTAAAGCTGGTGGTGGAAGTTCTTGAAAACTCGGTGGGAAGACCTGTGGATCAAGCATTTTCAATCGATATTCAGAAAACATCAGCAGGATGTATTCTGATATTTGCATCAGTTGAAATAAATTAGTTAGGATTCTCTGACTTCTTTAGATCAGTTATCAACGTAATGTTTCAGCCAATGTCTCACCGATGCCTGTGTTGGTGGTAAAGGGGTCTCGAACTGGGGGGTAATTAACGTCAACGGCTGCTTTTTCACCCCTAAAACTTCATATGCCTTGATACATGCAGGAATCATATTCAAATGTATGGAGTAAAAGTGTTGTTTGAACAACTTGGTGTATTCTCGTGGTATTTCAATGTTGTCTAATTCTTGGGTGCAAACTTTTGGGATGTCCGCTTGCTGAGTTGTATCCGGAACAAAATTGTACTCCCAATACTGTAAAAATCATTTTCATTATGTGTAAGTTTTGATGATGAATAAATTCAGATCGCGAGTAAACAGGAGAGTCTCACATCAATATCATCGGGTTGCGTGTGTTTCACAGTTACTTCGTCAGAACTAAAGAATTCAAACAACATTTCCCTAAATTGGTCATTTCTTTCTTTCTCTATGTAACTGTCCGTCAGCATTCTCGACGAGCCCAAGACAACCAATTTACCGCCGTTCGATTTTGACGAGTAGTAAGCACAAATTGGTCTATTTGTTGGTATAGCAACTGCCCCACTCGATAGAGTCACACTGGATGGTTGTACTACATTCAAAGTTGCCCCGTATGGATACAAGTACTTCAAACCTCTGAATATTCGATTAATTATAATCATTGCAATTAAAGTCAGTATAGCTGTATGATACGGAAAATGGTTCAATTTTAAAACCAAGAGTTATTGTAGTATGACGTCTTTATTACTCACGTGTACTCGTCGCGATTTTTCACGAAAACTGATTTATTTGACAATCCTTCTGATATGACACATTCCTTCGGATGAAATGTTTGACTGTAATTCATTCTGACCACACTATCTGAAAATTTTTTGAACATTTCAAATTGTATTCGTTCTTGGGTTCTTCTTTAATGGCCCTCCTTTTATCTAGGAGGACAATTTTCGTATGATATCTTAGCGATTACAATTAATGTCACTATACTTTCTTGCGTATGTACATAATATATTAGAATATTTTCTGACTGTGTCTAAATAACGATTTATAATTTATACTCTGAAACGGAGCATAATACGGACTGTTAGCTGATACTGTTACGGCTAAAAAAAAATATTTTTTTTATCATCTAAAAGTATTGTATAAAATTTCTCTACATTTGCAAATCTTCATATGAAGAAAGGGTAAATGGAATTAATTATACATTCATTATAGAAGCAAATAAACAATAAGTTAGTGAAATTACTTCACATGAGACGACAATTATGATTATTTCAAATATGATTGCCTATAAATGTAGTTTTAACTGCTAGATATGTGATTTACAAAACTGTATCAATTCAAATTTGCGCCTCACCATTATTCACCATAATTCCAAATTCCTCCAACAAAAAGTTGATATTCGTATTGAATTTATTTTCTCCACCTTCGCCAAGCATGACCAATACGTTTCCTCCAGAATTTATGAACGTTCTGATAGCGTTCATTTCGAGTTCGGTGAATTTGCTGCGAGGGCCTGGCAATACTAAGACCTTGCCAGTAGTTAGCGATTCTTGCGATAGGACGTCGTTGTTTCTACAAACAATTTTAACACCGTTGAATGCTTTTTTTCCTAGAGCCGATCTGATTTGTTTCCGATTTACTGTATTCAGACAAGATTGAAAATGTGTAGGTACATATAATCAACTATATTGCAGTGTAATGAAATTGTTCTCAACTCACTCTATAAACTTCCATTTCGGTTTCAACTTTCTCTGAAGAACTTTAAATTCCTCGTTCAACCTCCGCTCATTTTTTGAAGCGTCAAATATTATAACGTTAACATTTGAATCGGCAGTGGAATGGGCAGTAGTCATATTATTCGTTCGTGATACTTTTCGCTGCTGAATAAATATGAAATATGTACGAAAGTGTCGGTGTTCCGAACTTCACCTCGGGACAATAATTGTCATTAATCGTTTGGTCAGTCTGAAATACTTGAGCAAACGTTACGGTACTATCGTTGCTACGGGCAACCCTTATGACAACTTATCAAATAATCAAATAACGACGCGCCTTCATGATTCTTCACGTAGGGTCCGATTGACCATAGGGTGTCGCGTCTATGATCGATTTCGTCTACGGCAGAAGTGTTCGTACATTATATGAGCTTAAAAAGATCCGTTGCGGACCACGCGTAAAGAATCACGAAGTATCCATGGCAACGCCTTAGATGGCATGAGCGATGCAAGGTTAGGTTCGTTCGATCGGGTGACAACGTGTGGTGTTGTAGTGTAAACTGTCCGTCGCGGACTGCGGATGTTGAGTTCTTAATTTGAGATAAAATGAGTTCTGCAACTCAAACTGACAATGAGTTGAAAAAACTGTTAAACAATCCAGCTAAAAATGTCACGGATGACGCCTCTATGGCGCCTCCGCTTTCGGTAAGTGTCCAAATATGTTTCCTACAGGTTACCTTTTGACACTTGTTTGTTTATTATCGGTCAATTTTTCTGGTGTAGACGAACGTTCCACGGCCGAGTACGTCTCAAAATGTTAATCCACAGTCAGCAATGAATCCCATGCTACCTGCCTTTAGTAAAAAGGAGGTACTTCAACCGCGTTTGCAGTGAGTATATCGTACCACCTGGTTAGTTCATACATTTTTTCGTATTCGATAATACGATCTTTCAATTTGCAAATTAGAATTCTGTAATGCACCGAAAATTTGTACTATACTTATTTAGCATTGATTGAAATAGTTAGTTAAACTAGCAGCAGATACAAAACGAACCGAGTTTCATTCACCTGACGTGACTAGGTGTTCATGCAACTATCTTCTTCGGTTTGTTATACACAAACTATGTATACGTGTGTATACTTGTTTTTTATACATAATATTAATGGTACTTTTAAACTTTTATCCAAGTTTTTCACTCCCATAATGAGATTGAATAATCAACATTGCATTCGTTGTTCTTTGTTCACAGAAATATAGTATCAACAGTTAATTTAGGAATGGAATTAAAACTCATGTATATAAATACTAGAACGAGAAATTCGGAATACAACCCTGCACGTTTCACCGGGCTGATCATGCGAATACGAGAACCAAAAACAACAGCTCTTATATTTAGATCTGGTAAATTGGTTTGCACTGGAGCACGGTGTGAAGAAGATTCATATCTAGCAGCCAGAAAGTTTGCCAGAATAATACAGAAATTAGGATTTGCTGTAAGTATTTTGTTTTAAGTAGGCGCGAAAATTTTTCTATGAACCGATCACAGTGCAACTGCTTATTACATCAAATGTTCAATCATACAGAATCTAATGGGCTTGCAGAATTGGAATACTTTTCCTCTTCAGAATGATCTTTTCGTTTGAAGCAGGTTACGTTAAATTTGTAATAATGAGGTTTTATTCACTGAACACTGGAATGTAAGATTTGTCTATTTTTTGTACTGAACAGTGTGCCATCAATATTTTAGGTAAAGTTCATGAACTTCAAAGTTCATAATATTGTTGCAACGTGCGACTTGAAGTTTCCCATCAAGTTGGAAAACTTAAATCACATGCACGGACAGTTTTCTAGTTACGAACCAGAGCTATTCCCTGGTTTGGTTTATCGCATGGTCTTGCCAAGAGTTGTACTCTTGATATTTGTCAATGGGAAGATTGTACTAACTGGTGGGTATGCTTGAATTTCAACATTGCATCATTACTATAGTAGACAAAGCATTTTACTTGCAAGCCCGTTCTTATATAGTTTTTAATTTTTCCTAAAAACGGTTAATTTACGTATTAGCTTTACGCAAGAAGCATTACAAGGCATCGATCAGCGAATCATAAACATATTCACAAATAAACTGTTGATAAAAAGTCCTTTACTATACTTTCAGGTGCCAAGAGTCGTGCGGAATTACAAGATGCTTTAACAAATATACATCCAATTTTAAAGAGTTTTAGAAAACAGTAATATGCCCATAGCCAGAGGCTATTGTGGCCAAGTTGTTAATCATAGAATAAATTTTTGTACATTACAATCAATGGAATAAATCTGTGATTATTTATTATAAAATCGCGTGGATTATTGTACTTTTTCTTCAGTAGAACAGGTTGTACGAGAGAAATTAAAGTCGAATACACGGAAGATGACGCAGGTGTGTCAACTGTTTTAAAATATATATTTTCTCAACTTGGGAAATAAAAATACATTAGCTGTAATACTCGATATCAAAATAAAATGCGATTGAGAAACGTAATAAAATATATTCTATTGATAAATCAGTACTCTTCTTCTTTATAATAATCTATTTCCATAAAAGTATATAATTTATGTCAGGAAATTTATTTAGAGTAACATAATCCAGCGAGATGAAATGTTGGATTCTGAATATTGTGTGCTTCTTTCGCGTTAGAATTAAATATTTCCGTTCCAACAGCAAAATGATTCTTTCGCGATAAAATTGTGTCCGAATGTTTGCACGCGTTTACCGGATTTATCTTAATTCTTTCGATAGTGTTACACCATCTACCATTCAATGCACATGTATGTGTAATAATAAATCGTTCAAAATATTTTATCTAGTGATAATAATTTTTCCTCAGGACGTTTTACCGCTTAGGGCGTTGGATCGAGGATAACGTTTTTATTAATTAATTAATAACCAACGTTAATGCCCTTCTTAGCCGCAATAGGCAGCTTCTCCCCTTGGAAGAAAGGATTTTCATGCTGCAACAAAAATTATGCACAGTCAGGAAAAGTGAGATATGGAGAAAAAGACCGTTCTTCTACTGTTCAAACTGTGATAAAAAATGAAAGAAATCGGTAATTCCATATTTTCATAGCAATACAGAATAGAAATAAGTACTTGGAACTGTTCGACAATTTGGTCGAAATCTGAATTCGAGATGTGCATGTTTGAAAGGCCGTCGTTATTCTCTGATCCACTGGTGCAATCCACCATGTGTTCCTTGTCGCACATACAGTCTTGAGCACTCTGGTAATCACGACTGAATGCAGCGGTATTTTCAAAATTTGTTATGCAATGATCGACACCTGTGTGTGAAACATTACTTCCTTAAACGGGCTGTAACATCTATTTGATTAATAATATAATTCTTGAAAATTGACCGTCAAGTAAAAAATTTAACTACCATATCGGAAAACACTAAGTAGGAATCTAAATATTATAGAACCATCTAAACATCGATTTTGACTTACTTGTATAGCCAATGGGACAGGGGTTTGGTGGAGTGCAATAGGCGGGCAAATTGGTCTCAGTTTTTTCGTCCTTAATACCCTTCAAACCGGCAGCTTGAATCCTGTGCCTGTCATTACCGTTGTTATTGTTCAGACGTTGGTGACTCCATAATGAGCTATGTTGCAGATATTCCTGATCACGGATGCTGGGGTTCGGGTTTGGGGTGTCAATACCCTCATAATCGAGTGAAATGTCCGCCGGAATTTCTTTCACTTTTTCATACTCGTTTTGCAACCGCGAATCGTAAGGGAAATCCATGTAGTTCTCGGGAACGTCGACAAATTCGTTACCCATACGGTCCACCAATTCTCGAAGAAGGATGTCGGTGAATAAATGTTCTTGCTGTTTTAAAACGGAAATTTTTTATAGAATTAGATCCGCAATGCGGTGCACAGAAAACTTTAAAAGCGTGTTGAAATCACCAAGGAGTTTCGCCACTTATGTTTCATAAGTAAGTACGTAACGCGAAATAATCTTAAAGTGAATAAATTTTCATCTACCTTGAGAGGTGGCATGTATTGCATCGATGCACTGCTCAGGACGACTGCCGAAAGCAGTAAAATGACGTGATGCATATTCGAAGTCATGCCTAGCTGGAAGTAAAATCAATTGTAATGATTGATTCCAATGAATATCATTTTATTCAATTTAAATGTTACTAATTTGGTACTGCAGGTAGTAATTGAGTGAATAAAAGAGTCAAATATCATAAATGATAACGAAGTTGAAGTTATAGTAACGTGACTTTAACGATCCTTAGGATTGTCGAAAATTCAGTTAGTAAATCGTGACACAGAAAACATGTTCATAATTCGACAAGCCAACTCCTTGAAAGTCGTTCTAACATTGTATAATAAAAAATTTTTCCATCATATTTCCTTATGCGTTAATAACTTTAGTGTTCTGAATAATGAGCTTTTCCATTGTGCGTTAGTTCGATTAATGACATTTTTTAATAAACGATTCTTCCAGATTAAACTGCTCCTTATTTCTCGGTTGAACATGTGTTCAACGTGTGTTCATTGCTTAGAGCCAACCGATATTGATCTCATGCTCGACTTTCTGCCCGAATCAATAATTGTAATAGGAATACACGGATATTGTCCTTGTAACGGTGTCCTGAGAATTTAAACACACAATCTTTCCGATCAACATCACATATGTTACCCTCTGCCCTCTTTGAACGATATGGTGCCGAACGTATCGTTTGAAGATAATCGATCTACCCGATACTGAGTTCCAATAATAAATCAAATCATATTTATAGGGGTAACGAGAGTCTTTAGCTTAATTTGCAAGTGTAATGAATTTTCAGAAATACTATGTAATGGTGTTGTGGGCAATTTTTATATCTGACTTGTTGCACCAGTTGTTTCTACTGAGAAAAAAAATGTCCCATTTCTGCGTGTATACACTACTAACGAACAAAATGGAGTGTTAAATTTCGAGGAACATCGATGTCAGCGCGTGCCACTAACCTGACGAATGCTGACAGGATATAGTCCTGAAAATGTTCTTGAAGAGGGTTCCTTGCTCGTCCAGTTCGCTCTCACGCTCACGTCAAGTTCGTCAGATAAAGTTCTATTTTGGATCAGAGTCTGGTGGGTCCGGTGGCGCCAAGCTTCGAGAACTGAAGTATTGATCTGCGTAGATACAAAACAGCGGTCGACGTCAGTGGCTCGTTTGAACGCAACACCTCGGGAGAGACTCGCTGGCTGCGATTCGTCTTCGGCAGCGCTGATTATTAGCTGTGCTTCCAGCTAACGATTACATCATTTACCGTTTACCACCTTTACTGAATTAACATGCTTACCCCTCGTATCCTAGACGACGATTACGAGGCTCATGCTCAAAAAACCGACTCTGGAGTATCGAAGGTGTCGAGTGCGCACGATACTTTTTTAGCACTCAAAAGCACAATGGTTTCGAAATTACGTTCTGTAGAAAGCCGTTGAAAGATAATCAGTTAGGCTTGTAACTACCTGGTCTAACAATGTCGAGATATGCGTAGGCTTATATAATGTATTATACGTACAACGTAATCAGTAATTTAATGATCGTACCATTAGTAATATCGATTATTCCGGTTTATCGTACCTTCGCGGCTGTTTGCCAAACGTCAAGGGTCGTTTTGACGTATAGTGTCCCACGTAACAAAGGCCATGGCGACCACTTTGCTGGTCTACCAGTTGGATCAGCGAAGTGCACAGGCTGGGGGAGCTTGCACATGAAAGGGTTTCGTATGCCTATTACGAGCATGATACCGAATATGATTTTACCGTTTTTAGGTAACCGTTGAGAGCTTTGTGATTTTCACGATTTAACGAATCTGCTTTTTGTGGTAAAAATCTGTATACAGGGCTGCTACCGGTCAGTTGTGAAAGTTCGATGGTCGAAATTGCGAAGTAATCGGTACTGCTTCGTAGACTCTGACTAGGTTTTGCGGTTCTGAATATCTAGGCAGTGAGGTGTAACGTTCGATGTTCTCAGGTAAAATGTGCCTCGATTTCTGTAATAATTTCGAGGAAAGCAGATTTCTGATTGTTCTTTCATTATTCTTTTAACTCTCTATTGAGCATTCTCCAAATTATTGTGGGCTTGACATGATATGCAAAGCATACTTTGCGCAGGTAGTTTCTAGTCATAAGATTAAACAAACCTAATATCGCTGGCATCGCCCATCAATGCGTGGGAATTCGAGTCACAGTCACCACGTGAAAAATGATTCCACGAATCGCAGCGAACTGCTTTGAACGCAGTTGGTCGACGAATAGATTCAAAGTAGTAAATGGGAGCACGACCATGTGAACACAACACTGTAAATAAAACGCATTGATGATTCTTAATTTCTTAAAATAATTAGTCAATGTATAGGGGGAATTTGCAAGAAACTTTCAATAATAAGCCTACGCTTACCTCACAGCCACAAGATTTATTTGCATAATCGTGTTACGAGTCATTTGTAACAAAACTTCGTCCAAAGTTGATAATTTGTAGAAGGGTGAAAATCAAGCGGCATAATTGTTTACGACATTTTCTTGTTCTTACCGTTGGAACATCCTGATTGTTCCGATCCACCGTTGGGGTAAAAGTCAGCATGTCCAATGTGGCTCTTGATGCCAAGAGTTCCCGCACACGTGTGAATGATGTCTACATACACAGCGTCAGTTTGATGTAATCGTTTGGCAGAACCCTTTGAGATAAACATCGGTAAAGCCGGGTCCAAACCTGGTAGCGTTCGTTAACGAGATTTATCAACTTTTAATTAACTCCCGCAAGAAGAGAAAGCTTTCGTCCAACGGAACGGGTGCGAAAGAGTCTGACCGCACGGCTGGGTCAACCACACAATACCTCAGACTCACTCAGAGATAGAGATCATCTTCGGTGGGTTGGTTAATTGAGCCGGCGCGTTCAAGATGTTGAAAGAAAACATGAGGTTGGCAGACACCTTTTATCAAGGACACGGGAACGGAAATAATTGGAAATTTAATATACCGTCGTGGAGTTTGTAGATAGGTATGGTTTGGATGTGAAGTTTTACTGCTTCGTTCAGTGATCAATACTTCTACTGCCTTCTCTTTAGAGAACGAAGACATCTAGTTACGTAAAAAGAAGAAAGCAATCTTAGCTTCACATCCACCAAGTTTGCTTGGGTACCATTCTTGACAATTTCATTTTCGCATATCTTTCCGTTCTGTCACCTTGTCTCAAAGCCTAATTAACCCAGATTATGGATTACTTGCGTATATCTATTTCTCAGTTTACTGAGCAGAAAAAGAAACCAAAAATATGTTGGTGTTATTAAGTGCCCTGGCACCTGAGCCAGCTCCGAAAATCTATTGTGTTGTTTGAGAGAATTTTGTATTCCTCGAGCATCTCTTTGAAAAATTTCAGAACTGTAATACACGAATTGATTGGACGCATTTATCTCCGTATGTAGTGGAAGAATAATTCGATTTTCGTGATATCCCGACAACATGGGATTCGGAAATTTTTACCACACAAGGGGTGTAATCAAGAATTTGTGAATGTTTAAGAATTTAAGGCAGACTATTTTGTGTACCTGTGATTCTTTCGATGATACCTAGCTTAACGTTTTTGCCAGCAAAGCCGGCGACGTGAGCACCGAGGCTGAAACCGATTATGTGAATTGAGGTCAAGGACACTCCGGAGAGGATTAGCTGGTCCAGAAGTCGCCCAACCATGTCTCCAACTTTGCAAACAGCCCTGGCTGCGTGGACGTAACACGTACTGTTTGCCAGGACTCCCCAGTCCACCACGATTATGTTATACTCGCCTTTTTCCAGGTAGACTGAAACCCGATGATTGATTACTTAGTCTTTACTTATGCAGGTATAAACTAAAGTCGCCTTATCAAAGTGTTGCAGTTGAATATGTCGTGTGTGCTACTGTGGTAGGTCGTACTTTGGTACCGGAATGTAAAATCTTGCATAATCAAAGTCTAGCACTGACTTTATGGCGTCGTTGAGATGAGAGCTGCAAGATTCTATAATATGTGGGTCACGCTGACTCCTTCACTCCGGCGGCTCCATTTTCCCGTAGCAATTATCGCGTATACTCACTCGATAATTGTTAATAACAAAATGATTATGGTGAATTTACAGAATATGCAGTTTGACACGCACAAGCGAAACGGTTGCCACTGTATCCAGATAACTCGTAAAATTGTACAAACATGGAGTTACCATAGATTATCTTTCGTAACTCGTTACATTTCTGCTTTGACTTATCGCAATTTAGGTCAAGGTAAAAAGGACCCATCAAATGCATCGCTGCAGAGAATCTAACGCGGCGGAGCGCTTAAATCTGCACGTTAAATTAGGACCAGGTCAACAGGTTCATTTTCTCATCGAGTTACGGCGTCGGGAACTTCTGTGTCTCGAAGTCAAGCACTTGCGAACTGGCTCGAGAATCGCGATATCACCAACCCAAACACTCCACGAGGTTTCAATTGAATGGTAGAATATATGTATAATAGGCTGTACATTACATGTGTTGCGTGGGGGGGGGGGGGGGGGGGGAGGGGGGGGGGGGGTGAAAAATTTGCTAGGTCAAACTGTGAGCATAATTGATGGCTGCTCAAGACTCCAAGGTTATTTCGATGGTCACATAAGTTTATGGTACACGATTCACCGGTGCCCAGTAATGGCGACATCGAGCGAAGCTCAACTTTTGCCAAGTTTTAGGAGAGGATAGCATAGCTGGCGTTATACAGCGATTTCAGTATGAGCTTGGCACGGGACGTAGGCGCCGGGCGCCGCGACGCTCCGTTTCGACGTCGCGAGTATTGATCCCGAAGTGGAGTCGCTATCTGAATGGAACCCTCATCCTCTGGCTTTTCCACCCCTGGAAAGCGGGGTCTATTTTCTCCTACCTCCCCATGGGCCTCATCCACGCTGCCACGCTCAACGCGAAACTCATTAGGATGTTTGGTAATGCCTGAATTTTACTGATGCAATCAATTAGGCCCGACGTTGTCAAGCGAGGATGGAAATTTTCCGATTATAAGACAACTGCAAGATCTTCAACGACGAACTCACCGTTTTTTATGTCTATCATCTTTGTGTTTGAAATTGTTTCCGAATAGCCGTGGATCAGGATCTTGATGTCTGCATTGACGATGAAATATTCTGACTGAATGATGGCGTCTTTGCTCAGTGGGCGAGGTTTTCCACGTTTTTTTCGCATCACTTTTGAACGAAGAGCTTCCACCTCTTCTGCGGTGTTGAGGTTCAGCAACTCCGATTGATCTTTGTTGTTGCGGGTGTACAGTCGGAACAGAATGTTTTGCTCGTTCGGAGTTATATGCTCATCGGTCGTCATGCAGTGCCACATCTTAGCCACGTCATTTATCATTTTCATGACGTCTGAATTGTTGCTAAAAGTTGCTACTTCTGTAAAATGAATGGAAAAAAATGGAGAAAACATGTATTTTATTTTAGGTTTGCTACTAGTGCTGATAATAATGATTCATTTTACGATGAAGAGAAAGTCCCGCTGACCGGTTCTTTTGTAGTTTAGGAATTGTTTTCTGGATAAGATACGAACCGTAACGGATACACAGAAGTGTGAGGAAACCCGGCACGTAAATATTTGTCAGTAAAATCATATTTCAGGTTGAAATTTTCTCACATATTAATACTCATGAACCTCATGAAACTGGTTCACAATTTTTAGATTGACAGGTTTCAAGCGAAAACCGATTACGTCTTGTTCAAAGGGTAGAAATGAACGGCCAACTTCAATTTGGTGAGTACATGAACAACAGAGATTTTTATAAAATAAAAGAAGTGGCGCGATGAACCAATCGAAAAGGGCGCATCGTGGGTTGTAGGCAATTACTATTTCATTTAATGAAATTTGTCTATGCAAAATGTTTCACAGAGTGAAAGTGAAATTGAAACATCACCGCTTAATGGTTAAAAAACGGAAATCAAACTGAAATTCAATACAACTTTATAAGATCGTCAAAATTCAAGATGACAGAGGCGCGGCAATTTATAGGCTTTAGTGACGTGGAAAGATTTTTGGTAATCAAATTTACTTGACAACCTTGGCGTGAAGTTTTTCACCTGTCAGGCTTAATTCATCTTCCTGACAATTATCTACTACTCTATGACGCTTGTGCCAGACAGACGATACATTGAAACTTTGGGTGCCAGTCCACATGACTGCGAAAAATCATACGGAAATTCCTCGCAACGGTTGTTGCGCAGCCACTTAATGTCAACGTCACGATATTTTAACTCAAGCAGCTTGCACCGTTTTTTCGTTTATGCTAAAAGCACACGTCTGGATTACGCTTCTCACTAACATGATAATTACTCCGATTCACTAGGTTGCAAGCTACAAGCGTATAACTGGCGGCTGCGAGTTCGACATCGATAAATATGGACCCTACATTGAGGCGGTTAGGCACGTGTTAGTCCCAAGCCTTGAGAAACAAGTTCTATTCTTCTTGGAGCGCTTCGTTTATAATGAAGAATTTCAGCAGTCATCCTATCAGTCCTACTTGAGTAGGTACAGAAAATCGATGCTGACTGCTTACGAAAAGTACAATGAAATCGGTACTTCGATCGAGGCTGTGCGGGATATGCTCACCATGGATCACCTAGTGGATTTTTTGTCGCATCCTTTGCTCACAAATAGCAGGTTGACAAGGGTTATTGATGATCTTGATGCCATGGAAATTGAGAAAAATTGGCTGAGCTACGTCAATGTTCTCAACTATATCAATGAAAAGGATTACTGGGTCTCCACATCTTCTTCTGAGTAGGTTTTTCGGATCGAGGTGTTCGAACCGGCAATTAATATACCGAGTATCTTTCGCGTAACCTGCATATTTCGTTTGCAAATATTATATATAATATGTGTACACTTATTTCAGCAGCATTTCCAAGCAGCACAGCAGCTTATGTACATCAAGTCGTGGAAACATGCTCAGCGATGGTAACGCAGAAAAAAGTCCTAACGTTTTCGGACACACGAGAGGACAGAAAAGGACCAGGAAGCGAACCGTGACCCTCGCTGGCAGGAAACATTACAAATTGGAACGCCTGGCGCAATTGTCAGACAGTGGATCATTCAGAGTGACGGAGAGTTTGTATGACTTGTTGAAGAATAGCTGGGACTTTGGGTGTATTTTGAAGACGAAGCGAAGATTCAGAAGTAACTGTGGTGGCCTGAGAAAATCTATTCTTGCAAAGTATCGAAAGAAGCATCGGGAGACTGACTGGAAAAATGAGAATCTAACTCTTTTCATCAGGAAGATGAACGGAATGGCGACTCCACTGACCGAGAAGGAAAACCAGCGAAACTCGGAAGTCAAAACTTCTTTATTACTGCCTTGCAAAGTCGATCAGTTACTCCGGAAGTTGGAGAGATTCGACCCATCATTGTACAAGATTCACTGTAGTTGTGTTCGAAGAAAATTTCACACCAAATTGTACAACGTTTGCTCTTGCCTGAATAATTTGCTTAGCAGAATGAATGGAAAAATGATCAACTCGACGTATTTGGTATGTGAAATCCGGAAAGATTACTTGAATTTTAAACTGAAACGGACACCGCCGCTGAAGTGCAACTCGTGCCTCTTTTCTGCAAGGGTTATGACTTGCGATGCTTTGGACAAGTGTAAACTCAGGAAAAGTGGTTCGAGGCAACGGTTAATATCTCAGAGTTTTTGGGCTTCGAAGAAGGCGGATGAACTGTTAACTGGAGGGTTTGTTCACGAGGATTCCTCGAAGGCATGTAAGAGTGACAATACTGATGTTACCAAAGACGAGGTTAATACATCAATTGAAATCAGCTGTGATAACTGTGGAGATGGTGTGGGTGATCAAAAGAGTGCAGCTGAGGGCTCGGTATGTGACCTCAAGGATATCGGAAATTTGAAGCTCAGAGATTCTTCTTCGATTAGCGAAGTTCTACAGAAACTCGCATTGTCTCCGTTTCGACTTCAGGAAACTGAACAGAGTTACAAGCTCAGGTCCAAAATTCGAGACATTGTTCGCTCGCTCATGATTTGTACATGTGAAAAGCCGGTGACGGGACACAAGGCAACACGGTCTATTTCCATTCAAGCGATCGTCTCATCATCTTCGCTGGAGGCAATAAAACATGAGAGAAAGGTGCTACCGGTGGAGTCAAAGTCTTCGAAGGCATTGAGTGTGTCTAAGATTCTATCTTTTGTTGAAAGAAAAATTTTCCCGTCAAAATCTAAGAAAGATCCTGATCGCATGATACCTCTAAGATGCAAGAGATCGGCACAATTTGTACAACGTCCAAAACTACACGGAGCAGCGAAATCTAAGAATGCCTCGACGGCAGAAAATTACCTCAAAGCAAAAGAACAAGGCACAAGATGTAGGAGATCAGTACGACCTAACAAATCCGTGAAATCCCAGGAATCTTCGTCGTCTAGAGAGGCTGCTAAGCCGAAGCACAAAAGCAAGTTCAAGACCTCCGCTCCAATGTCAGGAGGGCCATTAAAGTCCAAAGAATTTACAAGCTCACAAAAATATCCGTTACCAAAAGAACTTTTAGCATCTATAGCTTCTGAAATATCTTATGCTCTAGCAAGATCAAATTCTCCCGTTGATTTTACGAACGCGGATGAACCCGATGACTTGTACGACATTTCCGTCACTGTGGAGATCGAAGAAAGTTCTCAATTATCGGACAATGACACAGAATCCGTTTCACGAGACACGCATTTACTTCCGTCAATGAAAAGCGTTAAATTGGGTACGTGCCCAAAATATTTAACTCACGATTCTTCAGAGAGCACGCCGTCATCGCCGTTATCATCATCGTCGTCATCGTCGAGAAACGAAGTTATAGTGCGCGATAATTTCACGACTATGAACAAATCAATGAGGCCTAGTAGCCATCGGGGTACAATTTCCGCCGATTCTTATGACCGCATGAGATGTCTGATCAGACAAAAGGTGTGCAAAAAATTATCGGACACAGATAGCTGCCGACCAAATTCTTCGAAGACGGTTGTTTCTACTGGAAAATATTATTTCAGTATTCCCAGTTCAAAGACGAGTCGAAGTCGTTTGAAGCATAAAATATCTGAATCCCCTTCAACCTCCCACGACAGTCTACGACTTCCGGTCTCCAACCCCTGTCGACATATGCCTGGAAGATCACCATCCAGTTCATCCCAGGGCCGTGAAAGCTCATCCGGAAAAATCCCAGACAGCTACTGCGTTGAGATTGAAAACGAAGATTGCACACAATCATCAGTAGCTGTAACCTTCGATAATAATTCTACGTACGGATGTGTACAGGACAGATTAGCAAATAGGCACCTCAAGGATATCATTAATGATTACTCAGATGAAGCTGAGGATTCCTCGAGACATCTGGATGACGAGTCCCATATTTGCCGCTACCGATCGACTCGGGTGAATGATTTTCGGCCTTGTATCGACGAGAAATTAAAGAATGGTACCAGTAGATACTGCAATCTCGGAATTAGCAGCGAAGAGAACAGTGAAAGCTTTGGTCGGACGATGCCGACAGATGACGACACGTCTGCTAACATCGGTATGATTAATGACTCGATAGAGCATTCCGACTATTATCATCCCGGGTTGAAATCCTCAAAGAGCTACGTTGTCGGAAGCGCCATGGTTCAGAACATTCAAAGATTCAATGACTATCAGAGGTTTGAAAAAGTTGGATACACTCGTCGAGCTGCCGGTTGGTCCACATGTACCATTAGATCATCAAGTTTGTGGGATTGTCGAATAGATGATCCACCGAGTAATCATCGTCCAAACGTAAGGGACAACAGATGCGAGTGGCCGCAGCAGAAGACCTTGAGTATATTCGAGAAGTACAAAAAGGGATTCCGAATCATCGATCGAACTCTTCGAGTCAAGTTACTGCAGTACGTTGATTTGTGCAAAAATGCAAAGAACAGCTTCCAAAAGCAGGTCTGTCTCGATGATATGTGCGAAGCCAGCAGAACTTCCATTCTGCCCAGTGACTCGAGGAGGTATAAGTATAGTGGCGTATATTTCGGTGGCTGATAAAAAAAGCTAATCAGTTGATTGTTCCAACTTTTGAGACTAGAGGTATAGCGAAGTACTGAAAGCTTTCGGTAAATTAAGGTAAACACGTCTACTCATCGTATAAACGCTTGTCCATCTAGATGAAGATCCAGTATTTAAGATAAAGTAGGGTACGATTGTACATTCTGAGGATGATGACGCTTTTTTGGTTACTTAACGTCTTCATTGGGATTACGGGTCACAGTTACCTCTTTTCGCCTGAGCAGCAGATTCAATTGGTTCTGTGAAGAATGCCTTAGATTTGTATTTACCAGTCTCTGTAATAATTTTTGGTGATTTCCATTTGGTTTTACGAATAAACGAATTGTAATAAGAACTATCTAATTACATACTTGTTACTCAATGCTTGTATATAATTAATGAGAACAAAATTCGAACCTGCAAAATAAATGTCATTTTTCTGTAGAAAACACAATTACATTACATTAATCTGTTTTACTGCCGATGTATAACATACCACTAAATTTTGTAATATTACGCGATCGTTAGATAGTGTGACATACTGACTTATGAAACATGTTTTACCGTCCATTCCTGAAAAAAGTTTTCAGATGTTGTGGCTAATAAATAAAAATAAACCTGTACCTTTACCATTTTTGATTCTTACATTTTAATTTCACTGAAGCTATTGTATCTGCGATGATGAAATATTCATTGGTTTTTTTGAAAAGGCCATTGGGCAGGCAATGGCACATTCTGTGGCAAGGGCTTGCGGTAATGGGTTGGGGATATACATTAAACCGGGGCTCAAGGCGTGCACGATACAGAGTAGCCGGTACGACATCACATCGTGAAACGACTACGTGTGTCTGATCCTACTTTATACCTCGGTTTATCATTTCTTTAGCAAATCGTATGGCTCACTCAATTTCTTCTCTTTCTCATTTCACTCATATTACCTGAAAAGGCAGCTTGTCTAAATGAATTAATGCCTGATTAATCTTGGTAAACGTGACCATTACTAATTGGGTAAGAAACACTGACGATTATCTACTGAATACCTGGAGTATTTACTTTCAGTTCAAATGAATATTCTTGACAATTGATCAATTGGTTTAAAATAGAAGCTAACTCGATAGTGCCAGAATTCTTCGGATTTGGCATATATTGTAGTTTGTGAAATTTACTCGACTTAAATTCATGTGGTACTTCGTTAAATGGACTTGTATCTTGACCGCAGCCTTTCGAGCGTCGTTAAACGAGATCAGTATTGCAAGAAGCGTGTGAATAACAGAAGATAGAAGTAGAAATCCTATCGTCAATTACATTAACCAGACGTCACTGATTGTGAGCGATAAAAACTAGCGCACGTTTCATCTCCCAACGTTTCGCGCATAGCAATAATGAAAGCTTCGCGGCGATGAAATATGAGATATTGAGGGCAAAGCAGGGTGGAAGTAAGGCACACAAGCTACAGCGGTAGCAGCAATAGCGGCACCGGCAGCATCCAGCATCCAGCATCCCTCGAGGCAGATCGATGTTTCCCAGCAACCGCGGAGGGCGCCTCTCTACCCGCTCTGACTGTGTTTGTAACAATGGACTTAGCTCCTAACGTGTAGCGATGGGCATGAACCCGCGGCGAACCCAACGGTTCAAAAATTCTATTCCTGTATTGGGGTGGTCGAGTTACACTTTCGTCGCGTCCGCATCGGCGATCAATTCCATATGACGAATGTCTCCAATAGAGACACTAAATATACAAAATAAGCCTCATTCTGACAAGAAAAAAGGTTGCAAGTACCGTAATAATTTCACAGAAAACAGCGAAGTCTGAATCCTCCTACCAAGCAGTTTTAAGTAGTAACGCATTTGGTGGTCGGACGTTCAGACACCGGAAAACTGGCTGTGGCGGAAAGGCGTTTGCAGGTTTCTTGATTTGATTTCACCGAGAGATAAGCGAACCACGTCACGATTGGTCAGCCTTGGATGATGAGAAAAATCCTTTTCGCACCCGCTGCACAACCGATGCTATCGATAACGCGGTTTTTGATTAAAGAAATACAGTAAAAAAAGTTATGCTACTCTGTGAAGCGTTGTCACTCTGTTTGTATGGTTCACTTGGCAATAAGGAATTGAAAAAGTATCGACACTTGCTTTTAGCGTTGAACACCACTCGGTCACAAGTTGGAGTACTTCTGGCGCAGAAGTATGGACCGTGTCTTACACGCATTGTATTTTCGGAGGCGTGACTTCGAACGCAGGCCGATGAAAGAATACGATTGTTTGCTTCTAACCATCACTCCGGATGTTCCTAATGTCAAGGGGATCGTTTCCATGAGAGGAGAAAGGTCTCTTTAAGATTTAAAGAGTGTGGTTTGTAATCGATCAGCTTTACATCTATTACGGTCTCTAGTCCAGAGTGGAAAATGAACCTCAAATTTCCTTGTTCCTACGGTTAATGCGAAGCTCAAAGGTCCGTAATATTCGGCAAATCAAAGCTCGGAAATTTGTAATTTTACGCACCAATAGTAACCGTTCTGTTTGTATCTCGTGCGCGGCGATACCGTTGACGTATCAGAGTTTTCATTCCTTTGGTTCAGTTCATTTCCCGGAAGCACTTTTTTCACTCCTTCGAGCTCACAAATCTTAGAATCTTCTCAATGAGACTTACGGAATTCTCCTTTTTTGCACAAATAATCTTCGTTTTAACGAGCTTTGGTCTGACCTTATTCTAAAATTAGTATCTAAGTAGGTTCCCAAAAACGCGCAGTAAATAAAAGGTATCTCACTCTTTGTGTCGCATCTGTGTTCGCAAAATGCCACTTCCAGCGTTTCTTTTTCGCTGCTCATTAGTAAGACCCTGTGAACTTGGATAATTTCACCTGTTCCATCCTTTGTTTGCACGGTAAAGAACTGTTAATCACTGTTACCATACGATGTGGGAACAAACATCGTTTGATCTTTGTCCCGTAACTCGGGTGAATCGACTAAGTCAGTCTCACAGTTTCACCCTTGTCGATGAACAGGCAATCCCCCTCGGCGGATAGTGAAAAAAATTTGGATAAAATTTTCTTTCTGCCTTACATGCACCAGTAATACCGCACGATGTCGTGAGTTGTTCTCAGTAGCTATTTCTAGTGGCCAATGTCGATGATCAGGTTACTCGTTACCTTACGGAACAATGCACGGCGAACTCGCTGTACGTGACAAATGCGAACGTCATCAGGATAATACAAGTGTAGAGCACAAGCGTGCCGCGATACCTTAGATGCAGGATCAGATTAACCTTTATCGCAAAAATCGTAATTGATAAGGGTAAAAAATTTTGTTATTTTCTCAGCTTATACATAGAGTAAGGTTTGGAATTGTAGGTTCGCTTTATTTTAACGAATTGGAAAAGAAGTATTTTTGAAATATCGCAAGTACCAAGTGCAAAATACACAAAGAATCTTAAACTGCATATCGTCATGCATGAATGGCACAGAAATAAACGAAATTATATTTTTAGAAATCACAGCAAAACTGTCACACGTTTACCGCGTCAGCAAACGTTAAATTATGCCAGGATCCTTCGCCTTCCCATTTCGCTGACACCGTACTCGAATGCTCCCTTAATGTTAGGGGAAAAGTCAGTGCTTGACGATAAAGACTGCATTTGATGGTTCGCCCGCTGAAGAGGTCAGTTTGAATCGATGCCGGAATCAAAACCGCTGCAAAAGGCGGCCAACCGTCTGCAACCGAACTGCGCGTGAACGAGGTCGAAACCTTTTCATACCCCTCTCGATGCCGGATCGAGGGAAGTGATTACCAAGTTCACCGAGGTATTCTTATTCAGCGGATCATGAAAACCGTTAAGATATCCGGCAGATTTCAAAGTTCGTTAAAACGGCCCGCAGCAAGCGGTTGGAAATTGATCGGAAATCGGTTATGTTTTCCCTGCAAACAGTGCGGCCGCATCAAGCGTAACGCACTTTGATGCGATAACTCCGTTTGATTATTACTTTATCATTACCATTGTTATTATTCGGAATAAAATCAGTGCCCCGCCTTCCACCCGCCGATTGGCCGGCTATATCGATGCGTCGCGGCTCCGGGCGAATACGCGTACAAGGGATGCGCGGGCGCTTCGTGCCCGACGGCGCTCGCCGTCCCGACGCCCACGACCCGTCGACGACGGTTCTTCGTCGCGTGCCCCGCGGTTTCGAACCCACTACCGCCCGTTACGATATCTGGACATAATTATTGGTGAGTTCTGTTGTTTTTTTTTTGTCTTTTTGTTGAGATAGTTCACTCACATGTCACCAGTGCGTGTCGAATAATGTTTTTGTGATTTGTTTTTTTTTTTACTTTTGTTTAATTTTCTTATTGTGGGTGGTACCGAGCTAAAATACCCCTTTGATATAAGGTGGTCTCCATTTACTTAATTTAAAATAGTGGTGAAATTTTTTTCAATTCTCTTTGTCGATCAGTTTTTATGGTTAAAGTTTACCCCGATCTTTTAATATATTTTCCAATTTGCATCCTTTCCCAGAAAAAAGTGACTCCTATGAAAACGCTCTTGCTTCGTTGAATCGATATAAATTTAGTTTGTAAATTGGTGTTATCCTCAGGTATGTGACTGAATTTTAGTGATAAGAATGGAACGACAATCGGTCAAATGTTACATCGTTGCGTTACACGCATTTTTCTTTTGTCTGAAGAATTATGGTCGTGAGTAAAGAATTTTTCATTAGATACTAACTCGTGTGCAAAGTTCCTGTGCATAAGCACCTGGGCTATAACTCTTATTTTCTCACCTTCGTTTACACAAGAAGTTCGCCTCGAATCATAGAAGTGTGCATTTTCTAGCTAATTTCCTCAATTGAACTCTGGGAGACGCGGAATGCAAGGTTCAGGATTTTGTTGAAAGTAGGAAAGTAAAACGCGTGTGAACTAGTTCTGGGTATTTGTTAAGATTAGAATATATAATGTTTCGAATTCTTCGCATTTACTGACAGGATTCATGTCTACTGTAATGATAGGTCATGTCAAACTTCGTTTTCATACCGTTCTGCGAAGTAAAACGCTCCGCCATTTTGCACGGGAAGGAATAAGTGGCTGGTAAAGAGGCAAAGCACGTCGAAGGTTCAAGATTTCCGATGTAACTCCGCGATCGAATTTTTATCTTAGCTTCCATAGCGGCTTTCTCAACGTTTTTGTTTTTTTAAAAAAAAAAAACAGAGAAATTACACACGCTATAATAGAAGTTTAATTAGGAGTTCGATTAAAAAACATCACACCGGACACCTAATATTCCAATTATCGACTTAAGAAACGAGGATAAGAACGGATACGGAATGGCAGTGGCAACGGACGATCTAATCTCTTAATGCACGGGACTTCCGGTTGGGCATTGTTCGGAGTCCATTAGCTCGGTTCACCCTCGGTGCCATCAGATCGGTTAAAATCGCCGTCCCCTACGCCGACTCGACGCACGTGCCAAGCATTTTGTGCCATTTCGCTGACACGTGTGTCCCTGCGATAATAGCACAGCTAACATCATGGCAAGCATTGTTCAGCGACATGAATCATTTCTTTTCCAAAAAAGAGGCTCAGCAGAGAAAAGAACGAAAAAGGGAGAAGCAAAACTGATTCAGGTTAACGTCGGCTTGAAGCAAGGCGTCGAAAATCATTTCGTATAAAATTTTCGCAAAAGTTAGCGTGGTTACGTGAGATTTAACTGCGCGACAAAGCAAGAATGAATAAATATGTGAAAACGGTGAGAAGATAATCGATTGAATTCAGTGCACGAATATCATTTTTTCATTTTGGTCAGGCAATTGAACGACCAAGGTGGTCTAGCGGAGCTTTTAGCCTCCCCCGAAGCTCTCCGTTGTCTTCACGTAGTTTTCTACCCTCCGAAGATCTTCCCTAGAGAGTTCGCGGATTAAGGATGGAGAGGCTGCCACTCCAAATAAACACCCTTAAACCCCCTCGTTCTCGTCCTAGTCCTCACCCTCGGCCTCGTGCCGTCTTTCTCGCAGCGATAGTCTATCTACACGGTGGTTCACACAGTTTACTTTAAGCTAGTAGCTGTTCCTGGTCTTGGATCCAATGGATGTAACTCATAACTGGAACGATGACAAATAGTTATATTACCACCCCCGCATAGTTTTAGGCACAAACACCCGAAGGTAGTCCTACGAAATTTTGCCTAAGCTCAATAAATCCGATGAAAATCAGTAACTCACTTTTTCTATTCTCTGGGGTCGAATGTGAATCGCAATGTCGAGAGTAGATGAATAGATAAATGATGTAGGAGCGCGCTTTCATCGCGTTGAAAGCTTGTGGTACTATCACTCCGAAGTGTAGAAATTATTTTGAATTTGTAGTGTCGATTGTCACGGTGTCGACGGCTGAATTATCTTCACATGGAGTAATTAGCTTTACATGGAGTAACACCAGTTTCACATACACGTGATGCACACAGATGCACGTTTTTCTTCCGCCACCCCGTGTGTGAGCATTCTCAATCTCGCGCAGGCCGGAGATATTGGAAAATGCAGGAATAGCGCTTTTGCCCGTCTTTGAGACACGCGTTGCTGCTTATATCACTCCATTTCCTCTGTTATTACCGGAGGATTTGACAGCTCTGACGTTATTGCGTCGGAGAAAAATGCGACCATTTATGATCGGCCTTGTTGTATAATATTTTCGGTAATGATGGTGCGAAGTTAAAAATAAATAAAACATTGTGATCGAAGCAGAACCGAAGTGTTGGAAAACGGACTTGCAATAATAATTATCGAAAGTTTACATTTTTCCATCCCCAACAATAGTTCGACTATTTTCGAACAACTGCTTCTAAAAATAGTTAAAAAATGATGTCACCGAGATTCTTTATTTGGAGAATCAATTTTGTGATTACATGTTTTCTCGTTACTGTGAATTTCAGGGGCTGCAAGGTAATAACACAATCATCACGGCAATAAGGCAACCCCAATAATTGCAAAATGTCCAGATTCGCGTCTGTGGGTTTTGAGGCCTTCGATTCAATGAAGTCGAAAGCCTCACAGAAATTTTCTGGGTAAGTTGATTCTCGTTTTTACGCATGCAACCAAAAGCTGCTAGGAATTGATAAAAAAGATCGTGATTAATCCCAAATGCGACAAATTCCACCGTGTACAGTGATACTCTTGACAATGAATAAGGTGGACTCGAAAATTCAATTCTGACCAGTTGTTACGCAATATTTTCAGACTAAGGCGGAGCAATACTGGTTACGAAGAATTCGAAATGCCCCCAAACAGAGAGAGCAAAGATAATCTGGGGTTCGAGGACGAACGTGGCTACAACCTGAACGCGTCGTTCGATTCATTGCCGGAACCGGAACGACCGCCTCTCCGTCATATCGACACTTATTGTATGCCGGAGTGTCCCTGCCTCTCGAAGAGGTACACCATAGCAGTGTTGGCCTGCATGGGTAATTATTACAAGTGGAAAATAAGGGTGGTTTGATTTTTATCGAAGTGAAATCCGCTTAGCTGATGCGCGTAATGAGGAGCTAAGAACGAGAGCCAAAGTCTCTGCCAGACAATGTTTAACAAGTCGTAATTCCGACACCCTACCCGGCAACTCTGAAATTCGTCAATGGAGAGCAAACGTTAGCGTTTTAGTAATCTTTTAAGCCTCCGTTTTTCCCTCCTCTCCAAAACCCTTGGGGGACATCCGTCGGGCTTTTGTACGTATTTTTCCCTATATAGTACACAATTTTTATACCTTCATTCCAATGCGAAGTGTTAGAATTATTATTATCTCATGTATTCTACCGATCGCGGACAAAAATCAATTGCCCGCCCTAGGTGAACCATCATACCGATGAAATTCTGGTGGTTGTCAAATCTTGTCGAACCATTAGTCGTATAATATTTTTCGGCGAACGGATTTCGTCGGGTAAATCTGCAGTTCCCGTTGAATCTCGAAATTGATCGCGGCTCCTTTCAGGTTTCATAATCTCATTCGGCATGAGATGTAACATGGGTATGGCCAAACTGACAATGAAGAATGCGACCGAGTCCGGGAGCGTGAAATTCAACTGGACGATCGCAACGGAGAGTGCACTAGACTCTTCTTTTTTCTGGGGCTACCTTGTGACTCAGGTGCCAGGAGGTTTCCTGGCCTCTCTTTACCCCGCCAACAGAATATTCGGAATGGCAATTGCGACTTCATCGTTCCTCAATTTGCTCGTACCCGGGGCTCTGACGGTCCACCCTGTCGTGGACATGATAGTCCAGATTTGCAAGGGCTTGGTCGAGGTTAGAAACTGGGCTGAACGATTTTCAGCCTTACAAGTTGACTCGGTGTTACCCCTCAGCGTTATTGATTTCTGATTTTTTTTTTCACAGGGTGTTACGTACCCAGCTTGTCACGGTATATGGAAATACTGGGCTCCACCTCTCGAAAGATCGCGGCTGGCCACTCTGGCCTTCTGCGGATCCTACGCAGCTGTGGTAATCGGAATGCCTTTGTCCGGATATTTGACGCAATGGTTCGGCTGGACGGCCTCCTTTTATTTCTACGGTAAGACGGGCGAAACAATTTTACAATCCAAGCCTTGATTCGGTCGACCATCGAGCGTAGAATGAGTTGACGGATGTTTCGCAATTTATCGCAGGTGTCTTCGGGCTGATTTGGTACTGTTTCTGGCTCTGGCTCAGTTTTGAGAAACCCGCTAAGCACCCCTGCATCTCAGCTCGAGAATTGCGTTACATCGAGGACTCCCTGGGGCAAGGTCAAGTTCAAATCGCGATGCCCACGTTCGCCACGACACCCTGGCGAAAATTCTTCACCTCGATGCCAGTCTACGCAATTATTGTGGCAAATTTCTGCAGATCATGGAACTTCTATCTGCTGGTCTTGTTCCAGGCTCGATTCATGCACGAGGCCTTCAATATGCCCCTCGTGGAGGTAAGATTCACACCGCAGGAGCACTCACCTGCGTTCAATTAAAAATATTTGCACATTCGACGAACGATGTTTCCAACCCTCAGACCGGACTGATCGGAGCTCTTCCTCACCTGCTTATGACGACGATCGTCCCTTGCGGTGGTCTGCTGGCCGATCATTTGCGAAAACGTGGAATTCTCTCGACGACAAATGTGCGAAAGGTGTTCAACTGCGGTGGTTTCGGAATGGAGGCTGTCTTCTTCTTGGTCGTGGCCAAGGCTACGATTTCCGGGAACGGTACCGCGGCCACGGTTGCTCTCACCATCGGCGTGGCTTGCAGCGGATTCGCCATATCCGGTTTCAACGTGAACCACCTGGACATCGCGCCCCGGTACGCCAGTATCTTGATGGGAATGTCAAATGGCATCGGCACAATCGCTGGTCTTCTGGTTCCCTTCTTCGTCGAGAACATCACGAAAAATAAGGTGATAACGAATCCGCCAGTGTCCTGAGACTCCTTTCCTTCCATTATTTGACGTCACGGGTATGATTAATGTCAAGTCATTTACGCTCTTACTCAGGATCGCGAGAGCTGGAGAAACGTCTTCATAATCGCCGCCTGCGTTCACTTCGTCGGCGTTACTTTCTACGCGATATTTTGTTCCGGCGAACTTCAGCCGTGGGCAGATCCTACCATCGAGGAACAGAACAGCTGGAATCCCCTGGACGATTTGAGCAAGGGCAAACCGCCATTGCCTCCACCGCCGAAGCCACCGCAACCGGAGTTCGTTGTAAGTCTTGCCTAGAGCACTAACCACAAATCAGTCGTCGTTAGTTATCGGATGGTTTCGATCATTCCAATCGAAACTGATTCGCAATTTCTTTTCCGTGCGTTTGTCAGAAGCAACCTTCGCTCAACGGTGGAGACTGGAACAATTACGATCAACCGGCAGAAAATCACCTTTACCCGCAGCTCGATAAGCGAAATCAGAACGGCAACGCGGTCGCGAGTTATGGGTCAACGGTAACGAACGTAAACAACCCGTTTCACTCGTCGAATCCGTTCGCCAGTGACGTCAGCGCGTCTCTGGTTCAGCCGCCTGCAGTGGATGATCACACGCATGATGTGATGGGCGGACAACAGTGGAATTAATGTACAGCAGGTCAGATTTACGCCGGATTGGGTGAGTAACTGAAACGTAGGTTGTGAGAGCGGAGAAGAATATAATCCAATGGGAGGAGTCAGAGTGTTGATCACAGTCGGAGCCACTTACGTTTTACTTGTAGCGAGGAAGATTCTTCTTCTTAGTCGCGATCAATAAGCACATTGTCTTTTCTTCCACGCAATTTTTTTTTCTCTAAAATAAGATAAGAACGGCGAATTGATGATTAATAATTTGAAAAATATGACCGTATTCGTATCCATATTTAGCCCCGACAAATGATTAGTACTCTGTTCTCCGTGCTCATTGGTAAGAATGGTATTTAGGATGAGCGTCGCATCGCATATGATCAAACACGAAACACCGAATATAAAGATTAGCACAATATTTAGAAACATAGCAATAAAAGAACTTCGAAGGACACAAGTTATGGTTCAGAGAAAAGCACCGCCACGGCCATTCGTAGAAGAAAAGTACAAATCAAGCTGAGGACAAAACGAAACAGAAAAAAAGAAGATGAATAAAATAATATAAATAATATTATGCGTAAAGAATTTAAATACCTCAATGGATAAATGGAACAAAGTAAAAGACAAGGAAAAAAAAACAAGTTTACAAACAATTGAGAGTATCCCGATGAAGCTAGCTAAAGTATTTGGGAAAAATGTAAGTTTATAAGACCGGAAGTATAGACATGACATATAAGATAAAAATGAATCTTTAGAATAAATAAGATAAGGTTACAAAATGAAACGTAGATATGCTGTAGGTATGAAATGTGACGAAATAAGATATACAAATTACATGAAAGTATAAGAAAGAAAGTGAAACATCTTGAAAGTATTAGATTTTAAGATACAAATTGTTTGAAAGTGATTGAAAATATCATAAACTGTAAATCAAGTATAATATTGATTCCAGTGTAATGCGTACTTATAATAGGATGTGATTGCAAACTTTGGCAAACCAATCGCAATACGTAATGATACATAAACTACGCAAAAGAGGTCTCGAGCGGTCGATGAAATTTAAAAATATATGTATTACGTCTCGCTGCTCGACACGAACGAAAGTCTATAGTCAATTTATGCGAGCCATTTTTAAGTAATTAAACAATATTATAAATATATTCGCCAATCGCTCGTCTTATATAAGCAGTATTAAATACGATTTAGTAATATCATATAGCAATTTAATTTTTGCTTAACAATTTATGGGGATTATACAAGTTTGAGAGATTTTGAAACTGTGTTCGAAGACGCATTCGGAGAAAGTATAATTCAAAGATGCGTGCAACTTCGGAAACAACAATAAGTTGCGAAATCCGACACTACTTTGAAAAAACATTTTCACCCTCGGTCGTTGAAATTTTTGAAAGATCATGCTCTTTTTTTACACAGGCATCGAGCCAACTAGAAGTTTGAACGAATTTCGATTGGATTATCGTGCATCGAAATATCATTGCAATAAGGTTCGAGATAAGTTTCAGCACACGACACTGTACAATCCCCTTAAGATTAAAACGGACAATATCTGAATGTCTTATTGCATTCAACTCGGGAGATATGCGAGATAATAAGTAAAGGCAAAATAAATAAGATTGATTGAAATAATCACGACAATAAATGTAACGTGAAGATATATTTGGCAATTGCAATATTTTAGTAAATATTGATCAAAGTAGGTATGTATGAATTAACTTCTGAATTGAATTTCGACGCGCATATACAAGCAAAGATATATATGTGTGCATAAAATCAGACGTGAAAATGAAAGTATTATTGTGACATAATTATATTTATAATCAATTAATTTGTACAAAGAATAATATTGTAATATGACATTATTATAGTTTACCTGCAGTTATATAGCTGACAATAATACGTATAACGTGAGATGTAGTTTATTAGATTTTGTTATTTAATTTTGTTATATATTGTTGTGGAATTGACAATACTATACTGTAATGATTAATTGATACGCATACACACAGAAAGTAGTGACTGGCCTAAGATAATTCCTGGCTTGGTGAATCCAAAGATTAATTATTATATATCTTACTTATACATTATATATATAATATAGATATTATATAAGATAAGTTATTGATGCTGTTCGAACAATAATATTCGTGTACTTGTATAACTTGAATAATAATTTACGACAATAAATAATGCAAGATGTACTAAGGCGGAGAGGGAATGTTATAAACCTTGAGACCACGCATTCAGTGAATTTAAGGAAGTATGTAGTGTAAGTGTAAAATCGAAGTGCCGACTCTTTTAGTACATCTTGTAGTGTTCAATTATTATTAGCTTTGTAGTATAAGTTTTTCGTGAGAGTCTGCTGTGTTTGAATTACTTATTATATATCAAGAAAGAATATTAGTAATTGATTAATTAATTAACTAATTAATTAATTAGTTACTCACTCAACTCGAGACGCAATTGAAACTTTACATTTCAAAATGAAACCCGAAAAGAAACCCTAAGAGTTATATCACTTGTCTTGTATGTCTGTGTACAATTATTGATAAACCCTTCGGCGCTGGGAAGCAATACCATTTGAAGGCGGTCGGTCTATTTCATAAGTATTAGGTATATATGTACACACAATTCAATACGATAAGAAAAACTGAAAGAACTGTGAAACATTTCCCTGAACAATACGCTGGAACAGTGAAACGCAACGAAACGCACGTATTCTGATTGTGAGCTCAGAATGAAGACAATAGAGAGTAAAGTAGACAGTCTACGGACGAATTTTTCAACTGATAAGGAATAATTAGAACGTTGAATTTTTGATACGTATATGCTTTGTGCCGATATATTTTCCTTGCCGACGCAGCATTTTCAACGCGAAATTTTTCAACTGCCCACGCATTAGTCAGATCTTTTTTTTTTCATCAATCGATCAATAATTAGGGAGAAATTTATGGTGTTACTTGAATTATTGAGAATTTTCAAGTTCGTGCGTAATGAAGTTTACATTTTTTCTCATGTCAGCTGAAATTTGTCTTTGGCATGCGTTGATTGTACTCCGTCTGCGGAAAGAGATTAATGGTGTCGGCACAAATTTGAGGTAGATGTCTCCTCAAGCGATATTTTTTCTACAAATCTAAGGGTTTATGCAGCCGTTGTGAATGATTAAAAATATATATGTAAATGAAAGTATATTATACTATACAGACAGATAAATTGAACGGAATAATTCTATTTAGCGATAAACGATATCTTCTATAAGCGTTAAACTTTAAATTTAATTGAGTATTGATGTTATATACTTGAACCAAAAAAAAAAAAGGAAAAGAAAAAAATCACGCGCTATCGTTTCCTCGTAATTGATATAAATAGTGGAAGTGTTAGTCCTGTTTTGAGTCGTTCAAAAATAGTAAATAGTGTTAAAATTATAAAAGTCGTTGTTACAAATATTTATATACCATTTACGAAATCTCAAGCATTCACTCGAACAGTAATACACGACAGTCTCGCTGAGATATAGAAATTCTAATAAAACCTGCACTGACACTCTACTCTTTACTAACTGGCATAAAATTTAGAACTTGAGACTGATTCTAGAATCAAGTGTTATTGTACCTACATGGTATTGGATATTCTTCGTTATTTTAATATTCGTTGGTATATTTAGATTTAGGAGTATTTTCCGTTCTCCAATGGCTAATTGTTATACCCTTGATAAATGGTTATTTCTGAGTTACAATATCGATTTTTGATATAGAGGTGAAAGCGTATAAGTAGAAACTGTTCGTTAGTAGCCAGCTATCGGTTAATAATTTAAATTGGTCATTTGCATCGCGGATATGAACGTTGGCATCTTTTTGGGATTTTCTAATTAATGTTGTCCAAAGAAACGGATTGCATTTGCGATCCAACTGATAAATTTTCTATTTATCTGATGGCTTGGAGCATTGATATTGGAGCTGAAATATTTCTATACTTAATTTGTGATTTTTTATTTTCTCCAAACCTTTGCAAAAGGAATATTAAAGCGTCCACCATTTGTACGAACAAAATTATCTCTTCCAGAATGAGAAATAATAATGACTATAAACATTGAAAGTAAAAGAATATTGCTATATATATATATAAATAAATATGGTATGTATTCTACGATCAGTTTCACGTATGATAATATATTATTCTATGATATTATTGAATTATATACATATATGTAGATGTGGTTATTTGTATAATATTTTTGAATGTATTAATAATGACGAATGTATTATACATTTGAATTCAAGCAAATGCATTATACAATATAATAATAATAATTATATATATATATATATATATATATATATATAATAATTATTATTGTATATTTACGAAAATGTATCAATTACTATATCGACAATAACGAATTGTAACAAACAATTGAAAGTAATATGTTACGAAGACAATAAAAATAGCAGACGTTGGAAATTACTACAAATTCTTGTTCGGGCTCAGTTTTTAATTAGTAGATTACGGTGTCTGGATCAGTATACTTGAGAAATAAAATACAGAAAAAGGATCCTTGTTAAAGGAGCTGATTCACGCGATATTTTTAATACAGTAAAGCAGCTTTCAAAAAGTAAATTCATCAATTTTTAGTAAAAATGATTGACAACTCATCTGACGGCGGTTCAATATTAAAGTACTTCGATTTTTCGATAAGGAATACTCAGACGTTTTAAACTACAACTTGTATGTTATGAATCAGCAATTAATAAATGAAAACTACAATGCTAGTCGATTCTTTGAAAACTGAGCTTGTACATGTATCAATGTTATGTATATCTATACATATAAACACACATTATAAAAAGCTTTTATTAGCTTCTCACTAGGTAAAAGGGTTATGAAAATTAATGTATATTATCGGTGACTGAACTAGGTTGATCGAACCTTACGTTTTCATGAAGGGTTTAGTTACCTAGCACCGCTTTTCAATCGCAGCATTAAAATTGGATAATTGACGCACGTATACTCAATGGGAGTATAACATAAAGATATTTTGCCCTGATTTGCTCTCCCAGTAACGAGTTATTCCTTTCATTCTGTAGTACCGGAGAACCGGAAGTGAAAGATAATACGGACTTCGATATTTAATGCTGGGTATGAAAAGAGTGTTTGTACAATGTTTAATAGGCCCACATCACCCGTGACGCAATAAGTTTATTAATATAAATGTTTTTGCTGAAAGAGATTTCACGCTGTAGTGAAGAAAGTTTTACCAGTAATATGTATAACGAAATGCTAATACATGGAAAGCATTGATTGAGGTGCCAGGCGCCCAGCTGACAATATATTTCCAGGTAGCATCGGAAATTAATAGTCCCAAAGGGACCTCGCAATATATCATGTGTAGTTTTGCTGAATTCGACGACAATTTTCGAATTGAAATTATTACGTTAAGAGGATCCTGTTGTCGGTTCTTAACGTATTCAATTTTGTCTTATATCAGAGACTATGCATCGCAATGGAAACAGAACATAAGAATCGAATTCTGCATGTAGTTCCGAACAAAAACATACGAATACATTTTAATTTTGCGCAGTTTTGCAATTTATTTTTTCATGTCGTTTCCTTATTTTTGCTTAAAACCAAAATGTGTCGGTGTGTTTTTTACTCAAAATCGGATGTGGAATAGAAAGTGATATGCCCTTTTTTGCATTACGATGCATAGTCTCTGACAATAGTGAAAATAGAAGACATTTAACGCAGTCGGTAAGAACTGCCTGCAGCGTCCCCTCAAAGACTTGAAACTTGTCGTTTGAATTCATCGTGGCCTGGTAAAACCAGACTTGAAATACAATATACGCCCAAATAATATCATAGGGATGATCAAATTAGACATAATATCTGGCAGTTTAGTGTCAATGTTGTCTTATAGCGATGTTACCTGGTTTGTTAATATTTATTATCTATTATTATTATGTAAAATATGTATGTATATTATATAACTTGGATGTATTGTAATAATACAAAATTACTGACGACTATTGACAATAAAGTGTAAGCCAATCTTTTAAAAAACACCTCAATTTTGACTCGTTATCATCCGCGGACAATTTCTCTCCGTTCGGAGTACAGATCGATTTATGCGTGAAAGCTGAGTATCACCGTCGTTAAATTATCCGTATTCATTTCCGACCAGAATTCAGCAATCGAGAAACATTGAGAGAAACAAGTTTTCAACACATTCAAATCAACATCACTTTCGGGAACTTAATACCGAATTTTAAACAAAACGCACGATGTAAACGTTTTTTCGGCGTTTATTCAGACATCGTGTTCATCCCCATGCAGTATTTAATAGGTCCTCTCGATTGTGAGGAGATTTCAGGAGATGCGCGTCGATCACTTCGACAGAGACAGACGATGAACTAATAACACGGACGCTTTCATACGCAACGTCCAGTTTGAATTACCTGCTCATATAACGCAAATCGACGATGCAAGTTCTATGCAATTATTACTCCGATCTGGCACAGGGACGAGACAGAGGAATGCCGTGTATTTACTAGAGGACATCGCAAATGTGGGTGAAAAAAAAAATGAGAAAAAAAAATTAACACGTACAGATCACCTTGTCTGACACAGTAAAATCGACAGCTTATGTTTTCTCTTTATTTTGTATTAGTTGGAGTACTTACAATTAGCGGGGATCGATCTCCTCTGATCAGGATAAATTGAAACGAAAAATTGGCAAATCACCGACCGGAGATAATATTTCATTGTACATCATGCTGAAATCGCGCGTGGATAAGATCGGAGAAAACAGGCGAAACAGATCGCATGATTTAAATGAATGATCAGCCGAACGCTATTCGATCGTTGCGTTGCGTGAGTTGATAAGCGCATAATTAACGTCTAATAGTAAGTTCCACCAAGTGGGTCAAGGATTTCACTGTAGACTAGTCTTGGTTTTGTCCTGTCCACTTGTAATCCAATTGCTGTTACATCGGTACGGTTACTTAATCAGACACGAGTAAGGATTTCGTTCGAGTAAAGTGAAATAAGACGATCTTCTCATCGTCAACCAGCAGTATCGAAGTGACATTGCTGTATCGGTGTATTGCCCGAATGTTACAATTGGTAGGTAAAAAGCTGGGTTCCTTTTTGATCCTTCACTTTCATCACTAACGGTGCTCAATAGCCAAGAATAAGATGAGAAAAAAAAAAAAAAAAAAATTGGAACGCCTCGACGGCAAGGTGCAGGCACAAGAAGTTGGAAGGCTGTGGTTTGATTGACGGAACGGCCTTGATGGCAAGCTAGAATCGAGTTAGGCTAGGCGATAGAGGAGCAGGGGTAACGCGTAACGCGAATCGTAACGCGCGTAACGTTACGTTGCGTTGGTCAGGACTAATAGATGACTTCCTATGATCGTTGGTAGATATCGTGGGCGGTTACTGAAAGCCGGGCAGACCGGTTTTCAAAAGGGAGGTTCGCCAGGATCATCCCCGCGTGTCTCCGGGGCGTGAAGCCTCGGTGCACGCGTCGTAACGCCAAGATACCTACGTGTGTGAGTACGCGAGTTGCGTGCGTGATGCACGCGCACCCGCCACGCACTCGCGATACGTTGACGTAGGCCTGGTGTGGAGGTACGTTTACTTTCTAAATTCTCTCGGATTCCGATGAGTTTACATTTCGTGCCCGGACGCTCGTCGATTCACTTTTGCTGATTTTTCATCTCCTGTTAGATGTTAAATTACGGACGTCCGCGTAGCCGGAGATGGCGATCAGTGTCGTGAGAGTGTTTATTACCGCTGCCCTCGTCTCTGCGGTTCTGTTTGTCGGTAAGCTTTTTCGCCAATTCAATTTATTTCAAAGCCGCGGGTTATTTTTACGACACCGCCGTTTCTTTGACACCTCTTCTGAGTCGAGCTGAAACTAAACCCGCAGCTCAATGGGCTCAAACTTTTTCAAATAGGATAATCTAGTTCACTTGTATACCCGTAATGTTATACAGCCATTTATGTATATTCGGATGAAAAGTGCGAGGACCTCGATACCTTTTTTTGAGACGAATCCGCTGCTAATTCTGGCCGCTAGCCTTAGTTTCACTTTTTACAGCGTCTTTAATGATTGGGTGTACAGTAATTCTGTCTTATTGTTAAAGTCTCTCAAATCAAGTGTAATCGTCCATTTCATCCAGGAGGGCATTCGTTGAAGTTTTAACACGCGTACTCGTCAATCTGAAAATCAGCCGACCAAAGTATTCCATATTAATTTCATGGAACCGGATCTATCACAAAAAACAGTGAACAATCTTACATAACACGGCTTGTTCCAGGATCTATTAAACGACCGTTCAATGGATCGAATGACATAAAACGGTGTTTTTCCGGGGTGTCTTGCATGTTCATTAGTAATATTGGTATATGTTTTTGAGCGACACTGTTGTGAATATTTTTTCTGGAAAATACCGCAGTGGCACTAATGCGGTGGTTCGATGACAAATCACACAATTTTTTGTTTTTCAAACGCGTTAATTGACATGTTTTCAAAGTGACCTCTTGCTTTTTGATTTACCGATGATCGTTCAGCTTGATAAAAGTGAGTGTTCGGTACCGATATCCGTAGGTTGGTACGTAACGATATGTAAACTGGATCACAAGGCGCGCTGCCTAGGTAGGCAGTGAGTACTGTACTCAGGCAACTTGCCGGACTTCCTGAAAGACACAGATCACTGAACCGTTTAACAGTTTTCGTTCGAGGAAAGTGAATATCAAATATGTCATAACCGGAGGTAAGAGTATCACGTTATGGATTTCTTACTGATGGATGGATTGCGTGCTCGAAAGCTTTGGCTTGTAATTCTTGCAAAACAGATAATAATCGCGCGTGCATTAACGACTTCCAAAAAATCATTCGGCTCGCGTTCAAGTAAATCGTTCGCCCCAGGCTATAATCGCATTAGACTTTGAATCTGTAACAGTATCTTTATCATTTAACTAGGTGGTGTAAGGGGGCAGTCGAAAGCATTGGAGGATCTCTTCAATAACACTTCGTGCCTCAAGGGGCCAATCGTGTGTCCAAACCCACGGATTGAGTTTTATCTGTACACAAGGTAAACTAAAATCATATTACTACATAGGTAAATCGATTCCCAACGTACCTGGTGAATGATTTTTTCATTCATGATTTCATAAGCCTAGATCATCCAGTAATGAATAATGTATTATTCTTACATCTTTATGGATGTACACACGACGACTACACGTGACGATGAATATACGTAACGCACGTGGTTATTCACATTTGGAAATTCGACTTTTATGAAGTCGAATTGTCACGTAATTCATATTTTATTCGAACGACCAAAATCCTGTTGCAAATTGGGCGCGTTTTGCAGCTCTGAGAAGTGTAATGCACGCTTGAGGCTGTTCGAGCATTTCAAGATCACGATCATTTCACCTTCAGCTGAAAGTGACCTCAATAAACACAGCAGAGCCGCCTTTCTCTTGGGAGTTGCATTACGCCATTTAGTGGGTAAAGATTTGCGCGCCACTTTTATGCGCCTTTGCTCTCAACGATAAAGAACAGAGGAGAAAAATAACTGCGAGGCATAGAACAAATTACAAATAGCACGTATCGTACGCATCTCGAAGTTGCGCAAAGCGTTTATAACGCTGTATAAGCGGATCGTTTAGAATGTTTTTCTCCGCCGCCGAAATGCTAAATGGTAAAATACGAAGTGCCGTTTCGGTTTCACAAGCTCTTCGCTGTTCCGTGTTGTGTCTCGCTTTCGCTTGGGTACTGGGAGTCGCGCACGTGTTGAGTTTCGTTTTTAACCGTCAAATATCTGCTCATTTTGCTTTTAAATATACGAGACGCTGTATACACAGTCTGTCTCCAGTAAAACTGTCAATATTATATAGTTACTTCTCTGACTCTGAGGTCTGCCTGAAGGCGCCGTAAGTTGAATCAGAAAACTGGGACACTGCGAATAAGTAATTGGTTCAATTACGTTTGGAAATTTGAGTGGTTTCAAAATATGAAACCTTAGGAATTGAGCAATGCGGTGTTCGGTGATTTTTCGTGCTCATTACGCTGTTTCGCAAGTTGAACTTCGGATATACTGCATGAAGGTTTGGGCTACTTCTCATTCGTATAATATGTTTATTAACTTGGGATTATTTCTGTAACCAGGGAAACGCAAAAGAATCCATTCCTCATCGACGTTTTGGATCCTCATTCATTGGACAGATCGAAATTCAACAATCTGCATCCAACAAAAGTTATCATCCACGGATTTGGAGGTGGGAGAAATCTGGCGCCTAGTACCGACCTTCGAAAGGGTAATTAGCGACCAATAACAGTCTCCTTTGATCCCAAGGAAATACCGAGATAATTCTACAACCAGAAAAAAGTTTCGCTATCACGACAAAAGAATTGTCAAGTATTCGAAAAAATTTTGCTGCATTGTTTCGTAACAACAGACCGTTTGTTTTGTATGGACAACATAAAAATCAAGTAGTTGTTACAAAATCGATATACGGTAAAATAATCTGGTCGAGACAACAAACCAAAATATCAACAAATATTTTATCGAACCAACAAAATGAATTGTTGCCAGCTCCGATTAAACTTTTTAAACCAATAAAAAGAATCGTTCCCAGTGAACGAAAATGAATTGAGTATGAGAAAACGGAATTAAGATGAATTAGATAGAAGTAAAAAGATCTGTGTGTGAATTCCATTGTAATTGCGACGAATTGACACGCGTAAAATCTCCACTCCACTCTCGTAAAATCAGACTAGTTTCATCGTCCGTTTGTATTTCCTTCGATTAAAGTTATATGCAGTATTTTTCGACTTGTGGTTCTTGTTCTACGCGTTTGAGAACTTTTGAAATTGGACCCGCTGCACGCGACGACTAAACTCGGTATGCGGCGTGCTCAGCAATGATTTGAGAACTCGCATTACTGCGCAACGTTCACGCGCAGATTCCGGTACCGGCAAGCAGAGCATTTGGTCGCCGGTACACATAAGATTTGACGCGGACGTTGAATTTGAATTTTCACGAGTGCGCGTTGTTCGCGCGCAGGTTATAGTACTCAAACATTAAAACATTTAGCTAACCGTACAACAATAATTCGATTCGCACTTCAAGACATCGCCATTTTTTTGAAAAAAAAATCAATATATTATAAATAAAAAAATGATTTAGTATGGTCAACGAAACAAATCTGTGTCATTTCGTTGTGTCAACAAAATGAAGAGTCGTGCTGACAATATATTTCGTTACGACGACCGGATAACAATTTTGCTGCCGTGATTGAAGTATTTTTTTGGGTGCATATTTCAGTAATCTGCATAAGCGATATGGACCTGTGCAAATGAATACATTCGAGATTTCGGCATGATCAATTGCACTTTTCTTTTGAGTAGGCGTGACAAAAACTAAAAAACGAAGGTTTTTGGTGAGAATATAACATAAGTATAATTTTCTTTAGTTCGTGTCTGGTTGCGTAATTGGGTAAATTAAATATTATCTTACAACGAATAGTTGGACTTTTATTAATTTCGTTCAAATATCGCAACCCCTAAATTTCAATTCCGTAGAATTAAACACTTTCTACTTTGTTAGGATTTGAAGAGTATTTCTTTAATTTTTCAAGTATTAGAGTGAGCGCTGCTCAAGATGCCTTGTATCGAACCCACTGCAGTTTTTGCCGAATAAGTCGCAGCTTTCATTGCGTGCAGAAAGACCTCTGAGCTGGAAAATTTCGACTATCCCAATAGCGAGATTATGTAATTATCAAGTTCGATTGACATTCTTGTTTGACATTACCTCCGCAGTGTACACAGAGAAGAAAGTTTTGCTAAAGATTCTTGACCATTGTTTATATTTTCGCAATCTATATTTCGAATTCAGCGAAGTGTACGTAATTATTCATACGGATGATGTGATTTCTCCTTGCACTTGAGAAGGTGACTGGACGTAATATAGCTCGTGGGCGTAGTGAATTTCGGATTTTCTAAAGAGTTTCAATTTTTAACAATTATATACGTTTGTATTACAAATGTCGGCCACGTCAGAAACTTGAAAGTTCAATGTTTCGGGCGAAAGGAGAATTGCATAACGTGGCTGGAGCTCTTTAAATTCGTATTTTAAAGATAGTGAAAGGATGACGATTAATTCAATTCGCGGCTAAATCGTCCGCTCTAAAATCGTATATTGGTTGTCAATGCGTCACCCTGGTAAAGAAGACGAGAAGAAAAGTAACGGAGGAATTCGCAAATAACGTTTAAACTAAATTATTCACCGTGATCATGTAAGCGTGCTATTATAAGAATATATTGCTTCTATTAATCGTTTCTTCAAGAACAATTGTGAAAAAAGAACTACCAAGAAAGGCATTAAAAAGTACAACTGAACTTTATCGCTTAGAATATAATTTCTTATTAACTGACAATGAGTCGCTGAAGAAAAAATTGATGTTGCGAACAAAATGAGCTGCATTTAATGAAAAGTGACTAAATTGTTTATTTTTCATTATCGTATCGTAAATACAGCGATCTCTGTGAAATTTACAATATAATCAGGACCTAGTGCTGTACGATTTAGCCGGCTTACAATTAGCCGGCCAAAAAAGTTAGCCCGTTAACCGGCTAAACTTAAAAATGTACAAAATCAACAAAAGAATGAATTTTTCACCTTTTGCATTCGAACTTGCAACTGGAATGAGTTTTATTATACTGACTTTACAGAATTATTGTCATCCAATTTTCAAAAGTACCTAAAAGGCTGATCAATCAATAATAATCATCTCACCTAAGAATAAAAATTAACGTCTGTCAAATGTGATACTTGTTCCGATCAACTTTTCAAAGTAACTTACCGAGCTTCGCATATTTTCGAATAATTTAATACGCATTATTTCCCAACTGCACTCATTGTTGGAATATCATTCGGTAATATTAAAATTGGATTCGCTCAAAAACTTCTCCATCCGTTAGTGATAAACGTCTATTTATGTGGTATTTTGATTAAAAGTTCGAATCAAAAAGGTGAAAACTTAATTTGCTTGTTGGTTTTCTGCATTTTTAAGTTTGGTTCAAATAAGCTGATTGGCTATTTTGGCCGGCCAATCACTTTAGCCATGCAGCTAACTTTCAATTTTACAGTCTTGGCCGGCTAAGCTGGCCAAGTCGTCCAGCACTATCAGGAACTATTAGTCGAACTTTGATATTGCACGAAATATTTTCGTAGTTGAGGGATATGTGTATCGATGATTAAATTAAACGATTAAAACGTACCTTCGTCAGCTTAAATCACACCTTCGAACTTTTTTCTTGCGTCTAATTGTATCTTGTGACGTTTCCGACGAGAGGATATCCTGAAAACCGATGATACTGTCATGTGTTTTGCAGCATATTTCACAAGGGGGAACTACAACGTGATAATCGTTGATTATGGCTCCCTTGTTCGCGAGCCGTGTCTCTCCCAGGTTCGATGGGGGCCGAATTTCTGCTCGCAATGCATCGCCCAGCTCGTCCGGTACCTGAAAAATCATCCCCGAGGAATCCCCGTCGAGTCTGTTCACGTATTGGGATACAGCGTCGGTGCCCACATCGCTGGACTGATGGCGAATCACCTGCCCGGCGATAAGCTCGGCCGGATAACAGGTACTCGTCAATTTCACTGCATGAGGAAAATAACGCGATTGCCGCGCTCCGTGGTGCAATTACCTTCTATTACAAGCCGCGACTTTGCCCCTTTCGAAATCGACCTCGGTTGTTCGTTAAACTCTCTGTTTATTGTGCGCTACAGTGCCGTTCACGAGATTCTTTCTCACGTTAATCGGGGTTCTTAGCCGACATAAAAGAGCCTCTCTCACTCTGATTTTTTCAAGCGCAGCGTGACCGGGGAAATTTTTACCCCGCTGCAACTTTGCACTGCGGCACAAAAAAAAAGAAAGTAATTAAAAAAAAATAATAAAGACTAGCAAAACGAAACTACTCCATCAGTGATAACTGTACTACGTTTTTATTCGTCGTAAGTATAAAATATGTTTTATTGTCCGTCAAAACTGGAGTCAATATAATTCGTGTTAACTTGTGAGAATGAATCTTCTTCAACCGCGTTAAAAGTTTTTCATTCGCGAAGAAGAAAAGTTAATTTGTATCCTACGCGGAAGGAATATTCTGGAAAATTAGTCACATTAATAACATTTCTCTAATGGTTATACGTTTTTTCAATTACAATCTCGGAATACCTAGAGTTGAAACACTATCGATCACCTCTGGGCTAAGGTAGAAGTACAATTACACGCGAACCTGGCTTTACAAGATCGTGACTTGTACAGATGAATTTCATTATTCACACGTCGTTGATTAGCTGAGATGGAAATTTATAGTTACGACATAACTCACTCAAGTCACGCAGCTGTCGCAATTCGATTGCTATAATAGCATTATGCACTTCAGGCTCGAATAAAACCCATCACCGGAACAAAAAATTAAAATAAAAAATCCAACCGCTCGTACAACGAAGTGTGAGAAATTTAATTGAAATTCAAGGACGACTTTCGTCGACTGTAAATTTGTTCATCTCATTGTCAATTCGAAAGTTGAAATACTATCCGTACGTTATTTTAAACAGCGATGACGCACTTTTTTTCTTTTTTTTTTTGCGCACACACGTTGACACATCTCGATTCCTCAGGACTGGATCCGACGATACTATTCTACATGGGTGGAGGTAACAGATCGTTGGACTTGGACGACACTGACGCTCATTTTGTGGACGTGATCCACACCGGGGCTGGTATACTTGGTCAGTGGGGCCCGACTGGCCACGCCGACTTTTACGTAAACGGAGGATCGAGTCAACCCGGATGCCTCGGCACATCCATACTCCGTAAGACATTTAATTTTGCAACGTTATGCAAGCAGATATTTTACATTATTTTTTTTTCCTACGCTCTCCGGCAGCGCCGAATTACTCAACTTCCATCTCCGGTAGTGCACGTTATCTAGGCACGTTTATCTATTGTAAGATAATCGTCTTGCGTAAATTCACCTCATTTTTCAACTTATCGTTATTCCAGAGATTATGTGAGTTGAGTTCATCTTTCATCTTCATCTTTCTTCACGGTATAGAGATACGATAAACGGCTTACACTGAAACAGAGGCGACGCCATTCGGAATCAAGACTCTGATGTAATTTTGCGAATATAAGTAATTCAATAAAAACGTCACAATGTTGTACTTGACTGAGAAAACAGGATTTTTTCAGCCAAATAAACATATTTATTCGTTATGCATTACAAAGACTTTCCCGCTTTTATCAGTATTTATTTATTTATTTTGACTAGCGGGATGAAAATTAGTACAATCTTGTATTTTTATAACGATAATTGCATGAGAAACTATATTTCATCCTGTCCAGATGAATTTCTGCATGAATAATCTTATTTTCATTCGGTTAATGATATACTCGTCATCTTGCAGTGGAACACTGGCCACCTCACAAATGAATTTAGAAAAACGTTTCGTTCACGAAATTCGAACCACATATTTCCACCAATTTCTTACGACTGTCGACGTCATATTCTTTTGGTGAGGGGCGTTGAATAATTGCCTGGCTACGTGCGGTTTATGATGTTAGAAAACGTTTATTCTGCATGTGAAAAAAAATTGATAAATTTACAACAATTACCTGCTCACTTCTCGTATCACAGTCCAACCGACGCGTACTTACAGCTCGGCACTTTTTTTTTTATTTCGTTGCAATTTTAGAAACCTTGTCCTGCGACCATACAAAGGTAACACCGTACTACATCGAGTCAATTACAACGGAAGTTGGCTTCTGGGCGGCACCCTGTGCGAATTTGTTATCTTACTTGATCGGGTGGTGCAACCCAGCAGAGAACGAGTACGTCTTGATGGGCGAAGACACGCCGTCCACGTGAGTATCGATTAAAAAATGGAAATTCGTCTCGTGGCATTTTGAAAATTTTTACCCCGCGTTACAGCGCACGAGGCATCTACTATCTGTCAACAAACGGCAAAAAACCTTACGCCCGAGGACTTCCGGAAAAAATTCGAGCAACAAAAAGTCGGAAGCGATCATTTTACCGCCAGTATTAAGTCTGTTGAAACAGTTGATAGACATACTTTTAGAATAGGTTATACATAAGACGTTGCAAATGTGTTATTTGTTTCTATAATACAGATTAGACTGTAAACGTAACGTTTTTTTTTTTTTTTTTTTTACATAAGTAGCTTCACCGATAAATATCTTTATTATTATCATTATTATTATTATTACAATGATACGCTGTAATGTGTTCAAATACTTATTCATTATTTAATAAATATTTTGTTACATGTTGACTTACTGTCGTTTTTTTTTTCAATCGTTGCGTGTAAACGGTTGTTGTTAACGATAATATTTATAGATTGTACACCCATTGTACCTACATATTTTTTCGCTTACCTTATCACTGCAGTCTGTAGATTTCGATCCCGTTTTTTGACGTCCCTGTAATTGTACATGCTGTACAATTAGTTTTATCAAAGAATTGAGCCACAAAAAAAAAAAAAAAAAAAAAAAAACAATTGGAATGAAAGAAAGAATAATAACTATTTGCGCTTACCTATTGCATTTCGGGGCTAGTCGTATCACACGGTACGATAATATATTAATATGGATTTTTATCATCAGCTACGTTGGTCTCGGCAATTCAAATCTTAATTGTTTATGTTAACAACAATATTTATTACATAATAATTACGATATAATAATAACTTCTATGGATTTACAATACATTATCGCAATAATCGTTGATATACGCACTATAGTACATATGTATATGTATACGTGCTTTCATCTATATACACATACATATATATGTATATATACACATACAATAAGTATAATGGAGTGATTACATGTTGGTACATCCTCGTCTTCGCAAGCTGGAAATTTTCAGTGTATGATTTAAGATAAATTACTCGATTTAGGTTATTCTTGGTTTTTTTTTTTTTTTCTCTTTGCTTGTTCTTGTTTTTGTTTATCTTATTATGAGTCTGTTTAACTCGCACAGTGCCCAGAATCCACAATTAGTGCCCACTATACATATACATATAGGTACTCCGCGATGAAACTACGTTTCAAGAATTGTTCCAGGCATTCGAAAATATCGTCGCAGTGGGGAATTGTTTATATTTTCTTTTTTCTTATTTAATAATAAATAATTTTTCGTATTCTTTCGGTTCTTCACTTTGAAATTATGCATAGCTAGGAACGAGCAATTTTTATATTTTACAATAAAGGACAAAGTTAGGTATATAATAGGTAGGTACTACTGGATATTCAACGCTATTTATACTCTGATACTGATTTATAAAGTCACAATAAATGGATGATGATTATATTTTTAATCACAATCGCTGCAGAGCGAATATTCAAGTCGCGAAATCCGAGACTGAATGACGAAAAACGTCGGAACGCGCGCTAAAGCATTTAGATTATTTTATGGTTCAAACTTGAAGTCTCACGTTCAAATCTTACGCATGCTGAACACATTTCGCGTTACATTTGCCTTTTTAGCCGATCCAGGTTTTTTGTTTTTTTTTTTGATTCGCAAGGCTGTACTTTTTTCATTCTCGCGATCATTCATGCGAGTCATAAATCAGTTAAAATTTCACCCTGAAAGATCTGCGTTGTAGGGATTGTTTTTGCACATGACACATGGGACATTTTTCTTGCAAGCTGCACTAATGATACACGATATAATATAGTATAATGATAAGGACAATTTCCGATCAACTCAATATAATTAGCCTTATAAACACTTTTATTTACATGATTCTTGGTGTGCTATGTGTGCCTCTTTTTTCTTCTTGACTGATCAACGAATCGATATCTAGGTATAGATATAGTAACATTAATATAACAACTAGCTATAAACTGGGTAAATGGTGATCGATGAGTCGTCGTCTGTCGTATACTGCAGCATTCCGGACGAAGTAAAAGTTGGCCAAATCATTATGAGGTGGGGAATGATGCCGAATTTCATCCGACGAATTTTCAACTTTAATTCTCGCTGTGAACAAGTCGCAGGTTTACCTGTTGTCTCAATTACTGAAATTTTCACTAACAATAAGATCTGACCAACGTCTTTTTGAAACGAGTCATTTTTGATACACGCGTTCCAGCTTGGTTTGGCTCTCAGAATGCTAGACATTTTATTTATTCCAGTTCTCTTAATAGTAATCATGAGCACAAAACTGGCAATTTGATTGACGACAATGGCAAACTTGGGCGATCGATATTTTTGCCATTTCTGTATACCCTAGTTGCTGTCATTTCCACCTTCACCGTAATCAACCCCGACTTGCAACCTTATTATTCTTCTTTTTCATCAATTTCTTGTTTAAGCCTGAAAGGTAATCCCCTGGACTTTTAAAGTAGCACTGATTCCTAATGAATGACGATTTTCAAGCTTCATTTTCTAAGAACAGGGCTGCAGGTATACTTTGAAAATTTATCCTAGAACTGTTTCTAATTTGGAGATTGAAATATGACTGGTCCATTCTCCAAACACTTATTATTGCAGTACAGGATTTTAATTCCGTACGTTTCTTGTCAATAAAGAATTGAAGGGTTGGACCGTTTTCTTTTTTCCTTTAATCAGCACTCGCGTCTTCCGTACGCACCGGTGGACTAAAAACGTTTTTACAAACTAAAATTATTGTATTATATATTTTACTCTGAGTCTAACTGCTAACGTTTCTCGTGATATTATTTCCCTCGCAGAATTTCATTTTCAATTACACACCTAGTTTTACACTCTAACGATATTTCTTCTTTTTATTACGTTTTTCATATCCCTTCTAGTCGATACAATTATAACTACGTATAATAATGTTGTACTAATAATAAATAAAAGTAATAATAACGTTAGTAATGAGTTGCTAAAACTATCATCGTGCTGCTATTAGTGATAATGATAATGACGTTATTATTCTTTCGTAAGATGATGTATCGTATGGTTTAGTATACGTGACAGTATTATGCACGCTCTCTCTGACAACAAATTCATTCGCATAAGGAAGCAGTGACACGGATCGACGTTCGTCAAGTATAATATGCGGAGACGTTTAAGTATTTTGGGGAAAAGTAAAGTAATAAAAGGCACTAAATACTTTCTCATGTAAACATTGGATTTCGAATATTTATTAGAGAAAGTATGCGAATATCGGAGATTTAATTGAATATGATATTACACACATTGCAGGCATATCGATACATTAGCCAATGACACTAATTCTCGCTATATGCGTTAAATGGTACGATCGGAGATGATGTATCTACTCCCTAGATTTGAACCATTTATAAATATACCACTGGAAAAAATTAATGTACATGGGGTAGTCCAAATGAACGTGAACAAGGTTGGACCTCGACCCCCACTGAATTGGTCGCCGATTCATTTCCTACATCGACTCTACCAAATATACATTATCTCATTTTTACAGATTTTTCCCACTTGCCGTTTAGGAGTAGATATTTTAGATTTAATCTTCCATGAGTCGAAAATTGTGCATCTGGGAAAAACGTTGTAGGCCAGACAATATCGCGTTTTTTTTTTTTTGAATTTTCTCGAAATCGCGAGTCATCGTATTCAACAAAGATCGCACAAAAATAGATTTTCTCCAAGTATCAAGTTTTTCGAGAACGCAGTTTTCGAGAAATATCGCTTTTTGTGCGCTTTTTTGTTGAGAAAGATGACTTACGATTTCCAGAAAATTCGGAAAAAATCATTTTCGACTAATTCAGAAAAGAACACAATTTTTTCCCCTCTACAACTTTTTACCAAATGCACATTTTGCAAGTTATGGAAGATGAGATCTAAGATACCTATAATATTCTCCTAAACGGCAGATGAAAAAAATCTGAAAAAATTGGTAAATGTACATACGGTGGAGTAGAAGTATGAAATAAATCGGTGACAAATTGGGTGGAGGTTGGGGTCCAACCTTGTTCACGTTCATTTGGACTACCTCGTATACACTGAAAATCAGTGAAATATCAGTGAAAGGTCACTGAATCGTCAGTGTATATTTACTGGTTTTTTTATAATGGTATACTCATAATTGAAGTGAATCGCCCTGATTCAAATTTAGAGAGTAGTAGTTGCGATGAATTCATGCCGGAATTATTCATAAGATACTAACTGAAAATTGAAAACGATATACATCATCGATCAACGAAATAACTTGCTCGTGAATTTTCTCGACCAATGTCACTCTCTCATATTTGTTCGTTCTAGATAATAATAATAATAATAATAATAACAATAATAATAATAATAATAGTTAATTTCGTCTGCTTTCAGTTGTGTTTGACGCTGAATTTTTTTCTTTTTGCATGTACACGCATCGTCAGTTCAACGTAATACTTATACTGTGATGATCGTTTGCAATGATTGGTCCTGCTGAAACTATAGAATCAAAAAAAATTATTCAATTATATAACCATGTTAGCTGCTCTGGCATTGATTGCACGGATAAAAAAATCCAAATTACGTCGTTATGTGTCTATCGATTGATGTTCAATTTTTCAAATATCTGGAGCTTTTCCGTTTTTCATTAGGATACATATTTTACTGGCCACTTACGAAATCTAATAGGGAAAAGCTCAATGTGTACTCAAATCACTTATCAGAAGAAAATGTCGGTATTAAAAACCATAAAAATGCGCCCCGCAAAAAATCCCACCGTTCCGTCAGGGTTCAGCAAAACCAAAATCTAAATCAGCAATGGCTAATTAACACTCTCATATTAATTATTTAATCTACGGCGATATTGCGTTCGCATATTTATATTATTTATCGACTAGATTGCACGCTTCTATAAAATGCGTAATACACATGTATATATGTGTTTTCAATGATTTTATACGACAAAGAAATGATCGCAATTTCGTTTTACGTATATTTCGTTCCTTTCGTCATGTAGAGCTTATACAGTTACCAATGGTATAATATTTTTCTTTAACGCCCGTCTAGATTTCCACTGAAAATCTTGGTGTTTCCAATATACATTCATATTTATATAATTAAAGTGTGCATTTTTTTCTAACAGTTTTCTACACGTAATGAAAATTCAGTGATTCGTTATTTTCTCTGCTGCACGCCGTAACGAACGTCTACTTATATTTGAACATCTCCCGTTGGTCGCAAAAAAAAAAATGATAATTCGCTAACTTTAATTTCATCGCAATGCGGTGTAAAAGACGATGAAATTGATAAGGGCTTCGTAAAAGCCAGTCGAAGTTAATTGTGTGAGAATTTCCTGTGCCTATTTGGTCTATTTATACAGCATGAAGTCGATGCGGAAATTCTCGTGTTAAATATGCTTAAAAACTAATAAAATCAGTTAGCGAATGAAAGCCTTAATTCTCACCCGCTACAATGGAAGAATTTTTATTACAGAATATCCTTCGCTCCGCGGTCCTATCCTCAACATTCTACCGTAAAATGCTTGCAGTATTATTATGGTTTTACACGCGTTACTTTCGGCGCCCACGCGTATCCAATTACCACTGCGATTCAACGTGAATGTAGAAATTTGAAAGATTTCAGTTATTTTACAAAAATTTGCAACGCCCCTCTGATCGCATGAATCCGAGTGATTCTAACATTTAAACGACCGAAGGAGTATAATTCTTATATTGACGTCTCTTTAACAAATTTTCCCTGAGTAGCTGCAGCCGTAAGCGCTATGCAGGTGCAGTGAACCGAAAAATGGCTGATGAATTTCCTTTTCGTATTTTGACAGATGTTGGGATTGTGAAGTTTCCGATTTACGCTTCGTCGTTGGCAATTGAATCGCTTAATTGTTGCCGTATCCGTTGCTGTTTCACTCTTTTACTTTACTTTTTTAAAACAGTTAAAATAAATCGTTTATCGAATTAACATCTGATGGCAGTCCATTGGTCACCAACTTTACTTTATCTCTCCTTCCAACTTGTGATATGAGAATTTTTCCCCGTCTCCGAACGCCGTAACCGATGAGGAAAATGACGATGGAATACGATATAGGCCTACCACGTGTTAGAAGAAGGATAGCGGAACGTTCTTTTACCGCGAATATGTAACATTGAAAATTCATCTACGATACATGATAATTCTCGTTATAAAACAACAACAACAACAACAATAATAATAATAATAATAATAATAATAATAATAATAATAGTAGTAGTAGTAATAATAACAACAACCATCGAAATAAGTAAATACATCGTAATGATACAGTAATGATAATAATTCATGTACAGAGCAAGTGTTTTTGTATAAAAGTAGAATAACGTCCCAACGAATAATCAATTATTCTTTATTGTAACTGCATTATGTATCTATATTTTTGCCACTGATAGATAATAACAGGTATATTAATGATTAATTTTTTCTTCCTCCCTCCCCTATCTTTCAATCTACGTATGGTAATATGAGTGGTATATTCTTCGTTCAAACTTCGTTCTACTTCGATTCAAAATCCCCGATATACATATAGGTTGCACATTGCATAATCTACACTCACCATCATCATCGTAGAGTTTAGATACATATCGAATAAAGGCATTGACCAGATCTGCATATACCATGAAATTTATGTTGATTCTGGCGAATTGAGAGCACCATGAATTCCCGGTGGATACGATGTAAAATAAAATTCAATCCGTTCGTGAGTTCGTAAATCTTTACGTAGAAACACATTTAATACCGTTCGTCAATTTGCTCACAATCAGCTGTCCGACATTGGACTGAACATGCTTAGAGGTGGAATTTGAACAAGCAAAGCGTATTCATACGTATATATATATATATAAATTTATATGTTTTTTTATTGTATTCGCACACTTATATACCGATATTTGATAAAGTTTAAGATGCACACACACGCTATGACACGATTTGTTATGATGATAAAATTATTCGTTGGTCTCAGTGGAGTATCGATCGTTGATTACACAGGTTGTGTGTTACGACAGGATTTTTTAGACAAAGATATTGAGAAATTCGGACAAGCTTTAACGATTGATTAATTACCAGGCAACTGCGTCCCCCGAGTAATGCGAAATTCACCCCCGTGAACCAGTAATTACGTTCGCAATAAATTGATCATTACAATCTACATTGCTTCGATATTGTCGATATCACTATTACGCGCATAATAGTTGTTTATGCAGACGAAGACCTAAAGGTCAATGCCTTTATTTATTATTTATCTGTTATAGGTATGTTTATATTATATATATATATCTTTGTAAAGGACACCTCATATAATGTATAATGTAATGTAATGCTTGAAATCATCCAATGATAAAACTACAGAGAGAAGTATAGCAGATATATATATATACAAGACACTACACTCCATGAGAACATATCATTTTCAATTCTATCTTTTATCTGCTCTTTGTTATTTATTGTTATTTGTTTAGTTAATTATTATATATTATTAATATCTACTATAAGTATTTGTTTTGTTATTTATACCAACGGATTAGCCATCCCCTTACATATTTCGATTGTTTTCTCTGCTTTCTCTCTCTCTCTCTCTCTCTATCTCTCTCTATTTCTCTTTCTCTTTATCTCTTTCTCCCCCCCCCCCCACTCTCTCTTTCTTTTTTTCTTTCTCTTCAATTTCTCCTGCGACAACATAAAGACAAGAGGCCCTTGTTATCTTCAAACTTTATAATCCAAACGCGGTATGATACACGGTAATAATAATATAGTTTATCTGTACAGGTATCTGGATAGTTCTCACCTCGTTCAGGATTCGTCAAAGTTTTAGTCCTTCTTATCGCCATCTTCCGGGTCTTTCAATGTGTGCCACTGCGCTATCGGACGCCTGGGCGATGCCAACATGTCTGACCAATGTCTAAGTTCGGTTCCGCTCGCGTTGTATCCAAGAACAACTTTGCCAATTGGTTCCGAAGTACCGATGCGATCGTAGTCCACTACCGTCACAACCAGCTGCACTTTCTGCAACGTCAAAGTATAGAAATTCGAAATGATCGAAGACCACCATTGCCGCGTCTCAACTAATTTATTTACTTAACGATTAAGACGGTTTACCTGAATCTGCTCGAAGGGCACCTCAAACGTGAAGGACTCGTTGTAGTAAGGATTCAGAGTACATTTCTTGATCGACGTCTTCTTCTTCTTCAACCTCTTGCCGTTCTGCATCAGAGCGATTTTCACGTAGGGATCGGAAAGCCCGCCGACGTCCATCTTCTTCAGATTCTTCGCCTCGAGTATAACAACAGTTAGTTTACCGGCCGTTGGGACGTATCGGAGAGAGAAGCAGATGTCACCCAGCTTGTTGTCCTGATCAGACAAAGTGGTCAAGTATAATTATCATCTACAGAATATCCTCCTTCGCTTCTTTTCTCATCAAGTTCTTTGCATGGACTTCCCCTTTTCGGGGACAGAAAATTTTCGTTCAAGTTAAGTGTTCGACAATTGACGCCGTTGGTAGGCCGAGGGTCATCATTTGCTAGGAGAAAAGTTAATTTATTTACAGGAAGAAGAAAAAAAGTGTAATCTGAGGTAATCATGACGATGGATAAAGAGAGAACTCGTTAGAGGGAGCTTGCGGTCGGTTAGCTTTTATATTTTTATTTGTACCGACGGCAAAGTTTCGTCCGGTCGTTCTATATCCAGGCGTTATTTATGGTGCTGATTAATTACACCTACCGGAGAGTGAAACTATTCGCGGTAATAATAACGATCAGTGAGTTTAGCTTGCATGCAATTAGGCTTTCAGCGAAACTCGCGGTGATTTCTTAGTCTCTAAAATAGATCGTGTAGACTTTTTGAACCAACCTGGCCACCTTCACCCTCGACGCTCTGAAGTTCGCGCCATTCCTCGATAGTCTGAGCCAAGTCTACCTGGCACAGTGGAACTTTGACTTCGCCGATCTGATCGTGTTTCGAAAACCTGTCGAAGTCGAAGATTGCGAACACGAGGGTCTTGTTCATCGCGTCGGCGTAAGGAACACTCTGAAAAAAGAATATTCGTCATCCAAATTCACTACGCGAACTGGTTCAAGGCAGACATTCGACCTTGTGCCGCTTTCGCAAATGCGGGTAAGGGAATTTCTCGCGTCTACTACGCACCGATTACTCTCGTTGGCTACTTTGTCACGTAATCATCACACTAACCCATTTCTATTTACTATCAAACGTCGAACTTACACGAATGAATTTCGCACATGTCCTGAAACTCTACAATCGCGATTAGCGATAAAATTTATCCTCACCTTGAACGTGAAGGTTTCGTTGAACACGGGATTGAGCGTTTTTCTGTGCACTTTAGTCTCGAATTTCTTCTTCTTATCCGGTAAGAGGTAAACTTTCACGTAAGGATCCGACGTCCCGCCCATGTCTAACGCTGGCAACTCTTCGGCTTGGATAACCGTCACTGCCAAGCTGTTCGAGTTAAAGTCGTACTCCAGCTGAAAATTAAAGTAACACGATGTCCCAGGGTTAGACGGCCGCTTTTAAGACTATTTCAGAGACAGCTGTGACAACTAGAGTTCGAAATCTAACTTTTCAGTGAAATTTCATTTCCATAAATCGTGCCCTATTATAGTGTTTGCGATGTTTCGTTGCAATTTTTTTGACAATTCTACTGTCAAGATATCTGGTACCACACTACTTAGCAATCTACGTATAATCTAGTGATCGTAATATAATCTTTCGGCACACTTTTGGAATACTTTCAAGACTTTGATACGTGTATCCGTCCGAGGTAACTCACCTTGTACTGGAGCTTCCCAAGCTTGACCTCGCTATGTTTACTCTCGGCTTCGTCAGGTTCCTCGGCATTATCCGTGAGCTCTTCCATGTCGGGCTGAACCTGGACAAGGTTAAGTGGATCCAAGGGGTATAAAAAAAATGCCTAAGCTCTACACTTGACATAGAAAACGGATAAGTACCTTGTCTTTATACGTGCTGCCGAGAAGCTGAACGGACTTGAGGTCCACCGCCCCCTTCAAGCCCTTCTTTCCGTCCTTTGAACGCCGTTTGCGACAGCATCTTCTTATGCAGCAGAAGCAAATTCCTAAGATCACGACTCCGATGGCTGCGGAGTGAGAAACGAGAGGTACAATGAGTATATCGTCGTGACAAATAATTTGTTATTACAATCGACGCAGGGTCGAGTGTTCGAAAACGGCACAAGTCACCTATAAAAATGGCAGCCAATCCCCATTCCGGCACGCCGGTTTCCTCCGACATTTCCTTGCCCAAATCCTTGAGCTCCATGAGGACCTTGTTGGTGGCCTGCGTGGTGACGTCATTTTTCGTTTCTGAAAATTTGACCACCGAGCGAGATTAACACGTTTTCGCCGAGCCCTTTGAGCGCATAGAAAATTAATTCCAGGACAATGAGCACACGGCTCTCTCGCATTGTTTCTGCGTGACGTCGCGAAAGATAACCCGGTTTCAAACGACCCGCATGCCAACGATACACAGTCAAACTTTTTCCCCTCAAAGGTACGTAACGAAGAATAATTCATCCGCCCTTGGGATTGGAATACCGCGTGTAATGTAGCCACAGGAGATTAATCGAGCCGAATAATTATACTCACCGACTTTAACCTCTTCCGCAGCAGTCGTTGACGATCTGATCGTCGAGGTCGTCGAGCTAACGAAGGAGGTAAGCGTTGTCAAATTCGGTTCGACCTTCGGCTCGACGTTCTCTGCATCAACGACTTCCCTCTTTATCGCCGGCATCTTCTGCAAATCACGTTAAAAACGATCGGTTATTTATCCAGAGTGCCGAAACAATGCTGACTTCGATTTGCCTTCGTCGTGGTACGCTGAACGAACCTCACCTCACCTCACCGCCTCACCGTCGATGTGTCTAAATACGATTATAACACACGCGCAAATGGTTCATTGCTTCGTACTGTACTCGGATTAAGCTACCGACGCAGACTTCTTTAATGATTTTCCCACGATTTGTAAACAGTAGGACATACATATATGCATGACGATCGGCGCTCGGGTTCGTATTGCGATTGTTCGACGAGGAACACCAGGTTTGAAGAATACCAGCTTGATCCGATTCGTTGCACAACTTGAAAAACTATTCCTTTCAGAGAGCGCTGGAGAGGTACGATCAGACAATGGGAATATCTTTGTCTTATAGATATCTCGTTAATTAATTAATTAACACCGACAACCAACGAACCAACGAACCCCCGTCAGATTCGCTCCATGATCGGCAATATCCTTTAACATAGGTATATTGGGTATTAGATATATTATGTATCGATAAGCTTGCCCGCCGGGTTACCGTGCAATTACAAAACCGATGGACGGACGGTGGGTTTGCCAGTGCGATATTGAATGGTGCGTGGGCGGGCGTGCGCGCAATGCTAGCAAGGGAAACAACTAAATGGAGCAAACGCCAAGGTCAGAGGGAGAGGGAGAGAGACGTTACAGCGGAGGAGAGAAAGATACGGATGGGGAGGAACGCGGCAGGCGCCGCTCGACAGTTCTCCTGGGGGTTGCGATAACTCTTCTGACTCCGTCCTCGTCTCGACCCGCCTTTCACCCTCAGCCTCCCACTCCCTGCCAAATCTCTCCCTCTTCCTCTTCTTTCCCTTCCTCCTCTTCCTCTTCCTCTTCCTCTTCCTCTCTCTCTCTTTCTCTCTCTCTCCCCCTTCATAGCATCTCCTCTTTTCGGGTCCACGCAAGACGTACGTTACGTCACGACGGACATTCTTTCCTTTGCCAGCTCGGTCAAGGGACGATTGCCAAAACCAATATAGGCGAATAGCACGGCCGAACAGATCGGAGCTTTCGAGGGGCGTAGAGATGGCGATAACCTTGGAATTGGGGGCTTGTTGTAATGAAGATGGTTTTACCGTATCTATAAACTCGGGAAGGGCCGCACGGCTGTGTTCCGAAAGCTTTTATCTCAGACCTCGATTCCTTTAAAGCCATAGCCTCTACTCCCCTCGGAACATTTTTTCCATCAACCGTTATTGTCCATCAGCTTTCACCCGACGGAGACGTATTTCGATGGAATTTACCAAGCGAAGTTCTACGAAGCTGAAATTCGATAACGTGTCATCAGGAATGAACCGGAACGGAGTTGATTTTATGATTTTTGACGATGACGGAAAATATCGTTCAACCTGTAGGTAGCAGTAGAGATCGTATAACGAAGCAGATTGATTAAATATCACGAACAGAATTTAAAAACAAAACGAGGCAAATGTATGATTAAGCAGCTGAATTACTTTGCTGGTTCCCATCTTGACTCCCTATCGCGAGTCATTCGAAAACTGAAACATAAATATACCTCCGATGTTTGTGGGTAAGATGTCGCAGAATGTGATGAATGATTGTTTTATCGGGCGAGGGGGATGAAAAAGTACGGCTTTTCTGTTCCGATCGTCGCTGCAAAACGGTGTACATAACTACAGCTTGAATATGTAAATAGTTTTTATTCAACACTGGATTGGGCTATGAACTAAACGTATTCTAGCGAAGAACGGAGCGCACTATTAGCTCGTCTGTTCGTGTCTTGTAGGTTTTCAGGGTGGCTCGGTAATAGCGGCGTAAGAGTATATAGAGCAGTTTATAGCGTAAACGAGGCGATTCTCAGCGGAGACCCTCGTTTAACTTGGCAGAAAGTACACAAAGATTTTATCACCCGCTTCGACACTTCCATTGCTTAAGTATATCGCGCGGGTGAAGCTTCATTTTTAAATTCCCAACTCGCAACCCTCCCCGCAAATTCTTCTCCGACTTTAAGGGTTGAATCGGTGGGAGAATAGACACGTCTCAAAAGCCTAGCGGATTATCTTTTCAGTTTTACAACTGAAAGCTGGAGATGCTGGAGAGAACCACTTGGACCGGCCGAAAGCGGAACCCCAGACTTGTGCGGGTGGAAAATTCGACGACTAAATGGAATTGGAGGTAGCTGAAACGCCGGGAGTAATACGTATAGTAAGCTCACGGTAAGTGGCGACATTCCAGCCCCAACCTCCGAGCACTTATTCCAATGCTTTCCATCTGTCCAATTCCGTCTTTTTCCCTGCATTCACGCAGTACGGAAATTTTCTACAGATCAGATTTCGCTGGTCGTGAGAAAATATTCTCGGTTTAACGAAGAAATTTGAATCCTAATTTTACCCTTCAATTTGCCAATTTCGAAATTCGACCCCTAGACGTGACATTGATATTACACTTCGGCGGCCGGAGGTGTGGGCATCTCATAAACTCGCATGTGCGTCACGCGAGTCATTTATGACTGGCAATTACAAGTTTGCTTCAAGATCGTGTGCACGGTACGGACATAAATGGAAATTGACCATGGAAACTCGACGACTATCACAACAGTGCTCTTATCTTTTGATAATTGATCACCCTGGCTCATATAACTTCTTCGCCTGCCATGCACGAGGTGCGTTATATGTGTGCGAAATAGCGCTACGGATGACGTTCGTGCCGTTCAATACATCGCGATTTCTGCACGCCCATACCCAAAGTCTTCTGTGAAACTCTTCGCTCAACGCCAGTTGGTAGACGACCGAAGCTAAGTCTTCTATTGCTACGTATTTAAAGCGTAGACTTGGTTGCCTGTCTGCTACAGTTTCACAGAAGATCCAAGTTTGGCTCGCGTTTATGACACCGTGAAGGGCTCGGAAAGGGCTCTGAATCTTCAACGAACTGCCCTAAGTATATCCTCGGCAGGATTCGGTCGATGGTGGGTTATGGAGCCTGCAGTTAATCCCACCGGTAAGATGGAGATTTATGCCTACTCGATGGTTAAGGACGTCTTTTGAAATCCGTTAGAATTGCCAATTAACATGCAAAACATCAAACCACTCGCATACTGGAATCTGCACTGATTAAACTTGTGCAAGTTTCTCCCGGTCATATGTATACATATGTGATATATATCTATGTACGTTAGGATAACGTATATATTTGCATACCAATATCAATCTGCCGGGCTTTGTTCACATAAGCCTCTTTCATTTACACTCCGGTTCAGAACTAGAATTGTTATTTGAATCGGGTAAACTTTTTGATACTGTATATGGGTAAGTCAGGCTTCCGGATAACAGAAAGATCTATTTCAACAAAGAAATTTGTTAAGATAGCGACGCGACAACTGGAACAGGTAGATAATCTGAAAGTTGTATTCAGGCCCGTGAGTGCCTCGTCGATTATTCGGACCACTGTGGCTGATTCTACTTATAACCCGTACAAGATATTGCAAGTTTCGAAAATACTACGATCTTCAAAGAAAGCAATTAGATTCTGACGTGATCTTCGTTACCATTCCGAAAAAATGGTAGCACGGATTTTGCTTCTTACTCATAAGTCATGTGAGGTAGGATATTCCAAGGCAATATCATCTCTTTGATCCTGATCGGCGTATGCGCACCAGTTTCACGTTAAATAATTATACTTGTACTGTAAAAGGTATTTATGCATGCTTTCAATATGCATACCTACGTGATACACGTTGAAGGTGACATTGAAAGACTAGGAGCAAATTTATTTTCGGCAAACGATTCGGCAAGTATTACGTTGAGCCGGCTAGTTGTTAGCGACTGTGGGCGTGTCATTCGGCGGTTAGTTAATAAACGTGCGAAAAACGTGTAGAATTTTTTAGCGATTCAAATCCCGGCGTCTATACAAGATCTCACCAAGCCTCGTGCTGAAAAAGTAATGACTTGTGTATTAAGTCTTTTCGTATACTCCAATGAATCTTGACGTTTCATTATTTTCAAATTATTTTTCAGCGAACTTTTTACCACCCTAACGTTTTTCCTCTCCATTTTATTAGCATCTCGGTTGATCCGTATTGATCCCACAGGATCCGAAGACCTTTCGTGTTTGAGACTGTAGTTCAAACGCAAGATTGATTTGAAAGTTTCTGTTGTTTAAAAAAATTCAATTTCCTCGCAACGCGACGTCTCGCGATTGGCTTACGGTATTAAATCTTGACAAACTTCTCTCGCGATACAATTCGCCCAATCATGGAATTAGCACGCGGATTAAGGAGACGAGGCGAATTATGCTCTACTCACCGACCCGTCGAAATTCATAATTGAAATCAACGTCGGTCAACCGACAACTAATCATATGCTAATCCCTGAACCCAATTCAGTTCAACGTGGGTGAAGCGTTTCAAATTGAAAAAGGCAGACGGGCGACACTGGATTGAATTGCTTAAGCTTCGAAATGCCACAGAACTGAACATTTGTCGAGTCATGTTCGTTATACTCTGAGCTTCGTGGAATCAAATTTTTATTGCCAATCAGATAAGGTAAGCCCGTCGATTGACTTTTACCAGGTTATCTATCACCTCGTTATATCAGGTCACCGATTAATAACAGCTTTCGTTATAAATCGATATTGAAACGACATATTTTTCATCGAGGAACGCTTTTCGCCACGCACGGAATGAGTTGAAAGAATTCGTGCGCTGCTCCGACATTGGTCGATTGTGCCGAAGAAGACCACTGGAAAAAATATCTCGAATCGCACAGATATTTGTGAAAATTGGAGAACAATTATACAATATAGAAATTGCTTCGTTCACGTTCCTAGTCATAATTTTAGCAGTACAAGACGGATGACTGCGTCTACGATAATAGTTATTAAAAAATTTTGGCAGCCCCGGAAATCAGGCCCTGTATTCCTTTTGAGCTTGTTCTCGTACGTTTAAACAGATGAATAGATTAGTCGAATTCTCAAGCAATGCATTAACAAGATTCACACCGATTAAAAGTGTGGATCGTAACAACGTTACATTCGACAAGTTTCCAACCAAGTTTTCGCCACCTAATTCAGGGCTCGTGTACGTATTCAACTAGGTCCCTTATCCTCGTTCGAGGACCGCAAGCTTGCAAACGCTAATGGCACAGGTCAAAAATTGGGGTGAATATCAAAGCACGTAATATGTAGAACGCGTGGAAGCGTACTGAGATTTCGAAGCAAGGGATATCACGCACAGGTGTGTAAACACGAGACGTAAAAAATAGCAACGAATTACGTGCTCATGAATGGGGTCGATAATCGATATTGAAAATATTACGAATATACGTCAATGTGGGGCGTCCGAAATCAATAGGCGTTAGACGATGTCGGTGCAGTACCTCTGTGTTTGGATATCGCTCTTCGTAAATAAACTGATTTTCACTAGCTACACCCGGAAGGTCGTATCGTCGGATTGAGTTACCGGAGTTAACGGCAATTAATATACCGATAAGTAATCCACGCTAACGAAGCCACGGGAATTAGCAACGTCTGCAGAGAGTCTCGACGATTTAGTTTTGGGATCCGGATGATGTCCAGATAGGGATGCTCGGGATGAGCACCGACTGTTGGAAAGTCTCGAAAATGGGTCAAAATGACGAATATCACGGTTTTGGCTCAACATCTGAGAGGGAATTTCACGTGCGAATACCTGCTACGTACGCAACGCTTGACCTAAGGCGTGCAGAAGTCAAAAGACACGCGTTTCCGCTGATATCCAGAGGTCTTCTTACACCAGCGGTAATACCCTCATATTCGGATTAGTGAGGTAGTGCAGCGTTCCGTTGCGAAATTTAATCCCGTAGATTCGGTTACGACGAAATTCAGGTTAAAATGGCGGTCGCCAGTTCGACTATAGGATAGACTATCAAACTCGAGGCGGCTGATCGCGTGCAATTCTTACCTTCCACCCGTATATTTGTTCGCGGCAATGCTTCTGCGGTGTTGGAAAAATTCAATTGGCAAATAAAGGATACTGCCGAAACGGCTGTTCGTAGAACGGTTCTTCGAATATGACGAGGATGTGAATTTCTTCATATGTATAACGCACGGCACCCTACGTGCGTTGGGACTATTAATCAGTTGACGTAATTTATGGAATTAATTTGTTTCACAACATTCAAGCTCAGATTATTTTTCTACATTAAAAATGACACACGAGACGATTCCCGGTTATATAAACGTGATTTTTGCCCGGAAGGAAGAAAATTTCCGGTGTTATATCCGTACCGCTTCTAATTTCTACATTCCATTCCGCAAGTCTAATAAAACATGTTGAAAAGTAAGAATTGATTTTTGAATTCTTTCAAAGGTTCTTTAACTGCTAAGAAAATTTTACTAATTCCGAAGATCGCAATACGTGTGACACGGAGCAGTGATGGAAATATCTAATAAATATCGAAAATCAACGATGGTCGGGTATAAATAAAGGTTTCTTTTTCTTCGGAGAAGTGCAGTAACTCTAGCAAAGCTGGCATGAAAGGCGTTAAGGACTGAATAAAATCGCGGAGATATTCAACGGTTAGCAGCCCTCAGTTTGGAGGAAGGAATCGCGGAGAGTTTTTTGTATTTCGGTGTGACGGTCCGCTCTGTGAAAATTACAACAACGTAGCTACTCACCGGTATCTCGGTGATGCGTTAGCTACCTCTTGGCGATGTGTCCGATCACAATTGCGGTTGAATTTTCACCGAAAATAATTCGTTTTATAAGTACATTGTTACACCCTGCGAAACACGACGGTGTAGATGTCGGAAAATCTATGCGTGATACTCTCTTGGGGAGGGACTCCACTGCGCCTGACCGAGGGAACCAACATGGCCGTGGCTTGCGTCGGAAATCGATAAATACGCGCTCCGCTCTCCGCCGTCGACGAACCGCCCCTACAGCCCTACAAAACCACCTACGAACCCCGTGACCCGCACTTCTCCCGCACCACGTCTTCGTCGTTGTCGTCGTCCAGATTGACCCTTAAGCTCGGAATCTGCGAAACTATCCGCGGTGATAATCGCACCGACAAGTTGTTATGCAATAACCCCAGATTTCGATGAAATTTAAGATGCTTGCAGAGCAGTCGACATTCGGCATTCAACTCCTATTTCAGTCGTGTCAGAAACGATCCAGTTTTAAGGGTAAAAACCATTCCAAGTTGACCTTGACACCGTCAATCTGCGGGTCAATTGAGTACCAGGAATTAACGGATTTTTTATCGGCCCTGCAAGTTTGGAATTGGAATTTTTGCTCACTTTCGAATTATGAGGCAATTATCCGATCGGTAAGATGTGTCGAACGCAAGGGCTGGTTTTTACCCTTGAAAGTGAACCATTGACGGTATGCGAAAAAAAAGCTTGATGAATATTTCTTGCTGCTTTATGAGGGTGTCAAGTTTGAAGGAAATCGCTGAGTCACACTAGGGTAGCTTTACTTGCGAGTGCACCAACTCGACGTAAAGTGGCACGCACGTCCCCTTGAAGTACCTGCAGATCCCTTTGCTGGTCTCATTGTTAGACATGACGCTCTAAGCAGCGAAAAATTGTGCACTGCGTCCAAGAGACATTCGACCTTCTTTTTTCCAACTATGTGGTTCAATTTTTCACTCCCAATTTGTTGCCAACTTTCGCAGTTGTTTCTCTAAAGCAACTGCTGGCTGTGAAGATACGGTTTCACTATAATCCATGCTGATACTTCATACTTTCTTTGGGGTATACAATATATTTTGTTGAATAAAAAAATTCTACTTTGAATTTTGTGAGTAAGATTTATAACTCTGTCTTATGTCTGGATTTTCACGGGCAGTTTTTGGCCGATTGGAATGCCAAGAAAATAGCGGCAATTCGCATTCAGCGCGCACCAGGTAGCGTTAAACTCGTTCTGTAGGGACTCTAGGTAGCGCTTCCCTGCTTTATTGGCATTCCTATTGGTCAACAACTCGGCAGCAAAATGTTGCAACAACTTTTTATTGCCCTTCAAAATTCAGGCTATGTCTGCGCCGTTTGTACACTGCATTTTCCGTTTACCGAATGTAATTTGAACACAAGAAACAATATCCCGAGCAGTTGTCTTGCAACAAATACGTGGCTCAATCCAGATTATTATTAGATAATACTGAATCTCTAGGTAGCGGATCTGGTTTTGAAGGACTTACGATTGCGTTGAGCGTGGGATGCTTCGTCCGTTCTTGCTTAGCTTATTCGTCAACGAAACGCTTGAGGTAATTTGCTCAAGGATGTTGCGTGCCGTCCCTTAAGGAGGAGACGAGAACTAGCACAAAATTCCATGTAAGGATACAATGGCGACATTGTTCCATTTTCCCCACATTTGTATACAATATTGTTCACTCTGACATTCGCGATAATGTAATTAGGAGTAATTGGCAATTGGATGCGCCAACGGCACAAAGGGCGGTTCTTTTCCCGGAGAAAACGATCATTCGTGCGCTCTCTCTATCCAGCTCGCATTCATTATGGATAATGTAATCCCGACATTTTCGCGCTGGGTCCAGCACACTCAGATATGAAGTCTGAGTGCGCGGAAAAAAATGTAACGTAGATTTTACATCTGTCGGTGGCGAACATTAGGGCAGCACTTTTTTGGAGTCCTACCTAAGCATGTTGAACTCTCACTATCGGATTTGTGAATCTTGCCACAATTGCTGTAGATTTAACTCCAAAGAAGTGCTGTTCACATATTGACCACAGGAGATGTAAAATCTACAATATTTTTTTTTCCGTGTGCGCGTTACGTCAAAGTCAGCCGGCTTTACATCGATAATTCTATTTGTATCAGGCTCAGGGGTTGAAAAATATTTCACCTTTACCAGCGTGTGGGAGGTGAATTGGGTTCAGGATGTCTTGACTATCGGGTTTCAGAGTCATGCGACAATTTATTATAATGCTCGTGAATTGGCGGAGGTAGAGATGAAATTGGAATCTCTCAGCTGACAAAATACATGCGAGAATGCAACGACGAAACTTTTGTCTAGTTCAACTCGTATTAAGTACCGCGGTCCAACGCTGTGATACAATTTGCATTTTCATTTGCATCGGACAAGTTAGGGCTTAGTCGTTTACGGCATGACTTTGTTATGAGAGTTGGGTATGTACACCTTATCGCGATAGATTCTGTTGTAAAGTTCAGGCGCTCATTCTATATCGTCCCTCCGATCGAAACGCGTACGTGACGTTAATCGTACTGAAACCTTCGCTGTTTTCAAATTTGTACAATGGGTACCACGCCACTCACAAGTAGGAGTTACAGCGTGAAACTGGCAGTTATATTTCGATGAAACAATAATCAGGCGAACCCTTTCGTTGCTTATATTATGCATAGACGTACAATGTATCTTCGTTGAATAACTCGGGCAATTATTGTCCATGCAAACAATTATTGACCCGTAGCGTGAATGCTCGGAAAAGTTTATCGGATTCGAGAGGGACGAGGAGGAACGAGAACATACGTAGAGGCTTTATAAATGTATCGATGTTCCTTTCTAAATGGTATGTATATACAAGGGGTCTTTCACCGAAGAAAAAATTGGTAGCATGATCACGTATTTCGTGATTACTTACATTTTACAGATTTATTACGAGAGATTACCTGACAAATAAATTATACTTTGATTACGGGATTTCTCATGATTTTTAAGATCTCGTATGATTTCCTCACGATTTATAAAATTTCAAATGATTTTTTCGGATTACAAAAAGATTCCTGCAAGCCTAAATAATTTCTCATGACTACCAACGATTACCTCGATGATTATTAAAGCAGAATTTTATTTTAATATTAGTGATTTCAGTGTGATTTCGGAGATTACAAAATGATGTCGAATGACATTGACACCTCAATCGCTTCGGTGAAACCGCCCTTGGGTATATTCGATATTGCCGATGAGATGAATGTCATTGTGAAGTATATTCATTGCAATTGTCGCATATAATCGTTGTACTGAATATTGGTAGCGAAACCTGCACATATGTAATGTAATGGATTGATGTTACATTTACACCATGAAGATTTTGCGCAACGTAACGCCGCCGAGTTTGCTTCCTTTGTCAGTATTTACATCGATAATGCGCGATCCTTTCCATGATAAACGTTATTTGCTGTTATCGCTTGCGGTGAAAATAGTCGTCTGCATGCCAGCTTCGAAACGAGATGCCCCGTAGGCAAAACGTAAATATCTCAACGATCGGAACCAGAACCATCAATTATTTCACCTAGAGGTGTATTCGTAATTTACATGTAACAGACCCTGTAAACGTGAGGTGAAAATAACAAATTATGTTTATAAGCATATTTTTTAAAATTTATACCGTTTCAGCCACCAGCAATAAGAAAGTTGCTTATAGATTTGTTAACACGAAAGACTTTAAGTTGTAAATAGTTGTTTACTACAATATTGGGCAATGTTTTGTCACTAGTACTTTGATTTATGAAGTCTATTTCATGTTGAACTTGGAATTACAGAAACACATGACTTTGGTCGTTTTTCATAAGCAATAAATTAACCGACACGTTTGAGGGAATTTCGTTTTTTGTATTAGGGTAAGTTTGAAATACGATTAATCGTCTATTCTGGTAGGCTGATTCGTCAAAAGATGAATACGAGTATTTCGAGGGGAACGTTTGCGATTAAAAATTAATTTGAATCAGCGGTTTTTAAATAAAAAATATACAAGTACATCGAAATATGTGTGAAAACTGAATACCTTAGACTGTGATTGTATCTTTCACAAATCGAAAGACTGTCTAAGAAAATTTTTTACCTTCTATTTTACAAGTACAGTCCGAACAGTTCATCATGAGCAGAGAAACAGTTTTGAATCTGCGCGCTAAATCTAGTGTTTCCCATCTCCGTTCAGATAGCGTAACGGTCGGTACAATCGTTGCGGGGATTTGGGGATTTTGAAGTTCGAAGTACGAAGTTCAAAGTTCGAGCTGCTTCTGGCTGGTATCACTGCTCGTGATTGTGATGATTGTGATTCTACGAGAATGGGTGGGTTGCCCGTGCTAGTGAGGTCTTGGAGTTTGGCGTCTAAGTAAAAAAAGAAACCAAAAAACAAAAGGTAGAGTGCATGAAATGTTGAAGACAGAGATTCGTCAATTGTCTAGCATCATCTCACGTTATTAACGAGTTCCCGGCCGATGCAACAATCGTTACGAAAATATCACCGCGTCCCTTGGGATGCGGCGCTCCTCGTATTCATTTCGAACTCGAATTACTCGACAAAATGAAGACGTTTGGTGAAATAGCACTGGTGTATATTTCGGTGCTGCAATGCCTCTGCGGCGTTTGCATGCCCCATTTATTGATAAACGTGAGGAACCAGGTAATTGCACGCATTTCATTTATCGCAAACCAGATATTGACTTGTTATTTTCTTCGACCCCGAAGGGCTAACCTAAAATGTGATTTTACAGGGTGGAGATATCCTTCTAGAGACGATCTCCTCCAACGTTACTGACGATACTATAAGCCTTGAGTTCCAGCGATCCGATGGCACGCTGGTCACACAGCTCGTAGATTTCAGAAATGTGAGTATAGATGTTCTCGGATTGTTTTTGGCTTCCTGCAGTTCTATGTAATCGATAATAGTTTTCAAGGGCAGAACAGTTCCTGTTGAATTTGACGAATAAAGTTATTCTTCTATAACTAGAATTGAATGTATATAGAAATTGATTACGACTCATGAACTTCAGAATGAAAATGACGAATCAAAAATTATGAAATGAAGTGAATTCTTTTATCCACGTTGTAATTCATTGATTGGTTGATTCAAGTCAGTTGTCATTCAAAACCTATTGTCACTTAGAAATTGTTGAAGAAGAATATTATCGATAAATTGTACAATTATAGAATCTATTCTTGAAATTGTTCCTCCATATCTGAGTCAACTTTCACAGGGAAACATCTCTATTTCAGCTGATCCCTAACGATGTAAGATTTCGATTAAAACTGGCGCAATTGATTACTAGATAAGAGAAATTAGAGATAATGTTGTATCAGAAGAAATTAGCCAAGGTCAACTTAATTAGGTTCAGAATCTTACGACAGATCGGTCTTGTCCGATTCACACAATTGATATCATTATTGCACTTATTTTCATCTGAAATGAGTGTTTGATTTTGAATTGCAGGAGGTGCAGGTGATAAAAGCTTTGGTACTAGGGGAGGAGGAGCGCGGGCAAAATCAGTATCAAGTGATGTGTTTTGTCAATCACTTCTACAAAATGGATTTTATATCATCCGACGCAATGTCTAAGCTGAGGCAAAAAAATCCTGGCACAATTCGTATCGCCGAAGAGGATAGGGGTCATAGTAACTATACTATGGATTTGTTTCTCGACGTATCCAAATCTGGCGTCATCTCTAAGCATGTTGCTACCTTATGTGGAGAAGCTGCTGACACGACCTACACGAGAAACGATGATCTGAAACAATGGGTGCAAAGACCTGGTGAGTAATCGTTTCAGTACATGCTTTGAAAACGTCATCATCTTCGATGAATCAACAAGTTTTTCTGAATGGCATTTTGAACCTAGAATGTCATGAAATTTCCGAGTTAAATCATTTCTGAAAGTTGAGGAAAATACACGGATATTCGCACATCCTTCAGAGTGTGGCATGAACTTTACTTCCTAGAAGGCAGAAAGGTTGAAGAAATTGTTAAAAATTCTTTCGATCGCAATTGAAATGTTCTTCTACATCTGGTTACTTGCAATTCGATAGACACTATATTTTGTCTGATGTTGTTAGATCATCCGTCCTCTTAATCGTCATTGCGATGAATCTGAAACATGGAAAAGTTTAACTCTTCTCTTAGACATGATCAAATATGTTAAACTGCATTTTCATAAATTTCGAACAATACCTGGATTAGTGCGCGAAGTATGCAATGCTATTGAAATATGCCGCGTTATTAGATTCCCAAGTAATATCCCCGATCCATTTCCTCTGATCATTCTGAGAAAAAGACTTACAGTAATTTTGATCAATTGTCAGGTTCTTCGGAAGCAGCCCTTATGGCAACAGCGCGTAACTTCACGACTACCCCAGTCACACAACAGGCGGGGAATGAGTCGAAACCTGTGTCATTGCCCAAATGTGCAGATACGTCAAATTTATGGGCACCCTGTACTTGTTCGTTAGAACTGTGTATAGGCTGGTATCCGTGCGGACTAAAATTCTGCAAGGGTAAAGGTGACGGTAAAAAACCAGCGAGCTCTTACCGCTGCGGAATTAAAACATGCAAGAAGTGTTTTATATTTTCATACTACTCACAATTGAAGCAGAATTGTTTGTGGGACGAATGACATCTGCGAACGTAATAGCTTTAATTTCTACACACCTATTTAGGTCGTAACACTTGAGGCGACATTCACACCAAATAAAGTCTGATGAAAACTGCCTTTGTAGGGATAGGTAGGCCTCTTATCTTCAACGCGAAAAATAATAACTAAATACAACAGTAACATCGAAATTCATCCGACGTTTTGTATCCACTTGGAAAAAGTTTTCATTTCTGTTCATTCGGTCAGGTTGTTTTGTTGAAAGCATTTATTTCAGTTGAGGGAGAGGCCTTTAGTATAATTGGGCGGTAATTATTCTTGCCATTTGAAATTCTTTCTAAATATTTTGGTGTGAATTCAGCGTAAGAAGATCCAAAGAAGTGTGCTGAATATTCGTCAAAGATTAGTACTATTCTGACGTTTGCACGCGGCCATTTGTTGTGTATTAAAAAATAATCCAACGATGAATCTTTCGCTCCCAAGGATACATTGAGGACATCGTGTCACGTGATTTTAGTACATCAACTGATTCGTGCCGTCTTATAAATGGTGCTCTCTCTGTTCTATTGAGAATCTTGAATGGCGTTCGGTAATGCTTCAGTTACTGGTTTGGTTCAGTATCCATTGCCTAACGTTGTACCAGGGTTCGAAGCTACGATCGATGTCAAATGTTTTGGTCGAGATCTAAGTATTTTGCAATAAGGATGCTTCATCTCTCTGTTAACTATTTAAAAAGTGGTCTATGGCAATATTTTGCTGGGTGCTGTTAGACTCTTGCTCGAGGTTAGACCTAAAATTGTACATAAATCAACTAATTAAATTGTTAGCTCGCATAAAATGTTGAGTATGTGATTGAAAATCAAGTTTGATAATTTATTGCAACGATTTTTTTCGTTTAGTTTCATTGAATGGATTGATTGGTAACCCACTTAACGTATTTTGACATTTGTAAGTTATTGGATTGACACAATAAGCATACACAGAAAGGACCAATGTGACTTTTCACAAACACATTCCAAATATATATTAAAATTGCTGTATGCTTTGTGCTAAAAAGCAGTTTCACGGATTTTATTATCTTGGTCAGACTTGGGGTGAAATTTACATCATCTCAATGCAGCATTTCACGTAAATATTATTTTTTTTGCTGTTTAACAGCATCCATACTTTTTTGTTTTGAATGTGGTGAGAATGCAGGATAGATAGAACTTGCAAGTAGATTTACAACATTCGGTGCACCCTCTAGCTTTATTTTTTCATTGAAAATAATTATACCTTCCACAATTTGATTATTTTCATATTCATCACGAAATAACCATTGTCCAAGAGTCAAAATACTCGCCTTCGATTTGAACACTTGATTTAAGTGATTGCTCTCTGAGAATGTTGATTTACTTAAAATTCGATAGAAATACTCTTAGCTTGCATTGAAATGTTTTTTATACCCTCTAATTGACATTCCGAATTATTAATTAAATATTAATGATCACAATAATAGTATTCCTCGCTGCATTATTCATGCCATTCCAATTTTCATTCATCCATATCTATACACGTAATCGTACTTTTAACGATATTTAATAATCATACTTGTTATTTAATTCGCAGTGGGAGAGCTATCAATCCATTTAAATGACATCTATACTTAAAATCACTTTATACACCAAAAAACTGCCATAGATATTTATGATTGTATACTGCAATTGAAATAATCGATACTGTATATTATAATAATTAATTTTAATGAAGCCTTGAATTGAGACAGTGGGCGAGGTAGCTATTCTAGCAATCTAACTACATTAACTTCACGTGTTTTTGCCAAGTGTAGCACAGCTCACTAGGATTGAATAAGGCAATAGGTGCAATTAAAATTATTGATGCTTTAGACTATACAAGTCGTTTTTCTTCGCTTGTAGTGCTTATTGAATATCTTTTTATCGCGACACCGTTTTTACGCACTACAAATGTATCGTTCTCTAAATCCTCTCCGACTTTTCGTTCACGCGTATTGTGAAGAAATTACAATGCCTTGGTTGAAATCGATGAAATGTTCTCTTTTGTGATAGAGATGTGGTTGCGATTCGTAAATCCGTACGAAGAAACTACTTCTATACACATAAATCGTGGTTCACGAATTGCGATTTGAGTATCATGAATAGTCACAGTCAATAGAGAAGTTAATTTTAAGAATATTAAACGAAAGGGTCGGTATAACGCCGGCTGTCACTTTGTTCACCGATGAACACGTCTCGGCAGTGTTAAACTTGAAAAAACGTGAGAGAAAAATGGTGACATTATTATTGTATGTATATAAAAACCAATAGAGTAACGCAGATAGGGACTATAATGGATAATGAAGAAAAATAATCATAAAAATAATAATAGAAATAGTAGTATTACGTAATGCTGAGCTAAATTTTACACAACGCTGTAACGGTATAACTACAGTAATTCTACTAAGTGTAAACTATAAGTATACAATTGGAACTTTCGGTGATAAATCATAGTTCTGTGTATATATGTGCGATACGGAGAAGATATTCACTGGAAAAATTAATATTTATGTAGGTATATGTATAATATACTATATGCCGTACTTCAATATAGGTGTATGAACACATTGTTAATTTTTAATATTTTCCTTCTTTTCATCACTGCAAAGTAAAATTTATCGGTATACAAAGTCAAGTTACGAAAAGTTATATTTATTGTATAACATCACATCACCATGTTTTATGCTTTGCATATAATGTTGTAATTATATACATATTTTTATATACATATATTATATTATATTTAATAAAAAGAAAAACCAGATTCTTTCTCTGCAGCCTTGTGAACTGCCTGAACTAGATTCCTCCCGTATATGCGTCGTAATGATATAGAAACATCGAAAAACTTGATTGATACAATTACGGAAACGCAAAAATTTTTCAATGCAATTGTAAATTATTCGAAATTTCAGTGACTTATTTCAGTTTACTCGCGAAATTGAATTAGGTATATACTATTTCTGTTGACAATTCGTTTCAAAATAAAATATGTCTTGGTATTTTTATTTTGATTGCACGTTGCGTTTCACTGCGTTCAAATAAAACCTTCTTTTTTTTTTCTTAGTTTTACTTGTTCCGAGCTCAACATGTCTCATTTAATCCATCGGAGAAAGAAAAATTTTACACGCGCGTATATGCTCGGTGAAAATATTGTTTATTTTTTTAAAAATACAGTATATATTGTAAAATCTACGCATGCCTCGTTTTCGTACATAATTATCAATCTAGTACAGCGTCTAATTTTTGTCTAACAATCTTTTCTCTATATGTATATCTAGGTATATTTTTTACTTTACTTATAATGAAAATAAGATTTTAGCGAAACCACAGTTCAAACCAGGCAACTCATGATACTGACGGCTGACAAATAATTCTCAAAACTTACAGTTAGTCACGTTCGCCGTTCATGAATGCGTAAATGGAAGTGAACCAACATGGCCGAATTGTGGAGTGATATTGCAAATGAGTACTCGGAAGCTTACTTTCGCGTTCGGTAATAAGAAAAACCCAACAATAAATTATACGAACAACAGAGAATCAAATTATACCGAATTTTAAGAAGTAGCGTGAACCTTCTCCGCATGAGACACTGAATCCGTGGCAAGCCACAGTTTGGCCAGTTTAGAAAATATAATATTTTACGAATAAATTTTTGATTCATTCCTAAGAATGTTTCCTAGCACTATTTTCCGTCCTTCAAAGTCTGGCAAGCTTACACTTGATTCGCTGTACTGATTCGTCGTCTCGAATATATCAGTCTATTATATAATATAATAAGTTATACCAATTTTTCACCGTCATTTACCGAATTTCATCGAGCGAAAAACAGTGCGCGAGAGACAGTCTTAGCGGAAAAAATGTCTACCTGTATCACAATTATGTATATGAAAGATTTAATTCAATTTTTCATCCATTCGTTTTTTTTCTAAGAGTTTGACTTTCCCGATCATTGCTTACAGTCTATCTAATTATCTTCACTTTGCATTTTAATTTCACACTAATAACAATAATAATAGTAATAATAATAATATTAATAATAATAATATTACGAGGGATATATGTATAGGTGTTTTATTTTATAAGAATAATTCAAGCTAATGATTTGATCATAACTTCGTCTAATCAGTGCTAATACTACTTACCAGAATGAAACAATCGATATATAGATGAATATAAATCAGGGCCGTTGCCGTGGCTTCACTCTCCAATAACCTTTCAACTTTTGTACAATTTTCTACCAAGTTTTGTGGCTCAAGGATCGCCCTCGACTCATTGCAGTATCCTCGAGAACTCTCGCTTCGAGGTTGAGGTCACGCTGTCGTTTCTAATCTGTAAATGGGTTATACGTACTTTCCACCAATCGTGGCGCCATGTTACATGCTCGATCTAACAAACGTGAAGAGAAAATTGTCAGGGTATCTATTGCACGAATTTCGTGAATAAGATAAACCAGTGATTGGAGCACAAACTTGATGGAAAATTCAGTAAAATTACAACAATGACAAACCTGCTATGCCGACAGAGTAAAAACATGGTCATATCCAATTTTCGACGAAGCTGAATCAGGGGAAGAAGATGAAGAAGAATTCAAAAACTCAGTCATTTTACTTTTCAGAATTATACCTGTACTCTTTCCATTTCTTATCACCCGGTGCTTTTTTGAATTCTATATCCATTCGATTTTTTTCTTTCGTGATCAGACCAATCCACGTGTCTTCGGAAGTCTGAGGTCAGCGTAAGCTTTGATGACAAGTATGTTATAAAATATACCAAGCATGATCTATTTCACACAATGCATCAAGTTCGTTTTGAATCCGTGACCAGACGAAGAAAATTTATAGAACCTAACTACTGTAGCATGTTTTGCGAACGTCAGCCAGAATAACGCTAAAATCATCATCTGACTTTGACACATGCTCGACACTTTGATTTTGTTGAGAAATTTGCTGTTGTTGCTGTTGTTGTTGCTGCTGTTGTTGTTGTTGTTGTTGTTGTTGTTGCTGTTGCTGCTGCTGCTGCTGTTGTTGCTGGTGCTGATGGTGTTGGTGTTGTTGTTCGTTGTATTTAGCAGCTTCCATGCTCTGGTGGTACTGCTCCATTGAATGTCCGATACTGACGCTAGAGCATTGATTATCCTTATTTGGATCGTCAACAACGCATTGGGCATTCGAGAGATCTAGTTGGCTTTGCTGGGGTGCATAGTATCGCAAGTCGCTAGCATAATTGTGATTATTGTCCATAAGATTTTGGGAAGATAAACTGGAATGAGCTACTGACGTCGGGTGCGGATACTTGAAATATTTTTCAAGTTGCAGGGCTTGGTCTTCTTCATCCTCCCCCATGCCCGGATCCAAGTGCCCCATGATCACTGGCTGCTGACCAGAACCGCCTTCCGACGAGTAATCTTGATGATGAGACATTTGAGAGTATCTGTGGGAGACGTCTGCAGATTTCAAAGAGAGTTAGAGTTACCGCATTGACAGGGAACAGCGAAATTTCACGACTAACAACGTGATGTGATTTCTTACTTGAGCAAATATCTGAAGATCCGCGTATTCCAATCGATTGTTGCCTATTGTTGCATGGGTTGTAATTATTTTCAACGTTAGGTTGCATCGGATAATTATTCGATTTTGTTGACTGGTTATTACTGTAGTGCATTGATTGGTCATGCGGTGAAGCGACTGGTGGGTAAAATGTTCCCGTAACAGATCCGACATTCTCAAAACCTGATCGCAGTTTGTTACATGATACCATCATTCCGTTGGCTATTCCAATCGCTGCTATACTCGAAGTTTGCCTTTCGAAGTTCAGGTAGCTCACCTGCTTGAAAAAAGTTCCATATTCACATTCTGGGTAACATATTATAAACCGGCACAGTGTTTCCATGATTTTTACTGTGACTTGTGTGCCATGGTGGTAGATTAAAAACAAAAAAAATTAAATGAATAAAATAATACAGCGTATGTCAGTTTTCGGTTTGTTCGGGAATAGCTCATTTTTCACTAATCAACCTGGGTGCGCCTTCAGCAGGTCAAACTGCGTCGGAAATGCAAATAGTTAAATATGCGATGCATAGTCATTTGAATGCTAGACTCATTTACGGATCATTGAGCATTCACGGAACGGTTGTGGCTGACTAATCAGTGCGCACAGTGTTGCCTACTGGATGAACTATTTTCCAAGTAACTTCAGCATCAACTGGATCCCGGCTACTTAAAACCGCGCTTCGACCGATCATTGTAACGATCTGGATGCAGAGTTGAATCGAAACTAGCTTTAACATGTCAATACTTGACCGCAGTAGTGCAAAGAGTGCAGCTAAGTCAGACCTAAATATAAAAATCGACTCTTTGTTCATCCGAAAACTATGCTCCTTATGATAATATACCAGTATGAACGAACCAGACTTTACGCTTTGGAATTGACAGTTACGAACGTATGATTATCTGTATGTTAACGTAAGGATGTGATACGTACGGATTTCTTGTATGTCAGAGTATCCGTGTAGATGCCGGTGTTCTGGCAGGACGATATGTTGGCAACGCTGTGAGCGGGATGTAATTGACTGTCCCCACTCATGAAAGCATATCGCTGCTTTGCCTGTTCATGATCGTTGTGCTGCTTGGATGTGCCCTCCATTAAGTCTCTCTCTGGGTCTGGATTTTGTGTCGAAGAAAGGTGTGTCCCATCGCCTACGAGCAAAATACACTTCACCGACTGCTTTCGTCATGTTACAAGTAAAAATTAGCTATGGAAACGCGTGTACACGTATAATTATAACAACAGTCGCTGAGAATGGCGCAACTGGATCTTCAATGAAAATCCTGAAACAGAAATGCACGATATACTCGGAAAAGAGTTGTCACTTTTAAAATACGTTTGCACACCGCCGTCTTGGTGCGCGTCCGTGTTTTACGAATGAGCCCGCAGGTTAATCAGTGTTGGCAAAAACTGTAAACGGAGCAACCGGCTCGTTCCATTTGAAAGTCACCATTATATATTGCAATTTATATTCAATTGGCTGTATGAATATTTATGCCACCATTAATTACCATATATAACCGTTCACATGCTAAGTCGTAGGTAGTTTCTTTTGAACACAACTACCGTGTCCACCCTCCAATTCATAAACATACTTTGTGAGTTTAGTGTATAAAAAAATCGGCAAAATTCATCAAGTATAAATATCCTATCCGAATCGATATATCATATCGACGATCTTAAAATTAGAGATCAGTGACGCGACTACCGTAAATGAAACTTGTCATTGTTACCATCTGGTTCAGGACTGGCGACGGGTGAAATATCTGGCGAGTGGATGATCGGTGTATAAGGACTTCCATAGATTGAGTTATTTTCTGACTTGTACTCTTGCATTGTCTGTTGTTGCTGTTGTTGCTGTTGCTGTTGCTGCTGTTGTTGTTGTTGTTGCTGTTGCTGTTGCTGTTGTTGTTGTTGCTGATGATAGAGAGACGCGATAGGCGAGTGCCCTCCCCAGGACATTTGCGGCATGCTTTGATAGTTATCCATTTTAGTCCTGAAACACAGATCATTTCGTTTCAAGGGTCAACCGTTGTCGCGAATAAATCATCGCGCCTTCTTACGCGGCTTGTGCGATTCTGCAGTGCATATGGAGCTGCGAAATGGCGTTATCACAAATTATTTATCGACCGATTGCGAGCAGATATCGCGGTTCGTTATCGGCAGTCACAAGCAGCTAGCGCAGCGTAAGCGGCTTGGTTATCTCGAGGAAAATAGCGTCAAGCGAAGTCTACGTGGTCAAAGACTATCCTTGATCGTTAGTTTTTCTCGTACGACTACACCTTCTCACCAGCCGGAGTTCGTTCCATCGGCGATAACGCGTTTACGGCGTGAAAGTGCAGTGCATAGATGTAACAACACGCACGTTCAACACCAGTGCTACCCAATCTCTGGAGGAACAGGTACATGCACGTGCATCGTCCTCTCGTAGGACTTTGCAGAAGTGTGAGGCGGGCACTATGCTCACCTCGACCAGCTGGCGTGTAAGTTACCCACTTACTGGGACCCCGGTTATCGCGGTATCGACCATCAAGGGACACCTCGCTTGTCTGAATTGGCTATAATGCTTATATTTCGACGGAGGTCGTGCGGCTCTTCGCTAAACAACCATTGCAACTCAATACTGCTTATCCTAGGATCACTTTCGGAGACGTTATGGTTGCGCGGTCAGAGTTTGCTATAGTTGTGGCCGGTTTTTTATCCATGCAATTACCATAATCATTGCGATTTGGAGCGATGGGTGCAAGTTCACAAATTTCTCGAATCATCGAGGCAAGCACATAAAATGTCTGAATTGCACTTAACGCAATCGCTAGCTGGTATTTTCCGCATAGATCGCTATTTCTTACGGCGTGTTCTTACTATGTTTTAAATGAACTACACAGGATTTCAGAACAGTTTGAACAAGAAGCAAACCCCTTCATGGACCAATTAATCCGTCAAATAATTAAGCAATTTTGAATTTTCAACGGAACTCAAAATATTCTTGGCCTAATGGATAGAGACAAAGAACTAGTGCATTTCTTAGTAGCGATTGCGGTGAAACGTTTGCAGTGATGAAAATTCACATGCATATGACCCGATTCGAACTGAAGAATTCATGGCGCAAAGTGCACCATGACGGAATGAATGAAGTGTATGCACGGAAAGATTTGTACCCTGCAAAGAAGAGTTGTTCAACCTTACGCGAGACCGTAAATTCGCAAAGTGCAATATTTTCACACATCCTTTCTCATACGCGTAGTATTACACTGCAACGTCTTGACGAATGGGCGGATGCAGGGTTGCGCGGGTGAGGCTCGCCGCAGTTGGGGAATCATGAGGCAATTCGCAATCTTTCGTTTCACAATCGTTTCCCACGTCGTTGGTCGAGGAATGGAACGTACGTAAGAGTGTAAGAAACCACCGCGAGGAGGAAGTTCCTTCCAAAAGGATTGCTCGAGTGCTCTGCATGCATTACAAATGGCAAAATTCACGGTGCGTTAGTCGCGTCTGCATTCCGAGCCTGACGAAGCATGCGCTCAAAAACCCAAAACACCCCGCAGATAACGAATTTATACGAGGTATCGAAAGGTGACATCGGTCGTCGAAGAAGTTGAAACAAAACACGCACGCACACACACCGGTTCGACATGTACACCTGAGATTTATACTCACTCCATCAATCAGTCTCTCCATTTTTTGTTACGCCAGATCTGTCGCTCGGCCGACGAGAGGAAATTCATTTTTATATATACTCACATGGAATGATGAATCGTGGGCCCAGCGGGGTTGGGTCTGGAACCAGGGGCGTTTGTTGCGGTAGGTGGTGAGGCCGGGGCCCCCGGGGCTCGCTTCGCGTGTTTTCTGCGACGTGGTCTGTACTTGTAGTTGGGATGTTCCTGCATGTGTATCACCCTCAACCTCTCCGCTTCCTCGACGTAAGGCCGCCTGTCCTGCGGCGTAAGGCCCCGCCATTTCTTTCCTTAAAATCAAACCGTAAGATGAGTAATTTTAATCGTCTTTGCGTGAGATCTCCCGCTCCGATCGTGCCTAAAAAATACAGACATTCTCAACGTATCCTTCACCGGGGGATGATTCTTTTCAAGCTGATCACGATACGAGATAGGCGCCATCATTAGACCCTCGCGTATCCCGTGGTACGTTTAGAATTCCCGAAGGGAATCGACGCACCGGCACGCGCCCGACGCTAATTGCTCGCTTCTCGAGGGCACGCGCATAATTATCATTAAATACGTATAAACGGCGTTTCCCCGGAGTTATCGGGAGGATGGCAAGGGCAGGGGGAACCATCAGGAGCGAGGCGAGGAGGTGCAAGCCAGGAAACACGAAGTTGGATCGGCGAGGCATCCTCGCGAGGTCCAGAGACTAACGAAGGCGGATGTGCCCATAGCTCACGAACGTAGGTTACATACACGAGCTTGCCGGCGTACGGAGGTTGCAGCGCACATGCACAAGGTGGAGAGCACACAGGCCCACGGGGGCGTAGATATGGGTGCGCCGGGCCTCCTGCATCATGGGCACGAACCATTATTTCATGTCCTTCCTTTTGTATTTCATTTCTCGAGGGACCCTCCTGCAACCCCGTGCGTGTGCAGGTTCCAGCTCTCTTCTCAGAGAGAGAGAGGGAGAAATAAAAATCGAAGTAACTACAGGATAGTACCGATAACGACAACGATAATAACGACAGTGGACCGGTTGTGGTTGTAGCTGTAGTTTTCAATAATAATGATAGTAACGATTATAATAACAACAACAGCAACAACAGCAATAATAATGATGATGAGGAGACGAAGAACTTTTTCCCTCCTACAACCATTTCTGTCATCTCGCTTCCTTTTTGCTCGTTTATCGAGGCGCAGTGCTAGCTCCTCTCTAAGCTCCGGTAGATTTAATATTCCTGGGCGCGCTCTCCGAGGAGCGTCACCGTCACCGTCACCCTCGCTGCGTGATTCATCCCACCCGCGCACAACATCGGAGACGACGCCGTATAACGTTCTCCGTTCTCCGTTCTCGTTAAGTATTGTAATGGCTACTAGTTTCTTCGCCCCCTTCTTCCCTCTGCCCCCCTCCCCCCATCCTCGATCTTTTCTTTTACTCCTTTTTCTAACCATTTTTTACATCTTCCGTTTCCCTCGCCTCGAGGAACGGAACTTGCGAGTTATATACGTAGCTATATCTAGACGTCTTTTTGTAACTTGTACGATAAATTTTCCCTCATTGTAAGTATAATGTGGGTATACAGATACGCAGATGCTTACGGGAAATGGAGGAAAGAACGTAGAGCAGAAATGAAAATTTGATTTCGTTGGTATTATTTTATAAAACAGAGTGTCTTCTTGGGTTGTAATTAAATCGCGAATATCACATGGCGACGGAAAGAAATTGATTGATTGAACCGGTGGGCCGACAAAATATAGTTCACGAATCGGGTATTTTCTTTTTCGAACCATTTTTAGTACGTACCTGTGTGCACATGATATTACATTCTTACGTGAATTCCGAAATAGCGAGTCGATTTATTCAGCCCGAGTTTTAGTAAAAATTTGACCAAATAATTTTTGTGATTTTTCAGCGAATCTTCGTACAGATTTGGTAAGAAGCTTCCGAAATTTCACGAGGATTTTTACGAGTGTGTAGTAATTAGAACTTATGTTCTTGACGAATTATAGATTCGTCAATTGGTAAAAAAGATTTTTCATGCGTGGCTTGATAACCGTGACACCTTTACGCATTTTGAAAAAGTGAATCCTGTCCGTCCATCCGGCTTATAATTTCTTGGTCTCTTTCTTTTTCTTCCTCTTTCGAGATATATTTTGGGTCCGATAGATCGTCGGGTAGGTCGAACGAATTGTCGTAGAGATTGGATGCTCGAGGATACAGAAACGTGTTCCTTTTTCTTCTACAATCGGCTTATCGGAATCTCGAGAATAATTAAGGTTCCCACCCACGACAGTTCCACGAGATCAGGGATATTACGTAGCGCATGGCAAAGCCTTACGTGCGCCCCGTTTACATATCGGACAATCTCTGTGCATAAGCTAATTTAATAATACCAATTAGAAATTTAGTATTCCTCCGACGATCATGCGAGCCTCGATCGAAGACGCATCAAATTCCGCTCCGATAATGCCCGGCGACAATTTCGGAGCGGGCCGGTTCGACAGACTGACAAACCGATCGAGAGATTGCTCCAGATCTAATTATGATTACACGCGGCTGTAAGTGTGTGCGACATAATGGTAAGGATAGGTAGACACATCCGACAGTCGGGGCAGCACGGCTCTCTTTCCTCTCCGTCAATATCCGATTCACACCGACGGCGCGACGTTCGAGAAATTAATTCGACGGAGAATCGACGAAGAAAAGTTACGGACCCCCCCGCTGATGCGAAATGCGACAAAGTCGCCTCCCGGGGCCCGGCCGTGACGTCTTTGTCCGGCGGGAAAGTAACTGTCAAACTTGATGCGAGTGTCGTAGCGTCAGGCGTCGTCGTCTCTATACCGCAGGCGGTTTTTCCCCATATACCCACCTACCGGCTTCACCCTGTCGTACACGGGGCAGGTATGCGTCCGAGTGGCGGAGGATATGCCTTACACGTGGACCGCGAGTCGGGCTCGCGTTATGCGCGACTCCTCCCAAGTCTGAGAGCAGGCCAACAGTCCCTGCTGAGGCTTCGTGAACGCTAAACACCGACACGGGGCAACACAACAAAGATACATCACGGGACGGGAGACGTATTATTAATGGTGACAGTGGGCGACCCAGGTTGGGCGGGGTGCTTGGGCCGCCGATGTGGGCCTCGCCGAGCCTTAGCGGGTCTCTTCGCTCTTCGCTCTTCGGCAACGATCTCGACCTCCAGCTTATTGCGCTTACGTTAACTTTGGCCCCGGTATTGTCAAACAAGCCCTTCTCGGATTCGCGAGTTTTATCTCATCGTCAGCCTTTCACGCCTGTAGAAGCTGTGCTTTGTCCGAAATCGAGTAAATTTCTTTACTCCGCTTGGTAAGATTTCAATCATCGCGAACAGTTATGATCGAATCGGTAGTGGATTTTCATAGCGTAAATATAGAATTCATTTGCAAAATTTATAAACGATACAGTTTTGAAAAATTAATTTTTCTTGGACAACATACTCACACCTTACACCAAAGTTTGTTATCAGTTTGGCGTGTAAGCTCGCCAAAGACTGTGCGATTTATTCCCAAAAAAATGTAAACACGAAAAACTGTAAACGGTAAAATATCACGCAAACTTCTTTGCTACAAAATCACAGCGCGGTTTTATCACAAGCTTGACTTTGAACAGCGGCAGAAGTACGACGTTAAGATCAGCTTTTCACGTCGAGAGCGCGTAATTCGAGTTCCGTAGTGGGAATCGGTCTGGATGTTCTTGAAGATCGCATGCCTACTGCGTTAGTTCACAATCATTGAGCCCGTCGTGTCCTCGACGTATTAGTTACACGGTAGATATACGTCGTGCATAGACAATAGGTGGCTGGTGTGAATCGCGATCCGGTTAGCTAAGAATAAAATATTTTAGCGGATATTAAGTAGGTCAGCGTAGCCTGGCTTCTGGCTCCTGGCTGCTGGCCGCTGGCTGGCTGCTTCCAGTAGTCAGACAACAAAGAGTCACTCGCACCGTCCGGGTGAGGAATCGGCCGAATGCATCTATACGCACACACGTGTCACCGCGCGATTCTCCGGAGGCATAAGCGGCTTGTTCGCGGCGAAGAGAACCGGCGACCAGTCGATTCGCACGGAGGACTCCTGCCGACGTCCGTGATCCTAGGCGGAGAGACGGCTGAAGGTAGTCAAGCAGTCGGGCAGGCTGCAGCCTCCCGCAGGAGGAGAGGAGAGGAGAGATCGCCCGCTCGTAAATCCCCCGCGATTTATCTCCCCATTCATTTTTTCTGACATTCAAATCCCGCGGCACCGACTCTCGGCCCGCGGGGTGAAACGCGGCTGCTGCGGGATGCGCGGGAGGCCGCACATGTATGCGTGTTCCAAGGTAGAAACATCGGAGGACTCGAGGAGCACGGCTATACCGGAGAGATTGAATTATCATCGCATTTTCACGGAATATACAGAAGAATCTTACCTCTCGGGCTGAGGTAAATAGTCGGCGTGTGTCGTAACCTCAGGGCTGCGACGATGGCGAAGGAGGAGGAGGAGGAGGTCGAGGTGGAGGTGGAGGTGGAGGCTGTCTGCAGTCCGCGGTGTGTTAGTAAGGAAGGGTGCGGCTCGGGCGCACTCCGCCTCATTACCTGGCATTCTATGCAGAGGTCTGCGCTTATGGCTTATTATTGCTTAGCTTAGCCTGCAGAGAGGAGCGAAGCTTCGTCCCTCGGCCGCCGCGTCTGCCCCATCCGATCATCTCTGTCTCTTCATTTTATATGTATGCGCAATTATTGGGTCCTCTTCGCCGTCCGCCCGCGTCCCGACTCGCCCGATCTTGTCGCCGCCCGATCATCGGGCCCGCTAGACAGAAAAACAATTTCCAAAACCTCCAGGTCGCCCGGAGTTTCCTGCATTAACGGATCACCGGCAAGGTGACCGTTTTTCAGTCCTACGAATCCCTAGATCTCCGCTTTTGGAGCCTGATATTCAAATAAAAAACATCGTCAATACCACCAGGCTCAAGTTTTTTCCCAGCGATATTTGTTTCCGTCGATTTGGACATGCTGTTTTCGATTTTTTGTCCATGATGCGTTTTTTTCTTAGTTACTCTGAAGATGTCCTCAAGGGAAATTTCAGAAAAACCGTTTGAAATGAAGAAGTTCAGGCCGTCTGATCCTTCTTTATGCTTCATTATAGACCCTAGCAACTTTTGGGTGTGAAGTACAACTGATCAAATATAACAAAGTATAATGCAGAGGCGCGTTTCTTTCATGGACAATTATTTCCATGAAAATGACAGCCGACGTAATTCGTTCGTTACACGTACTGAAAATTTTAGGATTCAAACAAAAACCGATATCATCTTCAACGCCCGAAAGTATAACAAGACGCCTGCACGGCAGAGCTGAGATCCATGTCCCTTGGCGCGCGTGCTTCGTGCAGCAGGGGTCGTTACTCATGTCAAATTAAATTTTTTTCTCTCTTTTCGTTCTTATAACTCAGCGCCTGCTTCGTAAAGCCGGGGCCGTTAATTAACCGCCGCGTCGACAGTAGGCGCTTGTAATTAGAATAATATATAGTAAGTTATGAATTCTGCAGTGACCATTGGGTATGTAATATACGGTGACTTTAGAGGCGAGGCGCGTGGGCAAGTTTTTTCTGATTTGCAAAATTTCACATCCCTCATCAGCGGCTACTCGAAATTTCTCACCATGCTTTAATTGGTACGAAATTTTTTTAATTCGCATGAAATCATGTTACGTAAACGCACCAATGTCTAATCTCAAGTGGATGAATGTACTCCTGCACCTTCTTAATCAAAAGTTAGATAGAAAACAAGAATCTTTTAAACAATCTGCAGTAATATTGTCAGGGCCAATGTTATAAGCGAAGACGAATGAAACGACATACTTACTATATGTAGTACAAATGAATCTGTCCAAATTCTGATAACACTAGCTAAGATATTAAGAATTTTAGAAAACGTTTCATAATTAAAATATTTAAAATGATTATTTTTAATCCGATTTCGACGTTGAGAAATCTCATATCACAGAATAGTTATAACACATGATTTTTATCGTTGATTTTAATCGTTGTTATATCGTAATCATAAAAATATCTGTTTTTGTCCATGCTAGAGACACTATATGCAAAATTTTTCTCAAACAATATCTGGAGATCTCTGTGGTAAACAAAATAAGCCCAAAATCACTCGAATCGGACGAAAGCACCAGAGTTTCTTCATTTTGAACGGTTAAATTATAAAACCTTTTCTCCAATTGTCGATATCGTATTATTAGCTTGTATTATATTCGGATTAGGGTATATTCATATCCGTTACGTAGTGCGGACTTTGAATTGTTCGTGTTCACTATCATTGGTGCAAATAACATTACTGGAGTTTTTTAAAAAACTTTTTGCTCTGTCCATAACTTTTCTTTCACACCGTCGAGTCCATTGATTTGTTTCGAATTGATGCCGTGCAATAGTCGCACGAGTAGGTATATCACAGCTCAAATGAAATAGTAACAATTACGATTTGACTAACTAAAAGTGTTGACTGAATTCACAATGTCGCACGATTTGAAAAACATTACCAGAATTCGCTTACACTTACAGTCCCAAAAAGTGTCAAAAGGTGAACCTGAAAATCTGATTCGAACTGCAGAATTGAAAAATCAGGCGTATAGTTTTTAATCGCATAACGGTGAAGTCCTCGACCTGCAGGGCAAAACGAGCGTGTGCCACAAAGTCTGACTGACTCGTTCTAAGAACCATAGGATAATTTCTAATGTTGACATACGCCCCGAAAGAAAGACCGGCTAACGGTTGGCAATGATTAATAAAGATGCGCAGGCACGCGTGTCGCCGGATATAAGGCCCACACAGTACACCAAAGCGCCATCCAGCGTTTTATACACCCGATGTGCTCGGCCGGAGTGCAGCACTTGCGCAGCTTGCCAACCAGCTCGTTCCACGAGGTTCAACCACGGCTGTGAATTTGGTTCCAAAGTTGCACGCACGCACACCTTCGCCCTGACGACGTCGACGGCGACGACGGCGACGAACTTTTACATACGTCGCTGTTAAAACGCGTGCGCCTGTGTGCAGCTCCGCAATACGGACGGACGGACGGACGGACGAAAGGCTGGCGGACGGATGGACGGGGAATGGACATCAGACGTACAGCACGCGCATGAATATGTAGGATGTCTGGAAAAAAGAAAAGCCTCGTTCCGATGGGGGGCCCTCCGCGGGTGCAGGAGGCGACACCCGACGCGCATAGCAATCGCCGACGCGTCATGCCAATAACATTAACCAAATCGCCTAATACACCGATTTTCATCTGATAAACTTATAATGCCGCCTGGGTGGCAAGGGACCCAGAACCGTCCTGACTGACGAGGAAATATTCAGGCCTGTAATATTCACTCACGGAGTCAATTCGAAATGACTGGAAGTCGAGCGTTGAACCCGTACCCTTCGGAAGTCACTTGGAAATTCGTTACACGTAGAAGAACTTCGAACGTTTAGGAATCAAAAGAAAATCATTCGAATTCGAGGTACTTTTTAACGTTAGAAATCGCTGAGAAGTGAAGTAGAAGAACTCCAAACGTTTGCGAATCGCTTGAAAATCACCGACTACTCACCCAAGCGGTTCTTAAGCGAATAGCCTCGAGAGAAGTATCGAAAAACGGAGTTACGAGCACAAGTTTTTATCGCACGACGAGCTGCAGCCGGTTTCGTAAGCAAAGATTAGAACGTTCGTAATCATACGATTTAGCAAAAGCAAAAAATCTTTGATCTTCCGAGAGTAATTAATTGTGAGAAATCGAAATCTTGTTGAATTCAGATGAAGTATACGATGCGATGTCGATTTTGAAGAGGAATAGGTATACCTCCTTGAATAATTTCGAATTTGTAAAATCAGCGTCGCTCCCGTCACGATAAGGCGATTTCCAACCGCTTGCATTAAGTAGTTTAGTTTCACGACCTGCAACGGCGAAGGATCCAGCTCGTACATCAAGACATTACGGGACATGTTATTTCGCGTGGAACATTATAGACACATCAAAGGCTCGGCCAAGACTCGCCGGAGACTTGTGGCTGTCAGAGAAACAAGTGTAGGTGTCGATACTCCGCTTACTATACTTACGTCAAAATTATAACCGACTCATATTTATTGGCGCGAAAGAAAAGACAAGATGGAAAAAGAAGCGAAAGAGAAGAATAAAACTTAATCCGGAATCCCCACTGTGAACGGGCTGAACCTTTACGCAGCGTTTATTTATGAATGTCTAGAACTTCAGAGGGCAAAAAAAGCACATAGTTGTCAAAATTTGACGATCTTGGTACGCTGGTTAGAGCAGGAAAGCTGCCGTACGCTTTGGAGTTGCATTCAATTTGAAAACATTTTTGAGATATTGCATCGTAAATCAAAATGTAAATCTGATTGACTCGGATGTTTATAGTTCAATTATCAATCAAAATAATTACGACTAAAATGACTTGATTGAATTTTTTTTTTTTTGGGTTGAATCCCTCTATTCCCATCACCAGAGACTTTTTTTAGATAACCCTCGTGGCCGAATTTCGTACAGTGAAACATTAACACAGAACTTTAGGTAAAACCTTGAACCGTAATTCGTTTTAAAAAAATCAACCATTTCAGCAGAGTTCTTATTCAGTCCTAAACCGAAAGGTGAGACTTGCCGAGTCTCCGTGACGCCACAGTAACCTCCGGGTCGATTCGAGGCCGGAAGTAACAGTTTTCTCTAGCGCGAAGCTCTGTTCGCGAAGTTGATCATCGGCTCGAGAAGGCGGTGGGTATATCAGCCATTGTGGCGTATACGCGTACAGTTAAAGGGTTACGGAACAACGAGGTCAGAGCGGCAGGCCGCAATCAGATTTTCTCGCGGTAGACGCATACATGTAAAAGACGTGGCTGCACGCCGCCTCGACCGTATCGAATTACTTACATGTACATACATAATATATAATATGTATACAAGTATATATGCGGAGGTCTTACTCACCGAGCATCTTGCTGAGGTCGGCGTTATGGAGGTCAGGATTTTCGTCGGCCAATTTCTTTCGCTCAACCTTCGCCCACACCATGAAAGCGTTCATGGGCCTCCGTATGCGCTGCTCCTTCAGGCTCCGTTGGGCGGAACTTCCCGGATGGCACATTTTCACCCCGGACTGCATCGAGGGAATACCCTGCTGATAGTCGAGTGGTGGTCCTGATGCCAGCCAGGACATATCCTCCAAGCGCTGCTGGGCCTGGCCGCTCAGCATGCTCGGAATCTGCGCGCGATTCATCATCGTTTTGACTTTTTTTCTTTGTTTGTTTGTTTGTTTTTTTTTCAAAGGTTAGCTGATCATATTTAAAATTTGGTGTTCACTGGTCGGTGAAATCTTTTGAGATCTCACGAAATTTCCGGGAGGTGACCCATTGGGCAAGTGGTATCATCGCTCTTTTGCAATTCACAAAGAAGCAAGACGTTCGACATTCGACGAACATAGGCTCAACTGAATCCCGTGTAAAATTGAACGGTTGTTACGAAATTCTTTTTTCCCCTTGACTTAATAACCAATTTGTCCGAGCGAGATACGACGACGGAACTAAATCGTCCTTTGTCAATTTTATTGCACGCCTCGGACCACGACGTATACCCATACCTACGTATACCTACGGTTACGCAGCACCGATGTCATTTCTTTTTTCACAACCATCAATTTGTCACAGGTATAGCATGTCAATGTCTGTCCGCTTTATTGCCCCACCAATGAGACCGTCCACCACTAGCCCAGGAGTCCAGACTCTGGTGTCTAAAATAGCTCGAGTGTCCAACCACAAACCCATAACGCTTTCGGCGTCCGTCTAAGGTCTACGATAATTCATCGTATTATACAATCCAAGGTTATAAACTAGCCGAACAAGAGACTTTTCACCAGCTCGGCCACCAACCGTGGCTCGAATAACCGCTTCAAAGCCGACACGGAGTCTCTATTCTTACACGAAACTCGGAATTCTTTCATATCAGGTACTATTCTAACAAGAGAAACCGATATCCAAATCACGAATGTACTCGCTCGAACGGCTACGCAAAACAAAAAAATAAACAACAACAAAAAAAATACAATAATACCGTACTGGTATTATCTGGGCGTCAACTGGCATCGGACTCTCGCTGGCGTCGATTCCGGCGTCGATATCGTAGGCCCTGGACGTCGGGGTGGCGTAGAGAGAAGAATGAAGAGCCAGGAGACCCGGAGATCCTCCGTAGCTGGTTACAGGCGGAGGGGTCAATTCGCTCCTGTCGTAGTTGTCCAGCATACTGAAACGGGAAAGAGAAGAGAAACGTCTGAGTGTATAACATCGATGATTTGCGAGCGGTGTATAAAATGGAGCAAGGGCCCCAGCGAATTGCGAGGACTCTGATCAGCTGATATAGACGTAACAACGACTCGAGTGACTGAACATGACGACTCGATACCGCAAGTGTATAATACAAATGTTCATTAACCGGATCGTTCGCCACATCGAGATGCACTGAAAATACTGGGGGAGGAATATCGGATGCGGCCGCAGTTTCCGCCGCTCCTTACCATTTTTCTTGTACCATTGGGTTATACCGAGCGGAACGTAGGTACGGCATTCGCAAGTAAATACGAGTCCGTCAATCACCTTGGGCAAAACAGTTGATCGACATGAATGAACCGTCGAAGGCCATCGCATGGCATTCCCACGATTGTCCTTACCTACCGCGTAATACGCCGGTTCGAGTACAAATGCAGTACAGCTCGAGAAGTCGCACCCGCATCATTCGGCGTTTGGAGTGTGCGTTGAAACGGCCAAGTCGCATGCACGTCTGCGGGCCCACACTCTGTAACCTCATATAATGGCTATTGTTTCGCTCTCCGTAGCGAGATGCTGATCCAGGGGGTAAAAAACTCGTGGCATTTTCATTCAGTAAGGAGTTCAGTGACTGCACGCTTTACTATACGCTATCAGCTGAACGTAGACGGACTCCCTTCTCGATCTACTTCGGTCCGATCCTTTGGGCTGGCCTGGGCCTCTCGGCCAGTACGTGAGAACGCGATCGGGCGACTGATCGGTTACGGGTTGGGTTTCTCAATCGGATCGGTTATCGGCTGATGACCGACCCGATCATCGCCCCGAGGGTCGGCCGTCTATAAGGGTTTTCTGGCGTCCCGGAAACCTCCGGACGTAATCGTTTGCGGTATACTTTACGCAAGGGGAAATAAATCCGCGGTGTATATGAATCGAGGAGGGCGATCTAGATTTCAGGAGACGAGTGCGCCTCGACGCTGGTATTGTGAAAGGACCGAGAAAATCGGTGTGAAATCTCAGGGCGGAAGTCGGAACTGGGGCGCTACTAGATTGTAATCTAATCTAGCGCGGTCATAATCGTGCGTGTATCTCGACTATACGTTGCACGGCCCTTCGTTGGCATTTCTCTGGATCTGGAAGCTACGCGCGGTGTATTAAGTGATTAATTAGTCTTCGCTCGAACCAACTTTGAAGCGAGCCGTGTTGTACAGGGTTCGTGTGGAACTTTTGCCCAGCGAACACAGTGCCACTTTCTACTTTGATCAAATATTATTCCGTCAAAAATTGTGTTGGTAATGATGCTCGCTATCCTCGATCCACTCAATTTTTTCTAATGCACCGTGCATTTTCACGAGCCATTGTTTTGTCGCGGAAAACTTACGGTATTAATTTCTTTCGCAGTATTCATCGGCCGATTATCCTTGTTCGTTATATCTGTGAGTTTGAATCCACTGCGTTCAGAGTCTTTTCACTAAAATCACACAACAGTGCGATACTAATTCACAAATCTGTAGGGTTAATCAAAAGTTCAATCACTTTTAAGACTCGAATTGCCACTGATAACACGACTTTTATTACAGTTCTGCTGCCAGGGAATCATCGAAGAATAAAACTCGATCCATAATTACCGGGAATAATAAAACGCTACGACAGTTCGATAATATCATCAATCACTTCTCATATTTTCTTGTTACATGTTGTTACATGCAAATATAATTCGAAATCCACCCAGCAATAAATTGGACCTTCAGGGTGAGCAAGTTGAAAGTGAATTCTTTGGCTTGGTTTATCGATGGTACGACGTTTACAGACAATAAAATTGATTTTTTACAATCGCATCAAGACCCGGCGCGTTGTTCGCCACGTGTGACCATCACCTGGCTCCTTCATTTTGCACGCTCTACACAAGTCCAGATTCATGTGCAATTCTAATATATCGCACGTGCAGTATACTGCAGTATTATGTGCATACTGTTCGGGTGGTAAGCTGCTGCCGTACAGTGAAACCTCAATGGTGTAATACCCACTATAATTCAAGTGGCCTGAACGGTGCAGTACTGAATGAAAAGTGAATACCCGAGTGTGGATTGACCGCTTCGTCGACTCACTCACGAAACACCGTGTCTATGACGATGATTTGTATGCGATAAGATGAAAATTAAAAAAAAAAAACAAACAAACAAAGAAAAGACACAGGACAAGGGGGGGGGGGGGGGGGGAGAATTTTATTCAAAGAAAGTCGGCAGACCGATGCATGTGAAGGGAGACGGAGGTAGAGAGAGGGCTGTACGCGTCTGCTGGTGTTGTAATAAAATAGTGTTTGTCATCCTTGAGGATTTGATGACGTGTTTCTTAAGCATCCGTGTAAGTACATTCGCGTAGGTGCTCGTGGTGCCACGGTTCTGTTCACCGTCGCCATATTTTTCTTTACACCCTCGGCTAACGGGAGATCGGCTCTTCCGCTGTGATTAAAATCCAACGGATATACGACGGTCCGTAGTGTCTATTGTGAGCGTGTGTTGGAGGCTCGAATTTTCGCCTCGCCGCCATCATGTACAAGGTACATACATATGGCGCGTAATACCTTTGCGACACCGTTTGAGAGGCTGATTTACAAGGTGGCAAAACTCAGCCGCGACTTGTAACATTTATATACGTATATACATATATATATATAACAAACACACACACAGATACGCGACCTTTCGCAATTTGCTGGTATGCGCGCGAGGCTGCCTCTCAGCAAGCCAAAAATGAATTTTCAATCAATCGAAATCCGTGCCTACTGCTGCAGGATTACCGGAAGATTAACTGTACGCGTATTGACAGATCGTCATAAATATACATACAAAGGATACCCGCGTGAATAAAAATATCGCGAGATTATCTCCGAATCAATTTTTCAATCTGCGGTATTTGCTTCATGCTCTCTAGAAACTCGTTATTAAAAAAATAAATAAAAGTACATATGTATACACGTATGTGTAATCGTGCATTTATATGTGCGTGTGTACAGCTGCATGAACTGTCATTTTATAAAGCCTGATTAAACTTTTAAATTGAAACCCGCGCAATGGTTTGGTTAGTAAGCGGAAGCTCCGACCTCAACGATTCACCTCTGCACTATTAATGCTTTGCCGTTTGAGATTTCAGATTAAAAGGCGCATCCTCGTACCGTTTATAGATTTTCGGATTTAATTTATATCTTAATTGAGCGATATATATGTCTATGCTCTTAGGCATAAGCTTCTCCAGCGTAGGCTAGGTTATTGTTTAACGTTACTTGCGGCTGTTCTCTGCTTTGGTGCTTATATGAAAGTGAATGATAAGAAAACTTTGTTTTGAGTTCAGTAACAGAAAATGTAAATCTGACAATTTGACAAAATATTTTATAACTACTATTATTATCACTTTCCTACCGCGATTGCGGCTTGACGCTAATCGGCAGCAGCTTTATTCATGACATACGTTTCAGAAATAAATTTAATTTTCTACTGGAATGCAAAGACAGGGTCAATCGTATGATTTTCCAGTCTTCGATTATTTAGAATGACCATTTGCATCGGTCGACGAACGCTGCAAATATAGACACGATCGAAATTCCGCTAAGACATGACGTGCAATTTTCGGGTTAACGAACCAACAATACTCGTAAGTACTTCGAACCTAATTTCGATGTATAATAACCGTGTAATTTCACAGATTTGAAGTCTGTCAGTATATCCGAAGAAAAGCCGAGCAGTGTCGCGAAGATTAAAGAAGCTGAAATTTGCATCACGGTAATGTTTTAGATAGTTTTTGTTTGGTAAGCGATGTCAATTCGGTGTTGGAGACAAAATATAAGAAGAAGAAAACGCATCGACAGCAAGCAGCAACCGCAATATGGCGACTGCGGTGCTGGAGGATTTCAGAATCAGGAATGGAAAGCCGTTGGTTTGAATCGATATCGCTGCTGTTAAGAAGCGTGCGGTTTTGAATATTTTCACTGTAAATAAAGCTCCACCATTGCACCGAGCGAAAAGTCGTTAACGAATACCGCATTAGCTTTACGATTGAACAACGGTCGAAACAAAGGCTTCCGGAGTTTCATTGAACGAAAATATTCGGGTGCGGGTAAAAAGGTAAAAACTTTCGGAACCCACGTATGGGGCGTGGCTTATCAACATGGCGTTGAAAACAGGAGGATCAGCTGATCATTCGGAGCAAATTACGCGAACTTCAGAGCGCCGAAAACTTCGTGCAAGCTGCTAGGTTTCTATTTTGTTACCTTGAGGCGAGAAGCAGTGAAAAGCATGATAAAAGAAGACTTTCATAATTAAATATGACTCCCTTGGTAAAGTTGGTATATTTTTTGCCACCAGAGGGCGCCTCGCGATGCGTCGGTTCTCGTTCAAAGTGCAACGCTGAACCGACAATGGTTGGTTAGACTGAAACGCGGCTGTAAGTATTCCGCGAAGCAAACCAGTGTATGTCATGCAAATTTTCAGACGCTTCCTTCTGCGGTATTCGTATTGACATTGCGTTCAAACACGCGGATCGTTAAACAGGAGGATTTTCTAGCTATTATATTGTGATTCACAATCGCGGTTTGGCCAGTCACCGAATTAAAGAGCTGCATCGCTACGGCGTCGTCGCGATGAGGTTTTTTTCTCGGTATAATATAGACGGAGCCTCGAATTCCAACTGTTAAAATCCGACGGCGAAATGTCGTCTGGTTTCGCCTTTGGAATTTTAATATTCAACCTTCTACCGTACGGAATCTTTCACTTATTGCGGGAACGGACTGCAGACCACCTCGGTGATTGAATTATAGACCTATCACGTATCCGCACTTCTTATACGCGGTCTGTTCGCAAAGAAATTATTTCCACTCCACGCCTCTAACCCTTTTTAACAGTGATTAATATCCTTCTCCGTCAGTCTTTTTGACGAGGAAAGAACTAACGCGTGAGCAATTCCACCACGAGTAAACAGCTTAGGTTTTCAACTGTAGCGTACGAATTTATCGATGAGGAGAGCATTGGAATTTGAAGCGTAATTAGCGTCAGGGATACAGGAGGCGACGTAAGTTCAGGACGTTACTTCGAACACAATTTGAGTCGGAATAACACTTCTCTGGAAATTGAGTTTGACGCGGTGTCGAATGATTTTCCGAAGAATTTCAAGCGGCAATATTGTCAATAAGCAGCAGCTCGTCTTTTATTCCCGGTTTGAGTAGGAGATACCGAGAATCAGCTTGTCGGAAACTCAGCCGAGGTACACAGCGTGTGGTTCGAGGAATTATTGATTCCTTGCGGATAATATAATCGATGTTTTGAAATTGAGCCGGCAACGTTTCTCGCGACTAGAGGCGCAAGCCGCGAAGCTCGTTCAAAATTCATCACCCGCAGCAAATGCTAATTTTCACGCTAATATCAAGCGGCACTCCATAGCAATTCGATCATCCTTTGCCAAGTTCGAGTCGCACTTAAGGAGACGCTTTTACCCGGAGAGGGAGCAAACGGTTCGTTCTTTCAGCTGCAGACTCGACCAGGGAGTTCCTGCAGTTGAAGAGGATAATTTGAAAAGGCTGTAAGTGCCATTTTTTTTCTCTCTTTTTTTTTTTAATCGCTCAATTCTTCTCTTCGATTATCCCTTAACGAGCCTAGGATCGCATTCATTAGCTCGCGAAGTAGGCGAGCCGACAATCCGCGTCAATTGTTCAAATCCCCCAATCATCTCACCCCACGTCGTTGTTTCGTTTCGATGCCTTCACGTATTTTTTCCGAATCAGAGCTCGCGATATAATTTCTGCATAAAGAATTCCTCGAGTCCTCTCAGACCGGAGAAAAGAACGTGGACTGATTATATCAGTCAAAAATTCGCGTAGCCGTGAAACGAAATTGCAGAATGCAATTTCGAATATGAATTTAGGTTACGAAGGTGCGGTATGGAATTACCGGTCTGTGTATGCGAACTGTTCGTGTTCCGTGCGACGGCCGTGGTCACCGGATGGAACAGACCGGAACATTTCTAATGAAGACAATTTTCGTCGGATGTGTGCGCGACGTGCACGGAGACGAAATCGCTTTTTAAACAATACCGCGGGGTTTCTGGCAGGATTCTACAGGTCAAGTTGAGCTTGGTCATAATGCCTAAGCAGACACCTCTGGAAGTTCTTCAAAACTGACATTCGTATAGTATAACAAAAATTTTCCTATTGCCCAGACACACGACGGTTAAATTGTCTTTGAGATAATTCCTTCACGATATTGCTTGTCTGTCTATCTGTTTACGTAAGTTTGTATCGTGTTTACAGCATTGAATATGTTCATAGGTGAATTTGAAATTACGCATTTGCATCGTATCAAAAGTCTGTGATCCAGTCAGCAAAGGTAATTGACAGCTGTTCTTGTGAAATTGGCAATAACTTGTTGTAGAAAAAAATCTTCATTTCTTTCTCGATCTAGAAGTTTTGCCATACGTATTGTGTACAACTTTGCCCGCAGCAATTAATAGGTGTTATACTTACAAACGATCCGAACTTACGTGATATAACAGATTGCGATTATCTCCACTCTCAAACGAGTTTGCGAAACAAAAGAAACTTTTTCACAATATGAATTATTAATAATTTTGAAGATCATTACGTGTCGCTATGGTTTCAAAACGTACAGCAATGGCTGCTACAAATTGTTCTCCATGGCTTATATGACGCTCTGCATGTTGAAAATACTTGCACATAAGAAAAATGAATATAGTTAAAAACAATCAATCCTATGCCAGAGCTTAGCTGCTGCGAGTTGGCGTAAAACATTTCAACCGGAAAAAAACTTCTCCGTGTAGTCCGCTATTTTCAACTTGTTGAATTGACAATTTTATTATACAACGAGCAGGTATTATTGAGAAATGAAAGCCTCGCGAGGAGCAGCAGGGATCGAGATAGCGAGAGGCTACGTAACGCGAAGAAAACTTCAACCCCCGCACAAACAACGCCCATGCAGAGCCCCGCGATTGCCGATTACGCTTTAACCGAAGTCGAAAGCTCGACGCCGGTATCCTAGACCCGCCCCTCCAATTTGCCTTGAGATCATCTCCGTTAATCGGTGAACTAATAACAGGATTATAGCTTACCCTCCGTATCGTGTATACTTATCCCTAATTCGCTGTGTTGTTATTAATATGTACCTACTGATACCTAAAGCCACACAACTCTAGCCGTGATAACTTCTCGAACCACGTTAACCTTGTTTGACCTAATCTTTACTTTCCTCGATGAAAAATGGGCGATTCCTTGTCCGTTGTTTGTTTAAATTTCGAGCTGGAAAATCTTAGCCCTGCCTACTTCGCTGAATGTTGAATGCAAATTTTACACCCTGATTGATATGTTGCGGGGAGAAAGTGTGGTTTTCACGTTATAAATGATGAAGTGAGGAAACCTTTGGGTAATTATTTATCAAGTACCCTCGCAGACACGAAGATTAATCAATCAAAGTCACGAAAGTGAAACGGCACCAGATTTTCGAAATTCATCCCCCCAACTTGATACGCGATTTCTCAACGTCCCTTCGTAGGCTTTAATACTGATTACAATTTCTGATGATAAAAAAAACTTTTTCAAGTGAAATACTGATATTGTATCGTTTACGGAAATTTTTCAGTCTAATTGTGAAACAGCGTCATCGATCGACCGTCCGTAGAAGCCTGTTCGCGCGGGCATTTATCGAGGCAGCGATAATTATTCTCATAATTGATATTCATAACAAAAACGTGACGCGCGGCTCGAGTGCGTATGGAAATATATTTCGAGTCAGCGTCTGGCTCTCGGTCGCCGAGACCGTTCTCCAAAATGGCGGTGCGTTTCGTCCCTGGATACGGCGTTGAAAATTCCTTGAATCATCTCGTATAAGGATTCGATTGAAATTAGAAAGTGATAATTTAATCGAGAGGTACATTACTGATTGATTCAACGCTCCTGCATCATCAGCAGCAACAACGTTATATGCATATATATATATATATATATATATATATGTATATATATGCACGTGGCAACGTACAAATGGGACGAAAGCACAATGACATTATAATTTGGTAATCAAGTTCGATTTCTCTTGACATCGAAATCCTTCTTCGGTAAAAATTTAAGGTCACTCGCGATAATTGTCGTCCGCTGACCGGCCCGACGGTGTAATGAAATTCTGCAATTGCACAGGCAGACATGGACAGAAGAGAGAGAGAGAGAAAGAGAGAGTATCGCTCATGGATCTTTCGAGTTACCATTATTCAACGATAACTCAATTCTGTTTTTGCAGATTAAGATGTATACAAGCAAGAATCAGACGAGAGTCGTCCGAGCTTTTGGATCATCTGTAATAAATTACGATGGGCAGTTTAACGGTGACCGTGATCTGATTTTTAATTATGGTATTTCGTCTACAACGCAACTTAATATACGCTGTATAGAACTGTTTCTATACCCATGAAAATTGGAGGCTTGCGGTAATTCCAATTCGCTATATAAAATTACGTGCCAGGAATCGGTTTTTCAATTCAATCGATCCCGGTGAGAATAATCTCGCGCGTACAGAGGGAGTCTGAAAAATTCAACACCCGTACTTGTAACTTTAGTCTGAAAATTTTCGGGGCAGTTTACTGTTGGAATAATTGTTAGCCGTTTATCCGATGCGCATTATTGAGGCAATTAAATATCTCTTACGTGTAGTGCGTGTAAGAAGGGCTGGCCTGTTCGAGGTGCGTCGAGACGGGTGCGCCCACAATGGCGGCCGCGGCGTCTCTAGCTGTCGAAGAATTTTGGACGGCGGGGACAGCTTGATGGTAGCGCTGGCACATTTCGGCCAAATTCCACCCATGGGCATCCATATATTAAGACTGCTTCGCTTTTCCGTGACGTACCATCCATTTCACAAGTTTATACACTTTTTTATTACAATATCGTTTTTGTCCTCATCGCTGCTGCACTTATTATTACATATAAACCGTGTCATTTCACGGTGCGAATCGTAGCCGCGCCACCGGATTCGCTCTTTGGTTATTATAGCCGGTGATTACGGACCGCGTATTTAAATCGCTGCACAAGCGATTAATATTGGGTGAAAAAATATCACTGGGGAACAGTTTACAACATCGAGTCGTGATCTTTGTTCACTGAAACTTCACCTCTACCTTCGCGACATCGTCCCGAATATAACACACATGTCACTCTTTCAAATTTCTTCTTTTGATTTGAGTATCTGCACTTGAAACGATGATACGTTTTGGTATTTCTTTAACGGTGATCAATTTTCTTTACCTGTGAAATAATTAATATACCTTTAAATTTATCGTCAGTTTAGGTTTAAAATCGAACCTTTCACCGTATTATAACAACACGTGTTGTACTGATATTCACTGATAAACGTTCGATGGTTTTTAATTCGTTGTCAAAAGTGACGAAGTCATTGGACTAGTAGCGTCGTTTTCTTGCCTAGATTCAATAGTAAACATTTGTTGTTGGCGCCTTGGAATAATAATCACTATCCCGTACGCAGAAGCCAATTAAGCGCACGTATAACAGCCGAACACAAATCGGCGATCAAATCTATACAACGCGTAGATACACGAGCAGCTGCCGTAAAATATTGATCAATCGTTATATCACAAATAGAAAGCTTGCAAACGCAAAGGAAGAAAATAAGAAGAAGAAAACTTGTCCACCCAGACTAGAAGCTACAATCGTTGCGTTACCTACTCCGTATGATGGTCGAAAAATTGCGATGTACATTTGAATTTGAATGTCGCGAAGCGGTTATAGGTGGGTATGTGAACTTATTACGTGCATTCTCAAGTAAATTTGCGAGAATTCGACGATACCATACCGAAGTTACGATAATAGCTCCGCTGATACAGAGGGTACAACATAATCAATCGAAAATATGAGCGAACGTTTCGCGAAATATTGTTTGGCGTTTTCTTTTTTCAACTCTTAATTTATTTTGTCACTGGTCAAAGTTACGCGACACCCAAGCATTCCTCACGACGTGCTTTAAGCGCATCCTTTCTCGTCGCGTCATCCACGAAGGTGGCTCGATAACGATGTCGGCTATCACGTATCGATCTGATATTATCGTTATATCATTCGTTTATACTATATGTTACGTGTTGCGTTTTACGAATCAGTATAATTCAGACTGGTGTGAACTTTACGTGTACAATCGTGCTTCTAACCACGTATTTTTACATCGCCGCTCGCGATGCGGCAAGTTGGACACTTTTGCGCGTCGCTTCTGTACCGCAGATGAATCTGCATCACGCGTAAATACGTTATTCTTGCGAATACCGTATTACGTAATGGAGGTGTAGGTGTATCTCGGCAGGAGTATCGTATCGCATTGCCGCGTTCAGGCTGCTTCAAGCTTGGCACTGCCACGGTTAAAGGTGGACGGCTGTTTTTTTTTACCTCAACAATAATATAAATCGGTACGCGACCGTTGTAAACTCACACGAGCTCCGTCTCGTCTGTTTCGAGCAACTATTCTACACCTTTGCGGATTCGAACTTTAGTTAGACGAACAATTTCCATTCGCGGTGCAGCCATTCAATTTCGGCTGCTTCATCTTTTTTTTTTTTTTTCAACGAAACGACTGCTCCTTCGAAAGAAAAATGATGTGTCGTCGTATGTAAATCGTGGATCGATTTACCGATCAACTTTTTAACCGGTAACCGCGTAGCACATATTATGTACCATGCTTGTCTGCAGAAAGAATGATTAAAACGAGATGTTTTCCTCACGGCCGTCGCAGCTTTTCTTTTTAACTTGACCAAAACAGGCTCACAAGTTTTGCATGTGACGTTAATCGAGCGTTTAACCATTCATTTAGTTTTGAAAATAAAACGATTGATTTCCTTCAACAGCCATGTGATGAAAAAATAAAAATGGAAGAAATAAGGCGAGAAGAACTACGCCTGCAGCCGATTTCTGCAGCGAGTGTGACTCGGTATGATAAAGTGGATGTTATCTCGAAGAGATTTACAACGGCTGCAACGGTAAGTATGGCGAAATTTTGCAAATCGATTTCGCCACATACCCTGAACTACCGCGAGCGGCGTTTAGTGTCTCGATTATTAATTATCGCCCGGATAACAGTGACGAAGGCTTGAAGTACGGGTAATTATTAGTTTAGAAATCAATCGTCGGGGCTGAATTTATTGGAAAGTGTAACCGACAAAGGACTTGGCAGATTTGGCTCCATCGAAAGAACAAGGCCTTCGGAGTCCCCGAGTTACTCGATCTGTACTAGATTTTCGATTTCTCGTACAGAGATCGCCATTGTTTCGACTCTTCTAAATGAGTCACGGATTGCTATACTCTGTCCGTGTACTGTAGACGCTCTGTGGTGACGCTGGGTTCCCTTAAACTGGGTCGCATTACCGATTTCGTGCGGTTTTCTTTTTGCTTTGTTTTTCTTTTCAAGATCTGTTTCTTTTTTTATTATCCTTTTTTCCCCGCTGGTTCGATCGCGGGCCTTATCGCCGTCGCCAGCGATCGAAATCGATCGAGGGCAAAGGATATATCTAATAATTGGAACCACAGCCCGGTCAGGGGCACCGATTTTATTCAATCGGACACAGTTATAGTTATGCACATCTCTGGCGAATGGTTAAAACTTACTTGAGATATTTGTCTCTGAAAGAATATTGCTTGATATCACTTTAATTTTTAAAAAGATTCCAAAGTCTCGCTCTGCGTCTTGATCAATATTTTACTTTATCACCACGTATAAGTATTATACAAAATTAACGGGCCATCAAGAGGCCGAGATCTGTTTATATTACGTACTCGTTTGAAATACGAAATAAGCGTCACACTATCATTCTGTATACAACAATCAGTTACATTGCACTCGTATATTGTACGGATATTTAGGTTTATACCGAAGGCACGATTTAGGCAGTTATGTTTAATTCAATGATATTTTTAACAAACGATTTATAATTCGTAGTCGAATTACAGGTACGTATACGTAATACGGCGCGCCGTGCGGCGTACAACAGTTTAATATATGTATGTACCAAGAGATCCGCTGTTCTACCTTGACAAGTCAACGCTATATATCTCAGTCCCGGTTGCGCACCTTTCAAAAACGTCACACACCTCGGTACATAAATTCGCCTTGAGTTTTAGCGCGAGCTGTCGAACCAAAAAACCGTGGCTCGAATTCCGGCTTGCGATATCCCAGCAGACGACCGATTGCAGAATAATATAAAATATACCGTACCGATTTCTCGAAGCGCGCGGTTTTAAATTGTTTAAACTTTTGCGGAAATGTCGGTCCCTTGTGCAACGCCCGTCAGCAGCACAAGGTACGTGGCGCGTGGGAGTATGACATAACAATAGATCGATCGGCGATCGGCGATCGGCGAATCGGCACCACACTGCTGCAATGTATACTTATATATGTACAGTTACGTGACTACTCGTATATGTATTTACGTAAAATTGAACACCAACCGACACTCCGCTCCCCACAAACGATCGGCCGACCGGCGACCGGATATGTTCGCCGATTATATTCTTCTTCTTCGCGGTTTTACGGACGGAAATATACTGCTGTCATCGGTTTGCGACCGATAACGTGCGCTGCTGTCCGGCTGGCTCTGTGCTTCGTGGTGCACGACTTGAACCGACTGAACGCTGAGCGAGGACCGTCGACTCCCAGGTGAGCGGGAGGCATGAGCGTCGATGACTCGTGTCTCGGGATCGGCAAACCGTCGACTGCACTGCTGTGCGGGCGGGACCCCGGGGCCCTTGGGCCCCGTCTCGCCGCGTCGCGCCGCGCCGCGCCGCGCAGCCACAGTCCGCGCACAAGGAGAACGCACCTGGCCATTCCGCCTAGGGGAAGCCTCACCTCTGACCCTTGTCCTCGCAATATCGCCTTGGCACGATGGGTCAGCCCTTCGCGGATTTGTCTCTCTCCCTCCCTTCCTCCATCTACGACCTCAGGTTTGACGAGACTCGACCGAACGCCTGTTCCATTCGTGTAATAGTTACACATTGGACAACCGAGTGATCAGCGATCGGTGCAGGAGAAAATTTTTCAACTCTTGAACTACTGGCTTTTATTAGTTTCAACCTTTTTCGCACCGAATGTTGAAGTCTTCTGGTATTTATCGTGATACGGATCCAGGTGTGAAAATCGGAGGTTATGGTTCTTGCTTCATGAGCTGTCACGAATTTCCACACTCTTACAATTAGCGTAACGAGTTTCGCGCGTTAAATTCGTAGTTTTACCTTGGCCTTGTTTTCATCATTTGCTCATCAACGTTTATTTGCATTCATTTTGAAGAGCCGTAATTATTTTATTAGCGATAACGATATAACGTATATTTTTGCTATCAAATCAATTATATTAGTCGGGTGTTTAAAGTAGTAATACACTCGAATACGCGCAACATATAAATTACTATTTTTTAAATTCTAATTTACACCATGTAGAAAGAATTTCGTATTACATTTTTTCTGTGGTAGGATGCGAATTATTTTTCAATGAAACAGTTACTCGTATTTTCAGAATAGACATCCGAGAAGCACACAAAGTTTTTGCTGTTTTTTTTTGTCATTCTTTCGAGATATTTCACTGCTTCTTTTTAGAAATAACAATGATTATTTCAATCGAGATACATTCGATAAAGTGGCTGAGCACCATCACATATTATCAGAGGCTATATCCTTCAACGAGGATCAACGAACGTGGTACTCAGATTTTCAAGTTAAACAAAAACTGCAAAAGAAATAAATCTTGTACTCACATTCGGATGTAGATTATAATATTCATTCGCGAAATCCCATCACCACACCATAATTCAATTTTCGAATATGAATAAAATTAAAGTCCTTTTTTTCCATCCAAAAAAAGGCCGGAAAAGTGCGAGTGGGACTCGCGGCCTGAGGGTTCCGTACGAATTTTATTATTTTTTTTCTATGTGATACAACTACAAATTAACTATTTTCGGACTTTTTGCTTTACTTTTTGCTATGAGACATGACTTCTCTCCAAATTTTGTGATTCTAAGTCAACGGGAATTCCCCTATAGGTTTTGACGAGTGAGTTTGCGAGTATCAAAATATGTGACATAAATAACCGTATCTTTTGATTGCGTTGACTTAGAAGCTTGAAGTTTTCACACCTCGAAGGGACCGTAGACCTCAGTACTTGATATTAATTTCAACTTGATACCTTTGCCCGTTCCTGAGAAAAGGGGCTTGACAAACGGACAACAAACGAGTTCATTAGGGTTCCGTTTTTTCCTTTTTAGGTACGGAACACTAAAACAGAAAAAAAACGCAGTAAAGTTGCAATTATACATTATATGCATAAGTTAATTGGTCATAGTGCAAAAGTTCATTTTACCAATAGCCCACAGCCCAAGTTGTGTAGTTTCAAAAGTAATTCTCCGACGTTCACACAGGTCTTTCTCCATAATCGAATAGTTTAAAATTACAGCCATATCCAAAACAGCAATTCAATTATTACAAATTATCAGGAATTATATTCGAACACGCAAAACAATACCTTCGGTTTCAAATGAACTACATGCAAATTTAACCATCGAAATGTTGATTTGTTTTCAAATAATTAATTAATTAATTCCTCGCTGCCGGATAAACTTGAACGTGCCTTCGCACAACGATTTGCATCGGCGGCAAACGTGGAAAACGAAGCGACCTCGAGGTATCGCTAGGTATTCTGATAACGCTAGTCGTCACGTTACAAGCACGTAAGGTTAACTTGCCAGTCATTAACGTGATATACTCCGTACACAACGGCTACCTCCGCATCTGTAAACGGATTATAAGTACGCCGGCATGTAGCTGCAATGAAATAATCAAAGAAGTTGAGTGCGTGGAATCGCAAAAATAGAAATAAGTTCAACAATGGCGTCATATTTTCCGAATTTCCATGGAACCAAAGATCAATGTTTTTTTATCTAAATGGTGATGCAGGTTATTGAAATATTTCTAGACTGTATGCTAGTGTAGGTATACTATTTACTTCGCGTATTACATGCATCATTAGTAAACAGAAATGCTCAGGTTTATTCAAAAGCCAACTTTGGTAGAAACTGCGCCTCTGGTGTCGATAAGTCATTACATTATTTTTATTTTTATTTTCCTGATCACTTCGAACAAGTTCCCTCAATATCAGCCCGACATTTTCGAGATTTAAACACTATTCTAATAACGGAACAAGATCTTACGCTCTCCGAATTACTTTTATGGTGAATCCATACTAACTTTTCAAAAGTATCGTAACCAATTTCAAATCAACATCAGAATATTGAAAAATTGCTTGAAAATCCAAATGTTGGTAATTTTTTTTTTCACGCTTGGCTCGTACCACGTCGTCAAATAGTTATCACATCAGCTCTTATTTTTCGGCGCGAATGTCGCTGTTAGAGCACAAAGTTTAAGGGGATGTCGGACTTACGTCAAATACGGTAGATCCTGTTTTAAAATTATTATTTTTTTTGAATAATGAATCTCTGCATACTTTCGGAAATGATACGGCTTAAGATTGTGCTTGTGGGTCGACTAAAGAAACTTTGCATAATTTATGACAATATGCAAAAAATATTTGATTCAGTTGCAGTAACGTACGATAAATTCAAATCAAGTGAAAAATATCTACAAATGGTGCCGTGCCTTCGTTAATTTAACAAACATTTCTTAGTCAACTCACAACCACAATCATAAGCTCTATCATTTCTCAAAGTACTAAGAGATTTCATTACTCAATAAAAGTGAGAATTGCAAAATACAGGTTGCTGTATTTAACGAAGGTCCGACTTAATCTTGTAAGGGATGCGCCGTTCCCGGCCAGGGCATCATTTTCAGCCAACCGTGTAAGCCGTCCCAATTGTTTTTGACACTAAAATTCTATTGAAATATTGATTTTAGCACAAAAACATCGTCTACAGTAAATATGAGTGAAACTTTTGACCACTCAATTGTTTGAATTCATGAAAATGGATATGGCCAAAAATGAATTACCGATGGCCACATCTAGTGCTAATGTGGCCAAAAATGGTATATCTTATACCCTACGTCTCACCTGTAAAATTCGTTTTCTTTGGAGGCTGCAATTGTGTTCGAATCGTACAAACACTTATTTTCGCAGTTCGGGTCACGGAGAAGACCGAATCTTATAATTGATCAACGTCCAGTTGCGAGTGAAGATCGTCAATTTGAATGTCTGTAGCATAGGCTCGAGAATAAAAGCTGAATATCGAACACTTGATTTTCAGAAATTATTGACGCAGAAGACGAGCAAAAAGAATTTTATAAACAATATTGTTACATAGTTGTTTTCGTATCGGAGAGGAATGTTTTTTCTCTGAAAAATCCTCGTTAGCATGTTTTCTACAATAATTCTAACAACAACAGGTGCAGCTGAATCGAGTCCAACGTAATCGTTCCATGGAGTAAATTCACCGAGAAGAATTTCTAATTGTGGTATCTACACAGTCCGTAAACAATTTCATTTTCACCACGAATGAAAAATTAAGTTGTACGTAAAGAATAAAAGTAAATTTTGTAGGTGCAGTTAAAAAATTAGTATGCGTTACTATTTTTGAAGGTTATGGTCACTCGTAATTTGTTTCCTCGTAACTATTGCGATGACTTGATGTTGGTGCAAGAATAAATTGATGTTGAGGCGTTATTGAACCGAAAAAATGTAACAAACTAAACAAATAGATTTAATATTGCAATAACGAGAAAATGTAGTACATATATTGACAACTATAATTAAACTGAACAGCTACGCTTGTACCGGATTTTCTTGTAATTCCAACAATACTTGAATCGTTACTGTACCAATTGTACTAAAGTTTACAATATACAAATTAACATAAAATATAATAAACGGAATGTTTCTCACAATCGGTGCATAATCGCTATCGATGATTCATTTTCTCGTCTCAATACCTCGATTCGTGGGCAGGTGCCTGGGTACTTGGGCTGCAGGGGGATGCAGATGAAGCTGAAGCTAGTAGCCAGACTTAGCATCGAAACTATCTGTTCCCGTTAAAATAAAGCAGTCAGTTGAAACTCTGAGAGAATCTCAGCCGTCAAGCCTTGCCGAATTATCCTATTTACAACAAGCTTATTGCATTTGGCTGCTGACTTTGGCCGCTAGAGCATCGGCTTCACGGGATGCAGGGTAGGAAAATAAGGGATCCCGCATCGTCCAGCGACGCTTTGCGTTCGGCCGAGCGGTGCTTCGCGGGTAGAAGCGAGATGAGATGAGGCCCCGGGTCCGTTGGCGAGCTGAGGACCGGTACCCGCGTGCCTATCCTCGGCTGAGGCCTCCTCACCTGTGCGGCGAACGCTTCGAGAGAACCGTGAACGCGGACTCCGGGGGACGCCGTCCCCTCGCCTCGGTTAGGGACCAATCCGCGCTGCGTGAAGGCGGAACTGTACAGCCCTCGTATGCCCGTATTTATTATTCAGTTTGCAAATACGTGGCAAAAATTATCTTCTCGGAGAGATAGTAAGAGGGAGAGAGAGAGAGAGAGAGAGAAAGAGGGAGATAAAAAGATAAGCTGAGGAACGGAATGAGCGAGAGAAATAAAGAGAGAGACAGAGATAGAGAGAGAGACAGAGAGAGAGAAATAGATAGAGTGAGAGACCCCCTGTACCGCGGACCAGAGAGGTGGAGCTATGCGCTCGACCGCCGATTGCCGATCGCCGATTGTACGGACAGAGGTCGGGGAGCGGCGAACGCCGCGTTTTCACCGCGCGGTGCGACCAGAGAAGCGGAGAACCGAGCGCAGCGGAGCGCGGGAAGAAAAACGCTCGGTGCTAATTTGTTGGAATCGCTGCCGGGAACACCCGACCACTGCCTAGATCTGCGATACCTATACCCCTCTGACACTTGTCGAATCAGAGATGCATGATGGGAGAAATGTTGGATGGAGCAGAATGATTCGTAACATTGATTACGGTGCTGCGATTTCGGAGAGAAGGGACAAAAAGGTCACGGGGGATGCTTTCTTTACATCTCTGTTGTATGAGTCGCTACGGAGCTGAAGCTAGCAGCCAAACGGGTTGAATCGTTATTTGAAATAGAAAAATGCAGTTTAGTTTTATACTCATAATTCTATAAAAGTATTGGGGATCCGAGGTATTTCACAAAATTTGGTTTTCGGTATTCACTACCTTATTTGAATTTGAACATTGGAACGTTTGGCTGACAATTCTGGCTCTAGCTTCAGCTTCTTTGGTTCGCTGTCTACCTTTCACATGAAATCGTAGTATTTTAAAATTAGTATCTCTGCATTGATGATGATATACGAAATCCTGTACACGTTCATTTTCGGAATTCGTACTGATTTTCTCTATACGTAATTCTTACGTCAAATTTATACGCAGAAAAAAAAAGAAACAGTCCAATCAACTAAATCAGCGATCGTGAATGGTGAAATCGAAATTTGATCGATGCAACTAACACTAGTTGATTCAATCATTAACGTATTTAAGCCGACAAATTTTCAATCACGTCAACTAATGTTCACTTGCCGTGAGAACTGAATCTTTACGTTTTTAACTTAGCAGATTTAACCGATTCTTTTTCTCTGTGATACTATTGTGTTCGATTGTGAGATTATCGATTAATTTTACCCAATCAAGCACAATCACCCAATGAAAAATTGAAACAATCCTCAACTTGGTAAATCTGTATTTCCTAGTATGTTTACTGTTTGGATTTGGAAGTAAACTCAGTCCACGTCAAGGTTTTGTTTCTAAATCCATGTATTAGAGACCAGTTGACCGCCCGACCATAACAACGCCCTAACGATCACCAACATCGATCGCATGACAACAATCGATAATCCGGCTTTTGAACGACGAAATACAGCTCAGATATCATTCTGTATTCGGTGGTCGGCGAGTGCGGTTGTACGATCTGGAGCTACACGCGATTTGCTATCGGCGTTTACCATTATATTCAATCCCGGCTATCTTTTTTTGGTTAGCCTTTTTTTTCAATTACGAGGCTTTCGTTCCACTTCAACCGTGAGTTCAACCCAGATAATTTATGTTATTTTCATTTAGTTACTTTTATTTCTGTCCATTTTTATTTAGTTTGAGAGCCCAGTGCTCTCATTGAGAGTCCAGTGCTTTCTTTTAGAGACCAGTTCTCTCTTTGGTAGTTGAGCGCCCAGTGCTTTGTTTTAGAGACCAGTTTGCTATGTGGTAGTTGAGAGCCCAGTGCTTTCATTGAGAGATCTGTGCTCTCTGTGAGTGTCAAGAGACGACCAGTGCTCTTGATGCGTGTTATTACTTACACTAAAGCTTATCTTGCTATTATCATAATAAGTATTAGATTCACCCTTCAATACAGTGTACCTGCAGTCTCAATCGTTGTCATCCCAACACCAGAAATAAACTTTATTTTCTATTCTAGACGTACATTTACAAACACTTACAATTAGTTTCTTTGACTCGAAACGACTAGCGTGTGCAATCTCATCAACGCTATGACGTGGTGAAAATGATCGAAGTACGATAATCTTTCCCCGTCCACTCGTTTCACCGTTTGATGGGTGAAATTCAGGAAAATAATAAAACTTTGAGGAAAAAAATAAACATACTCGTAGATATGTAATTGTCAATGACCTGTGACGTGAAATCGGCGTCTACGGACTCGAGGGTGGGTTAAATTATTCACGAAGTTAACCAGCGTTGATTTTCGCATGTATACAGCAGTCGTGTGGTTCCAGAAGACTGATTTCACTCCTGCAATGAATCTCGAAAGAAGGCTTGCGGAATGGAGTTTTATGATAACGATTCATCCGCTGCGTGTAGTTCTTGCTGACTTTTATTCGTTAATCTCTGATTATACGACTCGTTACCTTTCCCAACTCATCAGCATTTTAACTCTCCCGTTAGAGATTCATAATTTTCATTTTTTCTCCAAGAGGATTCTTCCTGCCTGCTGTAAGATTCTCTGGCATTTACACGAGCACAGATGTTCATTGATCTCGCGATTTGGATTTCGATAAAATGTACGCAGTTAATCTCAGTACTGTGACTACAATCACAGCTGCATTATATATTGCTTCCAAATACTCGCCGGTTAATTCATTCAATTTTAACCCACGTGCGCAGGGCGCGTGATGCGTATCTTCGGAATAAAAAATACTTCGAAATTTTACCTCATGTACACATGGCAGGTACCCCGAACCAATAAATTTAACGTAGAGTACCGCAGCTGTATTCTGAACGAGAATAGAACGTGATACATCCGATTGATTACTATGCAGCTCACATATCTTTCCGTCCTCCTACCGAAGAGTAGATTGTGATTCGAGCAAACGAATGGGCTGCACCGAAAACTTTCGGTTTTCGAAATCACGTCACCAAGACGAGATTGAAATTCTAGTTAAGGCTTAAATTCATAACGATTCGTGCGATCCATTTATTTTGGCAATCAGAGATCGACAACTTTGCTTCAACTCTTTACAGCTCGTTACGCAGCTGTATCAGTATAATAATATCTAACGATAAAATTCAGGACAGGCATTTCGAGTGTACATAAAATGTTATTTCTCCAGTACTGTTGCCTCGTTTTATATACCCTAAATTAAACGAGGGGCACAATCGCTCTGTTGGATCTTTTTTTTTTTGTTGCTTCTACTTCTGTACCGGAACAAATAGTATGATAATTAATTCAACTCGTTTGTTGTAATTATCATTTCGTATCTACCGGTGTTTGATGAAGACAAGCTTGCGTTGGGAAATTGAAGTAATATTGCAGCGTTCCGTCGTCGCGTTTTCTCAGTTTGTAACTTCATCTATTGCGCTAAGTAATCCGAGCAAATAAACCTTGACTAGCTCGGAGAATTTCGGGAATTATTCATCCTGCTGTCTGATCTTTCTTGATTACTTCCTCCTCTACGGGGTAAGGATTACAGTTTGAAAACGGAGAAACCGTCGGTTCTTTCGCGGCTTACTTGAGCGGATGAAGCGAAGAGTACGTAATCGGTATGAAACAGAGTACATTTGTTTTAATCAAGTTCGCTCACTCGAGCGATATTTCAGGCAGCTAATGACGTAGGACAAATAAAAAAGCTACACTCGCGCTGAAGGAACCCGGCATGACTGGTGAGTTTCGAGTGTTCCAACCGCAGCAGAGAACGAGAATTCGGTTAATTAATGTCGAGCTCAGTTTTCGTTTTTATTTTCACGCGACAACGCCGCGACTCGAGTTAAGCCAAAAGCGAACGAAACGATTCGCTCGGCAATCCCCCGACGCGCGGGTATAAATATCGGCCATGTTTCGTTATGCCGTACATACACGCGGGTGTCGTGTTGAAACGCTTATTTGAAAATAAAATAAAAATAAAAATCACGGTATATCCGGTTAAGTTCGAGTCAAGTACCGTTCTCACAACTCCCGCTATTTCCCCGCCCGCTATCGTACATAATGTACAACCACACATTGAGAATGAAATTTTTCAACTCGTCGTGAGACGTTACCGGAAACCACGTCACGCCACCGTCATTAACGCACAGATCGAGAGAAAAATCAATCGGGGATGTCACGGAAGCGTGTCCAAGCCGCGGAAAGCATTCGAGTGACAAATTTCCGACATGCGACCCGTGGTGGCATCCGACTTCTGCAGAAATCGGGAGTGTAAGCCCGGGAGTCGGAGGTGCACCGCTATTATACCTACTCGTAGTATATCCGCACGGGATAGGAAAAGAAATTTTCTTAGATGCGAGCACGAAGGAGGAGAGGAGGCCTATCCGAGCGAACGTTGCTAATTTAGATTGTATCGCGTGAGAAACAGGAAATGACGAAATATCCTGAGCGCTGACTTACACCGACGACTCTACAACGGAGCCCGGGTAGAGAGCCTGCCTCCTGGTTGCCGGCTGATGCCTTCTTTGCGACCTCAACGGCGAACACGCGATGAAGGAAGGCCTTCGGATTCACGAGGGACCATCGCCACCCGGAGCTGTGACCCTCTTACGTCGTGGTGGAAAACCGCGTTTAGTCGTATGAAAATTACCCAGAAGCGCGTCTTTGAACATGCCGATCCTTGCGAATCTCACCGCGTGTTGTTGTTGCTGCGTGTTTGCCGATTGAATTCGGGCAGAGCGGAGGCTTTCTCTTAGGCCTTGCCAGCCTCCGAAGTTACAACCGGAAAACGTTAACGTTAAACTCCTGAGAACGGATGTGGATTAGCTTAGAGCGGAGATATAACTACGGTGCAAGATGGTGCCGCAGTGATTTCAACGCGACGCCAGCGAAACGCAAGCGGCACGGCTCGTTTTGCTGCAGCTAATCGTAAGGGTTGAGAACGCGGTGCTAATTGCGTGCAGGTAATTTGAATTTCGAAAGGAGAAACATCGCTGGGACAGGCTGTGAACTATTTTATTAATTAGTTGATCAGCCGCGTATCATCTTCGAGAGGATATCGCGAGAGAGTATCGAATTTTCCCTTAATACTTACAATTTTACAATCGATTCCAGAAATTGGTGACGAAAAATGTCAATAATTCGTTAAGGGTTACACGGAAATTTCTTCTTATCTGATATATATATATTGCAACTCTGACAAACTGAGGAACTGGCACTATTTTCTGTCAAAGTTATTATTACACTTCTCTGTAAAAATTACTGCAATTATAACACCGTCAATTTACCACGGAGAAGATTGGAAGTTACAAAAATTGTAGTAACCTCTAAAACAAAAGCGTGCCAGTCCCTGAGGTAGAAAATGCTAATCGGTTTGGCGAGATCGTCCTCATATATAAACTCTATCACACGATATAAATTCTGCGATAGATCTCTTTCAACTTACTTTCCGCCATCATCTTTAGTTTTGTCAGAATTTGTCACTGCGACATAAATTAATTTATACCCAATGATCAACGATCAGGTTAATTCTTTGTCACACGTTTGTTGCATTTGTTTCATTTGCTCACCCCCATCCGGGGTTCAAAAGACGAACGTATAAAGACTCGGATAGCCGAAGAGTCACGGAATCGTTACCGCGACAGACGTCCTATCGGTGGCTGTTATCTTTGACTCAATCGTGGCTGATTACACGCTACCTCAAAGGTCGTTGGTTTGCCGTTGTCGCGGTTATACGTATAGGCATTGTCCGTCGTCACGTTGGCTCCTCAAAAGTGGCTTCGGAAGCCACCGCCGCCGCACCGTTTCACAGTCGCAAGCACAACGTGACAGTGAGCGCAGTTACAAGAACGCGAACAACAATATTTAACGCTTGTTAATTTCCTGAAGCATTACCCTGCGAGTTAACCCTCAACTGCGTCTCACCTCCACGAGCATACAGACGTACGATATACTTTCCAGACTCCAAATTACGCGAGGAGACTTTCCAATCGTGCAAGCATGGTTAACGCGAACCGCGTGTATAAAAAAGTTGAAGTATTAAAAATAGTCGAAATGAAACAAGAAATCGGAGGAATCACGATCCCTTATTCCCCGCGAAGAGGGATGAGAGCTGATCGAATGGTGGTTGGGAGAGAAGAAAATTGGAACGAGGTGAAAGATGCGATCGCCTGCAGGCATAGATTAACCGCTGGTCTCAGGGTGGAAAGATGACGTTACAGTGACACGGACGCGTTGTGGGCGTATATACCTAGTAGCGCGTGTATAGAAAGGCTGCACGTCGGCACGTATAAGCTGAATTTTATTTCCCCACGAGTTACTTCCCTTCACGAGTGAAGCGACGCGCCTCGCTACGACTAGGCGACTCTTAAATCTCTCACCTGTGACCCGAGCACAATGTGTGACCGAGAGGCCAGACCGCCACGGAGGGAAGGGTTAAGAAACTCTCGAACTGAAGTGCCTGCACCGGAAGTGGGGGCCTTGCTTTCTGGGCTAATAACCCTACCCACACACCCACGCCGAGCAACACCCACCAACGACACCGACGCTGTCCCCCTACGTTCGCCGGTACGGCTCTTGACTAACACTTTGTTGAACCCGCGAGACCCGGGGAGTCGCAGTCGGCATTGCAGGCACGCAAACGCGACTCCAACACGTACAAATATCCCATCACGGCACTTCCTCTCCCCCCTCGATCTGCACCTTTGCAATTATATACCGTGTTAAACCACAGGGTGTTTTTAAATTCCATCCGCACGATGCCGAGGTTCTCGATGCTAGTTAATCTAGGTCGGATATAGGTCATGATGTAAGCGAAGGTTCAGAGTACCATGTTATACCGGAAATACGTATGTTGTGAAAAATATTGTCCGGTGATAGCGGGGTTGTTGCGTTTAGTGTTCGAAACCTGAGTCACGATACCGTAGTAAACTTCACGGTGCAAAATCGTGGCGACGAGAGGTTATAAAATCACATATTAGTTTCGTGAGCCAAGGAAAAAAAAATAATTGGGAACATTCTTTCGGTGAACAGACAACGTATTTCAATAATTTAATATTATATAATTCATCAAACTAATATCATTTTTCCTCAAGAGCCTGAACTTTTTTTAGTTTTTGTCGCATTCAATTCTGATTCGTTAATTTTGGCTCCAATGGTGTATAAATTAGACAAATATTTCACGTAACAAAAATATTCAAAATACACCTAACTCAATTTGATCTTTAGAATATTTTTGCAATTGTGTGCAGTATCGCAATTTGTCGTTATTTTCACTTTCGAGGTATCTATCTATTTTAATTTCGCTTCATGTAGCATGTTCTGCAAGAAAATGCTGCCGGGAGGGATTTAAAAAGTTCTAGTCTCAAGTCCGTCATTTTCCTTACTTTACACTCGGCGGATTCTTTTTCGTCGAAAACTCGAAGATCCGCGGAGACAATTAATCAAAGAGTTAAGAAACATGTTACAGCTTGTCGGTGGATCCCTGCAAGAAAGCGTTTCCGGAGTCATATTCATATACCTACCTACCTATGTACAACTTTTACGACTTCAGATCGACATGACGATATCGCCTATGAACAACACATCGTTCCGGAACACCTTGCGCGTGTGTGTATGCGGTATATAACAGATATGCACAGGCACGATGCATAGTGCAAGTATACGCGATATATCTGCACCCGTTTACACGTAAAAGAGGCTGCTTATCAGCTACCCGAGGTTAGATTTCATGTTCGATCGAGAGTTGAAAGTGTGCGGATTCTCGGTATACACGTCAATGATCTATCGGTTGTAAGAGTGCAATTGCGCAGATTTCAGAAAGACGAAGCGACTCACCAGCACGATGTCGGAGGCTATATTTTGCGATGTTAATTTCAAGTCATAAAAAAGAAAAAAAAAAAAAACATGACCGCTTCACGGCGGCATTGCGTAACCGGCATCGTTGCAGGATCGTTTTGCCAGTCGTCTCGGTTGAGGCTTCATTTTAATTACAGACGGCGAGGAAGGCTCGCGTAGAATCGGGTTAAAATTCTGTGTTTATTCGAAGAAGGTTAAAGAGGGAATCGGAGCCTTACGCTTGGATGCAGTACTCTTATGGATGGATAAAAATTTCCACAAGTCACCGCGCGGCGTAGGCCGGATCGTCGTAGCTCTCCTACCTCGTACCTTATACCTTTTACCTTATACCTACCTACCTACCTCTCGGAGACTCCTGGAGCGGCGAGGGCTAGCAAGGGGGCGAAATGGTCCCGTTCTTCTTAAATCACGCGAGTCGTACTTCCCTCTCGAATGAAAGGCGAGTCGAGTAGAGTCGAGTCGAGTCGAGTTGGGTACCCAGTCGTATTTCCGTATTTTATACACACCGCGGCAGAAGATGGGCACGTAGGTGCAACAAGTAAAATAGAAACAAACGGAAAAGCGATCGGCCCGTTTATCAGAAACGTTGGACGACTCGGTTCCGTCCGTCGATACCTGATGCCGTGTACCTACTACTACCTTCAGCTAGGAGAGACTGACGACAAGAATGCGACGAGCGGGACGACAAAAAATACCATCGCCATCCGAACCTCGATCGGTGAGTTCTTCCAATTTCAATCCGCCGTCGACCCTTGACCCTCGAGTTAGTTTCGGCTGCTCGTCAACCGCGTTTCGGACTCTTGACTGCGATCTCGATGCGTACCTAGCGACTGAGGTAAACACGAACGTGACACGCGGTCGCGGCTTGAATCGCGAGGTAAGATAATTCTCCGAAAAGTATTCGGAGGACCGATTCATGCTACCCGGTATAGCGAGGTCTCGACTCGTGATATCGCTGCGAGTATACGCTCGGAGAATCTAGTTAAGTCATTGCTCGGCGGGTGGCTGCAGCGGAGGTGGTTTATTGTACTACGCGGCAGACATGCTTTATTCACCTGCGGAGAAAATCCTCGTGGGTTGTTCTCATTTCGAGGATAGGTACGACGTACGTACCTTGCCTACCTACGGGGGAAACGCGCAGATGTCTGGTGTGTAAGGAACCGCTAAAATGGTGTTGACTCTTATCGCGGGATCTAGAGCGGTGATCCGAAGGAAGCGAGGAGCTCGCGGAGCTCGCGGAGCGGCTTGTTTCAGCCCTGGCAGCGTCGTACGTTACGTTGCGTTGTGATTCACTGTGAAATATAAGAAATAAGGCCATCTAGGTTCGCAACGCCGGGTAAACTCAAACTTTCTTCGTAATGAGACGGCAGATAGAATGACAAACACACGCGATTTAATAAGGATACCTCACCGCCGTACGTACACACACACACACACACACACACACACCGTTCCAGGGCCAAGTAGGATTGCTTCTCCCCAAGAAACGCCGCGCTACCGTTAAGTGTGTGCTATCAACCAGAGCAAGAGGTGCTACGCTTGAGTTTTTTCTATTCATTTTTTTTTTGCTTTCTTTCTCTCTCTCTTTCCTCCCTCCCTCCCCTCACCTCTCGCGAAGTATCGCCGACGAGATTTGCCGTTCCACACAGTGATTTCAAACTTCTGTTTTTTTTTTTTTTCTTCTTCTTTCTATTTTTATTTATCTTGGAGAGAATCTACGCCAGTTTGCAGAGCATGTAGGGGACGGTGTTCCGCCATTAACTTTGCTTCCTTTTTTATAAGTTTCCATCACTGATCACTGATAATATTATATATATTTTTTTTCTATTTACTATTTACTGCAGTATTCAACTCACGTCCATTCTATTTTTTTTTTTTTGTTTTTTGAATCTTTTTTTGTTCAATGGAAATAGGAACAGGAAGATTTGATAAAGTCGCTGTGGAAAGGCCATGCGCTTGCGAATTGACGAAGGATTACCGTTATTGTAGTAAGCCAGTGACGGAGGCTTGTAATTCCTGTGTACCCGGTTCATTTCTGATTCATAGTTGGTAATGAGGAGACGGAGAATATTCCGCGTGTATACCTATCGTTAATTAACCAAGGAATTAAAAGTCACCTCCGAGACTCGACTATACAGTTACTCAACTATCCTCCATCACCGTGCATATATTATTCCGTGAAATTTACTAATTGAGTAATTACAGCGCGCAATCCCTCGTGATATCTTCTGCCCACCTGCAAGTGTGGGAACGCCAAATAAAAATTCTACGCAATAAAAGTAAAAAGAGATCAGGTATGGAATAAGAGAAAAATATTCGAGACGGATCGTTAGCAGGATCGAATTATTGGACTCCAAATACCATGAGAACAAAATATTTATACTACGATTGAAACATCGTCGTCATTTTCATTCATGCACACAGTGTAAGGCACGTATAATACGGTGTTTGCCTGTTTTGTTTTTTCGTGTTACGTGGTGGCACGAATGACTCATAAAGGCGTTAATTGCCCCGCTGCTTCCACAGCCTCTGTGCACTTGATGCATACTTTGCAGTTTGTGCTACTGCAACTCACAATCAGACGCCATACTGTTCGATCATACCATACAACTCCGTTACTTTTTTCCTTCGTGATTACCAATGCCGTGCGATTCAGCTTTCGACTTGTCTTCAACCTCGTCTTTATTGTTCACTGCTCTCAATGTTTTAACATTTACCAATTTGCACGTTCACTTGCTGATTCAACAATTTGGACCATGCTGCTGCGTTGCATGGTTTATGACGCTTGATTTCAAATTGTTTTCAGTGCTGCCCAATGAGACAGAAGTTGAAAGATGGTTCCGTCTTCGACGCAGTTGTTCATAGTATAAAACTGAAGATTTTAATTCGATTAGTTTGTAAAGCAGATCAGATGGCGTACTCTCATTCGTGTATTCATTTATTGGCTTCTTTATACACGATCCGTGTTTACTGACCCTTGAAACTCGTTGATAACTAACGTCACGAGAGGTCACGTCACGAGGTATATTTGCGGTCGTGCTCCAATTGAACTCATCTTGCCACGAGATATTGGCAACCTATGAAACAAGATAAAAGATACATGGAGCGAAGAAAAATAGCAGATGTTACTCAAAACTGCAGGAAAACAACATGGTAAAAAATACCCATGCCAACTATATTTTTTGTATACAGTAATTTTCACCGTTTCTAGAGTGAATTCTGCATTTCACGAAAAATATTTTATCAAAAAACCCGAAGTGTTCCTCATTTCCTGCAATTTTGAATACAATCTGCTCTTTCGTTCTCTCCACGTATAACGTTCGTTGAGAAAAGAATGGCGTATTTTCGACGGGAATTATTCGACCGCCTTCCTTCAGCTGAGCTGGTTCCCCCGGAGGCTAACACTGCGTGCGTTATACGTAGGTACCTACTACAGGGAGCGATTGAGCGCGCTGTTTAATTAACCAAATGCAGAATAGCGTCCGATAAACGGCACGTATCGGCTATAAACTTTCCGCCGCCTCCAACATTGCTGATAACACTCTCTCTATCGTTCGCTGCGTTTCTTATACGCCCTGTTATACCTGCTCCCCGACAGTCACATGCTCGCGTTACACGCGTTCAACGTTGCTACCGCACCACGGTTGCCCCCGCGACTTAAAAGCTTCTACAGAGGCAACCGGCGTCGCGCTACGCGATACGCGCGTAACCAGCTTCATCTGCTTGTTTATTAAGATTAAAAATATTTACCTTGTCTCCGCGGTTTTTTAATCGATATTTTACCCGATATTTTCGATGTATCGTTATAAGAAGTTTCTGAAAAAATCGAGATCTGTATCACACAGAAGATCTTCGCAAGATTTCTCACACTCCTAGGTTTACAGATTCTAGAATGTCTTTAAATTCATTTCGGACAAATCCAAGAAATTTACGATCTTTGGAATGCGTCAAGAGTTTCAATGAATCGATTCCAAATATTTACCGTACACGTCTTTAGAATTTAGCCATTGGCAAATAAATCATTTATTGAATGTGAAAAAACCTTCTCCAACTCGGTAAAATCTCTTGATTGCTGCACATGGCGAAGACGATGATTATGTTCGGTGAATAATTGAATATTGTAGAATAAATTCCATCGATTCCATTTAAAACCGCATGCAACTCGATTGATCTATAGTGGAAATTTCACCTTTTCAACTCCTGCTCTTGATCAGTAATAGTTATTTGGATAAATTCTTTCACAGAACGATCTAAAACAAGGTTGGTTGAATATAAAGACTTCATCAATCTCTTCTGGTGTTATTTTAAGGAACTTGTCTGTGCCGTAATTCACGTTGGAATTACAGACTGTACTTCAACTCTCCATAGTATCATGATTAGCTAAGCGGATAAGAGTGCGAAATGATCTGGACAAGGGGGGATCCTGATCCAGTCACGTTCTACTCATTTTCCGGGAAACTTAATTGCTTTCTGAAGGTTATTTTATTTTTCCGCTCATCATCAATTGCTGATGATCAATGAACTAGAATGATTGTCCGTAAGCCTGAACCTTTATCCCACATGGTAATGATTTACTGCATTGGTCAAATAACTTGAAATTTTCTTACAATTAAATCCTTACAAAGTTGGCGAATCTTTGGGTTCCCCACTTGAGATGATTAACTCGTCTCGGTCTTTAGACGTAGAATTTAATTGATTTGAAACATTTTTTTGGTAACTCGAGGTGCGATTTAAAATATTTCCCGCAATCTCTCAAGCAACATCAATTATGCGAAATTTCTTCGCTTCCATTGAACCTAAAATCGGCCAATTTCAAGCCCAACTTTCGGAATGAAAGAATATCCATAAGTGAACAACCCTTCTTCAGCATACACGAGCCGTATGAAAATTATTGAACCCGTCAGCGATAGAAAACGTGGAGTACGACAGGAGCGACAGTACTTAGCGGACACCCCGTATCTCTCGGCAGTTCTCGTAGATGGTTTTGAGTCGCGCAATTCCCTCGCAGGCGGGTAAAGTAAAGTCACGGCTTCTGTGTGCGTAACGCCACGCACGGGATGCGTCGTCGGTGCCTGGCGGTTGTTGGCGGTCAGCCGAGGCGGTCGACTCGATTTCGCCGCCACAACACAGGGGACAACCTCACCCCTCCTCCCCCCGGGGGTCCGTATTCCCGTCTTCCTCGCCCCCGTGCGGGACAGCAAGCGGGAAGGCAGGCAGGCAGGCAGGCAGGCAGGCAGGCAGGCAGGCAGGAAAGCAAGCAGGCAGGCTGGCAGCCTCCGCCGGGGAGACAACGTTAAGATTTAAGACTCGGAGATGGGCCTATAAACATTGCCTGGTCCAGTCAGTGTTTGCTCCTGCCTCCTTCGCTTCTGTTCGCTGCCCCCTCCCTCGGAGGCAGGGGAGCCTCGTACCATCGGCTTATAGGTATAGGTACTTAACTATGCGAGACTTCGTCGATATTTCGGGTGCAGGGGCGCGCGGTGACCGCACAATAGAAACCAGCGTTGACGTTTGGCAATTAAGAGCTGACGCGGGGGTCCAGCGGGGCCGGACACCCTCGCGGCGAAAATTACTAAATCGGGGGGCAGCCGAGGGACTCTCTCGGGCGTCGCGACGCCCGCCGCCGGCGGCAAACGGCAAACGATGAGCGTCGAGGAACGGGGTGCCGTCCTCCGCCATTCTCCACCCCGTCCGCGGAGTCTCTCTTCGCCTTATTTATTCCTCTCTCTCTGTCGCTGCCTTCCTTTCTCCTCCTCCTCCTCCTCCTCCTTCTCTTTCTTCTTGTTTCTTCTTCGTCTGGCTCTTCTTCGTTCTCCTGTTCGTCCTCTTCTTGTGCTTTTTCTTCTGCTGCCTCTTCTTTCTTTATTTCTGTCCTTTTGTCCGTTTTCTGCTTCCGCAAACGACAGCCGCTTATTTATACCAGTCTTTGCATCGCACGGGAGCGCTTTTGCGTTGACTTGCTCGCCTATACAGAGAGAAACTGAGACCGAGGGACAGCCGCTCTCTAAGGGCTCTCTCACACGGAAACACTTTTTACGCGGTTCTCGGAGTATCGCCGACTCTGGCGATCCTGACTCAGCCCGATTTTTTCGCTACTTGGTATATTTATAAATGCGGTTGAAATTCAAAAACGAAATATTGTCCCTACGCGCGTCGCGAGATATCGAATTGCGTTAGAAAACTGGTGAAAACCCTTACCTAAGGGCAGATTGAGTTTCTCATATAATATTCACGTTCAGTGGCTATCGATCGAACCAGATATGAAAATTAATTTTAATCGCACAGAAACGTTCTTCCTTGCCTTAGAAATAGTTTCAAAAAAAAAATTCGCGGCAACCGTAAAACTGTTTTGAACCCGATATTTGATGCACCTGCTGATCGAGTGCAATTTGCAACTTGTCTATGTGCCACGGGTATGGACAATGAATCTGTCCTGTCCGCAGGTAATTCCTTACCAATCACTTTGATCGTCAGACTGGGAGACGGTTGGTAAACGTATGCATACACAGGTACGGCTGTCTCAACAATTCCATTCAATTTCTACGTCTCCACCTGCGGTAAACGCCGATCTCATCTGAAATCCGATTGTGAGGCGATTGTTACCCGCGTTATCTGCCTTCGCTCGCTCCCCCAAGCCCAAGTGTAATCCGCGCATGTTGACTTCGGTGTGAGCGAAACCTAAGTGTACGTAGGTGCGGTAGTGCGGTTCGCACCGAGCGAACCACGCTTTACAATTACAAGGGGTGTTCCGAAAGTTAGTCAATTTTCTAATACAATCATCTTTCGAACTCGGTTTGGGTCCGTGATTCGACACGACGATAAATCCATTTTCTGTAATTGAAAACGAATGTCAACTATCTATAATTATAAAAAAAAAGGATCCCTTTTTTCTCTTCCCTAGTAGACACGCAATTTGATTATGCATATATTTTTATTGGCTAGCAACTTTATGCCAAGCACGTTGGATCAAAGTTTATTTTTCAAAAGGTCTCAGATCTCAACGTAGAAATTGACAATCGATTTGACATCTCACTGAAAAAAGAACGACATTCTGCAGAAAAAATTGTCGTAAACCTTGAACTTTGTATGACAACCTAAATTATTGTAATTTAGTATATTAAATGAGGTTCATGACAGGAATGAGTTTCGCGTTGAACTGTACCCCTTATGCTCATAAGACGAAAGGAATTCAAAATTCCATCAGTGCATTCGCCGGGAGCTTTTGAGCCGATGCGACGCGCGACGTCCCTCGAAGTAATCGTTTACACTTGACGTTGAGTTTTTGCGCGGTTTACTCGGAGTCGCCTCGATGGATGACTGGACTCTGGTAGTACACGTCGTATAAATTCTGAGCTGCGGTCATTTTACACATTTCGTAAAAACTTACGCATTTCATGGAATTCGCTGAAATACCTGCGATAAGTCTATTGCCGAAGTAATCGTCGCGGTATAATCGTGTCTGTCCGAGCCTTGCTAGCTTGCAAGCACATATTTGAATACGAAATATACAAGCGTACAAGGGCGCTGATTGTGAGTCTAGTTGCGTTTCAACGTTCCTGCAGTCTTAAGAATTTACGCATTATCGACGAATGCAGTATTAAATCGTTATAACAATTTGAGTGATGCGTTTTCTCGTCTCACCCAAATACGAAAATTTAATGCCGAGATCATTACTTTGCAAACATCAACGATAATTTGCTTGCGACGAATTTCAAATGTGATTTAGATGATTTGCTGGTGAAATGATGTAATTTCATTCAAGGATTTTGGTAAGGCCTGCAGGTGACGTAATTATCTACTGGTTGAAAATTTCAGCTATAGAACAAATAAAAAAATCACTTTCAGAGAAAAAATTGCACCACGTTGGAAGGTCCTCGAAGAATCTTGAAAGTGTGGTCTTAGAACAGTTTGAACAAAACATTGTCACATAATTCTATCACCACGTGAAAACCTCTGTTAATTGTGCAGAGAATTTCGGTCAGAAATTTCAGAGTGTTATTTTTCCACCCCTTTCCGTGAAAATCTTCGAAAGCATGCCAATTCTGATACCCAAAACGGTGAAACTTCCGTTATCAAATTTTCCGATAAATATTTCCACCAATGATCAGAGGTTTGGAATTTTGCTCTGATCCTAGAATCGTCGAATTATAATCGAACGGAATGAGGCAAAGTTAGGCGTGCGCGTGCTCGCGCAAAGCGGACCGAACAAATAAATGTTGAAAAAGAAGAAGGAAACCGACATTATGTGGCATTTACATACAAAGTATGTCAGACCCGCGGACCAAGGTATAACGTAGTATCCGCGGCTTTCGCATACCCTGCCTTCCAGCGACCGTCGCCCGCCTGCATATATACCAACGTTTACGCTATCCTGCGCCACGAGGGGCGGCTGAACGCAAAAGGGAGATCTAAAGGCAGAAGCATGGCGAAAGAAAAAGAAAAATTCGAGTTTATATCGAGGCGGGCCGCGACGACGGTCACACACGCAAAACGAAGGATACCCAGTGTCTCTAGTGTCCCTGCTGCTGCTGCTGTTGCTCCTGCTCCTCCTGCTGCCTTGCAAACTGCCTATCGGCTACTGCGCCCAGCGATGGCTCCGAACATCCCTCAGTTTGTTTTTCGTGCTCTGATTTTGGCGCCGAATAACAGCCGTCGTTTTGTCTGAGCGTATTACACGACGGCCAAAAACCTGGAAATGTCAGGGTATTTAAAAGCGGTAGTGGAAAACCTGGAATTTTCAGGGGATTTTTAATCTGGTCATGGAAAAAACTGTGAAAAGCAGTTTTTATCATGGGAATTAGAAATCATTTTTTGAAGTAACAACTTACAGTTTTTCGTCGAGACAGCAAATTTGCTTAACCTGACTTTCTATTTTTTTTTATTTTTTTTTATACACATTTTTCTTGAATTCGAATTGAATTTGAACCGAATATTGAGTTAATAAGCTGAATGATTTAGGTTTCAGTAACTTACCAGAATTGGGAAAATGTCCGGAAATTTTTTCGCAAAAATTTGTAGCAACCCTGGTTTTAATTGTTAAAAATCAGCAGTAAATTTCTATACCGCATCTTCTTGCCTTGTGCCTGTAAATTCGCAGACAGTAACGTAGTCGAGCGGCAAACTTTATATCCTCTTCTTCGCGAAACACATTCGTTGATCTTCTGGATTTCGAAATGGCGGATATGCAGAATGATTTTAATAGGTAGAATCCGGTGTTACGCTTGTCAGAAGCGGGGAGTTTATATCTGTGCCCGAGAGATGTGCGATAGTTTAAAAATCGCAGAAGAGAAACTTACAGCTATACGTACTCTTTCCAACAATTACACATGCACTTATTGGATTCTCAATTTCTGTAAACCCGCTTGCTCGTAGCCACCACTAAATACTGTATAGGACCTCGCCGCATTTGCAGGTTCGCGTTTACTTTTGCGCTCGCTAGCTGCCATCGAAGATTTATGCGTATGAACGATCTTATTGCATACTGATGCTGTTATATCTACAGAGGATTTTTAATCTTTGACTCGATACAGCGACGCGAACTCCTTTCCGAATTTATGAACATTTCAAAATCGCCGAGCATAACGAGCGGAAAACAGGTTATAAGTGCCGGAAGTAGACGCAAATATATGGTTTTGAGAGCGCTAAATTGAGGCTTTGGCCATTGCTCATATATTTTTAATATTTTCCGTAATTTTACTAGCGTATTGCAATCGATTGTTCTAGACAGATAGTACCTACTAGGCTGACAAACGCCAAAGATTTTAAAGCCAAATATGCAGTTAGGAAAAATCTACTTCGGATGATTGAATGATTCTGGTTGTAACTACGTTCACGATATTTGGCGTGTCACGAAATATGACAATTTGACTTCTCAGTTTCGTGTGTTCTAGGAAAAGATCGCGATAATTGTTGCGTAAAATCGTTTATTCACTTCTGTTCTCCAGTCCTCATTTGAGTACAGGTTTATAAAATGGGATATCGACGGATGAACGACAAAGCACTGAAACATGAGATTCGTTCTTAAGTAGATACAGTTTATTTTCGTAATTAATATTTATTGTACATAGCCTCCCATAAGTTACACCAGGATCTTACGACCTGTTCATTTTTCGAAATATCAACACTACGTGAAGGTTCGAATCTCGCCGCGAGAACTTTTTCGTTTTTCCGAACTGGTATTTTTTTCATCGAAAACGATGTAACATTACTGAATTAGTATCGACTTGACAAATTTTGCGTGAGAGTCATGTCGAAGCCGTTTAAAACACTGAAAAAAGTTGCGGATGACGAAACTTGAACCGGCGACTGCAGGTTTATCAAGTTAGCGCTTTCCCGGGTGAGTTACATTTCTAGTTGTCAATTGATCTGCGATCGGGCGATATAAATAGCTCAGGATATTAAAATTTGGATTTTACCGAGTTCATCAAATGGGCGAGTCATGTGGATTTGCGAAATTGATAAGCGAGTCATGACCTTCGCGTAGTACAAGTATCAAGTTAAAAAACGAACAGGTTTTAAGGAAAGTGTTTGATCGAATATATTTATACAAATAAATGTTAAACAATAAAATGTTGAATCTATCGTTTCGTTTGGGTGCCGGGCTTATTGATGTAGACGAGATATCCTTTCGTCGAAAGAACGCCTCGGCATTTCACGTGAACTTGATACCGCGTTACCCAATGTAAATTCACATTTTTCCCAAACACGTCATTCAAGGCAGCTTTGGGCAAGATTTCTAAAACCAAATCAGCTTGTATTAGCGAATCAGAGAAACGACAAGCAAGCGTATCGGTAGTCTGTAATGATAACAGACAAGGAAATCTGATTCAATCAAATTCAGTAGACTATATTACGTAGTTATGTGTTTTTCTCGTGAATAAACGTACGACATTACTTACGATGTGGATCACTGTGAGTCAGTAACTGAACATCATTCTCTTTGGTGAAAACTTGTAGAGCTGGGGGTACGACGCAACATGTAGCCAGGTTTATTTGAACGATATTAGGCTTTGTCTGAAAGAAACATCAAACTTGTCAACAGATCACGGTTAATTTTAAAAGATATAATTCAGAACATGAAAGCAATGAAAGTCTGACTCGGGTGAAAAGTTTTAGTAATAAGGGCTCGTAAGCTAACAATGAGTCAAGGTTGTTCTGTTTCATCCAATTGCATTGAAAAATAGGAAAAACCAAAATACTAAGTCGGTATCTAAATTTTTTAAATACAAGTTTGCAGTTCGCATTAAAATGATTTTGCAGCACATGCCTATCTGGGTTATTCTGGATCGCAATTTGATGCAATACACAGAGTTTAAAGTTTTATCAGTACTTCTCAAGTAACATTCTGTGTAGTTGTAATAAAAAAACAAAGAATATTCACTGTGGTCATATAGCTAAAAAAGCTCAAAAATGAAATATAGTTCACAAGTACCAGGGCACTGTAGTCATTTATAAAACATACATTTACCTAAAATATTTGTCAAGTTACTAAAGTATATTTAAGTGAAAAATTCGAACATATCCAAGAAGTTATTCTCAAGTACCAAGAGGATAATGGATAATGGTGGGGCAGATTAATGCAGACATAATAACATGTCGAAAAATGGCTATATCAGTCAGGATTTTGTAGAAACTCACTTCACTGTCACGGGATAAATTTATCATAATACGTTTTTATGCGTATTACTAGGCATAAAAAGCAAGATGAATTTTCACAGCTCACGGGAGATGATTTTTGATTTAGGTATTCCATCCATTTCCTGCAGTGATTAGGCTTAAAGTGAGAACCGATGATACGAGTTGTCTGTAGTTTTAACACAGTTCATGCCATGGCATAACTGTACAGTCTGACAGGTGAGAAAAAATTTTCAACTCTGTTCAAAAGTCCATAAATTTTGATTTTCAGCCTACAGACTGCCAATGGTATCATCAGTCGCCATTTCTTGCACAAAGTTATACTGTACTGTACATTTGCCCATTGGAAAAGTTGTACAAAGACGTCGGTATCAACGTCACTGACTCCAACAGAAGATAATTTGCCAAGCTTGATGTATTCCTCAATCACAATCCAAAGGGATTGAAGCGAAGTAAGTATATCGTCTGTACTTTCGGGCTTGCTATATGCTATAACCAGCGCCTCAATCGAATCAGTTTGTAGAATGTTGAGCACTGAGAAAAAGGAGACTTGTAAGATCAGAGATATACGATCAATTGCAAAGTTGATAAATTTTGACTTCAAACCTTGATCGAGTGCCTCTTTCAAGGACTCGCTTTTTGGGGATGAAATGAAAACTTTAACAGTGATCTTTAATTCTTTTCTGTCTAGGTCTTTTACACTGGCATCATCGCGTCCGATTATCTGAAACAAATAAAAATACAATGAAAATATAATTCAAACAGTCCACTTGAATTTCCTGTTCAGGTTTCTAGAAAAATCAATAGCAGAACTGTAGCTGGAGGTTTTGACAAACACACGCGTAAAGGTTGTGAATATGCTTGCCTTGGTAGAAGCGTCATCCGGAATCTCGAAATCCGCCAGGGTAATTTTCAGCGTTTCGATAAGCTGCAACATTCAAAGTTGTAATACATCAGCATTGATAATTCGAGGAGTTCTGATAGTGGCTTAACGCATTTAAGGCATAGTTATATCATTATTTGATGACGTAAGGTAAGTGTCGATGTAGATTTCCTGAATACTGGAAGCAAATGACAGAATGCAATCAGTTAGACATAACCTGTATGTCAAGGCATCGCAATGTGAAGTGATGAGAAAAATGATACACTGAAATGACAATGTTAATTGCTAGTAGCTACAGAATAATGTATGAAATTTGATTATTTCTTTCGTATGTCAAACCTCGTCACTAGGATTCTGCCCTGCCTTTTTCTTCACTTCGTTCAGGGATAGAATGTTGCCTGTGTTGATGAGTATATTGTGCGACAGCATGATTGACGCACGTATTAATTAGCCAAATTAAACGGAATATTCCTTCGCGATATTACGTATCTTATATCTTTAATTCTCTTCGTCTGGTTCTATTCTTCGAAGGCTTTTTCACACACTCAAAAAACGTTCGAACCGTGTTCGCGCTAACGAGTCACGAAACGCGGTTACTGGTGATCAGGTTTTTACTGTATCGTAAAATCAGAGTCTCCTTGAAACGAATTTTCTACTCTACGAGTAAGTACACAATCCTGCCATCAAGTGTTAAACAGGTGTCAGGCGTATTGCTCGATTGGACAGCACACCGCAGACTCCGGTTTCACTGATACTCTGATACTCCACTGATATATCATAGCATACCCAGTGCCGTGACCACAGAAACATCTGAGAGAGCCGACTCACACGCGATATCTGACTCGAAGTGGTTCTTTCAAACCGTTGACTAAAGAATTGGGAAATCATCCACTCAGATACGCTACCTGACGGATCAAATATAAACTACTCTATGCAGGTCAAGCTTAAACTGCTGATATCAAATATAATATGTGAGAAATGTAGTTTAAAAGTGTTAAACTTTTTTTTAAATATTAAGTAATCAATTATTATCTATAAGCTTAGTTATTACTTAAAAACTTCTTAAATTTCAATATTTGATCAAAAAATTTAATCATGGAGTTTCCACCACGAGAAAATAAAAATAAAATTTTCTGCTGCGTGTATGGGTGTAATAGCAAGTCTAGTAAGAACAATACAGTTCGATTTTACACTTTTCCTTCGGCAAATTCTAGTTTTGTAGTAATCAAAAATAAATTTGGTGAAGATGAAGTAATTGATCGTCGATTAGCTTGGATAAAAGCATTGAAAATTGGGAATGAGGTTACGCAGTCAAAAAAAGTGTTTTCATTACATTTCACCAAAAATGACTTCATACCAACATGTAAGTAATTACCTATAGAATTTCATTTCATAATTACTTGTTTATCATCAATATGAAATGATATTTTTTGTAGTGTAATATTTGTCAGAAAAAATAAAAAACAATAAACATTAAATTTTATTTTTCATTGCAGCCAATGTTGCGATATTGCACCCACAACTTCATGCGGTGGATCTTTTAAACGAGAAGTTTGGAGACAGAATGCAATTATTTTATACTCATTATCACAACTAGTATCTGATTGCTGTAGGCCACATTTCATTAGATGTCCCGCATCAAGTATATCTTTACCACCAATAAAATTTTTATGACTAGGCTGAGTATTTGCAAACTCACAAATTTCTTGTATTGAAATTTTCATATTTTATTGAATTTTTTTTGAAAATTCGAGTTTAATAACTGTAAATAAATACACGCTTTCACATAAGAACACGAAAGCTGATTTAAAAATGCGTTTTAGAATAGTTACTGCTTCTGCCGCAAGGAGAAGCCACGCCCCCGGCAGATTTCCCAGTTGCCCTAATAGGCTTTGGTGTGACAACCGAAAATCGTCGTGCGCTTGCGCTCCCTGAGATGTTCCAACAATAGAGTTGAGAACTTATCGCAGAACATCAGAGAGTTGCCGATTTCGACACAATGCTGGCTGCATTCACCTTCCCAGTACCACAGTCTTCGCAATGGTAAGTCCAAGCTAGTACTTGGCCTGTGTGTACTTACCGACTTGTCGGCGATACAAGAAATTAATAATGAGGATAAATTTCTTCCAAAATTCGTAGCAAAACAGTGATTTAATTGAAGTTTAGGTACATGAGAGAAGAATATATACTGTTACAAAGGGTGAAATCACCCGTTTTGCCCCCTCTTTAATGATCTAGTAGTCATCATAAATAAAAGACGTTTATAAACCTCTTATGTCTTTCAAAAGAATAAGGTTGCTGCGTCAACCAACATTATTGTAAAAACAGTCTTGTTTCAGACTTTAAACGAGAAACACATATTACGCAATTAAAACTTTTTCACAACATTTTATTCACGTTCTTGATTTTGACTTGATAATTAAACTCGCGGATCCATATTTATTTCCGTAACGTCAAAGAACGTTACAATACATAGATCATGAATAATAATAGATCAGATGTAATAATGATGCAGCGACCAAAAAGAATAAATGCATATGCAATCCATGTACGATATTAGTATATATGATCGATTTAAGATTAATACATGATGCATATTATAAATTTTATAATATTCCAGGAGATAAACTAGATTATCCACAATAATCGGCTATAATATGAAAATCGAAGAATTATTCATTTCGAAATGGGATTCTATTCGACACGCGCTCGATGTATTCCATAACATTAATATTCATAATTATTCCAACAACTTTTCATTTGCTCTCTCGATCTTGAATTTTCGTCGGCATAGAATCGAAACGCTGTTTGAGCTAGTCGCAAGTGAAGTATCTACGTTGGGTAGAGAAGCTGAATTGTTTTTCGAAAAGTGTTCGTATGGAAAAAAATTCGGAGTAACTGTAATGCATCTCGGATGCGCTAATTTCGATCGCGATGAAATGGATGCTCCGTATATGAGACAGTATTTAACGCAGTGTCCTGATTTGAAGACCTATAAGGTGATTGCCGGCGATTTTTTTTTTTTTTGATAGGGTGAGATAGAGCGAAGCATCTTGAAACTTCGAGTGTATTTTAACACACATTCGAAAGGTACGATCAAATATTTATATCATTCAACTGACGCAGAATGGCAGCGTTATTAGCTAACCCGTTAACTGAGGAATATGTCTTTAGTCAACGGCTGACTATCGGAGGGCCTAGCCGCACGAGTCTGGAATCGGCAGGAAAGATAAAGTGCGTACTTCTTGTCTGAAATGTGAAAACTAAAATCATTATACATCATATGATGTCATCATACATCATACATAGTATTGAAGTTCGAAACCAAAGTTCGGATGTTCAGAAAGTGATGTCACCCAAAATTTTTTTTCTTTTGACGTCTTCGATCTATACTAATCAGCTAGCCGAATTCCTCAGTCTGGAAACAACCGCGCACTAGAGCGGACGGATGAGAATCGCGCTCCGCAGATTTCGAGTACCGGGTTCTTCTACTTCCTGGATCCTGCACTACGGGTCCGCTTCCCGGTGCAACTCAAGTTCCAGGAGAAGTGCTCCGTAGTTTCTGCGCTTAAGGTCCACTACCTGGTGGAACTCGACTTCGAGGACAAGCGCTCCGTAGTTCTGGCTGTCCAGGTCCTTGACCTGGTGACTTTTGACCTTCGGACTAATTTTCCGTAGTTCTGGTTAAACTTGTCATGTCCACAATGAATTATTTCAATTCATTTTTCGCGTAAGCACAAATTCAGGAGCTATCAATGCGCTAATGAAATTTCTATAATTTCTTATTATTTTCTCATAATCTTCTCAGTGAAATATGTCGATAAAAAAATTATATTAATCCTTACACAATATTTTTGATGTGTTCTATTGGTGAAAATATTTATTAGTCTTTGGGGTTTGACCCGAGGTGGTTGGCGGTGGTTAGAGGTGGTCGGAGATGGTTAGGGGTGGTCGTTGGTGGCGGATGGCGGCGGTTGGAGGTGATCGAGGTAGACAAGGAGGAGGACAAGGGGGAGAAAGACGAGGAAGACAAGGAGAACGAGGATTTCTGCACGGTGAGTAAAACACTTTTATAATATTGAATGGCGTTTGAAATTACGTTTTATTTGAAATTTTTTAAACCTGACATGTTTACAATACATTATTTCACTTTACTTTTTCGCGCAAGCCCAAATTCGGTAGCTCTCAACGCGCTAATAAAAGTTCCATTACTTTTTACAATTTTCTCATAATCTTCTTGGTGAAATCTGTCGACAAAAAAATTATATTAATCCTTACGCAATATTTTTGATGTGTTCTAATATTAAAAATATTTATTTGTATTCAAGACATAACCAGAGGTGGTCAGCGGTGGTCGTTGAAGGTGGTTGGAGGTGGTTGGAGGTGATCGGTGGAGCTTGAGGGTGGTTGCGGGTAATCGTGGGAAACGAGGAGTGGGAGGACTATTGCACTATTCCGACGTAATTTTGCGAGAGAATTCGATTGGGCGTAGTACTAACACGCTGCGATCAACGCATCAAAAGTTACAGCCAGAAAACGAGAACCCGAGTTTTCGACATTTTTCAGCAGGTGCTTTTTTGCTCGCCATTTCTCTCCTCTTGGTCCCACGCTCTTTTTGCTGCGTTTTCTGAGTTCCTGAGGGTCCAATTAGTCAGGTAAAGGTCATTCACATCGAATCTGAGACCAAAAATTTTCGGCTCGAAAAATAAAGAAAAAGTAAGGCTAACCCCTTTGCATTTTTGGCGAAAATTTTCGCGATTCTGAAAAGTGCTGGAATAAATTCTTTCATGCACTATTCCGAAGTAATTTTGCGGGAAAAATCGATTGGGCGCAGTTCCAATACGCTGCGATCAACGCATCGAAAGTTACAGCCAAAAAACAAAACCTGTGATTATATGAATCCTTACGTAATGTTTTTGATGTGTTCTTATACTGAAAATATTTATTGCTATTCCAGGTACAACCCGAGGTGGTTATCGGTGGTTGTTCGAGGTGGTTGGCGATTGTTGGAGGTGGTCGGAGGTGGACGAGGAGGAGGACGAACTGAACTGAGTCTCAAAGCCCTGTTGACATAAAAGCAGCTATTCGATAGAAATTATAGTTTATAGTTTACACAGCCCATTGCATGATATTTCATTATAAATACATATGTTTCAATGTATTCAGAAATAATTTATCAAATATATAGAGGTCATGTGCAAATAATAAATGAATTGATTCGACCGCAGTTTGATGTATTCATTAGAGCTTTAACAATAAATTTAAGCTTTGTTACTTCTTTTATTTTATTATGGATAATCAAAAACATTTCTGACTATTCGTGCTGTGGAAGCATGGGGATTAAACCAAATGTAGCAAAAGATTAGAAACAGTGTATGTAGAGTACGAGTATTTTTCTAATAATGCAAATAGAATAGAATACCACGCCTTGCGAATTAGCTTTCCAGACAGAGATGAATGATGAATTTTAAGGACTGCATTATCGTTGTTGAATACTCTATGCCTCATGGGAAAATAAAATCTGTAACGATAAAATTGATGCACCGGATGATCGTCGACTTTAACTTTTGAAATGTCCTACCATTTCCGAACACCTCCAACCATCCTATTTACCTATATTCCTAGATTAGCTATGACATGAAAAGAGAAGAATTATTCATTTCGAAATGGGATTCTATTCGAGGCACGCTCGATGTATTCCATAACATTAGTATTCATAATTGTTCCAACAACTTTTCATTGCTCTCTCGATTTTGAATTTTCATAGGCATAGAATCGAAAGCAGAATTGTTTTTCGAAAAGTATTCGGATGGAAAAAAATTCAGAGTAACTGTAATACATCACGGATGCGCTAATTTTGAACGAGATGAAATGGATGCTTCGTATATGAGACGGTATTTAACGCTGCGTAGTGGTTTAAAGACCTAGAAAGGTGATAGGGAGAGAAAAAACGACGCTTCTTAACACTTCGAGTGTATTTTAACACACATTTGAAAGATACGAGCGAAATTTATCATCATCCAACTGTCGCAGAACGGCAGCGTTATTAGCCGACCCGTATCTTCAGTCAACGGCTGACCATTGAAGGGCCTGGCCGCTTGAGTCTGGAATCGGCAGGAGAGATAAAGTGTGTATTTCTTGTATGAAATGTGAAAGCTAAAATCATTATACATCATATCATATCATCATACCTCATACATCATACATCATACATCATACATCATACATCGTACATCATACATCATCATACATAGTATTATAGGTCGAAACCAAAGTTTGGATGTCGGATGTTCAGAAAGTGACGTCACCAATTCAAAATCAGCTAGCCGAATTCCTCAGTCTGGAACGAACCGCGCAGTAGAGCGGACGGATGAGAGTCGCGCTCCGCAAATTTCGAGTACCGGGTTCTCAACCTCCCGGATCCCGCGCTTCGGGTCCGCTACGTATTTCGAGTACCGGGTTCTCAACCTCCCTGATCCCGCGCTTCGGGTCCGCTACGCGGTGAAACTCGACTTCCAGGATAAGCGCTCCGTGGTTCCTCGTTCATGTTTACAATAAATTATTTCAATTCGTTTTTCGCGCAACCCCAAATTCGGTAGCTGTCGGTCCGCTGATAAAATTTCTCGACTTCCAGGATAAGCGCTCCGTGGTTCCTCGTTCATGTTTACAATAAATTATTTCAATTCGTTTTTCGCGCAATCCCAAATTCGGTAGCTGTCAGTCCGCTGATAAAATTTCTCGACTTCCAGTATAAGCGCTCCGTGGTTCCCGGTTCATGTTTACAATAAATTATTTCAATTCGTTTTTCGCGCAACCCCAAATTCGGTAGCTGTCAGTCCGCTGATAAAATTTCTCGACTTCCAGTATAAGCGCTCCGTGGTTCCCGGTTCATGTTTACAATAAATTATTTCAATTCGTTTTTCGCGCAACCCCAAATTCGGTAGCTGTCAGTCCGCTAATAAAATTTCTCGACTTCCAGGATAAGCGCTCCGTGGTTCCCGGTTCATGTTTACAATAAATTATTTCAATTCGTTTTTCGCGCAACCCCAAATTCGGTAGCTGTCGGTCCGCTGATAAAATTTCTCGACTTCCAGGATAAGCGCTCCGTGGTTCCTCGTTCATGTTTACAATAAATTATTTCAATTCGTTTTTCGCGCAACCCCAAATTCGGTAGCTGTCGGTCCGCTGATAAAATTTCTCGACTTCCAGGATAAGCGCTCCGTGGTTCCCGGTTCATGTTTACAATAAATTATTTCAATTCGTTTTTCGCGCAATCCCAAATTCGGTAGCTGTCAGTCCGCTGATAAAATTTCTCGACTTCCAGGATAAGCGCTCCGTGGTTCCTCGTTCATGTTTACAATAAATTATTTCAATTCGTTTTTCGCGCAGTCCCGAATTCGGTAGCTGTCAGTCCGCTAATAAAATTTCTCGACTTCCAGGATAAGCGCTCCGTGGTTCCTCGTTCATGTTTACAATAAATTATTTCAATTCGTTTTTCGCGCAGTCCCAAATTCGGTAGCTGTCAGTCCGCTAATAAAATTTCTCGACTTCCAGGATAAGCGCTCCGTGGTTCCTGGTTCATGTTTACAATAAATTATTTCAATTCGTTTTTCGCGCAACCCCAAATTCGGTAGCTGTCAGTCCGCTGATAAAATTTCTCGACTTCCAGGATAAGCGCTCCGTGGTTCCTCGTTCATGTTTACAATAAATTATTTCAATTCGTTTTTCGCGCAACCCCAAATTCGGTAGCTGTCAGTCCGCTAATAAAATTTCTCGACTTCCAGGATAAGCGCTCCGTGGTTCCCGGTTCATGTTTACAATAAATTATTTCAATTCGTTTTTCGCGCAATCCCAAATTCGGTAGCTGTCAGTCCGCTGATAAAATTTCTCGACTTCCAGGATAAGCGCTCCGTGGTTCCTCGTTCATGTTTACAATAAATTATTTCAATTCGTTTTTCGCGCAGTCCCAAATTCGGTAGCTGTCAGTCCGCTAATAAAATTTCTCGACTTCCAGGATAAGCGCTCCGTGGTTCCCGGTTCATGTTTACAATAAATTATTTCAATTCGTTTTTCGCGCAATCCCAAATTCGGTAGCTGTCAGTCCGCTGATAAAATTTCTCGACTTCCAGGATAAGCGCTCCGTGGTTCCTCGTTCATGTTTACAATAAATTATTTCAATTCGTTTTTCGCGCAGTCCCAAATTCGGTAGCTGTCAGTCCGCTAATAAAATTTCTCGACTTCCAGGATAAGCGCTCCGTGGTTCCCGGTTCATGTTTACAATAAATTATTTCAATTCGTTTTTCGCGCAATCCCAAATTCGGTAGCTGTCAGTCCGCTGATAAAATTTCTCGACTTCCAGGATAAGCGCTCCGTGGTTCCTCGTTCATGTTTACAATAAATTATTTCAATTCGTTTTTCGCGCAGTCCCAAATTCGGTAGCTGTCAGTCCGCTAATAAAATTTCTCGACTTCCATCAACCATTATCGATGGTTGTTCGAGGTGGTTGAAGGTGGTCGGAGGTGGACGAGGAGGAGGACGAGGAGGACGAGGATTTGTGCTGGGTGAGTAAAACACTTTTATAATATTTGACGGCAATTGTAATTATATTTCATCTGAAATATTACAAACTTGTCACGTTTACAATCAATTATTTCAATTCATTTCTCGTGCAAGCACATATTCAGTAGCTATGAATAATCTTATACAATTTATTATATTATTAATTAATCAAATAATATTCTTATAATATTTAATGGCAATTGTGATTATATTTCATCTGAAATATTACAAACTTGTCACGTTTACAATAAATTATTTCAATTCATTTTTCGTGCAAGCACATATACAGTAGCTATGAATAATCTTATACAATTTATTATATTAATAATTAATCAATTAATATTCTTATAATATTTAATGGCAATTGTAATTATATTTCATCTGAAATATTACAAACTTGTCACGTTTACAATAAATTATTTCAATTCATTTTTCGTGCAAGCACATATACAGTAGCTATGAATAATCTTATACAATTTATTATATTAATAATTAATCAATTAATATTCTTATAATATTTACCGGCAATTGTAATTATATTTCATCTGAAATATTACAAACTTGTCACGTTTACAATAAATTATTTCAATTCATTTTTCGTGCAAGCACATATTCAGTAGCTATGAATAATCTTATACAATTTATTCTATTATTGATTAATTGATTAATTATATTAATCCTTATACAATATTTATGATGTGTTCCTATACTAAAAATACTCATTACTATTCCAGGTATTACCCGAGGTGGTCGGAGGTGGACGAGGAGGAGGACGAGCTGGACGAGGAGGAGGACCAGGTGGACGAGGAGGAGGCGGGGTGGGTCGTGGGCGAGGAGAGGAGTGGAGAGGAGGGGCAGGGGCCGGGAAGGGGGCGAGGTGGGCGGGGAGGGGGAAGGGACGGGAAGGGAAGGGACGGGAAGGGAAGGGACGGGAAGGGGAGGGGGAGGGGAAGGGGAGGGGGAGGGGCGGGGAGGGGAGGGGGGGGGGGGAGGGGGAGGGAGAGGGGGAGGGGGAGGGGAGGGTGGGCGGGAGGGCGGGAGGGAGGGAGGGAGGGTGGGAGGGAGAGAGTGGAGGACGGATGTTAATTCGAGCCCGTTAGAGTTAACCCGCCCTCCCTCCCGCCCTCCCGCCCTCCCGCCCTCCCTCCCACCCACCCCTCCCCCTCCTCCTCCCCTCCCCTCCTCCGCCCCTCCCCCTCCCCCACCCCTTCTCCCCTCCCCCTCCCCTCCCCCTCCCCTTCCCCCTCCCCTTCCCCCTCCCCCTCCCCCTCCCCTTCCCGGGCCCTCCCCTTCCCTTCCCTTCCCGTCCCTTCCCTTCCCGTCCCTTCCCCCTCCCCGCCCACCTCGCCCCCTTCCCGGCCCCTGCCCCTCCTCTCCACTCCTCTCCTCGCCCACGACCCACCCCGCCTCCTCCTCGTCCACCTGGTCCTCCTCCTCGTCCAGCTCGTCCTCCTCCTCGTCCACCTCCGACCACCTCGGGTAATACCTGGAATAGTAATGAGTATTTTTAGTATAGGAACACATCATAAATATTGTATAAGGATTAATATAATTAATCAATTAATTAATAATAGAATAAATTGTATAAGATTATTCATAGCTACTGAATATGTGCTTGCACGAAAAATGAATTGAAATAATTTATTGTAAACGTGACAAGTTTGTAATATTTCAGATGAAATATAATTACAATTGCCATTAAATATTATAAGAATATTAATTGATTAATTAATAATATAATAAATTGTATAAGATTATTCATAGCTACTGTATATGTGCTTGCACGAAAAATGAATTGAAATAATTTATTGTAAACGTGACAAGTTTGTAATATTTCAGATGAAATATAATTACAATTGCCATTAAATATTATAAGAATATTAATTGATTAATTATTAATATAATAAATTGTATAAGATTATTCATAGCTACTGTATATGTGCTTGCACGAAAAATGAATTGAAATAATTTATTGTAAACGTGACAAGTTTGTAATATTTCAGATGAAATATAATCACAATTGCCATTAAATATTATAAGAATATTATTTGATTAATTAATAATATAATAAATTGTATAAGATTATTCATAGCTACTGAATATGTGCTTGCACGAGAAATGAATTGAAATAATTGATTGTAAACGTGACAAGTTTGTAATATTTCAGATGAAATATAATTACAATTGCCGTCAAATATTATAAAAGTGTTTTACTCACCCAGCACAAATCCTCGTCCTCCTCGTCCTCCTCCTCGTCCACCTCCGACCACCTTCAACCACCTCGAACAACCATCGATAATGGTTGATGGAAGTCGAGAAATTTTATTAGCGGACTGACAGCTACCGAATTCGGGACTGCGCGAAAAACGAATTGAAATAATTTATTGTAAACATGAACGAGGAACCACGGAGCGCTTATCCTGGAAGTCGAGAAATTTTATTAGCGGACTGACAGCTACCGAATTTGGGACTGCGCGAAAAACGAATTGAAATAATTCATTGTAAACATGAACGAGGAACCACGGAGCGCTTATCCTGGAAGTCGAGAAATTTTATTAGCGGACTGACAGCTACCGAATTTGGGACTGCGCGAAAAACGAATTGAAATAATTTATTGTAAACATGAACGAGGAACCACGGAGCGCTTATCCTGGAAGTCGAGAAATTTTATTAGCGGACTGACAGCTACCGAATTTGGGACTGCGCGAAAAACGAATTGAAATAATTCATTGTAAACATGAACGAGGAACCACGGAGCGCTTATCCTGGAAGTCGAGAAATTTTATTAGCGGACTGACAGCTACCGAATTTGGGACTGCGCGAAAAACGAATTGAAATAATTTATTGTAAACATGAACGAGGAACCACGGAGCGCTTATCCTGGAAGTCGAGAAATTTTATTAGCGGACTGACAGCTACCGAATTTGGGACTGCGCGAAAAACGAATTGAAATAATTCATTGTAAACATGAACGAGGAACCACGGAGCGCTTATCCTGGAAGTCGAGAAATTTTATTAGCGGACTGACAGCTACCGAATTTGGGACTGCGCGAAAAACGAATTGAAATAATTTATTGTAAACATGAACGAGGAACCACGGAGCGCTTATCCTGGAAGTCGAGAAATTTTATTAGCGGACTGACAGCTACCGAATTTGGGACTGCGCGAAAAACGAATTGAAATAATTTATTGTAAACATGAACGAGGAACCACGGAGCGCTTGTCCTGGAAGTCGAGAAATTTTATTAGCGGACTGACAGCTACCGAATTTGGGACTGCGCGAAAAACGAATTGAAATAATTTATTGTAAACATGAACGAGGAACCACGGAGCGCTTATCCTGGAAGTCGAGTTTCACCGCGTAGCGGACCCGAAGCGCGGGATCCGGGAGGTTGAGAACCCGGTACCTGAAATACGTAGCGGACCCGAAGCGCGGAATCCGGGAGGTTGAGAACCCGGTACTCGAAATTTGCGGAGCGCGTCTCTCATCCGTCCGCTCTACTGCGCGGTTGTTTCCAGACTGAGGAATTCGGCTAGCTGATTTTGAATTGGTGACGTCACTTTCTGAACATCCGACATCCAAACTTTGGTATTAAACTCTAATACTATGTATGATGATGTATGATGTACGATGTATGATGTACGATGTATGATGTACGATGTATGATGATAAGATATGATGTATAATGCTTTTAGTTTTCACGTTTCATACAAGAAATACACACTTCATCTCTCCTGCCGATTTCAGACTCAAGCGGCCAGGCCCTTCGATGGTCAGCCGTTGACTGAAGATATATTCTTCAGTGAACGGGTCGGCTAATAACGCTGCCGTTCTGCGACAGTTGGATGATGAAAGATTTCGCTCGTATCTTTCAAATGTGTGTTAAAATACACTCGAAGTTTTAAACAGCTTCGTTTTTTCTCTCCCTATCACCTTTCTAGGTCTTTAAATCACTACGCAGCGTTAAATACTGTCTCATATACGAAGCATCCATTTCATCTCGTTCAGAATTAGCGCATCCGTTATGTATTGCAGTTACTCTGAATTTTTTTCCATCCGAATACTTTTCGAAAAACAATTCCGCTCCTCCGCCTAACGCAGATGCTTCACTTGCGACCAGCTAAACCAGCGTTTCGATTCTATGCCTATGAAAATTCAAGATCGAGAGAGCAAATGAAAAGTTGTTGGAATAATTTTGAATATTAGTGTTATGGGATACATCGAGCGCGCGTCGAATAGAATCCCATTTCGAAATGAATAATTCTTCTCTTTTCATATCATAGCTAATCTAGTAATATAGGTAAATAGGATGGTTGGAGGTGTTCGGAAATGGTAGGAGGTGGTCGGCGCTGGCAGAAGGTGATAGGGGGTGGTCGAAAGTGGCCATTGATGTTCGGAGGTGGCAGGGGGAGGTAGGAGCTGTTCGAAAATGGTAGGACATTTCAAAAGTTAAAGTCGACGATGATCCGGTGCATCAATTTTATCGTTACAGATTTTCTTTTCCCATGAGGCATAGAGTATTCAACAACGATAATGCAGTCCTTAAAATACATCATTCATCTCTGTCTGAAAAGCTAATTCGCAAGGCGTGGTATTCTATTCTATTTGCATTATTAGAAAAATACTCGTACTCTACATACACTGTTTCTAATCTTTTGCTACATTTGGTTTAATCCCCATGCTTCCACAGCACGAATAGTCGGAAATGTTTTTGATTATCCATAATAAAATAAAAGAAGTAACAAAGCTTAAATTTATTGTTAAAGCTCTAATGAATACATCAAACTGCGGTCGAATCAATTCATTTATTATTTGCACATGACCTCTATATATTTGATAAATTATTTCTGAATACATTGAAACATATGTATTTATAATGAAATATCATGCAATGGGCTGTGTAAACTATAAACTATAATTTCTATCGAATAGCTGCTTTTATGTCAACAGGGCTTTGAGACTCAGTTCAGTTCGTCCTCCTCCTCGTCCACCTCCGACCACCTCCAACAATCGCCAACCACCTCGAACAACCACCGATAACCACCTCGGGTTGTACCTGGAATAGCAATAAATATTTTCAGTATAAGAACACATCAAAAACATTACGTAAGGATTCATATAATCACAGGTTTTGTTTTTTGGCTGTAACTTTCGATGCGTTGATCGCAGCGTATTGGAACTGCGCCCAATCGATTTTTCCCGCAAAATTACTTCGGAATAGTGCATGAAAGAATTTATTCCAGCACTTTTCAGAATCGCGAAAATTTTCGCCAAAAATGCAAAGGGGTTAGCCTTACTTTTTCTTTATTTTTCGAGCCGAAAATTTTTGGTCTCAGATTCGATGTGAATGACCTTTACCTGACTAATTGGACCCTCAGGAACTCAGAAAACGCAGCAAAAAGAGCGTGGGACCAAGAGGAGAGAAATGGCGAGCAAAAAAGCACTTGCTGAAAAATGTCCAAAACTCGGGTTCTCGTTTCTTGGCTGTAACTTTTGATGCGTCGATCTCAGCGTATTGGGACTGCGCCTAATCGAATCTTCTCGCAAAATTACGTCCGACAAACCTTACACCTTTCAAATGTGTGTTAAAATACACTTGAAGTTTTAAGCAGCTTCGTTCATTCTCTATCAACTTTTTAGGTCTTCAAATCAGGACACTGCGTTAAATACTGTCTCACATACGGAGCATCCATTTCATCTCGATCAAAATCAGCGCAACCGTGATGAATTACAGTCACTCCGAATTTTTTCTATAAAGATGAATGCAGCTAGTATTATGTCGAAATTGGTAACTCCCTGATGTTCTGCAACAAGTTCTGAACTCTACCGTTGGAACATCTCAGAGAGCGCAAACGCACGACGATTTTTCGCTGTTGCACTAAAACCCATTAGGGCAACTGTCATCATATTCTTCAGTCAACGTAGGACGTGTTTGACAGCGGTTGGAGGTGAACGGTGGAGGTCGAGGAAGTCGAGGACGACGAGGCGGTCGCGAGGCGTGGCGAAGGATGAGGAGGGGGTCGAGGTGGTCGACGATGACAAAGGTGGTCGGAGGTGGTACGAGGTTTTCGGAAATGGTTGAAGGTGGCGGGCGCCGGTAAGAGGTGGTCGGGGATGCTAGAAGGTTGTCGGAGAAAGTTCGAGGTGGTAGGAGGTAGCCGGAGGTGTGAGGGGGTGGTCGGAGGTGTTCGGAACTGGTAGGAGGTGGAAGGAGGTGGTAGGAGATGGTAGGAGGTATTTGAAGGTGGCAGAAGGTGGCAGGAGGTGTTTGGCGGTGGCTGGAAGGGGTAGGAAGTGTTTGGTGGTGGTTGAAGGTGATCGGCGGTGGTCGAGGAGGGCGATGACGACGTGGTCGAAGCTGTGGTGTGATGAGGAGGAGGACGGCGACGAGGTGGTCGAGGATGAAGGTGGTCGGTGGTGGGAGACGGTGGTTGCCGGTGGTTAGAGGTGCTCGGAGTTAGTTGGGGTGGTTGGCAGTGGACGCGGTTACGCTTCTTCTCACGGGCATGATCGAGCTCATCGACATTTCTAAGTCGCAGTCGATCAGTAGTCTTACGTACTCACTTTGTACCGACTCAATCTGAAGCTTCCATTCTGACACTACTTTGGCTGCTACGAATGTCGGAGCGAGCCCGTTAGGTAGAATCGACAGAGCAGAACCCTACTACGCTCCCACGCCCACCCGGGCCCAATTGCCCACCGCAAACTGGTCACAAATATTTACCCAGGGGTATCCGTTTGTATATTCTTCAGTCAACGTTGAAACTAACTATCGACATAACTTGGCGGTAAGCGTGCATTGGTTACTGACTGGTACTTCACTGTATTACCGTCACGTAAGCAGTTTATAATAATAGAGCATACTCACCATGGAATTACCGCTCTGTAGAAGTCGAAGCAAAACACCCAGATTGATGGTTATCGTCTCTGATCGATGAATTTTCCCAATTAATTTTCTTCTTGTGTATATTACCCGGTTTGTTTGCAATTTTTCATTATTTTTAATTACGGGTGAAGGATGTTTCATTAATGAATGGAACATAATTGTTTTAAATGTGGATAAAGAGGATGATTGTTTTATTTTATAGGCGAGCAAATAAAAGGTTTGATTAGCTAAAAAATGCAAAGAAGTTGATCAGCTGAAACAGAAAAAGTTACGATCAGCACAGTGACCGTTGACTCAAGATATATACAGACTCACAGCCTTGGGTTACTTTCCGTGAAAGTTAGGTGGGTCTGGGCGGGTTTGAGCAGGGTTGGAAAATTCTTCATGAAAAAATAATACATTAACCATTGAATTGAATTTTTGAATGAAAAGTTGTTTAAATAAAATAATTAATTCAATGGTCAAATGCAAATTTCTCCTATGGAAGAACTAAGTTTAATGGTTAACGAAAATTTTTTCTGGTTAATGGTACTCTTTCCGCTAAAAAACTAATATCAATGGTTAATGGAAATTCTTCCCATTATAAAATTAAAAGTAATGATTGACGGAAATGCCAATGCATTAAAAAATTTGTTTTTAAAATGTGTGCAAGCTTGGAAATGCCGGGTCAGAGAAAGATAAGGTCGTGGACGAAATGAATATCACGTATTGAAACGGAAGCTAGAAACTCTTTATTCGACAATTGGACAAACTAAGTTAGATATAGATCCTCTATAAGCCTAATAAATTTATAACGAGAAAGTTGAGCAGCGAAATCATCCGCTCCTACTCGCTGCTGGCCTACAGACAGAGCTCAAACTCACTTTGCGCTCCGGCGCGTTAGACCCGGGAGGACCCGAAACTAGCATCCTCTAGCGGCGAAGAAACGGCTCTTCGATGCAGACAGTGCTTCCGTTAGACCACGGCTTCATTTTCGAGCAAGGTTTTACAGCCGGAGTGCCCAGACCTGTCTATAAGACCGTGCGCTAGACCCTATTAGAGTCCTATATTATGTAACACAGGAATGAACGTCGGCTTTGTTCCGTTGTTGCAAAATGTGCTCTTTTTGCCTGCGATGAAAATATCAGTGATGTATCTTAGATTTGTACGTACACAAGTTACGTATCTACAAGTACCACTCAAATAACTCCTGCGGCCATTTTTATCTTATCCTATTATTTATATTACGAACTGGTTTCTAACAGTCAATCGTGTACGTCTATGTTTCATAGTCATAATAATATTCGACTCTGCATTATGCGTCTGGGTACACGTGACGGTAACATTAGCTGTTGTCATCTTTCCGTACCGACCGTTTAGCTGATTATACAAAATACGTGCAATAAAAAGTTTGTGCAAGCGTGTTGCACTATCGTAACTGATATTTTGAGTACGTTCAAGTCCATTTGAGATCAAGTTCTAAATTCCAATATACAGTTATTACTGACGTAGTAATACTTTTGCTCACTCGAGAATTACATTTTTTAGGAGAACGTTGCTCACTGTAAATTGTAAACTGAATGCCTGAAATCGATCAAGGCAGATTTTCAATACCACAAATAGGTATTAGAGGCCACAGGATTATATTTCGATGAATCACTTATAAACATAACGATGTAACGAACATTATATGTACGACATGTGGGTGATGGATCAATGAAAAATCAAGTGCGAATATGGATTATGTGATAATATTATCATTATCAGGTATTCAAACTAAATTCTGTACATTGCGTTCAAAGATAGGCATCAAATATTTATTCCTACATCTCTTTCACTTTCCCTGACGGGCAAGTCACAAAAGACTATTTTAAAACAGAGAATACGAATTCTGATTGGGAACCGCAGTTCAAACTAAATCTACTTTTTAGCAGCAAAGAAATTTTCCCAAAACTGCATTCGCTCTTCGTGAAAACCACTTTTAAGCTGAATTCCAGGATCGCTGCCATTACCGATCTGAAGATATTTTTCGTCTGATGAAAATGGTTCCCAAATCGCGTTGTCATTGAGAGCTGCAGTAGTCGGCAACCTGAAAATGTGTTGCATCGTCAAATATAGTCGATACACAAGCGGTTGTGACGTGATGTCTTTTATCTATTCATAGCCTGATACTCACCCATTGGTAGCAAACGATGTCCATAGCTCCACCATAGCGTCGAGCATTTTCAAATCGGTCTCACTATATTCAGAGCCTGGTGGCCCAAACATTTCCCGTGGTCCAGGAAGGAGGTAAATAAACTCATCTCCGTGCGTCGGGCCCAAATTCTCCGGGTTACTACCAGTAAACTTATAGGTATAGCTGAAACTGTCTCGGTAGTCAAAAGTGCAAAAGTATACGGGACTCTTGTAAGCAGGGTTGTTTGCACGTTGTCTGACCTCGTTGTAATTGAAGTAGGTAAACTCGTAATCGGTTATGATGTCAGTCAAATTGTGTAGTAGCTGAAAGCAACATCAAACATGCCATAATTGATGGAACTTGAACTTCTGTCGTCAGTTGTTCCAGTTCTCACCAATTTTCTGTCTGCACTTAGATCGTTCAAGTAACGAGACTTTAGAGCGGCAGTTTGGGCATCGACATCGGCTGACCAAACGTCGTGTCTCAACAAGCTGATTAGGTGAGAGTCAACGTTGTCTAAAAATTGCTGGAACAAGTCTGGCTCATTATAGTACACTGAAATGAAGAACAAGTACAAGTTTCAGAAAAAATGACTACCAATAAAGTTTCTTGAAATATGCAGAGCCTGGTATGTTACCTGACATCTGTGTGCGATATAGACACCTATAAGAATATTCGTTACTTCACGTTGATCCACCCATACTTGCCTGCAGTTACAACAATTCCTTCTTCCTTAGCTACAAGGGCCACCCACGGCAAATCGTGCTGTTTTCCATTGGCAATGATATTCCCTGGAGTATCCGTAAAAAGTGCACCTTCTACGTCAGGTTCGACTACAGGATACCAAACAGTAGGCCTGGCCGTTCTTTCATCCTTTAACAGCACGTCTGTATCGTACAAGTATGACCCATTGAAAGTCCTCAGACAGTTAACAAGGGTGGTTGACGTGTTGGTTGGACAACCAAGGTATTCGCCCAACTTCGTGGCACGCGTGGCGGCCACTGAATACGGTTCAGGAACAGGAGGATAGAGTAGCGGTGTACTGTGTGTCATGAATTGGTGAAAGAGTCCTGAAAACAGTGTGCGGTTATTCGTCAAGTTGAAATGCAAAGTATTTAATATCTATTTAGTGGAAACTAATTCAATGCCATTATTGATCTCTCTTACAATTGAAAGTATCAGCTTCGCTGTAGTAACAATAACTCGGGCACATTCACCACCGGAAGATAATCATTAAATACCAGAGGTATATTTAAATACAACTAAGCAACTCTGCTTACCTTTTGTTAAAGGAGATAAGGTTAAAAGGCGAACGCAGGCGGCGCCTGAACTTCCACCGAAGAGAGTTACTTTATTTGGATCACCACCGAAATACTTGATGTTTCGTTGAATCCATCTCAAAGCTTCAGCTATATCTTTAAGTAAATTATTTCCCGGCGATACTTCGTCGCCGGTACTCAAAAATCCTAGTATTCCCAAACGATAGTTCGGAACTACGAGAACCACGTCCTTATTAAGAAGAAATTCTGGACTGTGTTGATCAGGAGTGCTCATTCCATACGTGAATCGTCCACCATAGATGAAGACCATTACTGGCAGTAACGTAGCATTCTGGCTACTAGGAAGCTGTGCGGTAGAAATGGTAAAAAAGTAATTATTTGCTTTTTCATTTGAGAATTCATTAATCTAAGCCGACCGTAGACCGTGATTCTGAATAATCTCCGTGAACCCGTCTTATTCAATTCTTCATGTGATAAATTGAGAAGTGATAGCAAACCAAATAGATGCACCAACAATAAACTATAAACTATGTATCATAAAGAGAAAACACTTGTTTTTTGCACTTCATTTACGGATTTCTTTTATACTCGTACGTATATCGCAATGCTGCAGGCTGACAGCATGAACGTGCATTTCTGAACCCACTTCCAAACTTGAGTGTATTGCGCGCAAATTTTCCAATGAGATCTAAACTTTCAGTTTCTCTAGCGTTGTCCGAACCAAAATATTTCGAGTACGATAAAAAACTGTAGGTATGGTTGAACAAATTCAAATGATTAAGGATCTGTTTATTTCTCGAAATCAACCTTCACGATGTAATCGCAGAGATTCATCCAATCTAAAGCACTAAAAATATTCTGTATTTTGTACCCAGCTGTGTGACAATTAGTATATGGCGTTGCTAGTGCGGAAAGTGGGCGATTTCTAATGAATAAGCGTGCGCTGTAATCACACGGATCAGATAACGCCACTGATGTACATGAAATCGCCCATCCGCGCGTCCGACACACGCTATAATCTTAAAAGATCTGTGAGCGAAAGTTTTATTTGTGAAGCAATGAAGGTGCCACTGACATAAAAAAAATCTACCAACAAAAGGCTGGTGTACGAATCAAAACAAAGCTGAACAGTGAAATCAATTCCACATTGCCTGAATAGATGTGGCAGTACTCGAATCGTATGTAAAATGAACAGAGTTAAACTTGTTTGCTGTTGAATCAGACGTTAACTGGTGTTTCGGTACTGAAATCAAATGAATTTCAAAATGTCTGTACTTTGAATTGAAAATCGTTAAATCTCTTGGTATGACTAGTACATTTCGCGAGATAAAAAATTTGAAGAGATGATGGTTAAACTATAACTTCCTCCAGCTATCAAAATATATTCAATACGATTGCGATATACCCGCGGCGTATAGACATTGAGATAGAGGCAGTCCTCATCCCCCATGAGCTTTGTCTCCATCTGAAGCTCGTTCATTCCCTGAATGCATGCGTTAGGCATGCGGTCGGTATCTAGAGTCCCGTTCCAAGGACCCGCCGGTACGGCTTGTTTAAACCTGGATTGGAATAATTGGAGAAATTAATGTTTCCGTATTTATGTGACGATTAAACTCCCAATGACAGGTGATTTTTCGGCCAGCATGAGGCTAGACGATTCCGCCAATTCTTCGTCGTAGATTTAGAACATGTTATTCTCTGGAGTACATTCAATTATGTATTTTAGTGCCACGAGTTGTGATCAATGCAAATCAACCCGAAGAAAATCCGTCGAGAGCTGATATTACCGATGGTTAAGCGGACTCTCAAAGCAATCGAGATGTGTAAAAGCAAAGTACGTAAATGTGGGCGAAACAATGTGATTTCAGTACATATACACGGATCCTTAATTTTTTATTTGGTCAGACAACATCTTCTTACTAAGAGAAAAAAATCTTATCAATGAAGTGAGGTCTCTTCACCCTCCCGAGCTCATACCATGCATTTGGAACAGGAAAAAAATGCACGGTATGAGCTCGGGATGGTGAGAAGTCCTCACTGCATTATCAACTCGTGTTGATGAATATTAACCGCTTGTATCTTTGGATGATATGAACCAAAATTTGCCCAATCAATTACATTATCATCATAAGTACCGGTATCAGTTTACTATGCATACTAGACTGTATCAAAATAAATCGATAATTTTTTTTTTTTTTGCTTTACGCAATCTTAAATTATACTTGGTCATCAAGAAATAATCCTCGCGAAAGGAGGGGCCAGTCCTTCAAGATTTAGAGGTATCTTATCGGACTTTTGTCTTTTTTATCTAAATATTTCAAGACCATAGAAAAAAAATACCCCAATTGCAATAAGTCAAGTTTTTTGTAGCCGAAAATGATTATTGTCACAGCGTATCAATGAATGTATTCTGTTGTTGTTGTAAATGTTTTTTCTAGTATATTCAGTATTTCTACATAAGTTTGCCATATATTCATCATTTTAAGACAAGAAAAACGTTTGTTCCATCAATGCAAATCAATTATTTACGTATTAACGAAGTAAAAAAAGACAAAAGTCCGATGAGACATCTCTAAATTTTGAAGGACAGGCCTCTCCTTTCACGAGCATTATTTTTTGATGTTCAAGTATAGTTGAAGATTGTGTAAAGCAAAAAAAAAAGTTATCGATTTATTTTGAAACAGTCTACTGGATACCGTATATTACTACTGTAAGTAGTAGCGTAGTTCGTAACGCGCGAGACTTCGGAAGGGGAGGACTTGAGTTCAAATTCCCAGCTTGTCGGTGAGGTCCTGAGCGATAGCTCGCAGAAATTGTAATGCAGGTGACGTCGTTCAGGCTCCGAATCGGCGAGTTGAGGTTTTATCTCCGTCCGGGTGTCCGGGCAACGTTTTCTGCACCGCCTATGCAGCGATAAATAACTTGTAACTCTGAATTACTCCTACAAACCTGAGATCTCCAATCGGTGGCTCGGCAAACGGAACTCCAATGAAGGCAGCGAATCTTCTGCCAAGGTGTGTGGCCATATTTATACCTCTGAGTCTACCTTGCGGTATCGTCGTTTCCGGACGCATCCAATCCTCGCCAGCGGGAATGTCCCCATTTTTAATTGGAATAACACCAAAGATTGTCAGGAAAGCGATTAGCAAAAGAGCCACCAGCAGACACGCGGCTGCTATATAACAGCACGAGCGCGAGCCAATTTTACATACAAACATGATTACTGTCTGTCACTAAGTGATGCTCGCCAAAGAGACCAGTCTGAGTCATTTTATCTTGCGAGAAGAAAAGATGTCCTGTCATAATTAGAGACAATGTAGTTTGGTAGCAACGCCTTGAATTTAATTCGCAACCTAATCTCAACATATAATGCGGACAGGAATTAAATCCACCTTGTCAAGTGGTCCAATAAAATCAAGTGTATATACAAATTTTATAATGTATGTTTTGTTATTAAGTAGTTTGATGACATTGGATTTACATGTGAGATAACAGAATAATAAAGCCGAGCAGCGCCGGTTCGAAGGCCATTTTTCATGCGTGTCAAGTCATACAAAGCCGCGCCCATATAAGTGCACACATAGAACAATCAAATATTTAATTCCCGTTATTATTCACTCAAGTTATATGATAATCAAAGGTACAAATGATTGCTAAAAATAAGAGGATTTCACATTAACACGAACAGATTATGTAATTATGGCGTAGTCGTAATCATGTGAACCTTCCCGCTTTCAAAACTGTGACATCCTGAATTACTCTGTCAAGATCTGGTTCACTAGCAACATCGTAATCAATCGATATACTGTACAGACCGTCTAATCGTCCCTGACTCATTGGCGGCAAATACTGTTTGATTAGACGTAAAAATTTAAAACACCCAGTACAAAAAAGGACGGGAACTCTCTATTCAGCGTTTCCAATTATCATTAAAGCTGCTACTATCAAAATTACATAGTTAAATTGTGCTTTATCCCTTTATGCACACAGTGGTGTTCTGCGTAATAAATATTACTCTTAATTGGATTTCTTCTTACATTGTTTCTTTTATAGAAATGATTATGCAGTTTGAACATCTTATTATGTAGTCTTGTTTGCGCTGTAAGTTTTGATTAGACACAGATAATTCATTAGAACGATTAATAGTGTATGAGCAGGAGTATTTCTTGATTACTTTATACTGATGAACAAAATAGTCGGCTGATGAAGTAAACGTACTAGAAACGATAGCTTTATGCTCCGACACAACAGAGTCATCGCGATTGGTGGATCAAAGCCGTTCGAGTGACTTCGATCAATTTCAGGATCATGTAAACATCGGATTGCATAGTACTGCTAATTCACCTAACGGGGTTGTGTTTGACTGAATTTAAACAACGAAAATATGTTGCACGGCTGTCCCATGCGACGGGTTCAGTGTCTGACGATTAAGTCTTCTATTAAACACAGTATCCAGGCCACTTGGAACGATCACTTGCATGGCTAGATCTTAACATTTTTCGAATATTTCATTATTCTTCTAAGCATTGCTATTTTTGAAATGAAGGAGGTACCTAGAAATCCGAACGAGAGGTTGTTCGAAATATTCTCCGGAAAACGCAAAAAAATCGTTAACCAGAGTATTGAAAATTGTACGAGTTGATGGGATTTTGGCAAACAGAAAAATTCGAAGAACGGTGTTTTGACATGATTTAACAATATTGTTATTCGCACGACCTGCCCACGAGTAAGACGGAGTACATGGGTGGAGGAAGAGCGAGTCAGCGAGACGAAAATGTTAGGTTGGCAGTGTATTCTCTTTATTTGGGGAGGGTTCCCTTGTGCGTAGTACAAAGTGTGAACCAAAACTGAGACTGAAATTGCCGCTGCCGCTGTTGGTCTCAGGCTTCTTACCCCTCTTCTTTCCCCCGGATGCTCGCCCATTGTCGGCGCATGCGCTCTGCTGTCCTCGGCGCATGCGCTTAGTTGTCTGTTCCCGCTACTATCCGATGTTTCCCAAGCGAGCCCACCTTTACAATCCACCTCATGCCATGGGGCTATGCCAATGCCTCTGCAACAGCCCGTTATCTTCCTCGTCTGCTTACGTGGCGTACGAGCCTTAAGTCACCCAATGTGACAGGCCAGTTGCTTGCCACCACTCTCCGCGGTTGACGCTCCCCTCAAGGGACCTTTGTATAAACAAAACTAGTTTTCTGACCAGTAAGTGATAATCAAAGAAGGCGTCTCCATATGGACGTAAACGACGACTAAATTCGTCCTCGAGCTGGTTTTGCCCGTAACAAATATGAACTATTGTTTGTATGCTTTTACCACAAAATTATCCAAAATATTAATATTGGAACGGCTGGGCGTGACTTCTAAAGAACTTCGATTTACTGGAATTTGGGATATTTTCGTAAAATTGGATACACATGGCAATTAATTCACCTATTGGACTCACACCCTTTTTTTTTACGTTATACCAACACGGCCGATGACAAATTGATACTTAGTATTTCTTCTCATAGATCGAAAATGTGAGAAAACAGATTTACGTACTACATAGATTACAGTATAACGCTTGGTGATACGCAAACTACATAAATTAACATTTCCCTGCAAGGTCGTCATGTTCTGCACTTCTATCTGCGGGGCGAAGAATTCAGTACATGACATTGGCACTAAAACTAATAAAAACAATTACCAGCTAGTTCAGCCGACACTCAGTCGAGCGACTTCTAAAATGTGATCACGCTCACGTCCTAATATTAAGATTTTGAATTATTTTTTTTCAATAAAAACGTACAAACAATAGTTTGCACCGTTGAATTATGCCACAAACACTGTTTTTCGAGTGTTCTTCTTGTTTGCCAAAAACCCTTCAACTCATATAATTTTCGATACTACGGGTTACTGATATTATCACGTATTTTGGAGACTATTTCCAACAATCTCTCGCCTAGATTTCTTGGTACCTTATTTATTTGAAAAAAGTCGCAATTGTGAAAACAATGAAGAGATGTTCAAAACATATTGAGCTTTCGCGAAGTTGATCTTCGAAATACTTAGTATTGTTAAAAAAATCAGTAACCTTTTCACATCGTTATTTCACAGAGCTGATTTGAGGCGGGTTAGCTCCCCTTAATATTGCACCCATTCTCCTTATGCCTGCACATAGTAATTGACTATGGTATTAATTTTATCATGCAATGCTAACAGTACTCACGCCATCCGCGTAAGAGAACAGCATCGAGTATTATACGTAAAATTTTCCGACTAACTCGCTGTGCACTGCTGGCAGTAACTGACGGAAACCGCTGGGCATCAGTCTTGCAGATTTGCGACAGAGAGCGCGCTGTAAGTTTGACTAATCGTTTCATTATTTTAATATTCTAAATACGTTTAAGCTTATTTCAGATCAAATTCAAAAATTTAACAAACATGTATTACTGATATGGTAATCCTTTTTTCAGACCCGAATTCAAAAACCTTGAATAAAATCGATGCTCACTATCATTGAAAACGATCGAGCCATACTTTCAATGCCACAAATAGACATCCCAGTGCACAGGTTGATATTACTCGATGGAACACTGACAATGATACCGAACGTTATATGTACGACATGTGGGTGATGGATCAATGAAAAATCAAGTGCGAATATGGATTATGTGATAATATTATCATTACCAGGTATTGAAACTAAATTCTGTACATTGCGTTCAAAGATAGGCATCAAATATTTATTCCTACATCTCTTTCACTTTCCCTGACGGGCAAGTCACAAAAGACTATTTTAAAACAGAGAATACGAATTCTGATTGGGAACCGCAGTTCAAACTAAATCTACTTTTTAGCAGCAAAGAAATTTTCCCAAAACTGCATTCGCTCTTCGTGAAAACCACTTTTAACCTGAATTCCAGGATCGCTGTCATTACCGATCTGAAGATATTTTTCGTCTGATGAGAATGGTTCCCAAATCGCGTTGTCATTGAGAGCTGCAGTAGTCGGCAACCTGAAAATGAGTTGCATCGTCAAATATAGTCGATACACAAGCGGTTGTGACGTGATGTCTTTTATCTATTCATAGCCTGATACTCACCCATTTGTAGCAAACGATGTCCATAGCTCCACCATAGCGTCGGCCACTTTCACATCAGTCTCAGTAAATTCAGAGCCTGGTGGCGCAAACATTTCCTTTGGTCCAGGAAGGAGGTAAATCAGCTCGTCTCCGTGCGCCGCGCCCCAATTCTCCGTGTTACCACCACTAAACTTATAGCTATAGCTGAAAGTGCCTCGGTAGTCAAAAGTGCAAAAGTATACGGGACTCTTGTAAGCAGGGTTGTTTGCACGTTGTCTGACCTCGATGTAATTGAAGTAGGTAAACATGTAATCGGTTATGATGTCAGTCAAATTGTGTAGTAGCTGAAAGCAACATCAAACATGCCATAATTGATGGAACTTGAACTTCTGTCGTCAGTTGTTCCAGTTCTCACCAATTTTCTGTCTGCAGTTAGATCGTTCAAGTAACGAGACTTAAGAGCGGCAGTTTGGGCATCGACATCGGCTGACCAAACGTCGTGTCTCAAGAAGCTGATTAGGTGAGAGTCAACGTTGTCTAAAAATTGCTGAAACAAGTCTGGCCTATTATAGTACACTGAAATAAAGAACAAGTGCAAGTTTTAGAAAAAATCATTCACCGAGAAAAAATAACTACCGATGAAGTTTCTTGAAATATGCAGAGTCTGGTATGTTACCTGACATCTGTGTGCGATATAGACACCTATAAGAATATTCGTTACTTCACGTCGATCCACCCATACTTGCCTGCAGTTACAACAATTCCTTCTTCTTTAGCTACAAGGGCCACCCACGGCAAATCGTGCTGTTTTCCATTGGCAATGATATTCCCTGGAGTATCCGTAAAAAGTGCACCTTCTACGTCAGGTTCGACTACAGGATACCAAACAATAAACCTGCTCGTCCTTTCATCCTTTAACAGCACGTCTGTTTCGTATAAGTATGACCCATTGAAAGTCCTCAGACAGTTAACAAGGGTGGTTGACGTGTTGGTTGGACAACCAAGATATTCGCCCAACTTCGTGGCTCGCGTGGCGGCCACCGTATACGGTTCAGGAACAGGAGGATAGAGTAGCGGTGTACTGTGTGTCATGAATTGGTGAAAGAGTCCTGAAAACAGTGTGCGGTTATTCGTCAAGTTGAAATGCCAAGTATTTAATATCTATTTAGTGAAAACTAATTCAATGCCATTATTGGTCTCTCGTACAATTAAAAGCATTAGCTTCGCTTATTAAGTTGGGTACATTTACCACCGAAAGATGATCACTAAATACTATAGGTGTATTTCAATTCAACTAAGCAACTCTGCTCACCTTTTGTTAAAGGAGATAAGGTTAAAAGGCCAACGCAGGCGGCGCCTGAACTTCCACCGAAGAGCGTTACTTTATTTGGATCACCACCGAAATACTTGATGTTTCGTTGAATCCATCTCAAAGCTTCAACTATATCTTTTAGTGAATTATTTCCCGGCGACACTTCGTCGCCGGTACTCAAAAATCCGAGTATTCCGAAACGATAGTTCGGAACTACGAGAACCACGTCCTTATTAAGAAGAAATTCTGGACTCCATCGGTCAGGAGTACTCGTTCCAAACCTGAATTGTCCACCATAGATGTACACCATCACTGGCAGTAACGTAGCGTTTTGGCTACTAGGAACCTATGCGGTAGATTGGTAAAAAATTAATTATTTGCTTTTTCATTTCAGAATCCATTAATGTGAGCCGACCGTAGATCGTGATTCTGAATAATCACCGTGCACCCATCTTATTCAATTCTTCATGTGATAAATTGAGAAGTGATAGCAAACCAAATAGATGCACCAACAATAAACTATAAACTATGTATCATAAAGAGATGAGACTTGTTTTTTGCACTTCATTCACTGATTTCTTCTATACGTATATCGCAATGTTGCAGGCTGACAGCATGAACATGCATTTCTGAACCCACGTCCAAACTTGAGTATATTGCGCGCAAAAATGCTCTAGTCTGTACGCAGCCTAAGGAGCTAGGAACAGCGAGGAGAAACCAAGATCGATGGACGAAAACTTCATGACTCCGATTTTGGGGGGTAATCTTGCACAACAGTTCGATTCATTGTGTGCAAAAAAGAAGATGATATAAGAGGTTTGAACTCCGTAGAAAATTTTCCAATGAGATTTTAAATTGTCAGTTTCTCTAGCGTTGTCCGAACCAAAATATTTTGAGTACGATAAAGAACTGTAGGTATGGTTGCACAAATTCAAATGATTAAGGATCTGTTTATTTCTCGTAATCAACCTTCACGATGTAATCACAGAGATTTCTTATCCAATCTAAAGAACTAAAAATATGCTGTATATTATACCCAGCTGTGTGACAATTAGTATATTGCGTTACTAGTGCGGAAAGTGGGCGATTTCTAATGAATAAGCGTGCGCTGTAATCACACGAATCAGATATCACCACTGATGTGTATGATATCGCCCATCCGCACGTCCGACACACGCCATAATATTCAAACATCTGTGAGCGAAAGTTTGATTTCTGAAGCAATGAAGGTGCCACTGAAATAAAACAAGTCTACCAACAAAAGGGTGGTGCACGAACCAAAACAAAGCCTGAACAATAAAATCAATTCTACATTGCCTCAATATATTTGGCAGTACTCGAATCCTATGTAAAATGAATAGAGCTAAACTTGTTCGCTGTTGAATCAGACGATAGCCTAAACTGATGTTTCGGTACTGAAATCAAGTGAATTTCAAAATGTCTGTACTTTCAATTGAAAATCCTTGAATCTCTTGGTACGGCTAGTACATTTTTCAAGATAAAAAATTTGAAACGCTGATGGTAAAACTATAACTTCTTCCAGGTATTAAAATATAGTCAACACGATTGCGATATACCTGCGGCGTATAGACATTGAGATAGAGGCAGTCCTCATCCCCTATGAGCTTTTCCTCGTTCTGAATACATGCGTTAGGCATGCGGCTGGCATCTAGAGTCCCATTCCAAGGACCCGCCGGTACGGCTTGTTTAAACCTGGATTGGAATAATTGGAGAAATTAATGTTTCCGTATTTATGTGACGATTAAACTCCCAATGACAGGTGATTTTTCGGCCAGCATGAGGCTAGACGATTCCGCCAATTCTTCGTCGTAGATTTAGAACATGTTATTCTCTGGAGTACATTCAATTATGTATTTTAGTGCCACGAGTTGTGGTCAATGCAAATCAACCCAAAGAAAATCCGTCGAGAGCTGATATTACCGATGGTTTAGCGGACTCTCAAAGCAATCGAGATGTGTAAAAGCAAAGTACGTAAATGTGGGCGAAACAATGTGATTTCAGTACATATACACGCCTCCTTGATTGTTTATTTGGTTAGACAACATCTTCTTACTAAGAGTAAAAAATCTTATCAATAAAGTGAGGTCTCTTCACTCTCCCGAGCTCATACCATGCATTTTGAACAAGAAAAAAATGCACGGTATGAGCTCGGGAGGGTGAGAAGTCCTCACTGCATTATCAACTCGTGTTGATGTATATTAACTACTTGTATCTTTGGATGATATAAACCAAAGTTTGCCCAATCAATTACATCATCATCATAAGTACCGGTATCAGTTTACTACGGATACCGTATATTACTACTGTAAGTAACAGCGTAGTTCCTAACGTGCCAGACTTCGGAAGGGGAGGACTTGAGTTCAAACTCCTAGCTTGGCGGTGAAGTCCTGAGCGATAGTTCGCAGAAATTGTAACGCAGGTAACGTCGTTCAGGCTCCGAATCGGCGAGTTGAGATTTTATCTCCGTCCGGGTGTCCGGGCAACGTTTTCTGCACCGCCTATGCAGCGATAAGTGACTTGTAACTCTGAATTACTCCTACAAACCTGAGATCTCCAATCGGTGGCTCGGCAAACGGAACTCCAATGAAGGCAGGGAATCTTCTGCCAAGGTGTGTGGCCATATTTATACCTCTGAGTCTTCCTTGAGGTATCGTCGTTTCCGGACGCATCCAATCCTCGCCAGCGGGAATCTCCCCATTTTTAATTGGAATAACACCAAATATTGTCAGAAAAGCAATTAGCAAAAGACCCACCAGCAGACACGCGGCTGCTATATAACAGCACGAGCGCGAGCCAATCGTACGTATAGCCATGGTTACTGTTTTTCACCAAGTGATGCTCGGGAAAGAGCCCAGCCCTAGATAGGAACCTCTTCTCAAAATACGTGCACGGAAATCACAGATATATTTATAAACAAATTTCATCATTAAGTAGTTTGATGAGATTGGATTTACATGTGAGATAACATAAAAATATGATAGCTGACCTACACTGGCTTGAAGGCTATTTCGCATGCGTGCAAAATCGAAAAAAGTCGCTCCCGTGTGGGTGCACGCATAGATCATTCAAATATTCGAATTACATACTTATTCTTTCACGTTATAGCACAACTACAAATACAAATTATCGCCAAGAAGAAAACCATATTACATCAAATCAAATAGGTTATATAATTCTGATCTAGTTATGAAATCAGTGAACTTGCTCGTTTTTAAGGCTGCTAAGTCTCGAATTACTTGGCCATGATCTAATACACGAGCTATATCATTCGCAATATCAACCGGTATAATTGCCATTCCATCTACTCATAACAAAAATTAATTAAAAATTACCATCTTGCTTGACCACTTTAATTTTGGTCGGGATATTCAAAGTTACAGCGATAGAATTTATGTAATCTTATCCATTATTTTCAAAAATGTCGCAACCACTATCAAAATATAATCATTTACGGTGCTCAGGGGGCAGGAAGAATTTTCAAGAAAGTGGAACGTTTTTTAGAGTTGGAACACCAATATAAAAAATCGCGGAGCAAATTAAAGAGGTTGCGGGTGAAACCATAATCGAATTAACCTAGAATGCCCCATGTAAATAGAAGCACTTCTCTGGAAGTGGAAGCATGAGGTGTATGTGTCCGAGTGGTGATTGCAATTCATTGAGAATAAGGGATGCTTCCGCACAAGAGCCACGAATAAAAATTATGTAAAAGAGTTATCTTTCGGTGAGCCGGTAAATGGGATCTTGTCGCTATAGTTTTGTACGGAATTGTAAGAGTTGTTTAAATAGTTGACGCGAAACTAATATAAAGGATAGGCACAGTTGGGCCATATTCGAAATTGTTTCATTTAAAATAGTCATTTAAAATGTAAACGGCATTTTGCATTTGACATTTTAAATGTTCTCAAAGTGACCATTTACATTTACCCATTTAAATTATATTTTTGAAAGTATTGTCCATTTTTTATTTTAAATGGATCTATTGAAGTATTTTATCCAGAAGTGACTGGATTGTTGATCGTTAACAATGAATGATTGAGAATGAATTTATAGGAAGAAATTATGACATATTTTAAAAACGATTCGTTAAATGTGGTTCAAGCGGTTTACGAAATGATCAAGTGAACGGAAAGGCCGATATAAAATGAAACTTGGATAAAACGTATAATAATTCACAATTATAGCACTAATGTTATCATAACGGAGAAGTTACAACGTTGTATAAGCAATATTTGTTTAACCCGGTCGAAGATTAGATTATCATGTTTACAAATCGTAGATAATACTATTAGAGTGAACACGAATGAGTATCAATTTAGCGTTGAAATTCAAAATAATTTATCCGCATACAGCATACATAAAAATGTATTTTACTTTTTATTTTATTTGGTGCTTTTACATCTGAATCTCACGTAAGTCCCTCGGAGCTATAGTTCAAAAAGTGGTTCTACACTCGAAGACTTCATTACATCACATGAATATAATTCTTTAATGCAAAGGTCTGCGAAAAACAATGTGGAGCTATATACGAATTTCACATGACAAATAAAGATTGCAAAATGAAAGCAAACGTTCGTTGGTACTTAGCTTTGGTAAACTGTAGCAAAATGTGGGACATTCGGATCGTTGGTTTGATTAGTGCCGGGAACCAGGCTTGACAACGTTGGCTAATGACTCGGTGTTCACAGTAAGTTTCTGACGGTTTAGAATTTTGTTCGATGTTCGAAATTATAGTCCAAACGTTTGTAGAATATTCTACATACCCATAAACATGTATAAATGTTCAGATATTGTACATGGTTGCCCCTCCAAGTGCTCTTATGCTTACGTGTGCCAAGCACGCGTGTAAGTTAGCTAAAGCTGGGACTGAAAAAACCTTAAATATCTAGAACTTGTCGCACAATTCTGTAAAAATCCAATCCGATTTTGCGTATTTTTGAATTCGACATATTACGATGCGAATCAAGTCCAGGAAGGAGATTGAAAGGTATGCATTATTGTATGACGTGACGGTCGGCGGTTGTCTTCGACGCGAAGTTTCCGAGCTCAGGATTTGTGTCCATGTTGCGTACCATGGAACGAGATAAATGATTCAGAGACTCGTATACCTGGTCTACTATGTGTTTCAGATGAATAATCACAATTTACATTTTCGAAGGTCGCTGACGTCCGTAATTATAGAATATTGATATCAAAACTTATCCAGCTGGTCAGCAGACCACCAACTTTCGGACGCACTGAAAAATCAAAGTTGTATTACAGAACATATAGTATCTGTTGGTCATTGAAGTGTAAAATACAGTTTACTTAAAAAGTTCGTATTTTTAGCGAGCTGCGTTGTGATACAAAATTCGTTCATAGATGAGAGAATGTACTGCATACGTTTATGCTTACATATTTCACAAATGCGTATATCTAGTTGACTGTCAAAATTTGACATTATTAATGTGGTTCAACAAAATTGAATTGAAGAATTCATTTCCACGGAGGCTTATTTTTCTGCTGATCCCCCTTTGCCGCCGGTTTTTCAGGAACAGAAACATATTCACTTTCTTCTTGAGTAAAGACCTAAAAGTAAACCAGATTTTAAAATGCTATACTTTCAGCTTTTCATGGTTGAATCATGGAATTCAAGTGATTTGAAATGTCATCTTGAATAGTAGCTCCGGTCCAAGTATTGCGTAGAAAGTAATTTTCATTCCGTTCGCAAGATATCAATTAAATGGTTCAATGTACAGGATGCAACCCGTAATGATGCCTGATTGGGCTTGTGGCTAGGTAGAAAACTACTTTGACACAATGTTGTTTTAGTTGGCCGCGCACGTTACTGGAAAAATATTTGCTTTTCGCATCTTCGCATTGTTTTTCACGTATAGATCATGGATTCGGAATTGCTCCTCACGTATTGCATATCCTGGCAATATTATCTTGCAAATTCGTTATTTTAACAACAAATGTGAAATTCGCAGAATGTTTTCATTGGCGCGAATAACTTGCCTCGGAACTTGGTTGCCAAACCACACTGCTATCTTCACTGAGAAAACTCTGTTCTTTCTTCGTGTAATGCTTTCTAGGGACTTCTCTGCAAATCGGAGTTGGACTTTGGCGTGACTCAGAACACGGTGCTTGCACAAAGTTTGACTTTGGCTGTTGCATATCCAATATCTGTGGAAATATTGCAACGGCATAATTATGCACCATGCAAGATCATTTGTATGAATAAGATCCGAAGATCCATTGCTTTAAAATTAATTGCCGCATACCATTTTGATATATCTACGAAGATCATCTTTTGGCTGATCTCTGCGGCTTGTTAATGGAGTATTATCAGTTAAAGTGTTTGATTTCGCGTATCCATCTCTTTCTTCAGTTAAACGGGCAGAAAGGAAGCCCCGCCCATCAATCACGGGCATGGAATGTGACTCCAGTCGCATAGGCTCCATAATACTGCTCCCGATATTCGGGCTGGATTCTGACTTCATTGGATGTTTATTTTCAAAAAACTTTTCAGCATGAATACGTTGTATGGGAGTTAGATTATCCATATTACCACCTGAAAATGATCCGTTTCGTACCCTCTTATAGTATAAATGAAACATTTTTTAAAGCAGCAATTTCAATCTATGCAAATGTGGCTATGGTAATAAAAGAATTTGAAAATGTTCTGTACAATTTTTCCACAATGTAATGAGTATGAACGCTAAAAATATACCTGATATAATTTGCAGTGCTTGCTGCCATTGCCTTTGCATGACTGAGTGCAATTGCTCGGCAAGTTGAGTCTTGTTGGCGTGTTGAGAATTCAACTTAGTATTCAGCATTGAAACCTGTTGCATAGCCTGGGCCAATTGAATTTCATACAGCCGTTTTTCTTCTTTATGCTTTTCCTCCAATAAATTTATCTCTAGCTGATGTCTGAAAATTTTTAATTCGTGTTACTTCTAAATTCTATCAACTGATACAAGATTCGATTTTGTTTGTGAATTCTTCACGTAGCCCAGACATATACCTACTTATCAAGAACAGTTTTGATCTTCCTAGCTGCACATTCAGCGATTGCACGCTGCCTACTTTCCAACTCAGAGTGAAACGCAGATTCGGCTGCATCAAGTTGTGATTGAAATTCTTGGAGCTTAGCTTTCACTACTTCGTCGACTTGTTTCTGGTAAACCTCTCGCAATTCTATTCTTATTCTTTCTTGTTGAGCAGCTATAGACTTTGCTTCCGCGTTAGCTGCTTTCTGGAATGTAATGAAATCATTGTTCATTAATTAAGTCATGTAAGGCAATTATTTGGCTGAAATGGAATGAACTAGATATAAAAAAAAACTTATGAAGACAAAGGATTCCAAATCATAAATTTCAGCATAAATACCTCTGCCATTTTTGCTTCATCTATGGCTGTAAGAAGGGTAGACTTATTTTGTTCCAAAATATGATTTCTATTCGTTTCTTCTTTCAATTTTAGCTGAAGATTTTCCTTTTCTTGCCGAAGAACGATCAGCTCCGCTTCACAGGCGTCGAGAGCTTTATGAATTACACCCATTTCTTCTCTTACTTCACCGCCTCGAAGTCTCTCTTTATTCACTTCTTGCTGAGTATTTTTCAGTGCCACTCCAAGTTGTTGGTTGTGATCTAGTACTTTGTTGTATTCATCTTTTAGTTGACTGTACCTATTCTCAACTTCTTGTACCAAAGATTTATAATTTTCTAGCTCATCTGCATGACTCTTTAATAAATCTAATTTTTCTTTAGTCAAGGTATCACTTTTTTCTTTATAACCACCAGCTAGATCCAGTGCTTTCGATAATTCCCCTTCGTACCGTTTGATCTGGGATTGAAGTTCAGTACATTCCGTTCGATGTTTATCTTTTACGTTTTTCAGGGTTAAATGTAAGTCACTTGATTCCGCTTCCAATACTTGCCACCTCAATTTCAACTTGGTCCAAGCATTTTGAAGTCTTGTTATAACAACGTTTTTTTCATTATCTACCCTCACCGCTACTGCTACTTTTTCTTGTTGTTCAAGCAGTCTTTTTTGAAGTTCTTGAATCAAGTGCTCGCAATGCTGTAAACATAAAAAAAATTTACATTAGTTCTTCTAATGAAATTGAACTGGTTTTGATTGAACTTATCCATTTGATAACTGAAAAGCATTATACATCTCTTCTAAATTTTTCTTCTTCCAATTTGATCCGAAGCATATCCTCTTGAGATTTACTTGGATCTGATTCCCAAAAGTCAGAGAGTGTTAACAGCCGGTGTGATTTTCTGAAGAAAGAGAGCCAAGTAAGTACTAACTTGATAGATATTCTATATACATTGGAGTCAATCGTTATAAACAAAGTATTGCTGAACAAGAAATACCTTGAGAATTCTGTATTTGTAGCTGCATCATTACCCATCTTGTGCGTTGCGTCAACATTTTGGAAAACATGGATGTCCTCATTCGTGCAGTTCAATAAATTACCAGTGCTATAAGAATTTCTATGAGATTGTGCAAACTGCCTTTGACCAGACTCTACATGTGTGGAATGTACAGGCGTGTAAGCTTTCGAAGTATCACTATGCAAATTCGAAGCAGCAGTATTTGAATTCGTACGATCATTTGATGCGTGCAAATGTGCATTGTCACTATTGACGGCTATTGTAGGTTGATCTGACCCAATGATTTTTTTATTTACATCAATATTTGCATTTGACAAAGAATTTGACCGCGCATAAGTTTGTTTTTCCAAATCCTCGGACATAGCCATACTATCCTTATGATTATTATTAGCTTGTTCAACCTTTTGTGGCACTGTTGGGCAACAGTTGTAACGCCAAGTTTTGAAATCAGCTATCATCTTGTCGGTCGCATCGAAATGTAGGGAATCCTCATCGAAAGCCATGCAGATGTTTGTCACGGCTGTTGGAAGATTTTGGTGAGGATCACTTAATTTAGTACATTGAGAGTTAGAGTCCAAGCGACAAGCTGGGGATGCACTATTGAATCCTTGGTCCCAATTCACTTCTTTAAACCTAACATCATTTTCGCTGATAGAATTCGGGTGGCACACGTCTCCCTGACGAAGCTGATACGAACTTCTGTTACTAATCCGTTTAGCAAGTTCAGCTTCCGTTGCTTCCATTTCATGGAGAAGCTCATCAACTTCAGAAAGTTCCATCTCTTTAACAGATCGTTGATGGAGCCGTTTTCCAATCGGTTTTAGACTCGCGTTAGCTACAGGAAGTGAAAAGGAAATGCGTTCAACAGATTTGCTGTTGCGATTACATTGGTTGATGGCTTCGTTACATTTGGGACTCGTCGTAGTGTGCGTTTCCCTGTGTTGGGATGGGACAAATGAATTCGGGATCCCAGTGGTTTTTACATCAGAACTGGAGCTGTGTTGAATGATGGATGGCTCGGAGAACGATGTTAAGTTGTTGTGTTTGTTCCGAGGGATGAGGTTAGTACTATGAGACTCCAAAGCATTAGTTGCGTTGCTGCTATTCATAGCATCAAACTGGACAGACGTCATATCGCAGCAGAAATGATTAGTATAATTTGTCGAATGATGATGAAGATGATGATGATGGCTACTGGGAGTGGTCGGAACGGAAGAAACTTGACGGAGCTTAGTTGGGGTGTTTTGTAAGCTTGAAATCTGACTTACTGAACCTGACTTATTTCTGAGCGATAGCTTGTTCTGTTTAGAAGGCGACGAGTAGCTGCCAGCCTTGAATTGAGCTTCGCTAGAACAATTTAAAAACGAGGCATCCAAACTCGTGTCCTTCGATTCAATCAGAGATATCCTATTTTCAAGAGACTGAACCTGTTCGAACAACTCTGTAACCACACCGGTGGCACCCACTCCGAGGCCGTAACCCAACTGTTGTCTGCCGAACTCTGAATCTTCGGAGTCCGACGATGGAACCAGAAATAAATCCGGAGGTATCAGCAGAAGGACGTCTGTGTCGTCAGATTCACTCATCATCCGTCTATTATCTCGCTTACCATTATCATTGACTGTTTATTTCTTTCGCTATTTTATAGGTTAAGATTCGGTTCTCTTTACCTCACAAATTAGTCGGATATATCTGAACAACCTATATCTCATAATGCTACATGGCTATTCTCAATGTTATAACAAGGCTTAATCGGACTGCGGCATCTTGCTTGCACCTTTAACACCGCTGTAATCACTTGTTTGCCAATAGTGGTTGAGGTTATTGTACTCGTAAACACAACTGTCAAACGACCCTAATCCCGCAACACGTTCGGTCGTTACCGCCGTGGTCACTAAACGGCACAGCTAAACGGGTTTTGCTTAAGCTGGATTTCCACGGGCAGCAAAATGCTGCCGTAGTACTTTGCTGCCCAGTTCTTGACCCGGCTTTACTGGCATTCCTATTGGTCAAGAACCCTGCAGCAAAATACCACGGAGCATTTTCCCGCTCGTAAATATCCAGCCTTACCGACCTTGTCGCGGCAAGCAGTAGCGACATCACTCGGCGAAATGCTACACCAAGAATTTTCCGGTAACGAAGGCAGTTTGAAAACTGCTTCACCTTGCACTTTGGAACGCCTTTCGTTTTCAAATCTTTGATTTTCCAGGTAACCGCCTGACCATTTCCGGAAATTCTTTCGAACAATCGCTTGATAACTATACGATTTTCCGTGTCCTCGTGGTCGGAGCATATTTTTGTAGAATCAATCTACTTCACCGCATTTGGATAACTCGCACAACATTCCTGTATCACTAATTCATTTCAAGTATCGAGTATTTATTATCACGTATGATCACACCTCAAATATATTATAAATATAAGTATACGGTATTGAAAACTATAATAAACCGTTCCATCGTTTCTTTTGACCACGAATGTAATTCGTTAGACGTTTTATGATATGTATGGAATGTAATATGATCATATGATGCGGCATTCGCGGAGACAGGCTCGATACGAATCTTTATACTGTATTCGTCACTATCTCAACACTTGGGGCGAGTCCGATGTGTTAACCCTCCTGCAGATGATCGAGTTATGTAGTGTATAGTCGATGTAAAGCGTCTGTTCAAAATCATTTCCTAGGTGGCTCACCTGTCAGGGTGTCAACTATTATTTGACTGTTCGACGGCGACATATGGTCGACGGAAAAAATTTCGAGATAGAATTGTCGGGAATTCGCGAAAAAAGGTCAGATGTTCGATGATATATTTAAGTCGTCGTCGAGTCCACCATAATATCTGCGAATGTCCTCTAAAATGTCGAATAGAATTTAGATCGGATAGACTAGACGGCAAAAAGACAGCGTACCTATACAATCACTGTCGTAAGGCAGCTCGAAAGGCTCGTAAAAATTGGATTTTGGTCAACGCATAGACGACAAAGGCGCATTCACTTCTTTGAAGTTAGTTCTTCGCTAGTGCAATGATTTCGTGCCACCTTAAAGTTACGTACTGACTCGACCAGCTGATGATGTTCCACTGGGTGGTCACAACGCTTATCGACATATTCGAAACTCGAATAGATTCGTGTTTCAACTTGCATTACGTACGGGGATCGGTAAGCTGAATGTGCATTGGTTTCCCAACCCTATAATGTATCATTATGCCGATCCAACCGTAAGTTATTGGAATCCAAAGTGCTGGAGTGAATGTACAAACCGCTTGGCCCTGGTTGCCAGGCATTAATGAACGATATAAGCCGTGAATTCACTCGATAGCACTTTGGAACTCAATAACATGACCGTACGTCTCTGTACGTAGGTTGAATTCAGGATCGTCATAACGGCACATGAACAGCTACCCAAAACTCGCTTCTACATACGCGTATACACGGACATGATCCTCCAACTTTTTCCAGCAACTCTATAACTTGAAAAGCAGACTGACTATACCGACGTAATTTGCAGATATCGTCACAGAAACGCGTAGATTTGTAATTGAGACTTGTACGGTGGTACTTGGAGAAAATCAATTAGCTTTTCCCCTCTCATCAATTCTCATATACCTAGGACAGGTACACATTCTTGAATGGGTCCATTAATAATGATTATAGAATAATTCAAGGTAAACTATAATTCTCTCGGCAAGCCGTGTACCGAGCGTAGGTTAGCTCCGACCATCCAACCTAGTCGTAGGACGATTTGGCAGATTTAAGCTCCCTGGAGGTTGACCGTCAGCTGTGCCCGTAAGTGCATTAGAATCAACGTTATTACATGTAATAAGCAGGTATTCATCGTTGGTGATTTGGTTTTACGCGTGCGGACCCGCAATCATGTAAATTCGTAAGCAATTGAATTTGTCGACGAGATGGAGGAGGACGACTGAACGTGTTCCCATTTGTACGTTGGAAAATAGACGTCCAGCTTTGCGAATTCGACAATTTGATTTCGGAACGATGTTCCCGACGATACCGGTGACACGAATCTTGTTTTCACAACCGGAACGCGAAGCGCAGGGGTTGAGGCGATAGGTTCCGCAGCTTGCACCGCTACTTCTCAATTTCTCTAGGGATTCCGCAAATAGAGGTACGTGAGCCACGTGCATATTGCGATATTTATTTGCTTACCTTTTTCTCCGTAGGTACACACAGGCGCACATCCATTCGTGACAATTTAGATCTATGCTGTACGCGCGTACCTTGAGATTACAGTAAAATTGTACGTTCACGCTGCACGTGTTTGGGCGTATATGATATGTGTAGAACGTACGTACGTAGGGTAGGTGTGTCGGTTGAGAGAAGGGGGCACGATATTCTGCATGAATAAAAACGTAACACTCAAAGGGCAGGAATTTAGTCGAGGGACAGTGAAGTACAATAAATGTATGGCCTTGTACTTTCAAGACTCGGCATCGAACGCCAGCCGCGAGGCAATATTGCTCTTCCTCTCTTTTTATGTTTCCTTCCGTTATTTTCACCGCTTCAAAGTTTTGAAAACATATACGAGTTTGAAGATATACTTTTCTTCGGTCACGACTTCTCTACGTGTAACCTAGTTTGGAAACTTTTTCATCGCCAGTTTACAATATCCTAATTATTGGATACTATCATTGTTGGCGGTTCATAAATATAACATAGATTTCCCATATTTCTTATCGAATACACGTTTCTACGACAACATAGACAGAGCGAATTTCTGTGAACTCTCAAGGGCCAAAGTTGATACTCAAGGCAAATTATTGATTGTAAAAGTCCGCAAGTAATAAAAGAATCATATTATATTCCAAGTATTACATATAGACGGAATCTAAAAGTGGTTAAAGAATTGTCTCGATGATGTATTTACCTTACTCGTTGACGTATTTCAAAACTATACTCTTCAATATCGGATATTCAGAGCTGCGTCGAGTTGTCTGTCATCCGTGGATAAGTCGATGCGGACAGAATCAATCCGCAATCAATGACCAAGGAAGATGGCAATACGTGGAAACCAAGAAGTGGGCGCCGATGTGGATTGTCTTGGGGTAGTAAAAGTTTATACGAGTAACAGTTTATAGCTTCTCGAGTACATACGACTGGGCAGAGCAGTATAAGGACGAGATTATGGGAGTAATAGTAAATAAAGTAGTAGGAAACTATATAGAAGATAAGACTAAAGGTCTACATTTTCTCCTCCTTTTACACAGATCTTATTCTTCCTTCTGTTTATTCTTCTCTGCTGCGAGGATGACTCCGGTTTTTACTGTAATCCTATTCTCGGTTGAATTACGCTCTTTCAAGCCGTATACGCCGTGCTTTTTATTCCTTAGAACACATTCTTGATGGTTACTTAAAACTGGTCGTTACGCCAGACACGGACTATACAGGTATACACTACGCGAGGTGAGCTTTCTATGAGGAAGTAACCACTTCTGAAACTGACCATTCGTACCCCGTGAGTTTATTCTTAACACGGTAACAAAATTTGGCAAGATCTCGATCGTGATTCTTCGTTCAATTACCGTCAACGGTTCGCAGTATCGTGTTCCATTAATGATACATTTCAACAATTCACTATTGGTCATTGTCTGTGAATTGGATTAAGAATGAAAAATTTCCAACGTTTATTTCAGCCGGTTATACGTAATAATTTCTCAGTGTATCTATAAAGTTGGCGTCATTTCGATTATGAATTTATGAATATCGCAAGCGCATATGCGAGGTTCTGTTGATTCCTGACAAACGTTTGCATCGCATCGAGTATCGAATTACTGTCGAAATCAAGAGTTATTGTTCGAATGCCGAATGTGATGAATTATTGTGCCAACCAATTGCACGCGGGTTAGGTACTCAAGCGATTGGTTCTGACGTTATCGCCGCTGTGACAACTTAGTGTCGCTGGCATGGGCGCGTGGTAATTTTCTTTCGAGTTCCTTCGATAAAACGTTACTGGCATCTTTTTAAGTGTCGTAGCTGGGTATAGTGCCGGGGCTTGAGCTATTTATCTTGGCGGTCCAGTATGTGGCCGGGCTAGCTGGTGAGCATGGCGAATCACTTGGTTTACTTTATGTGTTGCAAATAGCTTTTTTACGGCCAAGTACCCGTTTTCCGCAGCATGAGCGCTCGTTAGCTCCCTTGCACGTGTGAAATTAATCCCATAACTCCGCGCGGTAAGAAATATACGGTAGACTAATACGCATCGCGCACACATTCCGATTGCCCCATAATCGGCGTGAATTTTATCTTATACACAACAAAACACGATCGCACTCATTTTTTCATCACAAGTTTAAGTATATTACAGTTATACATGGTATATGTGTATAAACTATTCCTCAAAGGGAGTTTTTATTTCAATGAATTTAGCAACACCGCGTGTCTGCAAATGGGATATATTACGAAATGCAAGCCGATAACGTTAAATCAAAGCGGAGCGTAGCATTTGAATACATACAAATTGCATAATCGCAGAGCGATTTGCGGCGATGAAAAAGGTACTGTGTGATGAATTATAGGTATAATACTGTGAAATCGCCAGTATTGAAAATGATGCAATATTATCAACATGCCGAGATAGATCGCATATTCACGTGCTCGATATGTTTGGATATTTTAATGGAGCAGTTGTCATACCGGTAATTAAACTTTTACAATGCTGACGGACATGCCGGTTCGTGTATATTGATAGGGGCGGTGCCCGAGGCAACTCGTCGGTGGTTTAACCTCGTATCTGGTCCAGCGGATATAGCGACATTAGCAGTGCTTACTCTTGTATCGATTATATATCCGCCCGGGAGTTATGAGCTGTAGGCTATTAACGTCGTTAGACCCCCGGATCTAATTATTTCACCTCTGATCTTCCCGTAGAACTGCAGTACTTACCATGTTCAGCTTTTACGGTAATTGAGTGAAAATGAAAAAATGCAGTAAACCAACGGACGTTTAGAAAATTTTGAATATCCGATCTCACATTGTAAACAGCACACGTGTATGTATTGTACTCGGGAATGATTTAACCAGCGCGAAGTAAAAAGAAAACTGCAATGCCGAAGGTAAACTGCTCGACGTTTTATTATCTCGAAACGCTTTGCTGGCTGGATTTTCGAATGACTTTTATCGGTTCGATACGATTTCCCTTCTTTCCGACGAGAATTCACCGTCAAGAAAGTGAATATAACAAAGCTTACCGTGTATTTACCTCTTATTCCTCGCGATTCGATGTCTCACAATGATCAATGTCATAGGCAACTGAGTTTCTATACCGGTCCAGTCAAGCGTACTTGCGCCGATCAAAGATACATGCTACTAAAATAAAAATAAAGATCTCGCAGAAGACGCGTTTATATACCAACTCACGTATGAGGCAATAATACGTAGTGGCGCATATTGAAAATCTTTAATCGCCAACTATGAAATTCAAACCTTAAACTATCATCCGCTTCGTCAAAACGCTTCAGTTGTACGAATGTATTTGTTGCGAGTGACTTTGAGGAACTTTACATAATTATAAGATATAAAAACACATCGTATTCATTGTTAATTCTTCGCCTTGAATATCCGTGACAAATATACATTCTCCGCACACTGAATAAAAGAGCAGATTTTACTCAACACTGCAGGCAAAGAGGTACACGTCAGGTTCTTAGGTGAAATATACTTCGTAAAATGTATAATTTACCCTAGAAACAGTGAAAACGAATTTGGGTAGAGTAAGATCTGCTATATTTATCGTAAAAAATATAGTTGACATGGGTATTTCTTACCCAAAACCTTGATGCGTCTCTCCTTTCCTGCAATTTTCAGTAAAATCTGCTCATTTTCTTCTCTCCGCGTGAACAAGGAATTTCAAATTGATCGAATAAACCGTCGACCCGAACGTAAATTACCATGTCACGCGTAAAGAAACTCTACCGCCTCCGGACGCTAATTTGCAGTTTTTTTTTTTTTTTCAAATTTTAACCGAGCTAGTTCGTTTGCGCACGGAGTTCCTTACATAGAATTTACAGTTCAAGCAACGTATCCTCCAGTCATGTAAAATTCAGGGCGCGTAATCGTAGTTCGTACAACATCCAGACCATCCAAGCGAATCGGCACGTGTCTGCGTGCGAGGCGAGGCAAAGCACCCCAAGAAACACGATGGTGGGCCTACATTAAGGTATGTGCCCAACGTTGGTCACGCGTGCCAGTGTATCTTGTTGGTTAATTATTTTTTCACCGGGCTAGAAAGCGATTTGCCAACTGCGGTTGTTTCTGTAATTAAACTCCGAATATGGGATCGTCTCTCGTCTCTCGGCTTCGTAGAGAAACGAAGGCCTTCGGCCCGAAGGGTTTCCCCGAGATTCGACACAGCTATACGTACATGCTGGAAGACACGCCTGCAAACGAGTTGTTTTCCTTTTGTTAACGGCGATGGTTTCATTCGGCCGAAACAGGGTTTCGTGTGTTTTGTAATCTAATACAGCTGCGGCAGTAAGAAGAGCAACTTTGCACTAAATATACAGGCATGCACATTATGTATTATATACATAGGTATAAAGCAGTCGCTCGAGTGTTGCTGCCAACTTTCTTGTTGAGGGTACTCAGCTCTAATCGATGGAAAGCGATAGAGTTAGTGTCGTTAGTGCCTGGCGCGTTTCACTCGGATCTAGAGCGCGCTGCTCCGTGCGGTGGCAAGTTAACATACACATAAAGGTACCTACCTACCCACCTGCCAACGACACCGTGGCATTAAGTATTTATCGTGTCAGCGTCACCTCATAAAAAAGCCAAATAAAGAGAAAAGGTTGCTGGATTGGCGGAAGAGCTTATCTCTCCCCTCGGCCGTTGCGAACTGCTCTTTAACGCGGTCCTTTCCTCCCTCGGCGAACCAGTCTTATTTCAGTTTGGTCCTTTAAAACGTCAGGGATCAACGGCGCTGGACCCTTTTAGATCTTGCTCACGTGCGGTTCCCTTAAATTTACGTATTCGCCGTTCGGGGGTCCGAAGCAATATAATGGAAGGACGGCCAACTGCTCGAGGCTAGCGAGATATTCCCCGTTCTCCTCCCCTCGGACCTCTCATTTCCTCACTTACTTCTCTTTCTCTATGTATACACACGTATACATATGTCCTTGTACATGATCCATACATACGTACGTACGTATGTATACATGTACATAGAGTTATATATATGTATGTATGTGTCCGGGATATACGGGCTCGCCGGGATATAAAGGGGAACCATTGGGACCGAGTGTACGCTTTGATGTCTCGACGATCGACGCTGGGTATCCAAGGATACCTACATAGTTTCGACGGATCGACCCTCCAGATATTTTCAAATATATCCATCTTCCGAATTCGTGAGCCCTGTTGGCCGACGTTGGAGCTCCGCGGCTACTCGATCATTTGATTGATAATTCATCACCCTCCTAATAAGAAGGGGATGCGGTGCCGTAAGCACCAGAGGCTGCAAGAAAAGCACGATCATTGTTATTGCGTATAAATATTCATGAGTCCTTTTTTCATTCCATCGTTATCTACACGTATATACTACGTATATATATAGTGATACGGGAGAAGATATATGGGTGCAGGGAGTGATTTTATACTCCTGAAAAGCTGAAACACGTGCGACGCGGAGGAATGAAAAGAGACATTTTTTCAAAACTCGTCGTCACGGTAGCAGCGTTGTAAATACAGATTTCTTAACTCGATGAAAAAATCAGCCTACGGTATACGACAATCATTCGCGACCCCGAATCGAAGGAAGGTTTCATTTCGCCACCGAGCTGTTAAAAAGCGGGTTCGCGATGCGAAGTATAATCTTGATAGGGTGCACGGCTGCTCACTTTCGGCCCTTCGTCATCTCCCAGCCCCTACTTCCTGCCCGTTTGCCGCCTTTGCGCCGAAGAGAGAGCACTTGTATCGATTATCGAGTAGAGAATTGAAAGTGCACGCTCGGCTGGATTCGGATTTCGAATGCTGTTGTTCCTCCGAAGAAAAGGAAGGAGATGGGGGTGGCGGTGGGGGCGGGGGTGAGGGGCGGGGGACGAATGCAGGGCACACAAGGAGACGGCAAGGTCCGAAAGTTTTTCCAAAACTTTTCTCGCCCCGCTTTGTCGGCCGGGGTGCGCCAAAAATTCTCGTACTTGGAGAGCGAGAAACAAAGCTCTATGTAACTACTACCAGCCCGCCTTCGTTCTTTCGCCCCCCTCGCCGGGCTTGAGTATAAGCTTTTGTTTGGATGATTCGGAGCCGGTGTAGTTGGGCTTGCCCAAGTCGAGAGAAGAAATACATTCGCGTGGTTGGGCGGGGAACGTTCCTTGTTCGTTTCGCCCCGGTATCCTCAAACAGCCCGATTCCACCGGTAGCTCTCATGTATAATACCTACTTGGAAGTGAAGCCGATGCTTGTTTGCGAGGATTCACCGCGAAGAGAGTCATCCTCTGTGTACACGGCTGATTCCATTTCACCTCCGGAAAAGGCAACGGTCTTCGAAAAAGGAGGAAAATGCGTTGCCGGCGAAAGAGAAGAAAAAGCGTGAAAATGTTGACAAAAAATTGGGGAAAAAAAAAGAAGACGATCTTTCAAAGCCATGCCTTCCTGTGGCGTTAATGCTACGACTCGGGGTGCAGGTTATCTTCAGCCGTTTGCATAGAGAATCTTTTCCTCGTAGTTTGGTCTTTGCTTGATGCAAAGTTGGGTTCAGAGAAGAGCTGCGAAACCGAGACGCGAAAGAGGGACGAAGCAGCGAAATACCGGGCGAGAGTCGAGAGAGAAAGAGAGAGAGATAAAAAGAGAGAGAGATACGGGAGCGAAAACTGGTGTGGTTTCTTCCTACGTACCGTACAACTTGTTTGGTCTTTTTGGGCTGTTTATTTATTTAGTTTTTCTCTACCTCCAGTGCGAATTATTTCTTTTCTCGAAATACGAGTATTGCTGTAGCTAAGAATGTTATTCACTGCCACGGTCCACCTACCCCGGCACCCCAGCTTCCATGCAGGATGCAAGTGAGAGGTTAGCATCGTCCCGAGTTTCTGGTAAAATGTATTCCGTGAGCTCCGCATTTTATAACACTGAAGTTTAGGAGCCTTTACGACAAACTAAAGGCGGAATACCGTATACGGAGTATTCCATATCAACTTGAACGAGGAAATGCTATGTTTTCCCTAATCTCCTTTTCATTTGTTTCGACAAAATATTTATCCTTGTAAGAACAGATTCCACGATGCATATCGTATTTTTAACACATTGAAATTTTATTTTAATAAAATCAAACTTAATTTTAGAATGATTCTTTCACCACAGGTTTCGATTTATTTTTATTCTCTACATCACGATTCCAAATCGAGTCAAAAAATCTAAAGTAACTCATGGTTGATCCTTTATTTTTCTGCATGAATTTTGTATGAGGTTGAAAAATTCAGGAACGTCTGTAATACGATTTGACATGGAATGCGCCATACACATATATTATTATATATGTCATGCATCTAGCTGTATTTTGTTTGGAGTTTTGGAATGAACATAAATTATTCGCGCAGCGAGAGAGCCTTATGAATCACGCGTGCTTCCGATGTCGGATATGATCGTTTATTCTGCAACGGAACACGATACCGCTTTTCCGTATATAAACAGCAACGATGATATCTACATATACCCATCCAACAAAATGCGTCAACTTTTTCAGGGAAAGAGAGATACAGAAAAAGCCAAAAAGACGTCCAAGTTTTGCTTTTCGTATACGTTGCAGTGTTTGAGTAAAAGTGTTAGTTCTCGTGAAGTGCCATGAAACGTATTGACGATATTGATATCGGTAAATATGTTACATGGTACAGCTCTTTTTCATTTCCAATTTATTTATTTCATATTGCAAATGCATTTTTGTTTTTTCGATAGTACTACAATATCTTTTCACTTCTTTATTGTTGTTTATATAATATATATATATATATATATATATATATATATATATATATATATATATATATATGTATTTACCTGTATAAGTGTGCACACTAAATATCTTTCTGGTTCCCGTATAAGTGCGGCGATTATTTTGGCATAAGAGTGGCTCTGGTATGCCCGTAACAAGATTGGCTGAAGAATTTTCCATACAGGTGGGTTGGATATATAAGTACGATAATTGCAGAATTTATAAACTTCACATTGAGCAAGTTTCAACCGTAACAAATGTACATGTACATTAGGGTGGCACAAAAAGGCTTTTTTTCACTTTTTTATCCCCTAGAATGTTGATAAAAATAAAAATCCATCTCAAAGATGAGCTCTATAGCTCAAGCTAACAAGTCACTCTTTCAATTTTTATTTTCCATTTATTTAGCATCTGAAAATTTCACTTTTCATTGAAAGTTAAAATACTCGTGAACTACGAAACAATTTTCAAATTCATGCATAGATCCTTGAAGCTGATTCTTCAAATTTTCCAAACCTCTATAAGAAAGCATAGTTGTCATCATCAGAACATTATTAGGGGTGAAAAAAAACTTCTTTTTAACCACCCTAATGAACGTACATACATTCGATGTCTAGAAAATGAAAACCTTGTAATCGATGATTAGTCAAGATAGTTACAACACTTAATTATTTTGCATAGTGAGGGCTTAATGTTTGTACTTACGACGTTACAAGGTGTCTCTGTATGTATACCTTATGCATCTATTTACTGCACGAGTATTCGTATCATTTCCAAACTTGCTCTCCGCCGCTTCATTCTCAAAGGTATGTATGTCCAAGATATTTAGCTGATGAACACTCGAATAAACGATTTTTAAAATGCTACTTTAACCACAGATAGGTTTTAATTAACCGCTACAAGCCTCTCTTGACTCATTCGCACAGGTGTTATCGTAAAGCGTATGTATACATATAATTACACGGAAAATTAGATTATTGTTCGTATATACGTAATCTTAATTCAAATAATGATAATAATCTTAATAACAAGGATGATTAAAAGTGTGAGCGTCAAGTCTACTGCGAACAAGTTCTCTTATTTAACCCCAGTCGAGCGGAAAGCGATATTGCAATTCACGAGTCTGAGAAGTAGATTGACTTTCATTGTCCCGCACGCGATTCGCTATCATGGCTTCCAATATTTTACGTGTTTTATAGAGATTATAGAAATTTCGAAGCCTTTTCCCCGGATCTCAAACCCGTAGACTGGGGTATAAGGTATATATGTGTAAGATGGAAATCAAAACTCTATCTCGAGCAATAAAACAGCGAGGGGTGGACGAAAACACATAAATTGTCGTCTTTGGCAATTTCACTACCTACGGGAATTACCTCTAGCAGTTATTTGCAACGATCTGTTCCTTGACGGCTTTGGAATGCAAAATAAAATGAATGATGATGAGAAAAGAAATGACGATACGTCGGGAACACAGACACGTTTTACGAGTACCGCACTGACGTAGTTTGCTTAGAATTATTATTATTTTCAGTAAAATTACCGAACGTACAAATACAACGTCTACAACGAAAAACGTATTATATGACACATATTCACCCAGCTGAAAATACGTGTTATTTGGAATTTCTGCTTATGCGGTGTGCGGTATTAAAGCCACACGTCAATCATTGGCCGCGATTTTTCTCAAAGTATATACAGTAGTACGTGTATAATTTTCGTTTCCCGCAGAGTCCTTGGCATATGAAAATATAGCGGGACAAATGAAAGTTTGACGAACGTGTAGCAATTTGAGTACGAAAGAAAATTCCTAGCTGTAATATAATAATAGCAAATACAATGGGAAAGAGAAACTTATACACTGAAGCCGGCAATCGATATTATACGTAGAATCCATGGTGCTAGTGAAGATACCCCGTCAAGGCATTTCAGCTCTCGGAACATGACATACCTATACCCAAGTATGAAACAAGTGACAGAATATTGCGAAGCGTACGATCAACATAACTGGATTGTAAAAATGTGGGTAGGATCGGCTGCTCGACCGTCAGCCAAGTGTCGTAAAGAAAGGGAAAAGAAATCGGTCATTCGGGAACGGAGAAAAAGAGCTTTCCCCGACTGTTCCTTCCTTCGCAAACTGTATACGTATACCTGCACGTAAATATTTACCCACCACCTACCCACCTTATACCTAGCCGCGACCAACTCGAAACGGCCGAGGTTCCATATGAAAGGTTTTTCCAAAAGTGATTTTGTATTACCAAACTTTTTAGTGACCAAACTTCTTTTTTTCTTACCTACGCTAGCGGGTGTTAAGCCCTGGTTGGCCTTTGTTCGCGACGAGGTTGCACACCGACGAGTCACGGGGCGAGGCTTGAGGTCGCAAGCTCTCTCGGGTCTACTCTGCAAGCTCTTGAAGCTCCGCTTCCCTCAAAGCGTGCAGCCTCCTTCGTTGGCTTTGAGTCACAGCAGCCGGATCACTTAATAGCTGACGGAGATAAATACTCCGTGGAAGGGATGAGGGATTGGGAAGGAGGGGAGGGTACGGGACCCAGGCACAGATGCAAAACTCGGTCCGGCTCCGTTTCCGTCGATCCAACCTTTTTGCATTGGCAGCTCCATCCATCACAGTCACTCCGCGAGTTTCTTTGTTTTTCAAACTCGAAACTATTAGCCCCCCACCGAGGGTGTGTCTTGGCTTCGAACGGAGGAAAGAAAATGTTGCAAACGACTGTTCCGGCCTGAGGATTGAACTTCATTCGACTTTTTGCTCGCTACTTTTTATTTCCCCACCGCATTTCCATCCAGAGGAGAGAGGGAAAAAAGTAAAGCCCTCTCTCCCTGCTACGCCCCTCCGAAGTCCGATGAACGGTACCGGCGGACCAGCTTCTGATACTTGAACTGCAGTACACGTATAGCCGCGTACAATGCCTTGGCTTTCTTGCAGGCATTGAAAAAGAGAGAAGTGAAATAATAATAGGAAACCCAGTGAGGATTGTTACAATAAGCTGATATCTTAAGACCGGACGAAACTCCGGCAAAATTTATGGCCTGGGGAGCGAAAAAGAATAATGAAAAGTAATGATAAAAAAGAAAGAAAGAGAGCGAGAGAGAGAGAGAGAGAGAGAGAGAGAGAGAGAGAGAAAAGAAAGAAAGAAAGTAAAATAAAAGTTGGTACACGAATCCGTTTCCCAACAATAACACCGCAGGCGTGAAGTTTCAATACGAACGTCCTCCGAGAAGCAGGTGGCGTGTTGAATTAGTTGCTGGAAAACCGCGTGGGAAATTATATCAAACTGTGTGCTTTTCAGGGTGAGCCAGTTATTGAATTTAATAATTGTCATTGCGTAATTTTAGCAGTTAGGTTTGTGCGATATCTGAACCGGTACGTATAATTACATCGAATTTTGATCCCTATTACGGTGCAAAGATTATTCACATCTGAAAAACATCGATTGCAAAAAATTTAATGATCCAAAATTTTATTGTTTTTGTATTAATACGCAGACCGTTGATCAACACGTTTGGTTGAAATTTATAATACGTGCGTCTTTAAATGTGATATTGTCCAATAAACGTAGTGTTCTCGAAACAGGCTTTACATCTATGAACTGCTACTTTTTGGCTTGTCTCGTTTCACCGTAGATCAAAGCCTTGTCGATTCCGGCTCAACCACGAACGACCGAAAGCTCGCGTTCCGGCGAAGGTTTTACCAGCTTTGACACATTGATTTGTATCAAACAAAGGCAAGTTGGATTCTTCGAACTGTGCCAGAAGGGTGGATACCATTGAGTGTTAATAATTAAATATTTTAACATCAACTTCAACATGCATTCCAGCCCACGCCGTTGACGTTCTGAATCATAATTATGTAAAAGAAGACGTTGAACGTTGGGAGTTTCAAAGCTCTCGAAAACGAAGTTTAAAGTAATTGGACAAATTATACCCGCCAGCGGTGTAGAAATATTTATATATTTTGTTTAAACAGTAAACATCCAATTACCATAATTCACTCAACACTGGCGCCGAAGATTGCACCTGCAAGTTTCTCTGCGACCGCGTGAAAAACACCAACTTTATACCTACGTCTACAATGCGCAGAAACTTACAATTGTTTTTGTAAACCGTAAATAACCGCAGATTAATGGACTCGCGACTTAAAATTTAATCTGAATATACCTACATACCAACTTTTTTCACAGCAAGTGAAGGTGATTCGCATCATGTGACACTATAACTGTCAACGCAAATGTTTAATGCAGTTAATGCTTGTGGGTAGGAATTTCTCAAAGTCAAATCTGCACTTATCTGTAGGGTTCGTTGTTAAATTTAACAATAATGTGGTATACTCAACATTGAAATACTTATTATTATATACATCGAATTGAATAAATAATGCATTATGTCCTGCAATGGTACATCACAGATATATCAAGCTTACTTTTTCATCATTCATATTATTTATTTATAGTACTGCCGGTCTTCGTACGTGCGTTAATTGTATTCACTCTCTCGCTTTAACAATTCTGTAGTATATATTACGGTGTTTCAGAAAAAAATAATTAGCGATTTTACACCGTGGCACCCCCTAAAGTTTGCTTAGGTCAAAAGAAAGGTTCTGGCAAACGATGCGTATTCTACGTTATGTGGGACATCACGCTCAGATCATTTTTCAGGTTTATACATTTTCTTAAATTTTCATTTTTTTTATTGCTTACATCAATCATAACATCAATTTACGTTACAAAGAAGATGCACACTTGTAGTATTAAGTTTCCAGTTGATGTTTGAGAAATGTATATTGACGATCATTCATCATTAATTCAATCTCATAATAATAGTTATAATTAAAAATGAACTTTTAATTTAGGAGAATAAGATACCCGGATGACATATTGCTGTGTTATGGCTCGCGATCTTTGGGTCGAATATAAGTGTCAGGAAAGAAATAATAATTGAAGTCCTACAACGTGTTTCTTTAGAAATTAAAAACAATATGAAAAAGAGAAGGACCAAATGCACGCGATCTTCCACATATATAACGTAGAACGGTCATCTTTTGACAGAATCTTTCTCAAGACCAAACTTTTTGGCGGGTGCCACAGTGGAAAATCGCAAATTATTACTTACCGAAACACCCTAATGTATGCCTCATTACATTTTTGATTATCGAAGATTGATCATTTTTATACATACACGCCGCGGGTGTCATATCATTTTTATCGTTATCCATGAAACTGTAAGTTTTAAATGTATAAATTCAGCATTTGATTATATCTCGCTACAAGAATTAAAGCATACGTCGTAACGTTCGGAACAAGGTGGACCATGAAGCGCTAACGTATAATTTGTACTTTTATGAATTGCATGTAGTTGGATAACTTATATACGCGTTCGATTGAATCTTCGGAGCTAAGCACAGAATTCATAGTTTTGGAAACATTAAATAACAAAGATATCGTTACATTTTCAACGGCACTGAAAACTCGCGGGATCTCAATGTCTGTGATTAAATTACACACCTTCGCACATGATCGCTGCCAGATTTTGATAACAAAAAGACACGCGACAGCCCCCGAAACTCATTACGAAAATTAAACGGCAATTAGCAAGTAGGGGTTGGACGCGTTACGGAGCTAGGCGGAATAGCGAAAAGGTACGTACCTAACGATAAGTCATGTCTGCATTTGAAATACGGAGGAGATAACTCACTCTCGGCAAAGGATTCCTAGGAATGCGCCGATTTTGATAACATTTTTAATAAAGTTCAGACACGACCTCTACCAGCTCACGCGTCATTTCCCATTTCCTCTCCTCGCATCCTGCCACACCCACGGCATCCTCTTCCGTTCGTCCCGAGTGCGCGGCTTGAACCTGGATTCTAGGTCATTTGTGTCACCAATCGCTGGTGCGTCGCGCTCTCGTGGAAGACTGAGACTTATCGATGGAGGGCGATAGAAAAATATTGTCCAACCGCTCCCTCCCGAGCCCGGAAGCAATGGGTTCGAAGGCTCCTGAGGATCCGGAAGGTCTCGGCGTCATTCTTCTCTTTCGTTGATTCATATTTGAGCCACCGGGCATGATTTTCTCCGAATACGGTCAATGTAATGCAGCGATAGTTTTTCGGCCTCCGTTTTTTTCCCGGATTCCGGATCGCCTTCCCGGAATATTTTTCGGGGGTGTGAAACGTTTTATTTTCTCAAAACCTTTCGCCGGAAGTTTTATACCCTCGCGCATTCCTACGTAAGCTATACAAACGCTGCAGAGGAACCGGGATTATTTTTACGAATAGCCATGTAGCGTTTGTTTTTTCTCCCGATACTTTCTCTCCCTCCTCTCGCCAACTTGGGTTTATAATAAAGTCGGGTGAATCGGTGCACATTCGAGAAAATTGACGGGCAATAATTCGAGGGACGAAAGAATAAACTTTACACACGGTGATTCTCGCTCCTTTTTTCCTTCTTTCCTTCCTTCCGTCGATTACAATGGTAAAAAAAATATGTGTATTTATTTTTTTCCGATACCGGAAGTAGCGGGCAAAAGAGCGATACTTGGATGAGTGCCATGTGATTTCAACCGTTTGCTGAAGTTGGCGGATTAAAAAATCGTGCTGTAGTGAAATCATTCGTTAAATTGCATACTTGTACTTTATTTGTGATGTTGAAGAATACGAAGTGTAACGAATCGTTCGAAAAGCGAAGCATGCATTGTATTGCGATAACGTTGGTCTAACATCATCAAACACCCGTACAAAGGCACGCCAGACTGCAAGGTGGAACAGAAGGCGTGACTGGCGACATGTGAGCGCGAACGTTATTTCCCTTTCATATTGTTTTCTCAAACCTCTACATTTCCTCTTGGATCCAGTACTTTTATGTAAAAGAAGTGAATTGTATTTTTATTACAACGTTTGATCAACACGAGATGGCGGGCAGGTTTTCAAAGTTAGACAGAACAGAATTCTCCGAACGTAACAACGTTGAAGTTGAACATTTATGAGGAGTAGTCTCAAGACTCTCACTTACATCAACTGTAAGAGCGAATATAAAACGAAGCCATTTTTAGATATTTGATATTTTGAAGCATAAACGGCAGTCCGTTTCTAAAATCTAATAACTTTTGTATTCCAGTGAAAAAACTTATTATTTGTTCTTTTCCAATTATATCAGAGAATTTCAATTGTTCATAGTAGTATTCAGGCTCCCTGAATGTGAATTTGAAGAAACGAAATCCGAAGACAAAAAAATAAGAAAACGGCGGATCCAATAGGACAACTTAAGATAACAGAAGTATTTTGACTTGCTCGACTAAAATGCACACAAAACTTTGTCGAATTTATACGAAAATTACTTTTTGGGATACGATTTCCAGTCGCGTTTACTGATTAAAAATCTGAGTACTTTTTTCGTCGTATACGTAAATCTTATAGATCCCATGCTCCGAATTAAAAAGGTAAATACCATTCGATGTGCAAAGTTTTTTCCCCGCACACCCGCCGATCACGTATAAGGTACCTCTACACCATGTACCGAAACCGAAGTCGGAGAGATCTTGGTACACCTACACAGAAGCTGGGTAAAAGTCGGTCGTCAGAGTAACTTCTCGATGTTATCCGACAGCTACCTTACGTTAGACCCGGTACCATTAGTTATATTATAATGTATCACTCCGTGGATTCGCGGATGCTGAGCAACCGGAACGTGATGAACGATACAGGACGCGGTATAACGTTGAATGAAAATGAAACGTCAGCTGACAGACTTTGCCGTTGAGAGGACAAAGTTATCTCGCATATACAGCTCGTGCGTACCTGTATGCGCGCGTGTGTGCAACGTGTACGTACGTTATATACACCCACCAACCGTTTGGAGATGTGCTTAATACGAAGTGATGTTGTTTCAGACCCATTACAGTCACCGCGCGGTGGCGAAAGGGTGGCAGCTGGGTAATGTACCTGTGCCCGTGCCGCGTGCGATCCGTTGAGTATGCGTGACCGGCATTGTTTCCTGACCAACGGCTTCTTCAAACCGCGGACATGTCCCGATTCAATCTCGGAATCCGGGCATTGCAGTCAGGTACTCACGAAACTGTTGAAATCGTGGATTCGGCTGGACTTTATATTGCACCTAACGCCGTCGCTCGAATCAATCCCCACCCCCGAAAGTTTCTGCTCCTCTTGCTTGTCAATCCGTGCGTAATTGTTTGCGCGTGAAATTCGTTGAACAAGTTTACCGCCGCACCGCTACAGCGGCAGCAGCGGCATTGTAACTAGAGCGTGATATCAATCAAGTTATATAATTACGTGTATTATACTTAGAGCGTGGGCTCTTTCACAGGCACATGCACGCAAACACATATACGTCTACTGCAGTACTGTAGAAAATTGCTAATATGTCACCCGCACGTCCCATCACTCGAGTAATGGAACTTTCTCGTATACGATACAGGTGCAGTTTGTCACCATGAGAGAATTAAATCAGGCGAGACGCATCTGAGAGCTCGATCTTCGCTGAGCCACCCTGTATGGACCGAATTTAGAGCCTGCCCGATTATTGTTAGCCAACGTCGACGAAGAGTCGCGGAGCTTACGGTACGACATGAAGTTATTGTAAAGAACATTGACGCACGTTTTTCGCGCGAGCTGTCAGTTCGAATCATAGGTCAGACGGCGGCTGAAAATTTGCTGAATAATCTAACCCATTAGCCGAGATCCTGCAGCAGCTGGATACGGAGGAGGAGAATCAGCAGCAGCAGCAGAAGCAAAGAGTAAGAGGTATACGGCACTTAATCCTGTCCAGGAGCAACAGAATCCGACGAGTATTATCCATGACGAATGACGTTGAAAAATAAAACTCTACACCCGTTCATTCATCGCGTCCCATTATGCTCTCGATGGTATATCGTTGACCCAATTGTTATACAATGAAATTCTTTCCCTCTCCTCCTCCACCTCGACTCTCTTTCGCTTCTCCTCTCGCCGCGAGTTTCTTCGGCGCCTTACTTATTATTCTACCGAATCATTTCAGTTCGGTATTCTCCAATCGTTAATCATGAGCCACGTGCCGGCGTTACCTCTTTCCACTTCCTTTCCTCGAGCTTCGAACTGAGCGAAAAATATGGCCACCGTGATGACGTCGGCGATTCAAGTGGCTCTTCATTCTCGCGGTGAAAATACTGCTGCACGTTGCTGCAGCCATTATTGCAGCCGCACCCTCGTTATAGGGCCAGTTTGCAGTTGTTATCGATGGATCCGTTGCCTGTGGCAGGCTGGCTCGCGCTGATCGCGAATGTCAAAAATTACGGCTCGTTCGAGCTCCGCCTTAGTGACAGTTTCAATTGGAAATCAATTTGATGCACCGCCGATTTACATATTACACAGGCGTACGTTTGCGATGTCAATTTGCTTTTCACACGGTTAGCTGCTGTCACCCACGTCCCAATGGAGTCGCCGTTCGACCGGATGCAAACGGTCATTTACTGTATTTCAGCTTTCGTTACACACCGCCTAATCGATATTTTTCAACTCTTTACGGATGGACCACGGAATCGTATGCGTGTGCGTGTTTTTTTCTCCAGCAGAGAAATCACACTTTTCCGAATATTTCGTCGTTTTTAACATATATTTTGAAGTGCTTTACATATTATATTATATTGTACCGTACTTTTTTAAAATAAATATTATTCCGATATCATTCTTGTCATTTATTTATTCTCCATTCGTGCCCGATCAACCGATCAGTTTCACAATTTTCAGAAACTCATCGAAACTGTTGATATTTCCTCGCATAATCAAGTAAGCTAATTTGTAAGCCGATTTCAACTTGTCGTAAATTATTATACATAAATATATCATTTCGAAATGTTAATTTGTTGAAAATTTTGATTGTTTGAATGTTACTAGAGCGTAAACGTATTTGAAATATCATTTATATGACATCATCAAAAATTGCGTTTGTATTATGCATACGAGTATAATCTATTCGTGTCTAACCGTTTCGATGAACGGATCGTTTTATCAACGGAAATGGTAAAAGCAGGAAAATAAAAAAAGGTGAACTAAACGTCGAAAACGATTAGAATCGGATATTTTTCCCGATTGATACTCAACGGGTTAAATCACATCTGTGACTTAAGAAAATATTCAATCAATGCAGAGCGGAAGAGATTGAAGCGCTTCGGACTCTGCGTTCTTCAGTGGTTCATTAACAGCAATCTAGTTCTTCTATACATTAATCCGTATACCGTATGTACATAATATATTCGTTAACGGGATTAACTAAACTTACCGGTTAAGGTTTAATAATATTGACAGGGAAGCATGCGTGTATCGGTAATAACCTATATCTTACAGCTACTAAAAACTACGTACGACAATCGTGGTAGTGTTAGCTTTAACCATGTGAGCAAGAGGGCCTTACACTTTTCTCTCTCTACACGTATACCTATGTATGTATATATATATATATATATATATATATATATATATATATATATATACACACACGCACGCATACCTTCATGCATGTATACAAATACATGCGTTTAGCAGGTTAAGCGTATAAATATACAGATATCGGTATACATATACGCTCTTACATATTTAAATATACATGTTCATATGTATATATATATTGTATAATATATTATATCGACGTGTGACGAATGAAACTAACCCTTATTACAGTGATTTTGTGTTTCGTGTTTTAATAAAAATTCGTTAATAAGTGTGTATATCATATAGATATATTCAACGGCGCGACAAGTCCCGCATTTATATATGTATATAATACACGGATTATATATGTATACATATTTATATCGATGCCCTGTATGTATAATATACGTTACTTAACTACGAGCAATAATATACCCTTTAAATCCTACATACCGATAAGGTATTTCGAGCACAAGGTTCAATCGCCAAATTCACAGTAGACTTACCGCGATCGTATCGCGGTAAACAGCTAGTTAGGTATATCTATAACGGGGGGTTGGAGCACTCGCCCCTCTGCCCCGGGACGATAGATTCGACCGTTCCAGCGCGAGGCGAAGTGGAGGCAGGTGGATAGCGCGGAGGATACCTGCAGGTAGGTAGATACGCGCAATTCCGAGCGGAAGTCACGAGTCCGCGTAGTTGCACACCGCGGTACGCCACTTGATTTAAACATGCCGGTAGGGAGTTGCCATCGGGTATTCCTAAATCAGCTTCGGCTGGTATTCGCATACAAAACGACTCCGTTTTACCTTCCTTAGCGGTGCAGCGCCGACGAAGAGAGCTCGCGCGATACAGCGAAGATAACTCGACACCCTGGCGCAAAGTGCACCGCGTCGTCGCCTAATTGCGTGGCTGACGTCAAGTTTCTTGTGCGGATCATGCCGCGGCGTCGGATTTCCGCGGTACCGCAACGCACACCGGGGGTAACCCGAGTTACCCTCAACTCCAACCGCGGTGCATTCTGTTGCTGCTCCGGGTGTGCAGGTGCTTCCAGTTTGCGGGTGGGTGTAACGTGCAGATGCGCTTTAGGTACTCTTCGCGATAGTTGTCTACATGTAACTCCTTGCAAGAACAGCAGCACGAACTTGAGCGCGAGTCGTACATCCCGGTGTACGTACGAGCAGACTTCCTGCCGCTCGAAGGTAACGTTTCGTACCGTATCGGTTTCATACACGGCGTAGGTTTATACGTATAATACCTTGGTAACTCGTTTGACGGTTGCCTCAATCTTCCTCAACCTCGGCTACCATTACCATATTCATTACCATTATTACCTCCGCGGCGCCGCGTTGTCACGCCTGCAGATTTACGTGTCCGATGTGGCGAATAAAAAGTCCCGATTTAACGCGGCGGCCATATTAATGCTGTCGGTTCGACGAGCAAGCTCTGTCTGGCACGATGGTGAAATTTTTTATTTATTTTTTTCCTACTCTAGGTGTTGAAAATTGAGATTTTTCTCGACGGTGTAAAATGTATGTAGGAAATTTTCTCGGTATCAACGGTCATGAAAAGAAATAACGTATGAATTGCCGTTTCGGTCCTAATGGGAGGGGCTCTCCGCAAAAATTCAGTTACGTGAAACCGGCACCAGTGCCAAAAGTTAGGAAAACACATCGGGAGGCAAAGAAAGTCAAAGTGAACGACGAGTCGTCGTCAGGTTTGTTGAGAGAGAAAAATTTATTTGTCTGGTTCTTTAGGGATCATTCGATTAGAACGTGAAATACTTTTTCTGACCGTTGGCACCGAGAAAACTTCCTACATACCTATTATACCCATACATGTGTAATAACATGCAACCTCTTTTGGCGATTTCACTTGATTCTCAAATTAAACCGATGTTCGCGGGATATTCTAATTGCCGACGGATTTACCTTTGTCGCAATTCGCGTGATCGTCTTCCCCGGAGACCCTTTCGTACTTTGAGCGAAATTGTTGGGCGGTAAAATTTCCTTGCCATGGAAATCGCTGATTATACCACGATCCTTCGAGGCTGAATTCCCTTTGACTTCATCACCTGATCCTCCCTGAACCTTACGCTCGAAATACCCGGCTCGCCGTACCGCGTGCGCTGCGTTACGCCGCGAACATAACACGTAATACGCTGTACGTAGCGCCGCGTCACGCAATAACCGAGACTCAATACCTGCCATATATTAACAATAATAACAAATGGAACATACAAAAATTTCAAATTTCTGATACGCGAATCGCACATATCCTCTTAACCCTTTAAATATATATAAACCAATATAAAAAACCACATAAATTTATATCGTTCAACAATATATATCCCCCCCAACCGCCCCTCTCTCTGACTAGTTACTGCGGTTTCGCTTCACCGACGCAACGGCGTTGGCAATTGCCGCACTGACTGCGGCATAGGCGACGATTATAAATCTACAGCGACTATCTCAGCAGCGGATGAAGGAGCCCGAGGCAGAGTGCCGTGAGTGACGTCGTCGCGACGGCGGGACAACCATTTTCCGAAGTAACTGCAACAGATCAATAATCAAAGTTTAGCCCCGCAAGCACATCGGATAGGTTTACATGCAGATTAGATGGTACAGAGGTTGCGGTTGCGGGAACGAGGCGTTAACGTATAAGTGCAACCATATTCTCCGTACGGTCCTCGACTATAGATATAGGCGATGCGCTCGAAAATCTTGCCGAAGGCTGGCTAATGCATGTTAAATTACCTTTAGCGATAGGCGTGCCTGGCCGTAGGTAAAGGGCACGGCCGGCATAGCAGGGCTTGCACTAAACGGAATTGGCGCCGGCCGCGAGAAGCATTAATGCGTTAATGCCTTGCTAACCGCGAATAACACGAGCCAACTTAGAAACCGCACAACGACATGATACCAACGGACTGTTTAAACTTTCTGACGTGTAATCGAATTTCCAATTAAATGGTCGCGGCCCGGCTCGCGTGTTTATTGAATAAGACGCAATTAGCCGGGATTCGCCAGACAGGTTACTCTGCTCAATTTGCGAAAGAGGGAGGGTGAGAGGGAGAGAGAATGAGAGAAGGATGCGGCGTCTCGGCTTCAGGGTCCGCGACCCGGACTACAGGCAAACCGAAGAGACGCGGCTGAGCTTGCGGTGTACGTTTGCGTTAATGCGCAAGTTCTAATTACTTTATTAGTTCAAAGGGAAGAAACGAAATTGATCCTTACAAGCAGCCGCGCTCAGGTCCTTCCGAAAGCTTTCTACAATATATGTATAAACCGTGCGACACGCTACGGGGACCACGGATGGCGTTTCTTTGAGGAGCATGTTTCACCTGGGATTCAATTCAACCCGGCAACACTCTCATTTCGAAAGTGTAGAGAACGCGGGGAACGTATGAAGACGCAGATGCAGGGCATTCCAACTTTGACTCGTATGCGGGAATCTCGAGGATCCTGCAGCACGCAGTCGACATCTTCTTTGAGACGCAATGCTCGCGGTACGATGAAATCCCGCAAAGTTGAGACGTGACGGCGTCTCGATGTCATTGAATTTCGTAAAACTTGAGTTAGGATCGGTTAATTTATAAGACAATCACCTAGGACTGCACACACGCCGTATGCCTACAATGTGCGATGCGTGTAAAACTTATAATACGTCGGTCTATGCAGCACGTTATAGGTACGCGGCAATTGCAGCAATTGCCGGAAATTGGAATTTCGCCAGAGTTGCTATGCAAATGATTATATGGTATGTGGCTGCAGCGACCCCCGCGTTTCCTGCTCGCCCACCGAGCGACACAATTTCACTCAAAGATCACGTAAACTTGGTTTGAATATGAATAAGACCTCGAATAAGACTTCGAAGGTGCAGTTGGGCTGAGCTAAACATCCGCCGGGGGCTAACTTCGCTCCCATCCTTGTGGCAAGCGATGTGATTAGTACTGAAAATAATCAAATAGTACTTCAAACACGGTCCACGGTGGCCAGGTAAATATGACTCATCGGAATCAACGCGTCCCCTTCACGAGATTCCGCGTATAAATAAACACATTCAAGTATTACAAGATGATACTTGTTACGGTTATACATTGTACATTATACGTACAGGATTATGGGAATTTTGGGGAAGTAAAGAATCGCGGAAATAATTTCAACAAGGCGATAACAAGCGCCTTGCTCCCCCCGTACAGAAATACGAAATGATATTTTTGCATTCTGGGGTCAAAGAGACTTGCGGAATTAGATTAAAATATAATTCCGATAATTTGAAACTGAGGTAATGACATGTATCTTACAACTTAAACGTACCTGCACGACTGTTATACTGAGCATGAATTTCATTCGTAAAAAATCGTATACCATACGTAATACCTTATAGAATAATTTATCGCGTAACGTGATTTCCCTTAATCGTTAAATCGTCGCGTCCTATTATCATTAAAGAGCTGTAACATTAAATAACAACGAGGACACTCCTCAATAGTTTTTCCAAGCAACGGTGTAGATCATTTTAATGTCCTGAAGGAAGTGATCAACTTGAGAGGTCAGGTCTATTTTAGTGTTGGGAGACTGAACCTCGCTGGACAAGCACGACATTAAGTAATTAAGACGATCGATCGGTAGGAAGCATGACCTGATGACTTTGTCAAAGGGATAGAAGGGTTAAGTGAAGCTTCGTTGGGTTGACTTTGAGTAATTTCGGAGACGCGATCGAGGCGATAGAGCTGGTGAATCGTGCGCGGCTTGAGCCTGCGATCCTCACATCAAGTAGTTCGAGTTCTCGGAAACAAGTCCTCGAGAGAGCGTGGAAACGACTTGAAACATGTCGCGGGCATTATCCTAATTGTCCCTCTCGTAACTAGATTAAGAATTACGCCGAGGTAACGACGACGGGGGGATTGCGAAATGAGCTTTTCCCTGATCAGGCTTTTTCAGCAAGGTCACGGAAAACGCTGAAAAGGTTTCTGGACCGGCATGGCTGCGCCGCGAGCAAAGCGAATTAAATTGGAGTGCGTGATGGCGAGGATTTTGTTGATGGGAAGGAGCGACCTCTTTTCACCGTCACCCTCTTCGGTAACCAGTAACCTGGATTATCGCCCGGTGTGTAGGGGGAACTTTGCACCGAAGCTCAGCAGGGAAGGGTAGTTCAAGGACTGCTGCAGCCTGCAGGAACTACCTCAAAACTCATCGTCACTCAGTCAACAAAACACTCACCGGTCCAGACTCTTGGAGTCTGTGCTTGCGCCACATGCTTATGATTCGCATATCCCGCAAGGAATTCGATGGAAATCGTGTCACGCTTTGTAGGTACAAGCCTCGGCGTGATCCAACAAGTAGAAGGATCTTCAAATAATGGCGATTTCCGATTCGACATACACGCCTATGTATGTACATAGGGACGCATCGGCAGACGTTGTCTCGTGAGTTGAAAGCGAATATATTTGAATTTTCAATCTTGACTAACTTAAGGAGGTACCCTGGTCGATTTCGACACTGACCTATATATCTTCCAATATCCACGTCTACGTATCTCAAACGCGAAAGAGGGCTCAACGGCCCCGTGCTATACACGATTCTGAAGAAAAACACTCCAACGAATTTTCATTTGACGCAGAAATAATGAAATGGCACGAATTATACGAAACCGCAATAGTAAATTCGTAGAATTCGTGCAATTTCTTTAATTCTGCGTCGAATGAAAATGTGTTGGGAGTGATTTTGTTCAGAATTATGTATAAAATGGGGCTGTTGAGCCCTTTTTCGCGTTTGAGATACGTGGACTTCGATATTTAGAGATATATACGATCACGTCAAAAATCGGAATACCGCACGCGAGTTTGCGTCGTTAGAAATATTTTGTCAATCGTGGTATTCGAAATACCACGTGCATCATTAACGAGATGTCATCTGTTATGAAAACGTAAATCTTAACTTTAACTGGATGTTTTCCTTATTTTTACAGAACACGTGAGTAAAATCGAATTCTATTCGATTTCATAAAATATTAAACTAATATTTTAACTTCCTTTAAATTGCACAACAGTTTTCTTCGGGAAAATATCAACTCGCTCACTTCGGTTGACAAAGTCACTTGTCAAACGAACCATGCAGATCTAATTACGCTCTTTAACTGTAATCCTGATTTCGCAAGACAGGTAATTTTATTAAAAAAAAAAGAAAAAAATGAGCTTCAGAGTACTGAAAAAAGTTTCCTGTATTCTCCATCAGTTTGTTAATTATGCTACTCTATTGTTATAACACACTTGAAACAAGAAGAAACTTTGATGGTAACCGAGCACATGTTTTACGGTACAGAGTAAAAAGAAATTACTAATTTGGCACTAGTACGTTGCATGTTCTATTCCTAAAATTGAACAGCACAGACACAGCGTGAACATATGTGAATAAATTGTCTCGCACAATATCATCTTCCATAATCGTACAAAGAATGCAAATTTCGCCGGGCATAGAAGGCAATACGCGTATACGATATGCATAATATTGTATAACGCGGATGGTATTCACAGGGACGGGTCATCGCACTTGCCGCTTTAATTTGTCGCATAAATCAGCAATGTAAGGGTTCCTTTGATGAGTTATAACCGTGTACATAGAGTTTTACGCGACGCACAGAGGCACGTTCTGCGCAATATATGCAACACTGACGTGCCCGTGCCGTGTGTGGAAATTATATGGGTACCTATGTATGCATACTTCCGAGCCCTACCACCACGTCAAACGGCCTGCAGGCTGCGGGTTAATAAACGAACCAGTAGGCCGAGATGGAGGCGAGGAATTGAGTGGGTGCGCGTATAAAAAACTCTGAATGTTAATTAGCGCCAGAGCCTGTCTTTGCCACGGAGAGAGTTTATCTTTATCTCTAATTCATCCCTCTCCTCTCGACGCTACAGCTTCCTTTTCTACCCGAATCTATGATCTGCCGCTGCATCTGCATGGCATTCACGTCGCACATTATGCTCAACCGAAGAGCTTATTCGCGTATCAGTTCACCCCTCGATGACTTTTCAGCTTCTGTTCGGATTTTCTCGTTTTCGAGAAGTTTATACCCGCTACTAGTACCTCAGCCGTTTATTCACGTTGCGTTCATCAGAGGATAAAATGCTCCAATTACTTCAATTATCTTTCTGCCCGTCTGCGAAATGACTGAATTTCACCAGTCACGCGAAACAGAGGTTTTCATAGTCGTCGTGATGTTTCGGGCCAAGAACAATTAAAAATAAGATCAGGCCTACAATTTGAACGGCAAAAATGATCAAACGCCCGATAATCATTGATCAATACAATTATTTTTCGCTAGAAAGGAATACTGTAAGAATATTCATTCCGCAAGTAATTTTGTGGTGAACAGAATCCACGGATGAGCCAACGAACGTTGACTCTTGTAGCAATAAAAAAAAAAAATACTCAAGAAACATTACACGAACAAATGCCAGTCTCGTATTAAAAATTCTGTCGTCATAATTATATCATGTTCCGTTCAATGTTTCACACCGGACGGTCCGCCATTTTGGAAACGAGTATAGCTGCAGTGACACGCCGGTCGTTGCGACGTTTCAGCGTTAAAAAGTATAGAGGGTGAAAAAGAAACGCAAATAATAATTAGACGGGGGTTAGAATCGCGGAGTTGCGAGTAACGCGCTAATTATAAAGGATCGTGTGTTTACCTCTCTCGGGGATCGGCTCCCGCTGTCCTGGGCCGAGCTGCACTTCGCTCATCGACGTGTATACGGCCGGAATCTCAGCCAAGCATCGCAGGTTCAATTGACCGTTGACATAATGAGACGGAAGCAGTTTGAGGACCAGGCTTAGCTCGCTCCCTAAAAGCCCGGGGCTCGTGCCGAGATGCTGATGGCCATCGAAGTTCGAGTCGAACTTGCGCTGCTTCACGTTGGCTTGACCGACCTGCCGGATAAGTAAATATAAAGTGGAGATTAGCGGGCGGTGCAGAGGATATGCAAATCTTGTTATGAAAACTTCATTATACCTGATGGTATGCGCGAGTAGCCCTGGACAATTATATGAAGTACGCGAATTTGAATAAAGCCACGTTGCTGAGGAGAAAAAAAAAAAAAAAAAAAAGTGAAGCTCTATTAAAACCGAATCAACTTTCCCGCGCGGTCTCAAACTTTTACGCCAAATTGCACACTTTACATTTCTTATTCTATTTTTACATGTATATCTACCGGTCCTCCCCCCCCCCCCCCCCCACCCCCCACCCCTCGCTCTCTATCCTTCATTATTTTTAATACCGAGAAAAATGAGACGGGAAGATACGATGTGTTTTTTAATTGTGTCCAAAATTATGTATGCCTGATTTAGGCAGAAGCTTTTTTTCTGTTATTGAATTTCTCTCGTCGGATTAATACGTCGAACGCGTAAGGATAATTAAAAGTTTTAATTGATTCGCCAATTTGACGAATAATTAGAATTTAAATAATCTTTTCTGGAATGCATAATTTTTCGTACACAACAACCCACACACTCACACTTCAGCGGTGAATATAAATCGTCGGATTTTCACGGGGATCAAATCTTATTTTCATTGTTTAAAAAGTGAACATACAACAGGGGCATTAACAATTCCCCTGGTCCACCTCGTTTCTCTCTCTCTCTCTCCCTCTCTCTCTCTCTCTGCGTGTGTGTATCACGAGTGCGTGAAGTGCTCAACGTATTTTGAATGGGTTCACATCCTATAAATACCAAATGTTCTCGGGAGCAGAGAGCGAGCACCGGAGGTGGGTAACAGCTGTTTTACAAGCCACCCCATAAAATAATTCCGCAAGGTATGGTAATGTATCTCGCGAGGTGAAAGGTGAAAGTAATTTCTGATAAGAAGACTAAGATGTGTTCCCCATTGCTATGCCGACTGGTTTACAATTACAAACTGGTCTTGATCTCGTTTCTCGCACCAGAGTTGAGGCTCCGAATTTCCTTCAGCCTCCGCAAGCGTCGAGACGGATTAATCCAAAGTTGTGGAAACGTTCGTAAGGTGTATCGGAGTTTTTTATACCTGCGTATCAAATGACACGTGAAGTAATGTAATTTCCCGACGTTTCTTCCGACAATTGTATCGAGAACGAGAGTCACGTGAGCGATATTCAAATAAAGTAATATGAGAAAAGCGAGGAATAATATCGGCGGTAGCGCGTGCTATGTACCCATATTTGAGTTCGATATGAGGGAATCGGTGCGGTGAAATTCAACGTCCCTTCAACACCTTGAGAACCAGTCAAGCCATATGGCGTCACAATTTGAATAATTTTTGCTATACTGATCCGATATGTTCTCGTGCCAATATCGGGATTCTGGCTGTGCAATTTATAATTCTGGAACTTGAATTTCATGCCCTTCTTTCACCTTCCGCATTGAAAATACATTGTGCAGCGATTACGAACTAATGACAAAGATTAGAAATACCACACAAAATGTATGAACTTCGGTAGAGAGTGTGATAGCGGTGATTCGAATCGAAACCGTAGAAGGGTGATTAAAAATTGGTACGATTATGTACAAAGATCGATTTTGTTTCGTTCAAAGCAAAACCCATCATCGTCCCGCCGTCGAACGAATAGCCATTCGTTTCAGTTCATTTTTATCGCAAAATCACTTTTTCCTGCGGGCGTGTAGATAAAGAGAAAAGGGGATCGCTGTTTGGGCGCCGGTCTCTGGGTGAAAATTTTTTGAAATTGAAATCGAAACGTACCAGCTAGAGTCGCGGACAAAGTGTTAAATTGACTCCATTCCGAGTCAGTGATCAACTAACGATGCTTTAATGTTGATTAGCATTAGCGTTAATTGAGTGTCTCGGGTGCTGCGTTCAAAGAGATGATTAATCAGGGAAGCGACGGGGAAGCAGGGCGTTTTACGTTATTGGGATGTCTATGCTGATACTGTTATCAAGGGTTACAAAGCTGCGTGAATACCCGTCGTTCGAATTAACTATAATACAGTATAAATATACATATAGTAGCCTAGCTTTGGCTAGAATTGCCGGTAAAAGGGTTGCACGAACGGTTGTAAAATTTCACCGTGGTCGATGCAGAAGAGTAACTTTCTCGCGCCCGAAGCGCTCGAGCGTTTGATCAAACCGTGAGTATATAATACATTATATACATATATACGTATGTATAACGCGTTGGAAACATTAACCTGAAACGTGCAGAAGGCTGTGCGATAATACGAATGAAATATTTATCAGGGAAGGAGAGGAGAGCGGGTGGAAGTAAAACAAAGCCCGTGCCTCCGCGGCAGGACCGCTTTTTTATAGGGGATGAGACGGGATAAATATCGCCGGGTTTATTTTACGCCGCAGGAATATCGCGCGTTGTAGAGAGACGCGTTCCTGTTATTGACATCCGCGTTTTATATGAAGGTGCACACCGGAAAGTAGGTGGTTCGCGTACGTCGGACCGCGCACGCAGCCGCGAATGCCGGTATCTTTAGTTTATAGGCAATCCGATCATATATTCCATGAAATTTTAACTTTCGTTTCGCTTTGCGCTGCGGCAGCCTCGCCTCGCGTCCGCCCTGGAGGTCCAACGTGCAGTTTACACTGAAATTATAGCACTTGCCAAGCTCTGTCCGGCGGTTATATTTTCTCCCCCCTCTCCGCCGAGAATCCAGGATTGCACAAATCCTAAAATATAACAGACCTCGGCGTTATCCTGCATATCCCGCGTTATCATACATACGGCTGCCTGCGTGCGTCCTCCAGTTTGCTGTTTGCGGGTGCCGTACTGCAGCATCCTCGGGGGTGGACGGAGGGTGGAGGGTGGCTAGCCTGATGCACACCTAGCATTACGCGGATGCAGGTCTATGGACCACGGGGGAGGAGGGCGTGATTTATTCCCTGTGGAAAGAGAACGCGCGTCCGCTTTTACACCGTCGTCGTCGAGAGTTACCTCTACCCCCCAGAGCTTTGTATGCATCGAACGACGCGTCGAGTTGTAATGTTGAACAATTTAACCCTCCGGCATTACAGCGCGAATACTTTCTCATTACTTCGAGCGGATTCTGGAGCTCTATATTTTCATAAGGCAACGTGAAAGAAAATTAGTACAAAAAAAAAAAGAGTAACACAGTTACGGATTGAGAGCCAGGTATACGCGTATACATGTACGTATGCGTATATATAACCATTTGAATTAAGGTATAAGGTTAAGGCGGAGAAAACGGGCCGCCCGCTGTAATGGACTTGGAATTTCAATTGGGGTCGCAGAATTGACGCCTTTTCCGGAGCCTCTCGTGTGCGAATATGAACTTTTTTTTTATCATTTTTATTCCTAAATTGTTTCTTTTTTTGGTTTATCAATTTTTTCTTTCGGTCTGTCCTCACGTCGTCGGTACGTTTTTCGTTTTTTTTTTCATCTCTTTTCTTTTTTGTGCTACTTGAAATAAATATACCGCCGGGAGGAGCGACGCTGTTATTTTCACAAGAAACGCGCACGTATTTGCTTTGAGTCTGCATATTAGGATACGAGGATACAACGACGTCTTTGACGCACCATCCAATTCACATGCTGCAACATGTAAAAATCTTTCTCCACACTTCTTTATCGCTGAAATTCTTAATTATTTTTTATTCTGCCTCTGCGGATTCTTTTCCCCGTTTCATTTTATCATTCATCACTTTCTGCGAATTCATACATATTACAGCCAAGATTTTGTCGCATTATAATAATCGGATTCATTTTTTGCTTTAAAACGTAAACTTGCAAGAAGATGCGTCCGAGATACACAAGTCTCGATATTTTATCAATGCAATCCGAACGTACATTCATATCGTTGCTTTCTGTATTCACGTTTTCCTCTTCCCGAGAAATTGGTCTCGATTTATGGACCTGAAATGTTGCAAGAAACCATTCTGTCATTTTTCAGGAAATTTTATGTCTCGAACGCAGTCACGCGGGATGCGTCAGTGATTAGCAATGAATTATTTGGGATTTATTTCACTGGATTCAAGAGCACAGTTGTATTATCGATGTTATCACAACGGTACTCGAAAATTTGATAATCGTGGAAAAATTGGAGCCTGTGAAACGTAACCTTTACCTCAGATTACACGTTTCGTTGAAACTGCGAAATGAATCGCGTTCTCGAAAAATACACAACGCTCATCTCGTAAATTAATAAGTACGGAAACGCATTAGGCCAATATTGAATATAACAATGACGAATCGGGTATATGCTCTCGATTATAACAGAGTACACTCGAAGGAGGAGCATCAGTTACAGTTAAGGTTGAATTACAGAGGATTTATTCCGATCGAGATAGCGTGCGGTTCTCCTCGCGGTGATTTCCGAAGGCGGTAGGTAGGTAGATAGGTATAACACCTATTCGCCGAGGGAAGAGGAGCAGGCGGTGGATAAGTTTCGGTGCTACGGCGGGCGAAGGTGTAAGGTATACGTTAGGTATATGGCGGATGAGTCGAGGGTGTTGGATGGATAAAAAGGAGGGAAAGGGCGAGGGATGCGTATCCCCGGCCGATACGAAAACCTCTGCGTCGATCTCGCGTCAAGTCGTCCGGGAGAGAGGCAGGTAATCGTTTTGGCAGTGTTCATAAATTCCACGCTCTGTTGGCTATCAATAAGCATTGTTTTGCCACTTTGGGGGTCGTAAAATGGATCGGCGTAACGCGTTGCGGGCCTAATGAAGATTAATACGCGGTGCCTGCACACACGCGCGCTCCCACATGCACCGAATCTATCCTGAAATATGGCGTTCCGGTGATTCGGTATAAAAATTACAAATTGGCACCTCCGCGGTACCCGGTCGGAATGGGAATGAAGTGGTTTCGAGTTGGCGGTGTAACGGAATTGCGGGAAATTGAATCGGGCCGCGCGATTAATCATCTTCAGAGTCGTTAGTGGCACGCGAAGACTATCAACGTTACAAAGTGGAAAAATCCTCGAACGCGGCGGCAAGAAGGGCGAACTATTCACTCTCTCGCGCTCGGCACCCGGGACCATCTCGCTTTTTTCGGTTATCAAGCTTGTATGAGTATTTTTCAACGTCATTTTACCCACCGTCCCACCGCGTTTTTTGTTGCCCTGCGAAATTTCAGCTCTCATATACACGCACGATTTACGTCATGTGAAAGGCTCAGTCAACCCTTTCCGCGCCGTTTGAGAGGAGAATAAATCTCTCCGGGACGACGAGATGTGCCTACGGGTTCATCTGTGCACACACCGACCGGCTAATTCATTATTAATATTTACACATGCGGCTAGGAAGCTCTCGTTCTCCGCGGCGCTTTCCACGCTTAGTATCAATTTGTATTCGTGGTTTTTAAATACCTCCGAGTGCAGCCGCTGCACCGAGCGAATGCATTCAGGGCGCGAGTGGGTGGTTGGGTACCTACTTCGAATGGTTATATCCGAGCGGCGATGCATTCGTGATACGGACGACGAGAGTTTGTATATTTTCCTAAAACAACGAGACCTCGGCTCGGATGAAATTCCGGTTCTCCTGCACTTGCACGCACTGAAATCATTCTAGGTACTCCGTAAGTCCAACAAACTACGGGATTTCCGTTACGCTTCCCCGAAACAGTACGGCTAATGACATATGGAAGCTTGTTTAATCGAATCTGAGAATTAGGCAGCGCTTTTCAAGCCCTTCCGAGACACCTCTTTGATCTCCCGGAATTCGATCTAGCTTCGTTTGCGTTCAGGACTTGCGCGAGACGAAGACTTTTCGTCAATTTTTTTCTCCTTGGATATCATATCGACCCGCGTTATAAACAGACGACCGTAATCATTACACGATTCATCCAACATTACTTTACATGCTTTGAACTGCGTGTTAATGAATTTTTCTTTCCCCCTTATTGTTAGATACGTTTTCACGACAGTAAAAACGTCACCGCTATTTTCCTTCGAACACGGAAGTTTCAGTTCAGTTTATACAGTGCATTCAATCATTTTGGCGGATTTTTAAGTGGATTTCGCTCGATTCTCCATTTACCCGTATTTCCACTTCTTTCTACATTCTTTTAGTTATTCCAGTACACGTATTATCTGCTGCGGGCCATTATTTTGCCTTTAGATATTTGAACAATGTGGGGCGAACTCTCTACGTACCTACGAGTTCCGGTAATTTCATTCGAGGATCGATTTCACGAATCAATTATTACCATCGTACAATTCATCATTAAAAATAACAATTCAAACTATACATGGATTTCCCACTCGTGCCTTGAATTCGTATCAGTTTCTTCTTAAGGGCGATATTACAGGTATACGTTTCAGAATCGCTGACGCGTTGACAATAAGTTGTTTTCCGACTGCAGCAAGGCGCAGAGAGACTATCGGATCAGCTCAGAGGGTAGGGAAGTAGATAATTTCTCGAGAAGTTCCGTACTTAAGCTGCGGTGGAAAGCTGTTCTTTATTCTTTGTACGTACGTTGTCCGATGTTGTGGTGGAATAGTTGTTCCTATTCACGCTTCTATTACCAACAACGACGCGTACAAAGTCAAGTTCTCCCGTCGAGGGGCGGGATAATTGGTACCAAGAGTATTGCCAACTTGTAACGTGGCAATTTCGCCGGGAACTGGCAACTTCTCGTCGTCCTAGATTGAAGTGGATACACCTGATTTCAGACAACGCTTCACGGAGCTTTGTCCGGGCCTGCCGAATTAATTATATTCAAGCATTCGCTGTACGTGTTATTCGCCGATTCTTCCAGTCCGCGCACATAGATGCAAAAGTCGATAGATAGCTGCCGCTTCTTGAAATCGTCATGACCAAGTCTACTCAAGCTATACGCTTCGCTATTCAAGCACCTCGATAATCGCGCCCGAGATTTCAAGATCAGATAATATAATTCATTCACTCTGGAGAAATGAAGCTTTTATGGGTACTGAAACAGTAATTTACTTCTGTTCTTTACGTACCGTTAATCTAGTATCTGGATTAAGAGCCTAGATATACGTACCTCTGAACTTTCATTGAGGTGAAATATATATTATTATCCTCGGAAACGTCTTGGAAAAGTTATTCAGTTTTCGTTGAAATTGCGGCTTTGATTATTCACCCCCCTTAACTTTGCGATTCTCTCTCAATTGCTCTGGATAATTATCGCCGTAAATGTCGCGCCAGTCGACAAATTCCTCAGCGACGTGAAAATAGGCAACAAAAACGACCCGTAAAATGACCGTAAAATATCGCGATGGCCTGGAATATATCTTTCTCCGTTGGTCACGAGCTGTTTGGCGAAAGGTCGAAACGCCGCGGGGCTTCAGCCACGTTTTACGTTTATCTGCAAGAATCTACAACAGAGCGTTGAAGATTTGAAGGCTTCCTTTGATCCCCCTCTGCTCGATACTCTCGACCGCACGATGAGTGTAGTTATAGATACGAATGTTGTAATCGATTGGACGGTGAGCGCGATGAAATAAAATCTGTAAACATCATGAAATTTGTTGGGTAAACGATAAAAATTCCCGAGTGTATAATCAGGAACGAGCAAAGCGGTTATTTCACAAAATATAATAATATGCATTTGAACTACACAACGCAAGAGCTGGCAGAGAGAGAGAGTTAATTTGCGCGTTAAATCTGTTGTTCGGTGCGAATATGTTTGCATATTTCTCATCGCGAGGTGTCGCAAATACGCACGCTACATTATATGGGGGTGTACAAAGGTAAATTATAATTTCGCACTTTGACGTGGTTTCGATAAATTATGTGCTGAAATGGATTTCCATCCGAATTGTGTAATAGATATGAGTATATTTTTTCGCGTCTCTGTGATTTTAAATATCGCGATTTACACACCCAGCTGCAGTACTTGACCGTCGAGTGTAGCGAAATATGTATGTGTACTCACCCACCCAAGTACACGTGCTCGCTTGTAATTTACTCTGCACGGCTCGCGCTTTGCGCACTCTTGATCAAAGCGTGGTAATACCGTGGTTGAAAATCTCAAATATTGCGGTACCATAAAACCAATTCACAGTCGTGAGCGTGCGGTAAGATCGTGAATGGAAGAAAAAGGGATACATAAAACGGTGAAAGTCAACAAGCCCGAACGTTCTTTGAACCGGAGATAAAGCCAGCATCGTCGGGTACTCAGTATCGCCAGAAGACGTGGTTCCTTTGTGAGTTAACGTTGGGTATGCAGCACGAAAGTAAGCAATAAATGTGAGTGAAATGCCGTTATCAAGCCATCTGCATCGGCGGGAATCGACAGGTTATATTTAGGGCTTTCAAAATGCCGTTTGAATAGCAGAAGCTCACATAGAGCCGTGAACATCCAGCCGAGTATAGCCGCGATTACGCCACTGCGGGGAGGTTCGGAGCCTCCGAGGGATGATTCGGTGGACGACGGGGACACTCGGGGTTTGGCGAACGGGTTGTCACAATACGAGTTGCGGAGCACATGGTGACCGATGGGTAACGGTGAAGTTACGATTGTGAAGCCCGTTCGATTATTGGTCGGTATTTGCGAACGGGGGCATGAATACGGAAGACGGGTCAAGCCGAGCCGCGACCGCCACAGACAAAGGGGAACGAGGCGTACATCCGGTGCAGGGTGGATCTAAACGGAACCAGCCGTCACTTGTTTGCCCAGCGTCCTTCCAGCCGCGGCTTGATGTATTTCATTCGAATTTGGGAATCCTTTGTGCCGCGGGCTGCAGGCGGGCGTCATGCCTATAACGCTGGGAACCCGGGTTTGCAGAAACGCTATGGCTTCCCGCGAGAGCAAATGTCGTGCGGAGGAAGAGGCGGAGGAAGAGGTACAAATGGAGGAAAATGTGTATAACACGAAAAACAAACGAGGGTGTTCGAGTCAGGTAGGTATACTACGGGCCGCGTTCCTCCCTTTCCCTCGCCCCTCGAGCTGTCCTTTTCTCTTCCTGACGCTCCTCCAGGCACTTTCATCCTTTCCGACGGTCCTTCCGTTCTCCGGGTTGCGGAGGTTACGCCTCGCGCCACCGTTACAAGTCGAGAATACGAATACTCCGCGGGAGAGACCGGGCGAGTACGCACTTGTAATGAAATAAAGATGTTGACGCCTCGTGGTAGTGTTACTGGCAGTGACGAGGACTCCCCGAGAATTGTGAAACTGACTGCTGCAGGGGGGCGACGCGACGCCCTTGTGTGTATCGCTTTTACACCGCGGCCTCATGTGTGGGTGACGTGACGCGATGACGACAAGAACAAGAAGTGAAAGGAAACGATGAAGAAGAAGAAGAAGGAGCAGGGGAAGAAGAAGAGAAGAAGAAGACGAAGAAGAAGAAGAAGAAGGAGAAGAAGCCCTTGTCAGGCGGAAATGTTTGTTTTCCCAGTGCTCTGGGCGCCTCTTCGCTTCACCTCTTGGCAGGAAATACAACTGTGAATTTATATCATCACCAGGAACAAACATAGATTTCGAACTCGTAACTTTCCACGAAGCGTCCCAGCCTTGGCTACCAGTTCTGACAGGACTGTCAACGCATCGGTATAATGGACTTCGATGTTTAATTATTCAAAATTAGGTCAATATTGGTTACATAACTTTGATTGCATACAACAAAAGATTCCGGATATTGGGTCCTATTGTCCTGATACGATACCTCTGATTTTTCATAAGCAATTGATTCAACTTTCATGCCCTAGAACTACTAGAACTTCCCAAAACTCTTTTTTTTTTCAACGTTATTACAGAAAAATGACTTCCACATACCGATAAATCCCATTGAGTTTGACGGTGACATGTTCTCTCCTTGAGATGACAAACTTCCTACAATAATTGTGCTTGAATGAAATTTGCCATGAGCCGATTTGGTAGCGTTTAAAAAGTATGTTTTTTTGTGTTCCCGATGGTTCAATTTCGACATACAATATTCACGTTTATAAGCGCAAGTTGGAGGCCGGGGCTTTTTTCTACCTATTTTCCGGCTACCTTTCGCCAAACAGAAGGTCCACCAGAGAAAACTTAGTTTCTCGAGGTCCAAGAGCGGCCAAAAGGAAATGATTCGATTTCTCCGAGATCCGAAAATGTCGGAGAGAAGAAAAAAATTTTGAACCAAAACCGATTTATGAGGGTAAAGAGACTCCATCCCGGAGGGAGTGAGGGAGGCTTCCTTATTAAAGTGGCTCAGGTATAAAGTTGTAAAGACAAATAGTATAGAAGTAGGAGCTTATATAGACTGTATTATATAATATTTCTAATGCAGGATAGCGGAGGAACTCGAGTGAAATATCTACGAAAGCCATGGCTTACAGCTTATAAGTTGTAAGACTCGTTCTTATAACGAGTTTGAAATTACATGTGACAATGACGTAAGCGGGACTTAGCCGAGGGGCGCTCGGATTACTTTCGCGGTGAACCGGAAATCGGGGGAAATCTGGTACGCGGTAAAATTTACTTTACGCATAAAATTAGCATCTAGGCGAGAAGGTGGAGGAGGCGAGGATGATAATCGACTGACTTTATAATTCGGAAGGGGTAGACTCGACGTGGTTAGCCCGAAAGACTGGAATGCCAGTGGCGCGTAGCCTAACACAAATATACCGAGCACCAGACGTCAAATTTCAGTTTCCTCCTCTTTCTTCCTCTTTCTCTCTCTCTCTCTCTCTTCCTTCCGGTCCCTTCCGCTCCTCCTCGGAGACATCGCGGACTCATAGTGCTGCTGGGAGAATCCTTAATTATTGGGTGTTTCTCTTTGCTTTACTTCTTCGGATTAGATTGGTGCTGGTGGCAACCCCATTTCGTTCGTAACTCGAGGTCCCTTTTATTCTCGTCGTCCGACCTCCGCGAGGACAGTTTCACCAGACGGTATATACACGAAACGCCGTCGGGGAACAAATTCTCGACTTCCTTACATCGAATATACGTGCGCATCTGAGCCAGTCCACAAAGGCCCCGAGGCTACGCGGCTGAAATATTTAACCTTGTAGGACCGACAACTTTCTGCCTTCCGCCAAACAACACCATCTTCTCTCGGTTAGATACTCCGCGCGGGCACTCGGCGAATAAAAGAGAAATCACCACCCCGTTTCTTGGCGGTTTGCGGGTGACGGGCTTAACGTGTAAACAAATGTTGCCAGTCTGCATCGCTCGCCCCGACACTCGCCATGCGACATAAGGAATATTAAATTAACGAGGGGATCAAGAAGGATTTACGTTCAACACGAGCGACCCCGCTTAGCTTCTCCATTACCCCAAGCGCCGCAAAAACTTGGAAAACTCCGCCGAAGAAATCGGCAAGGATTTGCACATAAATGCGAGTGCTCGGTGAAAAATTTATCAGAAATTCACCTTGCACAATTATAAGTCTAATACAAGGTAAAGCGTAACGTTGCTGCGGCGAGAAACAATGACCGCTGCAACGTACGGATGAAAGAGAAATATTGTCTCTCTCGCATCTATAACATGCCGTGTATTGTCATCTGCTCTCCGTTCCCCTTTTGGATCGAGGAATATATTCAGCTCGCGTCGTGACGTGCTCTCATGTTTGAAAACAAGGGATGTTTTCGAGGGGGAGTCTATCCTGGATGAGTGGAGCTTGTCAGACCGTAGTGAAGTTCTGTAAAAAGTTATGTTGAAACAAAGCCTGGCCACGCGCGTTCTCAGGAATTTCGATCACTATTGTTTCGTTCGTAACAATCAAACGATCCAGGAGAGATATGAATATTTATGCAAAAAACAGTTCCACAATTGCGAAGCTTTGTGCATCTGACTATCGGCTTCGACGCGTCGCTTTGTCGATAATGTACAGACGAAGCGACTCTGTGACGATACTTTTTCAACCATACCAATAGGAATACTCAGACTTTCAACAATAATTAATTGTAAACTGGCGCGACACGGACGGACGAACTAACGGATGACGCTACTTGCGAAGCGAGTAGATTTACGATCGTCGAGATTATAAGCTGCACTGGCATGGCACTTACGTTACTGGCTTCTTCCCCGCGATATAATCTTTGGCAACAAATAAGTAATGCCGAGCAGCAATCATCGAACTGCAGGTTGTCTCTGAAGATGAGATTTTCTTATTGTCGAATTTTGTTTTTGATCTCTCAATGAAGGCAATTTATACCTTCGTACGATGTGACAAACACAAGCGCAGAGTCGCATCTTCTTCATAGTTACTTCAACACGATATTCACGCACGTTTGATTCACTTGCCAAAGCGTACGTCATCTCACGTGTCTTTTCTCTTCGATCAGATTTTTGCTAGAAGTACGTCAAATTTCGACGCTGATTCCTAGTTATCAATGTGTGCAACAGTACGCATGCGGTAAACCGAGAATTTCACTGGAATAATGAATGTGAATCACGCCGTTTACCCGCTGGCTTCAAAGCCGTACAGGGTTGTCTATTCATAGCCATATACATATGGTTCATAACATCAGATGGCTAATGAGTTGATTTATAGCGAACTGTGGACAGCCTCGTTGATGAAGCTCGAACGGTCAAATGAACTGGTCAAGCATATTGGGAGGAGAGGGGGCTTCAAGATTTCCGTATCTGCTAAAGGTGGAATATGCGAGGGGCTCATGGCGCACGGTGAAGGATACTTGAATGGTCGACGTCGCACAGCGATCAAACTCGCTCTGAGCAAACCAACGGACCGAGGGAAATCCAGTAAACTTATTCCATTTTCTAAACTCCCGGTGAGTATGTGTTCAAGTCGTACTCAAGACGAGTTGCTCGAATAAGATCTTAATTATGTACCTGTAGTTTAATCCGTAGAAATCAGTTTGAAATAAGGGGAATCCCGCGGAAGTGAACGCGAGAACGGAGTGAAACGGCCGAGTGAAACAACGACGGAGTACAAGTTCAGAGTTTCATTTCAAAGCCCCGTACCACACCCGCTGAAAGACACACAGAAGAGATGAACCGAACGAACGAATTCGTGAGGGTCACGTGGATTCTTTCCTTTCGGTCGAAACAACTCTGTGGCGCTTTTGATGTTTCCTAGAGAGCTTTGAAAATGGTAAGCCAGTAGGGTATGTCGGCGAACGAAAACAAAACGAAGGAGCATTTGGGAAAATGTTTCCACGACTCCTTTGACACCCGTTTCGGTCGAAAGTCTGATTGATTCCAACCGGGATTGTGCTGAATCGACCGAATAATCCTGGAAATCCATGTTTATACAGCTTTATAAAATTCTTTGTCCACTCGAGTATTGTATTTCATACGTATTTTTTTAACTTACTTCAACTGGATCAATAAACTATGCATATTGTTGTAAACGGAACGCGGCTGGTCTCGTTAAACTGATTAAATAGCTTTTATACTACGTCATTGAACAAGCAATATTCAATAGTGAACGGTTCTCGTTATTCCAATGGTTCACAAGTGACAGTATATTGACACAAAGTCACGAGGATACGATGAAGATACGCTGCGGATCGCTCGCGTCGCGTACTCTCGAAAAATTCGCTTTTTCATAAAAAAAAAACCGATACGTATTTTACGTACGGTTTCGTCCCATTTCAAGTTCGCGTCGATGCACGGTTCGGCTGATTTTAATCGGAAAAAATAAAAATCCGTCTACCTACAAGTGGTGCCATTCAAACGTCACACCGAAAAATTTTTCAATAACGATCAAAACGCGTCCAGCTCGTTTTACCACGAAATTTTATTTCGATTTTAATAAAAGTTTTTTCTTCCTAAGTGTGTAAAGCTCATAATTATGGCATACCTTAATGTAAAGCCCAAAGCGAGAATAATTGTTGCCTCCATTAAAAATTTTTTTAAATACTCACCGGCACGTTGTTGAGCGTGAATGAAAGGTGGGTGGATGGTTTTGAAGGCGGTGAAGTGCAATTTGCTTCGAGAGTATCTCCAGGATCATAACGGTCTCTACCGGTTGCAATCGCGGGCCTTCCTTGGGGTAAAGCTGAAACACAATTTTCACAGAGGTAAACAAGATTTTTATTATTTTTCGCTGACAGGTAAAGCCCTGTTGACACTATAGAACTTGCTCGGAGGAAGAGCTTTTTCTCTATCCAGTCGCGAAATGAGGACCGTAAACGTGCTTCTTGCTCCTCCTTGAGATGAGATAGTATTTTGCGCTCCACGTTCAGCGATAAAACAATCTCGGCTCTAATAGCTCGATCGATACTTTCACGACATTATGATTTTTACCTTAGTACATAATATAAAGGCGAGGGGAAATTTTCCCTATACGAGCTGATTACATTCGAATAAATCGTAAAATAGAGAGGAGAGAAAAAGAGAAAGAAAGAGAGAGAGAGAGAGAGAGAGAGAGAGAGAGAGAGAGAGAGAGAGAGAGAGAGAGAGAGAGAGAGAGAGAGAGAAGGAGAGTGTTGAAATTTTGCGATACTTGTTTAATCTTGGGTGAACTCTTTACTAAATAAAAACTGTTCATACGCCAGAGACGGCGGTTATATCGGTGTGTCAGAACTTGCAACTGAGGCTTATGTAAGTTCGCAAACGTATTTTGTACGTTAATACGTGAATTTACCTCCGGTATTATAGAACACGGATTAGGGATTGAGTCAAACTTGTGTAAAAACTAATCCGCGAATATTCAGCGCGGTTAATTTATGACGGAAAGTGGGCAGAACCGTTCTGGACAAAGTACGGAAGCTTCGATATTACAAGCGTTGTAAAATTACAGCAAAGCAGGTGCTGCAATATTCTCCGCTAGTTCGCGAGCTGCCGGTGTGTGTGTACTGAGTGTGTGTGCTCAAAGAGGGTAAAAATAGTGAAAAGAGTTTATCACTTTTACTGGGCTACTCACATACTACGTTCAAATTCTTCGTCACAAAGGCCGTTGAGAACGATGGTGCATCGGCCGTAACCTCGCAGCTAAAGTTCCCGGACAGTCTGAAATCCACGTTCCTCAGCATAACTTGACTGCCGTTCGAGTTCGTGACCTGAAAAAGAGAGAGGCGATAAGTTTGAGGCGAACAGCATCGTTTGATACACTCCAGGGAGGGTTGAAAAAGTGACTTCCGAAGTGCAGTGCGTGTAATCGGAAAAAAAAGAAAATGTTTTCTTGTAATTATAAGAGTTGGAAAGTATAGTCGGTATTCAAGTAATGAAACCAGGACGTTTTTTCCCTCGCATAGAAAAGTTTTCTTATGCAATCCTGGCTCCTTTTAAGGTCACTCCCGATCAATCCGTTACACGCTCAATCGATGCCAACCCTCTGGCCCCGATGCAGAACTAGTCTCTGTCAACGACAGATTAATCGATAGAAAGCGTCGCGTCGCCCGGTTATCACCAGACTTTATACGAGGTCAATATTGCTCGATGATTTCGAAAGACAAAAGGGGGATAGGTCGGAGGCGGAGCCTTCGATTCTGGATTTATAGACGGTCTTTCATTCCGGGGAGAACAAAACCCGGCCCTTGCTATCCAATGCACTCGGCACTATTGCGACTCGTTGGAACTTAAAAGCTTCATTGTGAAGAGGGGTAAATATACGAGAGGTAGGCGGTATAACGCCAAGTGCAGGAGACGCGAAACTAATACTTCTCTTACATATTTTAATCAGGAGCTTTAGGTACGTACCTAAACGCGCCGCGAGCCATTCAATGCGGAGGAGGGTATTGAAACGTTCAAACTTTTTCACCTACAATTCTGCGTCAGCTTTCTCTACCAGCGACACACAGACGCGCACAGAGAGAATGGAGAGCGTCCATTCGGTTATCAAGATATGAATAAATTTCATCGACAACTTTTATTTCCGTAGAGAGCAATCAGCGAAAATCCGCACATGTGCTGTCGAGCTATATCACGCTGCTACTACTTCTGCCGCTGCCACCACTAACGTCTGGAGTTGAGCCGAAATTTTATATCCGGTAAAATCTGGCTATTGAAAGCTGAATCGTCTTCCATCTGAACGCAAATGGGAGCTCGTGCAATTCTTATTTACGATTATAATTTGCATCGGGTAAATCTTTACCACCCAGCTCGAACCCCAACGATCTCTGATAAACTATGCTGCGGTTTAAAGCGTACAGGATCCGTGTCATTCGTCATCCATGAGACATCGACGTCCAGCACGACGGACATGATCGGGTGAGTAAACGTTGCGCAAATCTTCATTAACATGCCATTAGCCAAGCCTCAAAGACCAAAGTACGTACTCTGACCGATTCAGCAAGCCCCTCTGCATAATCACAGATCAACCGCGATGTTGGATCACTTTCGGCGATATTTTGGATTCCTAAGATTATTCAAAACCCCGGGGTTCGGGTGATGAAACGCGAGTCTGCTGCAGACGGAATTAATATCATTATTCTTCGTCAAAGATTTTTTTTTTCTTCCTCTTCCTCTCTCTCCCTCCCTCTCTCTCTCTTTCTCTCTCGCTCTCTCTCCAGCTTCAATCTATTTAATCGTTTTGACGCACTTGTCACGCGAATACTCGCAGCTATTGAATGTACATAAATCTCCGCATGTCCGAAACGCGAGTTTTCAAAACACGATAAGAACATTCCGTAATTAATCACTACTCCGCGACGGAAGTTTTTATCTGCAGCGTTGAAAAGATCGTCAAATGAGAAGGAACACGCGAATTGTCACTTCCAAGTCACCGTATTAATATCCAACATTCATTTTTACCGTCAATCTTATTACTCACCACCGCGTCTCAATAATAATAGTAATATTAAAAGTAATAATAATGATGTTGTTACACCGAGTCGTTTGTTTAACAAAACAAAGCGTCGAAAACTTCTGTATACGTTATATTCATATTTTACGAAACGACGTAACTTATGCAACGCGGCTAGATTATATAGACAGTATATATACGTGATTTCCGTCAAGGTTTTGAATTAGTTTCTCTCTTTCAAATAATATAACATTACGAATAAACACAGACCTATGAGCAAATCACAACGAAATATCATCAATCAATTCAATGATGCCATACAAAATTCAGTTACTGTTTAATTTAAATTACAAGCTTGTATATCGTGCTCCGTAACTTGAAGAAAAAAAAAATAAATAAAAAACAGAAGAAATGGAGAAAAAGAATCATCCACGAAAGCGTTGAGCGAGATGCTATGTCCGCCTCTTCTTCACGACCTTTGGCTTTAATTTTTATAGAGCTTCGGTGCTTCTCATAAATGGTGTACGTCAAGTGCGCGCGGAGATGATGGATTTTTGATGAAGGGATATCCGGGCACTGAAAATGCGAATCTCACAATATCTGAAGGAGGTTGCTCTTTCACGTGAGAGAATAATTGAAAAGAGTATTGGTAGGAGAATTTTCCAAGTCCCCCCTGGTATAATGTAATCCTCGGATATTAATGTATAACACATACATACACACACATGTGTATTATATGAATGCAATGACACTGGTCCCGTGCAGGTTTAGATGAGTTTGGAACGTATATGCCCGAATAAACGTGCTTATTAATTATTTGGTACGAGGCGCGTATACGTACATAGGTATACTCGTAAACAGGTATGGTCGCGTGTTTCGAGGAAGTGATATCGGCTTGATTTCCTGCAATTCGGACCCTATTCGAACGAGGTGGTGAGCGCGGTTTATTGCCATTTCGTTGCCTAGCTCATGCTCGTTGGAAAATAATTCGAATAGCTCGACCGCGAGGCGGCGAGGGTGCGGTGAACGTAAGTTTATTCAACCGACCGGTACTCCCACACACGCTTGCGCCACCCTGGGCCCAAGTGCATCGAGTACAGACACAAATGCCGGTGCAGCAAAGGCATTCGTCGAAGAGAAATGCGGCGCAGCCGGCAGGCGAAAACGAGCGTTGGACAATGCCGGCAGTGTAATGCAATCTTGATGCTTCGAAATCAAGCACAGAGAGGGTATACAGATGATGAATCCCATTCACCGGCGAGATGTTCACTTTGTATTTATCACGGGGGTCCGGCTCGCTTGTCTCGCTCGGCGTCATGTCGCGGTTACATTAATTACCCTCAACCCGCGATTGTCGAGGGTAACGAGGATACGGGACACCGGGTTTCCCGGCTCCGGGGTGTCGAACGGACACCGCTTTGGTGGCCGAGGACTGCCATTGATAGGAATAACTCTGTTCGCCACATTTGAATAAAGGATGGGACGCCCGCCGACGGTTCTGCACCCGTAGCTCCGACGGCTCTTGGGTAAACACAATTTGGCAAGGTCCTTTAAAAATACCGGCTCTGGATACCGGGGCGTGAAATACTCTCAGAGTCCTTCTCTCTGTTTGCGCCTTCCTTTTCTTTTCCATTCTCGTTCCACAGGTTGTCTTGACAAATTTCGCCACGACTCAATCTTTGCGCTTTACTTTTCGAACGACTGTTTTTACTCGGGTTAAACGCGGATTTTCCTGCCGTACGACGATCGCAACGCGCATCGAGGATAGGGACTTTCGATTCGCAATAGCGCAAGAACGGTTGACGTTTAAATTAAGAACAAACCTCGCGTTAATTATACAATTGACTATGTATATATGCGTGACGTGAATCAACAGACCTTTTTTTTGTGCATTTGAAAAAAAAAAACAAAATTCCCAACATTTTCAGACTGTCAACGTCATTTGATATCTGCGGGTTATCCAAAATTCCAGCTTTTACGGCTAAATGAGATTTGTAGAACTTGGGTAGGCAAAAAAAATAAAATTTTCAGGGTGTGAACATCGGTTTTTAGAACCGTCGTTCTTGTATCTACGTACAATATCGTCAGGAGCCAGACAAGTTCTACTCGCAAATGTTCACGATGGCCGCTGATAGTCCCTATATGAAAATTTTTTATCCTTGTGTACGGTGAAAAATGAATATTGATTGTGTTGCGGCACGGAGAGAATTTTCTAGTATAGTGTTAATTTCTTACCTTAACCGCAAGACATTACAGTTCTGGGTGAAAGACGACAACAAGTTTTGTAACTATAAAGAGAAAATCTTGTAAAGTTATTTTTTCTTTGTGGTCACTCGTACTATATCTGTTTTACAACTATTGCGATAATTTATTGCCGATGCAAGAATAAATTGATGCTCAGATCTTATTCACCTGTTGAAGTGTATCAGACCGATTAAACAGATTTATAATTTAGCATTACCAGGTATAATTAAAGTAAACAATTAATTATCGTACCATATTCACCTGCAATTACAATAATACTGGAACCGTTATTGTAACGACATTAATTTTACGAAAACTTTCCAGCTACTTTAACAAATGAGATTTTTCTCCGCGTTCAATGAATTGGACGTCCGCCTTCAATCTCGCGTCGCGAAAGATACTTAAAGAGTGGAAAAAATCTCTCACCAGAAGACAATTGCGACGGTTATTTGACAGAGCTTTTCCGAGGTTGCACCGTTGCAACGAGTCTACAGTACGGGAGGATGTAGAGCAGCGGAGGACGAGACGATACCCTGGGGAATATGGCGGTAATAACGAGAGGAATGGAAGATCCGTATGTTGGTACGCAAAGAACGACAGGCATGTGCGCAGGCCGCGGCTTTGCAAACAAGGGAAATGCTCGGGTCAAGTGTTTTGACTCCAATGAAATTCCGTCCCGCTGGAGATTCCGGTCCACTCGCGTTGTTAATCCGATTCCGTTTTTCTTTACTTGATTTCCTTCCTTTCTTCCCTTGTTTTTTTTTTTTTATTTTTCTTCTTTTTTTCACCACTCTTTGCGTCTTCCTCTTTCTTTCTGTCCCCCACTTTGCTTTCCTCGTCTTCCGTTCCTCTTGTTCACGTCTGTATGAGCCTCGCTACGCGTCATGCATTTTACGCGATACGTGTTTATGATACGCACGCGAAATAGGAACGATATTGTCTTATTACGGCTTTTTACCCACCGCGTGCTTCGTAACCATTCCAGCTCGTTTTTCAATCAGACTTTGCGAGCCGCCTCATACATCACAATTTCGTACCATAAGGTGGAAGTACAATCAGCAGATATCTATCGCTCTCTATGCCTTTTTTCAGGTTCGTTGGAATCAGACCAACTTTTCGACTCGTTGAAACACGTATGTTTTACAATTGTTATCTAACTCGAGTTACAGATTTCTCTAACGCTTTGATTTTTTTTTTTTTTTACATCTTTTGTAAAAAATGATTACAAGACGACTCGATCATCTGTTTACTTCATTCATTTATAAAATCAAACAAATTTTGGTATATCTTCAAGTCTTTCGATACATCTGCGTCACTTTGGCAATATTACGTGTCATATATTACAGTAGGATGTAGTTTACACGCACTTATTGTTCGTAATGGGATAAGCCTCGATCGACTTCTTGGCTTCAGCATTCGTCAACGATCAATTTCTTGGAGCTTTCTGTACTCAAAGCCCATTCTTGAACGTTGTCGTAAGAACGTTGCGGGCAAGCGAGGCGATTTGAAGGAAATGGCAATAATTTATCACAGATATATCATCGGACTCCTTTATACCGACCGGCAGAGGAAATCTTGTTCCATAAACGAAGCGTGTGCATCTTTTATGGCCAAAGCGTCAAGCTGAGTGAGCAAAATATGTTACGGCTGGTCAATTCGATACAGCTGTGTCTATACGTAATGGAGAATAATGCTTCACACCGCTTCAGAGAAGAACGAGAGAATTACGGTTGTTATATTTAAAACTTCAATTCACACGCGATGTGAAATTTTCCCATTTTTTTTCCCGACACCGACTTTTATCACTGGTAATAAGTCCGCGTGTGATTGGGTTGGTGATTGCCCATTGGTGAGTAATGTTGGCATTCTTTGAAGTCAAAGAATTCTTCCTATTGCATTCTCCTTATTGATTTATTCGTTCATCTATTTATTTTCCTCGTCGATTCTTTTTTCGTTTTCGTTTTCGTTTTCTTTTCACGCCTCTCGAAATCGGTATAGATACGACTTCAAGCCGCATACCGCGTCACTTCACGAGACCAGCATTAAGCGCGTTGGCACAGGGTGTCACGAATCAGGATCACGATAACTTTTTCCCTCGGCGTATCATGTATATTTAAACTGTAGTCAGGCCGCAGGTTATATCCATGATTAAATTGGTATGGAAAACAAGCGTTCCGCAAAAGTTTATGTTTCTATCTTGGTATTTAGTCTTCATCCCCCCCCCCGCACGATGAGTGCAGCTGTGTGCAACGTGAGTTACACAACGTAAAAGGCACAAAGAGCAGAGGTAAACTTGGTCCACATATCCTTCCTTCGCGTACTTTCAACTTGCTCGGAACGGAATTCCTCTAGCTAAGCAGATACCTTTGTATAATTTGAATTTTTATTGAGACAACGTTAATCTTTCACTCTTCAATCCCATCGCGCATATACTTACATACACACACAGCAACACATGCGTCCGCAACCTGAAGCACAATCGCGTTTACACGCCGAAGACGTAGTTCGACCCTTCCGCACGATGTGAATAAGGTTCTCTGATAATTCCAGTCGCGTTAATCCAATCCAGTCGCGACTCAAACAGACTTCACGAATCGCTGTCTGCGGACTGCGGTAAGTATCCTACAAAGTTGCAGTCTGGCCGGTGTTTCGGCGCCAAGAAAACTCAATGAACCAACAGAGTGTTTGCGCCAGGCATGTTCGCCCCACCCTTTCAACATTCACGCCACCTTCGTGTAAACAGGTATTTGGTTATGGCGGGTGTTTGCAGTTGAGGTGAGACGCGACCTGGCAAATATAACCCTTCCGTATGTCACACGCCCACATACAGTGGTCCCCCGCAATCGGCGGTGAACCTTAAAGGTGCGTGAGAGAGTGGGGAAGGTGTGACCGACGCTAATAGAACCTTTTATCGAATGGTCCATGATTACGAGCCTTGTAACTCCGACTGTCGAATTTTCACGCCGTTCGATGAGTGCACGTGATGAAAATCAAAGCCGACTTCATCGTTCGTGTGGGAATCAACGTGGTTTACGATTCTGCATCGTCGGCTGAGAATGCGGTATTTCATTGCTGGTCGCGATATGAACTAAATTTGGATCAAATCATCGTATTTACTGATACGAAGAATGTGCTTTAAAAATTTGCTCACCGCTACTACGGCGAATAATCATTATTATTACTATTTTTTTTTTTGCGCAAAATATTCTTAATCATCTTAGACATGAATTCCTACACGTCTGACATTAACATTTGGCTATCTGATGCGTATAATTTTTTGTAACACCTGTCTATAGATTCAATTAATTGACGGATTTCAAAGATGCGATTGAAGCATCGATAATCCACCTGCAGTACTCGTCATTTGATTGGATTCGTGTATGTACAGATTGGAATAGTTATGTGCTCAGAATTAACGAGCTTGTACATTTTTTTCGTGATATTTAGGACTATTCTATAAACATAAATATTTTTTCCTTATTGAACAGATGAATTTTGAAAATCATATAAAACTAGAAATGAGAATTAGAATTACAGGATTCTTTTTCCAACCGTACTAACTGCAGATTTTTAACTAGAAAACATACTTAAACGAAGGGACAGTCTTCGACATATTTTTTATCAGATAGGTATCCCAATCGATGACAAGACCCATTTCTTAAAAAAAAGTCTGACGAGTGAAACATTTGTTGTGGATTTTCGAAATGTATGTCCACACGAATTGGCAACCGTTTTGAAATGGTTATGCTACACGCACGTTATACGAATTAAGGGTAAGAATTTAGTATACAATAATAATTTCGCGGATTATTCTCGATAAAATCCTAGTACATATTGTTAAAATTTCACTTTGTATAACCACATTTCGTTCCCATGTCAGTTACGTCGAAGAGAGTAATACTTACGTCAACGTTAATGCCGGCGATGGGGAAGGTCTTTGTCGCGGGTGAGTCCTTCGGTGCAAATCGGTAAAACTCGTGGTTACCCCGGTACCACTTGACCGAGTACAGCGGTCTGTCCTGCAGGTCGTAGCGGCATCGTAAAATCGCTTCCTGACCTCTTTGAACAACCTCGGGCAGAACTTCCAGACTGACGTCCCGCAGGCATCTCACACCTTGGAAAATAAAAGGGTAGAAAGGATCAGAGAGGGTTGCCGCAGCTGCCGCCTCCGCGATTAGAGACGATGATCCGGTCATTAGTCTAGTTTTATTTAGCATACGAGAGCCGCGGCATCGTCAGCGGGTAAACAGCAATATCAGGGAATCGTAATTCCCGGAAAGATTATCGGGGAAATCGATGCTCGAGCCGGTCGCATCGATAATTCTGCAACGGCGGCTTTCCGGTCTCAAGATAGGTTATAACGCGTTCGAAACGCCAGCCGGCTAGCATTGGATAAAATTTGATTTCTAAAGTAATACATACCGCATATACCCCATTACCCATATATGGAACGCATCCGCGTGAAGGCGAGGGGTGAGCTTAGAACAAATGAATTTGCATTCGCATTTCGCTTCACAGCCTCGCCGCGCCGCTATGATATGAATGGGAAAAAGCTCTTTCGGATGGTTACTTTGCCCGATATTTTTATTCCCGTCATGAACTCATACAAAAGAATTTCTGGCTTTATTACGTTAAGTTTGCCGTGCTCGAGGGAAGTTAAATTTTCTCCCCGCCTCCGCCATCCGCCTCTTCGCCGACGGGAAAAATAAAATAAAATAATTATCTTCCCCTAAATCAGTTTACATCGCGGGTAAGTAAGTATATGCTGGCAATATAACGCTGCGACAAAGCCGTGCGGTCTCCCATAATAAACCATAACCAATAAGCCGGCCGACCGCGCCATGTTTCCTCGCCCTGCGCTTCAAAAGTTCCAGCTAATCTTCCCTGTTGCTCAGCTGCGAACTCAGCCCGGGTACTTAATAACGGTGAAAACTTGTTTTTTCCTTTTTTTTCGAGCGTCGAATTACTCGCTTATTACTTATCATGGTGGTACCGTTGCTGCAGTGCCATGGGTATCAACTTGGCGGCGCCTTCCAAATACCTTATAGATATACCTATGAAAAGCTGCGCGGTTGAGCGTACTTTGGGATACAAGATGCGTTCACGTTATCTTGACAATAAGCTATACCTAGGATTATAATACGATAAAAGGATCTCGACAGGGAATTATCTTATTATCAGCCCCCTCCGAGTAATCTATACCGGCGTTTCTCGCTGTGACTATCCTCGTTCATTTTGTTCCTTCTTGATAGGGCTTAATTTAGGATAAACCTGTGTCTCATTGAGTGGTTCTTGACGCGAAGCCCCTTCTCCGCGATAAAAATGAGTCCTCGTTAATCCAGTTATATAAAGCTTTACTGCGGACTAGAAATAAAACCTAATTGGACAATTTTCGTTTATTCGAAGACGCTCGAGCTGCAGGAAAATAGGATTTGCTATTCTCGTAGAATGTTCACGGAGTCTCCTACTATAATTGGACGTTACTGTGATCATTTTTTCGGATATGATATCCACATTATACACACAAGTTTTTACGACGGGTCATTTGAAAACACCGACGCGGATCTTGTTCTCACGTCGGATTTCCCTCAGACGCGTCTCACGCCGCAGATATCGCACATATACCCACATAGATATACGTTGGGCGAATCTATGAGCCAATTCGTGCCAAGGCAATGTCTTCCAAGGCGGGCCAATCGCCGAGAGGATCGATAATTTCGCCGGGTATTCAAGTAAGAAAGTAATAACTTAAGTCTGAACTAGAAATTAGACCGGGTGCGCTACGCTCGGTTGGATACTTTGAATCCCGCCGAGCGCCAACAGTAAAGCAATTTAGACTTTCTCCAAGTTATATCGTAGTCGGCGCGATCGAGCTTATCTCGCGAGAACTTCTTTTTCTATGCGTGATTGTGAAAATCTGCGATGCAAACGAGAATTGCACGGCATGTGAAAATCGGTTATGCTATTTTTTATACTCTGGCAATTCAATTCGAGATCGGCGTATACGCGGCATGTAACGCGGTCGTATTTTTATGCCCTCCCTTCACATTTCTCCACCCCTTTGCTTGCGCAGGGATGATACGCGTCTTGGACTGTAAAAATTTTCCATTTTTTCAAGACCGTTCCAACTCAAGCATGGCAATTTTCCATACACCCAACAACCTTAGAAAAAAGAACACAATTTCAAAAATTTACCTTCACGTTTCATTCCTCGTCATTTTTTTTTCTTTCTTTTTTCATCGCAGCATTTCGAATCTATCAATCAAAATTAAACTCAACGCGTAAAATTGAAATCGATAAATGACGAGGAATACACAATTTCGTTTCAGTAATTTATAGAAACATTACAAGTACTTGGAAGAATGCACTCGACTCAGGACACGAACCGATCGTTTTGTTCAACTGCAAAATATGATTCGATTCATTTTGAAAAAAATTCCCGGAATTTGTCGTCACCGAAGGGTCGAAGGAAAAATTTTCATCCTCAGCGCGAGAAGCTGGGCCAAATTTGTATCGCAATTTCCCGCTCAGTTATCTCCCGCGCTCTGATCGGCGATATATTTCAGGCACTTTCACCCCGGCTGCGTTATCTTTCCCTGAAATACCAGAAGGAATTCTCTACTCCAACCCTTCTCGTTCTTTTCCTCGGTTCGTTCGCTCGCTTGAACGCGAGAGGCTCTGACCATTCGAGTCACCTGAGTCGAATGCCAAATAACAAATCGATATTCCGATCGCGTCCCGGGATATCACGTTCACAATGTCGCCATTTTTATTGATATGTATACAGATAGACCCTGGAAAACCCGAGGCGTAGATTATTTCCCCCCCTTGCTGGGTGGTTAAGCATTTCTTCGGGGAGTCGGGCGACGTCTTGTTGTTGTGCCTTTTACCCCGACCGTCGTAAAAGAGCTTTTCCCCGAGATTTCGCTAACTACTATAACTATGAGGGGACCGGGAACACCCGGGTCGCGGTTGCGGGTAAAATTAAAACTTTTCCCGGGGGACCTCTTCATTTTTCTAAGACATTAACCGGCAAGTACCTCGTAGGCCCCGAAACCAACCGGGGATCCACTAATCCCTGAATTAAACCCAAGAAATCGATACTCTGCGATATGATGTATATATTCCTGACAAACAAGTTCAAAAGAAATATCGTTAAATGAAACGAACCCTTGGCCCGTTACGTTTGCATAAATTTATAAGTGAAAAACAAAAACAAACAATCTTCTTTATTCTAAGAATCATCCTGCATACAAAACTCCACGGGTGGACTGGGGTGGTGGGAAAAATGTAGAACGATCAGGAATAGAAGTTGGAACATTCAAAATTTGAGTTCAAAATACAGAAAAGTCATCGTGAACAAAGATCGTGGTACATGGAAAGCCATAAGAATACGAAAATAGTACAATTCTGACAATTCAGTATTCTGGTTTTCTACACTTTAGATTTCGACATTTTAGCGATTCTGTAACAGACATTTTTTCATCTTTGAAAATTGGATATTGTAACTTTTCTATATTTGAATCTTTTTTAGCCCCGCCTTAAGCCACAATCAACTAAAATCATATTTCGACACTATAATGATTTAATTTATCTTCAACTTGAGTTCATAGCACAAAAATTTTACGTGAATATATTAAAAAGCTTGTGCACGTTTGAAAAGCTGCAGTTCACTGGGATGAAAATTCCGCAAAGTTCCCAATCGAGCTAACATCTTTAGAATAACAATAATGATAAGAGAAACAACGAACCGTGGTTGTGTATTTGCGGAAAGACGTACGGTAATAAATTCGCTTGGCGGGCACATACGAGTGCAATATCCCTTAGCACATAGACGTTTTGTAGGTATAAAACAGCATGTACACACCAACGCCTGACAAGTTTCCCGGTTATTCTTGAACGCGAGACAAATGAACAGGGTTTGGGTCGAAGTTAGATTTGGACGCTGCATCATCTGGCAAGCAGATTTCATTTTGTCGGTACGAGGACGCGCGAATACCCATACATACGATAATAGTCGGGAAATTTTTTTCTCTCGGTCAAAACTCAATATATATATATATATATAATATATATATGTATATGTATGTATGTATATTGTATACGTATATATACCTGGAGTAAAACGACGGCGTTGAATTTGGTCCGCATGGGAGGATTCGAGAGCCGCGGCTGGTCAGCGGGACTCGGCATAAGTACGGTTTCAACAACAGCGCGTAATTGTAATGGTGGGTCGCGTAAATAATGCGTTTCGTGCGGAGATAAAACGAGTAACTGAAATTGCTATGTTTTACAGCCGGATTAGTGGTCCTACGCAAGCGACAGCAATTCGGCAGATGCAATATGTCCCCTTTGTTTGACGCATGTCTGCCCGCCCCGTCAGACTGTGCGGCTTATAATGCCTCTACACGTAGAACTTAGGCGTGCAACACACCTCCGCGAGTCGTACGTTGTAGGTGTAATATAGCTGTAATCCAGCTAGGCGTACACAGTTGCGAAAAACAGTGAAATCGTACGATCGAGAAATGAATAACAATATATGAGCGTAATATGTATAATACTTGGATCACGAGAGATGCGCGCATGTCATCGAAGGTGAAAAAAGAAATACAACTACGTACTTTTGTATACGGTATTCGAAAAGCGTCCTTTACTATTTTCCGTCCTCTCGTTTATATGCGAGGACGAAGAAAACGTTCCTGAAAAAGAATCGAATAAAACGACGAACATGGAAGCAGAGGAGAAAGAGATGAAGAAAAAATGTTGGAAACAAAAAATCAAACTCGAAGGTAAAGTACCTAAGTATAAGAATGGAGCGCATCTCAGAATTTCCGTTGTACGATTCTTCAAGCATGAGACGCGGCCATCAAAATTCGTCTAAGCTCTCGCTTTTGAAAGGCATCCAGACTTTCCCGCTTTTATCAACCGAATTTACGGTACAATTACTTGACTCCTAAATTATTCCTAACTTATCCTTTGAGTGGGCAAAACATGACTGCTTGATAATTTCGGAGTAATTATATCAGTGCCCAGTTTTTGCTCGTCTATTCCTTTCGTTTCAATGAACGTAAACTAAAGTTGGATGATCCGCACGCCATGCCTATGTATTACATACCGTACAATAGGCGTGTTAAAATAGTCACGCGATATTGACATACGTGCATATAACGCGAGGTGAAAAATATGGTGCATATGACCGAATTATTGAAAAATGTCAATCCAATTCGGCAAGTATCCGCCTTTTGTTCAAACTCTGCTGTACGAGCACACACGCCCACACCACACAGACACATCCGATGTAGAAATTCACTTCGGTTTAGCGTATTTGAATTTATCTGTTGGATAGGCAAAAGGGTTTGCTTCCACGGCGAGAGATAGAGAGAGAGAGAGAATTGAACGCGTAAATATAGCTGCAGAAATTTCTATATTTTGTTGATATTTATCCACTTGGAAAATTTGTTGCAATTATTTTTCTGCTGCAAGGTTGTTATATGCTAGGTATAATCATTTCGTTTTTATACCAGAGACAAATTTAATTACGAGGAATGTACGTTTCACGGTTCTGTATCGTCTTTTTTTACACTGCAGAAAAAATAAAAAGAACGAATGCGGTTCAAAGGCAAAGGTAAAATGTACGTTGCGGGTACGGGAACGCAAGAGTTTATTAGTAACTCCATACCACTATCTTGCTTTACCATCAATCGTAGAGGGGTAATATTTGTAACGTCAACGGAGAAGAAATAGCCAGTCGACCCCCGGCGACATCTCTCTGGATTCCATGATTTCATATCACGAAAGCGGTACAACCGGAACATGGTAATGCGTCTGCGGTGCAAAGGAAAGCCGGAGACTCGGTAGTAAATGAAGTATGTACACGCGTTCCTGACGTATATACAATATACGTATAGGTACGCGGTTCGTTCATTAGAATTCGGGGGGATTGAGGCAAGAGCGCAGCGGCGGAGTCAAGCTGCATTTGACAATCACAGCGTAATAATGGATTTCTGCATACAATTTCTCGCGTATAATTAACAAGCGCTGCTGGGGATGGGAGCCTCGGAAACTGGTTTCGAAGTAACCCGTATGGACCGCGGAACCGGAAAGCCAATTGGATCAAATTCGGCGGCGCAGAGACGTGAAACGCCTTTGAATACCTCTGCGAATCTGTAAGTTTCTCTCGGAGATAGATCCTGCAGGATACCGCAGATACTCCGGATCTCGTTGATCGTGACAGTCCACAGTTTGTGATTTTCCGAGGTTTGGTGCTACGCCGAAGAAGAACAACGCGAGGTTGCGTGGCTAATGTTATCTACCCTTTTGCGCGTGGAAAAAAAGCACGGAGAATCTCAACCTCATCGCCGTTTTCCCCCCGTACGTACGTTACACGGTGAAACAAAAATTGGGCCACGGACACATGCGTCGGGATAAAAAAAATTTACGTACGTAGGAAAAACGTACCGGGGAAAAAGTATCGATAAATTATTATATTTCGTTGTGTACGCGGCTGGAGCGTTTAAATACCGTTCACCAGCGAAAACATGCGCAAAACTTTGCGAAGCGATGACCTACGACCCCCGATTAATGATTTGGGAATTACAAACAGGGCCGTTGAGGCTTTTTACCGGTCAGCGAACACATGCGTGCGGCCATTAAACGCAAAGGTACGCGCCTATAGATACGTGACTTGTTTTTTTTATTAGCGTGGTCCATTAATTAGGAAGGGGGGGGAGGTTTCAAGCATGTTGAACCCGGTGGTTCTCTAGGCGTACGTACGCCGGCTACGTGCGCTGAACTCGCATTGAATCCCCACTCAAAATTCTGCACCTGCCCCCCGGTGCACACGGGGATCATAGGCAGAGAGCCTAGGGTGTGCAGTTTCAACTTTCTCCGAAGCGAAACAATGATTTCAACATTTTTTGCCCCGAGTTGGGACGGTCGGAAGTTTGCCGGCGATATTCACCGGGGAGTAATTAGCGAGGGATCTAATAAAACCTAACACCTAAGTGCGGTAACCCGGTTTTGCCCCTCGCGATATAGAATAACGCCGCACCGGCCGGTGTTGGTCTGCACGTATCTTTGGTGGATGCGGATTTATGTGTCTGGTCCGAAGCAACGAGACCGTAAGGCGATTAATGTAATAGGCTGCAGAATACTCGGATGAACAATCCCCCGCGAATTACTCGTTATTGTTATCGTTAATTCCGATCGTATATCATCCGCCTTCGGAAGTTGGACGTTGTTCAAGAAGAAATTTCCATCGTCTCGCGGGGAAAGCAGTTTCTCAGAGACAATTTGCCAACTGGTTTATGGATTCGATCGATCCGTTTCCGAATACAGCTCGTTTTTTTTTTTTTTTTTTTTGTTTTTTTGCATCTTTTCGTTTCATCTCAGAGAAACACCGCGCATCCGCAGGTATCTCGTTGCCGCGAAGAGAAAAACGTGTACGTACACAAGCCTTTTGTTTCCGCAATTATGATGCCCGAGCTTTGAGCGCTGCTGCATTGATCTGATCGAGTGGCGCTTTGAGACCACTCAGTTATTCCCATAAAGGGGTTTCATTGAGGGTCCGAAGTGCAGTTTGACAATGAAAAGGCGATTAACGAACTGCGACCGAAGCGAGAGACGAAGTTAGCTGGCGCGTTGAACATATCTATCCAAGCAAATGTTTGGAACGAAATGAGTTAATACCGTTGTACATAAAGGATGAAAGCATGCACGAGAGGCGCGGCGAGTCATAAATCCCGGCACGTTAGAGGGGTAGGTGCCTATTTAAGGTGCGAGTCGAGGGTATTTCGGTCCGGCGGAACGACAACAATTTAAATTAAGAAGAAGGGAATGCGAGGCCCCGAGACAACGAGAGACGATCATCTCGGCGAGATTCCTCGAAGGTTGCAATCCGACTTTCGACAGTCGCTAGTCGGTAGATCTCGCGCGCAGTGATTCGCCCGTTATTATATTAACGTAATCTTCTCAATGCAAACAGCCGTACGTCATCGCGTCACCAGAGGCGTTTCCGGAACTGCGACCGACCCTTGGGCAGACGGTTCCCAAAAGTTCCTTGCACTGCAGAGCCCGGCATTATCACTGTATACCTACTATATGCCGAAGTTTACATATCCCACAATAGGCCACCCCAGGCTATTTATAACCCGGCACCATATGCTTGCATACGGAGCCTATGTTTGACCCTTTGAAGATACAAACCTCAGACTTGTCAAACAAACACTTTAGCTCCTTCTTAGCCTGTCGTGTAGGTTCGCGGGGTGTGCGCAGCGTTTTGTCCCAGGGTCGCAGTCTGCGGAGCAGAAAAGGAGGCGGTGAGGGTTTACCTACGAAGAGTTCGTACGGTTGGTAGGGAGGAAGGAAGGATGAGAGTGGTTCGTGACGCGCGTCCGCCCGCAGGTTTGCTCGAACGGCTGAACCCGGGCCTAACTAAGCTAACCTCAACGGGCTTCTACTGGGAAAGTAATTGCTCAGCCCTCGAATTAACCTTATCTTTCACCCAAATTAATATTTGCGAAAATCTACAATAAAAACCCTCCCCCGCGTTCCCTCAACTCCGGACGAAGTGTGGTCGCCCGAGGGATGTCGGAAGCAACGATATGAGGGGGCAGTAAAACTCGGGATCGCCCGCTTTTGCGAACAGGATGAGCGGGAGGAAATTTCTTCCGACGTACCGAGCAGACTTTACCAATTTATAGTCCAATTAACTCGGCTGCATGTAGCGCGGTAATAGTTTCACGATCAGTTGTCGACTTTTCAGGAGGTTTCTTTCTTTCATCTTCTTTTTCTTCTGTTTTGCCCTCGCTTCGAAATATACGGATATGCGTGTACACGAACGTTGAGTAATTATATTCAGACTTTGGAGCAACCCTGAAAGCAGTCGTCATTTTCCTGTACTTTTTCACTTCGCGATCCTCCACCTCCTCCTGCTCTCTGTCCGTATTTTCTACTTTCTTAAACCGCCGCGTGAGAGACACACTCCGAGAGAGCATTCCTCGAAATTTGCACACCTCGGTTGAGTGGAATTTTAAGTGCTTCGGCTGAGAGTTGAGCGTGAAGACACATCCACCCTTCGCCGGATATGATTTCAAATTTATCGCGAACCCGGGGGATGTATCCGTGTATAGGAAGTGGGTATCTACCTGTGAGGATAAAGCGAAGCACGGACATGTGAATTCGAATGGAGGGGAAACGGCCGCGATACCCAGACGAGCGTCTCGAAAAAAGTCTGCGCGTATAAGTGTTACGATGACAATAACGTTGTAATTAAGATACAAAGGAGCGGAGTATATTTCTATTATTTATTCACTGAAACATCGCGGTACGGAAGTGCTTGTTTCCCCGTGTCTTTTCGCTACTTTTCCAATGAATCTTCTCGATCCCGAGGCGACGGCGCATCTTCTTTCTCAACTTCTTCATCTCTCCTCGTGTCTGCATGGAGCGGTCAGCTTGTTTATCTACTCACAGCCGCCAAGTTGATCGTAAATTAATGTTCCGAATCTCGTTCATTTCATAGCAAACAAAGGCTAGTCGTGTTTCGCCGTTTCACAGAGTACACATACCTATTTCCCGATCGTCTTGAACTCAGGCGAGAGCACTTACGCAAATTATCTTTTCCGGCAGCATTCGAGTGTCTCAGTGATGTATAAAATGCACATTCGCAATGTGCATGATGTAACAGCTGAAATAGTCGTAATTTGATACAAGAATTCCTTTTCGTATTACAATTAGGACAAGAAACGAACTTTCGCGGAGTTGCGTCTTCACGTAAATCCTACATTACACTGATGAGAACGGTGTAAGGTTTCTTAACAGAGTAGAAAGACTAAGTACGTGGCAGTGGCACTTGTGTCGAGGAGATAAATGGGGATAATTGTATGTACGATGATAAGTGAGTCTACGTGTGCGCGAGGTAGCGAGGTGTCAGCGCGCGAAATCCCCAAGTTGAGCACAGCGCTGGCTAGATGTATTATATATATATGATATATGATATATATATATACACATATTTACATACATAGATACATACAGATATATATATATATATATATATACACACGCAAGCTGCATACTCACGAAGGTATATACTGCGAGGTATGAATGAGCGATGAAGTAATCCCTTAGTCCTTCCGATATCCTTTTAAAATCTGCATATCGTTCGGAGCAGCTATTGAAAAATGATCGTAGATCAGGTGTAAAGTGCCCTGTTCAAAGCGTTGGAAAAATTTTTCATTCAATTTTCACCCTGCAGCCCAGCTGGAGATATAACTAACTGTAAACCGCGTTCACTCTATATGCATTACATATCCGCGTAGCGTGTGAACGCTTTTTACCCGCACGTACAGGAATAATCCTGTTCTCAATATTGTCATTTAGGCAAAGCCCTGCAAGCCTGGAATTTTCATTAAATTAAGACGTTTTCTCTCCTCTCTCTATTACATACCGTCATCCCTCAAAATTAAGGCTGATATTGTTGCGCTTTATTTCGGGCATCTTTCGGCGCTTCTTGATCACCATTAGGTGGGCAGAGACCGGTTAATATTTCTTTCATTTTAATTACTGCATTATAAGGCTGGAGCGCAAGGTGGCGGCAAAATTAACAGGAAGCGAGAGAATAAGCGGCGGGTATTCTGGCTGCCGCGGGTCGAAAGGGCAAGAATAACCGACAACCTCCTCGTGAGCGACTCTCTATACCCGCTCTTGTTTTTACGGATTCCTTCAACCTCGGTCTCGGTTAGTATACCTATTTACAGTTCAGAAATTAGGTTTTCGTTGTACGTAATATGGGACCCGGAGTGGCCGCGACCTCGTGGTAGTCGTAAAGGGGGAAACGAGAAAAAGGGAGTAACGAAAAGAGTGTAAGGATCGGGCTGGGACGGGGAGAAAAGGAAAGAGGGAGCGAGAGGGAGCGAGAGAAAGGTGAAGAATAAAAAAATTATTGTACCTGCCCGTCGCGTAAGTCGGTTACTTTTGATATTATAACCCGGACAAGTACTAATCGCATCAATCGAACGATCCGCTCGGATCCTGCAGCCGAAGTCTGTGAAAGCGATCGCTTTTATCCTTGATACGAAATTATAGTCGGAGCCTTATTCAATATCCGCGGGTACACCGGCGATAGTTTTACGCGTGGAATTTTCATCCCACGAACGGCGAAGTCGAAGGTCGAGTGGTGAGAAAGGACTCGAGCATGCACGGTGTCATCCGTTGTCGGGTAATCACATCCTGCAGCGAAGGTATATCCTTTCAATCGCATCACCCAGCCAGATTGAATTTTCGTCAGTAGCGAGCGACACCGAAGCGACGTCGAACTTTGGTCTCCGAATGTAAACAGGAACTTACGTGGGAGTTTGAGTTGGTGGGCGAATATTGATGCTGAACATGTAAACTATTAGCAGCACCAGTGGGTGCCTTATAGTTTCCAACTACGTACGTACATACATACGTAAAGGATTATGGGCATGTGCACCGAGTATGTGCCTATTATATACCTGCGTAGCCCGGGACCCAAACTATTAGTAATTGACTAATTATCTCCTCTATGGTGTTGGACCATGCACCTAGTATAACCGTCCAGGCGGCGGATACTTCGTGAAATACGATTAAGGTGGGTAAAGTTTATACAGCGAAACGCGTCCCGGTTACAATCCTGAGGGTAACACGATGTGCTTGCGTCGGTTCTTGGAACAGTTTTTTCTGTAGCTATACCAGACAAACACTATCATCGATTTCTTACGATCGGAGGAGTCTGCATAGTTGTAATCGGAGGAGCTTCAATTTTGAAACAACGCCTAATTACCGCGATATCTCAACGTTTCTTTGAAGGACGAGATACGGCGTCACAGGTCCGATAATTAACGACCATATTGGCGGAAATAATTCGACGACGGCATCGCGTCGACTGTTTCAGGAGAGGAATTCCCAACGTTCTTCGAGAGCAAATTCACTCGGAGCGGCACCTGCTTTTCACAAATTGGACAACGTTACGTCGTTACAAAATTGTACGAACCCGTGAGCGCAAAAACTTCGACTGCTCACGGCGTTCCCTCTTACTCGGCAATCGTTATGTGCCACTGATATATTTACAGGATTGAACCACTTTGCCTAATTGTGAACTCAACACTACTCTTCGCAATTGATTCACCAAACGACAAACCACCGGTAGATCGTCTATGTTAAAATAAGACTCGTGTATAAAAGATGTAAAAGGATGTAAAAAGATACCAGTCCATTTACATTTCGTCTTAATAGTTACTAGTTTTAAAACACTCGCTCGCTAAAGCTCGCACGGGGTCGGATGCCTAGTGCAACTGGTTTTTGTGCTCGTGCAATCGCTTACTCGTTGTCAGTGTTTCACCAGATGACATAGTTGTACGGGAGACTGGGGCACGATGACTCCCCAAAAAATTCTGGTATTTGCTTCATAGTATACAAAATGAACACTGTCTTCGTGCAAGTGACGCAAACCGAATCTGCCCGTAAGATTTTTTTTCTATATAATGTTACAAATCACGTTTACACATGCATGTAAGTATAACGGATTGTGATTTTATGACAATAAATTTCGTCAAAAAATACCACAGAACCATCAGCTAAGTGCTGACAGATTCGAAACACTACGCCCAGCAATTTTAGCTCTAATTGAACGACGTTATTGTCATGTATTCCTATGTATAGTATGCCAGCCACTCACCAATTGCAATTTGTTGACTCCTGGTCGGTCGGTTTTCTTTTCGGATTCAAAATGTTATCTGAAGCATGCACATTGGTTTGATAGTACAAAAAATTACGTTTTTAATAATCAAACTTGTAAACTTGAAAATTAGGCCGGAACGTCAAAAGTTATCAGGTCAAGGACCTGGACAGCCGGAACTACGGAGCGCTTGTCCTGGACGTCGAGTTTCACCAGGAAGTAGACCTGGAGCGCAGAAACTACGCAGCGCTTGGTTAAAAGTCACCAGGTCAAGAACCTGGACAGCCAGAACTACGGAAAATTAGTCCCGAATGTCAAAAGTCACCAGGTCAAGGACTTGGACAGCCAGAACTACGGAGCGCTTGTTCTGGAAGTCGAGTTCCTGCAGGTAGTGGACCTTGAGCGCAGGAATTACGGAGTGCTTGTTCCTGAAGTCGAGTTGCATCAGGAAGCGTACCCGAAGCGCAAGATCCAGGAGGTAGAGTACCCGGTACTCGAAATTCGCGGCGCGCAATTCTCATCCGTCCGCCCAACCGCGCGATTGTTTCCAGACTGAGGAATTCGGCTAGCTGATTTTGGTCGTGACGGTTACTATAGATCGATGACGTCAAGAGAAAAAAAAAAGGTTGGGTGACGTCACTTTCTAAACATCCGAACATCCAAACTTTGGTTTCGAACTTTAATACTATGTATGATGTATGATATGATGTATGATATGATGTATGATGTACGATTATTCTTTGGTTTTCTCCACTATTATCAAGCAATGCTGAAACACTGGACACATACATTTGGTTGATTCTATAAATAAAAAAAAAAACAGATTCAATAACAATAATACTAATACTTCATATGATTTTAGCGTTATATTTTCGACCATCCATTTTTTTACTATCATCTGTTAGATGTTATCTTATACACGTCTATTATTTTGAGTTCGTTGGGTAGCTTGGTAAAACACGTGATCGCTACAAAATTACAGCTTTTCCTACCGATTTCTAAATTGCATTCAGGTAACTGATTATTTTCTTTTTGACTTTATCGATTAAATTATCGTTTATGATATTCACGACTTTGTAGTGGCTCCAGTGAATCAAATTCATTACGTTTCCATACTCCACTTCCCACTACGCAATTATACCATAGGTGGAAATACCACGAAAGAGCGCATAATACGCAGCGATTAATCTAGAGTAATCTACGATATTCTTCAGCCTAGCAAAGACATACACCAGACATGTAACTTCGTTGAACGTATTTTGTACGTGAACCTCTTGATTTAAATTGTCATCAAATGTTACATCCAGGTATTTTGCAACTTTTTCTCTTTTCATAGACTCATTACCAATACGAATGTAGTGCGAATATAGTACGAATAATTTCGTCGTTGGAGTTTCAAATGCATTCGAATATGAGAAAGCTTTCGTAACGCGTAGCAAATTATTAGAGATATTTTTCCTCACTTTGCAAGATGTACATTTAAATACAAAATGCGAAATGATATTCTGAATATACTTTTTACAATGCGTACACGTTAAAAGGTTTTCCGTTAAATTTTTTTTATCCTTGATGCTTTTTATCCGTGACGGGTTAGGTTGGGTTGGGATTACATCAGTTACGATTTACGTATAATTCGAGCTACATCGCTGAAGATGAAGAAGAAAGAAGAGCTGTATTACTATTCAGGAATACTAAAAACTCGTCGTTTTCCATTCCTCTTGGAAATACAATTCGTTCGTTATGAATTTAGATCGCAGAGGGAGAAACCTGAACATGTGAATCGCGTACGCGTTTTCATTCGACGTTATTAAGACGTTAAAACTTCCGAGAGTGTCAAGTTTCGCAAACGCTTTTCCGTCAATGTATAAGGCTCTTTCAGCTGTGGGTACACAAAGTTTAACAGAGAAACGAATCCCGGTTCGATATCCGATTATGTCACATAGTATACCTACACTACGAGTTTCGTGCAACTGTGAATAAAGAACTTCGCAGATACCCGTACTAGCTCTGCCGTTTGAATAAATCCAATGATCTCGAAGACCACGAAACTCGCTGCACTTTATATTCTCTCTCTCTCTTTCGCATAGAATACGGAGATACAGAATAAATAAATCGAATATTCAAGCACGACGTATGTACGGCAAGGTGAGCGTGTTGAAAGTACCTACGTATTTTGAATACATAACATCAATTTCTGCAAATTTTCCAAATAAATCAGACTCCGTCCGTATTTTTGCCATCGAACTGTATTTCTCGTTTTTTGTTTTTCTTCGGCTCTTCCTATCGCCCTGTATAAAGTTATGGTAATTCAGGCTGGCTTATGGTTTTTGGCTCCGAGTGTACCCTTGCGTTTATACGTATGTACCTTTTCGTATAAGCGTTCATGTATGTATAGTACATATATGTACATACCTTCGAACAGAGTTTCAAGCCTCGATTTTTCGCGGCAGACAGTAGCTTTGAATTAATAGATACACTTTTTCAACGCATCTGTCTACCCGGAATGGGAACGGGCAGAACGAATGTCTCTGGCATCCTGCGTCTGCTCTTTCGTGCTAAAATCCGGCCCCGGAATTCGGAAGCTCTTTTTATATCCTCGAGTCGCGAGGACAAATTGCTACGCGCCACGGAGTGCCGAGCGGCGAACCAGTCGATTTGACCATTGATCTCCGACTAACAGCCGGACTTATCACTGTTAACAGATGACGGGGTAGAGTGTACGTGACTTTTACCGTCCTACCCAGAACTTCCCGTTATAAGTGTAGGTGTTAAGCTCCGGAACGCTTCTCTTCTTTTTATTCCCCCATGTTTACCAGCCCGTAAGCTGCGCCCGAATAACCGATTAACTGATACTCAGCTCTCCCTCAGATGTAAACTATCGCACCCACTTCCCGTCATTCTCTTTCATTATCTATTTCTGACACACGGACAAGGAGTTGCCAAGAATTTCACGATGATCGAGATATTTGAAAGATCGCAAGTACGACGATCGAACGTGTCTTCTAGCTTTTTGAAGAATTGTCTCATTTTGTTTTTTAACTCAGCATGAATTTTAAAGTTACACGATTGCTCGTACATGTTCAACCATCCCCAACGAAAATATTTTCCAAGTAAAAATGTGTGAATTACCAAGTATAACACGAGTGGCGCAGGTAAAAAATTTTAGTTCCATTATACTAATAAGATTTTTAAAGAGCGACATCACGTTTGGTCATAACTCCGAGTAAATCGTAGCTACGAACACAGTATAACGTATATCTAAATATGGTCATAACAGTTCTTGAGTTCGGTATAGTGCTTAATGGATTCCAACAATTTCCTGAATGGTCCCATCCTTTTCCGTAACCGTTCCAAGCATCGCTAGAGGGCCGTTACTTTTTGCCCAGATAAATCCTGACTAAACATGCCTCTGCGTCACCAATTTGTTAATCCTCTTTTGAACGGCTACCAAACTCTCCACTTGTTCGTTATACGTACAGGCAACGAAACGCTTTCGGTGCGGAGAATTTAATTCCTGTAATAAACCGGCTGGAGCCGTAGGCATACAAGCGTGGAAACTATTAACTCGCTGCCACAGTGACACAGTTTAATTAACGACACGAGGATACAGAGAAATGATCGCAGAAGCTGATGCGGTAAATTTTCCCGCGGGGCTTGCGAAACCAAGTATGTACATATTGTTGCGGAAGAAGCGCATGCGGATTACGTTCCAAGGCTAGATGTTGAAAAAGACGTTGACGGCAGCGGGTAATTTTTCGTTTCAACAATCGACGCCTTCTCGTGTCCTTCGAAAATCAAATATCGTCCACTCCGGGTAGTCGATGGAATACGGCCTAGGAATTCAGGGTAAATAACTTTCTCGGAAAACCGAAGGATCATGAAGGAGCCGGCGTGGATCTGGGGTTTCAAACTTGCATGTGAAGGACATGAAATTATTTATAGGGTACTCTCGTATTCACGGTGTTGGCCTCCCGCACCCCGACTTCTCGGCTACGGGCCGTTCGCCACTCCCGGCTCATCTCGGAGCCACCCCTAAAAGTGACGCCGCTGATAATGTCATCCCGTTAAGTCTCTCCCGAGTCAGTTTTGTTTCGCAGCCAAGTCAACGGATCAGATCTGCGATTATCTCGAGGGCAATACGAGGATACCTACGAGTCGCATTGCCGAGAGAACCGATTTTCGACGAGCTTGCGAGCGCTGGCAGAGCTGCACGCTCCATGCAACATGCATGGCTTAGATAAGCAGCTGGGGAGTTGCGAATAAGTCAGGCATGCACGCGCGTTATGCAACCGGCTCGGAGTCTTCGCCCCTGGGGTGTCTTTAGCCTTTTCGGCGTAACAAACGTCAGACACGTGCTCGAGGGGTCCCGAGCTGAACGCGTAGACGAGGAAAGAATATTCGCGCGGGAAGAAAAAATATGTATTCTCAGCTACTTGTAACATGCGTACGTACATACGTAATTACATACATACATGCGTACGTAGGCGGTGTTTGTCGTCATTTGCCCCGCGCCCTTTCCCGCTTCCTCCAGAATTTCCTGCCCTGCCCCACGCCGAACCCCCGCAGCCCGCCCTAATAATAAAACAATGAAATATTGCCCAACCAGGTTGAAACCTACACGGAAAACCAGCCCCATCATCACGCCCCTGGATTTAAACAAGAGTCTCGGTACCGTGTATTTATGTGGGTGAATCTTGCCCTCGCGCCATGGGGCCGTATCATGGGTTGTAAAAAGAGAGAAAGAAGAGAGAAAAAGTAAAAACAAAGGGAGACGAAAGAAAAATAAGAACTTTTTATCCGAATCGCCGGCGATCCCTCCGAAACTCTTTGTTTCGCTACAGCTTCGCTTCGTACGTTTATATCTGCCGTAGGTATACGTATAAGGTATATATATATATGTACGTATGATCGCCTCGCGGTACGTGGGTGAGAATGAACCTCGGCTATCCATCCTGGCGCCCTGATCGTCGTGTAATTAATTTTAACGAAGGTGCAGGCAGCCCCGACACTAATCAAATACTCATTCTGTGGTGCATTTTCAGTGATCGATCTTAGAACGCTCTCCACCATCTCGGCCTTCTCCACCAAGGGGGAAAAGGCGATAATTATTGCGCTTGTCGGGCGACCGAGTATCGCTCGACGTGCCAAATAATTAGAAACCTGTTAAGCCTTGACAAAAAGTGATCTCGTTTAAATTGGCCAAACGCGACTTGGCTGCGAAACGATCGCGCCGCGCCGCCCGAAATTCACCAGCGAATAATTAGTTGACCAGATTTTCTGACCGTAACAATCCCTCGCTCCCTCTCGCCCCTTTTTTTAATACTCAATTGATCTCTCGATTCGATTGCTTTTTTCTTTCTTTCAATTTTGTTTATCTGCTTTTGTTTTTTCAAACTGTCAGCGCTTGACGGACGCGTGAATGAAAACCCTCTCCAAACGCGATATATCACCGAACGAGGGGGGTAGGTATTATTGATGCGACTTGAACCTGACAAAGAATAATAATGATCGGAACGGGGTTTCGATTGGACCGCGACAAACGGACTAGCTTTGCGTACGGTCATTGCATGAATCACCGCGTCAACGTCCTTGCAATATTGTCGTTGCACACACGTAGGTGCAAGCATCCGCTGTTCGACGATGCATTGCACGCGATATGCGCTGCGTATTCTCTCTGCAATCCGCACGGCACGTGTGCGCATATATTTTGGAATGAAATAGCATCGGTTTCGCCTCAGCGCAGAGTGCATACAGGGTTGAATTCATTTTCACTTCAAGTTACGGGAATGGAGACGGTGAAAATTGCATTTGCCAACGCTTTTTCGTCCGAGTGAATTTATACACTCGAATCGTCCCGCCATTTAAACTACCTGTTTTTACTGTTTCATTTCCTTCTTATTTGATCCTTACTTTTTTCTGACTCTATTTCACCCTCTCTCCCTCTCTCTCTCTCTCTCTCTTTATATTCTCGCTGAATGAATTGGAACCACTTAAAGTAAAAATATCAAAGCACATGGGGCACATCGGGTCGATACCAAACTTCATTGAAATCGCGTGCTAAGAGAGACGGGGGAAGAGAAATCAATTACCCGCAGGAGTGTAGAAAAATGTTTAAGCTAAGCGTTCAAGCCTACTTTATTGTGGGCTTTGCCAAATTATAGGGTGGCTTCTGAGTTTGTGAGGTGCGTTAGGTTACGTTTGCCTCGAAAGCATTTGACTTGATGCCTTTCGATTAATCTTCGGATCCAGTTCCCTCCCCCCCCCCCCCCCCCCCCCCCCTTCACGCCCCTGCCCCCAGCCCTGCAGTTCTAAAGTATATACACGCACATATATACAAACCTTATATCTCGAGAGAAGATAAAACTTCCAGTAAATCTGTCTGTTACATAAATTCATATACCTGTATGGCTGTACAATATATATATATATATATGCCTACATCTGGTTTTCGGTTGATTAAAAATAATTAAGATAATAAATGCTTCGTTAGCGAGTTTCGTGATGAGAGAATAAAAATTACCACCCTGCAGGGGCTACTTTATACCTACGGATATGATAGACGCATTTTCATCAGCACCGTTATACATAGAACTTCGTGCCGATTAATTATGAGCCGCAGTTACGTAAAATCGCAGTACAAAGTTACGGATGCTATTGCGCAAGTGAGATGAACATGCATATCTATGTCAATATAAATTATCGCTGACCTATTTATCAATATGCGTGTACGTACATCTGATCTGTCAAAGGTCAGTGAGATTTATTTGCGCCGTGCGTCACGCTCAAAGATACCCAACGTGGCGGCGCCGCGGCGGTATGAAGAAAAGCGAGCAAAAAATGTGTCGCAATTTTTCAAACACGGTACAGCGATCGGCGTGAAAGAAATTTTCGACCCTATCTTGTCAACGGCCCTCTGACAGAGTCTGCACACATGTCTTTACACGGAAGCTGCAGGTTGCTTCGTTCCCGACGGCGAGAGACGACGAGAGCTTTCTCTCGCCGTTGCAGCCTTTTTTTTCTACCATTTTAACAACCGAATAGCAATTTTTGATACAACCGTAAGCTGTTTAACTTTACATGTGCAGAAATTGAACGAATCTTAAGTCACCTCGCCCCACGCTAATTCGCTTCTACGCTCATCGGGAGTCAGACTCGGATCTCGGGGATTGATGATGTTGTTCCCTAATGTTTGCGGTCGCGCTTTGAGATTATTGTCGTCGTCCCGAGATTCGAATGAGCGTGGTGATAAACTTACCTTGCGAAATAGCAAAAAGCAGAGTAACGCCTAGCCACAGGTGGCGATCCATGGTCTCGAAAGAAATTGGCGAGATTTCAGAGGCGGCTAATGACGGTTCGTCACGGGAAACTGCGGGCAATAAATCCCCCCGCCTTCTTTTCCTCGCGAGTGCAGGGGATTAACTAGGCGAACTATATATCCCCTCGAATTTAGCCAGGATTCACTACAGTGTTTTGGCGCTAATGTCAGAGCATCGTGACGGCGATTTCACCACACTTGCCGCTTACAAGGTGCGCTGCAAAGAGGCAGCGTTACGAGGCGTTCTAATCGCGCGCGTTTCGCACCACCGGACGTCAAGTGTCTTTCCTCTCAATAGCGGATTCACCCCTTCGATTTTTCCCCTTTTCCTCGTTGCTTCGCCAGGTTGGCCCGTTCCCGTCGATTTTTAAAAACCCTCCGAGTAAAAACAAAGTCGTCACCCTCGTTCGGGGGGTTGTAACAACGCGTTAATTTTTTTCTTAGCCCGCGAAAACCGCACCGTTTCAAATACACCTTGTGAAAAAGTAAAAAAAAAATTCCGAAACTCCTTCGATCACTGGACAAACTCCCGTTTCCGATCCGACTCGTCTGGCGAAAGGTCGCCGCGACGGAGAGCCGGAGATTTTAAGTACCGTTGACAGGGTAATTGCACGTATATCTGCACCGGATTGCGACAGGCGAGACTGAGCGTCGCCGCGCGGTGGCTGCTAGCCTCTTTGGATCGCGCGCATGCGCTTATGGCCTTCGCCCCGCGCGCACGCAACAACGGCCAGGCCCATGATCTTATTCTACACCTACCACCACCCACTACCACCTACTACCACACACTCCGTTCTCTGCCTCGGCTGCCTCAACCTCAACCTCCACCCTGTCTGCCCACCTACTCCGAGGACCGAGAGGCTAGAGCACTGGATTCAATTTACTACCAAAACTTTTTGTTGAATAAGGTTTGTTACGTATCATCATTCATCCGCATTAGGCCCATTGTTGGTCTCGTTCGTAGGGCTTAATGCCTAGAATACTGGAAACAGTTCCCTGTTCCATATTCCTTTCGATAAATTGCCCGACTGATATCTTATACCCTGTATCCACCTAATCCACCCACCCCCGCCTCGATCGCGGGCGCAATACTTTATGGAACCTTTACCGATACGCCGATCTTTCACTCTCGCTCTCTATGATCTCAGACTTCCACACGTTTCGTTCCTTTTGCAACTACCGTACCTTCGCGTTCCCCCCACCCTCGCACCCTTAGACCCGATGTCACGACGAATAACGTTATTGAGTGACGGGGACTCTCTTTGTAAGTATATCGTTTTCAATCCCGGCGAACACGGAATAGAATCACTCTTCAAATTCTCTTTGCTCTTGTATCGATGTAGGTTAACTTCTCTTGCGTTTTCTATCAAATTCTTTGACGTTCCTGTGTTTGCTTCATGAGAAACCCAGCTCGATACAACTTCGTACAGACCCTGTATATCGACGCTCTTTGTAGTGCTTGTTAAACTTGCTCTGGCAAAAATATATGCGAAAAAAAATATTACTCGGAAGAATTTTTTCGCTGTATATAATTATCCCGGGGCTGAATACCCGATCGACGTACCTTCTAGACTCGCATTTCTCTCACAAAATTGTTTTGTATCCATCTGAAAACTCGAAGTTCCCTGCTTGAGCGGTATTTTATTAACGTTCCTTTGAATTTTGGATTCATTGCGTCCGGATTTTGGTGCGTTGCCGACAATACACGCGAAGGTCTGTATCCTTACGCAACAAGAACATTAAGTTAACTTGCCCCCCCCGCGGCAAGCATCTCAGCTCCTGATTTTACTGAAACGTTTCAACAACATGGCTTAACGGTTGCGAAAGAGGGACGTAAAACTTCCACCATGCATTGTACAACGGTTGAAAGTTAGGAGGAGTACAGCCCTCGTGTCATACAGAGTTGAACTTCGTTAAAAAGGGTGCATCATTGTTATTACCGGCACAATGATAGCTAATGAAAGAAAAATCATGGCACTACTTTCCCGTTTAAGTTGTTACACCGTTTTGCGAAATGAATGATATTCTGATTGAAAATTGCGTGAGGTAAAAGTGCTCGGAAACCTTCTACCGACAATCATAGGAATGATTGGTGCAGACGAACGAGACTATTCATCATACAAACTAATATCTGGTATCATCAGTCATGCTCGCTATAATATCGCCCAGCATCACCCGCTCTTAATGAGGTTGGATTCGACTGTCCCCCGCCATCCGTTTGACGACGACTACTTTTCGCCAACTAGGAGAAAAACATCTACGACTCTGATCCAAGACGAGGCAAAATTATGTCGCGGTGATTGACGTACTACGATTACAAATGTTTATGCTTGTTTTTTTCTTTCTTTTTTGCAACATTTCGAAAGTCGGCAAAGATATCTCTCAACGTCATGATATCACGCGACAACGGGTGACGCCCCGACCGTGTGGTACGATTTGATAAGAAATGTCAACGCAGCTGTATCGTGTAATAAAATAGTTCTGACGAATGTCATGGAAGAAGTTTTGATTTTCCAGACAGATATATACAATATTATATATCAGAAACGTCGATGCAGCGAATAGGGTCGTTTGTCAAAAATGGTAGAAAGGTGAGATAAAACGAAAAAAGAAAAGATTCGCTGACAGTGTCTGTGGCGTGAGAAAAATTTGGAAATTGATTTAGCGTCGCTACTCGATACTCGCCTTTAAATATATTATACACCGTACATATACAGACCTATATATGTCCAAGTCAGGTTCACCGTGCGGTAAATCGAATACATCGCGAAACGTTAGATAAAATAGTCGGTGAAAAACGTTTGGTCAAGAGGGTAAAAGTGAAAAATGAAATAGACAAAGGGAAGAGGAGCAGGGTTGATGGTTGGGTGCGTATTGACCCGGCGACAAATTACGCGGGCGATCTGGTCTCGCGTTCGCGAAACTGATGCGGTGATCCGTCGGGATTTCGGTGCCCAACACTCTCTCAACGCTTTGTCTCTCAGCGAGACGGGATCATACGGGTAGGTACGGTGACATCGGGAACAAGAAGAGCCCTGGTCAGGAGTTATCTTCGTCCGGCGAGGTGTGGAAAAGCTTCCGTCAAGTCTCCTGTCCTTGGGATGATCACCCGAGAAGTAGAGAGCAATGTAGTTTCGCGAGGAGAGTTTTCTACGCGAAACTCGTGTTCCTCGTTACGCTGCTTACGTTTGGTACGTGCAGGAATTGGACCGAGTACGGGTAGCAGTGAAATTAATGCCCGGGGATAAGGGGAGGCAGTTCTCGAAAGTGTGAGGGTTGCGGATATATATTGGAGGAAGCGATTTATCGAGGCGTAATGGAAAAAGAATCGTCGGCATTTTTTCGAAAGCTTTATGAGAAGCATTATGTCCGTTTGCTCAGAGACTCCCGTTTCCGAAGTTAGTTGGTGGGTACGGAAAAGTCACCGGAGGACTTCTTGACTCGCATCGTTCGCCGTCGGCTGAAATAAAGTACGTATACCGTGTTTCAAGGAGCGGAGTAGATTCCTGAGATTCCAGGTTAAATGAAAAATCCTGAAAACATTTTTCCGTACGAAGAGAGAGAGAGAGAGAGAGAGGGCGAGAGTGAGAGAAAGGTAAGGGTGAACTAGTCGAAAAAAGAACAATTGACAAATAGCCGGAAAGGGAAAAAAACAGGAAAAAATGTAAGAAAACGGAGAGGAAATCTCACAGAGAATTACGCGGCGCGCAGTTTAGACGCCCCAACCTGTTCAAATTTCACCGGTAAACAAATCACCCCCGCAACGGGGCTCAAGGCTAACAGCATAATATAACGTAAACAGGGTTTAGGAGAATGTCATTTGAAACTTGGGCTCAACGCGCGGCCGACCTCGCCTTAGCAGTTTCGGACTGCATGGTCGAATATCAAAAGTTAGCCGCCACTGGACAACGACTTCTGCGGGCCATACGAACGAAATATTTATATATATATATATATATATTGGTACGAGGTACGAGGTATGGGGTATACCATACCGTACCATAACGTGTCGTGTCGCGTCGCGTCCTCGTGCCTCGATGCAATTCCCCGTGGAGTCATCACCTCCGCATGCATCGTGTAGAGGACGGTGTCGTATTACATGTCCATGTCGTTGGTTCAAAGTGGGTGCAAAATAGCCAAACCCGGCAGCGTTGCACACCGGCTAATTCTCGAAGAAGATAAACTCGGCAGGCAGGTAGATACCCTCGCGGTAACGACGTACCGATGACGTCGCCCGGCCATCCGGCTTCTCAGAGTTTTTCCCCGGGGCTAATTATTTCCAATGTTTTTTGCCACTTTAACGGTTTTACGCGGGTTTCCCGCTGCGTCCTCTCTCGACCGCGGATTTCACCCAAAGTCAACATCATTTGCGGTTCCCGTTTCGCGCATAGACTCCCCTGATCTGCATTCCAGCTGCATCCTCGGCACGTTCAGAAAAAGGTCGATTAACTTCTTTTTATGACAAATTGAACTGTTTACCGATCGATGGACTGTTTCGCGGATAAACTTTTTCATTGTAAATTTACAGACGGAATATACGTGTGTTTGTGCATTTCGATTTCAGCACACCTTTCACTTTTCCGTAGCGCTAATTCTTGTTTGTTTTTCCACGGGAATTCAGTTGCTAGAATTATTAGTATACACTTCGACGATATTACTCGCGGAGGTCGTAAAGTAACGTACGGCTTTTTTATATGCTTCGAGGTTCGAAAATGCCTCGCGTTTAGAAGGGAAACCAACTCTGCAACCTGCAAAGTAATAAAAGTGAAGGGCTTTTGCACGGTGAAATATATTTCAGTATTTGAAAATCCCGTTTTGAATTCATACCTATGCTCATCATTATTTTATAAGATTCCCATAACCGTGTAAATAACGAATATTTTTTTCAAGCCAATTTACTGTTCGTTTATGCGATTTCCAAATTCCCAAAGCTCAAAAGTAGTAGAAAATCCTTTCAACATCCCATACATAAAACATTTTCATATCACATCCAAGCTGCATACGCTCAGAAAGATGTTTAGCTTTAACAACGGAAATTGTATTACCATGAGTAAATTTTGAGGTTAATAAACAGCACAGTCAAAATTCTCTATCAGACGCTACCAGAAAAATTGCTCAAATTATTCTACTCACTGAACAAAAATATGCTTGTCCATTTCACAAAAAAAAGTCAGTACCACAATACGCAACATTCTATTGCAATTGCGAAATCCAATCTGCGTGGTGGAATCTTTGGTAAGGATTGCAACACGATTTTTCAATTATCGTGACTAAAAAGATCATCGGTTTAATGTGATCAAATTGCTTAATCGGAAATGAATATGAAAAAAGGAATGTGTCGTTGCAAACGGTAGGCTCATGCCAAATGGTTTTAAATCGCTGCGACGAATGAAACAACGAATTTCTAGTACTTCAAAAATCCTCAATTCCAGTTTTCACCACTAATGATTCAGTTACGCTGATACACGTTTATAAATAGGTGCTTATTTTAATAACTGCTCACCGCGTTTCTCTTGGGATAAAAGATTCTCAACGCGTCACTTGTAGGGGTAGTTTGTGAGTTCAAGATACAACGTATCGTTATTCGCATTATCGTCTTTCGAGACCATTTTTCAGCTACGCGAGCACAGATTTTTAATTTTCGCTCGATGGATTATAGGTGTAGTATTCACGGCTCAGCGAAGTCAAGAATGATATTGTTGTCTTCGTCATCTTTGCTATTACAAGAATGAGATCCGATGATACAATTATTACATGCATAAGTTCAACTAATTCGAAAACTTACATTATAGCAGGATTAACAACTCATCTGTAATAGGATAATTCCTGTACGTACGCAACCCCGTAACTTTGGCGGCGTGACTATAACGGATCTGTGATTAACATACGTCCCAAGTTTCGTAATTGCACGTTTCGCTCAAGTATAAAATCGTAGAAATCCAAAGTCCTCCGAATGTGAATACCTCAATGCCGAAGTTTTACCGCCCTCGTCATTCGACAATCATGCTATCACGTGTCGAATAGGTATTCTCACTATGCACGTTCATGAGCATCACGTAGTTACATGCAGTTAACTTCGCGGAATAAGTTTCCTGGGCCAGTTAAACTATATAACTGCGTCGAAGTTTAAAATACCAGTATCACTCCAACTCGTTCCGGCTTACCGTGAAATTACTATAACTTTAACTATATACTATTGGCGTCAAGGGGTGTGCGCTCCGAGGGTGTGGGGCACTCGGTGCTGTGCTGTGCTGTACACGGGTAAGCTAGTGCTCAAATGGCCGAGGCCCAGGGGTAGAAACAGGGACGAAGAGAGGTTTAGGGGCACCGCGACGAAATTGTTTGGGTCTAAATAGGCCGGTGATTAACAGCTTTCATAAGCTCGGAAATTTTACGACCTTTACGTTCTGCGATCATTAAAAATCCCAAGCTTTGGTTTTACCCAATGTAGAAAGTCATACCATGATCAAAATTTTATGAACTATTTCACTAAACTGTTTTTCCACTGAACAAATTCAAACAGCCACGGTATTTAATTTTGAATACATAATATACGTCGAAAGAACTGAGAATATCTGTTTCGGTAAAATCGAGCAAAGGTAATTTACCCATATACATATAATCATAACAGCCATCGATAAGGCGGAATCTGCAGGTGCTCGGTATATTTTGAAACCAAAAATATGTCGGAAGTTGGCAATTTTGCACGTCACTTATTTTCCAGATGCATAATTTTTCATCATAACTTTTCATCCGAATCCGTAGTTAACTTATTTGCGCTGAATTGGGGAAACAAATGGCGATAACTCGTGTCTGTAGAGATGTCTGAGAATTCTGAGAAGGATTGTTACGTACGAGTGACAGAGCACGCTTTGTCTAAAGTTGAAAAAGACAATTTGTTTCGATCGAATGTTTTTCGCGGTGGTCGGATTGGATAGCCAGACATGTAGGCAACTATGTAACGTATAACACACGAAAGCAATCCTCTGTGCGTTCGTGCCTAAAAATGCACAATGGATCGGTAGTATAGCTGTAACGTTGGAGCTAGCCCGCCGTATTTGATAAAAAAGCAAATATATTTATAATCAGATTGCCACACAGCAAGTTCTCTGATGAAAATAGAGGTAAAAGCACGAATGATCGTATCTGAAGGTGATAAAAAAAAATTGAACACACAATAATTGATCGCATGTTACAGAAAAGCCGCGCACGCAAAATATACGGAGCCCGGTTCAATTTCCACGTGGAGTTCAGTTTTTTATAAGGCGAGTCGGAGCGTCGTTGATTATTACATCTGGATTCAATGACACGAGGAGGCAGGCACTCTGTATCGTATGTACATTCCTGCGATATATCGATGAATAACTTGAGCTTGCAAAAGTTTGTCTGGTCTTAGAAAGTACCGGTGAAATATACTAACGATTCCAAGAGAATATCGGTGACGCTGACGCTGGCCTTGATGTTTGTTTGAGTTCTGTGAGAAAAGTTATATATATATATATATATATATATATACTTATGTAGGTGTGTGTGTATGCATGTAGATTGTGTATGTGTACATAGGCAAGAGCAAGAGAAATTAACTTTGAGCCCGGAACTAATTAGCATTAAGCAAAACTCCGGTGGAAAATGTTTCTTGACGACCCTTATTAGCACAGTAACAGGGACCCCCATACATTCAAATGGCCGCGGTATATCCCTTCACTTTTTGTGATATTTCTTCTTCTTTTGAGAAACCTCAAGCCACTTTGGGCTCGACTTACAGCCGTTAAAAGATCCCGGGAACAATTGTTTGCCTGGTGAAAGGTTGCGTGGTGTGTTTAAGGAACTCGCATCCAAAGAGTCGACTGTTGAACTATACCGCCGTGGTTGAATATACAATTTGCTTATACCCGTAGCGAAAATTACAAGATTTGCGAGGGGCCCCGGTTTCTTCCCCTCCGCAGCAGCGGCGAGACTACGGGAGACGGAATTGGAATATACGGCAGCGAGGGAAATTCGTTTAAACGAGTTACCGAACTTTAAATCGTTAGTTAACGAATTATTCAATCCCGCTTGAAAAAGAATCAATTCAATTTCACACCGTACATCGGAGGATACATACAACGGTTGTTCGGGAGTCAAGGGAGTGTGTGTAACGCCGGCCTTTCAACCCCTGCAGCAATCGTTTGACATCGATCCATGTAACGCGTGTGATTGAATCAGGATTAGTATACGCAACTGGTTTATAGGTTTAGAGGATTTCCCACGAGAGACCCTCGCGCAGGCAGCCGTGCAGGTAGTCGTAGGTCGCGTAGGAAGGGTACAAGGTGCGGATCCAGTCGGGGTATAACGCGCGGGGTGAAAAGGGGTAAACGGAGAGATAGAGAGAGAGAGGGACGGAGACGTTTATATAGTCAGTGACGTTCCGCTGCTTTCCATCCAGGTCTTACGGGACGAGACGCCGCGGAATGTCGCGGGTAACTGACGGAAGCCATTGCGACCGAGTTGGAAACACGGAGAGGACAAAGAGGCTGTGAATCACTCGTTTTCATTCGGAGTCTCAAGTCGCGCTCCCTGCACCCACCCTCTCGCAAACGCCGAAGACCCCCGTGTGCGTGCAAGACGAGCAACCTGGTGTTTGCGTTTACGGCCGCCGACTTGGGTGTCAACTGTATATCTCTGCACCCCCTAACCCTACCCCTCGTGTATTTACGTACATGTGTACACAGAACGGAGGCCGAGATGGGGATTTCTCGGTAGCTCTATGTACCAGGCGTCGGGACGCCGAGAGAACGCACTCGACGTCGAGTTCGCGACATGGCGTTATCAAAACGAAGACGGTGGAATGAGAATAGGGGTTGCGAAAGGGGTAGCAATGCCACGACCGACTGAGACGCCGCAACCGAGCGTCGGAAGCAACAAATCGCTTCGTCTAACGTAACAAACGGCTCGCGCGAAGCTCCGGCGTCGCGACGCTCGAGAGCTTGACAGGGGGGAGGAAAGAAATTATCGCTCGCCAGGGGGGCTTCGGTTAGAGACGCCCGTCGACGTACGAATCAATTCGCGCGTACGGACGATCGAAGGCAGTTTGTCGCCGAAGGAAATCCCGCCGACGATTGGCCGTGTCAATAATAGGCGCGATCAGTTCGGGATCAATCACGGAACGCTTAGCGATCCGTCCGTTTTCTGATTTGTCGGGGGCGCTTGATTCCGCGTAGTCCGCGTCGTTCGTGACGTGGTAATATCTCGGGTCAGCGTCACTTTAGGCCGGTGCTCGGTCGGCGGTTGGACGAGGGCCCTCGAAAATACTTGGGCATTCAATTCCTCTGGCGTAAGGTAGATATCTACCCTGAACTTCGGGGTAAATACCTAAAGCCCGAAATAAATGGCAAACATCCGAAATTACTCGAGCCTGTAACAGTGAAGCGAAGACCCAATTCCGCCCCTACCAATTAAACAATCAAACTTGATCGAGCGTTCAGAAAGGAATATTCCAAATTGTAATTTTCCACTAGATTCTTATACCTACCTACTTCACTCGCCTCTTTCATCGTTTACATTCTCCTCTGTGTAATCACGGAATTAACGTCTGTAAATAAGATCATTTCAAAGCGTGATGAGACACGATACAGTTACAGCCCCACGGTGGCGGCTTCCAATCATCGGTTCAAGTACAGACCCTCTCCAATTTTAACGTGCAGTACATCACGATCACGTTTCACGCAGTGCGGTGATTAATAAAATTCATACAGCTGGAGCACCTTTCACAGTTACGACTCACGGTCGCTTCAAATCATGGGTTCGCGTCCAGAAATGTTCAAAATTTAAAATACCCTGTATTACGAACATAGTTGACGCATTGAAGTGATTAATAAAATTCAAACAATTAGAGTACCCGGCACTTCCATCGCGATAGATCCGATCACCTTTGTTCTTTCAAATCGAACTCTGTAATTATTCACAAAAGCCAATTACACGGCTTCTTCCAACTCCGTGAGACGGATTCAATGGTTCCGCTGCACTCGTGTATCGGAGAAATTGGCTATGAGCCATTAAAGCATTTCGGACCCTGTAATGCATGGGTGAGCGATAAATTCCCGATATTCATTACCGGAGAAACCAGGTTATTTAACGGTTTTAATGACCACCTAAAGCCTATCGGGAAAAGCACTCGAAGTAATACTGTTCAAATTCACTCGCACTGCAGTCCGAATTCTCCCGTTTAACCAAACGATAAACATCTTTCTCGAAATTTATTACAAAAAAAAAAAGTATCGCGTGCAGGTTGCTATTCGTCAGGATGGCCGTATTTTCCTTCGATCAGTACCAGACGAGGGTGAGAAAATTTTCACCCATCACAGCGATAAGAGTACGTATAATACAAGTGTACCGATCGATCACTCGTCGGATTTCCGGCGTGCTTATACCTGTAAGGATCGCCTTAGGCGTGGAATTTTCACTATCTCTGGGCATCCGTCAAACCGTGTAACCGCGTGCAGCGTTAATGCAGTAATTGCGGATTTCAGTGAGCCTGAGAAGTATATCACCAGAGGCCGAGTTAACGGTTGGCAGCCAGTTAAAAGGACATCGGGTACACGTTACGAGGATAGTCATTTCCCCACCGTCGGATGAAATAACCTGGGGATTTCCGTTACGTATCAAAGCGTCCGCCGTTACCTCGAGGCTCGATAGCCGGTAGGAGGATGCAAATCATGTGCCATGATATTCAGTTCCCTCTTTATCGGTTCTCTTCCCCAGCGTATATCGTATCCGCAGGTACACCGATACAGGTGCAGCGAGGGAGGATACGTGGTCCCGGATTTCGCCTCGCCGGCCCCTCTGCTTGTGTGCTCAGCCAGCCACCCTGCCGTATACGGCTGCGAGGGTATTACATGCTGCCCACGTATCGGGAGTATCCCATCGGCTGCGCTGTAGCAGTTTGGACAAATGACATGTCGTCGGAATGCCGCGGCAGACTGCATTGAATTCGCTACCCATCCCGGCTGTATCTAGGCACGAGGTTCAAAGCTTAGCGGGAATAAATTCCGATGAAACGAGGAGAGCCAGTTACGGGCTGACGGAGCTGCGGACCGTACGTTGAACCCGACGAGGACGAAGGGCGCGAACTGCGACGGCTCGTCGATGACGGTATCGAAGTTGATGCGCGCAAATATGCCCTTCGTGCGTCGATCCTTTGCCACGTGCTTTATTCCGTTGCCGGAACATATTATACAAGCCGCAGCTTCTGTACGCGAGAAGAGGATGAGCCTTGCCGACCTTAGACTTTGAATGTGATATTCTTTAACTTTGTAAAAGTCATTTCTACCGTCCATAATCATCTCCAACTCCACCCTGCCGAGGGTTCGCTCTCTTTGAACTTCTTCAAAGGTCCAATTAGACGTCGACGCGCCAATCCGGCCGGCGTCGCGGCCTTGCAGCAGCAGTCAGCGTTTTATCGGAATCGATACAGCGACTGGAGTGAGCTACTACTAGGAAGTGATTAATCGTGGCTTGAAAACAGATACGGACAGTTGGAAATTCTCTCGTAAGGATTCACGTGAGCTCCGATGTACCGGTCCGGTCCGTACCGTCGAATATCTAGATAACACTTGTGCGTGAACTAGAGTCGATTGGTCTAAATACCGGAATTCAGCGTGTAACCAGTAACAAGTTCCATGCAACACTACACGTTTTCAATCATGGAATACCTGACATGTTTTAAACCAGCGCAACGTCGATCGCATTCATTGAGAGAAACGTTTATTCAAAATGACTTTTTTTCAATCTGGAAACTTGAGTCAGGTTTTGCGAAAACAGCGTAACTTCGTTGCATCAGCTATGTCATTAGCAACAACGCGCGTTCACATGCAAAACACACATGATCCCCAACAGAAAATAGTTGAATCGACTGCAAAACGGTCTAATCAACTTATATACAGCAGAATAGTCAAATGAAATATTTTTATGGTTGAAATTCCTACTGTATATGAATAGTCAGATACCCGTCGTATTTTCTCTCATTGTGTGAACTGGGATGAAAAATTTTCCACGAAGTCACACAAGTTTTACCGACGTTCGTGAGTTATTTTTCGTTATGTGAAAATTATTTGATCTGGTATTGATCAAACGCGATATGATTTTCGTTCGAAATATTACCTTCTACAAATATTTGCGGGTTATTGATTCACTTTGTGACCTGTTACACTGAAATATATTGCTATTACCAAGCAAATTTTCATTTATTTATGTACTTGCGCTGTTGATCAACGTTCCTAACTCCCGTGCTTTCCCTTCGCCATTTTCGACTCCATCTTCAAAGTTCCAGTATTATCTGAGAGTCCTAATAGGTTTGAAGCGCTCATGCACATTTCTCTCGAAAGAGGAAACTTTTAAAGGACCGGTCTGTCTCAGAGATATTTTTTGGAAACGCAATGGGCTTTTGAAGTATGTATAACCCGATGAAAGACTCGACCTGTGAAAGATCTCACGATCAGTTGAAGCTGAAGTAAAAGCGTTCATCTTTAGGCGCGAAGTTCGTTTATATCATCGTACCAATTTTGTGCGATAAATCTGTGCCAGTGATGAGTTAATTTCACGCCAAATTAATACTGCAGTATTCCAAGAATTTGAATTCTCCGCTGCTAATTCAATATGAAAAAAAAAAAAAAAATTTATAGGAGTATGTGTATTAGGGCGGTCCCAGAAAATATTTGTTTTTGGTTTTTCGACACGCGTGGATCGAAAAAGTTGATTTGTGTTCTAAAACAAATTCCCGTGAAAGGAGAACCCTGTACTTCAATTTTAAAAGGTCACGCACGCGAATCTTGTACGTGAAACGTCAGGGTGGAAGCGACAGGGGAAACTTCACCCTATTACTAAATAAGCGCACAGTGCATTTGTTTTCTTTTTTGTTGTAAATATTTTGGTGAACGTGTTTGAGTGTTACAATCGAACATCTTGTCGGATGGATGGGAATATTTGCTTCATTCCAAAAATCTTGACCTTTTTTGATCGTGCCATTTGCACTCTCTCGATTGGTCGGCTTCAGCGAAATATAGGTGCAGAAAGAAACATTCAAAACTTACCGATTCATAGGTAGGTCATACCCCTCAATGCGGTCACTTTGCTCACTGATCCGGAATTTTTTTTCTTCCGTTGTTGCCCCTTTGATTTTTCACGTGTTAATAAGAAACCGAGTACAAAAGTCGCGTGAGCGACCCTTTAAGATTGAACTACGGGGCTCTCCTTTCACGAAAATTTGTTTTAGCAAACAAACCAACGTTTTTGATCTACGGAAAAAAAATTATTTTTTTAAGGCCACCCTAATATGTATCATTCGATTGGTTTCGAATTCTGTGGTTAGTGAATAACTCTGTGTTACGATTTTCGAGGGTAACTGTGATGAAGTGCGAGAGGCACCGTTCTACAGATTCTGACTTTTATAACTGGATATACTTCAAAGGGTTTATAAATTACTGCAATAATGTAGCGTTATCAAACAAAGAAGAAAAAATGAATAAAACACAAAAAAGAAAACGCGAAATAAAATAAAATAAACTCTCTTCAGGCACACCGCGGTCTTTTCAAAGTTCCCCTTTTCAAGATGAATCTGCGCCCTTGATTGGGGTTGATTATCCTGATTCTGTCAATGTCTAATTGCTCAGTGCGCCTTTGTCGTGGTAAAACTCTTCTCCGGTATAAACTGACAACTCAGATATCCTTCATACTTCTGCTTTCCAAGTACCGGTACTGCTTTGGGGCAAGTTGTGTTCACCTCTTTCACCGGGAAAATAAACGAATATACTTTTATTACAGTACAATGGAAAGAAACGACGATACGCACGAAGAGCTCCAGTGACCGTCCAATGATCAATGCTTGGAAATGAAGTAAGCTTCAATGTGATACTCGGTGTTGGGTTTAATCGCATGGTATTCATTAGTACTTCATCGTTGAGGAAAACGAGTCTCGATCACAGCGACGAGAAAGTTGCAGGATTCGAGCTGTGCCGAGTACAGATACACGGGGCGCGCAGAGTTGGCAGGGAGGAGTGGGTTTCCAAAAGGGAAATGATACGAGGGCAAGAGAGAGATTGGATGGTATGGGGGAAAGATAAATATGTACACTTTCTCGCAGGTCACGAGTGATAGCTGCAGGTGTACCGTATACAGGGGGAAAATGGCGTTTTATCCGCACGCCCGAAAGTCTGGCTCGACTGTCATATTTCTTCAAGGGGTGCTGGGGAGTGTGCCTACCGTGATTTCGGTTGAAAAATGTTTAACGGAATCCGCACCTTGTGTATCACCGCATGTGATTTCGACGGGGACGGATGAACAGCTTTTCCGTTCTGATCATACATGGGCGCGGTTGGGAATTCCGGATGGTCAGAATTCAGACTGATTTACAATTACGTCGACTTCCCGAATAGCAGAGATCCGGAACCCTTATATTTTTCAATATTTTTGGAGTAAATTCTCCCAAACAGCCAATCACGACTGCCGCAGCTTAATATAACGACCCGAAGACAAGAGCCGCCCAACGGAGACTAAATTACTATAGTTTTCCATCAACCAACTCTATCAAGACTTGGAGGATAGCTTTCCCGAGGCCAAAAAATTTTCGGCTGCTATTCAGCTTTCGCAGTGCTGTTGGTTCGCTGCGTTGTTTCAAGGAATACTGCACCCCGGCCTCGTCTAGGAGAGGAGTATTCTTCATTCGCTTCTCCGAAAATATTTCATAGCCCGCGCCACGAAGTGATGTACCCACGTAGAAAATTCCGTAACCTTTGGATAAATTAGGTGCGATCCAGTTTCATTCCAGGAGTCATAGGTCAGGTTGTTAGACTACCTGATCTATGGGCAAACTATGTGGAAGTTGCACCAAGTTTTCTTCCCGTTACCACCATCAGAACTATGCGGTGCGGTGAAATCTCCTGACAATATCGTACCTGCACGTCTTTCAAACCCGTTAAAACAAGGAGAGATTGTGAAGATTTGACGAATTTCAAGTGCGCAGTAGCTACTCCTCCAGTTTTATATTATATTGTATTATATACACACAGGTATATATACGAGTATATATATATATATATATATATAATAGAAATCTTGTACAGAATCTTTGCAAGCCTTGCAGTTACTGGAGTTTTTATCCGATAATATTGAAAACTTGTGCACTTTGAAAAGCTGATTAACAGATAGGTCATTAAATTACGAGTAATTTAACGGGAGTTGTACGATACACGTATAACGTATAGTGTCGAGCAATTAACGGTTTCGTTTGTCGGGCAGCGTCGCAATTACACTTACCTAATGCATAACATGCGTCCACGAGTAGGTTTGGCACGGCGTGTGTAGCGTACGTCAATTAAAAATTCACATCTTCGCACTTTAGCTCCTGCAGGGAACGTGAAAAATCTCACTGTAATTAGAAGATTACAGCTTCAAAAAAGAAACGGAGTGTTTTAACCTGGATTAGAATTTTTCAAAGGGTATATGTTGTCATTCGCCCTGCAGGTTTTTCAAACACACCAAAGTCCGCGTTTTCGCTAATTTTTATGCTTCACATCAAGCCAATTACACCGTTGCTGACAAGTCACCATAAATATTGTCGCACCAAGTTCGGAAGTTTAAATAACGAACGGCACTTACTCTGGTGATTCCACTCGAAGCCGAAGTCGCCACGTCACCATTCTCAAACCGGAGGTTAACTTATCATTGTATACGTTACTAGATTTGTCATCATCTTACGGTCATCGAAAAAGCAATAATTTATTCGAGTTACTCAAGATTCTTGACAGGAAAATAACAGGTATCGTTGACAGCACGAAACAGGAGCTGCATCTCTAAATATTTAGTTCATTCTTCATCCATACTTTAATATATCTTGCGAAGGTTTGAAAAGCTACGTATTCTAATCTAATAAGTTTTTTTTTTAACAAATAGATAAACAGAATCGACGTTTCTGTCAAAAAACTATGAAGTACAACTTTAAGCTTATTACAGACATATTTTTTCTCAAAAAGCTGGAATGTTTTTACGTTTCCCATTTCATTCGCGAATTTATTGGAATACATTTGAATTCTTTGATATATTTGATTATAATACTCATCTCGGCTTCAGGTATATCATGATATATGATTCTCCAGTAAACTAATTATACTCGTATATTCCTAGGAACAATATGCAGTGTGATCGACAACTATCGTCGGTTGGAAACTCAGTAATACAGATTATCGCACAAATTTAACCGAGGTAATACGAACGTTTACAAAACTTTCATTCGCCGCTTGTATATAATACGCCAATTATATATCCAGCGCGATTATTTGGATTCGGGCTGTCAAAAGCTCGGCTGTTGATTGCGAATACGAAATGTTGATGCCTGGCAACAATATGATTTATTCTTTCACGAGATATTATCAGCGGACACATTCGGTATTGACATTATATTTTAGAGTGAAAACTCTTATCCCAGACACGCTGCAGAGGGAGATGTAATTGTGATTGAAGGTTGGTCGCGGATGCCTGGAAAATTGACTCGGTATGCAATCCCGCTGGGAGTAGAATATTTTTCAACGCAAGCTGTACGCTACCTAGAGCCAGAATCGCGAGTTATTCGCCTGTCGTTTTGCTAAGATTATATTCATATCTCACGGGCGTCAATCACGCTGAGTAAAACCGTTCTGCAGTTTTATCTAATATGTATATGCGATCGCGTCACTTGGGTAAATTTATCCAAGTAAGCGTTCGGACTTAATTTCAGTTTTTCTCCAAGACTTCGCGGACGGTGAAGTTCTGCGCGAAGTTTACCAGCCACGCGACCCTCGACCCAACGTCAACTTTGTACGGCAATTTTTTACCGATTAGGATTATATATTTTTGGTCTGAAACAGATTGCGGGCAGTCGACGGTGACCAGAAGTACGGATCCGTGGGCACGTCATGGTTTGAGGGATGAATTGATAAGCCAGCGAAGCGTACCTCAGCCGGGTATTCAATAACAACGAAAGTTAATAAACAACGTGAAAATGGCACATGAATTATCACGCATACGTCTGTAAGTAATGTATCGCATCGAGAAGGAACTCAGAGATTAAATTATCCGGCGAGCGAGTATCTTTCAAGAGCAATTCCAATAACGAGAAGAAACGGATGTTGGTTATATACATACATACACATGTATATCCGTATAAAATAAGGTATATTATAGGTATAATAAAATTGAAAGGACGTCTCGCCGCTGAGCGAGACCCGGGTTTATTAAAATTTTCCTTTGACGTTGAATTTCTTCAAAGAACAATTGAAAATTTTTTGTAATCATTATCCGACGCGTTCATCGACACGCGTAACGTATCGCATTGTCACGTGCATGGCGCCAATGCGGCGATAAACGTGCCAGCCATGCTGACTGTATTATATGTATATCCACGCGGAGTGGTTGTACATGGTCGAAAAAATATGAGCCTGCGAAAATACACACATAGGGTGGGTACAAACGTGCAGTTTGAAAGTATCCTCCTCCGCATGGGTATGCAAGAAACGGCGCTACGCCGACTGAGGCGTGCACGCCTAAAGAAGAGTGTAAAATATATCGACTTTAGACGTTGTGTGAAATAAAACGATAAATGCAGCTGTCACGTTTACACTAAATCCAGGAATAAGGGAGAGGCGATGCCGGCTCGCCGGTAGTGAAATATGAAGTGGGTATATATGTAAGCCCCGAATTCACGGTTCAAATAATTTCTTTTCTTCATTGTTTCGCCGAGCTGTTTCACCAGCGAGCGTACAAGCCGAGTCTTGAGAGACGCAAGAGCAGGGAATCACGCTGATTTTCGTTCGGGCGACGATAAGAAAGAATCCGTCGATTCCGTCGGGACGTGGGGCGCCAAAATAATTATTTCGCGTCGCTAATAACCCAGGGAAAGAGGAGAGGGATGAGGAGGGTACCGGCCTCGTGCCCTCCAGAGCCACACCCTTTACCCAGCCGAAACCAATTCGTTCTCGCTGCTTCTCCCACTCGGTTTAAGCTTTAACGAAAAGTCCAGGCCTCGAGCAATAATTCTACTGCTGGTATGGTTGAATTTTATGTTTTCCCTTTTTTCGTTATTGTTGTTGTGTTGTTTTTTTTTATTCTTCTTTTTTTCCTTTTTTGTATCTCGAAAATGCGATTCTATTACGCAACGGCGCACCGCGTAAAGGCGATGTAGCGAACCAATGGCTCGAACCGTGTCCTGCGGGGACAATGTCGCTGCCCCGGGTAGATTTGTTTGTTCGCTAAATATTTAGGGTATTTTATTTGTCCGTACCACCCCCGCTCCCTTGACGGGTTGAACCCTGACACCTGGCCACGCGGGGTGTTGGACCGGTTCACCCGGCTCGACGTGGGAAATTCTCGCACAACTGCTTCGCCGAGGGGAGCTTTTCCGGTTAATGTGTCACCAGACGCATGGCTGAATGGCCGCTCAGCTTCGTGTAACCGCTCGGTTTTCAGCTACTTCTTAAAAATGTTATTCCCATTTATCTTTGAATTCGTTGTACAGTTGTGTAACAATTAATTTGACTTTACTCGCTGTTTATCAATTGTTTCAAGTCCTGTATAATATTTGCCAGAAATTCAACAGAGCTGTATACACAATGGTAGAGTTTGATGAAAAAGAAAACTTTTACCATTTTCACATCATATGTCCGTAAAGTGAAGTGGTTTTAAATAATTGGGTCGTATTATTTCCAGTGCAAATAATAGTTTAAAAAGCTACATGTAATTGAATTTCACCGTTCATTTTTTTCATATAAAATATAGATGTGCTCCAGCGCGATTTGTGTCACATAATGCCAATTTCAACCTGCCTATTATAATTGTCGTCAACTTTATGGTCTTTTAATCGAAGAAAGAAAATAAATCATCAAATTGGGCTTTCCCGAGCGACCGAAATATATGTGAAAGAGAAAAAAACAATTCCACAACTCTTTCCTAACTGATATTTAAGAATAATATCTGTCGATAACTTTCTTATTAACGTTCATTATTTCCCAGTTCAAGAGTGAGAGCGCTCACTTTCGGTTTTGCTCGAATCGCAGTTTTCACGACCTGAGCGATTTGTACATCCACGATTATTATGCTTACGTCTTCTGCCGAGCATCGCGGTGATAAATTTCCAGCGCGTATTTTAAATTTCGAAGCATTGTTCGAGATTTTGAGGACTACACCTGATACGGCGGGAAGATGAAATCTCCACCGTGCGGGGTGCGTACAAGGCGTTCCGCTGTAATCTTCGGCCGCACAAAGACCTTACTAATCACCGTAGCAGACTCATCATTTTTGTCAAACCTCACAGTTGCGTGAGCCACGCGTTATCCACCCTTAAAATGATGTCTCGCCCCTATTTTCTTGAAAAGTTTTCCGCGACGAAGCCTCGTTCTATAGGTACAGCATCAAAGTGTGGATACTTGGAATAATATTCTGAATAAACAAGACCGTGTGGAGTTCTCGAGTATTTGATCAACGACGCGATTCCTCGGTGATCGTCGCGGGGCTCTTTCTCTACCTTCGGCAGAGTCTGTTTGCAGTGTCGTAAATTGAATGCAACAAGTCGTGAAGGAGTAATAATAGGGTTAAATCGGGCGGAAGGTACGTATCGAAAGAAACGCTTTCAGTTCCAGGTAGTTACGTCGAGCTTTTGATCGTCTGATTTTCAGTCAGGTCAGATCATCGGGGTTGGAAAGAGTCGAGACGCCCTGCGGCGCACCGGAGGGTGTAAATTCAGCCTCGGGGCCTCATTGTTGCGTTAAATAGACGTCAAAACAGATATATTCTTGTTTAACGAAAGTTTCGTCATTTCGATATTAGAATTCCGCTCTCTGACAATCGGCGAGCAGACGATGTTTCGACACCGCAGAATCTGTAGAGGAGGCCAATAACATCCGCGAAATATGAAGGGCCAATATCTATATTCAGATACCATTTTCCGATATCGCTTCCGTAAATATATACAAAAATATTCTAATACCGTCCGAACGGATTGCATATTCAGGAGCGTTGAAGAACCGTGTCTTATTGCATTTTTCTCAAATGACAGAGTGATCGTGTTGTATTTATTGGTGTTCGAATACATCATTGATACTTACAACGTAGTCAGTATTCAACGGAATTGTTGAATGTTGAGAATTAATAAATTTACACAAAGATCTGACTAGCCCGATACTCCGATGAAAGTTGTATAATCTCAAAATTTGCCAAAAGTTATTGAGCAAACGCTTTAAAGTATTTCTAGAGTCAACAATGGCGGCCATTGACAAGGCTGGGATTTTATTTCGGCTGCACGATCGTTCACTATACTTGTAGATGATCGGAGCAAAGTTATCGCCGAACGCAACGATGACAAAAATAGTTTAATCACAAATTCAACTCCGACGTAAGTCCCAAGCTTCAGAATTCAGATTCCAAAGTTCGCGCAGCACGCAATGCCTGAAGCGGATAACTTCTAGTCGATATAATTGTATAGGGAAAAATTCGGTGTTTGGTAAAAGGTGCCGAGGTGAATTGACCAGATCGTGGAAATAATTCACGATTCATGCCGGAAGCCAATTTCGGAGCCTGGCCAGTGTTTGTGGTATTCCGAATTAACGATTGCAGAGCTGCAGGGTCGGTTAAACGGTTAGCAGTTTGGTCACATGACTCGGTCCGATTCGGCACCGAGGTTATTCCATGAATAACGAGAACTGGAAATTCTCAAAGCCCTCACGACATCCCTTACATGATCTCGTAATGAAGAAATCTAGAATATAGAGAATATAGGGCTAGAGCTTTCCCGAGCTTTCCAAGCTTTCAAGCCACGTAGTGCCGGCGGGCTCTCTCTCCTGCATGCGTGAGCCTTCACTCGGCCCTCGGCCCTCGGCCCCATCCCTTGGTTCCACCTTCGCCCCGAGCCTCCGACCTTTTTTCGTCCTTCTTTTTCGCCCACCGAATCGCACTCGGTGGTCCCGACGCTGTTTTAGAGTCAGAGCGGCATCCGGCTTCAACAACCCAACTATATGTGTGGAAGATTACCTTATTTGTTACGTCGTTCTAACAAACCGCGAACACCGAAAGGAAAAGATACCTGTATATACGCGTGCGTCGTACCCCCCGAATTCGTATCCTCGTAACCGAAGGGATATCTTCCGGGATAAATATCAATTTTGGCTCTCTACGAAAAAAAAAGGTTACTCCTTCTTCGCGTGATCACCTATTGACAGTTCGATTCTCAATACCAAGACAAGCTGAAAAGTTCAATTTCGTTACGACGACGCTCCCTCTCCAATATTCAGATCGGTTGTTGATAGTTACAAGGGTATACTTTCGGCATTCATTTGCCGATGCACTCAACGTCTTTTTGTACATACACGCCGGTAAAGATTTTTTTTCACTCGTACTTATCGATCGAAAGGTACACATGTAAAATTCCGACAATGAATTTCAAAAGCACCGTACGAACGGTGATTGAGTTTGAAATTCACGGTGTGCCGTACAGTCTAACCTGCGCATCCCGACTTATGTGTGACATGAGAATATCAATTCTAAGGTGAAATAAGAAGGAAAACAGACTAACCCGAGACAGGGGATATCAAAGGGTAACCAATTTCTCTTGGTCAAATAGTCGTCGGCAGTCCAAGACTGTAGAAAAAGGAAGGAGCAAAGAAAAGTACGAAAAAAAAAACAACAACAGCATATATATGTTCTTTTTATCTCTACTCCTGAGAATTCGCTACAGCACGGCACGTCATGCATAAAAGATCGAAGCGCGTCTTGAATCCCACGTACCTACAGACTTTTGCCCTCAAAAACACCGCTATCTTTTCAGCGCTTGATTCAACCAGTACATAAAAATTGAAAGACACGAATCATTAGTTTCAGGATTTTCAGAACCTCAAATTTTCCCCATATCTGCTTGCTCAATATCTCACACAACATGCGAAGACACCTTTTTACTTCTTTTCATTACACGTGTCGCACACAAACATCGGAAAACGTATACACTCTTTAGGCGTAAATTGTAGAACCATAATTCCAATTCCAACAAAGTGTTATATTTTCGATGACGGATGAGGGAACGCGATAGAAAAATAAATATAAAACAACGAATCCGTTTATTCGCAACGACAGCGATTCCCAGGAAACGAGGTGCGGTTTTTGATACATTTAAGACCGTTCCAAGCTTTCTGTGGGTAGGTACGATAATATAAAACGAGGGATGATATCGATCAGGTATTTCGCATACGGCGTTGCTTGAGGTGATGAATGTTGTTTTACTCGTCGAGCTCTGGATATTGTATCAAACGAGACGTTACTCTGATATTGCTCTTGCACCCGCCGCTGATACCACATCACTAACACATCGGCTTTAACGGGCCAATTAATCAAATTCAATGCGTTCAACGAAACATTCTCAGGACTTCATTATCCGACCATCGCGATCCGGTCCATCGTTCATGAAGCGAAAATGAAAATAAACTTTTTCATTTAAAAACTGCGGAAACATTATAACGCAGAGGAGCGAAACTCGTAGCTGCAGGTTACCGTTGCGTTGTAAAATGAAAATTAAAGAGATAAAAAGGGAGAGCAATAGGGGAAAAAAAAGAAACGGGAATAAACTTGTATACTAATTTCATGCCGTATTTAATCACCCTAATGGGTAAAAAGCTTATCGCAACCATGCAAAGCGGGGCTTCTACGTATACCTGCTGTCCGAAGGCGGACGGCGTGGCGGCGACTGTCTCTTCCAAGTACACGTATACGTACGTACCTACGTGTATACGCGTAATTGCGGATACATTGGTATGTAGGTGTATATATCTTTTCAGACAGACGTTCCGAAAGCGACGGTGTCACGCGACGCAACGCGTCCTATCGGACAAACTGACGGACATGTGTCGTGTTGCGTGACTGCACGTGCACTTACTTACTTACTATTACTTACTCGGTTACCTGCTAACGGCGTCCACTAATTTAACACGTGCATTACATTAATTAAAGTTGAATTAGGCTGATTACATTGCAGGCGAAGACCACTGATTTTCTTACGATTACACCCTAACCACGTTTGTACAATTATTTTTCCTACGGGGCTAGGCACGGCTCTGTTCACGGTTTTGATTTCACCCCTTATCGTCGGGCATTGATAATTCATTGGCTACTGCTGATTGAAGCGCGGGATACGTTCGTTGTACGCTGTTGGAGAAACTAATTGGTGTGAATGTTGGAAAAAAATTTAAAAAAAAAAAAAAAAATCGTTTCAGACTAATGCATTTCCAGGTGGATTGAATATTTATTAAATTGTAACAGATGGTTTTACTCGACTGAGGTGTCACCGTATTTTTTCATACTTTCGAAAGTGTTTAGTTATTTCAGCTGAATTCGATAGCGCGCCTTTCATGAACGGTTATAGCGAGAAAGGAAATACCAATTTGATGCTTGTGTATGAATATTTGCTCAGTTTCACAAGGTCCTTCGCCAAGTGAGTTATAGAAATATTTGAACCACTGGATAAAAGAGAAAATATTATTCTGACATGAGTTACGATCGAAATTTTATGGAGAAATGGAAAACGTGAGTAACCAGCCCGGAACATGAGTTATAATAATCACAACGTAAAGTGAAAAATAAGGTTTAATTCAGGTAGTGGATGATAACGTAAAAGTTGTATCGTCGGGTGGAGGTTTAAGTAAGGGTGCAAATATAGGAAGTTCGTTGATAATGAAACGTTACGAGCGCGGCGGGAAAGCGAGGGATGGAAAGAGCGGGGAGAGAGAAGTGAGTGAGAAAAAACCTGTGCATATATGTATACATTCAAGGTAACGAGCATAAATACAATTTTCACAGAATTTATTCACCCGTTGTAGGATTGCACGGGAAAAGCTCGGCATTATTAAGTGTAATTGCACTTATCTCGTGGTATTCAACTCTCCGGAGTGCCAGTGTTATTCGAAAGAACCTAAAAGGAAGAGATGAATGCATAGCATTAGCTTCCTTGACTGGATTATTCAATCAGGCGTAACAGGGAAAAATAAACAAGATAAATCAAGTAAAACCCATTAACGTGTACACGTAACCGTAGAAATTACTTCGTGGATGAAAACATGTGTCGAGGATAAAAGCCGAGGCGTGTACTATCCGTAATTGGAATATTGAACAAAAAAATGAGCCAAAAATTCTAGACGGAGCGTGGAAGACACGTTTCGCAAATTCTGTTCGACAAAAAACCTGATCGATCGCTAAGTCCGTCAAAGTGGAATAGTAATTAAAAACGCGAAAATTGTCATTTGAAATATTTGCGGAATATTTCTTCCAGCTTGGTTTTGTCGCCATTGTTGTAGCGGTAACAGCAGCAGCAGTGGTGCACTTTTGTTGAAAAGAAATCTCCGCGACGTAGAAATACACACGTGCGGAGAGTGTACATGCAGTCACGAATGCAATAACCCCGCGAAGCTCTGAAAATAAGAAGAGTAAAGAAAAATTTTCTTAAAGAATTCTCGCAGCAGTTACGTCTCATATAGCGGTGGTTTTACGAACACGCGTCATTTCCGTCCAGCAGGATTTGAGGGGGTGGCATGGCGGGAAAAAGGATCAGTTCCGTATACTCGTTGAACCGTACGAAATAAGTTACTTGGCACGGCGAGTTCCAGCGAAGCTTAAGTCGGTTGAGCCAAAAGCTGTTTTAATACGATCCGATTCGAGCTAATAGACTTTCAGACTTTTCGACTCGGAGAATCAGTTTATCGAGCATTATAACGGCGGAGCCCGTTCGTGCCTTTACCTTTCGCCTCTCCGATCCCGGCTCGATACCCTTTTCCATAAACGACTCCCGGGCGCTGCAGCGAGTTGCCGCTTCGACGACTCCCGACTTACGACTCGAGCTTGCACTCTCAGACCGTCCATTCCGCGGTCCGGCTGATTGTGAACGGGAAGGGTGCTTTCGCTCGGAAGAAACGCGGCAAGATGAAAGGCACGACAAAGACGTAGCGTGAAAAAAGGCTTGTGTTTGTCAGCCGAGTCCTACTCGACACGAGGACAGATGTTCGTGCGGTGTTTAAAATCGTGGGTGTTTGTCGGCCGGGGTTGAGTCCTTTTCCGGGCGCTACCGGGGAGTCTCGGGGGTCGTGTAAGCTCTGTGTCGGAGGCGACTGCCCGAGGATTTCGACGAGTTGGATGACCTCAAGGACCTCGAGGACCTCCGAGGAATAAATAACAGTCTCTGTCTCCCGACTCACCGCCACGGTAATTTCTTCCTTTAATATTCGACAAGTCCTCTCGAACCCACCCCGCCACGTCGACAATAACCTCGGGGGCAACTGCGTATCGTATATGTATAATGTATAAGACTGTCTCGCGTGCATTGGAGCGATAATTTCAACTTCAACTGGCCGCGGCTTTTTCGTCTGACAATGAAGAGGAGCTGACACCCGGTTTCAAAGAACATCTGGATCGTTTTAAGCGATGTTGTATGAGATATTCAGGAATGCCAGAGTGGGTGGAAATGATTTGGAACACGAACCGTTTCGGATTCACATTATACAATACGCGGTCGCGGAATGCCAGTGTTGTACCGAATTCGGTTGCAGATATCCACTCCTCGCGAGCTGTTCCGTCACTTTTTTCCGATAACAATCGGGAATATCGGAACGTGATAAGCACGAGCCGACGCCAACGTCCACACTTAACTCGAAACGAGCTTAAGGATTCCCCTAAATACCTCTAAATATCTGTTCGAATTTTGTTACCCTCGTCATATGATGCTGAGAGGGTTATTTCCATAGGGAAGAGCTTTCGCGGTGATATCAGAGGAGATCTTCGCGTCATTACGGTGGAGTCATCATTACCATTTCGTTGGATGTGTGCGAGCCTGTATTCGAGGATGGGTGATGGGAACCCTCGTTGTCGGTGGACGGTGGTAAACGAGCGTGCAGGTCCGCTGGGAAGAGTGAATCGTTACGGCAAATCTTTCGGGTGACTTCTATCAGGGCGAACGGTTCTTGATTATTTCTGACAACCTACCTCAACGCGACGTCACCCCGTACAAGTGACGCAGGCGCTTAGACGGAGTGAAAGGAGGAGGAAGCAGGCCGGTTCGACACATCCAGATAAACCCACACGTACATCAGTCGAACACCTGTCCTAACGTCCTAACGGGGGACGAAGGGTTCGAGGCTGGGAGGCGTCGTGATACGGGGATGAAAAAAAAAGTGAGCTAGGGTCGATCGCGAGGGCGGAGATCGCTCGGAGATGACGCGGATTCCAATACCTGGTTGCCCCTGCAGAGGGATAAGTCGGTGAGAGTCAACAGGAACGAACGTTGAACGGAATCTTTTCAATTTATGGGTGAGGCGGGTAGACGGAGCTTCGACTCGAATTCCGGATATCCCAGCCACGGCGTCAAACCGCCTTCGGCGGCGGTAGTTGATGCCGGTGCTAAGCCGACATCCGCTGGACCTGCCCGAAACGGTCCGAACCCTCATTACTAATAGAGTAGTTCGACACGTGTCCGCAAATTACAACCTAATCACATTTGGCTACACTAATCGGAGGTCTCGTGCGCCCTTTGACTCCTTCCGCGACCACGAGAGGTCAAAGATAGTCCGAATCCACTTCCAGAATTTCGTCCCTCCCCCTCCCCCTCCCCCTCCACCGCCAAACGCCCCTCGGTCATCTGCCAAGGCGAACGGTCAACTACTCGGCTCTTCCCAGGGCTCTGCTCGATAGTGATTTCCATTCGCACGGGCATGCAGCGCGCCCGGTTCATTGCCAGTCTTGGACTCCCTTGAGGGGTAGTTTACCCACCTGCCAAATGTACTGCGTCGAGTGAGGCGGGTTAAGTTCCGATGGCCGGGTCGTAACCGCCGAGTTACTAATTGTAAGTGCCAACTGCCCGATGATTCCTATACCTTAGAGTGGCTTCGAGTCAAAACTTGCCACGCCATGCCACGCCATGCCGGGTTCTAACAGCGGTTCTCAATTTTCATCTTAATTTCACGTCGCGTCGCTTTCCCGCTCCCCTCGGACAACTTAACGAAATTATTTTAGGTCGTGCGGGTAATTAGCCTTCTGGACTCCCTTGCCTGCGGGACAGGGTTGACGAACCATATTCTCCCGCATTGATATGCGGCGAGGAGCTCGTTTACTTCTCCTTTACAGCCTCTCGGCAAAACTTAGCTTCGATTAAGGCACAGGGTCACGCGGATCCGTGCTGATCCTGGCTTTTAAATTTAAAGCTCGACGCTTGGGCGAAAAGTTTATTGAAAGATATACAACCGAACACGGCCAACGGAATTTGCCGATCTTTTCACAATCATAAGCAGCATCGTTTCGCTGTAAATTTTTTATACTGTTTATGTGAAACTCGTTTGAGCGCTGTGGCAAAATCGTGAAATGCATTTAGAAAGTACTTCCTGATTGCCGGGGCTCCGACTTATCTGAACGATTCGATTATTGTTCACATAATTTTCTTCGTTCTTCTTGTAGATTTGAAATCGTCAGTTCCGAGCTTTACCCAATACTCTCGATTTGTGCTGACGGTATACCGACGTACCGGTAATAAAGTTGAAAGATCAAGCTTCGAAAACTTCTTTGAAATGTCCTTCACATTAATTACGATTCTAAAACATGAATACTGTAGCAAAACAGAAAGTCGTTTAATTAAGTTGGAGGCGGATGGCGATGGGAATTAACGGAGTGAGTTAAATATTTCTCGACGAATCTTGTACCAATTTTAAAGAAATTTGAAAATAAAAAACTTGTCTTTGAAATTGTCCGGGATTAGTTCGTAACACGTTCGTAACGATAGTGTGAAAGTTATGCTTTGGTAAAATTACCGGATATTTTTCTTGTTCCAGGCAACGGAATAAATATCGAACGAGAGGAGAAAAGGAAGATGGAAAAAAAAAAAAACTCACGCGTGACAATAATGCAGAGCTGCTGGATTCGTAAATTTTGCCGTGCAGGTATACAAGTATAAGCTGCATTGCGGAGGAATTTCTTATATGAGATTTCCGCAATATGGGCGTTGCGCGAGTAGGTAGGTATATCCCTATGTATACGTATATAATACACGTATGCGTTACATATACGCCGGCCGGTACGAGGGGACGACACCTGACTCGAAACGTAGGTAAGTATAACCAACTACGCCAATTTCCGGGGGCTTTCAATGGTTTCAGTGCAACGGGACAACAAAACCTTAAGTCGCGTACAATTTGCCAAGTCCGAAAGCTGAATTAATTGGGCTGCGTATAGCTACTCGTTACGCGAGGATAGGGTGCATGACGACCGTTTCGTTTCTACGAAACGTGACTTTGTTATAATTTACGACAAGAGACTCCGGCGATCTTATAACCCCTTAATCCTCTGCTGCTCCGCATATTTTACCTTTCAGCATTGGTACGACTTGTTTCTTGCTAAAAATCATACCGATATTCTAACTATTTCTCTATTTATTAGTACTTCTCTTACCATGCTGCTGAATTCGCATTCCGTAAATAGTTAGGTTTCCAACATGATTATTAAGGAATTTTAGAACTATTTCACCAGCTTCGCGTTCAATAGTTTAAAAATTCGTAGCGATGATCTACATTTGGAGTTGTAAAGTTTGCAATATCTGCAAATTATTAATTGAATACATTCTGAATTAAGCTCGCACTGCTCTGCAGTAAATTTGATGGATTATTCAGCTTTACTAAATTGTTCAAGCACCCTGTTTTCTCGGATTCGTGTTTTGTATGATGCTGAATAAATTAAAATTCACTCTTAAATACACGTTTTGCATGTTGCAATTGTTTTACCACCGTTTCACTGCAATAAATGCCGTAACAGAATTTCGTCAACACAAAAGTAGCAAAAATTTTATTCAAAACCATTTGAATGCGAATTGAACCAGCTATAATAAATAAATTCCATCATAATTGAAATAATTTAACTTTTACTGAAAAAAATGCAAATGTAAATGTGAGACTGAATTTTTCACCAAGTCTCTCATACGAGAGTCTGACTCGCAGAACTCGGTATTCTACGAAGCCACTGTTCCGTGTGAAAACGAGAAAAAAAAAACAGAAGGGTGAAAAACAAAGGAATCAACTCGTGTGTTTTTAAAATATAAAATATGATTTATCGCGCAGGTTTTGTTGCGACCCACAGCAGAATTTAGCAATCTACAGAATAACCTCTCGACGCGAAATTTTCCACCGCTCGCGATTACCGTTGAGCAAGAATCGTAGGAAAACTTTTCAACGATATATATGTGTAGGTGCCGTTATCAGTGAATTAGTCACTGCGTCTCGAAGATAACTTCAGAGTGCTGCGCGTACCGGATAACACTTCAGGATAACGAGTATCGTGCAATATACAAGTACGTACCCGGCTAGAACTGAAGTTGCGCTCCAACATTTACACAAATTATCAGTTCAACATTGCACGAAATTCGCATGCAGGTGCAAGCATGCATTAAGATCCCGTTAGAAATCAATTCGCCTGTGTTAAAATTCACGAGCGCATATATAGAATTAGTTCTATCGGAGTTCGCGGGGTGCGACAGAATAACTTTTCAAGGGTGAAATTGCCCGGTGATACGAGAAATTATTTCATTGGGAGAATCGAAGGCCAAACTTTTCCCGTTGGAAGCTATTAGCTGGGTAACGGTGCGAACGCTTGGGCAGGCTAAACGTTCCAAAGGTGCAAGTTGAATGTAATAATTGCAAGGACATCAGACGCGGAAGCAGAGGAAACAATGAACGCGATTTTCTTCCGTTGTTCCGTACACATCGCTTAGTTCGCATCTTCTTTAATCAGCTCTCCCACGAAGAACCAACAGATTCGCCGACACAGGCTAGTCTGAAGTTATGGGTTACACCCGTCAAAGACTCGAGCGAAGCTCCCTCATGGTTCGAGAAGTCTATTGACGAGAAAATTCTTTCTGTCATACTCTTCATCGTCCGTTGTGTTTTTCCAGCAAGCCGTTTGTCTGTTATTCCGTTCAACTCAGCTGTGTGACGAACCGATAAATAGCGATGTCAGTCCTCGAAAAAAGATCCAGGGAAGGAGCGAAAAGAGACGGGACGTGAAAAGAGGTGAACAATCTATCAGGAGGAACTAATGAATGTACAAAATAAATCCACCCGCTCCCAGTGAGAACCGTTGGTGAATTTTGGGTTTCATATATCAAAGCCTTGTTGCCTTGTACTCGCGAGGGCCGTTTTAAACTGAAAAAAAAGATTGCTTTCAAATTGCGCGAGCTCTTTCACCTCTATTTCACCTGAAATATATCCCTTGTCGATATGAGGGGGGGAAAAAAAATAAGTGGAAAGAATAGGAAAAAGAAAAATTGCGAATAAAAGAGAAGAAAGAACGAAAGAAAAATAAATAAATAAATATCCCGCGAGCCTTGAGGATTTTCCTGTTCACCCGGAGCAAGGAAGACTTCGAGCTTGCGAGCTTAAAGCAGATTACAAGCAGGCATTACCGTTATGCGAATTATCAGGTCAGTTTAGGAAGGTACCCGGCTTACACGTGCGATCCTTATTACCTGTAAGACGGCTCTCAAAGTGGCCAAAAATTTCCAGCAGTGAAAGATAAAAGAAGTACTGCAATAAGAATTCAAGAGAAAAAGTAAAGAGGGGCCGTACAATTCGGATCGGCGGTCCTGCTCGAATTAATTAGCAAATTGCTGGGCCGTTATACAGCAAGACAAGGAAGCTAGAATATCGCGATAGACCGACGAGCTCCGGGAGATTTCATCGAACGGGAAAAATAGGAGTAAAGAAATGAAATAAAATGATGGTAGAGAAGACAGCTTGGTCTGGCTCTTGAATCGCGATCAGAGTGAATCGCGGCTAGAGCGCTCACGGATCCCGGAGCATCGTGCATATCGATTGGTAGATATGTACGGACGAGTGGTGATTGCGCACTTCTGCATCGTATTGGTAGGTATAAAGGCATATATCGTACATAGTACACGTACCTACGTAGATACGTACGTACGTACATACACATATATCCGCACGGTAAAAGACGTCGGGATTCACGTTCGAGTGCCTTTGCAACCATTTAAAGGTTTCGCGGGTAGTAGAAAAGTCGCGGGGGCGTAAGAATCGAGGCGACGCGGCGCCCTTCGCGTCGATCGTTTCCTCGATTCGTTGACACAGCAGCTTCGCGGGCGTTTAGTTCGACGTCAGGATAGATTCCGACGGAAGACCGGAGGCTCCACTCTTTTTCTGCCGGCTGCAGTGCCGGAGGTGGCGTCGAAACAGGAAGCGCGAAGAATTCCCGAGGGTGCGAGCCTCCGGCTAACCGGATGCTCTCGTTTTCGCACCGAAATTCCGCTTCGATTCTAAACTCCTGCCTTCCCGGCTACGGGGCTACACCCTGTAGGGCTGGCCCCATAACTTTCTTAAACATGTTTACGCCCGCTCCCGCGCTGGTTGTTTCCGGCTTATCTCCTCGCCGCCGTCTAGCTGCGGATGGTCTACGACCCGCAAGCCAGCCCAGCAAATCGTCAGGCCGCCCCCAAAGAGGGAATCGAGAAACGCTACCACCGCGTCCAATTAATGGGGGGGGGGGGGCTCTCCGTTCAGCGCCGGAGTTCCGGAACGATCGATCCACCTTGTGCGAGCTTTTACATATCAGCTGTTTCTATGTATATACCTACCTGTATACATCTCGCGGTGTGATTACGCCTTCCGAGTCTTATATACCGCGGATACAGGCCAGACGCGTACACCTCCGCAGAGAAATACCGTGGGTGAAGTCAAGGCTTCCGAAACCATCTTCAATGGAGATCTATAGCTGTTGCGAGATCAACGACGCTCAGGACTAGAAGGAGGAGGACGAGGACGAAGGCGGCGAGGTAACAGCATCAGAGTTCGAGTCAAGTACGCGACGTCGAAGTCGAGGGGTCGCGCAGGGCGCAGTCGTGGTTAGTTACCAGTTGCCATGCTTGATCTGTAAGGGTGTCGAGTACCGCGGCGGCGGGGTCGAAGAAGGTTTAAGAGAGCGGGCCGAAGGGCGAGGGCGAGGGAGAGAAAGAAGGAGAGGCATCGCCGAGGATGAGGTAAATAAACTACGGCGTTACAAAACGGCCCAATTCGGTGACAGTGAATTTCACCCGGGTCTCCGGACTACTGGGGCATCCTCCGGCATCCCTGTTGGGGACACGTGGTAATTTCGTTCAGTGGATGGGCGGGATCCGGGCGTCGTTGAGAAAAAGGTGCGGAACTGCCGACGGCCCGTCATTTCTGACGCGGTGGTCGTAGTCTCTGTCAATCTGTCCGAGCTTTCGTTACTAACCGATATTCTCTCGTAGCCCCCGGCACTTCCTTACCAACCTTTCTCAGCCGTCTCGATATATTTCACTTACCGACACCCTCGATCAACCGGAACTAGCACCGTCAGACTGAAATTGGATGATTCGCCGAGACGAGGATTAGAGCAGATCATTCGCGTTCTTTACAACGGCTTTCTCACAGCTGTCGTCCACTAGCTTTGATCTTTGTTTTAAGCTGTGGTTGTCTGCATTTGACAAATCAATTTCTATCGAAAGCTTGAATTTTTATACATTCGTCCCGATTCTCACCGTGAGGTTCTGAATCGTGTATCCTTGCAATCAACAGCCTGATGCGGAATATGAGATGAACGCAAAGAGGCCGCCTGGAAACCAGAAAGGACATCAAGTTGCACAGAACGACGTCGCTGCAAATCCGGAAAGCCGATCGATTTTCCGTTTCCTCCAATCCACCGACACGTACATTCTAAATCCCTTATCACATTTCACTTCTAGCACTGCACACCTCGGTTCGCGGTGACGTTAATGCGTTGAGCGAATAAGCCACCGTCTGATTAACAACAAACTGTACCACAGTCGAATGCGGGTCCGAAATTTCCATACCCATACCCATAATTAAAGTGACTATTTCTCGAGGTGGCACAGGGGCTTAAGTTGCTGCGCGCCTGGTGATATGAATGGAATTGAAAAATTCAAGAGCGAAGCGCGGAAGCGCGTTTCTACAGAAAAAATGAAAAATCCCGATGGCACATTCTTTTCAGCGTAGGTACTCAGGGTGCATTGTCGCAGTAAAAGATCAGCTAATACAATTAGCGAGCTTAAAGCGGGGCGGCCATTCTTGTCTGGGATGCAAGACATGTTATACAGGCTGTGGTTTCTTTATTTTTCGTCGGAGTTACGAGGAAATATTGTGTACCAGGGAAAGGGGGATGATAATACCTTACAGATTCAATAAGAAAATGCTGACCACGTTTCGACGAAGAAGACGGGCGTCCGCCAGGAGAGCGTGAGCTGTCATAATACAGCGGTTCGAAATGCGATACTGCACGGAAACGGGTCAGCGAGCATTCTTTAAAAATTTTAGATTCAAAGGTACCCTCGGAGATGACAAAGACGACGGCAAGGGTATGGGCTCATTATCCGGTAGGGAGGGGAAAAAGAAAGAAAGAAATTTCTCATCGACCCAATATCCACAGCACGCATCAGTTACTCCCGCGTTGAATCCACAGAGGGTGATAATATGAGTAGCTATAAGAAGGCTGCACGATTTCTCGTCTGCGATCGGGCTCCGAAAGTCGAAAAAGTGGATTCACGCGTGCCTCGGATCATATGCCACTTCCTCGCGCTTATCCGGCCACCTGGAGTTCGAGTCTCTCGCCCTCGGAATCATCCGGCAACATCAGAGTTTCCTCTCCTGCGCAGTTTCTTCCGAAACGATCTCTCCCCCAGTCCCGTTCCTCCGCCCGTTCCTTCACCCCCCTTTTTCCCCGTCCCGTCCCTCGACGCCTGGTTCGCACCCCCTTCCCGTTGTTGAGCTCTGTAGCCGAAGGATCGCGGGGCGACACGAAACTTCGCTTAGACGACAAAAAATTAAATCAAACTTCAGACATTTTCTGACCGGCTCGCAGCTTTGAGCTCTCTTGCCGCGACCCTTGATCGGTTGGAATATAATTTATGGTGCTTTATAGAGCTCGGGAGCACAGCGGAGAACAAAGGACGTGCTTGTAAGGGCGAGTGTGGTTTTATTGTCGCGAATCGGGCGATCTTCGATTCGTTTACTCGTTAGAACCTTCGCTCGATCCGCACACCTCGGGGATAAAGGTCTTGGGTGAAACCGCTCGGTCACTCGTCCCCGGGGGGCAAAGGGCCGTGCGTCGTCAAGTTTATCCGTAGCGCTAAAAATGTCGGCAGGAAAACTTGTCGATTACTGGTTCGCCGTTTCAGGGTTTATCCCTTGATTAGAAATCCGGCACCAGATATCAGTCATCCGCAGGGGATTCCGAGATAATCCGCAAGTTCAATGTCGTTGTATCGGTAGTCGGAACGCGTTCGTCTGCCCGTCGACACCCTTGATTCATCGTCTACGATCCTAGAATGAGACAACTGCTCCTCCCGCAGGATGTGGATTATATGCGCAACGAGGCTGACGAGCGATTGACTTAGCTAAGCGCAGAGCGTAGTTATTGAGCACTCGATTTACAGATACAGATATACGGAAGCTGCGCGAGGAAGGTTGTTCAAAGAGACGGAACGCCGAGTCTGCAGGCGGGGGTGGCTGAAGCGTTGGCCAACCATTTGAAATAGAACGCTGATATTTGCGGTGCACTATAAATTTACTGTGAAATACGAGCAACCGTATCGAAGACCCGGCGATATGTCGCAGATACTCATCGATGCATTAACGTTGCCGGAAATCTTTTCAGGCGTATGAAATATACCCCGCAATCTATGTTCACCTTCACTCTTGTCATTCACTCGTGGTAATTATATTGCGCGATCGAGCCGAATTAACGTAATGCGGGCACAAAAGAGCAGCTGGGAGTGATAGAAGGGAATGGAATGAGAAAACAAAAAAAACTAAAAAGTAATATTGAAGTACCGATCGAACTGCTTAAGACTTCGAGAAGCCCGGAGCAAATAGACAATTCGAGTATCTTTTCTCTTCCACAGCTGTGTAAGCTTTAACCTAAAATATTGTCTTTATGGAATATTGCGTGGAATTAGTTTGCTTCGCTTACCTGTAAATGGCGTTAGCTTGTGTCTGCATCATATATAATACATTAGGGTGTTTCGTGAAAAAATAATTAGCGATTTTTCACTGTGGCTCTTTCTAAAATGTTTGGTCAAAAGAAAGATTCTGTCAAAAGATGAGCGTTCTACGTTATGTGGAAGATCGCGCTCGTTCGATTTTTCCCTTTTTTCACATATTTTTGAATCAGTGAATAAACGCGTTGTAGCACTTCAATTATTATTTCTTTCCTGATACTTGTATTCAAGCCGAACATCACGATTCATAACACAGCAACATATCATCCGAGAATCTTATTCTTCTAAATTAAAAGTTCATCTTAAATTATAACTATTTTACGAGGTTGAATGAATAATGAAAAGACCGTCATGATAGATTTCTCAAACATTAACTGAAGATTTAATATTACAAGTGTGGATCTTCTTTGTATTCTAAATTGATGTTATGTAAGCAATAAAAAATAATGTTTCACGATACCTGATGAATTCAGAAAAAATATAAAAAAATGAATAATCAACTGAGCACGATCTTCCACGTAACGTAGAACGCTCATCTTTTGATAGAATCTTTCTTTTCATCTAAACCAACTTTTTAAAGGGTGTCACTGTGGAAAATCAAAAAAATTTTTTTTCTATAACTTCCTAATATACATATAATATACGAGTAATTCATAGGTCTGACCTACCGATTCATTTTTGTCGCCAATTGACAATTTACTACAAACAACGAATCGAATTTCACCAATATACCTATAATTATAGTTGGAAGTTCCAGTTCGCGAAATTTCACAGAAGTTTCACCACCACCGGTTATTGAGGTTAAAATCAGTGATATTTTTTATTTCCTTCAAATTTTGCTTTTCGTAACTGGCGTAGTTATTAAGATATAAATATTCATACGCCGTCGCGATGGGGGCAGTTTCACCCTTTGAAATTTGTTGAAACGGTCCAACCGTGCAACCGTCACACCTTCATACATGCGTTATACATATATAATACACCGAATTTGTACCGGACTATAATTTTTTGGATAACGCTACGTGTATATGTATAGTGTTTACTGTGCATTACACGCAAGCTAGGCAGTCGTTCCAGCGTGTAAATGGTACATACGTCAGGGTAAATATGTACATAAATAAGATACACAGGTGAGGTTAAATTTTCCCGCTTTTCTCTTCGGGGAAGATAGAGAGGAGGGCTAAAAGTGTCGATGGTGGGGTCGACGGAAGTATTCGGCGGTAAATTCATCACCTCCTCCCCTCCCCCCTACCCCTTTTCATCCCCCTTCATTGGTTGTCCCCCTTATGTTGATTCCATTTGATTGCACATTGATTGCGATTCCATTATGCCTACGCGCAGTCGCGACTCCTTGACGAAGTATTGTGATTCCGGGTAACCGCATGAAAAGCGTTCGGATGAAATTTCTCTTTGACAAATTTAATCTCTTTCGTCGTCGGCGACGTCGCTGCTACGACGTTCGTCACGAACCTCACCCCTCCAGGTGCCCGGAGCCGAGGACATCGACCACCACCGACTCGAGGACGGTCACCTATGGATCACCAGAGGGAGAGAGAGAGAGAGAGAGAGAGTGAGAGAGAGAGAGAGAGAGAGAGAGAGAGAGAGAGAGAGAGAGAGAGAGAGAGAGAGGAGAGGCGAACCCTGGAGGCCTCGGAGAGCGAAGGAGAAGGTAGAAGCGTTGGAGTTGTGTATAAAAGTGTGGAGAAGAAATCGGAGAAAGAGCCGCGGGAGGAAGAAAGATAGAAGATTTTCTATAAAAGGTTGAAAAATGAGGAACCAGAGTTATTGAATATCAAAGTTTAGAAATTCCGCAGTGCCAGCGAAGTTCACTCGAAAACATAACTTATATAAGTAACTTCGGACTAGCTTAGGGAAAAAGCACACGGGTGTAAGGAAGCAAGGGACGCGAGCTGCTCATTCATCTCGTCAAGACGGAAGTTAGGCTAGCTGAAGGCAAACTTTGGGCAGAGTCCAACTTGCTAAAAGGAAGAAGTATTTCGAAAAACATATACTCTTAGTGCGGGAAATAATGCTATAAGACGGTTTGTGTGCACGCGTCCAATATGTGCACGCTGCATTACGTAGGTATACGTGCACGGATACGCTCTTTTAGATGGAAAAGAAAAAAACCACGCCGAGCGGGCGGCTCGGAAAAATTACTGGACAAGTTTCTCCCCGCGAAAAACATGCCTCCTGTCATGTTTTTCATGCTCTCGCACACATCATACATATAAAATGGAGATTGACGGCGCAGTCAACCCCCCGGTTCTGCTTATATACACCCGCACATGTAGATTTAGCGCCGGTAGAGCAGGTGTATTACGGGTATAACGGGTATAACGTATACCGTACGCGTAGGTGTGAAAGTACGTATACTTGGAGATAGGAGGGAAAAAAAATACAGTTTTACCGCCAGGTCGTTGGATTACGTATGGCATTCAAATGGGAAGCGCCATTGCTAAACCAAAACCAATACAAATCGTCCGTGTTCTACGTATACGGCACGGGCTGGACGTGCGTACGTGCATATCTACGTATGGACGTGTATACGCACTGCCTGCCCCTCTATTCAAATATATCACTCAGCATCGCCATCGAGCGAATGGGCGAGCGTACGAGCGAGTGAACGAGCGAACGAAGTAGCCCCCATTAAAAGATGTATGGGATCGTAAAAAGGGTGAAAATTCGGGACGATTAGTAGAAGAAGTGGCTGGTACCGGTGACCGTTTCGTTGGGGATACGTGCGGATGAGTCGCGTCGTAAGGTCGCAAGTCCCCGGGGATAATCCGGGAAAATTATATCCCGGTGTGTATCTCTGCACGTAGGGTAGGTTTAACGCGGCGCTGACGAATGTATAATTAATCGAATGAAAACGTCGAAACGGCAACGATCCGCTGACGATCGGCGAAATAACAGCAAATTTTACCCCGTCGCCAAATTTGTGTAAAACCCTTTGATTCTTGGTTAAATTTCTGCACGATTTACGTAATCCGAACGATTGACGTCTACACGTGTTTCGCATATTCAACTTGTAAAACTTTTGTTCAACAGCATGTTCGACGAATCGAAACGGACGAAACGGGGCGCAGCTCACATGCACAAAGGTATATAAATTTGCGGATAAATACGTGGGACAGCCAGTTAATGCGAGCAAGCCCTCCTCGCATCCCCTCCGCCCAACTTGCCTACCATCTGAATCAATACCTACTTGTTTACTGGACCGTTGCCAGCAGGAATTCACTGAGCAGATATCCTATCCTAATTAATTCCATCTTTTTCCGGCACATATACGTGATAAATTCAACGATTGTCGTTAGCAAATGTCCGTTTAAGACTGCGTTCACACTCCGTGTGTCTGCCCCATCCATATTTCTATCGTCAGGCTCAAAGGTAGACCTCCGTATCCTGCGTCCGATGAATCACCCTGGATGAATACAGCATAGGTTAACCGTAAATTACGGCTAAAATAACGACGAGAATTACCTGTAAAATATTTGTCCAACGAATTGAACCGCCGTCGTCAAATTAACAACGCTGTCGTTGACAGGCCTGCAATTACATTTTGGACCGTACGATCACTTTCACGAGCCACCGGTTACCCGACGTGCTATTCAGGCTCGCAAAATTACAGCATGTTATGTTACGATTTTATCCTTCTGTGAGTGTATCCAATCTTTTGAAATTCGCAATGTCAAGTAAATTTTTTTCGCTTCGAACTTTGATTGCTGAATATTGTACAGGACGAAGCCGTTCAGCTCGGTGTCGCGGTACGATTACAATGCAAACTTCACCGTGCAAAATGTTGATATTTCCGGAAAAAAAAAACGCTGGCAAAAGTTACACTCGGAGTCACGAAAGTCGCAGATGTATTCCGTCCGACACAATTTCCGTTAACTACACGGACAATCGGTGTAGATGATCGTCATTAGGTTCGAATGGTAGATAACAAATTTCAGGACAAAATCTGCAACTGTGTCAACGTTGATACGTCCGTAGTGGTAGCATTCAGGTTTATGTGGGCATTACCATTGAGGTTGGTTGCGCGGTCAACAATTACATTATCGCATGTTAAAACTGTAATCTAATACCCACCGCTGCTATTATCATCGGGGTTGTAAACTTAATAGAGAAAGGTTTACTGCATATTCACGACCCGTTTTACAGCCGCCCAAGTATTATTGACACCAGTGTCTAGTTTACTGCATGGTTTTTGGGATTTGCGAGTTCCCTCAATCACTATTCTTCCCAGCTCTATAGTCGAGGGCTAGAATATGTGCGTGCACGCCTATAAGTGCATTACGGCTGGAAATTGCGAAAGATAAAATTATCGCATGCGCTTCATTTCAATGGAAAACACAAACAAACGCGATGGCTTCTGCAAACTTTCAGAAGCCGTTTTAATTACGGGGTGCCGCTGATCTACAACGTTCTCGTAAATTCCTCAGCACGTGTGTACATTTCTGTGCGAAGGTATAAATAATAGAGGTACAAAACGCTCGTTTTATCGCTTGATTCGCAACAGCACGGAAGTACAAGTTATATAGGGGTGATTATTCTCGACTGAAGTGCGCCGCTGAAGTTACTCGACGAATCTCGTTCCCGCTGCAACTAAAAGAATTTGGAAAGTAACGTGTAGCTCGTATTGAAAGAAAAAGCGGGGGTGTTCTTGTATCCGCGATGCAAGATCGAGCACGGAGAATTGGTGTTCTTTCGAAATTTTTCGAAACTGCCCGAGTTTCAAGTTTCTGCAACGAAACTTTGTATGATTTTTACACTCTAGCAAGCTTTGCGCGAAGTAGAATTGCCGTGTGTCGGTGTGTTCTATTGTCGAGCCACGGTATTGGCATCGCGAGTGAATCGCGAACTACTTTCGTGCCAAGATTCAACTTAACGTTTAAACGTAAAGAAAGGAATAAGAACCATATGCTCTATAAATAATCAGGCAAGAAACCTTACCCGCGGGACGCGGTGCATTCCATTTTCCGTTCAGATTACACACCGGCGAACGTATTTATCCTGCGCCGACAATGAGACACACACATATAGATGCGTTCCTAGATAGACCCTAGGTTCGTCTGAGCACACAACTAGGCGGTGTGTACATAACAAGTGACGCGGTGAGCCCCGTCGGGCTGAATGTTTCCGGTATAGTGGAAGATGATATTAATTCCCCACGTTACAGCGCCTAGGTAAGCATTTGAATTTGTCATTCGTCAGACTTTGTGCAAACTGAGAGAGCTCTCCCGTTGCCAGGCACAAAACACAAGTCATCCGCGTGAATTCGTGCCACGGATATAACGGACTCACCCTGCAGACCCGTCTGAACTCTCGGAGTCGAAGGCGCCAAATAGAACCTGCTGACTGGGGCTAACTGGCAGCTTTGGTACATCGGCCTTTGGTAACGCTTCGGTGCAAATAGAACCCTGCTCTCGAAAGCCGGCGTACGTTGGTGTTCGAAGCGTGCGTATCCCCCGGAGAAACGAGCTACTTTGTGCGTGGGAAATTGATAAAGGACAGACATAAAGAGGGTACAACCTTCCGTGTTGTATGTGACGTAATAACTTTGACGAGCGGGTGCCGAAAGAGATTAAACTTTCCCTAACGTCACTCGGTACTCGCATTTACAACTCATCGACGTAAAACGGTGTAATGCCCAACATTCCAAATCGGAGATTACTCGATCTTCATACACCTATCTACAAGAGATTGTTTTAAAATTATCGTATTTTTATACCGTTGTAGCTAAAACGAGTATTGCCTTTTGTAAATTACAATGAATCCATGCGGGGGTTGCACAAGCTGTTATTTCACGGTCGCAATGGATAGGGGGGGGGGGGGGGGGGGAGGGGCTGAAAAAAGAATAAACACACGTTGTCATTTGTATTCGCGGCATAAAACGACGATGAAATTCGCACGACACGTCCGCTATCGGCGTTATCTTGACCACGTGATCAGGTTTTATGACGATATCGTCGCATAATCCTCACTTCGCGAAACCTTTTTTTTCTTTTCATTTCTCGAAACGGAAAAAATCGCAGCGAGATTGTTAAACGATCGATACAAGTCTCATTAATTCATAAACGACGGGAAACGCGGCGAGTGAAGATCGTGAAAAACGAAATTTTCAACGGGTCTGAAAGTTGAAAAGACAAATGGTCCGAAGTTTCTCGGATATTGGGCTAATTGCTGCGACGTACATATATTTTTTCCAACACCTTCTCTCTTTCTCTTTACCTTTCTCTCTCTCTCTCTCTCTCTCTCTCTCTGTCGTTTGTTTTATGACAAGAACGGGCAGGGCTATAGCATAGCGATCGATCGGTGTTAATTGGTTGTTTGAAGACAGAGGGGAACGGTGGAGTAAGAGGACAAAAGAGAGACGGGGCGAAGACCTATAACGAACGTCCGAATCAGTTTGTACATCGGGAGAGCTTTCAAGGTGCAATCACCTCCCAGCGACGCGTTACTCTCGGCCGATTCGGATGTGCGCGCATTGTATGTTTACCCCTACCATGCTTGGATACGGTATGCATGTATTTATGGATGTTTGAATTCGAGCCACCGTTTCCAGTTTCTCTTTGCCGCGATAGTTTTTGGAGGTAATAGCGGGACGAGAATTAACCGTTCTCCGATAGTATTTTTCTAAATAGATCTCGGCTTTGATAAGCTCGGTAGTCCAATCGAGATTGCGGTCGAAATTATTATAACGGGTAAGCGGATCTCTGCAAGGTACAAAGGAACCAAACACGGTATTACGCACATAGACGCACATACCGTCGTCGAAGAGTGATAGACTCAGACTTTGACGCGGAAAGTTGATTGATGTCAAAATACAAGGTGGGGTTTGCGGCTGGAGACGAGGAGAGGGTAAAACCCATCCAACTCAGTGGCAGGTAAAGTAAGCTTGCCTGAGAGACACAATATACTGCCGAAAATCAATCTAACGGTCAGCCTCGTGACGCCTCCTTTGTCAAATTTAAGTTTCAACTCAGTCGAAGGTGCGGGATGCCTAGCCCAATGACTGGTAACAAATCGTGCACAACGTGTGGCTCACTTGGGGAAGATATCACGTGCTTTCAACGTGAATCATTCGATAATTGACGAAATCGTTTATGTTTTCGAGACTAATTGGACTCGTGACGAAATCGCGCTTGTCAATAACCGTTGGTATGGTTGAAATTTCATCGCTTTTCATAAAATAAGAGATCAAAATATTTGTTCGATCCTTCCGCGTGTTATTAAAACCAACCGTGAAATGGAAAAATTGATTACGTTTCTCTCCCTCCGACGCGCGACGTATCAATTGTGCGGCTTTTATCCTCGCTTGGAACTGGAAATGCTGTCGAGGGTATATGAATCTGGATTTTTTCAATGAAAATTTCCATACTTGAACATAATAGCCGGTTCGATTTACAGTTACAAGAATATAAGGATTGGTTTTATATTCCCGTTCGTAAATATAGGCACCTAAATTGCAGTATCACGTTGTATACATCCGGTAATTATAATTATATGTATATCAGACTGTAACAAATATATCGAGTGTTTTTTTTTTTTTAAATTCAAGTCGAAAATATTGTTCCAAATGACGAAAAAAAGATGCTCTCCAAGTTTCAGCTTTTAATATTAACTAGTTTTAAAACACTTGCTCGCTAAAGCTCGCTCGGAGTCGGATGCCTAGTGTAACTGGTTTTTGTGCTCGTGCAATCGCTTACTCGTTGTCAGTGTTTCACCAGATGACATAGTTGTACGGGAGACTGGGGCACGATGACTCCCCAAAAAATTCTGGTATTTGCTTCACAGTATACAGAATAAACACTGTCTTTGTGCATGTAACGCAAATTGAATCTGCCCGTAAGATTTTTTTTATACAATGCAACAAATCACGTTGACACATGCATGTAAGTATAACGTATAGTGATTCTATGACAATAAATTTCGTCAAAAAATACCACAGAACCATCAGCTAAGTGCTGACAGATTCGAAACACTACGCCCAGCAATTTTAGCTCTAATTGAACAACGTTATTGTCATGTATTCCTATGTATAGTATGCCAGCCACTCACCAATTGCAATTTGTTGATCCTGGTCGTTTGGTTTTTTTTCCGATTCAAACTGTCATCCGAAGCGTGCATATTGGTTTGATAGTACTGACACTTGAACATTAGTCCGGAAGATCGAAAGTCACCAGATCAAGGACCTGGACAGCCAGAACTATGGAGCGCTTGTTTTGGAAGTCGAGTCTCACCAGGTAGCGTACCTGCTCCGCAGAAACCACGGAGCGCTTGTCCTAAAAGTCGAGTTTCACCAGGTAGCGGACCTGGAGTGCAGGAACCACGGAGCGCTTGTCCTGGAAGTCGAGTTTCACCAGGTAGCGGACCTGGAGTGCAGGAACCACGGAGCGCTTGTCCTAGAAGTCGAGTCTCACCAGGTAGCGTACCTGCTCCGCAGAAACCACGAAGCGCTTGTCCTGGAAGTCGAGTCTCACCAGGTAGCGTACCTGCTCCGCAGAAACCACGGAGCGCTTGTCCTAAAAGTCGAGTTTCACCAGGTAGCGGACCTGGAGTGCAGGAACCACGGAGCGCTTGTCCTGGAAGTCGAGTCTCACCAGGTAGCGTACCTGCTCCGCAGAAACCACGAAGCGCTTGTCCTGGAAGTCGAGTCTCACCAGGTAGCGTACCTGCTCCGCAGAAACCACGGAGCGCTTGTCCTAAAAGTCGAGTTTCACCAGGTAGCGGACCTGGAGTGCAGGAACCACGGAGCGCTTGTCCTGGAAGTCGAGTCTCACCAGGTAGCGTACCTGCTCCGCTGAAACCACGAAGCGCTTGTCCTGGAAGTCGAGTTTCACCAGGTAGCGGACCTGGAGTGCAGGAACCACGGAGCGCTTGGCCTAGAAGTCGAGTCTCACCAGGTAGCGTACCTGCTCCGCAGAAACCACGAAGCGCTTGTCCTGGAAGTCGAGTCTCACCAGGTAGCGTACCTGCTCCGCAGAAACCACGGAGCGCTTGTCCTAAAAGTCGAGTTTCACCAGGTAGCGGACCTGGAGTGCAGGAACCACGGAGCGCTTGTCCTGGAAGTCGAGTCTCACCAGGTAGCGTACCTGCTCCGCAGAAACCACGAAGCGCTTGTCCTGGAAGTCGAGTCTCACCAGGTAGCGTACCTGCTCCGCAGAAACCACGAAGCGCTTGTCCTGGAAGTCGAGTTTCACCAGGTAGCGGACCTGGAGTACAGGAACCACGGACCGCTTGTTCTGGAAGTTAAGTTTCACCAGATAACGTACCTGGAGCGCAGGAACCACGGAGCGCTTGTCCTGGAAGTCGAGTCTCACCAGGTAGCGTACCTGCTCCGCAGAAACCACGAAGCGCTTGTCCTGGAAGTCGAGTTTCACCAGGTAGCGGACCTGGAGCGCAGGAACCACGGAGCGCTTGTCCTGGAACTCCAGTTGCACTAGGAAGCGGACCCGGAGGTGGAAAACCAGGTACTCGAAATCTGCGGAGCGCGATTCTCATCCGTCCGCTCTACTGCGCGGTAGTTTCCAGACTGAGGAATTTTCGTCGTCGACGATTCCTATAAATCGATGATGTAAAGAGAAAAAAAATTTTGGGTGATGGCACTTTCTGAACATCCGAACATTCAAACTTTGGTTTCGAACTTTAATACTATGTATGATGTATGATATTTAAAGATGCATGACTGCAATTTTCTATTTTCCATCTCGAGTCGAAATTTAGACCCTCGTGTACACATGAAAGTCCAACGTTTGGTAGGACCTGAGAAGGAATAACTTTGTATTGAAAAGAGAACCTATTCGAGACCCAAACGTGGCCGATATATCCGTTTCTTCCACGTTTAGGTTCAAAGTAGGACATCTTTGAAACCTCTCTACATCCATAAGGCTTCTACAGGTCCTGTACCATAGATTGTACAATTTCAGTCATTGAATATTACGAACAATACCTTCAAAAATTCAATGAAAAGAATACTCATTACTTTGGTAATAATATTATAATTGATGTAATTTAAATTCACTTTTCATACTCTGACAATTATTGGGTTATTTAATTTTTGGGTGATTAAGAATTTTACGTTTGGGGTATTATTTATTATTTTTGTAATAGATAATGCATTACTATTTGAATTATTATATTTTCGCAACCTTGGTCCATTATCGCATCTGATTATTCCGAGTAAATAGAATAATATACCATAACCACCAATCCAGACGCTATTGCAGTACTTTTTGAAGACCAAAATAGGTAGGTTCTAAATTTCGACTCCGGATTTAAATAACATGAGAAATTTGTTTTTTCAAACTTTGTAATTTTATAACTCCTCAACGCATTAGTGTACCGATAAGACCAGAACGTATCTTTGTAGGGAATTGAACGCTCTAGACAAAAAGTCTCTTATCATTTAATGATAAATGTTCTCTTGCAAAAGTTATTTAAGGTCCTTAAAAACCTTTTGAAAATCTGAAGTCGATCGGATAAAAATTGACCGAGGAATCTACGCCACCGGCTTAAAAACGTGGTCGTACGTTATATGCGCCATTTTAAATGTTCTAAATGTTCTAAATGTTCTTGAAACTATAAATAATGAAGGCTTCAAACTCGAATTACTCTAGGTGTTTTCATTTTCTCTGTAAAAAGACGTATAATTGTAGACCGTTTACGCTTTACCTCCCTTAAATGGGAAATATAAAATCGCGAGCATACACCTTTATGTATTAATATTAACAGCTGAAACTTTGACAGCACTATTTTTCCGTCATTTGGAAGAATATTTTCGACTTGAATTTTGAAAACCATAGTCGATTTGTTTGATACAATCCAATGTATAAGTGTACACGACTTTGATACCGATACTACGATAATAAGTGTGATTTACCACAAGGGCATGAGAAATTTTCCTTTAAACTTTTCTCCGTTTTGTTAGCCGGTTTTATCTCTGAAATTGCGTAACAACGCCATGCAGCTTCTTTCCGGCTATCTCGAACGGCATGAGAACAGTCGTAATTTGTGCAATAAACCATGTCAAACTTTGGCGCAAAGAGCATTTCGTGCTGCTGACAAATTAAACGGTTAAAGCACCCGAAAGCCAGATGCACCTACATCGTGCTCTATAGATCCCATTTTAATCCAGCCAAGAGATTATGTGCTTCACGAACTGATGCGGGTCAGCCAGATCATATCAATGGCATTGGCTCTCTGCACTGCTCTATACGCTGTCGGAAAAATCTACTCCAATGACTGAAACGGTCGTGCTCGAATCAGCAATCAGTTATCGCAACGGCGTTACACTCATATCCCGTATGTTAAAATTTTTAAATATAATAATCGTACGAGTTTGATCGTTTTAAGAAATCTCGAAAGGTTTCGCATCGTTGAAAAAAAAAAACGCTCTAAAACTTCATCTGAATTGTGTCAAGTGTTTTGAAATACTTTTCGACATTAATAACGTCTTCCCTCGAGATTTCATCCGCATTTGTTAAAATGGCGGCAATGATGGGCTACGAATTCTGTAGCAAAGAGTATAAGAAGGTCCTCATCACATGCACACACACCACTGATTCTTTCCATTAGTCCTATACGCATACTGCAGAGTCTCTCAGAGAATAAAGGTTACATGAACGTCACTTCGAACCACAATTACTAATTGTAAGTGACTCATACTGAAGGAACACAAGAAGGTCTGTTTGTCGTTAATATCGCCGGAACGAATGCAGCTGGGAAATGAACGCTCAGCTTCTGATTTGTCGGAGCTTAAAGGAGGCGAGACACGTGGATATATACACGCACCTACGCCCGGGAGACATGTGGAATGCGGATATTATAAATAAGTTTGTGTGTTGAGCAAGGAGGAAAGTATTGCGGAGTTCGGGGTTAACGCAAGCCCAGCGGATAGGTAACGGGGAAGAGTGTACGTGTAATATACGCGTATGGTGTATGCTCCGAGCATCTGATGGGCATAAATTGTAACGTACGGCTTATAAGATGATCCATGACAACACATTCGGGGTTGCGATTTATTGGCCTGTTGAAGCAGGGGTGGTAACGCGGCATCTATAGGTAACAGGGAACGGTGTTCGTCGTAGTGGTCGCGTTACTCAGCATATCATCATCATCATCATCATCATCCCCGGATGACTAATTTCCTATAATAATTTCACCTCTGACTTGAACGTTGGTTCGGCATTAGTGGATAAATGGAGTAGGTAACCGATCTGACCCGTGAAGTGGGACGGACATACAGCGAAATTGAAAAGCACCCTTTTTCGCAAGATAATTCCTTTTTTTCCATCAACCAGCTATCTAAATGCACAGCAACGGAGTTCGAGGAGTGAAAAGTACCCATCGGACTTGTCAGTGTCGTTTACCTAGCGATTTTTGGTCCGGTTGTGGATTAGCAAAGTTCCGTTGTATGGGTACCGGGAGTCGGGCGGAGTGCGTATCGAAGTTGGAATCGAAATGTGGGTGAAAAAAAAATTGACTATAGGTTGAATATCGGAGGGTAGCAAAAGTTGCGCCATAAAGCGACTGAGGAGCGAGAACGGTCTGCGAATAACTCAATCCTCGAGCATATCTATACAGGGTAAGTATTTCGGACACCGCAGGTGGAATATCGGCTCGAGAGATTTAACGGTGGTGAGAACGAGAATTACCGAACCTCTTCGGATGCCAGGATCTGCTCTAGGAGGCTGATAATTCAAAAACCGAGGAACCCTCGGCACGACGCGACGGGTTCGTCAATCGGGTCAGGGCATTATCGGAAAAATGCGAAAACAGCAGCCGCACCGGCCCGGCTTCGATGGGCGATGGCATTCCATCAATAATTAGTCGGAACGCCTTGGAAAATCAGAGCCCACCCTCCGCCGGCTTCTCCTCTTGGCTTATTTCTCTTTTTCCGCCCCGTTCCGCACGGCTCATCCTTACCGCTCGAGTGTTTTCTTTCCCACGTCCCGGGGTGGCTATACCGTCCTAAACACACCGCAACCCCCGATCCTCCTCAAGACTCCTGATTTTTGTTTCAGCCAACGATATGGGACTCTTCGGTATCTTATTAAGGAGCTACCGCGTAAAATTTTCCTCCAGGCAGTTGCCTCCCAACAATTTTCATGTTTCCTGGCATAACAGTAAAGAGGCCGGCGCATAAAAACGTCATGCCCATAGGCGTCCCGTTCCGGCCGCGGCGCTATAGCTCTTTAGGGGAAAAGGAAATTACTGGCGGCGACCTGGCATGTATACGTCTATATGTGCCTCCCTTTCACACGCATGCTCTGTATTCCCATACGTTTATAGGAGTATACATCCGGGTGTTTCGGATGAAAAGATATCATTCTTTTTTTTGCAACTCGTCAATCGTCGGGCGAATAAATTGTCCGTAATAACTACGTTTTTTTAAACATGTCCGATAACGACTCGGACAAACATTTCTCTTGAAATATTGCTGTTCACCGCTCGAGGATAAACATGAAATAATCAAACCGCGCGCAAATAGGTAAACATTCGTGTCTGAGATCGAAACTTCCCGTAGAAAGTAAAGGCTCTCGTTTAAATGCCCGCATCCTGTTTTTCCCTACAGATCACCAAAATCGCAAAGGCCTGACTCACTTCGTTAAAATTTAATAGTGTTTTTCGATACTAGTGCGCGAAGGTGGCAATGCCCGCACAAGCGTGAAGGCGCAGCACGAGCCCGGAGACGAGTTGAAGGGCGAGTGTGGCGCATTCACGCGAGATAGGCATTGCCAACTATCGCACGTGTATCGAACTCTATTTTTTGCTACACCTGTAATGGAAAGTCCATTTTTATGCACCATTTACAAAGAGTGACAAACTATTTCATCGGTGGCGCTAGTGCAGCTGTTTGCGAAATTCGCAACTGTGGATAAAAGCGCGACCGTCTTTTTCGCACACCGCTAGCAATGTGCGAAGGTTTATCTTATACCGCCGGCAATGCGCGAAAGTTTTTCCCGCACATGTGTATAAAAGACTACTTTCGGTGCTTGTGAATGGTGCATAAAAATGGACTTTCCATGCAGGTGTTGCAAAAACGTATTTTTCTTTCTTTCTGAAACATATCTTCAAAGAAGTTATTAGTTTAAGTTCGGTATTAAGGACACATATGCTTATTCGTGTAGCAAATTTTATATTGAGGTGGAAAAGTTTATACGAATTTTGCTTCCAGCGAGTAAAATTTACATCATTAAACTATACAGCTAATGAAAACTTCACACCACAACTGCATACGAACTCGAGCTTGCACCGAAATATTGTGGATTTTCCAGCAGATAATGTGGAATTTTTAGCAAAATTATTAGGAATTTTGAACCATGCACGCGTTGATTATGCGAAAAATGCACATTTCATACAAGTGCTTTCAACCTTTTCAATCCTCCATTAGTTCTGCTGCAAAAATCCTACATTACGATATTTTCAAGAAACACGGCATGACCCCTTTACATTCTCAATGAACGGAGAAAGAATCGAGAGGGGGAATAAACACGGTTTTGGTTAATTCTCAACCGCGACAAGGTGCGTCTGCGTGTAGTATTCGTGAGTGAAAGTCACGGTAAATTGGAGAAGGTGTTGGGTATACCCAAGGGCGTGACGCGGGGTGCAAGTGTTTGGTACACCTGCAGAGGGTCGGTTTGTTCGGTATGCGGGGGACGATACAACGCGAAGTGTTCTTAAGAGGGGCGGCGGCGGCGGCGGCGGCAGCAGCAGCAGCAGCAGCAGTCCCAAGAATAAACGAATCAGAGCCAAGCCGGGTATTCGCGTAATTGGGTAATTAGTCAATAAACTTTCCTTTCAAATTCTCGCAGCAGCCACTCGAGAATTGTACTCGTTTATAATACCGAAGATAAATTCGTCTTCTAAAAAAATACGTATCTCGACTTCCTCCGCCTTGATCCGCAGGATCGGATCCCAGTCCACCGCGAGCGGTGATTGCGTTCACGGGCTGCTTGCCTGGTTGGTTGGCACACCCTCGCTCAGCAAGCTTGGGAACAAAACCACGGGGTAGAGAAAAAAGGGAATGTAGAAGGAGTAAAAAAAGTTGAAAATAAAAAAATCGAAACAAAAAAAATATCGAGAGAACGTGGAAATTCTCCCGCCATAACCGTGTACCGTAATCTCTGTACCTGTTAATTTTCGCCAAGGGGAGACGAGGGGGTTCGTCGGGGGCGGGTAATCGATTCCCCGCGTTTATCCGAGGGCGGCACGGGGGCACAATGCTTCTTCGGAAGAGAAATCCGGGGCTTGCTCAGACTTTAATCACGGCTCCACGCGCCTGTATCGATGTACTCCACCTCCGTACTGACAGATTCATCGGTTTGCCGAGTAGAGGTTCGGTACGCGTGCTCGAGCAAACTGCCACACCGATTACCTACGCGAGGGGTAAAATTCGCAAATTTCAGGTCACCGAGGAGGGTTACTCGCGTTTGGATCAAACCGTCGAAGTAAGAAAACAATTCGGCGCTCTCCGTCGCTCCTCGACAACCCGATTTCACTCGGGTTGAGCTCTGCAGTCGTCTCGTAGTACCCAAGAGATTTCGGTATGTGCATGTATGTACATATTTACCGTATCAATGGGTGGAGGTACCTACGCAGACGCCGAGCGTCTGTCAACGTCGATTTCGTCTGGACGAAGCTGAAGAGCGAGAGAAAACCAGCTCGGCGAAACTTATTGCCCGCACAAATATCCCCAGATTCATTAATCAAGAGAAATGAGAGATCGGCTCGTGAGAATTTCAACTCTCTCACAGCTCTGGGTCCCTTACGTGTGTATTATATCTATGTTCGAGAAAGCTCGATATGAAATCTAGTCTATAAAAATATCTCTACACGTACATAGGTTCATCCGTACGTTTCAACTTGAATTGCTTTTCATCTCATCCAGTTTGGCGATCTTCGAATTGAGCTGATGGAACGGAGGGCGCGCGGCTCTCTAAGTTGTCTACGTTTTCGTAAAGCTGATTGATTTTGAAACAATTTTCAGAGTCGTTTAGAAATCGACGGACATTCGAGTACCTGACGGTACAGACTTACTGAAAACTGATTATATCATACCGCTGAGAAAAATAATTCGAGTCGTACCACCATCGAGGACGAATAATGGTGAAACTTGACTCGATTCGATCCGAGACGGCGAAGCGCGCATGCAATACGCTTCATAAAACAGCAGAGTTACACCTCTTTTCGATCCTGTAGTACGGTTATCTCGACGTAAAAATGTTCAGCCAATATTCAATCCTCGGAATGGAACTGCATGTATCGACTTTGAAAGTGTTGAGTGGCCTTTGGTAAGCAACGCCGTGTGTTTTTCACCGCATAAGTACCGGACGAAACTGCTACAGCGATGACGTATAGATACTCGAAACTTTTTCAACGCCCCTCTATGAAAGCATCTGGCAATAACCAGCAGCAGCCTTTCTCGCCGCGTCGAAACTAGTTGCGATTTCAAACACTGCAAACAGTGTACATATGTAGGTATGCATGTATGTTGGCCGAGCGGGAAATCGTGTGTTACCATGGGTCAAATTTCACTGACAAAGTTGTTACACACTTTGCTGTTTGCCTCTCTCTCTCTCTCCCTCTCTCTCTCTTTGCACCCGCGGGAGTTTCCTCGCGCGAACAAAACTTGGGCAATTTCAGAGTAACGTTACACGGCACTGAGTATATCGCAGTGGGTTCCTCCGTATCGAATTGTTTCGTGATTAGTATTTGCCTGGATTTTTTGTTTCGTTTTTCACCTAGAGCGCCGCGGTTTTGCCGCGGGTAGAAAACAAACGTGACGATTTTCCGTAGATATATCCTTGCGGAACGGGAACGAGCGCGAGTAGTTGGGCAAAAAGCCGTTCTACATCGTCTGAGCCGTTGTGTAATTAGTGATTGGTAATTGAGCGGCAAGAACGAGAGGGACTTGAATTAGCCAGGGGCCAAAAACGGCGTAAACGACTTCTGCAGTGGTGCGATATTGACAATCCGTGGCACCGGATTTTGGCGAACTAGGATCGCGCCATAAGGCACACTCGGTGGTATTCGCGCCGCACCGCCGATATATATCCATCGGCTAGTTCCGGCGACGGTATTGTTCCTCCAGGAAGAAACATGCTTCGTCCGCAATTCATGCTGAACGAAAACTCCTCCGAAAAGGAAGCAGTAAAGAAAGGTGAATAATATGCCTCGAAACAGAAGCTGCAGCTACAGCAGAGATCAGTATCGGATAAGATTGCGGATTCTGTACTCGCCGCGATGACGATGGAGATCCTCGCGCGGGGAAGTTGAACGCGCTCTATATAAATATATACATATGTGTGTGTGTGTGTGTGTGTGTAGAGTATGTGTAAAGGAGTACGGTTTGAATTTCATGAATAACTCGTATGATTAAATTTTATCACCTTTTGTCCCTCGTACCCATCCTCTGCGCCCTCTTCTTTTTTCACTTATTCGTCACGTCCTCTGCAAGTTCTCCGCGTGTTTTGAAAAGGAACGCATATTAGAGAGGCGGGAGTGCAGGGAGAGCGGAGAGCTAAAGAGATAGCGAGGAGACGTGACCCATATTGTTCCTCAGGAAACTGGATTGTCTTCGCTGCCGTATAACCGTACACACATGCATCCGTTTGTCTGCGCGTGTGGGTGCGTGTACCTGTACATTTAGGAGGTACCTACTATCCAAGTACTCGTACAACGCGCTTTGTCACTGTTACCGGCTTTGTCTTGACGTTACGTTTCTCCGAAAATGGTTGAAACTTACGTCATTGCGAAGGATCCGACCACCGCTGCGGCAAGCCAGCCAGCCAGCCAGCCAGCCAGTCAAGACTTCCAGCCCGCCATACATACATACGCGTAAACGTACCTGGGTGTAGGTGTACAAACCCGGGAAACTTTCTTTGCTTTCTATTGAGCATCAGCGACATTGCGCGTGTATAAATCACGGACGGTTTTCAGCGAGGGCGACGTGCACGTAGAAAGAAATGGATCGGAGTACGCATTGCGAGTGGGCGGGTATCTGTATCTACAGGTATATCTTTCATACCTAGATGTATAGGTATGGAATCGTATAACTTTGAGTTGTCGACGCTGCGATTTTGCCCCGGTCTTTTTACGATGTCGCGTAAAGTATATCGCCGGAAGTACGCCGATCCACGATAATAACCAATCTAGCTTAATCCGTGACTCGGGGGAATGCCTTGAAACTCTGGAGAAAGATGAATTTCATTCGCCAATACTCGCCGACTACGATAAAGTAGAATAAGAAATCCATTGACGATATTAATTAACTCGGAATACTTATATCCGTCGCGAGCGGCCCTTATTGTTCGTAATTCAACTAGTACGCGATAGCTGAAACTTGTACAGATCCGAGTTTCGATCGCGATGAAACTGGCCTCCGACTTCTCATCCTGCCCCGTGCGTATCCTCTATGTGTGTCCCGAAGCTGCACGCTGCTTGTAACATGTTCGTAACGTCGAAGGGAAAGAGTGACGCTATTCGTAATTAATTTATAAACTTGGTAATTGTATTTACATAATCAAGGTGCACAACTCGATCGGTTTGGAAGGTGGTTTTAATCTACACTTTGTGTATCCAAATCAAATATATCAAACGGGTCACATGCTTGAGCTGAATAATTTAACTGCGCCATATTTAATGTTGTGTGAATAGTTCAGGTAATGTTTTTCGCATCGCTTACTCAACCAAATTGAATAAAATACACATCTCACAATGAGCCTGCAGCATCCGAGAATCGAAAGAATGCATCGCGAATTTCACGCACGCTATAATAACTGTCATAATAACCTGATTATCCTCGGACTTTCCCCATTTTCTAGCGGCCGTATCGTTTGGTTAAATTAGCCGTAATAAAGTTAGCAGGAACAACAAAGAATCAGACGCAAAGCGCATTTAGTTTGAGAAATAAGCAACAATTTCACCGATACCGCAGAGACAGACACATATTTTAAATAACGTGGATTCCGAATTTCACGTAGCCAATATTGTAACTTGTTCCCAACAAAATTATGTAAATATATTAGCGGCGTCGTGGTTACTTCGCTATCACTTCTAGCGTGGTATTTGGAAATATTTTACGCGCGGTACGTATAACGTGTAAGTACAGGAAGGGTAATCGTGAAACACTGCAAGGGGCGGGGGAGGGGGGCGCATTCCATATACTGCGGTATTATGTCAAAGAGGATACTTTACTGCGGGCATTTTAAGTAGAATAAATAGCAAAACATTTCTACTCTGATATATCCAACGCTTTTCTAGCTGGCGAAAGCTTTTCAATGAATAGGCAATATATTTTCTCCCGGCGTTGGTACGGGTATAGAGTTTTGTACATCGCTTTGCGCGATGCGCTCCACTGTTCGGGGATGTTTGGGAAAAATATTAGAGTTACGTCTGTCCGAAAGTTCAATAGAATACTCGAGTTGTAAGCTTACGTCATTTTCATTTCTAAATTATTTCACATCAGCGACTATGATATGGCACATCATACTACATCATTTATGTTATTTCAGGAAAGTTTAGCTACGATCCTCGCTTCTGAAACCACCTTTTCACTCAAGTAACACCGTCGAGCCGACTCTTCGAGAGTAAAAGGAGAGCCTCTGTTTTTAATGAGAATGATGTTACAGCCAGTATTCTTGATTCAACCCTCCGAATTTCCTTATTGATATATGTTACACTGTAGAAATTTGATTGCTTGTCTTTCATTTGGCTCGATTACACCATTGCAGCGGGAGCTGAGAAACCGTTATAAAAATCTCTGCTACGTTGTACGTAATTTATACAAAAAAAAAAACAAAAAAACAAAAAAAAAAACCATTGTTTTCCGTAACTTTCAGCATATTGTAACGGTAGGTATTTTCTTTGAATAGGAGATTAAGCTGTTAAGCCCCGAGGTGGGCCATTCAATTTAAACCGCAATTTACTTTTTCAGCCCGAGCGCAGAATGTGGTGAAAGCAAACAAAAATGAACTCAAGTTTAACCGCGTAGCTTGGCGCATTCGCACAACATACGGTTTGCTAGTTCAATTTTAGCTAGTGCCAACTGTACATGATCGGCATAGGGGGAGAAAAAATTTCCAAGTCACATTTGAGAGCAGAGTTTGACTAAATTTATCGAGTTCACGTACGTTTTATTCGCCTATATCGAACTACCACTCACAGAAAAACGAGTAATATCAGTTTCTGTCTACGGTATAGCGAAGTTTATTTTTGCACTAAGTAAAACCATGCTGCGAGCTGAATATTTGCAGGGTATGCAGGCTTGCGCGTGATGCACGTACGTGTACGTTACGTACGTACAATGTGCTAATATACAAGTGGTGCGGAAGAAAATCTTCGGATGAAACTTGTACCAAACTGAGAGTTTGTAAACTGGCTTCATGAAATATTCAGATATTCGCTACCATCGCCACCTCGAGGTGCCATTACTTCCTTTGAAGCACCGAAACTAGCGTATAAGGAAATCAAGGCGATATTCTTCCTCACAACGAAAACTTCGATCGGTGTCCAGATTTCACAATTGCGAATCATTGGAACTTTTACGAGATTACTTCGCACGTGGCTCTCTGCATTTTACGCAGTCATTGTCTGCTGTTTTATGCCAAGATGAATGATTCTTTATCCGTAAAGTGGTAAATATGAATTAATATCTTCAATACAGGTTCCGAAAGCTTGATGCTGGATTGGACTTGAGAGTGAAGTTTCCTTGCGATCGAATGAAAAGTTTTCTTCGTTCATTAGCAAGTATGAAAATCATTCACGTGAAAATATCAATACTTATCGATTTTTGTGACCTCGCATTCAAGCACCCAGACAAGGATATTGGCAACTTCGTTCATTTTTTTCCTACTACGCGTCAAAAACAAAGTTCGCGACAAGTTGAAGAATAGCCTCAAGAATTTCCACAAAATGTGGCCCCAAGTTGACTCTTACGAGGAGAGCATCAGACCTCCGGATTACGGGTTCTGCTGAAACTTGTAGGGGTGTGTCTTTGCTTCAAAATATGAAGCTTCTGACGTGTAGTTTCATCTACGAGCCGTTCTTCACTCCGCTTGGAATTGATTATATTATTTTATTTTATATTTATGTAAAGTGTTCTCTGCTCGATACTGTAGATGTGATTGTTTATTCATGATTGTCATTCTGCCATTCCGAGTCACCAGACGAAGATTGGTCTCCCCTTCCGCTACACGCCGTTGAAGTTCGTCGCGAGTGGCCTTGTGTTGAGCCTGCTGCATTTGAGTCCGATCTTTCGCTATTACCATGTTGTTCAAGTTCAGATCCGGAGGGAGCTGGTTGGCTTTCTTTTATTTTATGGAGTTCAGTATTATTGTATCAGAGGAACGATTGTTAACAAATGTGATTTTCAGAGGTCTCGGTTTTTGAAGCGCTGGAGAATATTTACCGAGACGAGATTGAGAATATACGGATGAATCAACGTTAAGCGCAGTGCAGAGTCTAGTGGTGAAATCCGAATCTCGGTTAGTTCGGGCTTCTAACTCAGCATCGGATGATTCAGGAACATTGTATAATATCACATGGTTACGCCTGGAGAATCTTTCTTCAACTTCTGCCAAGACAGATTCCTCATTGCCTGGCGGAAATGCTTCAATAGTACTGATGTTGTCTGTGTTTGTTTTAACTTTGCCTTCTAGCGATTCAACTTTGTTAGTAAGATTCTAATTCTCTTCTTCTATTTTCTTAAATCTACCATCTACAGACTCACGCAGAGAATCTACACTCCCTTGTACTTTATCTAACGCAGCTGCGATGTCTGCCTGCAATTTCGTGTTTTCCTCTCTGATAAGTGTACGTAGATCTTCTTATGAAAACGTTTTCTTTGCGCCGCAGCATCTTTGAAATCCACCATTTGTTAAAACACTGGTTGCTTTCGCACAACTGGGGTGATATGTAGCATGACACTTAGGACAATCAACACAGTCAGTGAAAATGTTGCTAGAGCAGCCACCGCACATACGAGATATGTTCGATGTTTGTAAAAAAAGCCAGTCAATAACAAGATGTACGATGTTTTGCTGTTACCTACAAGTAGACCACAGGTGTCAGCATCAGGCACTATAATAACGTATCACAGTAGAGATATTATAATTATTAGTATTGACTTATTGAGTTACAATTATGGAGAATTAATTAGTTACGCAATGATCCAGATGTATGTTTATATTTCAGATTGATAAATGGGTTTAATTTCACACTTAGAGATCGAATTTAAGCTAGTGGACACATTAATAGTTACACAAGACACGAATTTATCTCAAGGCAACGGTATCGGCACAAGGCACTACACGATGTATCACAGTAGTGGTACTACTTTTAATATAAAATTAATTCGTTATGTAATGTTCCAGGTGTATGTTTATATTACAGAATGATAACAAGGATTAAACGCACACTTGGAAATCAATTTTACGCTAGTGGACGCACTAATAATTACACAAGCTACGGATTTATCACACGGCAATAAAACGTGACTTTACTCTGCCGCCATCTTGGCAGTTTTTTTCATATTAGCAGTTTAGTGAGTAAAATTCCCTAATAAACCAAGCCTGTAGTATATTTTTCCTACTATATTAATTATGATTGTCCTTTTGAAGTTTCAGTGACAGATTCTCATTTATTGAAGTGTAAACAGGTGTATTATTATTTCGGAACCATAGTAAAGTATAAACTGCAAATTTTCGCCAACTTGGTATGTTGCGAGCGAAAAATATTTGACCAATGGAACTACACGTCAGAAGCTTTGTACTTCATACTTTGGGCCAAAGAAACACCCCCTGGAAGTTTCAACAGAATCTGTAATACGGTGGTCCGATACCATCCTTATTGTAGAAATTCTTCAAGTTATGAAATTTCAAATATGCAACAGATCCTATTTACGCGCTGATCCACCCACCTATTACAGGCGTACGACACACGTGCCTATAACTTTGTCATGTAGAATCACAACGGCATTACCTATGAGAAGAGAAGCAGACAGCCGTATTGAGAAGAAAAAAATAATCCTTTTCTTACGTGACGGGAGCCGGTCCCTTTTTCCGCTGATTGAATGATCCTCTTTCAGAGTGGTGTACGACCCTGGAAACGGGAAATCGTGCAAAAAGGCAAGGAGCCTGGCGTTCTGAAACGCGACCGTAAACCTGCGATATTAGATTCGGAAGAGAGCTAGAGAAGTGTAGGTAACCTAGCTCCGCGGTGCTACCATCATATTCTTTGACCTTCTCCTCAGTTGCAATTCGTGCGTCTTTTACGCTCATTGTATTTTAGCCTCCGCATGCGATCCGGCAGCGCGCAACGAAAAATCGAGCGCAATTGTCAAGCGTTGAGAAGTTGAACGTATATTTCGAGACTAGATGCGAGCATACGTGGTAGGCTAAAATATGAATGATAATTCCAGCGTAACTAGGATTTCCGTGCGGCTTCTCACATCCCCGAAGGTGTATTCATTTCAAAATCCAGCGTTATAACAGCCTCGCCATGATCATAGCGGAACACGACGATCCAAAATCCAACCTCCGTGTCCCGAGGCTGACATCTCAGGTGTGCAAGGTTTATTCAGCCTTTGATGCTTACACGCTTTCCGCCGGAGCAGGTAGCTCCACATGTGCCGCGGCGAGATAACCGCTTCGTTAATAATTCCCTGTGGGTACGCAATGTCTGACTATTCGAACTCGAGAGGCACGTCGGGATTATACGCGCAGAAAACGTTTCATTTAGATACAACTTCGACGTACGTACGTAAGTACATACATTCGCCAGACGTGTATCGGAATATCTGCTGCAGGTAGTCAAATTTCACAGCACAGGCCATTACTCGTTTCGCATTCGATTTGAAGAACGAAGCAGCCTCACGATCAAAGCTGTAAGGAGAAGAAAAATAGAGGGAAAATATTACGTGTCCAAGGGTCGCTCCGAGAGCCGGCACCCTCGGGGTATGGGAGCTTCCGAGAAAGGGGACAATATCATTCTCAACCAAAAGCCTTGTGCCGGATACGCGCGAATTGCCAATCAATCGCGAAATTTGTGATTTCTATACCGAATAGCCAGTCGCGTCATCTTTCCGCAGTGGAAGGTCGACACGGCAGTTCCGCGATCTCACCGACATCCGTAAAATATCAGGCATCGACTCGGCGGTGCCTTGATTAATAAGGTACGTAAGAGCCCGAATGGGGTACCCTTCTCACGATAAATCAGAGTCACGTATTAATTACCACATTCTGGTTCGTGACTCGAGTTAGGCGAGTGGCTATAATAATTCACCGTGCATCGTCAATGGCTCTGCGGGTCGAATGGGACGACGGGGCAAGCGTCGCTAGAGAGGAGAGAGTCCTTTGCAGGACTCTGGAGTCTGGACAGTGCAGGTTTGCCCTTGGTGGGCGGTGGAAATCCGTTGTGGGTTCCGGTTCACGAGATGCCGGAGAGACGGGGCAAAAGGAGGCACGCCTGGATGCGCCGGCTGCCATGTCGGTATACCTAAATGTATGTGCAAACAGCATCAGCGGGTGGTTGACGTTATGGGGTATGTTGTATGCTCGCCACCGATAAACGATAAATTGCCCGAGTTCTCGTTGCGCTTGGATCGCAGCGGTTGAATGCGTCTTTGGCTTTTATTTCGTCGCCATTTTCGTTTCGTACCTTCCCAGTTAAACTCGTTTGTCTTTGGGCCACCTTTGGATATTCCCATGCAGCTATGGATATTTGGCTTCAATATTCTTTCATACTTTTGAAAGATGAGTACGGAGACAAGGCGCGAGTAGAGAGGTAACCGGTTTGAAAATAAATTCCAGATGCACGGAGGAGGGTTATAAATCAATTCGACGAGCATCTATTCACTCGGAAACTCGACGCTGGATTTTTCGCATTCTTAATCTTCCATTGCATATTTTCTCCACCCCCCGGGGGAGGTTTGTACTATAGGTCTGTCGGTGGAAGGGAGTATTTTTTATTTCTATGTCATGCGGATGTAAGGCGGGGCGGATCCGTTTTTCCCGTAACGAAGTAGGCGGATATATTGCGGACGTAATGGCAACAGCGTTTCGCATTCCCGGTTAACAACGGATGGCTGTGGCCACGTATAACTGACTTTAAAAGGGAAGTGCGAATTCACGCTCGGAGTCTCTTCATCGCCGGCATTTGGATCGAATTAGGCGGCTGAAAAATCAGGGGAAAATGTTGAGCTATAAGTTCGGAATTGAATTATTGGATATGGCAGCAGAGTTGGATTCAGCGCGAGGCACACGTTGCCTTTCACGTGGCGCGAAGTCTCGGATGGATAGGTATGTCTTGGTAAATTTTCCGCAACAAAAATATCTCTCCAAAGTTCCGAGACCACGTCGTTCGGAAAGTAATAGACTATTGGAGGTGTCGCGTACAATCGTGTTAACAAAGTTGAGCCACCGGCGCGCGAAGCGCTGCCGGGGGGTCGCAACCGGGCCAGAAGCGTGCTATTCCAGAAATAGGAAACAAACAGCACTTCGCACTTCCCCCAGGGCTGGAGTAAATATCGAACCGATGGCGGAGGTAGTTGATCCATCGACTTTCGAAGGAATTTGTATTTATTCGAGCCAACTGCCTGCTTGTCTGCAAACTCCTCACACCCGACTCAACTGGTGTACATAAAACGCTCGAAGAGTAACCTTAAAGTCCACTCTGCACAAGTCCCGGGCATTTCTGACTAACGACTTTCGAAAAAGATTCCCCATTGTTCCCAGCTGTCTACTTTTCTATTTCCAAGGATGGCTCTGGAGTAAACGACATTTATTCTGCAGGAACCCATTGTTCTTTCTCGTACTTTTATTATTTTTCTTCCACTCGTCCATCTCTCGTCCTTCCTCCTCCTTCCTCCCTCCCTCTCTCACTCTCTCTCTCTCTCTCTCTCTCTCTTTGCATCCATTCACAACAACGACTTATCCGTTTTGTATATAAAGAACCGGATTATTTTTGTTTCAGCCAAATTCACGTAAGTGGAGGGTATGTTTCTCTCCCTTTACAACACGCTTGAATTCCTCATCTCAACGACATTTTCAAGAAATCCTTTTTTGTTCGTACGCCAGAGAATTTAAAGACATTCATCACGTCTCTCTTGCGTAATGAAAAGCGGCGTGAATACTAAAAGATTTATCCTAATTGGTTTATCCCTGATGAGCCTAGACGCGATTATTCGTCTAGTCTGTGAAGGACTGATGACAATGCCGCGGTTCAAGAACAGTAATTCCTCGCTCCATTCACCTCCGTATCACACTTTTATTCACCTCGAATCTCACTGGACGGAATCACACTTTGGTCAAGTTTTATCATCGTGAATATTGTGGAACACACTGAGATCGTGAACAACTTGGCGCATCGCGTTATAACGGCTGCAAGAGAGCAGATCTCGAACAACTTTGTCCGAAACTTTCTATACGAGCTTCAGAAGAACTGCATTTAATGATATTCGCAGTTGAGGATACAGCAAGTTTAGTCCAGTCAGCGAAAAACTTTGCGATCGAGTTCGAATTTGCCGTTTGATCATAGTGGGTGGGAACGTATAATACGCAATACATACCAGGGTAGATATTTCGTTTCTACTCACCACTTTGCAGGAAAGTGAATTTTACTTTGTACCGAGTAAGCGTTGAGCATAAATCGAACTACGCCAATAATTTCAACGACCAATCGCAGTCTTCGAAAACGAGTTTTGCTTCCTTCGGAGTGCGGCTCACTTCGTTAATTCATTCCAGCAGCTGATCAAAGCCCGGGACGCCCTGATCTTGATACGAAACGGAATGGCGATGAGGTGATCTTTTCAAGTGGTTCCGGCTTTGAAGTGCGAACAATTCTCTCACGGCGGAAAGGTAGTCGCAGGACAATCGTCGGATATACGAGGTGATAATTCCGCGCACCTAGCGGGCGAAAAGCTGCTCCTCCTTTCTGCCGCCGGTTAAGCCAGAATCTGATCTCGGATGAAAGGTGCTGGATCCAGTATGACCGAATCATGATCCACGCCCGAGGGACGAGCGTCACGACGCTCGACGTCGGTATACCGCGAGTTGGTCGTCGAGACGCTGGCGTAAACATCTTCGCGCCCCATTGTGCTTCTGATCTGTATTTCACTCGGGCCGTCGTCGTCCCGCAGGACAATATGGTAAATGGGATGGCACAGGTACGGTTTTACCGAACCGACGCTTGTATTTCACACGCGAAAGCTCGTCTTTTTCCATGCAAAAAGGACCAAGAGCGCCAAGAGTGCAGGGACGTCGATATGACGTAGGTCGTTTCTCGGGGAGGCGAAGAGGACGTCGTGTGCAGGTATGCGCAAACCCGGTTTAATGCACTTGTTTGGCGAAGCTTCGCCCGACGCTTTATGACGAAACTTTAGCTCGAATCACACACAAGGTGGTGCGCCTACAGCCTGCATGCCGGTATCGAGACGCAGTTGTAGGTGTAGGTATACCTGCATGTACGTAGGTTCCCACTCGGCGTCTATTCGCCCAGGCGTACCGACAACGAATTGCCTGCGGTTCCCAGTTTAGATTTTTCATTCGAACAACTCCCGGGGCAGTTGTTCGCGGTGGGCGAGGAAGACGCGTGTTCATCACTTTTCCCGCACCAGCACGCATTGAATTTATAATGAAATTTTCGAACCTGATGGAACGACGAAACCGCGCTCTGCTGGAGGGCGAAGTAGTCAATTACGACAAGTCACAGGGCGGGTGGCGGTACCGCAAACTACAAACGGCGGGATTCCCGGTTGCCGGTTCCCGGTTCCCGATACCCGGACCCATTTTAAGACCCGCAAACCACGGTCGACGAACCCACCTACGAAAGTACCTACCCGGGTGCCAAAGGCTCCCTAAACGCGACTCAGCTGATAATGCCACTCGACTATTATAACGCCATCGCGCTTTTGATCTACGCGACGCATTTTACCCTACACACACTGCGATCCCGTTGTGTATCTTCGGCCTGCCCGCCTATCGCTGCGGGCATATTCGGATGCCTTAACAAGTCCCGTATTATACCCTACGTCTAGCTTAAGCGCTTACCATTGGCGGTACGTATTATAGGAAAGACTTCGGCAAAATGGACCACTTTATTTCAACGACCTAATATGACTCGGTAAGAAGGGACACGGATAAGCGATTTTTTTGTATTTGATAGAGAAGTAGCAGACGCGTTCTTCGCGCATTTAATATATCTACTGCGATGAACTTTTTTCACGTTCTTTATGCAGTAGCAAAGGTTCTATTCACTCTTGCATCTTCTTTCTTCTTCCGAAACGAATATGATGTAACAATCAATGTCAGAACTCAAAGACTAGATTCATTTATCACATAACTTTTCTACCATTTTCATCATTGAGCGAAAAAGTGTGAAGTAAAAATAGTATAATTAGAAATGATAAGGTTTGAAAACTTTGCCTGTAGTAATATAACACGGTGGTCGATTTGTCAGAATTAGGTATGTTAATTAGAATATATAGCGCAACACGTACCACGTTGATTAATCTCAGATTAGATGGTTAAGCTCCAGCGGCATGAAATTCCATTGGTCTGTATCATAATAAGATAATCACGTTTGAAACTATGTTCTCCTTACGAACCAGAATCAGACAACAGAGAATAATCAATATTCTTAGTTTATTAGAAATTCAAATATCCTACAAACACTATATAACCGTCATTAGGTTTTGAGCTCATCTCTGCAATTCACGCGAAACATACAAGGTATATTAAATCGGAAAACCATGAATAAACTCATATGTAACACGCGATGATATACCTACATATATTATATGCACGTATTTTTCCGGAAGTGGGTACATATTATTCTTCCCGAAACGTTTTACGTCGAAACCGTTTTCAATATAAGTATATGTATTATGTATGTACAGTATATGTATATAGGTTGTTCAATGCTCGAGGCAAAGACTGCACGGCTTGATCTACAACCATGCGCGAGAAGTAATTCGTCGATTCATGTTTCTTCCTTGGACGTAGAATGCTGATTGCAAAGATGAGAATACTTTTTCCCCGTTATGCATAGCTCGACGCGTCCCTTTTGGGAATACTGCGAAAAAGGATATACCGCTCTCTGTAGTATATAGTAGAAACGGTGCGTTGTATAAAAGACGATTTATGAGTGCTGAGAGGGGTGAGGGAACGGCGGGATATGTTAGCCCCGTATAACCATCATTCATTTTGTCAATAGCTCGTTCACCTCCACAATGGATTTCGTGTAGGTATCAAAAGTGAACAGCTTTATTCTTTCATCGGGCGTGGCCCGAATCCAAATGCTCGAGAAGAGCCAAAGCAAATAAGTAATAACTTTTCTCTACGAATTCGAGGGACGCGGGAGGATCTCGTCTTTCTCTTTGGTCACGTACATATATAGCCAACCTGCTGACTGATGCAACCCCATGCCGGAACATACAAGAGCGTGACAGGGAATTGCTTTGTGCTCGCATCGCAGGTACAACCTCGAAGACCTCTGTCCTCACATCGCGCCATCTTTCGAACCCATCGAATTATCCATCGTAATTCGTAACGCACGATGGGATAAAATGGAACGCCTTTCGAAAACCGCGCCGAAGCTGGATACCGTAGTTTTATATCGCGTCTAACGTACGCGAAACGATCTTTGATTCCTTTCGCGACCATTCCGAGTGGGCAAAATGGTCCAGGGAATAAATTTAACCAGTCAGCGTGTGTGTGCGTCTATAGGGGTGGAGGGAGGGCGGGGAGGGATTTCGCGGGATGCCGGGACGCCGGGAAGCCACTCGGGCTGTGGATCCAGGCGTCGCGGCGCTCTTCCTTGCGAGCGTCGATTGGGGTCCGCGTAGCGTTTCTACGCGGTGACGTCGAGGGATCCCCAACTCTCTCTCTCTCTCTCTCTTTCTCTCGTTCTCCTACAGTCGGCTGCGATTTAGTGCCCGGGAAAGGACCTCGAGGCCAACTTCACTAGTGTTTCCGACGTCCTCGCGAGCCGCCGGAAACCGTATACGTTGGCCGCGTGAGGGGCGAGGGGAGATTCCTTCGTTCTGCCCCGTCACCCGGTAAATGAACTGGCTCGGCTAAATGTGAATAAGCAGTCGTCTAGAGTTTTTCCTTCGTGTTTTCGGGCTCCCTGGCGCGACGCGATATTTTCCGAGGTGATTTTCTCAACCTACGGCCCCTTGTTTCTACCTACCATTGCACCCTACCCACCCATCCGCCTTTCTGATGGTAATAGCGAACAGCTATACGTATTTTACGTATCTTAGGTATACCTATGCCTCTATACCGCACATACGTGCCCGGACATTTGGGAAAATTAATTAAACCCCAATTGGTCCCTCCTCTTGAGAAGTTTTAGGCTCGGCGAAGTACCGGCTTGGATCGTGTAATTTAGTCCGCTTCGAAGATCATTACACCTATACTCCAATCTTGTCACACCGCAAGATTTCTCAATGTTCACGCCAAACAATCAAAGTTCAAACAATTGGCCAACGTTAAATAATCGATTACTCGACAATGTTTACCGCGGGATTCTTTTTTAAGTTAGGTCGAATCTAAATTGAAATCTGCCGTACCTGTGATAATGTCATTTTAAAAGTGACGGTAAGTTGCGTAAGTCTGTTTGGAAATTGCGAGACTCTTGAAAAATTGCATAATGCCATTTTTATGCAAAAAAGCTGTTGGAGCTTCTTCGACTACGACGCAACGAGTTTTGACTTGAACTGACACAGAAAATGCATTAAGGAATTTTTCTTTTCAGCCTCTCCATCATCTCAGCTTATTCGGAGAGGGTGAACCTGTTCAAGAAATCCTTGATACTACAATTGTGAAAGAACAAAAAAATTTGAGATGAATGAAGCGATTTTCATGAGCCGAGAAATTACAACGCGCGGGTAAAATCGTTCCAAACAATTTTTTTCGATCGAGTACTGCACCTTAATGTCACGCCAATCTGATTGATTTGCGGGAATGATATTGAAGGCCCTGTTACCTCGTTGTTATACTTGCTTTGTCAATTATACAAACAGCACTGCCGTATATATTCTCTCCTGAAATCTTCAATGCCTATTCCATAATATCAACCACTCTCCTATATTCGACAGGTGGGAAAAAAAGTTGGTTCCTGGTACAAGTAACATAACGTCGAGATGTAGATATGACACATGTAATAGTTGTACAGGAACTGTATTTCGGTCAAAAATTAATGTCAATTTGACGAACGCGCATGATGCTAAAAAATATCACCAAAATTCAGTTCCAAGGAATATCGTAGCGTTAAAAGATTAGAAACCGTAGGTACTCGAAGCATTCGCGAAAGTTTTCACGTCCGTTAATGTTTTTTCAGTTACGAGATTAGATCACGCGAATGTGCGTGCAACTGAAATAAATTCGATTGTAGCACACGTGTATATTTACTCGTATGTGTGTGTATATATACATTGAGTTTTGTATAAAATTTATACGTCCTTTGGCGAATGTATAATATAAAATACCATCTAATTTATCTTGAACGCTTAACTCGATTCGCTGTTTCATTTCACTGTTAGTCTTTTTATTTATTAGAAGACTTTGCGAAATAACTCCAGTTAAGTTAAATAAATTACCAGGCGGTGGTGTGAGTTTCCTGAGGTAAGGGGCAAGGAGGACCCGCGAGATAGGGATGCTCATTGTGCGACCATGTATAATTGCCTTGCATTATCTGGAGATTGTATTTACGCTGAGCGTCTCCTCTCTCCTCTTCAGACTCGACGACGAGTAGAGGGTGTACACAAAACAGCCCACTTGAAACGTAATTAAAGGGATAACAAAAAATTATTCATAACGCTCTTAGCTAATACGTTTCTGAGCGAAACTCGTACTCTATCCATACATCAATTGTACACCCGGAGCGATGAAGAAATAACAATTTCAAATTTTTGTTTTCACAATCCACAAACAACAGGAAAAGCCGTGTATTCAGAAGCGCAAAAACACTTTTAATATTCCACCCTGCAGGGCATAATTTTATCCCCGGAAACGATGATATTTGTTCCGTGAAAATCTCTCCTCGTGTCGTTCGTCAAAATTACCTCGCAGATTCGGAGTCGTAATCTATACGCATAATCGGTAGGCTGGGTCCCTTCATAAGCCCCGCACCGTTCGATATGTTCCAGGCTGACCACCGTCAGCGTCAACGCAGTAATTTATTCCAGCGTACGCATATTCCAAACTGTCACATTTTCCCGGGTCACGTGAATCAATGCTTGGCGGGAAACGCGGAGGATAAAGATGAAATTTAAAATTTTTTTTTTATTTTTGATATCTCTCACACCGAAACGGTATATTTATATATTGGCTTGGAACAATTTTCCGTCACGCTGTTATTCGTACTGTCATATTCGGCAGAGAAGATCAAATAATGGCGTGGCTATCCGCCATAACCATCACCGGCTAACGCGAGTAGATCGACGTCAGCGCGAACTGGTCGAGGGGCTCGGAAGACAGAGATAAAAAAAATGGAAATCGACCACAGAAAACTGAAGAACCGAGTCCAGTATCGACGTATCAGACCCTCGAGGGTTCGGGACTTCTTCCGGTTACCTCGCCGTTCGCCACGAATTTTCCGCACTCTCCCTTGGCTCCAGTGGTGTACGGAATTTCATGCCCAGATTAGATGGCGGAATTTCCCTGCGCAGCCCCTGACAACCCTTACTTTTCCAAACAGCTTAACTGCGCTTAGTGTGCGTAGTGTCCCGACGGTTAATTGCATCGCGTCCTCCTCTCAGCGGGCTCAGCAACGCTTTTTGACCGGGTCCTTCCCTTCAGTCTCAGCCTCGCATCGGTTGCTCTCCTCCCTCTTTATTTTCCACCCCGTACGTAGGCATGCCCGGCACTGTGCCGTTATATAACCTACACATCTCGCAATGCGAAGCTAGGCTCTATAATTAGGTGAAATTAATTGTCCCCCTTGAACGAACCGAGCCGCGACCGGAAAACGGGGAACCCCCTCTGATGCGACATCTATCCATTCGCTGTCTCGAATTCGTTTGCACGACGTTGTCCGTTCCGCCATTTAATTCGCCTGACCGCATGGAGCGTTGAAAAACTCGTAAATATTTGCTCACGTGGTAAAATAACATTGATTTCATTGCTTTCTGGTGCTTGAAAACATTCATTCGATTTCAATATGATGACGGGTGGCGGTCACAAAAAACGTTCACTCAATTAAAATTGATGAATATTTTTCAGAACACGTCCTCCGCTGTATCAAGAGTGGTCAATATTTGCCTTTGTGTTGAAAAAGAATCAACTCGTGCACCGGTATACTAATAACGAAATTTTGTGATCCGTACGAGTTCACTTTGATAAATAAGTAAAATAAAGATTCACTTCGATTCGATTAGCCTGTTTAATCGTGAGTGATTGACGATAATTGAATGGAAATCAAGCTGTACCGTACGTTGCTTGTTTTCGTTTGTCAACGGTTGGGTTTTTATCAGAAAATAAACAGTAATGCAGAAATGAAAGTTTAATTTCTTGTGAATTAGCAGATTCTGCGATTCAGAGACGGAAGAATTAGAGATTTCGCCAATTGAAAGTATCTGTCAATGTCGGCTAGCATGAGTTATAAATAATTATTTGTGTTGTATGTGATTTTGGTGTAATTTTGGTGAAAGCACTCGTCTTTTGTTCTCCTCGGTTTCCCTTTCGTTTTTCCGTTTCTTTCTGTTTTTATTGGTTTATCTTTTTTTTTCGCTTTGTTTCGTATTTATCGCCACATTCTGCGCAGAGTTCCGCCAATTTCAGCCGGAATTATCGTTCCGTATCGGCTGTCCTAATCTGGACCTTAGGCTAGAGCGTCGTCGTGCCGGGATTCGAAAGCAGATCTAAGGGGTGGTCCGTCCCAGTGTCCCTTTACCCTAAAGTGAACAGACCGGAGACTTTTCAACGGCATTATACCGTCGCTTCGCTTGGGCATGAAACCGGAATAGCGGGACAGCTCGAAATCCCTTGATTATACTCCCTTGTTTTCACCGTGCAGAGCGCAGTGACTTTTAGCGCCTCGTTGCTTCTTCGAAACTAATGTTGCATATGCAACAAATTAAGTCCCAACGGTACGAAGAGTTATGCACGTAAGCGTACATCACTTTTTCTGCATTTAGTACGCAAATATATCTACAAATTACGTGTGCATTACGTTCATGCGCGTATCGAGGTACGCACGTGTAAAATAATCCACTTCATCCAGCTAAATACACACAAGCACAAGCCAAATCCCGCATACGCGTGACGGAAAATCTGTACGAGATCTGAGCGTTGGTATCAGAATGAAGCATCGATTTTCAATTTGTTGTAGTTAAACAAGTCCGGTGATCTCCGGCAAAATTGAGGGATCAAATTGCTGGCCGTTCCGATGATTTTTGTGCCCACGGAATCCGTTCGACATATTCATTCGGGGTTGTAGATATAATTTCGACGATTGTGTTTCAAAATTTTTAATTCTACTCTCGTTCTCTTTGATTTTTATTTATTTTTTTCTATCTTTTGATAATCGGACGAATGAAAGTTCAAAACACAACGTCTATCGCATGGCGAAGCTTTTATACCCACTCTGTCGAATTGTAAATTTAACACGGCGAACCGGTAATAAGAGCGTAATTAAGTTCTCTAACAGAGTTATGAACTCGCGATTTGACTCAGACTATCGATTACATCGAATTCAATTCCACGCTCTAGATTTCGCGAATTTTCGCGCGCGGTTTGCGCCGCGGTGTTGTGTGATGTGAAAATACGTCTCGTTGGTATCGCTTTGTTAAACAATCTCGCAAAATTAATCGTTACGATGAGTATCACTTGACTGAGATTTTCAAATGCAAATAATTTTCAGCGGTCACGTAACATTTTACTGTTTACCGATAAGCTAAGTGTAGTGGGGGAATGACTATTGGTTGCGCGCGCAACTCTGGGCAATGTATCGATTTGATATTTGTCGCGTTACTCCCAAGAGAGAAGATTTTGTTGTTTTTTTTTCTTCAGTTTTTTCAAATTCCATTTCAAATTGCATAACGGAGTAGGTATGCGATGTTTGAATCAGGCACGCTTTCGTTGTTGCCGGGATCGTTTTGTATGCGTCATACTTCGGAAGGTTATCGCCGAATACCGTGCGGATGTTATACGGGTAGCTATGAAAAATAAATGACCCTTTCGACGAAGGAGATGGAAAAATTTCGTGCCTTCGGAATATCGATTATTAATTTCCGAGTAATGAGGTTATTTTTCCGAGTAAATCGCTAATTTTTTTCCCCCGTCCTCTCTGCTGCTCTCCGTCTTCTTCGTCGTATCCACTTTCCGAACCCTGTTTATCGCAATAAATTTATGACGAGCTCAAATTTTTCACGGCGTACTAATTTTCGTTCCTTTTAAAAATGTAAACATCATTCGGCAAGATTCGAAACTTCGGACATGGAGGTTATTGTGAAAACTGCTCACGCGCTTGCGGTGAAAAATAAAAACCCGAGATACGACGTAGGAATAATTAATAAAGCAAAATTTAGACCGGATGTTTATCATCCTGGAGGAGTCGCGTTTTCAACCAACTCATATTCATATACATACGTTTGCCTGTTGGCGCGCTGCTCACTTACAGTTACATCTGAAAACGTGAAGGCAGAAAGGAATTTATCCTCGGCACTCAGCGTAGAATCGTTTCGCCTTACGGCCGGAGGTTATATGAACATCGTGCAGACGTCAGAATTAAAATCTGACCTTATAAAAGCGAGCTTGCAAAGTGACTCGGATATTTCGAATTACAAACATAATATATTCGACTTCTGGTATTGGTAGTCGCAAAGTTAATTTCAAGCTGGAATGTATCGCGCTTTCAGTTTATACATTCCCGTTCGTAAATCACCGGCGTTAAAAAATATCGTTACAAAAATCAACGTGTCTGTAGTTAAAAAATTCAACGAGGTCCTTTTTTGAAACCATATTTCAACGCACTACGCTGGTTGTACAGGCGGACCAAAGAAATTCTAGTGAGTCATATAAATGTTTAACAGGGTTTCCGTATTACCTCTGTTTGTAGCGTGGACCGAGGACAAGAATGGTAAGATTTTACAAAGGATTCAACCGGCCAAAGGTATAACGAAAGGACGGTTTTCTTGTCTCAGAATTTCATACCCGTGTTGAAGGTCTTAACTCATGATATTGCCATCTGTTTGTTCATTAATTAACGAATCCGCAGTCAACTCTGGGCCAGTTTTCGAAGCCATATCGACTGAACGTTCCCGACGATCTTGCAACTAGATTTCAAAGGTGTTCGGTGGTGCTGGCGCATGAAATTCCTTCCGAGGCCGCGTTACTAACCTGGCGTTAAATCTTCGTACCAAATGGTCCGTGACGCTGGGCAAAGTAAATGCAATGAATCGTTTTCAACCGGCAGCAAATGCCCTACGGGCCATTTAGACCGAAGTGGTTTAACGTCGGCGCTGCGACAAGATGTCGCATCAGACGCTTGTCTGGTTCCCATCTTTGCCACACAGAAAGCGATATCACATTGCCAGCCAGCTATGAATACTCCGATGCTCACCTCCAAAGGTGAAATAACCGTTTGATCGAGGTACGGTTACCATTCCGTAACACGAGATTGTCTTAAAGTTTCAAAGTTCAGCCCGTCAAACCAAAGCCTGGTGCATATTCTTCGCGGATTATTTCACGGTGGAATTGTGGGGGCTCGATTGAACAATTCGTGGACAATACTGTGAGGAACCGAACGATGAGATTGTATAGTCACAGGTTTAATTACGAGTTCTCGAGTGGGGGTGACTTTAACGAATTCCAAGACCAGGTCGAAAACCTTTTCGAGCTTTTCATGCTATACATTTGGCATCGAATAGGGTCGCACGAGTATCTGGACGAATTTTTTTCACCCCCCAATCGGATTATATGGACAATTAATCCAACTTTCATGTAGACCGTGTTCAGCTGCAGTCGTGATTTATGCTCGATTAAAATTGGGGTTACATGGGTAGCAAAAATTCGAGAAATTCAATTTTAAATTTTTTTTTTCATTAAATGTACAACATATCAATAATACTTTCCCAAAGTTTCAAGTCAATTGGAGTAAAAGTCTAGGAAAGGGAGCCTTTGGAAATTCCTCTCATTGGGCTTTACTGGAAGCGTTGCTTGCAGATACATCGTTCTTTCCTCAAAACTATATTTTTTTAGTCAGTGGCCACGATTTCTCGAAAACTAAAGCACCGATATTATCGAAAATTGCAATTTTTTTATAGATAGGATCGACTAGTGAATGAACGAAGAATTTTTTCTTCTTCGATCACAACTCATTTTACAAGGCAAAACATGGTGTACATTTCACCCAAAATCGTACTTTTTACTCACTTACTAACAGAAAATATCTGGTATTTTGATTTCGGATGAAGCTATCACGAATTATCGTGGCCGCCGCAAGGATACTTTTTTCAAGGGGTCTCCAAAAACCAGGTCTCAACGGCCGAATTTCAACATTTTTAAATGAAAATTTTACAAAACATTGTTCAAATGTTGTTCCTTTACATGCTTAATAGTTTCAATAAACTAATTTTTCAATTATATTTTTAAAAAATTATAGAAAATATGCTTTTTTTACCTTCGAAACCAATGTAACCCCATTATTGCACTGATGTGTGCAGCTGTACGATCATGGTTTTTATTCTAATCCGCCGACGGTCGTAACTCGGAGTCACATTCAGGGGATGCGTGTATTTTCAGTCGGGGGAATTTTTTGGAGGAATTAATCAACACGGTAGAGCTGAAGTCTCGAGGGACTGTACTCGTCAAGCACCTTTCATATACGTAAGTGCGGTGGAGCAGGTCTCCGTGGGAGTACCTTAGCGTCGAGTGACGCCGCGTGAGAACATCTTCAGTAATTATAGAATGAGCCGGAATAAAAATTCAGCGTAAAAGTTTACCAGCCGGTTTACTTCGTCACGAGGTATATTTTTACGATTGTAGTGGAATACCATGAATTTTAATACGACGGGGTTTTGTCGAGCGTATTCTTGTACATGGGTGTTTTTTGGCAGGTAACTGTAAGAAAGAGTGAAAATGAGGATGAGGGATCAAATACGGCGCAAAGGAAGAAGATAATAAACTGCGAAACTCTCTGGAGAAAGTGTAAGATGCTTGTCGCGACTAACTACATAAGGAAAAGTGATAAATTTCATGGAAAAAGCACTATGTGTGAGTTATTTTCGCATGATTGAAGGGGAATAAGGTTCGCTTTCGCGGAAGTATGAAGAGCGTGGGCGGTGGCGAAAAAGGAGCGTTTGTCGTTCCATTAGACTCGAAGTTGGAACGAAAGTCCGTGCAAAGCCCGGCGACATTTTGGAAAGTAACATCGGTGCACAATCTGAAAGCCGATCGGGCATCCGTCCTGTTCCCAACAGAGACTCTCGCAACGAATCACCTCGAAGGCACCGGCGGAGTACCTCATTCGTTTTGTAAAGTAGACAAGCCCGGAAGGCGGATGGCTGGAGCCGGGAGAAACAGGGTGCCAAGGCTAGAGCCGAGAAGAGCCACGCAGATTAGCAGCGGCGTGTAACCTAGCGGGAAAACGGACGAGGCTCTCCTTTATCCTTGGTGGATGGCTCGGGATATAAGCGACGGGCGACGGGCGAAGGACGAAGGACGAAGGACGAAGGAAGCTCGGAGAGCGGCGAAACGAGAACCTGGGTGTATTTGCTTGCCGTGCCGCAAACGCGTCGCTTCGAGAAATCAATTATCAACGACATTTGCCGTCTGAAAGGAGTGAGGATCAGGACCCGTTTGCTTGTCTGCACCGCGCTCCTCCTTGCTGCGACAGGTCGTGCCGAATCCCGGCGCACTCCGAGGTTACGGATTAAAATTCCGAATGTTTCAGACCTTGTGATAAAAAATGGTCGTAAGGAATTTTCGGAGGATTAATCCAGAAACTTTCTGGGACTAGAAACATTCGGAGTTTCAGCATCGCGGACTGATGAGGTTCAACGATACGAAATGACCGATACGAATATCGATGATCCGGAATTCCTGCCCCATTCCTACAGCGGTATCTGCGATTTTTACCCGAAAGGTAGCAGATGGAGAGACCGAATCAGCGAAGTCGTGCGACAGACAGGGAATTGTATTTTCTTTACCTTCGTCGGATTCTTTTCCCCTCCCCTCCGAACTTATCCGAACCAATCGGCAAGGCATTGGTACCCATTAATATTCTTCAGCCTGTTCAAGGTACCTTTTCGAGTTGCCCCTGCACTTACAGAGCCCCGTCCCGGTGTAATCTACGCAAAGGTCTGACACGAGTCGCAATTTATTTCATCTCTAGCAAAAAAGTTTTATGACTAATACGCGATAATGCGCCATCCAATACATATATATTTTCTCTCGAAGCGTGATAGAATTGGAGAGCCGTCAATAGCACCCGCCGCAGATGCTGGGCGCTCGTCGAGAAGGGGCCAAACTTTTCTCCTTACTTAAAGTATCAATATTTTTAGATGGCGTTGGCTTTCCCTCATATCTAAAATCGCATTCCTCGCGAGGTATTGATTTCTGTCAGGTATGTTCATGCCCCGCGGTAATCTTTTAGAGTCGGAGTACCTAACTCTACCTCCAACCACCACGTGCGGATACCCATGCATGCGTCCAATTTCACCTGAAGGGATACGATAGATCGGTCGGATTCCGGTCGCCTCCGGGCAGGTCACACATGGCAGGCGCATTCGACCTGCAATATGTAGCCTCGATCCGTGGTATCGCCGCGGGCAAAATGCACTCGGACTTTACTGAATCCCGCGTGAAATGGCGTGACAATTGGAAAAATATCACCACAAGAATCGTTTGACCGAGCAACTGAAAATTGCTCGTAGATTCCTGTGGAAAACGCCGACGATATTCTATGTGCTTGGGCCTGTCAGTGTGCGTGTGTGTGTGTGTGTGTGTGCTATACTTGTATTCTCAGTTGGTGATTTGACGTTGTAAACAGGAATCAGTTGCGCACGTTTTAACCTTACGATTAAACACAGTAATCACAGAGTGACAATTCATCCCTTGTAATTATTTACTATGCGGATCTGGTTTTTATGTATGATATGAAGCTTTTGCCCGTAGCCGCGTACCGCAATTCTAAAACGATCGGGAATTTCAGATGAATGTCCGGCCGGATATTTTAAAAGCGGTGTATTAGGGTGGTTTGAAGAGAAAAAATTTTTTCTTTTTCCAAACAGGTTCGAAAGTTTCATTTAGGTATACAAAGCGCCTGTTAAAATTTGAGCTCTTAATATTAATGTTAAGAGGACGCGCATCGCATTTTTTTAATTTCCATGAGTATAACATGGGAAAAATATTTTTTGCTCCTGCTGATTTTTATAACTAGCTAACGATGACTCGTACAAACAATTCGCAGACACATTTGTGTAGAGAATCAAACGCTCCTCGGAAAGTTCTGCGACTATTATCTGGTAAATTCATTCGTCAAAGGTTATTTAAGGTCAAAGTTAAATTTATTCAATTGAATAACTTTCGTCAGAGTGAATTTATCGGAAAATAATAAGAGATCTCTTTTGAAGAGCATTCAATTCACTACAAAAACGTGTCTGTGAATTTTCTGTACGACGCATCGTTATATTGGCTAGTTATAAGAATCATAAAGAGCCAGAATCATTTTTCACGTTTAATGCTTACGAAAAATAGAAAAATGCGATGCGCAACCTCTTGATGTTAATATTAAAAGCTTAAATTTCAACAGACACATTTTCTTCCAAAATGAAACTTTTGAACCTGTTGAGAAGAAAATTTCTTTTTTTTTTGATTTGAAACATTCTGCTGTGTATAAGAATAGAGAAGTTGAGGCAAGTTGTTATGATTACGGTATTATAGCGGGCTGATCCTGAAGATGTAAATAGCGTTTCAGCAGCAAACTGGTTTTACGCAAAATCACAAGTCGACAACGAAGAGGGTCAATCGCGAAAATCTGTGGTAATTGGGCAAACGCGAGATACTTTCAGCGACACTACAATCAAGTTTATTGGTAGTAGAAATAATTGGCTTATTCATTCTAACAAAACAATGATTCGGTCAAATTTCTCACGCTGTCAGAAAACGAACTTCAATATCGAAATCAAGTCAATTAAGTTGGTCAGACGAAATGTTGTTCCGTCGTGTATCGTCTTTAATTTTTTAAATCGAGTGCAAGCTAGCTTGAAAAAGCTAACACACAGTCGGACTATGTAAAAGCTGCTGATCAGTGCTTACCTAGTGTGGTTTTTCGAACTTGAGAACTTGACGATCGATCGCTTTATCCGTGATGATTTTCTGCTCCTTGGCAACCCCGTTTTATTCTGCAACTCACACGCCACTGTAAGTTCATCCGCGAACTTCACTCGATATTGGGTACACGTGAGTTCAAATTTCGGGTCAGTTAGGAAGACCTTTACTCACTAAACACGAGCGATTACGCGGTTGAATCGCACACACGACGCTAGTGTAGAGTACACCTCGTTTACTTTTATACCCGTAACGTGTAACGTCGTAACACTACTTTTCCTGTAACGAGTCCGTGCATCGACTGGTAAACCGAAGTGATTCGATAGCGCCGTTCAACGCTCGTTGTCGCCTGAGATACTGTACGTATAGCGCTGCGCAAAAGCGACTTTGTCTCTCTTACCTCTATCACCTTGGAGCATCAAACGCGGAATGACAACACTCTGAACGAAAACATGAACCACGCCGTGAAGCGATCTGTTTTCCTCTAGGTACCTCAACTATGTCGTTAACTCGACATCGTGCTGCGCTGAAGTACAGAGGAAAACAAACGACTTGAAGGATTTGCTCAAAACTTGTTCACCCTGCTGTGACAATTTCGCTAATAAGAAACATCTCGATACAAATTCAAAGGAAACCTGACTGCGCTGGCTCTACGGACAACGGTAATTTTTGAAACTGATAAAATTTCATTTACTTGGCATGCCAAGTTCCTCCAAAATTTTCGATACCGCTAAACTCTGAGTCAAGCTTAGAATCAGTAAATGGTATTCTAGTCAGACAGCTTAAGCCTTCATGTAACCTGCTGTTCGATTCTTCGAGTCCGTTTGCGTGACTTTCCAACGCCATCGCCTTTAGCGACTGACTACGATAAATACCAGAGCCCATCGCGACGATTAAACATCAGTGACAAGCTTCTACTATTGTCTGGATGTTGAACGGGCTAAATATACGGTGTACAGCTGACAACGAAAGCCTCTCCGATTCCGGCGGGTGAATTACGTTTGATTAGTTGACCGGTTTCGACGAGCTTTCGGCACGGTACATTCGTCACTCGGGAGATCCTTTCGTTACTTTCGTCCTCTGACTCCGTGCCATGCGAATCAATGAATTTACTTTTGACAAAATCTGGTTCGAATGATCAAAAAAGGTTAATCCACACATGCGTCACCGAATGCTAATGCGGAAAAGGTATTACGGGATCTGAGCAATGTATCATAGAGGATGGAATAATAAATAGCGAATACGAACGTACCTCTCCACGAAGCACGAGTTTCCTCGCCATTTTTCCAAGCCTGGATAAAATTTACCAAGTTGAAAAAAGTACGTTCGGTTTTAAAAGCTGCAGCATGATATGCATCCTCGAGACAGGTACACCCGCATAAAGTCTGTGGTTACAGCGCGCCGCTGGATATTGTTCAGAAAATTTACTTTGCCCCGCACGGCAAGTTTACCCCGGCCTCCCATCCATCGTCTGTGCAGTTATGGACCTGCAGTATGCATTATACCGCATACAGTGTAAACCGGTGCAAGTATCCTCCCGAGGAATGTCTACATCCGTAACTTTCGGCCCGTGCAGCGTTGCTGCCAAGTGATTTTCACCCCCCAAAGAAAGTCCCAGCTGCTCTTGAATCACGATCGGTTGCAGTATCGGACCTTCGGTAGTCCCGGAGAAATTGATCAGGGTTAATCCGTCGCTTTTACCCTGTCACGTTGACGGATGCAATAATTTCGGCGAGGATATGGAAAGTGCGCATTCTTCCGCGAAGAAGCTTATTTCGTCCTTACGTATATATGTATACATATACCGTCCTTATGACAACATGCATGCAGAGGCATGGGAGTGGGAAATTCCCTTAGGTGATCGGAATTCCTCCGCGTTCCCCGACGCCTAGTTTTGCGCCACGTATATAAATATATATGTACGTATACACACACATTCACAATACATATACATATACATATATATATATATATATAACATATATATATATATGTACGAAGACCACGTGTATAAGGACGGTGACGCTGGGGTAACTACTTCCTGGGGAATATTCAGTTCGACGGTTACTTCCGTTGCTACTAGGATTTTACGTTTAACCACTTCCTGCGTTCTCAGTTTTCCTCGGAGGATATTTTGTTTATTGCCGAATAATACCGGGGCCGCGCGTCCGTTCTTCCGATCGAAGCGAGAGAGTCACTTCTTTCGTCTCGTGCATTACCCATAAGTCCGGATACGCGGGACAAGGCGGGGTGAAATAGAAGGAATTTGAAACGAAACTGGAAGATTGAAATTTAGGAGTTATTCAAAAGCGCAAAAAGCCCCGGCTACTTTGCAACGGACCCGTTACGTCGTCGGTTCTCTTTCGACGCTCCCGCCCCCCGTCCTTCCTTTCCTACTTCTCCTATTCCCCAGCTATATAACTTCGCGATTCATTTTCGTCTACTGCGCATGTTTTTCTCTCAACCCTATCGAGATTCCGAGCCAGCTTGACTCCAACTTGCCAAAGCGTAGCTTGTACGGCTTATTGAATAGTCTATATTTGAAAGTCACCATCTTCGCCTTGTCTCTTTATTTTCCCCGCCCGGCCGCTGCTCCGGAGACTCGCTCAGGGCTGTTCGGGCAGACTGAGCGATTTGTACAAAAGCAAATATTGTTCGCCGAGATTAACGAAATAATTTATTGGACCTTGTGTACAGGCCCCCGAATAACGTCTATTCGTATTTTTATATCTATGTATAATACAGTTCTGTACTATATGACAATAATTCCCGGCGAAATGCTGAGGGGAAACTTTATATTTTATAGTTCGATTATTCCGTTCCATTGTGTGTTTGGCCGAATGAACATGCTTACCGAGGATTAATAGCGGAAGTTTCCAAAAAGCTACACACGTTCGTCTTTCCGTCGCAATAGATCCCGATAGAGTTCGACCCGTGGCTCATTCTTGCAGAGGGATTTCAGTTTAAAGAATAACCGCTTCGAAAATATACGGCTAGCCGACGCAAGAAGCTCTCCTCGAATCCGGAGGGAAAAACGCGTCTCGTTTGGAATTCTGTGTTTGGATTATCTCCCGTTAAAAGTGATCTTTAATTCGAACTCTGATAATCCGTATCCTCTTCTTTAGAGTTTCACGCTTTATCGTCCGTCTCTTTTTCTGTCTGTTTCCCTCCCGCCTTCTCTCTCTCTCTCTCTCTCCCTCTCTTTCTCTATGCTCGTGCACCGCCAAGAACAATTATCCGAAATTATTTCCACTCTCGTTACACTCATCTGTGAATTACCATAGCAACGTATTACAGAAACATTAGGTCAACTTCATAATTCAGTATGGAATTCTGCTCGACGGTATGAGCAGAACGTATTTCAACAGAGTCAATTTTCACATTCTACATGTCATCGATTTTGTTTGTAATATATCGTTATTGAATGAGGCAATTCTGTGTCTCTGATTTGGACAAATCTTGTTCAGCCGGAGTAATTTGACAAAAAAAAGATCGAAGCCCCGTGTCACTTAAACAAAACTCCAGGGTACCTTTTCCATCTGCGGCAAGGAATGAATTAAATCCTTTTTTGTTTTTTTTTTTTTTTTTTTAAAGAAAAAGGTCAAATTAATTAATTTAGCAAGTGTTTTATTTCGAACCACCTGGACTCGACGGTTCAAATATTATTTCCGAACGGAAAATAAAGGGTGACGAACTTGAAGGTGATAAATTTTTTGGTTGTGGGAATTAAGTAAGCATGTTTGAATGAAAATTCGAATTTCATTACAGCGTGACATCTCTTTGAACAAGCTTTTATCGCATTAAAGTAAATCGTGTCCGGCCAATTACCGTCTTTCTCGATCGTCTTTCTCAGTGTCATTTACAATTTATGTACGCTTACTCAATTTGGCACAGAGATACGTATCATCCGGTCTTCCGCAACTGCGGCGGCAGGAAAGGCACACGCAACTGTCTCTCCTAGGAACTATACAATTCGGAACATTTGACCCCAGAATACACAGACCACAGCTTATACAGGTTGGGTATGGCGAGTCGGGTAGGGTGGGTATGTATACTGCAACGGGATTTTGTAATTACTTAACTCCCAGTTATACTTGCGGGAGGATATTGTCGGGGCGTAATGTCTATATACGGCACCGGCCATTAGTACCGTGCGACGTATAACGCTGCAGCGAACAAAAGATAATTAGTAATAATGGGGTCTTCTAAGCAGCCCAAATATGATCCTGCTTTATACCCGCGGTCTGAGCTCGAGGGTCCTCAGCCTCTTTGGAACGTTACGATCGCGGTAAAGGCGGAACAAAGGAAAGGCCAAGGAAAAGAATAAGAAAATCCATAATATATAAAAGCTCGACGGATGAAAAAGTGGCGATTGATATCGGAAACTCGACGAATAAATAATCCCAAGATAATATCAATAACATGGAGAATAGAGCTGTATAAAAAGCGTAACAGATAGGAAGAAAGGACAAATAAAAATAAAAAAGACCACCAAAAAAATTCCAGATAACAGATATTGCGAATCGCACCAGGATGTGTCACTGTACCAAAGAAACTTCATCGCCATGGTAACGATTTTTATATCACCCTTTGTAGGAGTGCGAGGAAGGAAAGGACAGTTGAAAGATACTTAGATTAATCTCGCGATACAGGGGAAGAAAAGTGGAGGGTTGCAAAAACAATTGAGAAGCATAAAACAAAGTCTCAACAATAACCACAATATTAAGATGGGGGCACCGAGGACTACCGCGATAAGAGTCAAATTAACGGGGTACGTTATTACGCATGTATATGCATAATTTTACTATATACACCTATAAAGATACACCCGGTGTCTCGAAAAACTTACTCCTTTCCTTGCACGGTTTGATAAGAAATCAGAACCAGCTTTGACGTTGCACCATAACGTCACTGCTCGCTTTAAAAATACACTTGCGAATCTAAGGAAACTTCAAACTTACCAAACACATCCAATCCGCAGGGATGAACGTTTCCTGAAAGTAAAAAAAAAAATAAAAACAGTGATAACAAAAAACACTCGGCAATTTTCTTTTTCAATTTCTGACAAGTAGTTCATTTCTCTGAGAAACTTGCAAGATTTTAAATAAGTGGTGAAAATGTAGTTCATTTTTTAGAAAAACAGTTCTATTTTAATTTGACTCTGTGATTTGCAAACACTTGGCGAAAGTGCAGTAACTGTTGAGAATACTGAATTCGAACTGTAAAATCAATCTAAACCACTTTGTCGACGTAATAGGCATATGTTACATCATACGTTACATACATACATATAATATGTACCCTCAAAACAATGTTGCGATGGGAAAAGCGATACTATATCCTTGCTAACCAGGCAACTAATCTTAATTTTAGATGGTGGTCCCTATATTGCTAGGGTCCCGAGATTTCGCAGAGTACGTAAATAAATAATTAACCTCGTTGGCGGTGTTGATGTGCTTTATTAGAGAATCGCACGCTAGGCGTCTGCATTCTTTTTTCTACCTCGCGGTAAAAATAGAAGAAAAGAAAGGACGACTGTAAATAATGACAGTGACAGTGACAATGGCCGTGACAATGATAAAAGTAACAGCGATAAAATTTTCCACATTTATGGAGACCTATAAGGTATGTATCGTTTCGTAGCGGGGAATTTTGTGATTATCGTGTCCACATTGGCGTCGAGAATAATATTGCGATTCACGATTTCGAACGTGTTTTTGTCGGATATTAATATAGCTTGTTACATTTCGTTAATAAAACAACAAATACACATTCGCCAATTAGTAGGTTCTAATTGGCATCTTGTGTTTGGGGGAAAAGCAAATGTTTGCTGTACGGCGCGCAGCTCTCAAACATACCGTTAGGTTTAATAATCATTTATCTGTTTGTTATAATTTGTTTGTGCCCTCTGTATGAGTTGGGGAAAAAAGATAACACACAGTCTACCGCGTGCAGTATTGAATCAGGAAGAGATCTTCATTTCAATATTAAACATCCTATACATAATGTAGGATCAGACATGTGAAACGTGTGGAGTACGTAGTTGTGTATTATGAATACATGATTGAATTCACGACCGTTTACTTGGACGTCAATTTTTTTGCATCTCAATATTTTTATCTTGAAATCATTAACTTTGTCAAGCCAATTGACATATTTCACGTGCCTTCATGTCTATTTCTAGAAATGTATTACGGAGGTTGTTTCGTCAAGAGTCGATACCTACTATATTAACTAATTTTATAATAAAACATCATGGATGAAGCATTTACAGAATTTTTAAATTCGAAAACTTCGAATGTCTGTTTCAAAATACAATAATATCAAATTCTGTAATTATAAACCGAAGCTTTGATATCGATGCTTCGTTTTCAATCGCTTCAAAATCGTTCAAAATCTAGTAAACACATTGTATTTAGAAACTTTATATTTGCACAAATTCATAAATGCCATTAGTTTTATCAGTTTGACGTGTTAAAATATTTAATTTCCCAATATTTCCCAGATATTGATTACGATCAACGAATGATGACGGTATAGAATTAACTAATGAGAAAAAAAAATCGGTTTCAGTGACTTTGCGGGAAGTATTTTTCCAAATAGAACGAGCCATCATAAAGTGAAATTGAAAAGAATATGTTAAATTTATAATTATTTCGAGGCGATTCGAAACGAAACCTCGATATTCCGCCAACGAACTTCCTCAACGGATTGTCTACGTAGTTTAAATGAATTTTGATAGATTAAAACACGTCGAAATATCGATCAAAGTTGCCTGAAAAATAAGTTACCATATCGAAAAAAAGGAACGTCGAACTCTTGTCAGTTTATGAAAGACTTTTTGTATTACAGTTAATTAGTTTGCGGGATGTTGATTTCTTTTTTCACCATCGCGGCTGGTCAGTAAACTAACTTTCGAAAGTATAAACTTTACAGCCGATGCGTCGCACGGTGTTGCATTCGTTCGATTCACTGGTTTACTTGTACCTACCACGAGGATCTTTGTCACCGCCTAAGGCTCAATTAGAATGTTTTTGGGGCGGCGGTGGCGACGCGGCAGCTCAGTTCACCCCGACTCGAAGATCTCGAGATCCGGAGGATGTGGAGACTCTGTTCGGTAATCCGGGTCCAGAGGTCCGAAAAGGGTTTGATTCAGATCCCATGGAGCGGGGTTTTCGTGTCACCCTGCCGAACGGGGTCCAGTAATTGGGCCAAACAGCGTGTCGCCTTTTCTCCGGCTTTTCGTCTACAAGTTAAGAAACACCCGAAATTCGAGCAAAGACCACCCACGCATGACCGTGTAAAATCGTACAAGTCCCGGATGACCTTCTCCTCCACGTCTTCTTTGTGCCGCGTCGCGGGTAATGAAACCTGATATTTTTATTCATCCATTTCAGCTTGGAACTGAGCGAGTTCCCCTTTTGTTGCCTCTATTTTAAAGTATTATACGTTATATACGCGCGCTACGCAGCTCCTCGTTCACAAGGGTATCGATTTCACTTTCGCACATTTGAATAATCAAATCATTCCATGCTTGTGGATTGCAGTATCAAAGTATCTTCATTTAAAAGAGATGAAAATAAATTGGACGGAAGGAACTCGATTGGATCGAGTATTTTTCAAAATGTTTATATATATATGTATGTATATATATGTATATGTATGTATATAGGTGAATATATGCGTGCGCGCGTGTACCTGTGGATTCAATTCCTTTGCCACGAGCTTAATTGTTGATCACATGTTGATTTGCATAGTCAACCGGCACTTCACTCGGCCGTATGCAAATTGACTTTGTTTTCATCGTTATGTACTTACTGCGAAAAAAAAAAAAAACTCTTTACCGCACTTATACATTGTGGAAGTTTTTAATTTCTCTATTTCCAACTCCGTATATTATACATACGTATATTTTCGTACACGCGTGTTCATCGAACGGCTGAGAGAATAATTAGTTCGCTTATCTTGAACGTTAATTCGTTAATTTCACATCCTGCGGTCTTAATTTATTCGTAATTACTTTTTACAAGTACAGAGCCCCCCTCCCGATGTGAAACGGGTATCCTGTTATTCTACTTTGGGTTAATTGCATCACACCCGAGTTCGGTTCAATCAAGTTAAGTTCTTCATTTACTTAATCAGATATATTACCCACATACATACAACCCGCTTGGGGAATTTCTGTACCACCTTAAGTATAAATTTACGAGGCAAGGCCGCGTCTGAGACGTCGGTAATACGAAGTATACATAATTATAGACTAGGCGAGCATGGAACTCTTCGCCCCTCGAACGCGCGGCTCCATTACCTCATCCTAAGACGGTCTTTACCCGCTAATGAAGTTCGCCCGAAAGTATTTGCCGAGTCGTGACTGTCGTTCTCATTTTTTCTTTTTCGCTTTTCCTCTTCAAGGCCCGTGCCTACGACACTTGGTCTTTGTTTTCCACCACCTTCCGGCTTATTCTTCTTCGAAGGTTATCCAAACTGTCCAGGCAGCGCGTTTAATATCTATGGAGCTCGGAGTTTCGCGCTTATTGAACGACTGTACTTAATATTTTAAGTTGAGAAAGTGCTGCGTTCAAACCCCTAAGTGAAAAAAGAATGGTTGAATAAAGCGGGGCGTTACTTAAATTAAAAATTAAATATCCCCAGAATTTCGTATTATTTTCTTGCCTTTTTTTTTCGCTCAACAGCCCGCCGGGGTTCGGCCGAAGCTTCTCTTCCTGCAGCCAGAACCGAGCTTTCAAAATGCTCAACTAACCCCACCCCCCGCACATTTACATACACGCCGGTTGTATATTCTTTGTGAAAAACTGGGACGAAGTTGTATCAGCGAAAACGTTCCCGAATACAATGGTTCTCGGATGGAGGAGAGTTTAAGCTGACCAATCACTGCACTCGCGATTTGTTTTAACGGTAGAATAACGACCACGGTTCCCGTTGGTGCGGAGCCGTGATTAGTTAACTTCAACTTGGAAACTCTGACAACCGTAACTTTTTCAGGCTGACGCAATTCCGTCTTTCAATTTATTTTCACAAAGCATATTATACATCCGCCATATTACCAACTCGCTTCAAACCGAGACGGACGTGCGGATGATTCAGTCACAGCCTTTGCGTAGTCTGCAGCTTCGACGGTGTAGAAGTTACAATATTAAGGTCTTTGATCCGAGTCCACAATCGATATTCTGATTCACCCAACCACTGCCGTTATACTCGTGCAGCGCTGCATAATCACCGCAGTTTAACTGCTAGTTGGTGAAACTTTCAGACAACGCTTTTCATTCGAAATCTGCATACACGTGAACTGAGTTATGTGTGTGAAACGGAGCTTCAGCCGTTCACGCATTTGTAAGTCTGCATGGTATGAGCTGATTGAAAATGTTTCAATTATCCTGCATCGTACTCGTTGTTATTATTTTTGTTCGTAGCTCAAACGCTAATGGATTTATTCCGACCGGTCGAGTTATTTATTGTTCTTCGAGCACCGGATGAATCACGTGATGGCATATTTGCCAGACGTCACGTCGTCACGGCTAACTAGTTTTCGGTGTATACATTCGTCTCTACAAAATATTGCAGTCCAATTATCGAATCAGTCTCGGAAAATTTTTGCACCCAGGTCGAGGCAAAGGACACATTTCTCTTTCGTTTTTTCTTTTCTTCTTTTTTTTTTCATGTTTTATCTTTTGATCGATCATGAAAAACTCGAGGGCGATGAGACGAACGGAAACGCGTGGGAATGGGGAGGAAGAAAAGTTATGCCCGAAGAAATGATGCGCAGAATTTTACGAGGTCATCAACGCAGTTTGGAGGAGGTAAAAAAAAAGACACGAAAATGAAAAAAGTAAAACGAATTTATTTCTTCCAAGAGCAAACAGCCTTCTATCACGAAATCAACTTTTAAGCTTCAAGACGCGCGAAGGTGAAATTATTTAATTTCACCCACACACTTTCGCCTCGCACCTTTGTCCCCATTATAATACTTCCACCCCCCGAAGTATAATTCAAGCCTTGTTATTGCGATTTGCTGTTCAACCTTTCCCTCGTAGCAACTCATTAAACGCAGCTGCGAAAGATTTCTGCCCAACGGTTATACGTTTCGTTTCAAACGATAATGTATCGAAAGAAATTCATGGGCAATAAAACATGCGACAGAGAAAAAAACAAAATAAAAGATATACAGCCAATGGATTATGACTATTACGACTCTAAATTTGCTGCTTCGGGCCGGTTCTGTTTTAATTTTTCCTCCTTTTTTTTTAAAAATTTCTTTTTCATTCCCTCGTCGCTTAGTGGTAAATGAATTATACGTACGTAGGTGTAACTCGATGCTACCTTTGAATTTGGAAGGAATTAAATCGTTGCGAACACAGCAGCAGCTCGAGGCAATTAATACACGTCCGACGAAATGAACCTGACCGCATAACGGGCGTGCGGTATCTGTTGGTGGTAAAAATTTCACCCGTTATTCGTCGACACGTAGTGATTGTTTTCGTGTTTTTGAAAAACAGAGGAAATTAAGTGGTCGCAACCCGTCCGGCGAATTTCTGTACCCAGCCGCGTAGGTACGACACGATTCGGCGCTTCCTGACTCCTGCCACCGCAAAACAAACCGATTCGCTCAATTTCATCATCCGCAACGTTCGCAGTCCACCGTTTTCGCGCCGGTCAACACGGATCACACATTTCATCCTGTTTGTTTCATACGGAGCTGTGCTCACTGCCCAACCCTGTGCACGAGGACGACTGGCTCGGCGTAGATATTATAGTCCTGCGAACACGCGTCCGGTCCAACTCATCCCTTCGCTTCGAGTCCAAGGAGTACAATGAGATTACAGCGAAGCACGCGACGGCAGCGTTTAATCCCTGAAGTTACAGTATCGCGCAGCCACAGAGAACCGGAATTACCGAACGGACCAACGATTTGTGCAACTGTTTTTCCTTAAGACCCCGGTCATATACGATTTAACGTTTGTTATACCAACGAGCGAGAACGCTTGTCGGATTTCCACCGATACGGCAAACGAGCCGCATTTGTAACCTTTTACTGATATTCCACTGGAAGCGAGTCAAGTGTGTATTCATTTCGTACGTTACGTTTGGAAGAAAGCAAAAAAACAAAAAAAAACAAAAAACTCGCAATAAAAACACAAGTAACTACGTTCCGTGACGAAAAATTTTTACAGCACGAATCACTGAACTTTTGCTACTGCGTCAAGTTCATTGATCAACTGAGCAGTGTTATCGAATTTCGACGGATAAATAAAATTCTACACGCGTACAGCTTCGCAACTTTCATACTGTTCCAATTGCACGTGCGTTACCAGCTTTTCATACATTTTTTTATCATCGATGCAGACTTCGATGTCGGGTTACGTTTAATGCAGAAGGAACTTGACAGGTCGCAGGGTATGCATCGTTGCAGATAAAAGTGGAAAACAATTTGACTCGTAGGTGAGATTTGGTGAAGTGGCAAAAGTGGTAGAGCCTGAATTTACTCCGACAAGTGAATGTCAACGACACGTGAAGCAATTTCCGATATATCATAAATCTATAAACTATCGAAGGTTTCGTTGCGGAAATGCTGCATTTAACAAAATCTTGTTGACTCGTAACAATACGCTACCGGTCGTGTAATTTCCGGCCGATAGTCAATGCGTCATCTGCAGAGGTATAACTCGTTGTATAAACTGCAGAGGTATAATATGCATGCATACACGCAGTGCAGGATACAGAATGAATCCGATATTTAAATACGCAATATCGTCGGGTAAACAAAAGGCGTGTTTCCTACCGGCGATATCATTTCATTATACCGGCGAACGAGTTTCAAACAAATCTGACCCCGGTGGCTTAATGCGAGTAATTCCATTTTTTATACCAAAAAGTTATTATCACTGGAAAATCTGTTGAAATATGTACTTTATCGAGTTAGATCTTTGTTAAAGCTTTAACGAGGACAACCGCATTACATCCGGCTACATGTTATACCGTTGTACATAATATGTATAACCACACGCGTACACGTGAGAACAAATTAATTTGTAACGGCGGATTAACATTCTCTCCTGACCTTGAATACGTACCTACAAAGTATCCTTTTCACCTCCCAGTTTTTCCTTCGTTCGCCAGGTTATCTCACAGTACGCTGTGCGGGCCACTTATACGCATGGTGATACCGTTGCGTCGCAAAACCCTCGCTAGACTTCAAGAGGTAATTTACAACCATGCATCTGGTTCCCAAATGTTTTCTGCCAACTTTCACCGGGTCCTTCAATTTACCATCCAGATTTTCTATGTCCAACCTTTCACGTACCCAGCTGCATTTTTTTTGCACCCCGTCTGCTACCTACAAATCTATGACCCTTGCCCCGTCTGTATTCTACGCTTTTCCACGCCTTTGCCTTTCTTTAAATTTTACCCTTAAGCAGAGCGAACAAGTGTTCACTCGGCGAGTGATTCTCATTGAATTTGAATCTTTACTCGTGCAATAATCCATTAATAAGAAATTGGTGTTAACAACTAATCGTGTCCGTCTACTAGCACAGCAACTCGTTAGATATATTTCTTGTTATTTCAATCACGGTTAAACCTCACTCGCACCTAAATACCTGTAATCCTTTAATTAGTATTACGAGGAGTTTAGGCGATATCCGAAGCCAACGCAACACAGGGGTAAACGTGAACAGATGCATTCCGACATTGTACGAATACGGGTCTTAAAAGCGGTTGTGAAAGGTTCGCGGAAAATAAAAAAATGAAAGACGGGTTGAAAAGAAGGAGGAAAGAAAACACAGAAGTGAATAAAGAATGAGAAACGAAAGTATCAAAGCACGAATACATAATCTAAGACAACCGTCACGTATATAACACTTGCGAGCATACAGAAAGAGAAGTCTGACTTTATACCATATTTATTACACTCGACAGTGAAGCCGATTGACTCGTCACCCTCTTCTCTTTAAGTAGGATTCGCTCGAGAGGATGAGTTGAATTTAGTAAACGAAGAGAAGCGTTTGTAGCTTATTCTGCAGCTGCGGTAAAACACACCTACGTGAAATTCGCGCTTTGTATGTACCATCGGGCGTATAGGAAAGATTAATCCTAATTGGAGATGCTTTCGTAGATGACGATGCGCGCATGTGTGTGTGTGCGTGTGTGTGTATGTAATTCTAAAACAACGTTAAATTACCATAGAAATGAGCGGGTATTCGACTACTATCTGTAAACTGCGAATTCTTGTATGTGTTCGATGATCAGCCCCGCGCCACCCCCCGAAACTGTAATAGGTCTCCGTGCAGCACCAGGTTGCCGTTGGCAACCGGCTAGATCGCGGCTGCAGGGTAGGTGGGTGAAGTAGGTGGTGGTAGGTTGTAGGTAGACACCCACCGTACACCATCCAGCTATGTGTGGACCGGGTGGCACATTGCACACGACTACTTTACTAGCGTAACTTGGCTTCCGCTGTCGAAGGACAGAGTTTTAGTTGAGTCTGCCATTTTGCGGAAGTGCGTCTGCGCTCTCGGGCCAAGTGATATTCCAATTTCACGCCAGTTATTGTTTTCTCTTTTACCCACTTCCCTATTTTCTACTCTATTTTTTTTTCCGTTTTCCTCACGCCTCTCTCTACCTTTTTCTATCGACCCTTCTCCTTTCATCTCCGCGTGCAAATCACACTCCGTTGTTGCATTTCTCGACACTCTCGGCCGGCGGACGTCGCAGATCCTCAAACTTTTCGCCGAGGGATTATACTTCGACGATATATCAGAATTTTCGACGCTTTCGGAGCCCCTATGCCTGCGCCTGACGTAGAGTGGTATAGTTTCGGACCAACTTCCGACTCACACGTTGGTTGCACTGAACAGGCTTCGAGAGAGCATTGCGTCGCGCTCTGACTTTCATCAAAACCTCTACGAAATTCCGTCACTGGATTAACGACTCGCAGCAACAATATTGCTGTCAAACAGTTTGCGACCACTTAATTTCTGCTCAATTGCTTTTTTAATTGACCCCTCGTCCAGCTCGCGTATAACGAAATTCCGGCTCCACTTTCACGCTCCCAAATCGCACTGCAGGCAAAAGTCGTTGGAATTGTGCAATATGGAAGAATTGCGCGATCGGTCCATCTCGCCTCGTTGCACAATAAATTGTATTCATCGTGTATCGTATGTGATGGATTTAGTTTTACTTTATTTTTTCATCCAGTTTTACCCATCCATTGAAATGAAAAACAATCGAAACAATAACGACGGAAACCGGTGACTCAAATAAAGGCCAACAGTTTTCGAATTTATATGTAATTAATTATTCTCATATTTTGCATTTATCGCGCTCCCTTCGGCTGCATGCGTATATAATAATTATATGTACACACCGAAACGTACAGTTGCTTGAATTCCGTAAGATTGAATTAAACGTCCACTGTCTAACGATAAGTGAGAAATATTCAACCTAAAAGGTAATGGTACGGTCAAAATTTAGCCCATTTCTTTACGTCAACAAACGTCACGTGACAGCCGATGGAAGGAAAATCGCAACCAATTGAATCTTCAAGAATCCATCTTCACTGGGAGAAATATTAAAGTTTAACAAATCCTGTTTTGACTCGGCAACTTCCCCGTCAGATTATATTGAATTCCACGAAACGTTCAATTTTAATCAGAGGCAATAGAAAGAAATATACTCCAATGTACTGGCCGGTGAGGGTATCTGGAATCGATGAATATAGGTATACAGCAAGTACAGGTGAGATATTGAACTCGTAATTTACCAATCGAACCCGCTAATGGGTCAATTTATCAAATTCTTTTTATTGTAATACCTCAAAGTGATTAACAATTTACTCATCAATCGCAGAGGCAATAAAATTCTAAATGGCTTTTGTTAAATCCAAAGGATCTTCTGATAAATCTCAAGAGATATTTTCCGGATACGTGGGTATTACGTTGTGTGACTAATTTACGTGGTGAGCATGTTTTGAACAGTGATGTAAAGTGGGGACCAGGTGACAAAAAAATATATCGTAAATTTCCACAAAAATTAGAGGCGGACTGCAAGCCTTTCACAATTGTTTGAATACAAAGGATGGGCGAAAGTAGAAAATTTGTCAAAAAGAAAGAGGATGGACCGAATCAATTCCATTATTATTATTACGTGGATAAAAACGCTTAGGTATCTGATGTTTGAATAATAAGTAACGATCGGGTCATGCTGACCCTCTTTATATCAACAAAGTGGGGTCAAGCTTAGCAAAGCATTCCAACAGAATCACAAGCTCCGTGAGTTTCTTGTCCGGTATTCATAAAATTTTAATTGCGAACAGTGATACGAATTTCTGCCCGAACATCATGTGTTATGCATGCGCTTCAACTTTATTTGAAAACTTTCAAAGGAAATTCAGTACCGGCATGTTTCTGAGAATCTTTCGATTCTGCTCCGTTATACACCGTATATATAACAGATATATTATTATGTGTATAATAAAACTGTCGAATGTGCTGAATTTAACCGATAAGCAATAATCACGATTCAGCTTCGAAAGGAGATTATTATTGAATCCTATATCGAGAAATGCATGATTCGGGAACACTAAGATTTGTCACGATAGATTTGAAAATTGATAAAAATGCACCGATTACTTCATCACGGACTGGAGAAGTTCTACAGGGTTCCGGCGTGTCAAAGAGAATGGAAGAAGAGCAGTGACGTTTTTTTCCCCGAAAACGGAAGGATAAAATTTTTGCCTTGAAAATATCCTCCTTTGCAGACCTGATCCCGAGTCTCTTCGCGAGTTTTCCTGAACGCTGTTTTACCCCCCCCCCCCCCCCCCACGCATACACGTACACACGCATACATACATTTATACATACGTGTACGCAGGCATATCTCCTCTACTCGGTTAGCGGTATGTACCAGGAGGATTTCCCAAGCGTGTTTTGCACTTCTTCGATTACCGCGGCGTCCTCCCACTCCCCAATGAGCGCTGAACTGACGGTGAAAAAGGGAGGAGGGCGAGAACGCGGGTACATACGGTAAAGATTCGTAGGTAGTTTGCGGAGCTGAGGTCGTCGGTGTTCATGGATAAGGTACTCGTCTACTCGTCTCGCATTGAGTCGGCTGCGGTACGAGAATGCATGTAGAAGCCGGCACAGAGTAGACGGCCAGGTGTCGCGATTCCTATGGGAATCGCGTAATGGAAGTTAACAGGAAGCCGGCGACACGGTAGTCAGTCGTAGCGAAGATTGGAGACCATCGTATTACCGGATATTCGGTGTAAGGGTTGCCGAGGGTGGGCAAAAAAGGAAAAGAATAAATAAATTTCCCGGCATCCCTCTGACGTGTCCTCGTATATATATTTTACGATGAGATCGTGAGTGTCCTCCATATCGGTTTACTTACAAGGTGGTGTTTTGTGCCCCGGCAGGTTGCCCCACACCCTCGAACCAACCGTTCCAAAGTCGCTCCCCAGTGACCCACTCCACTTCCACTGCAACCCCCTGCTTTCTTATACTACCCAACATTTTATTACCGGGCCCATTACCCCGTTTCACTCCCCCGACCGCCTAACGTAACGGCGCGATATTTTACAGCCCGTTTATAGCCAAACACAATTATTGTACCAGCGTCTACCTTCGCCGGTTGTGTACGCGAGGCCGCGAGTACGCGGCGAGTATTCATGCGTGCGATATGCGCGCCCTCGGCGTATCGAATACTTGGGCAGGTAGAGGTATACGTTTGTTTGTTTGTTTACTCGGTAAACGTCAGACGCTCGGCGCAAGGTGGCGTAATTACAAGTTCCAACCTGAGCGACGCTTTGGTAATTCGCGTTACGTTGTTAAGCTCTGCAGGTAGCACGGCGCTACGGTGTTACAAAGCTGCTCAAAGGTGTAGCGCCGCGACGTTTTTTCATTCTTTTTACCCCTTTACCGGTTTTTCACGTCTCGCCCAAGGATTCTGATTATGAAATTGTCCCGTTACGTTTTCGTGAGCTCGACGCCACGGAGCGCCGTCGGTCCGAGCTGCGACACACGGGTTCACCCTGTACCTCGAAATGCACTCGAATGCACGCCGTATAACGGAGTTACGTAACGGAAGAAATTACAACACCCCGTTTCACGGTTAGCCAACTGTGTAAAGCGCAATGGAAACTTCTTACGTTTTCGAGTACGCTGCATAGAGTCGAAGTACCCGCTACGAAGTGTCTCCAGGCCCCGCAAGCTCGCCTGGAGACGGGCGGGTAGACATAATATGGAAGTCTGCGATAACGGCACGCAAATTTCGAACCGTTAATTCTCGCCGGCGCGACGGATAGTCAAGTTTTAGCTATCGTCAATAAATATATTATTATCCTAGCTGAGCTCGAGAGGTACCCTTGCTGGTTTTACGCCTGGGGAAAGGAAAGAGGGTTAAATCGATAAAGTGGTGGGATTTATTTTGCGAGTAAGGTAAATTCCACCGCAAAACCCACCCTAAGCTCGGGTTCGAGTGAACTTTCGAGAAAAATATCTCAGGCCTGCTCCCGCTTCTTGCGGTAAAATTAAATGGTTACAATAACTTGATTCCATTCGAAAATTTTCATCGCTAAATGCTTTATACCCACTCTTATTATATTTATAAGCGGTGTATGTAAGACGGAATTATGTACAGCTTACGAATAATTTTAACGGTCTGCTACCGAAGGAGAGTGTTGTACTTGCTCAAAAGCTGATTGCGATAGTTTTTTTGTACATCTGTTTATAAATCTGACCCCTTTCTATACGAAGGCAGGAAGAAGGAAACTTTACTTGATAAATGTGAACTCCATTCCAACTAGTGAAGAAGAAAAAAAAAATAGAGGATCTCACAAGTCCGTTTCATATTTACTCCGTACGCCTTGCAACGTTCAATGAATGTGTCCATCGAATGGTAGGGGTGAATCAGTGATCGAATCGAGTACTGGTGTAAATTTATACAAAAGTAACTAAGCGTCCGTGCAAAAAATAGCAGAGACTGCTCGTCGGCCGATTAGACATAACTCACCCCGAGTTCGTACGTAAGTTACTTATACGATCAACAATGGTGGGAGTCTGATTAAAGCAAGGCGTATGGTGCAGGCTGCCGGGTTATAAAGTTTAAGCCGAAGACAGGAAACTTGGAAAGTTAATCCCGCGCACGAGATACTTCAGGGTGAGAAATCAAATTCTGTAAGTGGTCATCAGCGGCGTTGTCGACCAGTATAAAGCGCGATTTCACGGTGCAGGAGAATCCTTGTTTCGCCTCTGCAGAATCTGCAGGACACGGTATTTTACTTCAAGTGATTTACCCCCTGGCTGTTTCATCTTGAGCCTGTCAGCCGTGCTCTAGCGACCTTGCGGTGAACCCTCTTCAACGGGGTGCCAAGCGCCTGCTTAGTGGATATAGTACGAAGTTGAGCTTTGCCCACCTTCTGACCGTTTCGGACAATCCAATTTTTTACACAGACCTGAGTTTGAGCCTGATGATCACTGAGTGATGCCGATCTGGTCTAAACTATATTGTGAACGGGAGTACGTCACCGCGAACAACGTCTTTCTGGTTCTGGAACGAAACAGCAGTCGTTGGAGTAGGGGCGAATTATCAGGGTTCAATGGGTTTAACACACCAGCTTTCACCTTTTGGACCTCGTGAAAAGCAGACCGCTAGAAAATTTATGTACAATATATTATATGACTCACATAAACGGGGGTTTTACGTGCCTTTTATAGCAATACACGAAATTTGACAAGGGTGGAGGGTGCAGCGCACTGTCGGAACGAAAAAAGTTCCCCGATGTTTAGGCCGGGTATCGAAAATCGAAGCTTCTCCGCTCCTAATTCGGCTTTCGCGCACAATATATTTTTCCTCCTGAATTTTACATCACGTTCGACTACTCGCCCAGATTTCAATGATCTCCGCAAAGGTATAATTTCGTAACTCAGATATTTACTGCCAAGGCAGATATTGACGCGCGCTTTGTGGCGCAAACGAACCTTTGTTGAATCGCTTTGGAATCAGTTGCGAATACTTCACATCTCTACCGATTGGTTATGCGGGTCTCACCTCTATCGATTACTGTTTCGTGAGCTCCAAAATAACGACAAGATTATTTTCGCAGAAGTCGAAAGGCATCGTTGGTAAATGATCGTCTCGATTGTCAAACAAGTAGGAAACCTGAGTGGATTGATGTGAATAACCCTATTCAGTTGCTCAAGTGGGGTGGCTGTAAAGGGCTTATTATGAACTGGCGGTAGCCCGATAACAGTACGTACTGTGGTATGTTTAGTTAGTAGAAAATTGGTTAGATTTTTTTTACGTTTTCCAGGTGAAGACGCATGACATCGGCCAATACCAAGAATTTCAAATGCAAAATCGATACCACAAATCGTTTCACCTTGTAAGAATAGCACAAAAACTTGAGATAGAACTGAATCGTAGGTGGGAAGAATTGTTAATTGTTACACAGCTCGCGCTAGTATTCATTGGACGTTTACACTCGGCTATAACTATAATCTTACCCCGTACATAGCGTTGAACTGTTGGCTATTCCAATTTACGAATTCCACGTACTGAGCAGCAGCACTTTCAGTTATGATACCCGTACGATGTGTAAACGAACGGTTTGTGCAACGTGCCGCATATTTGAATCTAAAGTCGATAGCTGTTCGTTTTGACGATGGTTTACAAAATTTTTTCACACGCGTCTTTCCGTTTAAGCCCGAGGGTGTGTCGCTTCGTGGCGGAGTAATCTTTGTCAGCGGTCCATGGGAAGGGTGGAACGCAAGATGCGTAGGAACATCGCGCTATTCCAATTTTATTTCACCCGGGAATCGTGGTACATAACCATTTCGCGTGAGTATGTACAGTCGGCGTCTTATTGTGTGTGCGTTACGGCATTCAGCGGATGGCTGCACTTCTGTACACTATAGAACGAGCGGAGAATAGCCCAAGATGCTACTTCCGGTGCAGCAAATGGTCTTGCCGTTGCTCCATTCGCCTCCGCACCTTGCCAGAGTAATCCTCATAGTTTTCAGCAGGCATCCTCTGGTTCCCCTTTAAGGGAATTTCAGGAATCACCTACTCACACTGCGAAATCATCAGCCCTGTATTTCCGCGAGAAATCAAACTTTCTGCTTACGCATACGACGAGGCCTCGGGAGATAAAAAATTTACGGTATCTGAGAGAAAAGCTTTCATGAATATAAATACTGCGAAATTTGTACTCGAAATGTAATGTGTATGGCAGGATGTTTTGCCCGAGCTTATCTCAGGATTCTTACTCAAGGTTTGAGAGGATATTTACGTGGAATCCCGTCGCCTTGTACCAGCATAATGTTCGATATTTGCGAATTTATATTGTGTTGAAATTATGTAAAGAAGCTTATGGATTTTGGCTAGTGGGTATTTGAGCTGTTTCTTTCAATGCAAATTTAGGCCCGTATCAAAATGACAGCTTACATTTCTGGTGTTACCATCAGGATGAATTTTATCCTAATCAAGGCATTCGAGCTATTCATCTGTTTTTTTTGACCAAATTCAACCATGTCTTGATACCAAAATATTCAAGGACCAGTTTATAAAAAACAACGATGAGAGGTAACTCGTGCGATTGATGTCTGCTAGCGATGGTTATTGCACTGTTAACATTGCGGTGGCCTCGATTTCGTACTATACTGATTCCACTACTCGTGAATAAAAAAATAAATAAAAATGCTTATACTTGCCGTGTACGATGCATATCGAGCAGTATCGCGCAAATGACGAATGTGCAGCATGTCCCCGGTTTATCTCTGGAGACCACATCGTTGAGAAACACTTTATCAAATTGTAAACCAGTTTCTCTGCTCCTGATGCGCTTTCTGTATTTTCGCATTTTCTTAGTATACCTGTAACCCGCATTCCGTCAGTTTGTCTCTATCTCTATACACGCATTTCTTCTTCTTCTTTTCCGCTTACTTCTCTTCCCCATTTCCTCTTCCTCAGACTTGGCACTTCACTTTTCCGTCCAGGGTTTCTAATACGACGAAAGCACGCCATTATTTTTGGCTTTCCCAGGTGGCAATGGTCGAGTGTCGCTGAAAGTATTTCAAAGGGCTATTCCCGGGCTCAAAGATTAGGTGCGAGGTAACAGAAGGATAGTCGGGTTCTGACAAGAGAGGAAATCAATCCCATAACTTAGAATCCTTGCTGCTTCTTCGTACCTTTTCCAGAGCCGAGAAACGCTCGTACCAGCATCGTATTTTTCAGCATGTCAAAAACAGCCTGGCACATTTTTCCGCAGGGCAGTGTTTGAAAAATTACACTTACTCGAAAAATAAATAACCACCTACTACTGGCCCGCCTACAAACGTATATTTTATAGAGGTTGTGATAGGTTGGGAAGACGGAGTGAGGTAGTCTGCGAAATAATTGCAAGATGATAAAGTGTGGCCGGCTCGAGCGTGGCAGAACTGAGTCTGTCAAGCGACTGCCACCTCGCCAGGTGACATCTAAACACCCTCGACTCGGGGGCCACGAGTGGATTGAATCAAGCATCGTTATTCCGAGTCTCACGTCACGCTGAGCTCTTCAGACATTAACAATTATCGCCAGTCTCGACATACGTACATATGATATGCAACTGCGTACAAATATCCACTGAATCGCGATATGCGGTAGCTAGTACGCAATGCCCGTTTCAAAAAGGGAAACAAAATGCGAAGTGGAAAAGCATGTATCATCCGCGATAATAGTTGTGTACGTATAACGTTACGTGAATAAATCTTCTACGCATTCGGTTTTTTCACACATGATGATGAGAATGAAAAATCAACAAAGCATACATCGAGATGATTTATATTTCAAAAATCGCGCATTGCTGTGCAGCAGCAATGCTGAATGAGTAATTGATACCAGGAAGCAAACAATTAATATTGCAGTTCGTGCCTGCGTAACGCGATAAACACCGGACGTTGCGCGTGTGTCGTATGGGGCGAAAGTGAAACAGAAGTGAACGGCACGTGATCAGCGGCAATTTGCAATAAATATGTTCATACGCGCGTATTCATGTATAATAGCCACGTATACGCCTGGAGTAGGCGACAAACAGTTTCACCCGTGCCGTAATCAGTAATTACGATCCATGACAAGGGTTAATAGCGTTGTATCGTTTTAATAGCCAATTTTCCGATTAGGCATAATATGTATAATATGTTATAAGTGGGTGCAGACCGTGCGGAAGATATAAATACTTGCAAGTAATTTGATCAATTCGCTCACCCTTCGATGCTAAGAGAATTACTTTTCACCAGCTTTAGATTATCACTTTACTGCCGCAGTATTATGTGGCGAGTAATTCTAATGATCGAGTTCGAGCACAATGTTGCAGGTGAAAATATATTGACCTTATACTCCGCGGAAGTTTGTGTATCGATGGTAATTAATTACAGCTCGCTGTATTGAGCGGAAATATTGTGCTCAGGGAATATATCACCCCGGTACACTGACGCAGCGATCTCCTCTGGATCCATTCTTGTTCTAAAGAATATACCTTATATACGTATGATAGATGGGAGTGAGGAAACGCGAAATAGACGTATTGTCAGATCGCCAAGAAACGATGCCGACGCTCATGCTCGGGAAATGTACCACCGCAGATTATTGAAATTTCCTCGTATTATTCTCCAAGGACGTATGTCGTAGTGATTTTCCTCTTGAAACTGGCTTCCTGGAAACTCGAAATCCCTTACTTCTAACGATAAAGTGTATTTCGCAAGTGTCGCATCAAAGAGACGAGTTTTCGAATCCCAATTGTAATAATTTATGCAGCGCGCTTAGCACGCAAATAAAAGTAAGAAAAGTAGTCAAATAAAAGTAGTTTGCGTGGACGAATGAGTTTCACCGGTTCCCACTCTGTGAGAGAATGCCGAAGAACCAACATCTAATCAATACCTAGTAATCCACATTTTCAATCTATCTGCACGTTTCAATATATCCAATTTTACAATCTACATTTTTATAGAGTGTATGTCACAAAAATGTGGCACAATGGCTTGTCAAAATCCGTTATTAAAATATCTACCTCCTTTTTCACCAATAAACTGCGGAACCTTTTTGGACAACAATTGTTTAAAGAAACGACTAGTAATGAAAAAATGGTTGAATTGAATTTGAAAATGAACATTTGTATGTAGAAGACGCGTATTTTGATCCTGCGAATGAATGAATACATGAATGGATGATTAAAAATAATTAATAATTATAATTCTATTAATACAAGATTAGACACCTTTGATTTATTCATTTAGCAAACAAAAAAAAAAATAAATAAATAAAAAAAATACGTGCAGTTAACCTAAAAACTAAGAAATTCACTCGAAATTAATAATAAAACAAAATTGACTGATTTTACATCTATAAACATGTGTCTAAAAATTTTTGTCTTTATGGTTTGAACCCTGTATCCTTTATAATAAGTTTTCTATTATCGTTATCTTAACGAAATATTTCTTGCAATGGACATCAACCATTACACAATGAATAAGACCAGGTCTCGATTCAACCTGATTATCACGTCGAAGTGCGTAGAGATTGATGTATTCGGTTAAAATTTAATTCCAACGATAATCAAAACAAATCCTTATTATGCTGTTTGATTTTACACTAATTTGGTATAAAAAATAAGATGAAAAGAGCGTATCGAGCCAAACAGTTGCCGGGTGAAATTCCGAGTGATTTTGCGAAACTTCCAGCAGTTGGAATTTATTCCAAACGCCTTTTGTTGCTAGAGTGCGAAATTCTCGGTTGTGTATTGTAGTATGAGAAGTCTACCACTTCTTCCTGTATACGAGTCATGTAATTTCAGGAATTTCTGTCCAATACGCTGTGAAGAAAGTTTCAAAGCAGCAACGTCACAAATACAAGAGCTGAAATAAATTTTCGGACTTGTTAAAAAGTTCGATATTCATGTACAAAAATGACTTTCGGTACGAGCTCATAACGACGGTTTCCAAGAGTATAGTCTCGATCCTCGTTAGTCGTTTGAGCGACGAAAAACAGAACCGTTTCCGCGTTTTAGTTAAAAGCAACGGCTACACAGCAAAAAGCGTTGTCAAGACATTGTTGTCCTCGTTGAATAACCTAGGTTATCTTATTCATTAGGATCTCGCTCTATACACGTGCTCCGCGTTTTTCACCAACCTTTAAAGACAGCGCAAAAAACCCGTGATGCTGTAACGGTTATACACCGTATCGGCATTGCGTATCAGTATTCAGCTGTACAGCTGTTCCGGCGTTATAAGTGACACTTCAAAGTTGTTTGCATCAATTTTCATCATCACGCGAATGGCGATTTGATGATGCGATCACTGCTGACTACATGTACACCAATTAGAGCGAACAAATCTCGCGATCGGTTGAAAATCAGACACCGTAAGCGCTGGTGAAATTTGGAGACTCACGAAATTTGTCACGATATATGTAAACGGACCAAAAACGCGTTTCGGAGTGGATCAACAGCGGCAACTCACATCGCATTATCGGCACGCGGCGATGTTTACGGGTTATCTCCTGCCCCTCTTTGAATATTATTACCAGGCAAGGCGGCTTGAAGACAGGGTGAACGACCATGTGTACAATCTGTGCGCATCTGACGAAATTAACTACTTTTCTCAGCCGACCAGTTTTTACCGTCTACTTTACAACCTGTTCATAAACTTCCGCGAAAGGGCAAAGAATCGGGATCACCCAGTCGGGTTTAATTTTCCACACCATGCGATCGTCGCGCGCACTCATCGTTAGTTTCCTCTAAGGGCGATGGGCGGGTGCGTGTATTGCATCTAACACAGACGACTCGAGAGGCGTAGCGTTAAACACGTTCACTGCCATTCTACCAATACAGACTCACCTAACATCTGCGGTTAGGACAATCAGTTGTTTAATATTATCGTGTAATGAAGACGTAACCCTAATTGGACGTGTCAATCTGGCGCTGTTACAGATCCGACTCGAACATGAAGACGCGTGGAGGTGATATTTCAAATTGGTGCATAACGTTGCGAAAGTACAATCGATTACTGTATCGCAGAAGTTGCGAGTCGTAGCCTCTGACTTTTCTACTTGGGTATATGTGTTATACGTACACCGTATGTATGTATGTATGTATGTGTGTGTCGAGGTATATGGTAGGTGGCCATCTGCTTTTCCTTAACAGTTATCGATCCGCGGTTCATCTACCCTTTTACTACTTAACCTCGGCCCGTGATCGCGACAAGGTTCTGTAAATTACCAACGCTGATAATTATCTTCCGAGCGCGATATTTGATTCGGCCGAACCACTTCGGGTCCGATAATTAGATTGTTCAAACAGATACGAGGCGATGTGTATATATTATAAAAATAATAACAGTGACAACGTTAGTGATAATGTAATAAACTTCACTCGTGTTGCAATCCGGATGGTGTACAATCGTAATTGAAGTAACAAATGCAAGGATAAACAGAATTGCAGGGAGGCGAATAAAAATTATTTCTTCCGCGGGCTCGTGTTTGCGCGAGTGTGTTAGCTAAGGCTAGACGTTTTAATTAAAACGAAAGAGAAGTAGAATGCAATTAAAAATGGTTCCTGGCAGCCCCTAACCCCGGGTAAAACAATGTCGAAAAAACGAATGAAAACAAAAAAATTAAATAAGAAAGAAAGAAATTGCGCAGAGTATTCAAACTGATTCGATGAATGTATGACTCGTTTTATTATACGTTTACGACAGTATTAAACTATGGCTCGGTGTAGTCGTAATTTCATATATTTACTTCCAGTTATTCTGTACGGGTATAACTTATGCATGTATTTATTATATACATAGCAGCCTATATATATATATGTATAGTCTTGGTCTCCGCACGCAAAAAGCCGGAGGGGTGTAGATAGAAACTGCCCGTCAAGCTTCTCTTGATGATAATCATGTACATGAATAATTTCCATAGAGAGACTCTGGCAGCTTTGCCTTTATAGTTGAAGGTCGCTTATACTGAGAACGGAATTTTTCTACGCTACGCTATTAATTGGATCCTCACACTATTCTCTCGATTCTTCAGCCCCGTATTATCGAAGATTACCAATTTACACCGCGACGTCTTGTCAATCGAAATGTACACTATCGCCGAAAGTTACGTAGCAGTTTATTCCTGAAGTTTCGCCAATTTTCATCCGGATGCCTGCAGACGAAAATGACCAGAAGTGAAAGTTGCCGAAGGGTATAATCTATGGAGACACAGTTTTTTTTTTTTTTTTAAATATTATTTCTCTTATTCAATTTGTTTCTTACTCCGGGGGAACGTTATTCTTACATTTCGCTTACAAGACATTTTCAAGTTTCATTCAAGAGTCAACATTCGTGGGCGGAACACCCCAAAGGTATTCAGAGTTGTCTCTGGTGTGTTTTTAAGATGGATATGCGAGAATGAATTTGAATTTCAATGCACGCGACCATGCCAGACAAAAAAGTAAAAATAAAAAAAAAATGGAAAAAAAAGTTTCAGTTTAATGTTCGTCGTCGCGGACCGTAACCCGCCTAACTTTTTGGCGAATTAATGCAAAATAAAATTACCCCGCATATCGGACCCTGAGAGAGCGAAAACTAATTCGAGATGTAGAATTTCGGAGGGTTGCAAAAATAAGTATACATTTTTCCAAACGAAAGAAAAGATTTGTCAAGCAACAAGAAGCAACACCGCAATTCAAGTGTTTAATTGCTTTATACCGTTACCCTTTTTAATGCGTCTAGTCTCCTCACGACACGACCTTATATATCCCATTATAGAAAGAAGTTTTCAATTCAATTTTAAGCTGCGTTAGTCTCGCAGTTTGCACGGGTCTGTCCCGTGGCTACATGTATCGTACAATATGTACATAATTCATATACATACTCCGAAGAGTTTCTTATGTATGACAAGCGGCATGGTATTATAATCTTAATAAACTCACCTTTTGGTAAACTTTGAAGGAGGCAAATTACAGCGATAAAGGGATGATTACTATTTTACTACATAATTAAGAGGTACTATTCCGAGAGTGGTTTCCCACCGCGAAGCCATTATACAGAAGGCCCCGACGTACTTCGGGGGTGGATTTATGAAATTAAAAGAGGGAACACAATGTCCTCCGCCCTATTCTAACGGTAGGTCAAAGACATCCCGACTCCCGCGAGAGTCCCCGAGGATAATACGAGCCATGATCCCGGCTCCGCGTAACGCGTGTAGTTTTGTGAATTCCGTCAATTTCCATCGATCTCAAATTTCACCTCGTTGTTTTTGCCGTCTTGTAAAAATAACGCATATACCCTCCGCACAGTTCCGAATCCGAGTTAATATGTATGTTCCTGCGGTGGCGAGTGCAGCCAGGTACAGGTATACTATAATCCTGTGCCTATTTTGGCCCGAGACAGTCGGCGGTTGTTTAAATTACTAAACTTTAAACCTTCACTCATGTATGCAAACTAATGCAAACCGTTTGCTTGCGGAAGGAGCTGCAAACAGCTCACTCGGGAGTCTCTAGTCTTCCCTCCTCCATCCTTCCAACCGACACTCGCCCGTCGCCTGGGTATATTGGGTGTCCTAATTTTCATGCCGTTGCAGAAACGTCGTCGCTTTATCCGAGTGTTTTCGCTTAATCAACCAAAGACTGAATAATAAGTATGCTGGGGGGAATTGCTCTCGGCTTGCGCAACGATGCGATGCATGCGCGTTTTCCACCCGCAGCAGGAATATCGAGCTCGATGTGAAAGAGGAATATACCTAGATGGAGTCCGGCGATCGCGAATCGGCCCGCTGAACATCGGTGTGAATTGATATAATCGGGTCGATCACTAACCGTTCTGTCGTGGAAACTCGCTCCTTTTCCCTTCCTCTCCTTCTCTCTCATTCCGTGAAATAGTCCAGTAATTATCTCGGTAATTGCTAGTCCCTATAGATCAGCACGCCTAGTTCGAAGAAGTCTCTTGTTCTTCACTCCCCCCTTCCCGCCCTCTTCAACGTCCCCTGGTAAGGAGTGGGTTTCAGAATTATGTCTATGCAAAGGACCTTTTTAGTTGTAAGACCGGTGAAGAAAAATCTGTCTGCGAAGCTGCGCGAGCTGAGTAATTAAGGGCTGTCGCGTTAAAAGGTGCCCGATGTACCCTGGAATCATCATGCATCGAAATTCGACGGTTAGTGATACGCGTTGGGTACTTTCTGCCCAAGGATATACAAGGAGACGTTTCTTCGGCGTCCAGACGTAAGAACAAGGTTCGCAAGGTTTTAGGTTTGTCTATACACACGATATACACACCCATGTAAACGTATGTCTTATTATATTCGTAACCGTCACCCAGATTCCGCATATGCTTTACAATTTAAATTTTTCGACGTTTTCTTCACAGAAAATCCCGCGTCGTTTCAAATCTCACCTTATTTCATGGGCCATTATATATACTAATATTGTGAAGTTCGCGCGTTCTAGAAATCGCGACTTCTGTACACATCCGTTAACTCGTACCTCGACGCTCATTTTACGCTTTCGTACTAAGCGCGCATCACCGCACCTCGACTTTAAGCAAGTGAATAAATAAATAAATATATGAATGAATTCCAGTAAGAAGAAGGTCACCGTGTCACTTGTCAGACGTCGAGACGACATTAGCGATAGATCATGGCCGCATGGCGCGCGGAATGCAGATTATACAATTCATGATTCATACGTCACGACAAGTATATTGCATCGTGTAATTCACTGTACTAATGAATAATATTAAAAAAAGAATTTAAAAAAAAACGGCTGGAATCTCATAGAATTTCAAGATAATTGTTTGCTATTTTATTTTTTGATCGTAACTTTTTTTATTTTGTCAAGTTTGGCTTACGAATAAATGCGAACAATGGGGCGCACCCGGAAGAAATCTCTTACCAATTAGCCTCCGTTGTAACAAGGGCAAATGATTTACCTCGCGAAGTATTTTCCCCCTGTTCCATCATCCGGAAATTGAGCATATACTGCTTCTCTAATGACGGCAATACATATTCGCGTGAATATACATACATTATCCGTACAGAAAATATGAAAAATCAAAGGGATACTGGTGTACCTTATCTCCGCTGCAAGCGAATGCACATTCGCGGAGTAACGATCCATAATTGGAGGCAGGTACACGTCAATGTGCAATTTCAAACGTCTTCTCGTGACATTTATCGACCAACCTCGGCAAAACGAAGCTATAGTACGTTATACGCTGGTGCATCCATACGTACAACGGGTATATGGGGTGAAGCGGAAGAAAGGCTTTGCAGAGAGCCGCATCGGTGTCTCGTTTTTATTGTCGTTGCACAACGCGTCGGTGGTTGACTAGTAAAATCTGCCGCACGATCGTATTCGAGAACATATTGTCCAAGGTGAATCGATTGCGATCAGTTGGATTGACCTTCGACTTCGAATTCCGAATTCCACCCGACTCGAGTAGATGGTAAGATGGCCCGTTTGAAAAAGGGTAAACGCAGCGTAGCTGTAGGACCTGCGGACGTAAAATGGAACCGGCTTATTGGACTTGACAAGCAATATCGTGTCGCGCGTATCGCCGCGGGAGCGTTGAATAAAACTCGGGGCAAAGCGGTGATAAAGCGATTACCCCAAAGTGCGCTGGGCATATCGACTGAGTCGTTAATAATTAGCATAGATTTAAGGAGGGTGGATTACAAATTTTAGACGGCTTAGCAAAACTTTTCTAAGCCTTCTTCGAAGCTCCGTTGAAAATGTCTTTTAGCCGCAAAATTCGGGCACGGCTAACGAGAGCCCGCGGAATTTACTGGCAGCTATTCGAATCCTAGTTACACGTCCGGTCGCCCGTCGCCCGCCTTCCAGTCCCGACGTATTCTTCACCCCCGCCGCCTCCCCCTCTTTCCCCATGCATACATATACATATATATATACATATAGGTATACGCGCAGCGCGCAAACTCGCGCAAAATCGTCGATCCGATCCTTGTTCCTCCGTTGCACGAAACTCCGACTCGCTGGACCGAATCGGGGGTGCATGTAACTCGGGGTAGGTACATATTCGCGAAAACGTAAAAGGAAGAGAAAGGGCGGAGAGGAAATGCAGGAAAGACAGTTCGGGGATAGTTTATCCGGTGTGTATGCGCCGAGCAGGGATATATAATGGAAAAGTCGTTTGTACGAAGAACCCCCGCGTTTAGGTTTTACATCCCCTTTGACTTCCATCGGGTAAATTAATTCTGCCGAAAGTTGAGCAGCCACCAGCTGCAGCTGCAGCTTCCGCCTAGGCGTAAAACGTGTGGGTATTAGGCACGGCTCGCAAACCCCGGGAGCTTTAACGGCGATATTTGAAGCACTGGGAATTGGACGTGTATTTATGTATTCATGTAAGACGAGGCACGTCGCGTTAGTTGTTTAAGGGATTCAAGCGCGATATTCCCGTCTTGTATGCCTTCGGATACTCCGAGCGTTATGGGCACATCCACGCTGGTAATACCTCGCCTTCGAGGATTTACCCCGCTCTGTTTACACTCCAGACGTTCAACTTTCGTTTGTGTTATCAGCAGCCGGGAAATGTATATAGCTATATACATACCTACTCGCGAAAGTGTACGTACATACTAATTTTAGGCATATTGAAAACATCCAAAGCCTCATATGTTGTGCGGCGCGGCCAGGGGATGGGGGGAGTGAAAAAACGATTTTTTGATTATATACTTAGGCTTGATAAATGTTGAAAACAGTTGCGGTGCGCTAATCAATTCCGTCTGTTCTCTTGCGTCGCGTCCACCCTCGGACATATATGTATTCAACTCGACTGCATCTTTCCTTCTGGAAATACGAAGGAGCTCACAATTTGTGCGATTGATAATTTGCTCGAGTTCTGAAAGATTTTTTTCAACGGCAAATAGTTTTGTCAAGTGGAGAAATTTTTTTTGATCGATTCTGTTGCAGAATACTTTTTAACGCGTGGTTTTGAAAATCCCTTTGGCTGTATTTCAGAAGACCAATCGAGCTGGTTTTCATTTGAAACGTATTATTTTTCACACGATGAGATGTTTTTTCGAATCAAGTGAAGTTGTTTCAACAAGTAGAAATCAGTCGTTTTATCAAGTGAAAGAACTGCGGTTGATAAAACATTTTTCTCGGTGTAGTGGAATGGTGTTCGGTCGGCTGCTCTGCGCGGTAATGAATTCAGTTTTGAGTCGCGGTTGCATTAATAATTTAAGAGATCTGAGAAAAGTGCTTGTACAACTCTTCAGGAAAATAAACCTTCCAAGGCAGTGTTTGAGGGAATAATATAACCTCGGAAAAGCAGATGACATTTTTGCTCTTTTAAATTTTCTCCAATTTATATACAGCTTTGAAGCTAGATTTATACTTTTCTCTCAAATTTAAAATGTACCTTCAAATACGCGGAGACATCAACCTGCTGCGGTATTAATTGCCTACATTCATTCATTCTCAACACAGATATTTCTCAGAAATATTGTCAGGACCCTTCAGGATTTTCTTAGAAACTCGTATGTTTTGAAATTTAACACTGCGGAGAATGGAAATGTTTATTTTAAAAAATAGGCGTGTGTATCGCAAAATAGTTATTAGGAATATTATGTTTGTCATTCTTCGTTTCTTGTTTCAAGAGATTGAAGCGCAGTATATGCGTGATGAAATTAACTCATGAAATACGATGTGAAAATTTCGCCACATCCACAAGCCTCGCATTTGTTCTTAATAAGAATAAAAAAGTTCATCGGCTCAAAGAATTGTAGTATCGGTTCGTAATTTGCAGAGGATTACTTTGTACGTTTTCCATCGTAAATAATAAGGTAGGATTACTCAGTAATTCGCAATTTGCATAATAGTAATTACTACCAGATGCTGGATATCTTTTATGACCAAATTACCGCGATAATTAGGGAGTGTAATTATCAAGTGAATAAACAAGTAAATAAAGTGAAATATGACAAGAATCTCTTACCTGAGTCATTTGGTTACACACGTACATCACGTTCCTTCCAAAGCTAGCATTTGATCAACATTATTAAAAAAATTCGGTATGCGGGATGCAGTAGGCAAAGTTTGTTACCTAATTCTTACCAGGCAGATTTCAACGGTATATCCATCTGCTGTTTATACAAAATTGACAAAGAATAAAGTAATTGTACGTTGAAATTGAAAAAGGCCACGATCGATCGAGCCTAGAAAATCTAGCTTGGATTATTACGTATATTCGTCCACTGATTGGCTGGACACCCGTTTTATCGCTTTCCGATTCGTCGGTTGAAATTTCATTGGTCAGTTGAATGGTGGCTGAGCTAATTGTTACAGACAGCACAGATTTTACCTCGAATTGAGATATGATGGGTTGTACAGAATTTGCCGGTTAGACTGATTTTTGCTGATTGTAAATTACGATTCTCCATTCGCTGATTATTCCATGCTGAGTAATGATATACGGTTACGGAGTATATTCTTTTTTCAATATAATTATTTCTCTCCATAGGTGCCATGCATTCAATATATATATACTTCGAGAGAATATTCGCAAAATAATATGCCGGTAATTATTTTTTAACCACCTCACATTTCGCACACATGCCCATTACACTCTAGGTATTTTTTCATTAAAGTCACGTGTGTCTATCCCGGTACAACTGAATCGCATGACCACCGTTTACTTCCTTGTAGTCGTATAACTATACGCAAATTTTTACTGCCTTTATCCTTGTGAAAATTTATCTATACACGGGCGGGACTTGATCGTAGTATGTGTACATGTATATATATATCGTATAACACAAAAAGAAATAGAATATAAAAGTGAACCCGTGACGTAAAAGTTTTGTTTTGCTCGAAGCACGTGAATCATTTATGGGAGATTGTTGGGTGATTGATTGCCGCAGCCCGGCCAATTCGCAGAGGTTGAGAAGTAACGTGCGAGTTATACTTTCCTTGGTCGGAATCTCTCGTACAGCCGGATAAGATTTTTGGAATGCGGTGGGAAGGCGCGTAAGCATACCGTGCCCACACACAATACACGATTGTATATAATTCGCACACATTGAAAAATACACAACACCGCGTACGTGTATGTATACGTGGACGGCGAGAAAGAAGTCGGGCGGAGAATCGTGTATTTTCGTGGTACAATGGGAAGTTCGCTGGAAGCGGGAGGTACGAGAGGAGTTTTTCCTTGAAGGAAAAACGAAGGATTCCGTAGTTTCGTAACTCTGGCGCAGGGACAAAGACAAAATGATCAGCGTGTGTGGGTCAAGCTAGTGGTACAAGTTGGCCAAAGATTTGGCCGTACCCATAGAATGAGCCAAGTAGTAGAAGTCTCGCTAGGTCTTTGCTCTGTTTGGCCAAGCTCTCGCTTTGTTGCCGAACAAGTATCGCTTATTTGGCGTTTCTCCTTGGTGCCCGCCGCTGATGACCAGGAGGCCAATCTCTCTCCACGTCTGTCCTCGTCCCTCCTCCGCGGTTAAACAACGACGGAAAGAGTTGCACAATCCGCCAATGTCTCACAAAGGAACTGGGACACCGCCGAGAGTTTTATTAAAACGTTCCTGATCTACTTACGGAATTCTGTCGCAGAGAGGAATCCTTCGTCGCCTGTCCTTGCAGGTATGCAGACCGGCGAACGCGTATCGCGATCTCGATCCCAATTACGGCCAGAGAGTTCAAAGCCGCATCCTTCGGTCAAGGATCAGAGGTTTATCACGAGCTTTGGGAACGGCGCAAAGTAACCGCGTGTGGGTAATTTATCGCTGACTTAATGACTCGCCTCTCCCGCCACCGGCGGTCAACCTGCGGCGTGTTACACCTGAAGGCACCGGCGCACCGTTCGCCCGGATCACTCTGCTCAACTCGAGGCGACGTCTTAGTGTCCGATAAACTTTTAATGCGGCAAGAAACCGCCTCATCCCGTGCTCGTATATACCTGGGTACGTAACTGTAACCAGCTAGTTAGAGTCACTCCGCCACTTTGATTCCGCCCTCTGATCGTTAGTCTTCCGTTTCACCGCATTGTCCGTCTTCTTTGAACAAAGGATATCTCGGAGGAATCCCCCGGCCCCCTAAGGACGAACGACTCTCGTCCACCCATTCACGCCCGCGGATCTTCTTCGAGACTCTTTTCACAATTTGCTGCTTTTATTTCAGCTGTGCGACGACGACGTTTCTTTCCTGCTACTCCCTATTCGTCCCTTCGATATACGACGGCTGAGTTCTGTCGCGAGATACGTGCGTGCATCGAATTATCGATTTTTCAAGAATCGCGAAAGGAAGCGAGTTCGGCATTCGTGAAAATTTCTTACGTTTCTTCAATTGCCACGAAGGTCGTCATCGAGTCAATCATCGCCATTGAGCGACTCAGCTGACTGGATATAAATTCTTAAGGTAATTATCGTTGTTTATCCTTCGCCTGACAGGCGGATAATTAAAAAATTGTTGGCTTTGTTTTTTTTCTTTTTACGTAATTTCTGAACCGTGGCGAACATTCGACGGGATTGTACGACACGCTGATTGTCTAGATGGAATTTAATACTGCGCCATCGGTATAATGTCGAGAATTTTTCGATTCAATTGAAATCGTCTGCAAATTATGAATGAATGGAATTTACTTGAAAATGTAATAAAATAAACACAATCGAAAATTCAGCTGTATTCTACGCGTTGACGGACCGATTTTTTGCCTGATGAGAAGAATTAAATTCTCTTAACAAAATGTAAAATACAGAGTTTGAAGGATTTTCAGTCAGTGTATAACTAATTTATGTAATTCGATAATCCTTTCGAACCGACGAATCATAATTTTTTAAAAACTGAAACTATCAACCCCTACTTCGAGATGATTTCCATCTAGACCGAAGTTGCTTCTTTGATCAATTTCAATGAAAATTCAGTGTGTTTTTAATTTCAATTTGTTTTTCCGAAAAACATTTCGTAACTCCGATAGAATTGATGAAAATGGTCCCTGTTAGATTTACAGCTGAGCTCGAAAATATTCCGACACTATTACCAGCGCGGCGTTGTTTGAAATTGCAGATTGTTACCCACAGCCGAAAAAGCTCGAAAGAGATACCGAGGATCGATGATGCGGATAAGGCTGCTTTCCTGCCTCCTCATTCTCTCGGTGTTTCTCGCATACGGTAACTGCGCACCTCGTCGCCTCAGTACGGATTTCGTCTACTTTCCCGACCAAATAGATTACATCCGAGTTTCGTCCCAATGTCCCGGTGGTCTCGTGTACTGGCCGCCGAATGGTCGATGCTACAAAGAAGGTCAGCAAGGGCCCTGCAACGTTGGCCGCGTCTTGGTTTTCAATCGAAAGGAATACCGACCCTTCTGCCGGAACGTCGGATAACCTTCATCCACGGAGCTTCTACCTTGTCTTCGCATGTTACGATATCAGAATCAGAAGGCAACAATAGGCGGGGACAGCGACAGGTGGGGTCGAATGTAAGGGTGAAAAATTTGAAGAGGTTTTAAATTATCGAGCCCACAGGGAGCCACGTCGAACGGAGCAAATTGTCAGACCTGAAATTGAACATTCGAACGCTGCTCACAGAGATCTGCAATTGACGTTTTTGTCCAATTTATGTGAACTATAGGGCTAATGTTGACTGTATGAGTTATCGTTTATTGTGTTTGTGTATTAATAAAAATTTTCCGGTCTATAAATTGAAACGAAATAGGTAGAAAAAATTATGGTACCGCTGAATGGCGTGGATATTATATTCTGTAGTGTTATATGCTACACATAAGTTACATATACGGATATCGGGGGATCGACTATATGGGTTTCTTTTTACATTCGCGAATACGATATCTTGGAACGAAATGTAGCATCGATTTGCAATTTGTGACAGAGGGTTGACAATGCGACGAGGCGGAAGCGAAAAAATGATTTCGAGCTGAGCTTGCGAAATATCGTATATCCAATAGCTGGGCTGGCCAGAAATACCAATACGTTTTTAGAATAATAATAACTGAATTTAGGTACGTCTCGATTACGTTTTTGTTCTACCGTGCTTTATGCAATATGTAAATCCGATCAGACGTGTTATTGTGATTATGGATATGGTCCCAGGGTTTCGGTTTGTATTGTATAAATTGCACCACCGCGGACATTATCGTGTTCCTGTTCGCTACCGATTGTTATTATTCTAGACAATTGATAACTGATTTCCGATAACAAAAGCTCGGCAGCATTAAATACGTGCGCCTATATTTTCGTTACCATCATTAATACAGTCCTGCAGTTCCGTTTGATGGACATATCGAGAGAAAAAGAACAACTGTTGATGAAAAAGTTCCTCGTTATAATGATTAATTTTTCCGTATCAAATGATTTATGTCTCACCTGCTGGCAGCCACTGCGCCGCAGGTATTGCGTAAAAATTGAAGAAGAAAAAGAAGAAGAAGAAGAAGAAGAAGAACGCAAATAATGTGCGAACGAGGTTTATTTCCTCCCGTGTTAAATTAAACGAATCTTTCTTCGAACGACGGGCACTCTAAGCTGATTCTTCAGGTAATTGGGGGCAGATTCCACGTCTTAAACCAAGAGAGCGAGAGAGAGCGAGAGAGGGATAATTATCTCTCCGTGGGTAAATCGGGTAATGAATATAAGACGGTGAAGATCTAAAAAATGCAGGTGTTACAATTCTTTTCCAATCGTCAAAAATTGCACTTCAACGATCGGGATCTTGACGAGTACCGATATTTTCTGAAAGGTTGTATACAGTTTCTTAGAAATTTGAAAATGATGGTATTTAATTGACCTAGCGATTCGGTTGACGATTCTAACTCTACCTAAGTTTTTAATTACCCTTGTGAATGAAAACGACGTTGAAAAAACCACTTTAGAGCCTGCACAAGACGGCGTGCCTGTGTTTACATCATTATTATTACTATAAGTAGGAGAAACCAGGGTCTCACAGGTAGGTACCGGCATTATAACGTAATAATTATATTCCATAATTAATCAATTAACTCCTATTGTCAAGCATCAGCAGCCTGAAGAGTTTTCTTGCGGAAAGGTGTTTCATTAATTTATATCATGTTTTTGACAGCTAATTTGAGTATGGTATAATGCCGAGAATAAATATACCCAGTCATACTGGGTGTTCTACTTCACGGCTCTAATACAAAGTTTCAACATACCTTTTCGATATTCGTTAGACTCAAGGGATTAGAATAAAACGAGTGATTGACACTTTACTCAAAGAATATTACGTTTTCGCGACACTTTTTTCTTTTTTTAGACAGTGTAAATCAGACAGAAAAATAAGTATATCGCTATCGAATCAGCACATTTTCTATTAATCCGAGTTCATGGTTCATAGCAGCTTTTTTAGGGTTCCGTACCTCAACAGGAGAAAAACGGAACCCTTATAGGTTCACTTTGTTGTCCATCCGTCTGTGAAGATGCTTTTTCTCAGGAACGAGTCAAGATATGAAGTTGAAATTAATACCAAACAACGCGTTGTCCGATCCCTTGGATGTGTAAAAAATTCATGTCACATAGTTTGATACTCGCAAACTCACTCGTAAAAATCTGTAGCGTACTTCCCATTGACCAAGAATCATGAAATTTAGAGGGAGGCAAGGTCTCACAGCACGAGTAAGGAAAAGAGTCCGAAAATAGCTGATTCTTAGTTATATCACATAGAAAAAAATAATCAAGTTTGTCCGGAAACCTCAGGGCGCGAGTCATACTTGCACAGTCCCGTTTTTATAGAGAGATGTCGGACCTCCGTCAAATACGGTAAATCTCATTTCACAACACTTACTTCATCTGGGAAATAAAATCTTTTCAAACTCTGGTAAATAATAAGGCTTATTGTGCTTGTGAGTTGCCTAGGAAAAGTTTGGAAAATTAATGATGGAATATAAAAAGTGTCTGATTCAGCAGCGTACCCCAAATTCAAATCGAGTGAAAACTAATCGAAAATACGTGAGCTTTTCCGTTACAAATTTTCGAACTTTACTTTGTTAAATCACAAGCACAATCGTAAGCCCTATCATTTCCCAAACTTTGAATATATTTCATAACTCAGAAAAAGAAAAAATTGTATGAAAAATTTGATGGAGATCCTACATTCTTTTAAAGGTAAAATGGCTTCTGCGTAATGTGAAGAAAAATCTACAGAACACCCAATTATTGACCATCAAGAAGTTGTAGTTTACAGTCAATAACAGGAAACCTCATACGCTGTATCAAACTTTGAGTTATAAAGGACCAGTTCTTGAAATTCCAGCTGTTTCATTTTTTTATTTTTACAAATAACTCAGGAATGGTTGAACGGAGAAAAACCAGAGAAACAAGAGGTTGAAAAAGTTGGATCTTTATCGAGGAACTCTATGGAAATAATTGCAGGGGCTGTTGAAAATCTCAATATGTTCAGAACGGCGTGTGTGTTTACGTTTTGCACCCTCGAATTTGCCAGCGTATATTCCTGAATAAATACAATTCCAATACTGAAGGTTTCAATAACTCGAACTCATCTAATGCGCAACGCGTATACCTATATACCTATATATCTGGCGAAAGGGTTCGCTGGCATTGGAATAACTCGAAAAAGACATATTTTACTTTTTCAATTCGTCGAATAACACGGAAAAAAAACATATTCACAAGAAACAATGTATGAAATAGATAGATTACGGAGCGACACCGTCGCGCCATGAGTTTCTCAAGAGCAGCAAGAGTCCCTAAACTATTTAGACCTACCAAACTCGAATCAGGGTTGGATGAAAAAAAAAAAGAAGGTGATTCGATCCGATCCGCTTGAGGATTAGGACCTATCTTTAAAGATGTACACGACCTGAATATATTTGTATACGATTTCTGCAGCACCCGCATCGATGGATATTTTATTTATCAGATTTACATAAAATAGTCACTGTTTAATCGAACCTGGCATATAATATATATATATATATTACAGGTAAGAAGAGACACGGAATATCTGCACGTAATCTGTCACCGTCCGCGTATGTCGAGTACAAGATATTTTGCAAGGAGTATACATATTTGAGTTTGAACAGAGAGTGGAGAGGATAAGAAGAAGTATGGCGAAAATGGAAAAAAAAAAACCGTCCCGGATAGCATATCCGTATTAACATTCAGGATACGCGGAGGTCGGTGTAACAATTTTTTGTTAAGTACATTTCAATATGCCAGGGAATAGTCTCCGTTGGACGCGCTGCAATATTCCTCGTTCGCATTGTACGTGTCCCATAAGTTGGCAGCCGAGCTCCCTTTCAGCGACAGCTTGACAGAACATACGCTTTCCCCCCTCCCGCCGCCCCCGGCCTTCGTCCCCCGCCGCCGCCGCTCTTCTCAGCACGTTTCACGTTTCGCCTGGACTGTTCCCGAAAATAAAAGTTTATAAGGTGGCATCTGTGCATGCGGGAGAGCGAGAGTAGCCTGGAGAGGGAGAGAGAGAGAGGTGAGGAGATCCTCTCGAGACGGAGGAAGATAGGGAATGACGTGGCGGGTTCGCCGGGCGGAGGAGAGACGTGAGAGCCACGTGCTGAAATAACGCTTATGTTTTTGATTTGAAACACGTAAGGGAACCACATTGAAATCGGATAGGGGAATAGGACTCTAAACGGGAGTCTAAACTCCGAGTCGAAGGAGAGACGTGAGGGGTGGCTGAAGGGAGATAGAGAAAGAGAGAGAGAGAGAGAGAGAGAAAATGAAAAAGGGGGGAAGGATGGGACGACCGGGAGACTGAGGGTCGGGAAAGGGGAGGAAAGAGGAGTGAAACTAAAAGGCTGCAGGATCGAATTTACAACGACAGAAGAGGTCGAGCTATCGGCTATTTTCCCCGAAATATTTGCAAGTACTTTCCAGCTTTGCATAAGCAGTAGGAATAATGCAACGATCTTTCTTGACGCACGTTAACGCTCGCCCTGAGGAACCAATATGTTTGGTATTCATTAGCGAAGTTAAAGATAAAGACGGTCGCAAGGCGCAAGGATGACGAGGAGAGGCCCGGCTTATTGTTATATTTCGACACGAAGAGTGTATGAAGCGATATACAGACTGGAAGCTTATCTGAAAAAGGACGACGCGTAACGATCAGCGTACAATAGATCTCGGAAGGAAAAAATGATGAAAAATGTTGAAGAAGAGAAAAAAAGACATGGGAAAAAAAAGAAACTTGTCGGCGAGTAATGAATTGACCGCGGCCTCCTTCTTTGCCGCTCTCTTTACTCTTTACGTTTATACACACATACAGATCGTAACGAGAAAGGTCTGGAGTGGTGAAATTTTATGCGGCTTAAAAAATTGAACTATGACGTGAAATGATAATAGCAGGGCCATCTCCGAAAACCCGAACACGAGGCACCAATAATACGTGCCGTTATCAAAGTTGAGGTCCTCGATTTCTTTTCATCATAAAACTTGACTGCGTATTGTAATACATTGTACGATAAACAATCGCTTCGCGAACATTTCGTTCATAAGTTTGAACGGTTAGGTGTGCCAGATATACGCTAATCTTCAGGTGAAATATATTGCCGTGAATAATGGATTGTTTTTGCCGTCACGCAGATACGGTACAGATTTTATTCAAGTTTTCGCTGAGATGACGTTAAAGTACAGAGTGCAGTTGTACGGGGGAAGTTTGAAGAAGTGGGGAAACTTGTAATCGGATTATTGCCTACATACCTACAACGACGTGGCATAAACGGAGAGAAATCTGAAGTGACAACCCGTGCCAAAGTTTTCTTAATTGCATTGTTATTGCGTTATTGTGGCGCAAACTGTTAACTCCTCGCACAATGCTTGCAAACCACCCGCTGAAGGTGTTCTGATTTTGAACTCCTGGACTCCGAATCCATACTTTTCAAGCCAGAATCTCGCGCAGTTCCAACCAAAAATAAAAGAAACATGCGTTTCACTTTTTGGCGAAAGTGAAGACAGAGAAATCACTGCTTCACCCTTGGAATGAGACTGCGGATCAAAAAAACTTTGATATGGTGAAAGTTTCCTGGGCATGTTAACTATTTCTAATTGTCTTGACGATTCCGACATTCCGTCTATTTTTTTTTCGGTCGTGATTTATATAATAATAAACCCAAGACAAACGCCGTTCTCATATGAATGCTCGTTTGAAATTAGTTGAGTATCTGTTATGGAGATTTGGTGCAAATAGGTTCACGTGAGTTTCATAAACTTCTAATATCACGTATACGTCGTGACACGATAGAAAGAACTAGCCCGTAAATAAAAACCGTAATAGTTCATTTAGATTTCTGCAAATTTCGTTTGAACTTGACAAATGAACAATTCGTACCTGTTCCTGGGAGTCTGATTAAACGCATTAAAATTGATGAGAATAGGTATATCAGCTACGCAAGTACACGTGTAAATTTTAGTCAGTGTTGGGTGGATGGAGAAAATAGATGGCGTCACGAACGCGGAGCGATGTTTCAAAAGTTCGTGCCCGGGGAATTTTTGATTTCACTTTCTCAGCACGTCCAACGAGATTCCCAACAGTTGTCAGCCACTCCCGATGATAAAATGAATTCCACGTCAACCTTCTTTAATTTGTCGATTTTCACCGCTCGATAATGATATATGTTCGGTGAAAAGTTTCCGGCCGTATTTCAGGACAAGGATTACCAATACAGGCGTTATTCGCGAACCTTTCCAAGAGCGGGAAAAATCATGAAACGATATTATTTACATATCGGTTATGTGGAGTAATAAAAAAAAAGCGAGGTGCAGCAAATTATGTAATGGTTCCAAGGATATGGATTAGAATATTCCTTGAACAGCCCGCCTGGGGATGATGCCTTTTTAAACCAGCAAAGAAATTACGTAAAACAGACATTTTGTCTACGAAATAACGACGCTGACTTTAAATACCCGAATACAGTGAATCTAGTTTTTAAAATACACCCGGCTGACATCGATTAAGACTCGAGTAATGATTAGAGGTTGTTGATACTGTTGCAGCCAGCACACAGACGCGAACCGCGATTGCGTAGCTAGGGCAGATCTTTTTTCGGAATTCTCGGATTCCGATTCTCCGCGGGAGGGCGACGTCGAATCGGGTTTCCAATTTAATTCAAATATAAAAACGCAGCCAAAGCCCACGCGAATCGCAAGATATATACCGAACATTAGATCCAATCGTGATACACGATCCCATCAGGATGGAAGATTCTCGTCGTTAGACTGTACGTCTTATATCACACAAGGTTAGCAATTCGGCGACGGAAAGAAAAGCGAGAAAGAACACGCATCGGTAAAAAATGATCGGCATCGATTCGATTATCTGCACCAATTACCATGAGCCTCGATTTTGCGCGTATTATACCTATAAATAAGTAACGTTGAGAACTTATGCAAGAGAGGGATGAAAATTGTGGAGGAAAGAGATTTCGTTAAACGTCGATCGGCAAGGTTGGCGGGCGGAGAAATCAAAGTATCACGTCGTCGCCAAGGACCGAAACTTTTCCGAAACTGAGATCAGCAGGGCTCCAGACTATCGTTTCCGATTTAGGACGATTTGCGCCTGCACCCAGGTGTAACATAAGGCACGAACATTCTACCGAGGCCTTTTCACGGGCGAGCAAGTTGAAACGATATTCAAACCCGCGCGACGAGTCTTAAGCTCCAGCTTCCGAGCTTTTATAATTCTCGAGGCATTTCTCTCCGGCGGCCTCGCCCGTCCGCCCTGCACCACCCTTCTTTCCGCAGGTCTCCCTCCCGACTCGGCCGCGCCGAGTTGCGCCATATTTCAAACGTCATATTAGCAAAGACCATGCATCTTCCAAGGGTAAAATGTCTATGCCGGCGCAAGGCTTTACCGCCACTACATTACGTGGCGCGGGTTTCCACTCGACGCAGCCGGCATCACGTCGTCAAATTCCAGTCGCCCCAGCGCCAACAATTAAAAAAATGAATACGAAGACGGTGAACCTTCTTACCAGTTCCAGCGTAAGCACGTGGGTTTGAAAAAAGATGTCGATATAACCGTAACTTCGATTTCGAATCGGACATGTATTAGTTAAGCTATAGGGGGCAAATATTTGACTTAGGGATACGTCATAGCTGTTACAGAGCGAGTGCAAACACGTGTGAAAGTACGCGCGGTGTAGGACGTTATACTTCCGGCGAGCAGGGGCCTCTTGACTAAATATTACGGACGTGCTTCGGCAGAGCAGTAAGCCGGCAAATATAAAGTTAAGAGAGTACGGAGGAGAACAAGTATTTATATATGTGTATACATCTGTATAGTTGTGCGTATTATATACCGGAACAATGGGTGGGTGAAAGGAGTGGTGGAAAATTTAGCGAGGGACGTATTACGTGGTGTGTGTATACTGTGTATATACGTGGACAGAAGTCGGTGCCGGAAGTCCGAATTCAAATTCGAGCAAGAAACTCGACAGCGACCGACCATCAATTACGGAACTTGAATTCTAGTTTGTATTATATAATTGGTTGATTGTTGGCTTGTTGGTAAAAAATAACTATTTGATTCCTTCTGCGATAAAAAATCCAAGTCAGACTTCAAACGCAGATCGATTGTTCCGGAATAAGATTCGGAGAACGGAAAATGTGAGTGATCTTCCGGTTGGTAGACATCGGGATTATTAAGTGGTATCGCGTCTAAAATCTGCTATCTAACTTTCTTGTCGTAAATATTGCAACATCTGGCGCAGCTCATACGGCTTCGAGTCACGCCTCTCTCCCTCTACATTTCATTTCACTTCGGAGATACTTTACTGAAATACCGTCGAGATCCACCGATTCTTGGAGTCTGCGGGAGCTATAGCGACGCCTGTGCAGTTCACGTGTAACGCTCTCCTACCTTCTGCTACCACCATCTTCCCTCTCCTTCTCTTTGTCTGGGTAATTTTCTCTCGCCGGGTTTTAGTTTCTCCACAAAAGACGGGGAGCTATGTCATCGACAGATTGCACCACCCGAGGAGGAACACCGGGATAGTGGAACCGTGGCATCGAGGCGCGTGGTGGTGGCTCTCCCCTCGATATCTATAGAGCCATTGATTAACCTGCTAAGACTTCTACCAATATAGAGGCGATAACCGAAGTATCGATTTCCCGAATACAGCGTGGCAGGTATTGGAGGGAATCCCATCCTCCCTCACAATTTTATACCAACTAATCGCAAGGATGCACTGTAAATGCCTCGCTTGCAGTGTTTCTCGGAATATCAGCTTTTGATGATTATTCAGCTCGGTAAAATTTCCGAAAACAGTCGAGAACCGACGACTGATATTCTTTGCTGCATAGTTTTTCGCGGTATCAGGCGAGACGGGTACGTTCATCGTTTACTGTACGTTTGTATAGCCTTTGAGAAAATCAGTAACTATTTGGTTCAAAGACATCCGTATACTTGTATAGACTCGGCCGCCGTAAAATCACAGTGATTTTCGTGCCTCGAAGACTAATAGGTCCTCACCAAGGGTTGAAATTCGAGCGTTGATGCCGAGGCCACAGTCGAATATCTTATTCACCCTCGCTTCCCTCAGTGTCCGTGATACAGCTCACTCCAGGAAAAAAAATCCGACTGACCTAGTCTCGAGTTGAACGGGTTTGATTTAACAATGTTGCAGATATCAAGTCAATTACGATTAGGATTACACGCTGCTGGGGTTATTTTGGCTCGTGTTTGATAAAATGATTCACCCCGCAGTCATATAAAGTTTTCATCCTTTCCTCTTTAGCGACATAATTTAACCCCCTTCATTCAATAACGTTGTAACTCGATTCTCCCCGGTTTACAGAAGAAGTTTAAGAAGCTTTTATCATTTCGCTTCGTCACAGCTTACACACACACCCACACAGACACATACACAAACCTTGCGATCAGATTTAAGGACCTAAAGTTTCGATTAAGCTCTCCCTGCTTTTCATCCTTATCCCCGTATTATCGAACCTTACATTTCTATATCCTCGCAGTACAGTAATTTCTACAGCCATAACGAACGAGCGGCGGGAAAAGGAATCCTATGAACTCAATTACGACACACATATAACATAGTGGCGAACAGTTTTCTCGAAAGATAAACACTTGTATGAACACTTGAGGACTTTGCCACCGCATCAGATACCGATCAGTTGAATATATACCGCAGAGCTACACGAGACAAATTACCGTCAACCATCGGCTTCGGATGTAATTGAACGCATTCGAATGATTTAAGGGGTCTGCAACGATGTATATCACGACAAACTGCATGCATTGTTCTGAGACAGTGCAGCCAACTGCAGAGGACAGCTTCGAAATTTAATTAAATTGTTGATCGTAGGTGGGTATAAACTTGAGCACCGGATGCCGGTAGTCGCTCGGAAGATCCTTAGAGCACATCGAGGAAAAGTCATCATTGATCGACTCTTTCAAACAAACGCTGTCTTCATTGCTTCCCCATTCAAGCCCGCAACACGTTTTCTTTCATCTTGTCATTTGATCGCGCTGCTTAAGGCCAGAAGAAAGTAAAGCTTGCAAAATTGATCGACTGGTCGATAATGAATATGCTCAATGTTCGCGAGTCGCGAACTTTTGGAAGCTTGGAGTTATATCTTGGATAATTTTAATATAAAGCGAATCTGTTGAAAATTAATCTACAGAATATTACCGATGAGCATGAGATACGAAAAAAAGAGCTGAAAATAACGCAAGAACCTTTGTTCATATTTATGTAAGATTTAATTACAACCCAGCTCGTGGAACGTACCTACCATTCTTTGCATACTTTTCCGTAATGTATCAAAGAAAAAATAGATTGAACTTTTTCCTCTGATGCCCGCCACTGCGAGTAGAACAAGCCTTGATGTCTCTGGGTAGGTGGAAAAAAGTTAGAGGTCGCTTCGAAGTCATCTCAAAGCAGTTAAGTATTTGCATATACAACTAACTTCGTGAATAAAACGAAGCGGCTAAACAAGCTACCCTCGATGCAGAAACATAGGATTAAATATAGTCGAATAAAACCTTCTTACCTCCAGTCTGCTGTATGCTCATTTAATTATTGTAATTATTTCGTTCCCATCGTCCGATTGATCGTTTCCGAGCTCTTCTGACCCTTCAGAAAGCAGTTCGCTGTCACTTTCGAGTACTCCTAATTCACGCAATTTAGTGATTTCAGAATCATTTCAAATCGCTGAACCTTATTTACTCTGTTGGCGATAATAATCAGAAGCGGTTTGATCGTTAGAATAAATGAAGAAATTGTTATATTGTTCAGGCAATGGAATCAAGGCGTGGTATTTTTCACAAGGAAGACACCGCTGGTGTATGTCCAAGATTGCCCATTTTTTCCTCTTTGAAAACGCGGTGAAAAAGTTTAGGATGATGATTTATTAAACAACGTTAAATGTGTTCGAAGCATCAGTCTGTATGTGTAGGTGTATATATATAATATGTATGTACGGTTGGGTATCGACTATAAGTTTCTGCCTTCAAAGTTTACTGCCCGCGAGCGAGAGAAGGAGAGTGGAGCAGATCGACGACACGGCAATAAGTGAGATGTTCTTTTGTTTCACACCCGTTTTTGAAATACACTATCTACCGGTTCAGCTGCTTCCGCTTCCGGCTCCTTGCTAAGTACGTAACATCTACTTCGTGTTTCATATTTATCCTCTGATTTTTATTATTATACCCAGCGCCGTTTCATCTCGTGCAAGAAAGAAGTTTTGGAAATGTATGATCAAAGTCCAACGAGCTGTCGTTACCGATAACGACATCTCGAGCACAACCTTTTCGAGTCTCAAACGCGTTCTGTAATGAGTGCACGATGTGATGGAAAGTAGTCCAATTGCAGGAAAGGATTTCCTCGTTCGAAAAGGCACTCGATGCATTGTCAAAATTTTCTCCATCGACAGTCGGCCAGCAATATTTTGACTCGTCATAGGTGTAACCGTTGAGTGTAACAGCCGGATGTAAAGTGTACCCACGAACAAATGTAAATTACTTGCGTTTTCGGGACTTCTATGAGTTGTCTAGATTCCGGAATGTGGAAGTCCTTGATTACATACCAGACTCACAAGCAAACCGCACAACCGAGCTGCACAGGGTTCACATTCAAGTGAAAAGGAGTTATAGGAGTGTGGGAGCAACTAGATGCGGAATGGAACCGGCAACGGCAACGGAGCTGACAACACCCAGCTCGTTCAGAGCGCACACTTGCACGTATCTCCGAGACGTGCTGGCTGCATGCACCCCATCGAGCTCGAAGCACGTGTTAAGTAAAATTGGATGTCTGTTAAGACAGATATGTCCCGGTTATAACGTTCTAGGATTATTTCAGCTCCGCGGGCTTGCGGGCGTCGTCGACGAAACTTGATTAAAGCTGCAACGCCAAATGCCGCGTCGTTTGGTATTCGCGTACAATTTAACACGGGAATGGCAGCGATCATGTAGGATACGATGTACGGCTGGAATTAGCGGCGCGAGTGGGTAACTCTCGGAACGGAATCGAGATGATGACGTGTGTCCGACGAGAAACCGGCCAGCCGCAAACGGACGTTGATAACTGGTTCAACCGTTGCTTTCAGAGACTTATTAGCGAGGATAGTTGGGGTAATGTAGAGAAATGCGACCATTCGGTACCATTTCATCGTTGCTGCTAAGCAAGCACGTCCTGATGGAGTTTATTTGAATTAGCTGGACTCTTGACGCTTCAAGTGTTCGAAAGAAGCTCGAGTATATTACCATTAAAGATACTACCACCGACCGTTTGTATTCTGGTTGAGGTTTCCAAGAACGTGAGATGCTGCCGCTGAGAATTATTACTCGCGTTATCTTGACCGTGTGATTCAGCCTTCTTTTAAGAAACAATAATGGCATTCTAGTTCTTGGTCTTGGTATTTTACACGGCTATTTTTTATGCAAGAACATTTGGTCATTAGTCGTCTGAGCAATCGAGCACATTAAAGATTCCAACTTTAAAGCCTTCGACTTAGTCACGATTATTAGAAAAATATGTCTGTCAGTAAATCGACACTGTGAGGATCGTGTGAAAATTATAAATGAGAAAAAGTGAACTCGGGTGTTAAAGTACGACCCTCGTGGGAATTGAGATATTTTTAACAAGTATGTCAAGTAATGGGATTCCCATCGGATATTGTACACCGATTGATATTACCCACGGGGGAGGGGAAAAATATCGCGACGCTTTTCTTTTTCCGCCGACGTTTTCTTTCCCCTTGATACAAACAGATTTTTTTCCTCAAAAGTCCGCCAGCTCCGTAACACTAATCCCGGAGAACGCGGGCTGGCGTAATCCTGCGGTAATCAAGACTCGCGGTAAACTGCTGAGGAATAAATGAGAAAATCATAACTCATCGAAATTTTCACCAGGGTTCAACTCGGCGCAGTTAAATTGTTAAAAAAAAAACAAGAAGAAGAGTGAAGGAATAAAAATGGAAGGCAACAAGGAGAAAAAGAATGAAGAATAATATACGAATGAAAATTTAAGGAGAGAGGTAGGGGGTGAAAAAATCTCGGAAAAGCAAACGCTTGCAAGTATCAAACTACACCATAAATCCACCGTACGGTATAATTTCGAGAGTGTATATTACGATCCCTGCACAATTTTCGCGAATCTTATTAAGCGGATCGACGATGCAGCGCAAACTACTTTCTTTTTTGTTACGAGAATGGTTAGGGTGCTACTTTCGCATGTGCCTTCCAATTCGCGTATAGGAATTCTCAGGTGATCGTGGGTGTGGAGGTGGACGGACGTCGGGGGGTGGAAGAGTTTGGCACGTGGGCCAGGACGCATGCGTTTCGCGTTATTCCTGGAGAACAGCGATCCACGAGCCAGTCACTGTCTGAACTCCGGGTCGCGTTAATGTTGTAATCGAATGCTGCGTAAAAATGACCATAACTAAGTTGTTCCTGATTTTCAGTGTCACTTTGTGGCTGGCTTATGTACCTTGTGTCAAAGGTAGGTGAAAATATTCATTCTATAAATTAATTCCTCGTTACCTGCAGAGGACTCCAAATTTTTCGGTTCGAATAAAACAAAATAAACATCAACGAACGACCAAATAAAGAGAGAGAGAGAAAAAAAACCAACAGAATTCCACGATAACCGCAGAATATCGGACGAATATATTTCTATTGTCGCGCGCTTTTTGCTCCATTCCACGACCTCGTATCCTGCGGGGATGTTCGATCGTGACTCGCGAATTTTCGTCACATGCAGTTTACGTGACTCATCGGGGGTTCAGCGATGTTACGACGATGGTGTTTTTCCCCCTCGGCGTTACCTCCGGATTCCGGCAATTCTCAAGAATCTCGTCTGGTCCCCGCGTGTCGGCCCTTTCACCCACTCCCCTTTCCCTTAGATTTGTCAGACGTATAATAACAACGGTATTCAGGGGTGGGCGCCCGCATGCTCGTGCAAAGTCGCCGCGCACAACGAATCACGGAGATTCGACTATGGGCCATGAATTTCTGACTTACAATCAGCCAGAAGAGCTGGCCGCGATTGCGCGTTGTCAAGTTACACCGATTGTTCAACGCCGGGTTGTGCTGAGTGCGAGATACGCAGAGGGATAGAGTTCGGCGCGTACGTTATCTCGGGAAAACAATGGGGATACCGTAGTATTGATACGACAGTAAGTTTCGCCGTTGGCGCCACGACTGTGTGCCGGCAAGATGCGGGAGTTCTCCTCTCTTCGTCGGCCGTGCAGCCGTGCGTGAGTGTGTGAGTGAGTGTGTGTGCGTGTGGAGATGTGGGTGTCGGAGGGTGAAGTAGGGTGGTTTTCCTCGCGCATGCGACATTAAAAGAGGTAGCGAGGTGAAAAACTGTCCTTATTCTCCGCAAAGAGTGAACCGCCAGCTGCACACCCTGTTTTCCTCGCATAGAGAAAATGCCGAGAGAACCGCGCGACAACTTCTCTGCCAACTCACTCCTTTCACTGTTCGGCTCGAGGATCCAGCTGCAAAACCGCATTCAGGATTTCACCACCCCGCTACACCGCCATCGTGCTTAGAGTGCGTTTCCTTGCACGAAACCGCATCGCGACGTTTCGGAACGTATTTGCCGAATTGGGGCTTTGTCGTTACTTCAACAGTTTCAATCGAACTTCGTATACAGCTACCGCAAGTTAACTCGTGCGGTTTCACAACGCAACTTTGACAACGGTCACTTTCCTAGATACGATCGATCGAATCAAACGACGCGGATGATTGATTCGATCCTTTGCAACCTTGTTCCACTCGCCGAATCTCTTACGCTCGCGATCCCATGAATCATAAAATTTTGCCTACACACCCCAACGTGGATCGCGCCAACTGATCCCGCCTGTCACAAAATTCAGAAATAGATTGTTTCAACCGTTTCACAAATTTTTCACTTTCGTATCATATCTCACCACGAGTTACGCAGGCGTTCGCAAAAATTTATGCGTTCCTACTTTTACCAACGTTACACCATCGAAATACGTTTGTTTGAATGGTAAAATATTTCATGCTATCTCGTTGACATAATGAATATGAAATCTTTGCACTCGAATTATAACGAGTGTCGACATCAATTTGCACAACACTTTCGATGTATAACTGTACGGATGCGTATGTTGGGTGGAAAGGGCGAAGGTTGTTGTATACTCGTGGCTGAACACCGATTACGATTAAGGCTAATGGTCACCTGCAGGAAACATACGGCACATTGTAAATGGTGTAACGTATAGTGCCATCATCGGGCGATACGAAGCAATAATTTCTCGACGGCAAAGCTTGGGGTCAGGTTATAGTAACATTAGCGAATTAACAACAACCGGTTCGGTTCAAAAGTTCCACAACCTAACGGGGGGGAAAACTAGAAGTCAGTATCCGACCAAATTTCCCTCTCCGCTTTAATCAAAATTTATTGCCCAATAACGAACATACGTGCTTTAAATAGGAGGCGCTCAGAAAGTTAGTTTGGGATCGGTGCAGGATAGGTAGAGGTACATCACTGGTTTATTTTAACTTTCAACGCGCCACCGCACCATTAAGCGAATTAACATACCCGAGCAATCGGGGCGAACTACGAACCGTAAGCGTGTAAAAAAGAAAACAATCAAATAAAAATAAAAGTAGTAAATAAAGGACACAGTAGAAAGGATCGATATGCACCGAAATCATTGTTCCGAATCGTAGTGAAGCGGCGTGCATTGAGCGCGAATCGCCCGTTGAAAGTTTCACTCCGAGGATGAGATAGGAGGTAGTAAATGGAAGAGAAATCATTCCGGTTCGAGTCGATTTGCGGGGCGAAAGCTTGATGCGTGCAACGTGGATAGCGGTCGGAATCTAGGTGCCTGTACCGGGTCCGAGCCTTCCTCGCCACCCACCACCGCACAGTGCCGATAGATAAAACCAATCACATGGCATTGTACACAGAGAAATTTATTGCCGTAGATTATCTGGCCGGAGTCCAAACACAAACACGTTTCTTTCCCTGCATTGAAAAAGGAGTAGAGATAGTAGTGGAAGCGGCGCGGAAAGGAAGGGATGCCGGGATCGAGGACGAGGAGGAGGAGGAGGAGGAGGAGGAGGAGGAAAGCAGGACAGTGGGGGGGGGGGGGGGGGGGGGGGGAAGAAGAGCCGCGCGGTGGTGACGGCAACAAGGACGAGAGGAAGTGGAGAAAAAGAGCGAGACGGAGGGATGGAGGGACAGACGTAGCTCCGCGGGTCGGGTTGGGGGTGTGCGTTTAAATCTCGCGGAAGTAGAGGATTTCCAGGAGACGTGCATCGCTTTTTATTGTCGGATAGACCATTTGAACAACAGCCAACATGCCAAGCCCCCGCGGAATGTCGGCGCTCCGTAATAGATTTATACCCCGAGAGTTGGGAGGAGCGGAAAAAGATATCTGCTCCGGATCGAGCCTCGACAAAGAAGTTAAGCGGGCGATGCGCGACGGCGAGATATTTCTGCCGGAATGTCCGGCGATGTCAGGAACCTCCGGGGCTTACGCGGCTCATACCCGCGACGTCTCGACTTCTGTAATATTCGCGCAGCGATACCTCCTCGGAACCGGAACAGCTGTAACCTGTGGAAGGGAAGAAAGTGGTGCTTGGCTCGATGACTGGCTTTTCACCTGTAAAGTCTCCTTGTTCATCGCATATGTGCAAGTAAAGCTCGGGCAGTTTTGCTCCGTGTTCGTGATAACACTTCAATGTTTTTACTGCGGTGGATAGTAAACGCCGTCGGCACGAGCGAAACGTACGGCTTTAAAGCTGCAAGCGGGGCCGGCAAGTGTGGCAAATGACGTACCCGAGCGGCTGAAACTCTTTGCAAAATGGAAAATTGGTGCTGCGACTGTAATCTGCGACTGTTTCTTCAAGTTGTGCGCATTATGTGCAGGAGAAGCTTGTTTTATTTCATGTCCCTAAGCTTCCTCGTGGTCCATTCTCAACCGTTAATACACGATGCGTCGCTGAGGAGTATTATAGTTTTCACGATCGTTGGACGACAAATGCCTGCGCTTTAAATACATACCCACCTCGCTGCTACAACGTAATTTCAGCCACTTAAATATTTTATACTTCATTCAATTATAGCCCTCGCGTATACGTGCGCCATGATGATGATCACCCACTTCATTCCTTATCCCTTGTGAAATTATGCAAGGGAGACTTGGGCTGATGGAACCATTTCATTTTCAAAGACATGCCGCGACTCGGGGGAAAGGGATGCGCGAAGGGTGATTTTTCATTTCATGCGTATCCAGATGCATTTTTTTCTCCCATGTTTCACGGCGAATTATTATTTTTTCACATTCTTACGATATCAATTATTTCCAGGAATAATTGTACGTCGTTAGTACAATTACTCTTGTGAATTATTGAAGATCCGGTATTCTATGCGGGCTAATTGTAGGAAAATTTATCAGAAGTGAAAATCTGTTGGCTTATACCTGCGACATGAATGATGCAGACTAAGATAGAATGAATTTGTCAGTGGCATCCATGATTCAATGCCAGCCTTACATTTGAAACCCTCAATTACCGTCCTTGCGTCCTTAACGCTACGTGCAGCTTAAAATATTGAAATGCTACCTTTTGTCCGAATATCCCCACAGGGAGCTCTAATCATTGGATAACATTGATGAGACAATTCACGTCTGTACTTCGCCTTCCAGCCGTGCAGCTGTTGGAAACTAATTTTCGAATATACTGCCAGGAAATTTGAAGACCAATATAATTATATCTGTATATTTGTAGTATTGATAAAAGTAGCGCTGTTATTTTAATACACCTATGATATGATATTATCATGCATAGCGAGATATTCCGGTGTCCCAGTTCAGGTAAATGCATCTTCGATTGCGTATTTATGACAGTTCGAGTTGAACGACCGTGTTTTCGGTTCAACGGATACAGGGTAATGAGATAAAAGTTCAGAGCGCGGATTTTCATTTATAGTATAGTGGAATTTCAGGTTTATTCGTTCATAAACGTCGGGAAAATTCCGTATTTATAGCGTAGATGGATAAACCGGGTGACGGTGTTTCATCGTTAATTATTCTGACAACCGACGATTGCTGAACTACGTTGATTATCGTCCGAATTTTCAGTCAATGATAATTCTATTACTATTCCATTAACTATCGTCGTATAAATTGGTGATTACACCTTCATTCGTATGTAAATTCTCCCGTCACTTCTGCCCGTATCGGACGAATCGGAGTCAAAGTGGCGCTGTAGAAAACCCGTAACACGCATGGCAGCCAAGTACGTACACAGGCCGGCGGTGTACAGAGCCAAATTTGCGCCATAGCAGACAACCCGGTCAAAGCGGTCGCCGCAGTTCATCCGGGGTCACGTTACCCGTTGCCAGGGATGAGATTCTCTGATTCTCCCTTTCAGGAGCGGAATTCCCCACAACCAAAACTCAAATCGCAAGTACACGCTACTTCCTGGTGTTAGCGCTGCTTGGCGTTGCTTTGAGCCAAAATTTCTAATTGTCTTCAATTTGCATGAAGCTTTGTCAGTGTGTTACGCCTGGCCGCCTCCGGCATTGCTGGTGATTGTGGCACTTGTATTGATGCTAATTTGGCTTTCCACTGATTTCGAAAATTTACCCACCGCGGCACCGTAAGGTTCATACACTGCGCACATTATGCACAACCACACACGTGCGTACGCATATATATATTGGCGATGCAGGAGGAATACCTTCAGGTATAGAAATGCTATTTGTGTCTTTGAGCAACGTGCGCAGAGGAGAAGGATTTATAGTATAAGAACCTGAGAAGAAAAGGGAGAAGAAGAAAAAGAAACATGGGTAAGAAACGCTAAAGCGGCCTTAATCGCCGTTCCAAATCGGATTTACAAGCGCGGCACTTGCTCGTGAAATTGCTCCGCCGGGGTAGAATTACTTTTTCATAGTTTTGCACTGCAAGTTTTCGTCGTAAGTTATCTATATCTTTCGCGGGACAGTGTGACTTTTTCCCTACATATGTACGCGTATGTACGGTATACCTATGTATGCATGCACGTTCGTCGTCCGCCCGAACTTCGTTCAGACTTGGTCGTTCCGTAAATGGTGACAAAAAATCTCAAGTTGAAGTGGTAGTTGCAGGCGGTGGGAATAAAAGTGGTCGCGAAGGAACAGAAATCTGTTCCTTTATACCGTATCCTGCGTCCGATTTGTGAAGCCCTTGAAAAGCTGTAAAAGAGCGGTGGTGGTAGGGAAAAAAAGGGAATAAGGAAAAAAGCACCATAACCCGGTATACCGCGGCAGGCATTCAAACCCACTTAGAGGTTATACCCATCTGCGGATATCTCGCTTAGGGTCCACGACGGAGATGGGGTACGAAGGTACGCGCAAGAGTGTAGACCGCGCACTGTAGTACACGAGTTCTGGAAAGGCTTTAACAAAGTCCGGACCAGCCCTGGCAACCATCCGAAGCTGTTAGCCTAACCTGACAAATATTTACCAAGGATTTAGGCAGGCTTGTGTCTATAGGTGCACGGATGATACACAAGCGTGCGTGGAGCAGAGAACGTGGATGCCCGTGCAGCGAAGCTCTCATCTCGCGCCGCGCCGTTTCATTCAATTCTCGTGATATAATGCAATTGGTTTGGACTTTGTTTGGCAAATCGCTCCGTCTGCGAAGCCTAATAAAAATTAATCCAAAGCTCAATGACGACGATCCCGAGGAACCGGCAGCGGTGGAGGGGCCCGTGATGAGGTCCGGAGGAGTAAAGCGACGAGTTAATCGACTACCTGCAATACCACCCCAATTTCGTTTTACGAGACGTGGCTGGCTGGTTGGCTGGCTCGCTGGCTCGCTGGCTGGCTGGATGTGTGGTGTGGGTGATGGTAGGGTAGGTACGATACTCATAAAACACGCGGTACAACCCTGCAGTAGCCCCTTTGAACGAGGCTCTCAAACTTCACCAGAAAACACCTGGACAATAGTCGACGGAGAGGAGGCTTAACTTGCGACGTAATTTATTTACCATCAAATTCTCGGTTGATGTTTACGGGGCGTAGGAATAAGGCGTATACCCTCCATTGTATCACGAGTCGGCATTTACAAAAGCTTGAGCAAACATCCTGCCACGAAACACGGAAGTTGACTCGTTGCAATGAGTCGCGAGGTATAAATCCCTGTAAACCTCAATGTCCCCGTGATTATTAAAAATGAAACTGGGAATGGATTCAACTTAATGTTGGCGAAGCTGTATCATATATTATTATTTATAACCAAACGAAGTGACCAATGTGTTCGTTGCGTAAAACGTTGATTAAAGAAAAAAAAAAAAAAAGGCAAAATAAAAATATCCGAAGTAACAGATCAAATCTGGTACAAGTGAGTAGGTAATTCACTTCCCACGAACGTAAGGTTTTGGTCCGTTTATAAATAGAAAATGAAAAATTTAATCTCACGAAAGCTCGTTAAAATACAGCCCTCGGGTTTGCTGACATCGACTTTTTGTTCTTTTTTTTTTTTTTTACTCATATAAGTAATCAGTCAAAAATCAAACGTAGTGATGCTGTCTGCATATTTACACACGTATTAATCCAAATTTGAAAGTACGATAGTGATACGCACAATGTTGATATTTCACCGTCTAGTGCAACAGACAATCAACTTGGCTGGGCAAGGCGGAAGGCGAAAATAACTAGAGGAATAAAAATATTTGATACATTTTTGGGAGGGAAATGAGCTACACGTCCCTATTAGTGAAACATTGTACGCCCGTGTACAAACCCTTTGTCCCTTCCTTCTCCGCCACCACCCTCCTTCTCCGTGAATAGCAACAGGCTCAGAACTTGGCTGCAAAAGCTACTTTGCTCCCGGAAAAGCCGTCATTGGGTACTTTGTTCATAAGACACTTGAAGGGCTCCCTGTGATGCGTAAAACATGGCTCGGGGACGCCAAGTGAAGAGGAGAGCGCCTGACGTTCTCGAGAGCATCCTGGCGCCAGACACCCCGAGCACACCTTCAGGGAGAGCGATGACTGAGGGTGGAAAGGTGTTTGCTGTATTAATTTAGCCATCAGAGTCACCGATCCTCGAAGATCCGTTTGGCAGGTGAAAGTCCGCCCGTGCAAACACTAAAGACTCCCGTTCCTGACGACGAGCAAGAAACTCGTCACGTGGAATTTCAAGGATCTGATTGCGGATGTACTTCAGATGTGGTACAGAAACACTGTTTGAAGCGAATTTGACGGTTGTCGTTAAAATCAAAAAATCGAAACCGATTATTCGAGTACGATGTGATACCATGTTTTCGAAAGAGTGGCGGCGTTGCGAATGGAGTCAAAGGGGGAGACATTGAGATGGCAGAAATTAACGGGGAATAAAAGAAGAGATCAGCAAAGAGAGATAAGAGGGGTACTCGTAGGCGAAGCGAGTCATTTCGGGGGTGGCGCTAATTGGGGGGAAACCGAAGTGACTAGTAACGCTATCCAAACGCAGCATCCATCATTCCCGGTCCTTAGCTCCCTCTCCTCTTTCACCTCCTCCTCCTCCTCCTCCTCCTCCTCTTCGTCCCACTTCACATCTCACTGTTCCGCCTCGCGCCAAATGAATACGTCGACCCGTGCGAGCCACCCGGCAAAGGAGTTTGCGCGCGCGATTAATCTCACAATCTGGATGGAGTGGCTATGATAGACTCCCATGAATAACTCATGAGCGAGCGAGTACCTGCTTCCCATAGGGACGTTCGCGTATAATTCACCCACTTCATTTGTCCTCATTACTACGCCCGATCATTACCCTACGTTACGTTGCGTTACGTTACGTGGCGTTGGATTACGTCATCTTGAGTTTCGTTTCGTTTTGTTCACGGTAAACTTGACCAATACCTCCTAACAGAACGTATCCCACTCGTGTTTCAAGCGCTCGTTGCAGGTACTTACTGAAAATGTAAGGAACCAGTGCACCGCACGTATAAGGTAGTGTAATGTAAGTCAGTGTTGCTAGCCACGGTAGCTAATGCATGGTACGTGCCCCATTGGTATTTGCGTTTGTAACAGGAGAAGGGTACGAGGATCGGGAATGCGAATGGGCAAAGTTTATCTCATAAATGAAGTCAAGTGTATATGGATATGAAATATATGTACGAGCTGCTGCGCTGATTAATCTGGTTCCGACAATGCAACGAGTAGAATAGCTGCTAGTTATTGCCGACTTCGTTACGCGTGCGGTGTGCTTCATGTACGAACTTGCAGTTCGTCACAGCTTCGCGCTTACGTGTACAATACGTATCACGTATAGAAACGTGAGCTGGAAAAGTATTGGACGAGTAATTAATTGTTTCTGTACGGTCCGACTTCTTCCCCTGCAGATTTACCAGCGATCGGTTTCGTCCCGTACGAATTGTCAAAGTGCTGACGAGGGCGGGACATTCGCGGAGCAGAATGTTCCCTGATGAAACGTGTTAATTTGTTAACCGCAGAGTTGGACGGCTATCGCTTCGGTGCAGGGCGTGGATAGCGTGGTTCGTGAACAGGATTTCATCATGGGACCACAGCAGCGCCGCTAGTCCAACTTCAAAGACATTATCGACTGTAACGCGTACGTTTGATAATGGTTGACTGAATGAGAAATTAGTTGCGATCTGTATCAGGTCGTTCCGTGCCTGAATTCACGCGGGTATGTAATGAGATCGGTAAAAGAGGAAAGACTACCGAGAATCGATTATCTGCGTGAAAGAAAAACGCGCGAAACTGAGCGAGGCGCCTAAATCCATTCGTCAGCTTTATTAAATGAAATTATTCTTTTTCTCGTCTTCTTTCTATTCCTCCTTCTCTTTTCTTTGCGACTGATGAATGGGTTTTCGTTTAATGCATTTCCATTTCACTCGGAATATGTTTGTATAATCGAGGCAGCTGAGCAGCCTTTTCCGGAGGCTGATATCGATTTCTCGTAACGGATAAATTAAATCATCCACCTCGTGAACTGGACAATCTGACGACTGCCTCACTTCACAACAGATGTGTATACATCGAGCTATGTAATATTCGCGTTCCGAAGCCTCTCGCTTATCCGTGGGAATTCCGCGAGGGAGAATTTTCTTCTTGGGAGATTGAAACAATGAATTTCACTCATCCTATATACCGACGGGGGGGAAAATTTCTGACAAATGTCTTTTGTTTAATATCTGCCGTCCACCAATCATTTCTTTCGCTAGCATTCACCCGATTTCATTTGAATTGTAATTTAGTAAAGTAGTTCACTGATCTGCGTATCTTGCAGTTACACTTTGTTGATTATTTATACAATACAGATTTCTTACGATAATAAGAAAATCTATCTGACGGTACAACGAATAAAGCGATAGCCTCTCGACTTCGTCGTTGTCAGAGTTCTTAGACCCTAACCGCGGTAACTTTAAAATCAATGAGTAGGTGTATGTATACATCAGTTTAAAATTTTTATATCATACACTAAACATGCGGTCTTCAGGCTCGCTCAGAGACCCGAAACATCCCTAAAAAAGTTACCGCTCATCGTAGCATAAAGTTTTGGCTGACACGGCGTTTTGATGGCAAAAATATGTTTCACCTGCCTAATTCGGTGCAGACGTGTCGATTGGATTGATTATTTTTCACGGAAATGGACAGCTTAATGAACAAAAATAAGCACACGGCTTATCCTGTTATTTTAAGTAATCATCCCCGAAGTCGAGCAAAAGATGGCAAATGTAAAACTGCAGGCGAATCTCGGCAAGGCGGGTAAGACAGGGTTAAATTGGGTAAGGGAATGTAAGCCCGGGTAAGGTCGAGAGGAAGGCGGAAAGAGGTCACGCAGTATTCTGTTTGACTACGCGTGATTGATTGCCTCGCGTCTTGCGTTCCGTAGAGAGGTAGAGACTAACTCCATTAGCGATCATCCTCTGCCGCAACAGCTTGCAACAGATGATCCGGGCCCGCTCTGCTAGATTAGCAAACAAGGAGGCACCCACCACTTATCTCCCTTCGCGCATACCGCGCCATTTATTCTTTTACGGCTTTGTTAAGTTCACCACGAAGGAGAAACGCCGAGAGGGATGGGCATGGCCGGTGAGGCGCGAGGGACCTGAAACGGAAACCCGGAGGCGCAGCGGAAGCCGCTTCTGCAAAACAACCCACCTTTACGGCTACTCGTATTCGATTGTGCCTCGCGCATATCCGGATGGTTTGTTACACGGTTGTGTAATGATGCTGGAAAACCGTGAAAACAGCGAGTTCCCCGCACCTTTCGACTCGCGAGTTAAATAGACAAAGCTCTTCTTTTTCTATTTGCAAATTACTTTTCCTGCTACCTCGTGTTACATCCTGAAGTTATAAACTCGCTACCAACTCGTGTCGTGCAAATTGATTTACGTATTCCTGGATCGTCACGCGAGAGCTTGCAATTGTTTCAGCATCCTTGAATAACGTTTTGAAATACTCTATTGAGGTGCCCGTCCTCTCCGGCGTTATTCTGCTTTTGTGGAATTTTTAATAGAGTAACCTATCTTGAGTGAAATTTGATCACCGAGATACCCTTATGGTAGACAATTTGTAGATCTGGTATACGTAATTCGAACGGAATGGTTAGAGGAGCTTGGATAAGGGACGGGAAAATGTATTTTTAAAGGAGTGTCCTTATCTCGCGAACCATTTGTGAGATTTGCATGAATTTTTCCTCAGTTATGGTATCAGTTCTATCCACAGTGCAAAATCCCGCATTACGCGAAGAGACCGTTTAACCATAACGGCCATAGCTATTACAGTTTGATTTAATAATTTTCACAAAAATATCGTGAATGCCGTGAGAGAATTTTCCAATTTCATGGAATTTCAATCGTTGTAGACTGTTCTGGGAATAATTTCTCAAATCCACGACAAGTGTAGGTAGTTCAATGAAGAATTGGAAACAAAAAAATCGTTCTAATATAGCGTCGTCGCATTTGAGCTCTGTCGTTTCTGAATTACAGTTGTCGACAAATCGGCGTAAAATCATGTGTCGCAATCGGAGGAACCAAACATGTGCTTCGAACTCTTATACATATAACATACATGGCATGTCTACAGCAGTAAAAGCTTCTGAGTTTATTACCGATGGATACTAACAATCTTCTAAGTAGCCAGATTTCGATATTGACTGGATCTGCGATCATTCACGATTACGCGAGAGGCTATCATTGTTACTGGAAATAAATCATCCTTACAAAACCTCATATGTCTTCAATCCGATGATTTCTTTTGCGCAATGACACGAGCAATCCATCAACAATAGAAGGCCTAGATGTAATAAGGGCACAAATGGAAAGTTGTAATTTCGAGAAAGTCGAGCAAATCCTAGTGTCGTAGTCACTCGTCATGCATGTATTTGTATTTTCCGATATCAGCAGGTTCATATACGAATGAATTTGTTTTTTCTTATGACACTTGCGAAATGAGTCTCATTTATGGGATTACGAGCCTCGATTGTTCTGAATTTCCTTTTTGTTCAAAATAATCCAGCACTTAGTAAGCACTCCTGGAAGATTGATAACTACCCACCGACAACTTGTTCACAGTAAAAAAAAAAGAAAAAAAAAATTGTACCAGAATTGACGATATTGAAGACCGCGCGTGGTCACAAGGAGAGTAGCTTTCAGGTGTAAAATTAACACGTTGCTGAATTTCTAGTGTCACAATTTGATGTCACAACGTGCAAGAGGCTACACAGGAGGTGTAGAATTACCGGAATTAGTAGCTATATTCGTGATTGAAATTTCTTTAAAAATATTGATCACATTGTCGTTGCAGCGTGTTACAATTACAGATTTGCAGTCGACGCACCCAAGTAAGAGTCTTGTGATATACTATCGTTAACCAAAGTTAGTTGGTTAAATTCCTAAGTAATTGAAATGAGCGGCTTCGTCAGGGTTGTTATTATACCCTGGAGTCCGATTTTTTGCGGGAGAAATGATTGTCAGCCTACGTTTGGTGGCTGTCTATGGTATTTGTAATAACTCCCTTTTAGTATTAAAGCAATGGCGTAAGCCTATTACACTGAATTATCCCAGTCAGAACAAATTAATCCTTTCGACTCTCTACTAGTGTGAAAAGAAATGTATCGCGCTACACGAACAGTCTGATGGAATAGTTGCTGTCACAATTTACACCAAAACCAACCATTCATCACCGATGGATGTGTCAATTAGTAGTTTATACTCATAACGGTGCTGATAATTATTATTGAATACCGTTTCTTCTTTCACCACATTCGGAGTGTAGTTTTTGGTTTCTGACACACCGTTGTACCTTACACCATCAGTTTTTTACAGTGTAGATGTATTCGAAATGAATGATCGGGCGTTCTGACTGAATATCGACATAAACCGACGTCACCTGACGGGAAGAAAACGTCAGGCTCCCCATTTGTTTGACAAAGTGATAGCATTATGGGCGCCACGGAAGGTGGACCCTGATATTTGCCACGCATGTTGTTTCCGGTTAAGTGATAGATCGCGATAGTTCACGGTTCGGGGGCGATAGGAAAAACGTCGTGATATTCCAGGGTCACGGGCCGACCTATTCGATGGAGCGTCCAATAGCCAGGTAACCGGTTTCATCTCCATCTATCAGTTGGAAAAAAGTGAAATTCACAGTTACATGAGTTATTGTAACGGTTACCAAGGAAGGTAATGCGAACGGACGTCCTGACGCTACGTGACGAATAAAGGTCTGATAAATGACAGTGCAGATTTATCAATCCCGTACGTATTTTCGCACGAGCATGTACTCACGCAGTTTTAAAAACATTAGGCAGAAACAAGGTTGTCGTTTTCGCATTACCGACTCGGGGTTGAGTTGATTTCCGGTTTGAGCATTAGCGATCGTGCGTTTATAACGAAGATACCGTGACCGGACGATGAAGGATTCCTGTTCGTCCTTGTAATCCAGGCGCGTTACGGCTTTCCTTGCGACCAACGGGTGATGGGTAATTCTGTAAAGCAACAAATCTGCGGCCTGTTTTCAGAAACAAACCGCATTTTCGTTACAAAACACGCAGGAAAGCACCGCTGCTGCTGCTGTTTTCTCGGATATCTCTCTTCCCTCCCTTTCTGTGTCCGCTGAGGGGGTCGTAAGCCGATTTGCGAATAACCCAAACTACGGGGGTAGGTATACACGCGACGGAGTAACGCTTCCTAAAATATCAACCGCGAAAGGCTTGTCAAGGATTTTAGAGTCGGCTTTTCTACAAGTACGGTATAATTTTATGAACCTTCAATTCCGCAGAAATGTTTAACGCCGATGATCCTCGAGCGGAAATGCCGTTCATCGTCGGTACAGCGACTAAAAAGATCATACAGATTTCTGATGAATTCATCTTTTGAAAGAAAACACGCAAGCGGAATTCATCAAGTCTCCGAGGAGCAGACATTCCACCGTTCATGACAAATTCAAAGGCATGAATAAATTGCTGGAATTGCAGGCGGACACAGGATCCGGTTGTGAGAAATGCGCTGGCAAACTGAAGGAATTCGGTACAGCGATGCAGGTTGAAAATGAGCTGCATGCATGCGCTTTTCCCGGATTTATTGTGCTCCTTGAAGATCAACAAAACACACACGTTCGTGTAAAGGGAACAGATTTAACGGTATCGGGCAGTCACCCTGCCCAACTTCCCCTGCCAGCTTCCTGAAACCTTTTATCCCTTACCTCGCACCCTCGCGAGGACACGCTATAAGTATTTGAGCCGCTCCAAACTCTGGCTTGAAATTTTCTTCACGTATTCTTGCTGCCGGGGCCGCGAGATTTTCTCATTGATATTGGTAGCGACCGAAACTCGATAAATCGAAAGTCGATCTCGAAACTTCAATCGAAAAACCTGTCAGAGCCGGTGAGTGAGCGTGTCTCGATCAATTATGCCCTGCGAGCGAAGTAAAGCACATGATGCGTTTTTTCAACCGACAACAAAACACAACGTAATTACTGACCACACGTGGGAAATTACGAGCAATAAGTAATCGACCGTAGGATTCGCTGCAGCGGCGTGTATATACATACCTATACATCCATACACGTACAGCACCGGTGGCTCGATCCTATGATAGATTTTACTGGCAGCTGCAGAGATAAATTTCTGATCTACGGCTATCCGTCGCCGAGAAACTGCTTCATAAAATGTACGCGATAAGAAATACATTACCCTTCCCCAGCATCTCTGACTATTTTTGATCATAAAAAATCTTTAGTATCGGAGAACTCCTCTGTAAAATAACAAGGATATTCTATTTTTAATTTTCTAATACATCGTGTGAATGATCGATGCAGAAGGTGAAACAAAGTGGACTGCACGGTGAGTAACCGGTTGCCTCAGTTTTCACAGGATTTTACTCTCGTTCGAAGTTGGAGCGTCAAATGTTCCCGAAGACGACGTTGTATACCTATAGCGTGAAAAGACGTCTTGGATATCTTTGAAGTAATAAATTTGACGCTCAATCTCACTTGAAGCCGCATTACTGCGCACACGAGTCGAACTTCAATTATTAAGTCCTCTCGACGTTAATGATCGTCTGTGCAGCAGTGCTCTATTCCTCGCGCAAGACTTGCATTTAACAAGAATTTTCAAGTGGCAACGACAGAGGTAAAATTTGAACAAAATTGAAATATAAATCGAGCGATAACTCGTCGTTAATATTTAGCCGTGAGACGCGTGTGTTCTGCATCTTTACTACGCTCGCAACTTTCTTCGCAGGTTATATACAGCCGCCTCCATTTAATAAACGTATTGCGCGCCTCGGCTAAAGCAATGAAGAAGTTTAAAACAATCAATGTTTCACAGCTAGCTCACAAATTACAAATTCATTTCAAGACTGCCGGTGAATAGCACCGTGCTACACCTGCACCATCCTGCAGCTTTACCTAAAGCTCAGCTGTGCCTGTCTACGACACATGTATAAGTTTCGATCTCTCCTTTAGTGGGGAGTCAAGCACTTTTATATTGTAATTTTTCACACGAAATGTCGGCCTGGCACAAAGGCAGCAAAAAACGATTTAACAACGTTACAATAATTCACGAACCCCAGCCAGACTTCAGGAACAGCGTATAACTCATCCTGGACAAATTTCAGTTGACTGGTCGGCACTTCGAGTATCCAAGACAACATTATTTTTACAAATATTCTTCAGTGCCTTTCCAATTCAATTGGTTCGCTCGAAATGCTTCGTGCAAATTGAAATAATCTTTGGAATTGTGAAACAGAGACGCAAGTTGTATAAGAACAATTCTAAGCTTTCACTGAGCAAGGAGCTTTTTTTATGTACATCCGTTGTATTCGATAAAGTAAGAAATCGTCCGCTAGCAGTCTACACCGGTAAACGTCATAATCAATTTTCTTTCGTCCTTTTATTCGAACGTTTCAAAGGTGGATATCTAGCGCCGCAGGCAACGACCCTGATTATCGGAACTAATCCCTTAACACAGCTGTTGTAAGAAGTCGGATCCCGAGTTCTATATCGAAGAGCGGCGGTTCCGTTAGCAAACGGCTTTAATCCGAAATGCAGCAAAGTTCCTCCGGGTGTTCGGGCGGGGCGAGGTGAGGGCAATTGGCTGTGCCACGCGGACAGAATAGAGTTGGGACGCAATTTCATGACAGCGTCTAGAGATGATTGGATCACTGGAGTCGGGCTCGATAACCACGTAGGTATGTGAGGTCCTTCCTCAGCTTCCTCCAGTGTCATCACGGGCCTCAAGAACTATACCGTCTTATAAATATATAACTTCATTACCCGCGGCGTATACTTTATACATATATATGTATATATATATATATATATATATACCGCGCCTTGTCTCGATTATCCGTACTTCTGCCGGTGAAATAGAACCCCGATGTCACAACGACGCCGGTATTTTCCAAGCCGTTTGTACAACACTCGCATTCGGTTGAGCCATACACGCGCGCACACACACACACACACACACACACACCTAGGGATAAAGCACCGATGCCCGACTATGACGTAGTAGCGAGAGTAGCTAGACGCCCGACTCCGTCGACCGAGCGACCGGACCTTTGGTAATTTGGGCAGGGAAGCCGAAGCTGAAGCTGAAGTGAAACTTGTAGAGCGAAAGCTAATGAGGTTCATCGTCATCATCTCTCGACATTAATTATAACCCGAGGTTGGCTTCGGGGATTAAAAAATTAAGAGAACCCGCCTCGCGGTATGACGTATGCCTGTAACCTATGTACAGTAAAACCTGTTTTTGGTAAGCTCGTCAAGCTTCCAGAGACCTGTAGTAAAAAACTTTTTCCCCTCAAAACGAGCCCAGCCCTGTTGACTTTGTCCCACGTGAAATATTAATGCTCGGATAGGAATATCAAATTATGTGTTCGAGCTGATCCGGACAGATTGAAGTAAAATAGCGACAGGCGAATCACCCGATCCCACAAGTGAGAACTCAACTGAAGCGAAATGAATTTTCCATTATCAACCGTTGCGATCCACATTTCACGTGCGTACGTATATTTCTCATCGATTTTGTAACACAGTTCTGTATCGTATCGTTCTCCTCCAAATTACTCTTTCAGTGGATTATGCATAATTGAAACACCTTCGGTTGAATTCGGTTGGTATACAGTTACGGATAGTTCTATATGATGCTAATAAAGGCTTGATTAAGGCGCTCAATGATAATTGGTGGGTCATATCGTCGGACGGAGAATAAACCTGACTGTTAAATGTGACGGGTAACTTTCGGTTCGGAACGTCTGCAGGGAATTTGAGGGAAATAAGGAAGCACGATCTTATTATTAACCCTGCAACGTCATACCGGGTTACGTTAACCGCAATCAGTTTCGCGAATGGTCCTCATACCTAAGCCGCGTGGGGTAGAGAATCTTTAGTACATTTAGTACCAGAAGATTTATGACTTCCTGATCCAGGTATTCGTTTCTTTTAATATCTGGCGCGTCGATTAAGAATTAACAAAAAAACATCTGTGGTGCCAAACCTAATGCAATTATCTACTGAGTTCGGCTCCTTTCTTACAACGAGACCAAAATTTTGCAAATATTTATTGGTGCCACATGTAGTCTGTTGAAAAATATTACCGTATAGTTTTTTCAGTTGATACAGGGTTATCGTCAATTTCGATCGAATTTCAAATCGTATGAGGTTGCCAAATTCTGAAAACATCCGAGTGAAGAAGATGAAGTATAAACGTGCAGCTGGTTTTTGCACAGTTTTACTGATTGATGTTTAAGTCCCGCAAAAAGGCTGAAAAATTATTCTTTCTCATTTACCCTGCGATGAGGAATCACAGTGAATTGAGAATAACGAGAATAGTGACAAGCAGATCATTTCTACGGCAGTAACACATGCTAATATCACACCATAGAGAGTGGAAAGTTTTGCGTGAACAGTTTTAAAGTAATTTGCCCAAGATCACGCGATTAGGATAAGTTTGTAATTACTTGGCGGTATAACGGCAGAGGTATGTACGTACCTACGTACGTGCGAACTATAACGCAGCTGTGAACTCGGTTATATTCTATTATGCATCGGGGTGGGAAGACGGCGTAAGTTCCGTCAATTTAGGTCTACCTCCCGACAAGTCGCACGTATAATGTAAGTATCTGGATACACCGAACGTGAAGATCCTCTACGTCGGCTTTTCTGGCGAAAAGGAGGCGGGCGTAGATACGTGAGAGGATGTAGACGGGGAATCGGCTCGAAACGGAACAGTGTAGGTACGTAAGGGAATATACGCGAATCGGATACTTACTCGCGCCGTGTGCTTCGCGACGAGCATTTCCAGTTGCCAACGCATCGTTATACTGTTTGCCATTTTACGAGCATGTTAATTTCATTTCGTTTCCAGCTTCACTGCGTCTTCGTTCATTGTAATACTACGTCAACATTCTGTATTCAATTTTCTTTATACCAGGAGTCACATCCACGCCAGCTTGCAAAACAACGCAGTTGCAATTTTCCACGTATTATACAGTTGGAACTTGATAACGAGAGATAGCATTCATTGGATTCTGGTCGGATGGATCCTGACTCATCCCTTCTGTTTTAGGATTTAATACACGTTAAAAATATCCGTAAATTTACAGCATCAATTTCAAATAACAGTCAAGATGTTTTCATGTGAGGTTTGTTACAGAGACTAGGAGAAAAAAAATCATTAAACCAATGCTTCTTTGATCCCTTTCTCACCGGTTCAGCAAACGTGAAAATGAACAAAAGCACATTTGGTTTCCGCTTTCAAATGAGAAAGACGCGTTGCCGGTATGTCTCGCTTTATCGGAATAAACCATCCGAAAATCCTACGCATAAATTTCTGTCTCCCGGAAGGAATGATTTCCGTAAAATGGTCCATTCTGCTTCACCTCGGTCCGTATACGCTATACCCTGAAGGCAAAGGTGATCAAGCTTTCAAATTCGACGCCTTGTGTTCTGGAGCTTTGTTTCCTGATGAACTTGACACGGTCTAAATATTTCCTTCGACACCCGGTCGTAATGTTGCGTTCATCTTTCGAGTTCCTTCAAACGGACACAAGTACAAATACCCGGGAAAATTCTTCGATCAAACGTGATACCGAATCCGAAACTGATACGAGGTGCATCACGCATGCGTATCAAAACTTATAGTGCCGAGCAGATTGGTGATCTAGTTTGTACCACTCTTTTATTTGTGACGCTTACTGTAGGTTCTAACCGCCGATGCGTTTTATAGGTCGGTTTGATGCTATCTTTTCTAGGAAGACATACTCAAACGGCGATAATAACATAGATACTCGTGTTAAGAAACCATTAACGAAGGGGTACCGCACGCGTTTAACTACCTGCAAATCTAATCTTAATAATCGTTAACTGCTCTTTTCCTCTTAATTAAAGCTATTAAATTCCCCTTGCGCCAAGTCCGAATTGCGTGACGGTCGTATCTGTAGATTGGTCGTAATAATTAAACAATTTCACAAGCTGTCGTACGTGTATGTTAATCGTAAGCCCCATTTTACTCGAAAGGTGCGAACGTATCCAGTTGATAGTCGTGGCGCGAACGTCTTGGAGAGAAAATTTGACCCACCTTTCGGTGAAATTTTCTCTCCTTTTCCTAACCTTGTAAAATATGTATGCAAACGAAAACTTCCACGTCGCTTACAAAAAAGTTGAGGCCTTATTTTCGTTAACTTTGGGGGCTTAATAACTGAAAATATGCTTTCCAAATGCCAAGGGTGGCGAAGAGAGTGGAGATTCCGATCAATCACGGCAGCGTAGCTACTCCGTCGTCAAGAGCCTGCAAACTTTTCTGAATAATTTTCCAATACGATTTTCTCATCTACATGCAATATATAGTGGAGACTATTCAAACACAACGTTCGTACATACTTTGAATTATTTTCCTCGCCTCCGAAAAGTGAAGAATTTCTTTCCGATCGTGATAAAATTTGTTGAACAATTTTTCTCCGCATGGCCAAATATAGCGGAAATTAGATTTTCCATCGGAGTATTAAATTCAGCATAAACGTCTCGAAGGGTAGTAAAAATCTGTCTAGCGGACGAAGTGAGATTTTCTTACCAAAAAACAATCGAAGATATGAGCAAAAAAGAACAGAACCGGCAATTCATTCGAAACCATTGAAGATATTATGTACCCACCACGGTTAATGGTGAAATAATTTCACCGATAACGAGTCGGTGGAACCTGTACGTATAATAGGTTTATACCAAAAAGTGAGAGCCTCACTTAGTCAACACAAAAGAAGTCGCTAGAGCCTCTGTCTTTCGAGAATAACGGTCGAATTCAGTCACAATGGAAACAGGTTGCATAGCCCTTTACGGAGTTGAGAAAGGACAGCGATTCGTACATCAGTGAGGATCCATCAATCATCGCGTTCGTTGTTAATAGAATGACAAAAAGCCGATACTTCATAACGAAGAAGGAAGAACGTTTCCCCGGTAATAAGTGGGTATATACCAAGTAAGAAAGGGCAGAGTTAAGTAATATAATTGACTTAAATATGCCGTTCCCGCTGTGTGAGCACATTACTTTTTCACTTTACTTTCATAACTGAAACTGTTGAATATTAATGCTAGTGCGCGAAGCTCCTTGAAGCTTCTTAGCCGAGCTACTTTCAGGTCTTTTCTTTTTTACAGTTCAAGAAAGCTCAGCTGTATTACCGGCAGCCGGGATCTAGCCTTAAAATGTCTATGAATTCGTGAAAATTGACCAGACAGTTATAATAATCACGTTATTACGAGCCGTAAGCCGCCAGTATTGCGCCGACTCAATGACCGGAAACTGAAAAGTGTCAAGAATAATAATTTTTGACATACATACCAAGCTTCTGCACGATATAATGTAATGCGAAATTAATGAACAGTAACAGTTTAGTTTCAGGAGAATTGAAAGACGCTGCACTTTTATCAGGTGTACGTCAACTACAGACTGGTACTATATAGCTCGTTAAAAGGAGAAGCGAGGAAAGCGAGGCAACGAGGTTGACAACGACGGTGATTGGGCAAATCGTGAGCTTCAGTCTGTGACTAAGGACGGTCGTCCTGCAGATAGTTCGGGGGGCAGATGGTGGGTTAGGGGGAGATATTTGAGGGTGGAAAAGCTAGAGAGAAGAAATCAAGGATTTCCAGAAGGCCGTCAATTAATACGTTCATAAAGTCGAGGAAACTCTCGTCGACAGGGACAAAGCGTTTGGGAGACTGCGAAAGCTAGATTCTCATCTCTGGAAATGACGTCAATTGTGGAGTTCCGCCCTGATTTTTCCCGAGATTCCTCGAGCAGCGTCGGCGTCGGTATCCTCGATTTACTTGGGTACAAAAAAAACGCGGTAAAATCCGGGCGAAGCGACTTATACGAGGGGTGGAAGTGATAAGGCGTAGACGGGGAAGAACCTCCTGCACGCATCCTCGCGATGAGCCAAAGTCATCCGGGAATGACTCCTGCAATTTCGGTTCAACAGCGGCGACCGCGGGGCATTTTATTTCTGTTTGCTAATGCGCCAAGTTTTAAATGTAGATGGATGAGTCGAAGCGTTTGAAAAACGGTTCACCGTCTTTCTACCGCTAAAATGTCGTTTTATTACTTGAGTAAAGTCGCCTCCGGCACCGAGTGGCGGTGGGGGCTTTGGGTGGGTGGTGGGGGGACTCTGCTTAATGTGCGGCCTGGATTTATCTGCCGGTAATCAATCGTGCAAAGGGGACACAGACCACAAGGGCGCAATATTTATCACGTCAAATGCTTCATTTGCATGATTTATGTGCCTTCGAATAGTAGAAATACTGGATTATTTATAAGACTTGATATTTACATATAATAACTGTAACTCACAGTTGGAAAAAGTTTCGGTCCAACGCCGCCCGTCGCGAATGAACCACTCCCGGAAAAGTTTTCACGCTTGCCTCTATAACACTTTACTATACATATACGTGAATACAGGTATGTACATACACACACACACACACACACACACACACACACACACACACACATATATATATATATATATATAGAAAGAGAGAGAGAGAGAGAGAGATAATATAATAGTGCCAAACTATATTCCCACGAAATACTCGAGTACGTCTGGAGTAGACGAAAAAATGTCTGCACCTTTTCGATTTCGCGCAGAGAGGTGACATATGTATAGTTGTTGTTTTTACGAACCAGCATCCCCTGGTTAATATACGTCATAATAATGAATAATAATAACAATTATGACTCGTCATTCTCCCCAAGCAAGCCGAGGCAAGAATGGTAAATTTTCGGGGACCAGAGTTCATTCGCGTGTCCATAATCAGCTGATCTGTCCACCTCGGAGCGCGGAGGGATGAAATTTCGCGGGGTTAGCTTGCAGAGACGAGAGAGGTTGGTGGGCGTTAAGCGGCGATAACGGCAAGGCGGAGGTTGTAGGTGTTCGCAGAACCACATCGGCCGGTGTACTTCGCCACCCGGGAATGTCGGCTTGTCTGGTGAATTGCTTGCGGTATAAAACGAACAAAGCTGCGCCCTGCAGATGCGGTGATGTCAGCCAGAGCTATAACTGGATAATTTGTACACACTTGCTAAGGGTCGTTAACCGCGTCTCGTTCCCATCGCGCTTCGCCAAGACTTGATTTAACCCCGTTTTTCTCTGAGCGATGCGGCGCGGTTAATTCCGTTCTTTCCATCCCGCGCCCTGTGCCCATGCCCATGCCCATGGGGGCTGGTCCGGTTTGGGCCAGATTCATCTCGAGAATCGTCGGTAAGTTATGGATAGCTGGACAATCATTTGGCATCCTCAAAGGCCGAGGTCGGGTGTCGAGATCCGCTCTTGTTTCAAATAGGATCCCGTTCGTATAACGATCCTTGCTACAGCTAATGGCTCTGCTCGCCAGCATGAGCTGCGAGATTCTGCGTGCAGCATTGCACAAGGGGGGAAAGCAATACCTACGCATGGGTAACGACCAATGTATCTCAATTCCGCACATATAGGACACACCCTGACAGGTCTACAAATTGAAGCGTATCTTTGTAATTATGCCGATTCGGGGCAACGAAAACAGTCGCGGAAGCCGACGCGAAGTGAACCCTCTAGTGAACTCGCGGTGTCAGCTGCTCCCTGCACTTAAGCTTCGAAAAATGATGAATATACGTCAGTCAAGCTGCTAGTAATTGTTATCTCCAGAAACCCAATTTTTCTTAAAAAGCAAAAAGGATCGCGGTACGACGTTATTGAAGTTTCAATCTGATCGGTAAGACTCATTTTACTTCATTTTTCATCGCAATATCCATGACTGTTTCGAAAGCAATAACGAATTATGATCTTTTTTCAAGCGTATTACGCCTGTAACTGTTTAATTTTTATACGTACAATTTATAAAATCGTTATTCGTCCGTTACGCGTGTATCTGAAGTAGGTACCTACAGGTATGTTATAGAATACTGAAACTTTGTTTGAAATTTCATCTTAATGATCTCAGACCGAGTTTCAACTTCGCGTTTTCAGACAAAGACTCATGCGATAACCGGATATCCCTCTGGTTAATCACCGTCTCTCACTAATTGGTCGAATTCAAGAGGAGATACAAACAATCTGGATAATACATCCGTGCAGCAAAGTCCCTACAACAGTTCCTTTCAAACGTGGTCATTTCCTTTCTTCAACCTTGGGGGAGAATATACGTATCGATTCCGGGCAAAATTCACCAATTCTTAACGACCGCGGTTTATATTTCGAGAAACGAAATCTAAATCTGTCACCGCGATCGTAATCCGTGCAAGCGTCCTCGTATATGGTACACACACGTACAAATATACATGGTCGTGCCAGACCCGAGGTTTGGGAGATTGGTAGCGTATGGGTATCGGGTGACGTTGACTTCACCATCAGTCGATTACCAACCTTAGAGAGCGACTCTGAGCGGGTAGCGCCGGCGCGATTGAGAGCGGTCATCTATCAGAGGACCCTCATTAACCGCCTCCCCGATAAAACACTCCTCCAGATACCTTATCTTAGTGTCGCACTCCCCTCGCCTCACCTCCTCCCCCCGAACCCCGTTCTCTCCCTCTCTCCCTCTCTCCCTCTCTCTCTCTCTCTCCCTTCCTTCAAGCACGGTCCCCGTCTTCTCCTCCTCATCCACCCTCCGCCCAGTTTCCTCCGTACGCGTCGTCCTGGACCGCGCTTTGGTGGGTAACTACCAGCGGCCACGAGCACCCCACAACCACCACCACCACCACTCAGAGCACCGCAGATAACAAGGAGTTAGTAGGTATATGGAGAGGGAAGGCAGGCTGGTTCCCCGTCCATAGGCGATGTAGCAGCAACTGTGCTGCAGGAACGGAGGTCTTATGGTTCGCAGCTCGGATGAGGGGTTGAGAGAAAAGCGGCGATTTCTTTGTCGGTGAGCTTGCGACTGAAGGCAATGACGCGTCGCAATTCGCGCACCTGACTACGGGAGGAAAGGACAGGGAAAGAGGCTTATTTCACGACCTTCGTAAAGGAGCGTAGCACGGGGTTGGATTTTAACGATACCTGTAGGTCTGGTCTTTGTTTGGACTACCTGCACCGTACGCAGTGGAACCTCACCATGGAGATAAGAGTGCGACGAAATTGCAACCCGAAAGGGGGGAAAAAAAAACAGGAGAGATGGCCAGCACGCGATTTTCTTGATGGGACATCCCCCGAACCCTCGATGCTCGACGTTCTCCAACTTCCACCACGGCCCGTCTTAGCCGTGTCCGATAAAAACGTAATGAAATTCTGCTTTTCGAATACTATTGCGATCCCTGTGAAAATAAAAGAAACGCGATCGCGGTTTTTTGCCCTCTTACTTCTTCTTCCACCTTCTCGTTTTTTCATTCTTTTTTCTCTTTACGAGTTTCAGGGAGCCTGTTATGCCGTTTTGGCCCTATTATACTTTACGTATAATAAAGATTCTCGAATATCGTCCACGCAGAGAATAATCCTAATTTCAACGAACTGGGCGTTGCTATAATTTATCGATCATTCAAGGCAATCGCAACTATTCCTAACTACAAGGTTGCAAAAAGTTGCCGTACGTGTGTTTAAATCTCACCTGTTACGGTACTTCAGCACGTTTTCGGTGAATAAACAACAACGATTTCGCTACCCAACCTTCCTCCCCCATCTCATCCCAATACGGTACATTATCTTCGAGCAATATTTGCATTTATACGTTTGAACAAACGATCTTCATGATCAGGGCAAATACGAGTTGTAATTTACCGTACGGTGATTTTCTCTCAAGCCCGAAAATTATCGAGGGTTATTCATTAAATTTTTGCATTACCCAGCATGCATTACCCATTATATATATATATATATATATATATATATATAATGCATGCGGGTAATGGTAGCTGCGCAAGTTTACATCTCAGAAACACATTTGTAAGTTCTACCGTCTACAACAGCATATTCGTCAAACACATACACAGCTGCATGCACCTATCAGCAGCGCACCGGACGATTTGTCGGTTGTAATTTTCTAAACGTCAGTCCGTGGCAATTGGTTTGCCGTGATCACGCAAAGGTTGCCGGCTCGACGTCGCATACAGATGCAACGATTAAGAATTCCATTTGAAAACCTATCTCTGGCAATGCTTGTGCAAATTGAATTCCCCGGCGAATCTTTTCAAAGTGACTTGTATACACCTGTATTCATACCTATACACCTATAATACACGAACTACAGGCAGTGATAAATCTAAATTTTTTTTTTACCTATAATGTCACTACTGCCGTATTACGTCACTCGACTATTCCTGTCACATTTGGGGCATTACTTATTCAACTTCTTCACTCGCAACCTTTACTTCGAATATTGTATAACCATACGCTCTTGCATTTGTGCTTTAATGTATCAGCACGTCGGGGCCTGTCTAACGTTCAGTGATTTACGATCCGCAATCCCAATTGCGGTCCCTGTATTCGGGCAGAGAGTGGACACTGAACTACAGATTATAGCTGCGTGTAGGTGAAGGGGAGAGACAGAGAGAAATAGAGAGAGAGAAGGAAAGGGTTGGAGGAACATAGCTGGTGGTAATCGCATTTCACACCTTGTAGTATCTATCATCTATTATCTACGATCCATTATCTGGCAAACAGTGTCTACTGTCTTTGTTTTCCACCGCTCAACCGATCGATTTCTGGCTGGAAGGATTACACGTCGAGTACCTTGCTGCCGTATCGCATCCACTGCGAAATTCTCGAATATCTTCGAGGCTTAGTTGATAACGGAATATGGTAGTTTGAAAATACATCCACAAGATGTATAGTACGCTTTAGGAATCAATTACTACGAATGATCAAACCGCGAACAATTCATTACAACTTTGGCTCAGGGTGGAAGGTCTTTAACACTTGAAAATACGGACAATGCGATTCTCTATGAGGTTCAAGTTGGTAACGTTGCTTTAACGATGCATGTTTGGCAAAGTCGTTGCTTCGCAACTTCAGGATGGTCGGGAATTCGGCTAGTCTATCATAACAAAGAATAGATGTTGATATTTTGATAAGCCAATTACTTGAAAGTCGTTCGAAAATTGTACAACGATTTATTCCATGATGTTTCGTTACGTTAACGTTACTAACTTCAACATGGTGATTCTCTCCTATCCCCGCGAAAATTGCGATTCCCACACGATCTTCGACAATCATTTGACGCATGAAGGCTGCAGGTTTGTTTCACGCTGCAAAAGTAGGTATTTTAAACATTGACACTTACCCCTCGTTGATTTACGCTCCGTCACTCCGCGGTACGATGGAAATGCAGTTCGATTCGCAACATTCTGAAACATGATAAAAATAATATTGAATGAAACACTTTACCTGCAATTAATGAAAAAACAGGCTTATTAAACAATTAGGTAAACCTTTTCCCAAACCGCGGTAAATATATGAACAACTCTTATCCAATATCCAACTGTTTGCTCGTGTTCACACGCGCCCCACGCATCAACGGTATAACGTGTTCAGAAAGTAATTCAAAAAATAAACAAACGATTTGAAATTCCCACGTAGCTCGAATCCAGGGGCTTCACACATTGATCAACACGAGGCTGGTATACGTGGCAATTTTTAAGCTGGATGGCAGCGCGGCGGAAGAAGAAGAAGAAGAAGAAGAAGAAGAAGAAGAAGGAACAGAAGCAGAAGGAGGAGCGGGTTTTTCTAGAAATTACACATTTGTGTGCAAAGAAGATGTTACTGCGTGTGCCAAGTGTGAAATGTTTATACGTCGACATTGGCCGACATTACCCGCCTATATAAGCTGTGCGCTTCAACCTGGGCGTAAACGAAACAACCTTCGTATATTTAACTCCCGTATGCAGGATTCTATTGGCAAATGCCCCCCTACCCTTCTGTCTCCGCGTGTACACAGGAAATTGAAATTTCGCCCACTGACTACGCACCAAGCGATAAATATCAGCACGACGCTTTCGAATGTTTTATAACCAGTGCTACTAGAAGTTACAGAGATTTGATGTCAGAAAGTGGTAATTCGTAAACGTGTTCATCAATTTTATTCGTGAGTAAATCCTGTGAAAATTACCTACCTCAAGTGAATGTTTTCCCCAGATGTTTGGTGGGCCCCGTGAACTTGGTACGCAAATTATTATAATTCACAGGCGTATATTATATTTATATCACTCCACGTGATTAATATAAAATTAACTCGAACATGAAACAAATTTTGACACGTACGACGGGATTCTGAGCAAGGAAACTAGATATTTTGAACTCTGCTCGTGACTCTAAATCGGGATTTAAAAAATTGGTTCATTTTTATTATCCGAGTGTTCGGGAAGTACTTCTTGCGCAGCAAACACACGGGGTATGTTCCCTGCACTCAACATCGGCCGATGTGTGAATGGAACGTCACTCTGTGACTAAGAAACGGAATCAACACGCCGATATGTATTCTGTCCCTGGTTAAATATGCGCCACGTTATACGTATTGCGTATCAGGACCGTTCGAGTTCGACACAATTAGGACAGTGAAAGCAACGTCCACGACTCTCGTCGCGATACGTAGGTACACACATACGTAGCTATGCGTCACTCCCAGTCCCGGGGTATAAACGTCGCTATGTGCGGTGATATCACCGCTTGCCGTACCCACCCCGGCATTTACTACTTGTGAGAGCACCCAGCGATCGCAGTAGAAATACGCTGCTATAGTCAGGCGGCTTAACGCGCGGCGCGACGGCGGCGGCGGCGAGTGTTGACTGACGATTGTGGCGTCGATATGAAGCCCCCGTTGATAGGGTTTCAGGTTTTCAAGATGGACGGGCTGAGAATCCTTCTCACGTGGCTGCGGCGTGAAGAGTGTTTATTTCTCACTTCGAATTTGTTTCTTGAAAGTATTAGATACGTCATCTGATATTTACTATTCATGTTAATCTTGTGTTTTTTGAACAGATATACTGAGGAGTTTGAAACAGCTTTTCCTGGTAGTTAGTTTTTTTTTTTTTTTTTATCTTAGTGCCATGACACTGCAATCTTATGTCCGCAGGTTTTTCAGCTATAAATTGCTGAAGCGCAAACTATACCTGTATTAGGTACTTCCAGCCATTTGCAATCCTGTTTCATTGATGCATTATCCGCATCGGATCGAAATTAATATTTCAACCGTCTAGAGCAAAAGAGGTGATATATGCAAATATTCACGTACAGATTGAGTGGAAGCAAGAGTAAGCGTATGAACGTGATTATCGCGAGGCAATTACATGTAATTCAAATGATGATTGATCAAAATCCAATACTAAATTGTTAAATATTTTCGATCCCTCGACAATTTGAAGAGGTTTCATATGGTATTAAACCTTTCGAAACGACAAATCGACACTTTTGTTTCAAAGCTCTTGCCTGTTTTTATTTCTCGCGTTTAGCGTTCGGTTGATTTATCGCGCTTGACGCACTGTATTTATCCACGTGCATAGGTTAGTTTTTTTTCTAAACATAGCAAAGCAGCCGACCGAGGAGTTTCTGACGGGCGAAGCGATACTTCGATTCGAGACAACTCCCAGCGAGTATTTCGAAATTATAGCGTGAGGTACATACATTTATGGCAAGCGGTCGTAACTTACTTCCAGATATGTTTATCCTACATTTCATCTATAATATGGGAGGTAAAAAGTGGCTTCTGATAGAGAACATGTTTATGCGTTGAGTTCTACGACGTTTTCTTACCACGTTGTACAATAACAAGTTCTTATGTGAATGAAAGTAGAAGGAATGCCACGTTCACTTTATACATGCGTCGTGGCTGGTTGTAAGCGGAAGTCTACAGCACCGGGTACACAAAGCTTTTAAACTCCGAACTCATTGTACATGCTAAGGAGTTTCGCGTACTCGAAAGTCGTTTGTAAATTTCTATCACGTAGGAGGATAATAACTTCTGCAGCTTTCCACTAAGCGGTATGATAATTTTTCAGGAAAATGATCAGTACAAATTATACAATACCTTTATAATATATGCGTATACCTGATTGTTATCAGTGCGTACATAGCTAAAAGTCACATGTGTAGGTAATATTTGTATCATTTCGGAAACCAACGTCAATAATTCTGAACACAAAAAATTTCAATTCATTAAAGGTAAAAGTATCGAATAGATAAATGGTGTGGGGAATTCTTTGCGGTGTGAAGTTAAGTTTTGCGAGGGAGGAGCACACTCTCTATAGCGCCTTTGAATTAGTCTACTTCATGAGCAATTTCATAGGTACGATCCGAAGTAGGGATTCCATTCGCAAGCGTAGAGTTCATACAGGAAGCGTAAAATGAAGATAAAATGAAATGAGTAAGGTGAGCTGAATTCAAAAATCTAGACTGCGTACCAATGCGCCTACAATATGAATGGATTTTAAAAAATCCGTATAATTTTCGATTATTTCCTCAGAATATTAACCGTCACGTTTAATGTCCGTAAAAAATTTCCCCGAGGCAGATCGAGGGACACATAAGAAATTAGACCGATCAGTTTGTAGACATATAAGGGTTTGGTAAGCAAATAATTTTTCAGTCAAGCTGTCAAGTGCAATAGGCTATTCGAAATACCTGAGCGGATGATTAAAGCACCAGTCTTGACGACGAACTTTAACTTTCGTAACTGATTTTCTCGCGCAGGGTTTTCGTGAAGTACCAAGGTAAATATTTCACCAGGTTGGTAGTATTCAACTTGTTCCGGGACAAAACAACGCCACGCACGTGTCTGAAAAGCAAAGACTTTCAAGACATGATTAAGACAAAGAAGCTCGCCAAACAAATACAGAATTAAATTCAGACCGTATCAAACCGTATTTGTCACGGCGAAACGGAACGGCCGACCACAATAGCGCCGGTGAGGTGCGGGCTAAGAAAATCAAGAATTTCTCTCTGAACTTAGCGTTTTGATTAATTTCGCCGCTATACAGTCACTCGATCACATTTTCCTCGATCCTGGAAAGTTACACAAGTAAATTTGTCGCAGCCCTCGGGCGTTCGGCTGAGTGGCTTAACCGCGTGGTACAGCGGAACTGGATGAATTCTTTCTCTTGAACCGGTGAACCCGGACAAAAACTGGCGAGGGAAAAGGTGGGATTTTTTTTATCGCGATGAGGGGAGCGAACAACTCCGGTCAGATTCTATAATTCCCTAAGCTCCGTCTGTGGCTTCTTTCTTACTTTTTGGTCGAATTCGTGAAAAATCGAGCACGTCACATGGCCGGGTCTCCGGTCTCCATGGGAATAAAATTTTGCCCGTTGAACATCGCGGGCCGTTAGCTTCGACGGGGAAATTATCGGCTTGACGTCCGTCGACGGTAACGCCGCGGTAATCAAGCGCTAATCAAGTTTGAGAGCGCTCGTGTGGGTCCCTCGACACGCGCGCGTTGGACGAGAGCGTGTATGTGGAAAACCGAATGCAAATGATGCGGGGAGCTGGGGAAAATCGGGGGAATACTCGCGGTTGACTCGAAGCGGTACGGGTGGCATCTATCGCGTGACGTGTTCGTCCTTCGCGGCTGAGGATCCTTTAGGGTCGTTGTCAAATCGTTTCAGGGCAGGCAGCGAGCCGGCGAGTCGGGGCTGAAACCTTCTTGGAAACCGTCAACCCGCCCATATGTTTATCTAGGGAAATTTATCACCGTTGTATGCTGCACAACGGGCGTTATTAACGTAACGCACGCAATTCATTTTCCGAATTCCAAACCGGAAAATATGTATTTTCCACTTTTTACTGGTTGCCCGGAGTCGGATCGCAAATTGTCGGTGTCAAAGCTGTCCGCATCGGCGAGTCTGCATTGTACGTTCAGACACGTTTTTTTCCCAAGTATCTTCCGTTGTAGGTACAGATATATTGTGCAGGGCTGCGACTACGTTCGACTTTTTCACACTTTCACGCACGTTTGCGAAAAATGGAGGAAGTCGCTTACACGCGAGGTATACCCGACTTTTTACCCGAACTCTGCTTATTTTATGTACATATATACTAAAGCTGCAGGATCTGGTGTAATAATAAATCGCGGGACGTGACTCGAGAGCTCGTGATGGTAAAAACTACTCGTTGACTTGGAACAAAGTTGGATATTACAATAAACAGGAGGAAGTTGTTTTCTCACCGATTAGGTCAGTGGGAACTTTTTCCTTTACATACACAGGCTTCGGCCATCCTTAGGGTGTATAATACAGAACCCTTGTCAAGGAACAATTCCATACGTACGATTGGTAATTTATCCACGAAATGAAAATGTTAGTTAAATATGATCAAATTATTCTAATTTCAATTAAATAAGATTTGGTAAATTACAACTACCCCTAAACCAATTTTCCAAAATCGAAATTGCTCGATTGATTCACACAGATTCGTCAGAATTGAGATCACTTGTACATCTCATATCAAAAATATTGAATGAAATATGGAAACAAAAAAAATTTCTTCGCCTGACGTTTTGCAGAAGATTTGGAAGTGAGGAAAGTTTTTCTTTTCTGACTGATCTAATAGTTGCGAAAATAAATTTTTCCTCCGCTACGGTATACGAGGTCAAAGAATTTCTATACCACATTATAATAAACTGCGCACTAACTTTTGTATACGTGGAACAAAGCGGGGCCGGAAGTTGGGGCTAAATGGGACTCTAGGGTCGAACGGGATACACGATTTTATCGCAATTAACGTGCCACCATCTTTCGGTTAAACTTTCGGAAGAATAAGATTCGTGCAAATTCATTCTTCTCTCATTGTTGTATCCATAATTGTTATGACATCAGGGCTCCCTTCCATTGTTGATCTCGATACGGCGGAGCTGTTGACGAGATCAAGGTACTTTATCGCTTCTCGAAATGACGACTATGTGTTGGTCTTTTTCAGCTCATAATAACATCAGGTTGAATTTCAACGTCCACATTTGTTCATAGATGATTAACCTGTTTGTGTATTTTAATAAATCTGTGTGGAAGTTTTTTGATTACTGTACAAACATTGAAACAGTGAGTGCTTAGTTTGAATTCCACCTGCACTTACAATACGATGGAAAATATTGCATTCGATAACATGATCGATTGAAAAAAGGAGCAAGATAAATATATATTCATGTGTATTCGCGTTTCTCGGAGCCTGGAAGTAGCAATCGTAGATTGCGCATAGGCTATTCATCGCGTCTGTAACTTTTAATTCGCCAATAATACCGTCGATACCTGTCTAAAAAAAGTATGCAATATTGGTAGAAATGTTACAAGATAGAAAAGTATGCATGTCAACGAACCGTTTGATTGGTACCTACTCTGTGTACGCGAGTGAGTTTTGTATAATGTACGAAGTCAGCGGAAATCGTAGCAATTTAAAGTTTAACTGCATACCTGAATAGCTCAACTTCCAAGCCCTATTACTTTGTTCTCATCGAACATGTATATACTGGTGGAAAAAGAAAATATATGTTTACAGAAAGCAATAATGAAAATGGAGTTCTCGAGGAAAAGCTCTTACTTTGCAGTACTACAAGCTCTCAGAGTGTCGAGAGACACTTGAAGATACGTTTGTGCGAAAGGAAATATCGCGGAAACTTTTCAATAATTATTTATTATTAGAAAGTGGGAGCAAAAAAGAGTGAAGCTTGAATTTATTTGCTATATTTCATTGGAATCGGAGTTTCGCACGCATGGTATCACAATATACCGTTAAAGTTTCGATCACGGGTAATAAAAGTTTTACGCCATGAGTGAAAGAAACAAAAAAACGTGACGAGTAAAAAAAATTTTGCGATACCTCGGAATGAAAAAGCTGGAAATTACAGAGCGAACAGAGAGTAACGAATATGAAATGATCGTCGAGCCTGTTGCCGAGAGAGGTAAATTAACGTTTTTAACATCTCTTCGGTATTTGGAAATAACTCTTGGTGCGAAGGGGTATCGATTCGATCACGTGACATGGTCAGCGTTTGTAAAACACTGCATCAGAGGGGTTTTGCCGAAGGTGAAGGGAGTGTATGGAAGGGTGGAGAGGGTGGCGTGACCGAGTCGAAGCCGATTTTTCTTTTCTCATGTTTTCCCCCGAACGGAAGCACTTCAACATATATACGATTTGTATTTATTTGGGATCCAAAGCACTTGGGATGTACGCGTATCTGTAAATGTATACATGTGTCGTATGTATGTCACCACAGCGTATTACGCTACCGGGGTGGCTTAACTCTCCTTCCGGATCCTCCTCCAAGCCTATCGCGGCATTAGAACTTTACTGCATAGTGTCTCTCGCAGTTCTTTACGCGTACGCGTTTCCGTTCCCGTGTACCACACATCTACGGCACTAGTACCCCCTGGTATACGGACGATAAGTTTATCCGTCTTGCACGCATTCGAGCACGCGAGCTGAAACAGAGGCACGCACGAGGCGGTGGAAAAAACAAAGGAAAACAAAGGGGAACGAACAGAGGATGTCCAGGCGGAGACTGGAGTCGGGCTTGTTCTGTGTCAAAGACTAATTGTAAAGGTATTTACAATTGGTATGCTTGCGGTTATTAAATTGCTTTTATTCCTGCGGTTATATTCTTACTTATTTTATTTTCTTACTATCTGTTTGATTTCATCAATCGATCACTCACCTATTCGTTTCTTCTTATTACTCTTAACATTCGTCGTGTGTTACTCGACGAGTACTTCTTATGTTCAGAATTAATACTGATTGTTTTGTTTACGAACACAACATGATTTCGTCACGAGTTGCTTCCGTGTATTTGAGAAAGAAAATTTCTTTACGGCATGTTGTTAGCAGTAATGTATAGAAGTACTGACGTAAAAGTAAATCCCTGAAAGCGTTACGCAAAATGTGAAACCACCGGCGTTTCATTTTGTCACGTGTCCGCCTGCGTGAAAGGTGGAAGTGAAAAACGCTGACAATCGATTCGTTCTCAGACGCAAATCAGTGCGCAAAAAAGGCTTCACTTTCAATGAAGTCTCCGCCTTGACGATCACCTCATTTAATTTGTACAGCTGTTTTAATGAGACGGGGGTGAAAGTATGGTTCCCCGCTTTCCGGCGTCTTTCCCTTATTCGTAATGATTTGAGAGAAAATAAGTTGAGCCACCGAGTGAAAAAGCTCATGTCCTTCGATATTAAATCGAGTATTGCATCCTTTGTTATATTGTAAAATACGATTTCGAAAATGGTGGAGGGTAGTATTTATTAATATCGTTGAAATGAAAGTGAAAAAAAGTAACGGTAGGATTTTTCTCCCCTTTAATTTTGTTTGATCCATCTTGCCTGTTCTTGCAAAATGATGGTGGAAGGAAAAGAGCCACGGTGATACACTTTTACGAATTAGAATTATGATTTTATTTCAGGCAGGTTCATCGTCCGGGGCGATGAGATCCGCTATTAATCGGTCGATAACTTTGACAGGGTTCTTAATCACTCGGAGAGGGGAATTCCGGTGAAAAGTTTCGAGGGCCCATCTCGATGGCGCGGTCAAGCGAGAGAGTTGAAATTACTCGGAGCAAGCGACACCCTGTGATAATCCAAGCGGCAGGAGGGGATGGGGAGCTGAATACCCCGATCCGTGCGAAAAATAATTCAAGGGGATTCCTCGCCGGTCGTGGTTTGATTGGAATGTAAAAACGTCTCCGTGTCGCGGCTTAATCGAGATTCTAGAGGGGCGATCGAATCTCCGGCACCCCTGACGGTTCGACAAACAAACAAACAGGCAAACAAACAAACAAACAAACAATCGGTGAACGAAAACTCTGCAAATATGATTGTGCATACCCCGTGTGTTTAAATTAGGAAACAGATATCATCCCGGGTTTTCGCAACGGGAATACTCGGTTCGAGTAAAGGGCTGTAAATCCATGAGATCGATTCCTAGACCCGGGGCTGTTAGAACTTTAACTAGACCGTGTATAAACTCAGCTCACGCAGTCGTCAAGCCACACAGCGAGCTCCCTCGATGAATAAAAGATGCCACTGTTAAACCCAGTCCAACACTCTTCTCTTCCAATCCTGCGCGCGGTACCTTCCATGGCCAATTCTTCATACTTACAGACCACCGACTCTGATCGACTTATTTCAATGTTCACCATACAGGCGTGATAAAAATAACGGATATCCATACCGCAGACGCATATTATACGAAATATTTTCCAACATCGAAACCCCTGGAGGCCCATTTACTTCCTCCCCGAGATATTGCCAACTATCCGGTGGCAGAAGCGCCGGTATGTTTCGAAAAAACGGAATGTGAAAAAACGAAGAGAAAGACATTTCGAAACAAATTTTCGCTGTTGAATTGCAAATACGTTAGCAGCTAATGCATACGTTAACTACAATTCGGACGATTTCAGACCTATGATATTATTTCTTCTTCTCCGTTCAACCGCAACTTCCAAGGTTGACCGCGTCTTGTCATTCATTCGTTCAACAGAAATCATCAAATTGGTTGAACCAAATTCGATCTCAAATAGTTCTTTAACATTTCTTAAATCAAACCTGTCCATCATCGGACGAATTCGGCGGTTTCAGATAAAAAAAATTCCGCTTTTATGTGCATATGCCAAAATATAGTTCAGAATATTAGGGTCTATTTTTTCATTTCCATGGCAAAGGACAATTTCAAAAGTTATATGCAACTGAATTTCACCGTCTTCGTTGTGTACTATATACACTATATCTTGATATGTTTCAGTCCGAGTCACGTCGAACAGTATCTTTTTCAACCTCCTGATAATTTTTTCCAACTTTGTTTGATGAAGTGAAAGATGAAGAGAAACGACTAAATTTTGCTTCCCTGACTCCGAAAATTTTGTTACCATCTGAACGACGAACCGCCATTCATCTTTCAAGGTGGTTCTCTCCTCGAAAAATAGCATAGTTTCTTTATTCGCAGTTGCACCGAATTCCCCGACGAGCTGTACAAGATGTGCAATGTTCGTCGGTCCCTCATGCGAATGGCAATAGTCAGTAACGGACAAGCGTGAGCGATTTGTGATTCACGAATCGTGCGTAACGAGCGACACACATTGATTAGGAAGTTGGTTAGCGCATTGCAGGCTAAGGCGGGTTGCGCGCACCTAGGTAGATAACCAACCATTATGTGGCTGATTGCGCAATTATGCCGCACTTTATAGAGGATGGTATTGCCTCATAAAGCACGATTCCACGAGGGTTGGAATAAAAAGTTGACATTAGGGAACATTGAAGAGGTTGCTTAAGTGGGAAAAGGGAGACGGGACTTTGCCGAGGGGGCGGCAGCGTCGGAAGAGCGGGCGACGCTCGTCGCAAGGAAATAAGGAGTAACGATCCCGGTGAGTCCCATTGCTTATTTAGCTCAAGCGTAACGTTTGTTGCCTTCAGGGTATCCTCAGCCCGAAATCCTACTGCCACTCCGAAAGTTCCTCCGAAAGTGCGGTTGATAATAGCGAGGGTACAATAGCGTAGAGGCTACGACAAGAATAATAGAAAACAGAAAATGAAAGACTAGGATTGTCGAAAAATTCCCCATCGATATTTGGTGAAATCTCTTAGCGACTTGCATCTGCATCAGAGCTGCGCGCATACGAGTATATCGCTATTCATCGCGGTGTGCATGTACCTGTATCGGTTTCCCTAAAATCTGCTATCGGGAATATCGAAAAATCAATTTGCACGGTCTCGCATCAGCGCTGGAACCGATGAGATTTTCCGAACGAACGATTCTAGTTGTCTATAAATTTATTTTTGCGAACCGATGGTATAAGGCCATGGCTCGATGCTCGATGCTCGAGCCGAGGGAAGATAATCGATAACGAATTAGTATTCGTTGCATCGCGCCCCGGTGGGTAGGCACTCGGGCTTGGTGTTGGTGGATGGGTATGCCCATTTCTATATATGTATATCTATATTACATACATACGTGCGTGCGTGTGTAGGTATAGACACCAGCGATCGATTGATTCTCGGCAGTGCTCGCCGAGTGGAAATCGTTGCTCGTCGTGTACCCATAGTTTCGAAAATAATTCCCCGAGAGGCGACAGGCGGCGCGGGCGGCGGGAAACGGAAAGGGAAAATAGGGGAGGGTGAAGTAGAGATTCGACTCTGGTCGTGCTCGAGTGCGGTTCCCGTTCAATTTCCAAACGCCGGGTACCCCGTGCCGCAACGGGGCGACGCGTCACGTGATCAAACTTTGTTCCGCCAGGGCGACAATTATTCCCTGTGTAATTTGACAAAAGACGTTCGACCGGCAACGAATTAGAATACTTAGCTACCTCGGCGGAGGGAGCGGTCGAGGTTCAATCCCGGCGTTTAATCTCGAATGCAGCGGCAGGAGGAATTATATAAAAAGAAAAAAGAAGAAAGAACCGGAGGGAGGGAAAAAAAGTATAAGGTATAAGGTGGGGGGGGGGGGGGGGGGGAGGACCGCGCCACTAAAGAATTTAAACGAATCAGAGATCCCTCACGCGTGACTAAAAAACAAATTCCAATTCAACAAAGTTCAACTTCTTCCGCGACGCGATGCTGCGGAAAACACGCCAACGATGCGCGGATGTTCACCCGTAAAATTTTACCGACTATCCCCTCAGTACGCGGGACTATTCCAACTACACGTATGAGACCAATTAAAGTCCGCGCGTTAAGTATGTATGCATAATGTACATTACTGAAGAAGGGCGCGGGGCGCGGAATACCGACTCGCGTTCGAGACCGCGATTGGCAATAGATTCAAATTGGCTACGCGAAACTGGTTCATAGTTATCGAGAAAGACACGTATATGTATAAACTACCTACGATCGAGAGCGGATAGCCGATGCGGCGAGTCCGTTACATCGGTTACATGGGTAATACTCGATTCTCACGCTAGCTGTTAAAGCTCCGGCTCAATTCGCACACGAGCTTTTCTGCCCAGCGACAATGGAAGCGTTTAACCGATAATCCCGGTTCTCTCACGCCCGGGGGTTCATATCTCGTGCGTCGTCTAATTCATCGAATCTTCCCACTTCCGAACCGAATGCCGCCGAATCCTGAAGCGAAGATCGAGATTGGCAGATCTATTCCGATCGTTTTATTTTTAACGAACGCTCAGGCGTCCGTTCTGGTACCTACTTTCCTACAAGTTACCTCGGGACTTATCGTCACGTCATCTTCAACCCCAAAGACGACTTTGTTACCGAACACTTTTGTCCTGGATAGTCACGGTTCTTACGATCCTGCTTGATTTCCTGTACCTACATTTGGAGATAGGGAAGGATCATCTGAAGAAGAAGGGAGGAAGAGAGGGAGAGAGGCATGGAATCAAATGCAACTAATTCGTTTAATGGCCGTGGCCTCTGTTATTTATTTAGAGGGTATCGAACGCTCGTCTCGAATCGAACGCGGAGAAAGGGGACCGTCGAACTGAGCGCCAAGCCAGGAGACCTAGGCAAGCTACCTAATGATCTGCAGTCACGTTCTCGCAAACGTGATCACCAGATTTAATCAGCAATCTTACGAGAATGTTTTCATCTGCAAATTGCGTGCGGACCATTTCTGTCGGTGTTCATGACACGTTGTTTCACTTACCTCCTAGTCACGAGTCCCCCAGAAAATAGGATACTTCGCTCATAGTATAATCAAATTGTCCGTAACTTTGTGCGCGATGTATAGACCTTTGAATATAATTTAAAAGCTAAGAAACAGTAACGATGAATTTCAGGCTGCAGTTGATCTCAGTTGAATAACCGATGGTAGATATCTGTCGAGATGGCGATAAACCAACGGAACATTCCGCAACCCTTGATGATGCACGAAAGACGTAGCGGTGATGATTTTGAATTAAAAGAGAGGGAGAAGGAGAGAGAGAAACAGAGATTAGTGATTCGGGTGGGATGAGAAGCACTGGCATGTTCATTCATCCATTCGATTCTCGTGCCAAACTTGGTCGTCGCGAAGCTAGTCCGAAAATAGAAACCTTGTTTGTCTATGCGACGCACTAGGTAGCGGGGCAAACAACTGGGCACAGTAGGGATGTAGGTATGACTCTCACGTACGGACCTTTATGAGGATTCGATTCCAGCAATAAAAAACAATAGTGCTCCTAAGTGTTCTCGGGCAGAGACTGTACGACGTGCACAAAAGAAACCGGACGTTTTACAGAAAATCATTTATTCCACTTGACCTAACATAACCCGGTCTAATTCAGTTCTTTTTTACATTCCACACTTTCGCAAGAGCTCAACTTTCGCATTATATTGATGTCCGAAAAAACAAAAAAAAAAAAAAACAATGAAAAGTATTATATCTCATTCGCGTGAAACGTGAGTTTGTGGAAAAACCCTTTGCCAATCAACGTGCATAAATAATGAGCACTTAATCGAGTATGCGTGTCGAGTCTGATGGGGTTGAAGCTATAATCGAAGTGCTCGTCAGCGTCTCTGTTTGAATTAAAAAGACAGGCTATCTAATGCTGGATCGAAATCAATGCGAATTAAAATGACTCGTAATCCAGTAAATTCGGGACAAATCTGATCCCCAAAATTTTCACCAACATTTCACGTTCTAATTTATTATTTTTTTTTTCCTTATTGATTCTGTTCCTTGCATGTCTGAATCGGTTGATAATTGATAAACTAAGTCGATGCCACGAGTTTCGATTGTCCTTCTTCACCATTGAGTACCGTGAACTATGTCAAACACATGCGAAAGTACCGCAAGACAGCGTTGGCGCAAACGCAAGGTGACAGGATTTCCGTGTATATTTGCCTTATAGTGATTATTGCGATGATTAATTGTTCTTCTCTGAACTTATACCCTGTTACCTCCTTTGTGTGCTTAAGCATTTCGCAAAGTTTGGTTAGGATCAACGAAGTAGTTCGCAAATTAACTGGTACGGTTCGTCGCCGTTTTGCGGTTTTCCATATTCTACCCATACTCTTCCAAACGACGCTCTTAGACGTAAATCCACTTCTCCGGAAATCTGAGGGCTTCCATCCCCGAGGAACATAACGTCTTGGTATTTTAAACAGATCATAAATTAAAGTAAAATGAAGAGAGGCAATAGTGAAAGCCGTAATAAAATATTCACTTGCCGACACGATCTGCTGTTACATGATTGAATTTTCTTCTTTTCAAAAATCAAATGTGTCGAAGAATTTATCGAATAGTTTTGATGAATAAAATTGTGGTGAAAATAAAATAATCGCGATTGGAAGTTTTACGAACGTTTCAGTTATTATACATTTGCAATAATGATGAATTCGTTAAATCACACGCACAACAATATAATGTAAGTACACATCGATATGTATAGAATCAGGTAATTATGTACAGACCTCAATTGAAACCAGTTTCAAATACGAATAAAAGTAAATTGTACGTGCATGTTTTTCTTCTCGCTTTTTTTTCTCCCCTTTTCTTTTAATTCTGTTTTCTATGCCCTGCGTATGTAACGGTTCAGTTTACCGAGGAAAAGCTAAGCTTCGTTGAGATCGAAAATCTGGAATACGGCGAGCCATGCATTATAGATATCCATTCACAGGCAGTGGTAGTAACACCGGGCGAGGGTTGAGGTGCGCCATGTAGAAGTGTTGGGACGCCGTTGGGCTAGGGTGAGGTTCAAATGATTTAGCCTCACCGTGGGGTTAGATCCGCAATTTCGTTTGAAACATTCATGAGAAATATCCTCTGGCGAGGTACCATGGCTGCAGCATTTAGAGAATTGCGCCCGCTCACCCGCGCGACTTCCTCGCATCAATTTTTTTCTCTCTCTCTTCTTCCTCTTGGAGTTAGTCCCACCCTTCCCTCCCCTTCTTCACGATGCAACGGATATATCGTACATAATGAATACCTGCCAGATTACGTAGATGTCCTAGATGTGCTCGTCTTGTGACGTACCCAGACTGCGGAGAATGCATAAGGTGAATCCCCGGAAGATCAGTCATCAAGGCTTTGATTATTCGATTAATCCGTGCCACTTGTGACATGGCTTGCAGAATCCGAGTTGTCAATCACGGTCACTCAAGGGTTCACTTTTTACTGGATGTCGATATAATGCTGCTGAAGGCTTGATATAGAAGTGACTTCGACATTCACGCAGACGAAATTTCGACGTAAAAATTTACCGACATTAAGGATAACGGACAACTGTAACGATCAAATAGGAGAGTGCGATCCCTTTTTCTCAGACGATTCTTTCGCGTCCGATCATTATTCCCGAAAACCCATCACTACGCCACCTTTATTATACCATGTAGAGTATAATATACAGGAAGCAAGGGTTCAGGGATTGTGGGGTTTATACGTGAAACTATCGGCCCTATGACTGCGAGGGTTACGACGATGGAACTGTATCGTAAACGTGTGCATTCGCGACCGTCCGACGTCCCTTTCCTTTCGTGGGCAGCTAAATTTCGGCAAATGGGTAGTCATAGAATCGATTCGTGACAGGTTTTTTGAGGCGTTTCGAGGGTAGAAACTACTTTTTCTTGAATTTTCTCTAGAGCTCGCCCACGCACAGTTTCAGACTGGAGGAATATTCCTATACATGCGCTCCGTAATGCGGGCCGAACGGGTAGATGCACCATTTGTGCCCACTTTTATAAGATTCTGTATTTTTTAATTAAATATGGCAAACTGTACTTCACAATTTTTTTTTTTCCTAAGCGATGAAATGATAGTGTTCATTATTGTGATTCTGCATGTTGACTGAGAAGAGTTCGAATTGTGGACGCAAACAAAAAAGTATTTTTAGTTAGCTTTCCTTCGATTGACATTGTGGTACGCTATTGCAACTAAATCAGATATTTTTTGCACGTTATCATCAATTCAATACATCAAACACGATCGTAAGCTCTATAATTTCCCAAAGTTTAAAGATTTTCAATACTCGCAATTAGAAAAAGTATTATAAATTGTAAAATAAGAATTGTCGTATTTGACGGAGGTCAGAAATCCCTCTAAGATCCGACCACGAGCTGGTCTTTGACAGTAGTCTTTGATACTTGTTACAATTTATTGTTAAAAAATTATTGTTCGCACAGATCCAAGCACCTCTGTAACATTCGTGGCCCCAACCTCTGCAGATTACTCAACCGGCACGAAGGTGATCAAAACCGGCGGATCTACGGTTCCGTTATACAGATGCGTGCATTGCAGGGCTGGAGCTTTTCCCGTAGCTTTACCATGACGGCGTTCCACCTGCGTCTGCACCGACTGCATTAGACGCAGATATCCGACTTCTCCAACCACCGCGGCTGCGTCCAATTTGGGGCGGGATTGAATTACCGGTATCGGATTTCACTGAATAACGACATGGCGGGAATCTCGATCGTGAAAGGTGTCGCGAAGGTGAAAGACCCTGATGGCGAGTACGAGTCGTTGGTGTGCCGACCTCGTCCAGGCGAAAACCGGAACACCCATGTCCCACGTCCACACGTTCCCTCATTCAATTATCGGTCGCCCGACGCTCTCCGTTCGTGCGCGCCTCCCCGTCACCCTAACATTGTCCGTGGATCCCCTCCGACGTTCCTCAATCTCCCATCCTTGCGGAGGAAAAAATCAATCTCATTATTCGCAACATTCTTAGAAATGGTCCCCCGAGCCAGCTCGCCAAGTCTGGCTGCTGTGCGCCTGACAAACGCATCCGCGGGATGTGTGTTTATACCGTGCAGTTCGGGGTTCGGAGATACTCGGATTTGCTGCAAGTTTGCAGGATTTGGCTTGGTTTTGTTCCTCGAATCACTTAGTCTTGGAAATGCACGGGTATCGTTCTGCACGTATGGCATAAGGAGTTGGTTTCTTCAAACTCTGGCATCAATGGTTTATCCCTTACGGTGCGCACCGGACTCAAAATGACCACATGGCATCTTCACCGTAAATTCTATATAAAATACATCCAAAATAATCCGATTTGGTCCAAGTTAAATGAAATATCGTAAAAATCGTTCAACTTCACTCACCCAAATAGGTAAATACCTTTTTCTTCTCGCGCAGCATCTCCATATTTTTTTCTTAAATATCTGTGTCTTGAGAGTTACTTAGTCAGTTTTTAGCTTAAAATATTGTAAATTCAATGAATTTGTTGAGTAGAATGATCCGTTTTATGGTGTTCCGTTGTTTTATAAATTTGTTTTCATATTCAAAATTTCGTTTTGTTACAGATAACTAGTTTACCTTGAAATATAATGGTTCAAGAGTTAATAGCGTAAGGGTTAACAATACGTTCGAGTCCCAAAGGCTACAGAAATTTTCGCTTAATAAATCCACTTTCGATTTAATTATGAAATAGGAAAGTTTGAAAATCCATTATTAAACAGCGTTTCTCCCCGTTTCGCAAGCTCTGAAGTTTCATATTTCACGCTCGAAACTAACCGAAGTGTAAGGATGCACGTGATTATGGGCAGGGGCTTGAAAAAGGACTTGGAAAAAGTATCAGCGCAAACGCTAAGAGCAATGCATTGGGAATCAGACGGGCCCTTGGAGATCGGTGAGGTGAAATATTTCGCATCAAGAATGGGCAAAAAGTATTCCTGCCAGCTGGCAGGTGCCGCACTTGGTCAGGTGCAGGCCGGGATATACTCTTGGGAGTAAAGTTTTCCTAAAATGTTTCTGCGAATAAATCTTGTTTTCAGATAAGGCAGGCAGAGGCTCAGGTGATGTGCGCCGCCGAATGTGCCTTTCGTCAAAACTTAAAAACTTTCGACTCCGAGCGCATGTCGGATCGATTCGCAATAAATATTGTCAGTATAACTGATTCACACCGATATGCATTAGTCAGATACCTACAGCAAGATTTTACTCCTCGGTCAATACGGTTTTCCCCATCTTGTATCTTCTCATATCGCACTTTTACCCGTCAATATCTGTAGGATAAATTATAAGTAAAAAGTTAACCCCGTGAGTTTAACTTCAGGTCGCCACCACACTTGATCGTCACACGTGACGCTAATAAGTGCTCAACTCACTGGTAAATAAAGCAGCCCACGACCCTTTGCTGCTCGTCAAGTTCGTATTTTTTTGATACTGGTGATGGATTGATTTAAATCATGAGCGCGGGATGCCCACATGCCTTTAATTAAAATCATGAGCGCGGGATGCCCACATGCCTTTAATTACGAGCCACCTTATCAGGCACAACGGATGCCTTCGACCTCTTAATGGTTCGACAAATATTTCCGCTCTGAAAGGAAGATGGATGAGAATGATTTGACAGCGGAGGGCATTTTTTCATAGATTCAAATGAATCGGTCGTTTCACGTACTGCTCAACGTTTTCCAAATTATCAAACCAAGCGTTCGGTGGTCCGTGAACGAATAATTTGGCGACATGGCTTACGAAAGTCTCACAGTAGGATGATTCGATCCGGAATTATAACTTGCTGTCGTCGGTGCAACTCGAGATATTAAACTACGTTTCCAATCATACTCATATCGGGACGTTCCGCGTTATTGAAAAAAGCAAGCAAACGTCATCCTCTTCGAAGCGCATCAGCTTTGTCCCTTTGGCAGTGCTTCAGCGCTATAGACGAAAGCTCTGATAAAACTACGTTTCTAAGAATATCATGTTGGCTCTCCGTTTCTCGGAAATCTAATAATTTTTCCTCGACGGTACATGAAATATTTCCAGGTCTTCGCTTAACAGGATCATGCATACGTAAAATACGTCAAACTTTCGTCGATAACGAGTATTTGATTTCACTGACTCAATGGCGCTATTTATCATTCACGAGCACTTGAAAGGATTAAATCGTTTTCAGGCGTTCCCAATAAATAAATCACATTATCACTTTATACGTATTTGATAGAAATTCCACCATGGGTCCTACAATTGCGGGCAACTTTATTACGAGGATACTCTAACGAAATTGCAATGAACTGTCTTTTCATGTACGATCGTACCGAGTATGGTACAAACTTTTATTACCCGTTTGGGATGATCCGTCGCTACTACGACAAGAAGAAGAATCTTCTCATATAATAAAACATGCGAAGAAATACAACGAATCGTGAATTATGGCTCAATATATGGTTCGGAAAATCGTACGTACCTAAGTTTATTGCGTGTAAATTTTATTCGTCTCGTCGCAAGCCTCTGGCCTATTACGTTGGAAACCAGTGTCACAACAGGTTGTTATCTCATACTAAAATTAGGCTTCAGCCGTATCGATGATCGGATATTACAAGAGTAAGCTTGATTATTAATACTCGATGGCGAGGTTATTTCTCTATTTCTCCACGTGTAAACACACACCGTGTCAAAGAATTTTGACCGATGAATATTTGAATGAATATGAAACCGTACTCCTTTTAACCGTGCAGAATGATCGTTGTAACGCTTACGTCACACTCGACAGAAATACGGTAGAATTCCGTGGACATATACATACCTATGTAGTAAAATAAAGGGGAAATAATAACAATTCCACGCTCGTCAACGCCACAGCGAAAACCAAGCGCGGGTTTCACCGAGCAAAGAATTTAATGATATAGAGAGTAAAACATTCGAAACGAGGAGCAAACCATCTCTCAATTTGCTTTTTCAGCACTTTATTTTCCGACAGATAGTGACTTCATTACAGCTCTCCCTCATCAGATATAAGCGACGTATTTGATTTCAGACGTCTGCTGTGGAGGCGGTATACCCACCGTATCTTTGCGGGGTTGCTGACGAATGTATATAACCACCGAGAAAAGGTGGTTTTTCCAGAAGACTTTTCATCGATAAATGGCAAAATGCTAGAGGTTGATTGTCTGCTTGACGTCAATTGATCAACTGGCGTTCTAGTTTAGTTTTCATCGCTCAATAATGTCAATCGTAAACTATCCGTATCGAAGTGCTTAACAAACCTTTCGAAAAAAATATCAAACGTAGTGAACGAGAGGAGAGATTACAATGAAGAGAAGTCAACATTGCAGATCGACTAATTGTTACATAATCATTGGCGTATAATTTATTACATTAAATATACATGCTGTGGAAATGGTAATTTTCCGGGCTGACTTGTTAAATAAAGGTAGATGCGCGAATCCCTTTCTTATATGTAGAATCCAGATGCAAGACTGGTTAACCCGGTGGTAATTTATGCTTTGATGGTATGTTTTTCATCGCTTTTTCTTCACGCTTTCCATTGTCCCTCCACCATCCCTGGGACTGAGTACTTTTCAGCTAGCTCGAGCTGTGCTTTAATTACTCGCAGAGAGACGGATGCTGATTACAGGGCGATACGATTTTTCCTTCTTCAACGGTGGCAGGCCGGTATATATAAATACAATGTAAATCTGCAGAAATACCAGCGAAGTGTGGAAAAATAAAAAAAAAAAAGTGTAATAATTGTTTGACTCGCAGAGCCTCGTAATGTGCCGACTGGGTGCGTAGAATGTCCGCTATCCGAGCTTTACAAACTTCTAAATTAAGCCCATCAAAAAGTTTGCGCCACCTATGTCGCGATTCACGGAGGTCTGAGGTGAGGGACGTGTCGACCCGTTGGATATAACCTGCGCAGAAATGAGCACTTGCAGCTATAATAGATAGGTCAGCGAAATAAGGCTAATAAAAACGCGATGGATTACAGAAAAAAAAGCAAGAAAAATCAGAGGCTGTAATGATGAAGAACAATGGATCGGAATGGACCACACATTTATCCTCACCAATTAAACCACTCGTGTTTTACCCTGCACCGAGGAATTGGAGCGGCTTCCGCTGAGAGCTGTTATTTCAACTACGGAAAGACAGCACTGTTCGTGTTTATTTACGCGCTCTTAGTCGAGTTTCACCATCGGCAATTATATGCGTACCTATGATTATTCCGAATGAAGTGACTTCGATTCGCGCGTCGGTTTACTTTGAACTTAAAGAACAGATGTGTGAATCGGAATTTGATTCATCTTGCTTCGGCTATTTTCAACTTCTAACGCGACGCAGTCGTGGAATATAATTTTATTCTGAACACGCAAACGCGTAACTTCGCACATCGTTTTTACATTCGAAAATCATGATTTGCTACTTCACGCGAATCGTATACCTTAAGCATATGTATACGTGTATCCGATCCGAAGCATTTATTTTGGTTTGTTTCAGCCACCGCGCGATCCTGATCATAAATTCTCCCGGCTAGACAAATTCAGTGGTAATTCTCAGCGACCGGTCAGCCCTTGGCTTGCTAGTTTTAACTCTCTGCTTTCCGGTTCACTTAGTTTCTACCTCTGCTAGCCAAGTAAACGTCAGTTCCGTTTTCATTGAACGCTGCACGTTTCCGCGTCTGACGGTACTTCCGCCATTATTAACCAATAATACCTAATTCTCAATTGTATGGTATTATTTGATTATTAATAAAAAAAAAGCTCTAAAATAATGCGATGATTTGAATGTATGACGGTGGATTTTTTTTCTTCATATTCTTCTTATTGCTCTCACACGGAAAACTTGACGATGGGTAAAGTAACGACGAAAGCAATAAGAGGAGAAAAGGGTCGCTTTGCGCTAGGACAGGGACAAGGGTGGAAAGGAAAATGATGCGTTGGCAGGAAAAAATATCTTTCAAACGGACGGCCGCAGCCAGAGTTTTAGACGTACATACATACATATATATATATAGAACACCAAAATTTCTTCTACACCTGGGGGTCGGTCGACTTTATCTATCATATCAGCCCTACGAAATGGAATACGTGATGAGCCTTCGTTTAGCCCTGTGACATTGGAAATCGATCGCATTGCGAAAATGACATCGAAAGTGTGGCGACGGTGTAACAAAGTCAGGTAGGTAGAGCAGCAATGAAAGAAGGCGGAAGGAAAATGGTTGGGCGAGAAATGGGGGGAAAAGAGTCGAAGAGGAGAAAACGCAGGAGGGGAAAAGAGGAGAGGAAAGTTAGGGACGTGGCCGATATACATCTTCGAGATCCGATAAGACAGGATAGATATGTTTCACGGCGTCTTACCTCTTTACTCGTATTAAATCGAATGCCGAGGGTATTCTCATGCATGCCAATTCCCACACGACGTTTAGATTTATACGTTAACGTAAATATGTTCGCCGTACCTACGACGTGTTTCAGCCCGGCCTTTTGGTGTCTGAGTTATCAGATCTCGCGCGGAATCATCCCCGTAAATAATACTAAGCGCAACATCCATCCGCCGCGGGGTAAACGCATGGGAATTTTCCAATTCGTCGCGTACATACGCGATACGTCCTAACCATCTTCGGGTACACGTCTAGTGGGTGCCGTACTCCTTCGCTCTTCGGCTTCGTCTCCAAAAACATCCTCATCTACGCTCGCTTATCCCGTCGACGCCGTCTGCTTCTTCTCCTCATACGTGCCGTTATACCGATATTTCGTTTGCTAAAGCACACGCCGCACACGTCCAGACGAATTACGGAGACTCGATTCATTTTCATCCCCCACGTTTCACGGAAGCTGAGCCGAGCCGAGCCGCAGTCGTTTTTCGCTCGTTCGGTATTCCGTAAAGTCGGGAGAAGCTGTCTGATACTCCGCGTAAAACTACCCCGTATCATTAGATCCGCGTCCCCGGCTCACGACTGCGTCGTTACACTTTTCTCGGTTACTCTTTAAATATACGTGCCATTGAAAGACGGGGCGGTGCTATTTACGCCCGTGGTTCTACAACGAAGATTTATAGAAATTTTCATTCTCCCTCTACCGCGTGGTTTGCTCAACTGCAATTATAGGGTAATTAATCAATCTTCGTTCACAACATCTGGTTTCTCGGAATTACCCCGCTTGATGCCGACATTACTTACGAAGTTACCGATGTGTATAAGTGCTGCTCGGCGCCGGTTCTACTTTGAAATTCGATTTTCTATTCATACAATTACCACATAAAACAGTTGCGTTGTTTTCACTTCTTGGGAATTGTTTTGGTCTTGAAAATTAAAATCAATTCACGGAAATTTAAATAAAAGCTGTATTTATGTGAAATTCCTTTAGCGAATTAATGGATCGGCTCTTAGGAGAAAAGTAACTTTTTAGAAAATAGTCGATTCTTGCGACGTAAGAAGACTTCGCTGTCTTTCAAAGACCCAATACGGCGCATGTACGGCTGCTAAGGCGTTTTGTGTATCGATGAAAAGAGCCGCTATATTTCGGCTTTGGGAGAAACGAGTATGGCATTTTCGATACTTGCACGAGGATTTTATCCCTGTCACGGAGTGGCGGATTGCGTTAGAGACTTGTGTCTGACGTTGGTCGAATCATCAATTATATAAAAGGAGCTCCTACGAGTTATTACTGGATCGATAATGAAGCGAACGGTGAGTGAGGAAGACTGAAAAATTCCGAATGAATTTTTCACCGTCATACCTTACGCCGGGCGGCAGCTTTTCCAGATTCAAATCATTCTTCCAAGTTATTGACGCCGAGATTGTACTCTGGTTAAATTGAACGCCGCTTGTTTTCGTCGAGGTACAATCAGCCTAAGAGTCTTCTTTCTTCCGTAACACCATCTAAACGTTCTGAAAGCTTTAAAATATTCACTCAAACGAGGGTGCGAAATTCGAGGTAAGGCCGCCCTCGTACACAACATTAAAGAATCGTAAAATCTCTGTGTTAACGACCAGTGGACGAGGCATTTCGAACGCATCGTTCGCGCAAATATTCGAAAACCCGAAGATCGTCAAAAACTCTGTCTCATCCCGTGAAGGCGTATAACGTAAGGACAGAAAATAAGTGATTCAAATGATTTCTCGTGAAATATCTACAAATGAAAAGAAAGATTCCGAAAGTAAGGGTGAATGAAAATTTTACACTTCATCGTTCAACCCTCCATCATTTTAACAGGCCATGGTATTTTTGTCCCCATATTTTTATTCCAGAAAAATCTCGGAATTTTCCGACTCGGTGGCAAAAAGCATGTTAGGCGAGAAGAACGTGGTCTGGTGAAAAATCCCAGATCCGAGTAGAGACAGCAATTAAATTACCGCGAACGATTCGGCACGACATCTCCCAATGTTCCTCGGAGACCGTTTGCGGGGTTTGGAAAAAAGTTTTTTTTTTCCCTGTAATTGGGAATTGGTGTTGGGCATTGATAGCCAAGTGCATTAATCCTCGTGCGAAGCTGACAAATTTCTTTGTCACTCTCTCGGCGCCCCTTCAAGTTACGATATCTAAACAGTCAGGTTCTCGCCTTCTGTGACGTGTCATCAATCGAAGCTGGGCGACAACTCGTCTCTGGTAAAACGTGCAGGCTGTTATACGTAACACCTGCAACAGATGACGGACGGCGCTTAAAAGCCCAAAAAATCAGCACCTGGATTTCGAAATGACGGCAAACACGTTGACTATCGCGTTTGCGTGCACATAAATATCAACAACACCGAATATGAATCCACCAGCGCGATGCGGGATTACATATTGATGCTGCATCGTACAGTACAGTACTGTAGCTGCTCGACAAACGCCACGTCAGCGCGGCATAACGCGTACGCCAAATATATCACCGAGTATGATACATATCGAGTGAATTTTGCGTTCGTCTACCCCAGCGTTATTCGGCTCCGAGACCAGCTACTTCTTGATTGCGAATTCACAGTGCAAAAAACTTGCCACAGTCTAGTAAAAAGTGGCAATAATGTGCGAGGCTTTATCAAGATTAAAATCAACTTTTCTGGAAATTTGAATAATATGATAGTAAGTATAATCTAATTTGAATCTCGTTTACTCATAGATTGTTGGAAAAATTTAACTAACGCCTACGTAATGTCCCCTCAGGTCAACCTTATAATTACGTGATTTGTTACAATTCTGTTCATGAATATGACACGAATTATTCACAGCGTTACTATTTCCATTGTCATTTCAACATTTAGTTTGCAATTTTTACTTTTTTCTTTCACTCAGTAACACATTAATAAATGGTTAAATCAACCCGACAATTTTAATAGACCTGCTGGGAAATATTTTTACCAACTATGTTTAATGGTTAAAGTGGAAGACTATTTCCGTAATCACTTGACAAATGTGGCGAAAACCGAATCGGAAACACAAGTTGTACTCTGCTCAAAGATTTGCTGAAAAAAATTGACCAAGGATCGGAAACGAAACGAGCTGCTAATAATTGCCATTTCAGGGTTTCCATTTTAATTGTGAAGTTAAAGGAGTCCAGTGACCGAAAAGAAACCACAACAATGTTTCAAACTTTCAAACTAATTGTTTCTATTTTTCTCTCGAATATTTTTGTAGGTTCATTTAATTAGTAGATCTTTTTAATTTTTCGTCGAGTCACTTATTTTCCATAAAGAGTCCTCCAATTACGGCATCTAAAGCGAAAGTTCGAAACTGCCGGTGTAATTAATTTTTTTGCCTGGTTCGTACTTGAGACATACACGTTTCGCGGAATGCTTCCAAACTTATATTTGTGGCAGGCTAATGATAATTTACAAATTTCTACGTACTCGATTGAGATTCGGATGAAAGGAGTAGAGTAAATCTGTAACATCAATGCTTACGAACACGTTCGTAAGTATCACACCTATATAGGTTATCACTCGGAACGACATGAAACGAATCCAGATCCGGTTACGAATCCAATCGTGACAAAAGATCCAGCGTTCTGTATCAATAATATATGTCAGCTACTTTCAGACGCCAGAGAGTTTGCCATAAGCGCGCGGATTCAGTGAACTTTAAAGCTACGACGGCTGATTCGCCTTGCACGATGTGACGATGAAACGCGGGAACTTTGACGACGAATAAAAGGCATTTGTAAATTGTCAATAAATGTGAAAGCCGTGAAACGCGTAATTATTCCGAATCCCCTGGCTATCGGAAATTCTCAAGGACCCGAAGCGCTGTACGTGTTTTTATCCGATGACCGAGGCGAGGCGGCATTCGTCGAGTTTTACGTTCGCGGACGCGACAGCTGCGTATGCGGATATAACGTGATTGAAAATCCACGTATTTCTCATCAATTTCACCCGTGCAAGCTTGCGTGGGCTGGGATTTTCCCTGTTTACTCTGTAAACAATTATAACTTCCTTGTGAACGTGCGGCACTGAAAAGAAAGAAAATCGAACGGAGCGTCAGTGCGTAGCATACGCTTGTCGTTATTTGACAAAGAGCCGCTCGAACCGAATCCTCTGATATTATATATACGAGCTTGCGCCGCTACGCGGGATTCCGCCATGAAATATTGGAATGTTTATGACTCCTAGAAGAGCCTCGAGTACGCGCGATCTACGCGCGAGTATCGAACATTAAGTTAAACCCGCGCATTAAAATCGGAAATATAATCTATCAAAACGACGGAGATATGAGGATTCGACGAATAAATTGCAGGCCCGCTAATTGTTTTCGAGCAAACTGCTCTGCCATTCTCGCATCGAAAACGCGCCCCTCGTGAATATCGATCACTCGACGTACGCCCTGCCAGAGTATTTAAACAGAACTTCATAGCTCTCGAGCGTATTGCCTCTGAGATTCCATACTGCATGATTCGATCTACCCTTGTGATCATTCGACGGATTTGAATGATGTGGATCGAATACTTGAGCCACGAAGCGAGCATTATGTACGAATGGATGTTGAATCTTTGCCTTGGTCAAATACAAGAAAAAAAAATCAAATAAATCACACCTCACGGCCTCGCGCAAATAAATTCTTTTTCCTTCTCTTACAGAAAAATATTCATTATGCCATGAGTCAGCAAATTCGAGGAGAGGACAAATTTGCCTCTAGCTAAGAGAAAACTTATTTGCTTGGTTCGGGCATGGGCAGTAGGCTGAAATAATATGGCTTTGACGGTGACAAGTATGGATCGATAACCGCATGGATTTTATAAAATTTTGACAAACTATTTTTGAGAGTTAAAATAATACCAGAAAATATTATCACGCACATTTTATGAACTTTTCTCTACATTTCCCTCGACGAGATAATCCAAACGCACTTTTCCAATTAATCGAAGGAGACAAATCGACACTTGACGTGACATCATATCTGCGACACACATCAGTTGCAAAGAAGTGCGGCGACTGGCTTGTCTTGAATATGAACCAAATGAACGGCGCGGAGCTTACGTATACCTACATTTTTCGGATAAAATAAATCTCCTTGAAAAGCGGCCATGCCTTAGGCATTTCGGCACGCGTTGCCATTTCCGTTGTTGGAATTGAATTGAAGCGGGAAAACGGAAAAAAGCAATACCTTTAACACCGTTCGAAAACCATTCGTCATATGGCAGTGTTCTTTTATCTTTTTCCTGCCGCGAGGCTGTGCAACAAACGCCGCATAACGCGCATCAAAGTGAAAAGGTTCGATTTATTAAATTGCAAAATATGATTTGAATGACAAAGTCGCGGAAGGTGAAAATTTCGCACCACCAAGCCATTACTCATCGTGGCGAACCGATGGAGTTGTTATTCGGTGAAATAGTGCAGGTAGGTCTCGATGGGCGTCTTAATGTTTGCAGGTGGTCGCTGTCCAAGTGATTATCACAACGCTGGAAGGAATGAGTCCAATCTAGGCGCCACGCTTCGATGCGCAATATCATTGCCTTATCACCTTCGTACCTCCATATCGCCCCTTCACCCGTCCGTAGCTCCTGCCGCACCTTGCCAATCGCCTAACCTGACCCGATAACCGATATACCCAACCTACCATAACGCAAGGTAACATCATCCACTCAACTCGACCAGAAAGCAGCAGCTTGTGACAATTGCTGTTCATTATTGACTGAGGTGTTTTGGGATAAAATAGTGGATGACATTATCCAAGTTTGTCTCGTGTAACGTAATTTCGGCAATACGTGCTTCTGTGGTAAAAGTATCAGTTGTGGCTTGGTTAAAATCTAGTAAGAAGCAGAGCTGCCTGCGAGATTCTCAATCGGGTTTCCTGATCAGGACTAAAACTCCGAATCCCAGTCCTTGTCTGAAGAAAATCCGGACGATATGCGCGCGTTCGTTCAGCCGCCGAACTATCCCAATGTAACTCGGTTGAAGAAGTCGAACCAGCCGCTTCCAGCACGAGTCCGAAAGGCCTGCGAGAGATCTTCCGATACTCAACAAGCATGCGACGGCGTGATAAGATCTGGAGGATGTTTGTCTATAGGCGCACAAACACGGAGAAAGAGAAAGTACGGAAGCGAAAGGCGCGAAAAGCGCGAAAAGCGCGAACGAAATTCGGAGGATAGGTTTACCGTAATCCAACAATCTATTCCCTTCAACCCTTAGCAGTGCGCTGACGTCACTCGCCCCTTCTAGTTCACGTCATTCGAGGCCTTAGGTACGGAGGTAAGCCGCGCTGCTGCTGCAGTAGATCAAGACCTCGAAGCTCTCCCCGCGACCCCGAAAGGCGTTGGAGGCGAAGGGAATATCTCCCTTCGTTTCGGCTCCCGGGGAGAGGAAAAAATTATCGACATACGTCACTTGGGGCGGTGTTATTAGGAAATGGCGGGATAGAATACACTCGGAGGGAAAAATAATTGAGCTTGCGGGATATCCGGTACGGAAACATGTGTACCTATCGCTGCGGGCGTTTTTCCGGTCAGTTCATGGCCCAGCCTCGCAATCCCAGAAAGTTTAGTTCAAGCGTTTTCGACGAGCGATCCTCGATCCAACCGTTTGGCCCCAAGCCAATCGTTTCCGGATCTCCGCGGAGGTTTCGGGCAACAATATTATTTAACGGAAACAAAATTAGATCACTCAGCGTTACCCGAGGAAAAGCACGCACGTCTGCCTCCGCAGGGCCTTCGAGTCTCCCCACCCATCCCCTCGCCCATCTCTCAGGCATTTTCTGGGTCATCCGTGACACCTGTCAGAGCTTGACGCTTCGAGCACTTACCCAGCTTGCACCAGAGATGCGTGTATCAGAAGAGTGGAGTCGAGGGTTCGCGGAGGCAGTCACGGCGCAATATTATAATCTCGGTCACGTTTTTTCTATGTACCTAGAAACAATCGGTGCTTTATTTACCGCAAAAATGGCACCTACAGGTGTAATCCGTCTCCTCTTTGCCTTATTTTTCTCGAGATTCGAGTACAGTGGAATTGCCACCAATCGAGAATAAGAGCTGTCCCTTTGACGAGGGTTATTACTTCCTCGTACTACGTCGGGTCAGCGGAACTTGTTTGGCAAGCTTGGAAGCTCCGCAACGTTTATACGCGGATATTCAGGTTACAGCGAATCCTTTCGAACTGCACTTAACCTCGGGTCATTCAGGTTGGGGCGGAAAGTACAACAGGACCTAATTCAAACCTTGTAAAGCTTCGTCGCCCGGCGTTGCTTTTGACGTGAGACCGTGCAGCCCCGGGCATTGGTCGCGCTAAACTTCTGTACGAGATTATCGTCGGCGAAAATTGTTCCGACGGATTACCGGCGACAAAGAGCTACGAACACTCGCTGAGACCGAGGCACCGATCAACCTCTTGCTTACTTCAGAAGAACACTTCTGCGCACTTTCAGTTTTCTCTCAAAGGATTTTCATGAACTATGTGTTATATTTTCCGCATGCAAAAGAATCGAAAAATTCAAACGTTGAATACAATCAAAATCGAGATTGCCTGATCGGAGATTCGGAAAAATCTTCACCTAAATATTCTGCGAAGGTAATACAAAATTCGCGAACCTGCATCTGGAATATTAATTACTCAAATTAAGAACGAACTTTTTGGCTGCAAAGTAAATATGAACAATGCTGACGGCCCAACATTTTGCCTCAAGAAATATGAAAGAACAACATAAAACTTTTATCGCATCAGTTGGAAAATGAAGCACATGAATTTTGAGTGAATTGCTTTTCCCTTCCGCGGAGCAAAGAGTTCATATCGATAGAATTCAAGTTTCAATTTTACAAATCATTGTATCGACTCGTACACGACGTGTGTCTAGTATTTTCACGATGTGTTTACCGTGCGGTACTGAGTGGGGATATTGAAAATAGCGCAACCGCAGCAGCGGACCAGGAAACAGGAAGAAAAGGAAGGTGTTGTAGAATTTTTTCTATCCGTTCGACAGCCGGCGGATGTTTCCGCAGATATAACGATTGTCCATATCGCCGCAGCTGTTCCTGCTCTGTTACTTTTCGTGCAGCAGCGTTAGGATTAGTTTCTTCAATTTCCCTCCTCCGTATTCGCCGCTTCTTTTTCGAACCATCCACCTTGTGATGTAAAGTAAATATATGTAAATTCGAGGGATTTTTAAATCCACGAGGAATATATTAGTGCTCGAACCACCCCCTCCCCCATCCATCGACCGACCGACCGACCGGTGAAACGAAGGAACGAAGAAACCGTTTCCGCCAATACAATTCTTCTATAACGTGGTTGTATGCTAAATTGAAATCTCTTACGTAAATCATGCTGAAACAATGGCTGCTAGCTCGGGTCTCGCGGTTCTCCTCGATTCGACTGGGTTCCGCTCCGGGTTCAGCCGGGCTGGTACTTAGCCGCATTGCGGGGTCTCTGGCTTTGGGTGCTTGCGAAAGCCTTTTGCGAAGACAAATCCCTGATTTAGGAGTTAAACTACTCCCGGCGTGTATATATATACCCACTCCCGCCGCGCACGTGGACGGCATATGCGTTCGCCACACACGTATCTTCTTATCTTTCTAATTAGCTGCGAGCGATAATATATTATTGGCAAGGGTGCAGCTCTGTCCTTTCCTAAATCTAGTTACCCACAGCTCCGGCGAACCTCTCCTTAGAGGAATTTCCTACGTGGTCACGTGACCGCCGAATTTTCCCCTCAAGATTTCTCTCTGCGCTGATTGATCAACGACTACTTACCCCAAGTACACCTTGGATTTCGCTAAAAATTTGTATAAAGTTGAGAACAATCGTTTGCAAAAGGTAAAATATAAAATCAACGTAAGAATATAAGAATGGTTCGTTCTAAAGAATAAGATTATTCTCAAAATACGCTATACGTTATAATGCTCTTACGCTAATTATTTTCACCACCGCGTGTACGGTGTAATAATTCAGAACCAGGTGTAATTCTACGGAGCAGGGAAATAATTATCTAGAAAAAGTATGCGGTGTGTGCCTACGGACGCAAGTGTGGATCCGTATACACGTACATGTGACGAGATTAAGATGATACATCAAAAATGTGAATTCGCAGCTCGCAAAGAAATTTTAATGACTTTAAAATTGTAGCTTTCCCGCGGATGAAGAATACCAGATGGAGTCCCCGATGTGAAAAGTTTAGTAATAATCTCGCCGAGCGAGAATCAAAGTTTGTCCAAGGTAATCTAATTCCCGATTGAAGTGACAACGAGACTGGCCTCTGCAGCATCTTCGGTTCCATCAACGAAATCTAATTGTTCGTACCTAATTGGCTTTCCCCAGCGCTCTGTTATTACCCACCTCTGAATATTTTCTCAGCAAATATTGTTTCACTTCGGGTGAGTTGGTACGTTACATACGTAGGCACGAAACCTTTCGCATCTACATATACCTACCGTACTACATTACATAGGTTTATTATACATACATCCGGGTGGGGAAGTGCAGACGTCGAGAAGTTATAACCCGCCAAATTTCCTCCAGTGTCTTTAGCCGAGTTCAATGATATTACTGTAATATACCCAGGATAGGATGCGGTAACGTCTAACAACGAGCTCACTCATGTGCAGTATACTCGTATTATACATGCGTGAACGGATCGATGTCAACGATGAGTTTAACTCAGTTTTGTTGAAAAACAACTGAACAAGATTTCCGGAGAACGGTACAAATAATTTTCCTTCCCTGATCTGATTTTTATGGAATTTCGAGGCAATCCAACAGAACAAACAACATTTGAATGAAAGATAACATCGTATGAAAATGATTCAGACCAACGAAAAATGAGAAAATAAGTGAGGCAACTCAACCACAGTACGTTATGTAATAATATTCGTACGTATAACATCTTATTTTAAATACGAAATGTTCCTCGGGTACGATATAAATATGTTATAGATATCGGGAGCAAAAAGTTCTGACTGTTGAGGTAGATTTAGGCAATCCTTTGATTGATCGTTTTTAGATGAATTCTGCATAAGCTGGTAAAGCCGTATCTGTAACGCCTTGAATACATCATTTTCACTTATATTTATTCATTTATGCATTCTTATTCATTCTTTTTTTTTTTTTTGTCATTTCACTGATTACAGTATAAACATCATACTGTTATCTTCCACTTATCAAAAACGACCTCAAAAATCAGTATACTTGACGACTCCATCCTCAGCGAGTTGATGATTTCGAAAGCGTAAGTATCCCGAGAAGCAGACGTCCGGTAGTCAATTTATCTGTGAAAAAAACTTGTCAGACAAATCATTATACGATTACGTTGAAAAAAAGATTCCTATAGCCGTAGTAAAGAAAATTCTTTCGTGTGAATTGGACGTCTTGACGGTGAAAAGAATCAAATCATACAAATACCACGAATCGAATCAGAGAAAATTTCAATGAAACTAATGAAACTGCCAAAGTGATTACGTCAGACTTGTGAAATTTGTTCATAATATAACCGAATCGTGTGCAGCTTGCCATGAAGTGCTTATCGAGTAAGTTACAACGAGGCCGAAAAAACCAACTATAAAAGTAACGATAAGAATAACAGGAATAAGAGTTGAATCGAACATCGTGTGATGGGAAAAATTTAACGGCAGTCCGGCACTCTCGCTAATTACCCTCGTGCCTCGTGAATCTCCATCGCGAAGCGCGCCGTCGATCCCGACGCCCTCTCTTCCTTCTTGCCCCCCGGTTCTACGGTGCTTCGCTTCGTTGGCCACGAACCGAATGCTTACCCCGCAAGTAGAAGCTACCCCGAACGGAAGTCGGAAGGGGGCGGGCGAAATCGCGAAGCCTCGAAGCTCCGGGAGCTGGCATCGCGAAAAATTCTCGTCACGTGATAGCTGGCTGCCACATGGGATTCGGGTCCCAATCGAATCTGGGCGACTGTTTCAGTGTAGTGATTGCCCCTGATAGGCAACGCCTGAGCCCTCTCGGCTCTGCAGGTCCGGCCGATCTTCGCTGCCCGGCCCAAAGTGGAAAGGCAAATGATGGAACCTAACGGTCAAGGGATCGCCGATCGCCGCGATGCACGGTGTCCGTTTTCGCTTTTATCCCCCTCCCACTGAAAAACCCTTCGTCCTCGATAACTTCGCATTGCCAAGTTCAGACTGAGAAACTCACCCGAATAACGGTGAAGCCGGATTTTCGGAGGCGTCGCGATTTATCCAAGTCCTCTTACCCTTGGCTACCGTATCGCAGAAAAGTAGACAGTCCTTACGACTGTAATAGTCGTGGTATGTATTGGTGGAATACAATCTGTCGGGAATGTTTATCCTATTTTTTTTTTTTTAGAATCAACATGTTACGAATGCAGATGGTAGGTACATCGAGTTCCATGAAACTGGATTCCACCATCAACATCAGTCGCAGTTTAGACGAGACTGCTGCAGCCTAGGGCGGAATAACTTCTATTGGCAAAAGTCACAAAGCTGTACCGCCGAATTCTATATTCGTGTCGGTGAAGGTATTGAGAGAAATATGAGGCGTAAAAATGAACGCTCGTCGCGATGTTTGCAGGAATCGAAATCGTGTTCGAAATTCATCGTTCCGATCAATGCAAGAGTCGAAAAATGAATGGCCCTCAACTTCGAATTTCCGTTGGATTGAATTCGAGGATTACAACTGCAGAGAAAGCTAAATCGTGTCACTGGATATATCTATCTCATACCTAACAATTTACTCTGTGCCTTACTTTCTCGAATAGAATTGATTAGATTGTCTAAGTTTTCTACTCGACGTATAATCAGCGCGGTTCCAGAATCCGGTGTAACCAGATGCAAGGAGACAGTAAACGAGAGAGCGAAAAGCGGAGAATAAGATAGAAGTACAATTTTGTTAGAGAACGTTGCAAGCAGTTACGCAAACAAAGATGAGGCAACGAAGAGGAAAATGCATTTCCTCGCGTTTCACGGGGAAAATCGAAGTGAGAAATAAAAGTCGGAACGTATCTATAGAGGAGTTTGACGTTACGCCGCTGCGAATAAGTCAAGGATTTAAATGGCGCTTGAAACTTTATTACCGCCTCTCCGGAGAAGGTAGCTGCACTTAGGGAACAATTGTTTAAAATTACCCCACCGTAACTCTATGGCTTCTGAAGAACAATTGAGGTATCTGTTTCCCCGAAGAATGGATAATTGGCAAATAGAATGAAATAAATACCTTACAAACGGATCAATTTTCGCAGTCTGCACATTCAGCATAAAATTATCATACTTCATCGGAGGGTGAAATTTCCGGTAGATACCTACCGCGAACCCAAGGGCTTGACGTATTTCGGCGTGATTTTTATCTTAGCGATCCTCAAACCTTTCTCACAGGAATTCACTCCGAGTGGAAAATTTTTGTGGAATAAAATTGAAAACTCGAAGGTAAGTGGCAAACGACTGGAAAGCTTTCATTTGTGACCAGGCATTTGGATGGTATAATACAAGTACGTTATATGCGTGATAGTTGGACGAGACCTGAAACCTGCGGAGTTCGTGTTTTAACTGCACGTTAATTTGTAGCCGATTTATTGCACGTTCGGCCAGACAAGGGAGGATAAATACAAATTTTATGATGGATAGGGAAACTTTCACTAGCCGTACAAGCGAGCCCAATGGCTTGCACGATATTTCTCTCTAACAATATTACAACCGTATAAGTTTAACGAACATCGGTAATTACCAGCATGAGCTTACGGCGATGTGTTCAAATACTAGCTATGAAACTAAAAATGAATCAAGTAATCTGAGGATGCACGTTTCAGCTGCAGGTATGAAATGATTTGAAAAATAGAGTTGTTCAAATACAAAAAAAAAAGAAAAAAAAATAATACACAATTTGATCTCACGCACCAACGATAACTACAATATCGGTTCTGAAATGAGTTACATTTAAAAGTAATGTGAATCACAAAGGTGATAGATTTTCACCAATTCATTTGCTGATCTCTCACACGTTTATTTGAACGAATATGATATCATATTCATTCGATAATTACGAATTGAATGTCAACGGTAAACCAACTGTAATCAAATGTGAACATAGTTTCTAGCACCGGCGAGAGGACGCTAATTGTAAAATAAAATCAACGGATGACCAATTGCGTGCATCGGAATATTTAAAGGAACGTTTACGATAACTCAGATACATACGAGTATGTTACTCAAACTCAATCGATCGACTGCGCGTTGCGAACTCTTACAAAAAGAAAACTCACCGGTGAACGTAATGATTGCACTGAAGTTTGGTTTAACTAATGCCTTGGAAATTGTCGAATCGACTTGGGACTTCGATAGATCGAAAGCTAAGAATCGAACAGATACAACCAAAAAAGGTCAATAATTGAGACACTCACCTAACTATTGATCGAAGAACGCGCGAAACCCAGTCACGACGCATCAGCTATCCATGACGAATAACTGCAGCTCGTGCGGGAATTTCCAAGGAATTAAACGTCACGGTTTACCGAGGTGGAATTTACGAGGCGGTAAGTTCGTCCATATCGCGATTAAATTGCACGATTGAAATTCAATAGAGGCCGAGGCGCGGTGGAAAAGCATCGGAGCGACGCTGCCGCGCCGATATATCCGGTTATACGGCGGATGAAGCTAATTGAGAAAAATCACGTGACGTGTCGCGGGCACGTGGCCTGGCCAAGGCAGGTGTTTTCGACGTCACTAGTATTACTCCGAGCTAATTGCCCTCATATTATCTCCCCTTAATCGGTCGCGCACAAGCCTGTCTATCACAGCCCTCGAGGTTTCCTGCGGTAATTTGCAGACCGCTATCACTACCCATGTTTACATCTGTCAGGTTAATGGACTGGGATTACGACTATCGTTACACGTGATCGTCGCCCTATCGTTCCCAAATATTAGGTATTTCCAAAAATTCACCACGACTGATTACCGCAGGCCTGGGGCTGAGGTGTCAATGATCCGCGGACGATTTCATCCCGCGGATCGTGACACGTTTTCAATAGCTGAGAACGCGACCGTAAACTTGGGGTAAATACTTCGGCTGCGCCCGCAGCGTGAAGATAAAGACCCGTCAGTCGCGAATCAAATCATATCTCAGTTCGAGCGAGATACCTACAAAGGAACACGGACGACGAGTATCGTGTAATCTGTGTTCAAAGCTTCCGTTGCGCAAGGACGAGGATGCGATATTTATAAATATAAATATCCAGTCTGAATCTTGGACACTTGCCGTTTTCACTCGTCTGATAAAAAATATCAACCGATAAAAGAAAACACAATTTTTAACAACATGTTTAACCGAAGGTGACATTTGGGATTCGGCACAATTGAAGAAGAAGAAAGAAAAATAAATTCAATTATATTTGATTGGCCGCACAACAAGTTCAAACAACTTACGTATACGTATCGCGAACTCTTGCCAGCTACCTTGTATAGTTTTTCACGCGTATTCACCCGGCCATACTTCTGTCGCAGACGAGCGAATCGATGCCTACGAAGAAACCGACTGTTACGTGGAAGGTTGAAAAAATTTGGGTCGAGCCATATGGCTCGTGTATACACGCTGACTGTAGGATGAAAGAAAAAAAGCTCTCCAATACTTATCGAGGGAATTTTGTGCCGCCTGAAGCGTTACGAAATGCTAAATTACGTCAGGTTTATCGACTGCTGCAGCAGCTATCTAAATTATATTTGCAAATACACCGGCGTTGAGTGAACGCACATCTGCCGTTATGAATCTGGGATGAAACCTCGCAGGTTTCCGATTGGTCTACAGTCGATAATTCCACCGTTACCCTCTTATCATACCCATTTCTCTCTCGATCATCACCCATTGTCTCTTAACTTCCCCGGGCGGAATCGCAGCTACACTTTTCTCGGGAGTTTATTGGACAGCAAGTGGACGGCAAGCGGAAGATAATAAATAATGCATTCGCGGGTGGCGGAGACCCGTCCGGACCGTGGCACAACGGACAAGCCGTGCACCCTCGTCGTTGGCACGAGCAAAGGACACACAGAATTCGGTGATACAAACAGAGCGGCGAGGGGTGAGAACGGCGCAAGTTTCTCCTCGCATCAAAGGACAGAAATAGAAAATTGGAGACAACGTGGAAGCGGAGAAAGGGGGGAAGAAGTGCGTTTGTCAATGTCGCGGGGCGTTTAAAGCTGCCCTTCGAAACGGATTGAGTGAGTCACAGCTGATGGGAAATGTACGAAGATAAAATGAGCGAGTAAAGCGGAGGGTAGGACTAAGGCTCGGAACTGAGGAAACAAGACTAAGAGAAGCGTCAGACAGACCAAGGGTTTCGGGATAAAAGTGACTGACCGGAATGAGTCAGAGGCTCGAGTGTCTCGGATCCCGGCGGGTCCATGGCGATTAAGATACCCGCTGCATACCGGAGCATGAGCTTTACGGAAAGCCGTGGCAAGTATCCGAGGAATGTCTGAGCATAACGCGGAGGAATTTCCAGCATCAACTCCTGATGCTATCGGAACTACTTACAATTAATTGCTCTAGTTAATATAATCGCGGTGTTTAAGCCTGCATTGTGACGACGCCCTTTACAGAAGCCTCGGCTTTCCGCTCGGGTCTAATGCTTCCAAGTTTCGCTGCTATAGCTGCCGTACGGGGCTGAATAACTGAAAGCAACTCGAACGATTTTCGGGCAGACAAACGCGAGCCGAGAATTGCACATGTCTGAGTTGCAGGGAAGAAGTAACGCCACACGACCGATACAAATTTCCAGCTGCAGCGGGTTCGTGGCCCGCGGGACTCGGCATTAAATATTTAGCCTCATAGTCGGTGTAAAAATTGCACGGTGGGTACGCGGAGGGGGCCTCTCCTCGGAGTTGGAAAAGAAAAAAAACAATAAACTGGGAGACGCCCTGGCCGCGCTGAGGAGGCCGAAGAACCTCGAGGGCAATATAGACTCGTAATAAGGCTGTGAGAGCAATATCATATTTATGGGATCTATAAACATTGATCCTATGGAACTTGATGTTTGCAATAAACGAGATTTCCTCATCATCGATATATATCGTGTATATATATATATGTATAAAATATTATATATGTTTTGCGCTTCAGATGGCATTTCGACGTCTATACAGACTTACTCGCGCGAATCACCAAACGGATATAATTTTCATTAGCTACTATTATACTTTCCTTCCCTACATTTATTTCAATAATACGCTGACCATGCAGAAATCCAACGGGGTTATGCGCTCTTCTGACCGATTCTAAATTAGGTTTTGCTTCAAACGAGAATTGTCGTTGCCGTAGAATCAAAATCTTAATCGGGTTGCTCGGGCGTGTCGTCTGGGTATAAAGCGTCGAAGCGAAGGGAAGAAACAGGTAAAGGAACGATCTGCAAGGTGCACTTTATGTTGCCGGAGTTGATTTTCGTTCAAAATGTATAAATCCTCTCGTGAGCAATGAAAAATATATAGCTATTATCCAATTTTAATGTCACACGGCCTGTTCGACTCTCCTGGTGAGAAAACTTCACACACTACACTAAACTTGTTACGAACAGAATATGTAACCCCTAAAATTACTCTACTTGCGGTAATGCGCTTTCGATGTTCAGGTTTGAACTTTCATCAAAAAATCATGTTCCGTTCGCGTACTTTCTACAAAAAGGAAAGCAGCTAATTTTCTCCGCAACTCTAAGAAGCGTAATATTTGGAAAGATTGTGCTCATATCGATTCCGCGCGGTGTGAGTGTATGCGTCCAGTACAGTAATTTTGTATGCAAGGTGTACGGTGGGTCAAAGTTTTTGAAATGAAAATGATGGAACAAACCTGTTTGGGGTGAATTTGTACATAAGATCGCATCGAAACGCGGTAATATAGCGAAGAGTTTACTCGAAAGGTGAAAAAGTTCCTTTTTTAAATGTGATCAGCTTTTTCAGGGGATGTATCCGGCTGCGTCAGCCCCTCTTATACAAGTCTAAAATTCAGCCTCAACGAAAACAGTTTATCGAGACCATCAAACGAAGTTATCGATTCGATAAAGAAAGCTATCCATGGCCCTCTTCGCTCCCTAATCCTTCGGCAAAGCTATTATCCAGGAAAAGCTAGTCGAACATCCGATTAGGAAAACCGAACATAAGTTACTTCCGCTCCAAACTCTCGTATCCGTTGTGATCCATTGTAGAATTGTCTTTTTATCATTATGTCATTGCGTTTTCGCAGAGACAGCAAAGTCAACGCGGTATATATATATATATATATATATATATAAAACCGAAGGTGCCCTAAATGGAGGTCTTTTAGAAGAGCTGGCGATTTCAGTACCGATTTCGCTATTCGAGATAATACAGTCTTTGCCAGCAGTTATACCTACCACTAAGCTGAATTCGAGCCGATTAAATCCTAGATTACTGAAAATAATAAATACTACAGGATTGCACGTAAGACTCGAAGGCACGTTTTATCAGTCACGTGATGCGTTTCAATTGTTCCTGGTTCGAAAAATGTATCGAGTTATTGATTTATTAACAAGATCGTCTTCTACTGGAAATATCAAGTGGAACTTTAGATCGCTGAATTGTTTGAAAATCAAACTTCACAGCGATCGAAGCTAACCAAAGATTTTTCATCTACACGGAATAAATGTGGTCACAAACGTATCAATTGATGCCCACACACGGTTCTAAGGTGGTCAAAAATGGTCAGTCTACTCTGGTCGTTAGTGTATACCTATGTGCCTGTGAAACGTGAGGCGCGACTGAAATTTTGAGCAACGTAACGTACTTTTCTCCTTATATCGAACGCGAGAGCCCCGCGTATGTTCGTTGTCGGGTACAAATGGCGGGCGATTCCGGATTGACAAAGCTTTATATATTAATTTTGTTAAAAAGAAAAAAAAAAGTGCTTCTCGGTTCTCCTCGGTCGGCAGGTATAAATGAACGTGTTACACGGAGCATGACCTAGAACGTCGGTCGCAGCTGCGGCTCTAGCTCACCCGTTTATTCTTTATGGAATGATGTCAAAAATACATTAATTAAATCATTATGGTTGTATATCGCTTGTATTATATCGGTCACGACGCGCGCTCATACGGCGTTTAAAAGCGCTATACTTCCGTTGACAAATGGCTCAGCGAGAATTGTAGTTTCTCGGCATAGGAAGCTCGCTTTCGACAAAGGAGCTACAGCGGTGAAAGAGTAATACAATGGAACTTGATTTCATTCTGTATACCCTTACAATTGCGCCAAGGGCATAGTGCCTTCGGAGGCGAATTAATATCGCGTGATTATTTCACGTGTCCGATAATTCTCAGGGAACATTGGAAGTATTTTCAGTTTCGGTGAAATGAAAGAAATTTAAAACACAATGAACGGCGAGGGTCGCTTGTCGCTGCTGATTTGAAAACTCGGCCCTTGAACCATTACACGCATAGGGAATGGTGGAAATTCTCGTAATTGATGTATGCACATACCTTCGTGGCGTGCGTGGACGGCCTGTTACCATGCCTACGTATAGGAATTTTTACTCATTGCCACGTGTGAAAGGCGATGACGGGGTGTGAAAATACGCGCGATTCACGCTCCGTGATGTTTCGCCCATACGCGGGTATGGCCTAGCAATTTGAAATCGGTCCGACCGGCGCGTCATCGTCGTCGTCGTCTCTGCAGTCATCCATTGGTGGTTTCATTTGCGTTGATAATGGAGTTGAGCTGTAACACCGGGCCATTGTTGAAATTTTTAGTGCCGGCATCACCGGGTGGTATAAATGCTGCACCTACATTTGGCCCCGTGAACTTTTTGTCGCGCCGGGCAAATTGTTTGCTTTGAATGTTTCGTCCGGCGAAGAATACCTGCAGCGACGTCATTCGGGATCGGGCTTATTGTTACACCATTGTATTGTTTCAGGGATGACCTGCTGTTTCGTACCGCCCATACCGCGTGCCTTCAATTTTACAATGGATACTCCCAAGTCCGGGGTGGAAAGTCAAAGTAAAAAAACAAAAAAAATCAAACAAGAATTAACCACCGCGATGTGGTGACATTTTTCCCCCGAAAAAGTTCGGAATCTCGACTTCGCTAGGAATTCACACAAAATTGTTCTTTGCCACAAATTGATATATGCGTATAAATACCGAACTGCTGATATTTGCTGCGAATTCATGGGTGAATCTGAAGAGACTCTGCTTGCAATTTATCAGAATTACGTGAGGGCGTTGTCAGAGCACAGCGTCTTCCACAATCCCAGAATCTCGCTTAGCTCGATGATCCTAATTGGCCTCTTGATCGGTACCGATAGTATTCGATCACGAGGCAGATATGATTTCGCGATTATCTGCATCTCACCCCTAAACTCAGTATCATTCGGCAACGGTAAAACGAGAGTATTATACCAACTACGTTGTTCATTCTATTATTCTTCAGAAATTAAGTAAAGTTGTCAATAAAAGTAAAAAATCAAATGAGGACGATCTTTCACATAAAGTAAAACGCTTATTCACTCCCAAAATCTTTCTTTCAACCTAAACAAATCTCTTAGACAGCGCAACGATGGAAAATCGCAAATCTTTTTTTTCATCAAACACCCTAAAGAACATGAAATGAAGTTCATTGCATGACGGATATAAATGAATGTCGTCAATTGATACTTCATGCAAAATAGTAGAATGAAAAACACAACATCAAATTTGTGTACAACGCGTCGCAAGCCGCGTGTATACATAAAATTTTCGTGTTGATTTATTTATTTACTTATTTATTTATTCAAACCAGTAATTTATATCATATACATACTTGACTCAAGACTAATAGTCCCAAGGACAATAATGTATACCCTGCAGAGACATTTAGCATGTCTGTGCGCAGGACTGGCGAAAGTAGATGGAGAAAAAATAACAAAATAGTTATTTATAATATAACTAAGAAAATTTATCAATAATAATATAATAAAATATAATATAAAATATAAAACAAAATGATCATTTTTGTTGTACTTTTTCGGTGCTTGAGTAGTTTCTCTGTGATATTTGGTAGCTCTTTATTTGCCTCTTTATATTTTTTTTACTACATTCTAATATTTTCAGCTCATGCGTGAGTCTGTTATAGCTCTTTATTCCCTGAATCACATGATTTTTAAAGCCTATAGTTTTGGAGGTCTTTGGTATAGCAATGGTTTTGTTTCTAGTATTGCTTCCCGATTGGGTGTATTTGTTTTTCAAGTCGTCATAATGATATAGCAGTGACTCCAATGTGTAAGTTTCGCGGATGTTTAGAGGTTCCATCAAATCAGCATTATTTCGTGCAATTATCTTCCATAGTCTGTGCTGGACCCTCTCTAGAGAATCTATTACATTTCCGTATGCTCCACCCCATGCTATTATACCATAGTGAGCTATACTTCCAAAAAGTGCATGGTACATCGTTACCAGAATTTTTTTATGAGCGAAATGCGATAGTCTCCAGAAAACGTAGAGCAAATGTCTGGTTTTTTTGATAATGTGGTCTATTTGAAAATTCCACCTGAGATGACTATCAAAGATAACCCCTAAGTATTTTGTACTCTGTACTCGCTTTATTTCCATCCCGTTAATGGCAATTGTGAACTCTGTCGGAATGCTGACTTGATAAGTCCCAAAAGTGATGAACACAGTTTTTTCTACATTTAAAGTTAATTTGTTACGTTTGAGCCAGTCTCCAATTTTATCTAAATAATTCACCATTTTGAGTCTTGCTTGCTCCCAAGTTGAGTCGGTGCTAATTATCGAAGTATCATCAGCAAAAGAAACAATACATCCTTGTGGCAATTCATCGAAAATATCATTTATGTATATAACAAAAAGCAGTGGCCCTAAAATTGAACCCTGCGGCACTCCCATTTCAACCTTTGTTTCTTTGCTTTTGGTGCTATTTAAATTTATTGAAATGGCATTCCGTGTTTCAATTACCATTTCAATGAATACCGTTGTTATTGCTATCATCCATGGGTCAAACCTTACCTCCAGTCTACACCGTAATTTACTCGGTAAAATTCTACAGGTTATGATAAATTGTTAGTTCTCATTCGTGAATGACGCTAGACTCAATTTAGCCAGTTTTTCTACTATTCAACATCTTCTCTACCCATCGTGAAAAGTTAACAGGTTTCCGGGAATCAAAGTGCGGCGGATAATCAACTGTCTCAATCGTACGATGCCAATCAAATTATCTGGCACCCTTACAAAGACCGGGCGTAAAGTGAACTTCCACAAACTTTCGTCAATAATATACACGTTCTTTTTGAGTTCTCGTTTCATTTGATCCTGTGCAAGTTACGAAGTGGAAAATTAATCAAAGAATGCATTTTGAAGCGATTATACATGTACGGTGAGTTAGAGGAAAAAAAACATCACGGTATGTTTGACCAATAATAATTGGGTCAATAAATCAGAATCTTTTCATAGCAACAGCAATTTAGCGGGACAGGGGTTGAATAATTCAGGAGATACATTTGCATTAAGATTAACGATTCAACTTATCCCACCGCTGTCTCTTATATCCCATTTTGTCCTCGGAGATTTAATTGCACGTAATAAAAAATAAACGATCACGTGCCAATGTATCGAGAAATAATTCGAGATCCAGGCAAAGATGGAAATTTAATTAAGAGTCCAAGGTAAGTTTTAAAACACTGGCTGAACTACGAAAAGTGAATAAACTTTCAATTAAACTTGCGTCTGTCTAGGAACACGAATGCGGGTATCGTCTTTTAACGTGAATGATTTTCTTCGATAGAAATCAGCACAAATCAAAGTATAGTATTCCATTTCATATAACAGAAGAGTCTCATGTTTTCATCACAGATTATTCACATTATTCTTCGATTTTGTCCGAAGCAACAATGGCCTTTGAATTTGAAACATTTTCAAAAAGTGTAGAAGCCCGTACAACAATATTCAAAATACCACATTCAACTTCTCGAGCGGCGGTGAAAACCATGAGACTGATATTCCAATTGTCCTTCTGATTGTGAGTTACGGCGAAACTTGATCAATTGCCGCAAGGCTAAAGGCACAACGAGGACCAGAATTTCCATTAAGATTTCCGAGAGTAACAGATTTGTGCATAATTCATATATTTCCCCGTGAGCCTCCCCCTCAAAATTATAGCCCAAAATCGAATTGCATATCTCTATTCACCGGGCTGATTTACACCTAAGATAACTCGACAATACACCTCCGTGGTATCCCAATAGATCGGTATAGCCCAAGATCGATAGACTTGGTCCCATTGTTCCCGCACTGCCAATTACAACTTCAAGACCTCGCCGACACCTGCGCACATCCCGAGTCTAATCTGCGATAGCAATAGGAGCGGAAAATTAAGAGAGAGAAAGCTGCAAGATACGCGAGGTGATTCAATTAATTATAATACGAATGTTCGAAACTTTCGCGCTTTTGCCAGGTAAATTTTTTCAGTTTCGCGAAGAATTTTCCAGAGCTTTTATTTGATCTGTGAAAGGATCCATCGACTCTGCTTTCGACGGCAAGTTTACGTATGTAGTGATACGACGTAGCGAAATGAGGAAATTAACGACTAGTCATTTTGCCGCAGTTCCCGTACACGATGATCAGGAAAGTTAGCCGGAATTATATTATCGCGGCTTAGAGCAGGGGAGAGGGATCGATTTTTGGTGGATATTTATGGGCTTGTAGTGTCACGAAATATCTTACGCGTCCGGGCTATAAAAATATCTCTATAAAAACACTTTTGCCAATTAATTTCACCGCGGTCTACGTTGATACAACAATATTACACCGCGCGCTCCAACCTCGAGTCCCTTCTGCACGTTTTTATATCAAATATTTTTAGCAAACATGCGACATTAGCTTTCGGTAAACACTTAATAATGATAACGCGTCAATTCTAACGACACGCGGTAAATACAAATGTGCCGTATACGTGTATTTATGTATTTTTCTCGCTTATATAGCACAAGGCTGCAGAATCTGGTTTCGGGTAAAATATTAAGCACGTAATATAACCTTATTCCTTCCATATTCCCATCGACGCGAAGATGTTTCCAAATCTTCCAAGAGCTTGCAAGCGTGCGCGGATCTATCGGCACCCGTTCGCTGCAACGTAGCACGAAATGAAAAATGAAGTAAACTAATGAAAATAAAAAGTAAAAATATAAATTAAATCGAGCGTACGGGAGCCACACAACGCTTGTCAGCCTGATGAAATGTGAAAATAACATTTTCCGAGCGACGATGCAAATCCAAACTCCCCGAAGGCATGCCACGGGTAGCGAGGGTACAGCTGCCTGTAACGAGTTTACCCTAGCAATAAACGCGTACGAGAGCCCGACGCGACGCGACGAGCCCTGGAGTACGAAAACTGTACGTTCTTCGGCAATGCTGCATTACACAGATAAAATTAAACGAGATTAGAATATCGAATTCGTTCCTATAAATTGGACCAACTCTGACGGAGGAGCCTGGAATTGCAAGTACTGAAATAATACATTGCCGATTCTACGCTCTGCAACCCCGTTATCCGATGCCCAACGGAGCTCGGCTCTCGCTGCAATTTCCCTCGCATACGTGTTAGCCCGGTAAAATAGTTTTCACTCTTCAACTATTCGCCATTCAATCACAAATGTTGGATGCCCGATGATATTCGGATATTTATCAATTCTATAAGTACTGCTGTTTATATATTTTGCAATTGTCTCTGCGGCTAGCGAGCGAATTTTTAATAATGGAAGCAGCTGTACACCGTTTTCGTGAGTTTCCTGAATTCTTGCCCAACAATTTCACCTTTTCAGTCATACGTTTCTCAACTCAATATTTTAACTTGAATTTTGTTACCGGGGGATTTTGGGGTCGCTGATGACGAATCTTGAGTCGGAATTAGATCATTTCTAAATCCAAGGTAGCGCATCCTTTGTGGCGGAAATTAGATTTTTCCATATTTTAATAGTCATACGAAGTAACAAACATCATTCGAAGTTGGAGATAAACTGCGATAAGGCTGGGACACGGCAATTTTTGAGGTGGGACGTTGAGCATCCCACTGTGACTGAAAGGGTTGACCAGAATATAATTAGGTCAACCAATTCAGCTGCACAGAAACATCCATTAAATTTCAACTGTCTCATTTCTTAACGGTCTCAAACAATTTGGAATATTTATAATCACTACCAACACTTATTCACATATAAAATGAAACCTATGGCTTTTATTTAGAAGGTGATTAATAATTGAATCACGCGATTGTCAGAACGAGAAAGAATCGTAATCGTGCGGAGAAAATGCGCTTATTCCCGCGTGGCCACTTTGCCCTGGTCTTCCCTGTATTACGTGCACTCCGTTATTCAAAGTAGTTTAGTTTTTATTCAATTTCAGTTTCTCCTCGGTTCAGCCGCGTCCCCGCGCAGCCTCCGTTAGGTCTCTCGCATAGACGATCGTCGAAACGTCTGTGCAGGGCGAGGAAGTTGGCGACAGAAAAGTGATAAAAATAAAGGAAGAATAAGACGGTGCCGTTCGGAACAAGAAGAACCTCGAGAAAGTTTGATGCAGAAAGAGAGAGAGGCGTTACAAGAACCCTATCCCTCCGGTTGGTAATGGGGTTTCGCTCTCGCGAGCGGATTGCGTTTTTCAAAAACTGGTCCGAAAGGAAGAAACTTTGCACCGGCGAGGTTGACCCCGGTTTAAAATCACCCTTCAGCACCCCGCGAAGCAGGGTGTCCATTAGCGTCGCCGACGGTCGCGGCTGCGAGTAGTAGGTACTTATTGTTGGTCGTTGTCCTGGTGCTCCTGCAGCTTGCAAGCAGCCAAGTGGAGCGGAGGCCGAAGACGGTCAAGGGATGGCCGACGAGAGAGCTTGCCGTGTCCGTCCGAGGCTTCGGCTCTACGAGGAAGGCGGGTCCCGGAGTCGCGATGGCGGAGGGCACGTGAACCCTGAGCGCATGCGAGTTGCCTTAACACAGAAGGAGAAGAGGATCGCGATTTCGCCCCCTCGTGCTGAGCGCTTCCGTCAGTACGCTCCGAGGCCCCGGCGCGCCAAGTGTCGTTGTCGTTTCGTGTGTTCAACTTCTAGATGGATGTCGCCGATCCGATTTCTCGCCGCAGCCTTCGCTGTCGTCCTAACTTCCGCACCTCGCGTGGAAGGTCAGTGTTTTCATTTTTTAAGTGAAAATTGCGGTTCAGTTAAAGTCGGTAACGTCGCAGACTCTCTCCTTTTCGAGAAATTCTTTCCAATGTTCGAGAAATGGGAGTGAATTTTTTCATACGTGGAAAATGTACAAGTCGCAAACTTTTATTCTTCACCCTTCGCATGGGAAAATCACCCTTTTGTCGGGTGCGTTGAAAACAATTTTATCGGAGGTGTCAATCGATGGTGGCGCCTCAGGATTTGAGGGAAGTTCGAATCTACTTTTGCGTTTCGCGCTGCAAGTTCTTCCCGCCTAATTTTCGAGACACTATTTTGAGTCGTTCGTTTCGCACGAAAATACATTTGAGCGCAAAATTTTACGGTCAATTCGGTCATGGTATGTGAAAAGTTACGTGTCTGGAGGTGGTAACGAGTTTTAATAACAATATCTACAGCTCGCAAAACAAATAATATCAATGTGAAATTATTACCAGAGCCATTATCAAGGAACACGAAAAACTTTTAAACTTAAACTCTGACGGTATCATAGGTAGCGAAAAATATTATAGTAAACAATCTGCGTTCAGTTGACAATGAAAACAAATTTCACATATCTAACAACAAACATGCATATTGCATATGTACGTACGTACAACGTATACACACGCGTTCTATTCCTCTGAGAGAATATCGACTTTCGAATCGAACTTGGAAGGCTTTTCCGTACCTGAGTGAAAGCTTTGCATCAACCTGTTATGCCCATGGAATATAGATTCAACGGTTCAATTCCATCGGTAGCCAAGTGCACGCGAATGAATGTGCGCCTGAGTAAGTGCGCATATCAATGTGCACGGTGGTTCCGAGAACATTTTTTGGCAACGAAAGAGGGTAGAACATCATAAATTGAAGATCTCGCAGTTACATCGCATCCTTTTTCATCAACTCTGTTATTTTCAAGCAGCCACTCTGCGGGCTGCGTAATAGTTTTTATTGATTGCGCAGAACGACAAGTGTGAGAAAATGAAATTGAAAAACACTTGGGGTCATTTTTGACGATGCCTCGCAAACGTGCAGAGTCAAGTCGCGAGCAAAATGAATTCAAAATTTTTCAGTTTTGGAGTGCGTTGCTTCTATCCATAATTGACTGGTTCAATAGGTTTCAGCCCGCATTGTTCTGCTTGCGCCCCATTGAATGTGATACAGCGTATTGACGAGAGGCCATTAATATACAGATCACTGCGTCGTCCTCGTACCTACATGATCGGCGGATCCAGCAAACGACGTTGAATTGAAACACGTTCAATGATGTGATCCGTGCATCGACAATACCCGATCGACCCAAAGGGGCGACGGTTTTAATTGACACAAAGGTTCTTTGTTCGTTTGTTCGTTTGTTCGTTCGTTTTTCTTTTTTCGTTTTGTATCCCGTTTTCGTTCTTCTTTTCTCTTCAATTCCCCTCTTTATCTCAATTTTGCACTTTTGAGAAGAGTTTCGGAGGCTGTGCCTCACACGAGAGATTCATTACCGGGCAAACAGTCGTCCTGACCACGTAATGGGAAAGTTCAGGCTGTCAAAAGTGCACTTCCGCGAGAATTGTGCTCAAAGTTTGAAAGCTCGCGTAGCGTACTTTTATTTTTATTTTTTTCCCAACGGATGAACTCTCCGTCAATTCGTTGTTCTCCGCACAATTCCGTTGGAGAGTTTGCCGTTGAGTAGGTATAAAGATCAAGCCGAAGGAACCGCGGCAACGTTTCTTTCGAAATACCTCCGGAGATGAACGCGAGATATTTTGATGCGAGGGATCTAAATCTCCTCTACTCCGCAGTCAACCCCTAAAATTCTTTCGGAGATATTTTTTTTCCCATGAATCCTTCCAGGATCCATCTCCGCTTCTTCGTCCTCATGAATTCCTAATTCTTTCTCTTTTCAAACAACAAACCTCGACGCTTCCGGTGATATCTCACGTTTTTCCCCTTCGCTCGGAAGCGAAGCGCGCAGCGTTCTCGCTTGTCGCACAGTCAATTTTCGCTTGATCACTTATCGATCATTTATCCCGTAACTTCGAGCGATCCGTAAACGCTGACGGAGATGCAACTCCGGCGAATTGACAACGGCTCTCTTCCGCGTCGCGTAAATAAACACTCTGCACGGATATTTCGACCGCGCAGCGTACCTGCAGCAAATTCTCATTCGCGTTTCAAGACCGCTGAATAAACTATGCGCACAATGAAGTCTTTGCTTCGAACACGCTCTTCTATGTGTGCACCACCAGGCATTCCACTTCGTTTATTCCCGTCTCTCGTATAGGGTACACAGTATCATACGTGTACGTGCATAGCTCGCGGTTCATGTTAAACATTTCGCGATGTCGAGGATAATCAGAACATTTCTGTCTCGCGAAATATAAATGGGCGTAGCTTCGATGCGCGCATATTACACGTCATTATACCAGCGTGGAAAAATTTAATAACGAGTATCCTCGACTATGGAGAGTCGAAAAAGCTGTATTCATCTGCGAGATATGTACTTACCTTCTAGCTGAAATTCACCCCTCACCGCCACGACTGATCCATCCTCTCCCTCACTTTGAATCCTATAAAAGTTTTTCTTGTGAAAATCATTGCGCGTTAACATTTGACATTTCCAAGCAAATCTTTCTCCTCTTTTTCAGTCGTCAATCTATGAGACAGTAGCTCGAAACAGGTCGATTTTATTCTTTTCAATTCTTTATCTCGTTTATTTCAAGCATTCTCTCCTACTGATAACTTACTCAGTCCAAATCGTAATTAAAAATATTTCAGCCGACTGATCATTGTCCCGTTTTCCGGTAACTATTGACGGATTCAGGAGAAATGCTCGTATAAGCCGGTAGATAAGAAGCCGGTAGAATCAATACGGCAGATCTGGCTTGTAGTCCAATACGTGATCTCAAGGTTTCAAGGCAGAGAGAAGAAAAGGCATGAAAAACTTTTCACCGCCTTTCATCATTCCAAAGGAATCATATCTGTACTACTAAAACTTGAGGGTAGGCCACCCAAGTACCACCCAGCAAACTCCAAACGTTTTCCACGTAAACGAGTTTGAAAATACGGAGTGGGCTCAGCGACTATTTATGAAATATATAAAGTCGACGGTGGGGATATTCTGTCAAGTTGCCCGTCAGACAACGTTGCCTCTGTTCTCACGCTTACGGCACGTCTGTATACATACGAGTATATAATGTATACATACTTGTTAATATGCTGATGGTTGCGTCAAAAGCATATACATAAACATATATTACATATTAATTTTCGTGAGCACTGCATATATTTGCATCTTTTATTGTTACACCGCACACCCGTTAAAGAGTTGAACCACAGTATCCTGCCTATTAGTGGCCATTGTTGTGCTTAAAAGTTACTCGGATTAAACCGAACAGAGTCTTTTCTGCATTGGCTTTGTCAGTTTTGTCACAATTTTTTAAAAATTCATTTATTTTCCCGCATACGGTTGGTAGCTACTTCAAAAAACAGGTTGTAATGGTTTTTGGTTTTATTACCACGACCGTGAACGTGAAAAATTCCACTTTCATTATTCGATTCAGAAGGGCGTAAACAAAGAAGCGGTATCAACGTGTCAAAACTGTTATATTTGTAGGGGAAGTTTTATCGCGTACCAGCCTACATTAACACGACAAGGATTACCTTTGATCAGCAACACCGTCTGGCTCAATTGTGCATGTAGTATACATATCCACCCCACTTCTGGCGTATACGTATATACTGTGTATGTATATACGGGGGTCGGGGTTAGCTGTTTAAGCTTCCGCGTTCAGCGTATAATAATTTTATCTAATCCCGTAATCTACGTTACGGGGCGTCGTTCCGACATTACGGATGCAATGACGAGACTAAATAATGCTTGGCAATTGGAATAAAGAGTCGGATTTAAATAATTCAGTAATTAAAAGAGAGAAACAATCAACGCATAAATTGTTCCCCTCTTCAACAACCTATACCCTCTTGTTTCCACCGGCCTCTGCTCCAAGTTGTCTTCGGAAGATTCATTATTCCACAAGCAATATCTCGTCTCGTTAAACAACGAAATAATATATACATACACAATTACGTATGGCGTGCGATTCGGATTTCAATATCGGCGCGAGAAATCGCAGGCACAGTGACGTACGCATGCCTGCAATTTTCGAGTCACGGTCTTTTTCGCGTGGTCGCAGGCATCTATTATACTATCATAGTATTCGAACGGTACCCTGCCAAGGTATTTCCGGTAGGTGTTTCGAAGAGTCGGAGGGTGGAGAAGAAAGAGGTCGGTTGTTGGGGCGTGGGGGGAGTGAGAGGGGTAGGAAAAGGGCGGCAGGGAGTCTGCGGACCCGGTCTCGAGAAATGAGATGGAAGAATGAACTTAGTTTATGTAAATAAGGGCGTAATCTCGGCTAAGGCTTTGGAACAAGGTCGACGAGCGCCCTTGCTCTCCGAGTAGGAAACAAAGAGGCAGCTTGGCGGTACCGGAACAAGGCGCGCCGCCTTGTCGCCGACTAAAACGACTTGTATTATTGCATTTCCTCGGTAGCAGGAGCCGGGAATGAGCGAAGATCACCATCTCCAAAAGTTCGCGAAACCTCCCTTCGAGTCGGGATCGCGTGCCGACGCGACGCCTGACGGGGCCTTCTGCTAAAAGAGACGCGCGTCATTCCTCGGAACAACCGATCCGCGAAGGCGATAAATTTTTATTACGTTAAAATCCTGTTCATTCCACGAATAAATATACGTCGAGGTATAAGGCGCCCGCGATGCTACCAGCATCGCCGTTCCGCTTTACTGCCGATATTAGTTTTTGTATCTGCACGTTTGAAAATATAACTGTCTGTGAAAAAAATACCATTCAATTTTACGACGAGGCTATTAACAGCCTTTAACGCTTTGCTTTACGCGGAAGGGACGTCGAAAGAAGAGAGAGAGAAAAAAAAGTTGGAGGATGGACGCAAGGAGGAAAGAAAAAAGTAATGCAAATATACTGACAACGAGAAAAAAGACTGTTCGGCAAAACGAATGTTTTCTTTCTGGGTTGTGGAAAAGAAGAAATTATTTTTCGACGTATCCTTGTTTTTCTTATTCACAACGTTAAAAATCTTTCGTTGCCTCGTGAAAGTTTTTTAGCTGCCACAAAATTGTTATTGTTTTTTTTGTTTTTTTTTTTAACAACTCGCAAAGTAATATTTCGTTGCACCAATTACCGTTTTGCTTTACAGCGTAGTTCGTTCTTTCCGGGTGAAAATCAGTCTTTGCAATCGGTTGCGGTGATGTGACCATTTTTTTGTATTCATTGTACTCACGCTGTTTTCAGCAGTATAATTGCTGCTAAATTTTTCATACGTCTCTATATGCTATACATCGAGTGGATTATGAAGTCTGCAATTAGCGGGCGCCGATGATAATTAAAACTTGCAAGTGCTTAGAGTACACATTCAATTATGGTGTAATTATTTTTTGAAAAATAAATAATTTTTCTCCGTCGTGATATTGAATGATCTATAGTGGTATTGGTTCATGTATAAATAGTACACGTATCAATGCCAATTGTTATCGCACGGACAGATTACATTTTTGTCATGTTTTAACTGCGAATAATTCTTTCACACTTTAGATAATTTTGACACAAATTGGGAAATCTTTAGCAACTAAATAACAGACTTGTGTTTCAGGGTTTTTAAAGCGACTAATATTAGTCGATTTACATTTCTTCAGTTTATATTTGTATAAGAATCGCATATCATCGTCATTTTCACCGTATCTAATTTCACACAGTCTTTGATACTTGCGACATTGCTAATTGGTCACTAAATGGTTCCTTGCCGAAAAACTTTCCAAAATGCTACAGATTCCTTACTCCGACTTATTACTCAATATTATATAGAAAGTTATAAACATACGAATATTAGGCTTCAAAATTTTAATACCTCGGGAGAGTAAATTCTGAAAATTATTGTTGATGTGAAGTAACTTGTTCGGCTCATCGATATAATTTTTAATAATCATTTATTTCCTGTCGTTGATTCTTTTCCTGAATTTAATAAACTTGTATAACATCTAAATACGTTGAAGAGAAACATGTTTCATATAATTGAAAGCTGTGTGCCAAGGGATTGAATACAAGTGAATTTGAAAAATTCCTCGTAAATTGTGGATAGTTTCGGTAGTTTCGAAAAATGTTCAACTCAAAGAAATGAAATTGTCGGAGAATTCATTGAATAAAAGTTTAAGAGGATATGATTTTTATTTATATCACGACTGTAAAGCTTAACTCTCGCCGCAAGCTCCCGGAAGACGCAGGGGCAATGGAAATGAAGGTTTACGATTTCCAAAAGATTCCGGTAATGCTGGCAGCGAGTTATACGACCAAGAAATTGGAGTGAAAATTAGGGCTCCCGTATTAGGGATGGCTTTTTCAAAGCATTTCATTACTTTTGTGCTCGAGAGATCTTCACGCCCTTTCGTCTCGGAACGAGGGACTCGGATGCTTAGCCACAGATTTTGGTGATTTACGGCACCCACCAAAGTATACGGGAAGGGACGAAATGCAATTCTCTCGATTCTCTTATACAGCTGGGACGTTCGTAACCTGCGGCCAAATACCTTTTACAATTTTTTCAAACGTCTTTGAAGAACGCCGTTTGAAAACATGAATCCTAATCTGCGTCCCAAATTTTCTTCAACTTCAATTCTGAGCTGTAATTTTTTGGCTGTTGCAGTATTTGTTTACCTATTTTCCAGCCTTGCCAGGCTTTGTAAATTTTAAAGGTTTTGTAGCAAATTAACGTTGATCTATAATTCATAAATTTGTAAAATTCAACGGAGGACATAACTAGAATACAATGAAAACGAAATATTGACGATTTTGAGTTTGATTTTAATAAGATCAAATCATTTGCTACTATTACGAAATTCCAATTATACTGAGATGTCTCATTTTTCAAATTTCAACACTCAATTATACACGGAATCGATTCAAGACTTGTGAAATTTCTAATAATCTCAAAATCCTTGCAAGATTGTCGTTCAAATAATGAGATTTCGACCAGTTTTTCACCGACAACGTATCACGTTGATTTATTTCACCTTCACCGTTTCGGACGTAATAAAAAATCCGTCATCAACAATGATGTCAAAAATAAAAGCGACAAGCAATTAAACTCCACACCGACAAAGGCTGAAACACCTCCCGAAAGACAATCAACAGGGACGAAGCATCGAATGTGGTTGCAGCTAAAGTGCGAAGGGTTGTGACGAGTATATGTTACATCCCCATCTGTATGTTGCACGTTACTCAAGACGAAATGACCCCGGGGCTTGGCGTCGTTCTTGGCGGCAAGCGCTTCGCACTTGTACGTGAAGAGCTCCGCGAAGAGTGACGTGAAGATGACGACTCTCTGCGATAGAGCTCGTTAGCGCGACACGAGAGCGGAGTCGTACGCGTTTGCTAAGCTAACATAAGTTGCGATCCATTGACCCCCTTGCGATTTTCCATGTTTTTATTAAATTGAAAATGAGAGAGAGTGCAGAGGCGAAGTAAGTATAAAACTGAATAATCGGTGAGACATTCGTTTCAACTGTTATCGAGTAAAAAATTCTAGGAAACGTAACATCGCTTATAAAATGCGACTCCTTTGAAGTAATTCTTTCTAATATTTCTTCTTCATAATCTCTGAGCTTACGAGATGCGACGAGAAATTATTACGATCAGAGTGTGTGAAATTGGATGCATTAAGTCGGCAAAATACAACATTATGTTACGGGCGAGGTAGGTAAGCAAAGGTATATTCTTGTATATAGGTATGATACGCCCCGTTGGCTCTCGCCTATACGTTAATCTCTTTTTGTTTTGTAACCGTGGACAAATGCAACTAACGTATCGAACTTCCGTCCTGGTTAATTTATAGCCGTGGGATTAGGGGATGAAGTCGAGAGGGAGGGAGTGAGGGAGGAAGGTAGGAGAAAGAGAGAGAGGGCGAGAGAGTGGAAGAGCGGAAAATGGCAATTCTGCACTGCGGGCAACTGCCGCCCGGTTGCCCTCCGGTGAAACGCTTAAAAGGTGACCGTCTACCGGGGTAAAATATCACTACTACCCCGGGTAAGAAATTGTGGAGCGACCCTCCAGAGTTGACAAAAACAAGGCTAATAATGTTGCGCCGAAGCCAGTATCGTTTGTTTGCTACAGGACTCTCCTGACCGATTCGTTCGAATCGTTACCTCCGGAGAGACAAGCCTTTATACCATTGACCGCCACTATATGCCGAGCCTCAAGCTGCTCCCTATACCTATACGGTACACATACGTCGACGTTTATACCGTTGGTATACGCAGTGGTATATAAATTCTCCTAACGACTTCGCTGATTATTTCGCATATATATCTCTCGAAAAGCTCCGCGGATTCGCGTAGGTTGGCAGATAGACATATATACATATATGCGCTGTGCATGTATATGTATAGTACTTGTTAGAGAGGTACAACGTTTTATTTTTTCTTCACCCCCTTTTGTTCCGTCGCTATTCTTGTTTCTCTCTCGCTCCTTTTCTCAATTTCTCATCGCATCCGAAGTGAGACGTCTCTCGACAACTGGGTGTACATGTATTTTGTAGTCACGATGAGTTTGCTATTGATTCGATCCAGTGATTAACCAATCTGCACCTGGCTTGAATATACATTCGGTATGAATATTGAATGTGTGCGGATTCATTGCGGGATTAAAACCGCGACTTATTTGGTGCGGCGTCGATTAATCTCGTCAGAAGTCAAGCACACTGTGCACTCGTGTTTTTATGTTCGGGTGATGGCTGATCGCCGGCGCGTTATTCGAAAAATGGGGGGGGATTTGAGAATTATCGGTTGGAATTATAGGGGTGTGTATGGGCGCGATGGGGTTTCTCGTTTGCCTGTACGATACGCGAGATGTTTTCACGTCGAGTTACCGGTTCGCATTAAAACCCGAACGAGATGATTCACGTGTGCCCATTGAATTTTCACTGCTACTATGCCCCGGCTCGAAATATTGGTATAACCTCTAGCATCCCGTCAGCTTTCGACGCTTTTAATTGCACGGTACGATGATTGGGAAGCCGATAACTCGGATAAATCTATTAACCGAAATAACACTCCAACGAATGGCTTGTAGGGTTCGATAGTAATGAACTAATTGCTAAAATAAAGCACGTGGTCGATCTTACTGTAGTGCAGGCTGTTTTACTAACAAGACATTTGACAAATCACTTTTTTTATGAATCCAATCTAAGATTACGCTAGCAATATTAGGATTTCTTTTTTTCTGTATTAACTTTAAGCCTCTTCGTAACTCTACTCTGTATCTTTTCCTACCAGCCCCTTGTACCTAACAATAAGAATCCTTAGACCCAAAATTTCCCACACACAGTATCTGCAGTTTCTCTTTCTCGCCTGCATTCTAAAGAACTTTTCCACAAACTCCGATTTTCCACCTCTACGTACTTCTATCAATCAGCCCCGCACGTCTAAATACATCTACCCACTTCCACCTAGTTTCAGTAAAATAGTGTTTGACTATGTTCAGCAGTCGAACACGAACCGCTAACTCATCTGCATCTCTCTCAGTATTAAATAACAGTCTTAGCATTTTCTAAACGCCCCTTGCAGTTATCACTAGTTATCTTTCGTCGTAAGTAATCATAAATTCATCGTGCATCGAACATTTTTTTTTTCAAATTCTAACCACCCCCGACTTGAAAAATTGCCGCAAGGAAGCTGCGTACTTTGTACCTAAACCCAGTTCCTTGTAGGTAAAGTTTTGCAAACCTTGCCACATTCCATAAGTGGTCAGAGGTCGTAGCGGTGCGCCGCACTTTTATGTTGCCTTTTTAAATCGCCCACCACCGCTGACATTTCGATGTAGTCTCGAAACGGTCTTAGTCTTTTATTCACGTATAATGTTAGTGCCCAGAGGCGTAGTTTCATTCAGACTATAGATACATGTCTACCCACATATAAGTAGGGGTCGGGTGCATTTTGAAAAATACTAGCAATGGTGCTAAAACTCTCAGCCAAGAACTGCGGAAAAAAACTGAAAATGCAGACTACCAAGTCCGTCATCATATATTCACATTAATTGTATGCGAAGTTTGCTAGCGGTCGTGAATCTTTTTTTTTCATTTTTTGCCAATTAAGAAAGCCGCGAACGCACGATGTTCCTGTTAATTTGAGCTTTGACATTCAACCGCAGATAGAATATTTATCTTCCTTGACGATTAAATAATCATCATCAGTCAAAGACAGAATAATTTTGGTACATTGGAGTTCGAAACAGGAAATCACTGAGTCCTGGTTACAGGTACCTACGTTTTGTGTATGTTTTGAAAGCAAGTATGTATAGATTTGTTCGTGATTTTAATATCGTTGATGATCTTTATTCGATAAACCAGTCGTTAATTAATATGAGTACTCTGCGGATTGAATACGTTTCAATTTTTGTATTAAAAAAAAAACCAGCAGAGGTGAAAGCATATTGCCGAGTAAAAACGACGATCCGTACTATATACAGAACATAAGTCGATTATCAACTCATCGGTTTCGGAGAGAATGTTATACTCTCTCCGATGATTTATGAGTTGAAAATTGCCGAGCAAAAGCAAACTTGTGAAATGCGAATCTCGAGAAGGGGTGGAGGTCGGCAAGGGGTAGAGAGCTCAAGCGAAGTTTTATTAATGATAAGAGAAGGGTTCCAGAGTCCATGGAGTAAGTATCCCGTGATCGGCGCGAGGTAAATTCACGTGCGGTTATGTAAAATATATACTTCCCCACCCACGGCAGCCTTGTAAGAACTTACCTGAAAAGTGGCGGGAACACATCGTTAACAAGGGTATCGATTCGGTCTCTGGACTATCGCTAACGTGCATTTGGTGTAAAGTTAATCCTGCTCGTTGAGCGATAACGGAGCCGAGCAATTTGAAATTTGACCGTGATAGCGATTCGGGTAAGGTGGCGTTTATAGGATTTATGATAATGCGCGTGATTCGAATGGGGTTTTACCCGATCCGAGACGGCATTCAGTGCCGAGGTGCAAGTTGTCTCGGAACGAGCCTTTGGTCCGAGGAACGATTTACAGGATCGCGGGGTCGAAGGCCTACGAGCCGAGGGCCAGTGCCGGGGATTCAAGAGCGGTTTCCGCAGCCGGTTGCATTATGGCATCCGTTGCGACCGCGCCGTCCTTCTCATCCCCCTCCTTATCCTTGGCCCCGTCGTCTCGGTCTCACCGCTGAAATACACCCCTGCAACCTGCTACATGCACCCACCAGACTCCGCTAATTAATGCTAATTACCCCAACTAATAAATAACTGCTCGAATAAGCATATCAGTTCCCAACTAACCGGCACGTGATAAGTTGTCCGAGGATCGCAACCCACGCCGCATATCATATTAAATCCTAACGCTTCGTATAACACACGTCACTCGGAAATTTTCCTCGCGTAGTAGGCAATGGATGGCCGAGTAATTACTTCGAAGCGCATGGATTATTACGAATAAAAATTACAGCTTCAGGGTAGACGACATCAGGTTTGAAGGACTCCTCAAGAACTCGTGGATGTCCCGTCAAGGTTTCTTACAAGTCTCATTGTCAGTAATTTGCTTTAGTCTTTTTCACGGCTCATAAATTCAACAGTCGAAGTACACAATCTTAAATGTCTTGAAAAATCGAATCCATTCACTGAAAGTGTCTCATAAGATTTGTAACTAGAATATTCCCGAGTCACGTGTAAAAAAATCGCGTACAATGTTATTGCGTGAGAATTTGAAACGTTTTTAAAATGAACATTTCTTAAAGTCTGTATTGGCGTTGTATGTTCGAGAAAGAAATTGGATGCAAATGGTGATGGATGGAAAAGTGATAATTTCGTCAAGAAGGGCATAAGCTTCGTCAAGCCACGCAACCGTTTGAATATTATAAATTCAATACCAGATTGGACAATCGCGGGCGGGGTTGAAGTTTCGACCTTGAAAAGTTCCGAAAGCGGCTAGTTCCGAATTATCTGGTGGCGAAACTTGAAGTAAAGAAATCAAACTTTTACGAAATAACAAAGTTTCGAATGGTCGGAAATCCGACGGTTCAAAGTTCCGAAATGCAAGATTCCGAAAATTCAAACTGCGACAGAGCAAGGTTCCGAAAAGTAAAGTTCCGATGAAGCAAAATTGCTAAAAATAAAGTTTTGATGAAGTAAAATTCCGAAAGTCAAAATATCAACTCGAACAGCGTAGTTTAGCCGACGAGTGTGTGTAAAAAATCAGAAAAACCGAAAATCAGAATGACCAGGATTCCCAACGGAAAAAATCGAAAATCAAAATACGTTACGTTACATATAATATACCGGATAAATTGTCCAACGACTGCGTTTTTGACATTTTGTAAGCTCAAGAGAATCGAGAGAAAACGTACGCTTAGTTTAGGCTGCATGTGAATTTTTCCAATAATATAACAGATTAAGTTTCAGCGGCGCGGTTCTCCTGCTCGTTAGACTCCCTGAAAGAGAAACTGAATACAACTTCGTATCAGCGTCTGGATATTAAAGTCTAGATTTCACCCAGTCGAGGTATAAAAGAAGCGGAAACGCTAACTGGAACGCTTCAGCTCCGGCGATGACACTTAGCTAAGCGCCAAACTACCTACTTGACACCTGAACAATCTCCTCCAAGCTTTTTCCGCCTCGTACCTCACTGTTTTCAGTCTCGCTATCTACGCGAAGCGTCAAAAGTAACGACCAGCTGTGTATATTCCGTCGAGGTAAAACGACACAACAGTGCAAGTCCTGCACATTTTACCGATAGTTAATTAATTAATTGATTCTAGGTGCGATAATTCGTTATCAACGATACAAGACAGAAACGCCGCCGGTGTTGCGCAAGTCGTTGCAGTTGGTAGGGAAACAATCATTGGACAGAAGTAGGAACTGGCACCCTCCACAATTTTATACTGTATTGATTATTTGCACCAGCTAATGGTTTTCGCCCGATGCGTCAAGTTGAATTAAGCGAGAGATTAGCTCGGGTGGAGAAGAGGAGAAAAAAAAAAAGAGAAATTATAAACAAGCGCAAAAATTCAATTTTATTTTCGCATTTTCATTATCTCTGCTCGAGCGGAAAAACGTGAGCTTCTACTCCTGCATGCACAGCTGCCCCCTACATGTAAAGCTTTTCTCTGAAACGCGGCGAAAAAAAAATTCGACATTATTTTCGAATTCTTCTTTACACGCAGAGTTGCGTATTCGCTGAACGGAGAAAAAAAATAAAGATAAAAACACAAACGACCGAGAAGAGCGAAAATTCATTAAAGAATTCGAATCGAAGTAATTAGACCTTTTCAGAAGCACCTTACAATTACGAAAGAAGAAAAAATGTTTTCTTACAATGCATAGAGTTCCGATTATAGGCAATAAAATTGAAAAATTTAGACGAATAGCGATTTTTTTTTTTCTTTTATTGAAAACTAGATCTCTTTGAAAGTGACTACAATTTATTTCCAGAACTAAGGTTTTAATTTACTTACTATCGCTCTTTGAAAAATTTCTCGTGAGATTATGGGTGTCCAGGGGCAAAGTTTTTTTTGCCGACAACGCATCGACTTTCCCTGTAGCGCGTCACTTGTTATGCAGATTTGGCGCATGCATATAATAGGTGGTATACGTGGGTGTAAAATGCTAGACAGACATCGAGGGTCGGGGGTGTAATGTTATAGTTTTAACAGTACAAAGCTGGGGTTGTTGGCCCACATAAGCGTTGGCGACGTTACCGAAAGCTAATGGGCAATAAGTTACAACACGTCTAGACTAGTGTACGAGACGCAAATTACGCCCCTCCAGGAGCTTGCGAAACCGTAAGAAAATTGAATTTCGCCATGCGTTGCTTGTACCCACGTATGTACGCGGCTGTTGGTGATACACACGTAATCCGCGAACGTCTAGGGGGCCCGGAAGCTTGCAAAGCGCTTGCGAAACTGCGACGTAAGGTTGCGGCGAAGAGCTTGCACGAGCTCGGTGAACATACTGCAGCTGGTAAGGGCGCGATGGCCGTTTTGCTGCGTGCGGATCGGGCGTCGAAGACTTCAGTGCCGAAGCGTAGGGTCGAAGTTGAGACCAAGTTCGATATTTATTACACTAGTTATGGTAATCCTATCGGGCTCATTACGGTTAATGGGAAAGTTTTTATTTTGAATTTAAGCGACCTTGCGACCTACTTATGGATGCAATATCCCCGAGAGGGGCTAAATTCCCGCCTGCACATAAACTTGGCCCGCTCAACGCGCGTTTTCCATATGAATTTTACATTTTATCCGTTTTTCCCAACGCCGCAGTTATATTACTTCTACAAGTGGAGAATAGAATTACTGCTCCCGCCACTTGACAACTTCCTCTTTTATTTATCCTACTTTTTTTTCCTCCCCCACTTTTATCCACCAGCCTTTTTCCCCCTACTCTCTTCCCCCGCTCCTCTAGTGGTCATAAAAACCGCTTTTCACGCCACCAGGCTAAAGCCGCTGCGAAATAATAGCTGCCCATCGAATTTCAGGACGGAAAAAACGGGCGCGAGAGGGTTATTCTCACTGATTCGAGTCAGGAGCTTTGATCGGCTTCTTTACCGTCAACGACGCGTGATCGGGATCGAGGGGCGCGGGAGATACGCAGGCGAGGAATCGGAGGCTTGGATAAATTGCATAAATTATTCCATTCGTTTATACACTTCAATCGGGTCGTGGCTCAATTTGCCGGGGTACTAATAGAGGGTCGTTGCTCCTCCGTCGCGTCGACGCGCGTCGTTTGACGGTGAATGCGGGGGATAAAACGGGTTGGAAATAGCTGAAATACCTCGGACCAACTCGGCACGTAATTCACCGGAGATGCAGGGTATTATTAAAATGAGCAGCTAGTCTAGCAATAATTAGCCCCAGGAGAGCAGCGACTCGAGCAGTATAATAGGCGGATTTGCCGAGGTTCTTTGAGCCGTAACAGACGTCCAGTGATTTCGAGCCAGCGAAAGCTCCGCGGGGGGTTTATATGGTCGGGGCGAGATAAAGACGGCGAGATACTCAAACGGATGCAAACCAGAAAACCGGGAAGGAGAATATAGGGGATGCAAGACCACCGGCATTAATCCAGAATAGGACAGAGCTAAGGGCTCCTGGTCTGCGAGAGGATAACGCGTCCCCGATAAAACTAAGCCGGGTGCGCAACGGAGGCATAAAAAGACCCGGAGTTCCCCGTCGCCGTCACCCCTTCGCCCCCCGGCCCACCACTCCTGAAACCCGTCCGGGCGTCGCTTCGCAGTGTCGCTAAATTGCTGGAATATTTTCCCGCTCGAAACTAGACCGCTTGACCGCAACGAAGGGCAACGATAAACCTGGGACTAAAGAATGTGCCGGTCGTTCGCGAGGCCACTGGTCCTTGGTCCCGTGATTATTGAAATTTAGGATGTATTCCGCGTGGCTTCGCCTTTTCCCGAACCGCCGACTTTATTTTAATTCATTCCGTCGCCAAATCTCTGCACGCATTCAATACACGCGCCATAGATTGCGTTATTTTCAGACCCTTTTTTCGGTCAGAGATTTTTTTGTCGGCGTTGCGAACGTTCCTCATTCTCCACGGTAGTTTTTTTTTTATTCCCTTTTTTTTTATTCTAGTTCTGAATGATCGTGGTCTCGCTGCTGCGGGGAATTCGAAAATACCGTTCGATGGAAACAATGCGTTTTATACTCGTCCGGGATGAGAATTAATTCCCGAATTGTTGGGTGTTATTTTGGCAAGGTTGAACATACATTGTTTCGGCGGATAAAAGGGTTTCCTCGGTATAGTAGTGAAATGGCATCAATAATAGGGCTCAGGCACAGTTTGTAGCTATATTCTTTTTTTTTTTTAAATTCGGTTGAATTAGAGCGCCAATAGTTGGTGCGGAAAATTCTGTGAATTACCAATACAAAATATTTCTTTAAAATTTCGTATTGTATTGTTTACAAACTTGGGAGTATATTAGAATTTTCGAAAATGTATGATCGAAAAAGAAAGAAAAGACAATCAATTTGGTACGTAATATATTATCCAATTAATGGCAAGTATCAAAGCTCTCTGATTGATGCCTCTCTTAAAATGAGTTACATTTTCAATTTGACCAATACAACTCATGTAAGTAGAATCTCTGTACTCGATACAGGTGTTTCAAAACAGATGATCGATCAAATCTTTTGTACAAGTTCAGATGCGAAGCAGCAACGATATAGGATCTCTGAATAATCATTTGTGGTTTGATTTTCGACAGCCAGTTCTGTTTCACACCGATCATACGTATAATGTGCAGATATGTTGCTGGTTCTCGGTGATTCAATGAGCCCGGCCTTTAATTACACGAAGCTTCGGGTACGTAGAACCGCGTAGAGTAATGGTTTGACAATGTACCGCATCACCGAGCATCGATCAAGCTGATAACCGCAGGGAAATGTTTCACGCACCCATCGCATTAGCGCGACCAAGTTGGGCTGATTAATCAGGTATCGGAGGAAACGTTATCCCTGCTATTTTGGTAACCGCATCTCCCATCTCGAGCGTGATAATTGGTTCACTGAATTCACCGTCGACAGATTCAAGACGGAGATTCTAAAAATTACATGCGCGAAGTACGCATTCCACTCCGTGATCCGTCAACCGGTAGACCCTCTCACAGGCTGGTGCATAATGAAAGCGGTGCTTGAGAGCCTGCGAAAGTTCAGTGGGGGGGGGGGGGGGGGGGGGGGTGGTACATCGATTCTGCGCCCAAACTATTCGCCGGATCTCTGACGACGGCACTGGCTCGTATAGACGCATCGTCGAAAGACGTGACGACATCGGTTCACCCTCGTTGGCACCACGGCTCACAAGTAAATTATTATATAGTCCTGCCGTAGCTCGTCTATAGGGTTGGAGGGTGCGGTCCCAACTTTTACTGGTTTAGGGAAAACTGAAGATAGATTATAAAATCTTCGAATACTAACGAAGTGCGATTCGTGGGATCATTGATGAATGAATTAGAAGCCTTTGGATATTTGATGCAATTAACCAGTCGTAGTAATGTTCGGGTTCGGAATACAATAATTGGTAACTGTAAGAGTGACGATAATGGCACCGACTTTTTTCCCTTCCCAAAATATGTAAGCGCTGCGTAACTGAAGTTGTAGATGTACGTCTCGAATTTGTGCAAAGTTTGCACCTCGTCTTGTTAAACAAGTCTGGTGGCGAGAAACGTGTTCGTGTATTTCGGCAAGATTGCATACGCAAAGTTGACTGAGAGAAGTTGTGCCATGCACCGGCGACATCTCCCCAATTAACTTTTTGCCGCGGTTAGTCCAAGGTTGGACAAACAATGGAAAGACACATGGGCCGCAAGCGTTGGTGATGGTTCTGTCGCATTTAGTATGATGAAAGTTGAACGGTAGCTGAGATGAGATTCGGTGAAAAGTGCGCAGAACGGAGTCGAGAGTGCAAGACTGAAAAGAAATTTTCGTTCATTTTGTTTACTTTGTACATTGAAGCGAGGAAAAAACACTCCTATTATTTCAATTCCCTCTCGTAAATAAGGTTCAAGACTTTAATCAACGAAACACGGTATCGCGCTGGCCTCGTAAACCGTTACACGGGTCAGACGAGAGTTCCATTCTGGTATCACCAGGCGCTCTGCGGGGTTCTCCACCTCTTCCTTCCTCTCATTACTTTAATTCCTCCGGATTTTCATCACCCCCGGTTGGATTTGACGTCCTCACTACCGCGACGGGATCCTCGTTCCCGGATCCGAGGCCGATTCGTTTTGCGAAGGTGTGCAAGACAACGAACGGCAAGGTGGGGGTTAGAGTAAGGGGAACAAGGGCCGAACAAAAGTACCAAGTAGAAACAGATTTGTATATACGAGTGAAGGGAAAACAAGTGGCTTCGCGATAGTGCAATCTTCGGGCGGTGTCGAGTTTTCCGCCTCGTCGATCCCGCCCGCTCAGCTTCGCTGCCCCGTTCCATCCCTCTCGAATCCCCCCCCCCCCCCAACGCCTCCGACACCCCTCGCATCCTCGCCATCGCCTCGTGCTTCTTCGACCTCGACGACCCGCCCCGGCAACCCCAACGAACAGGATAGCCTCGTCAGCGGGTGCACGTTGCCTTTAACTGGCCGCTACCGCAACCCTGCGGATCGGAGGGGGCTCGTCTATTCCCCGACTTCGTAAGCAGTACTCGCAAGCATTGTCAGCCACTCGAGCTGCGTTGGTCAAAAACAAAATTCCCCGGCATTTAGTTAGCTCTGGTGAAACGGGTATCATTCTCAGGTGACACTTATGTTATCGATTTTCTCACCTTCTCAACAATATCCGATAGTATTTGAGAAATATGAAAGCGTGTTTCACTAGTACCACAGTCGTCGTGGCATCCGGATCAAAACTGCGCTACGGTAGGAAGAGTATTTTATATTCTAGCAGTATGTGAAACCTTTGCGAGTTATTTTCTCGAAATTGCTACGCTAATTAACCTGTTACGAAAAGACCAGATTTATCATCCCTTAAATTTACTCGCGCATGTTCCCAATTCGCCTTTGAGACGTTGCGAGTAGCGATACCACGAATGACTTGTATTTCGGAGCCGAATCTTGTGTGTACGTACTGCGAAAAGCCGGGAAATGAGGAGCAGATTTTTATTGCACTTCGGGGACTTACAAGCCGCGACGTTGTGGATTCAAATTGTAGAACCTTGGGCGTGGTCGGGCTGATTTGGGCGACGACCTTCCTCCAGTTCTCATCCTTCCTCTCTTACTCGTCTGTCAACAGTCATCCCAAACCAGCTCGCACCACCCTCGATCCCGCAGTGCAAATCTAGGCGAGGTTACCTTGCAGACGTTTGATATCGTTTCATATTACAAATCCTCCTCGGTCTCTACGGCGCAGCCTAGCTTCCGTGCTCCTCGGAGCTCAAGGGGAATCAAAGCCGACATTATTATGTCGGGATGCGGACAGACAACGGGACGCCGCACCGCAGTTCCATCCATAATCTTTGACCGCCGAGGTGGTGGGATATATCCGACTCTCTCGGAATCCAAGTGGAATATTCTTCGCTGTCAGGATTATTAGGATAGATGAAAATCTACTCTCGATAATGAGCGCAGTGAACTGAAAGAGAGAGTGAGAGAGGAGAGAGAGAGCTTTGAAGGAAGCAAACTTGCATAAGTTCTAATTTCTGAAGCTAGGCGGTATAATTCAGCTGGCTAGTTTCTAATGGGAGTGAAGGACATTCACGAGCGGAGCTGCAGCAGGGTTCTTTGGAGAACGCACTCGCAGTTTGCAAACTCATGGTCGCCGTATCCGGGATAAGTTCCTTCGCCCCGGACGCCTCAAATGGCGGCTTAAACTTCATGCAAAATCTGCAACTGCCACATACACGCCGGCTATAAAGCTTCTCGATTCGCCTTCTCCCGTTGGCAAGGTCTTATCTGAACAGCAGGCACGGACATGCGGACGGTGCGGTAGAGGACTTTTTCGTTCAACGTCAACCAGAATTATATGTACATCCAAGCGGAGGTTTTAAACCTCGCACTCTACCCTCTGGCGTGTTTACTTTGTGTGTACGAATTTACGTGATTATTAACAGCGGTCGAGGGATGAGGTGCTGTGGGAAATGGGCGAGATTACGCCACCTTTCTGCCTCGAAACAGGACGCTTTTTGTGAATCATCTTTTTCTTCTTCAACCTTTGGTCATTCATTTACCTCGCGTAGCGGACATAAAAGCAATTGTATACTAAACTACTGAAATACCTTTGGCAGAAAGGATTACTCTTGTGAAATAAATTTCATGCGACAGTGAATTGAAAGTGAGAATTAGAATTTCTTAAATTGAAATACATAATATTTTAGTTTTGACTGAATAATAAGGTAGCCTTGGCCTGATTACTCGATGTAATTCGTTTGACGTGTCAATTTTTACTCACGGACGCGTTCACCTTTTCGGTTACCTTTAGCTTGGAATGCATTTGCTTACTTCCATTCTGTTCGTGAGTCAATTAAGGCCTTTGAACAATTTGAGGTTCTGTCGTATTATGCGCCGAACGGAAAACTTAGGTGAGCGCCTCAAACTGACGGCTCCCCGCTTGCATATCCTTTCTGTGTACAAGAATCATTCGTTCGTTTTGCCGGCTCTTAACAAAAGACATGAACGTCCGAGACCCATAGAAGAAGGGCGTGTAATGTTTGCCTGAAAGTCAGCGTACAGTTTCTTTAAACAAAGCTCGACTAAACGATGAATAATATGCCATTTACGCGCTGAATTTGCATTGGGTGCAGTGTGTACATTGGGTGAAGTTTATGTGCCATTTCCTTGCCTCGAAGTGTCTTACGTTCAAAGTCACGGAGAAAGATAAACAGGGACGAAGAATAAGAAAAGAAAAAGACAAAAAAGAAAGGAAAATAAGGAATGGTGGAGTATTTTCCGAGAGACCTAACGTCGGCGGAATTGCCGAAAGGCTAATTAATTTTTGATTCGAAAATTAAACGCAAGCATGACAGAGAACAAGGAGTGTGATAGAAATTTCTCAGAGAAAGTGGAAAAGACGAAAAAACCAACTAAGTGCCTGATAAAGTACGTGGCAGCATCCGAAGTAACGGCTGCCCGAATGCTAATCTCTGTTAATTAACCATCGAATAATCTCGAGGATTTTTCAAACTCAGTTGAATTAACCTGGCAGCTTCGCAGTTTGGTAACACTGATATATTACAGCTACATTCTACTTTTACGCGTTTGCTTCAAAGCGTTTTTTTCCATCTCTGTGTTCGACTCGCGTTACAGCTGCTCGTATCCAACACGATGAGTTGGCAAAAGGTTTTCCATGTAATACGACTCGTGCTTGCATTTGAAAAGTAAACGAGAGAAAAAGAAGATCAAAAATAAAAATGCTCCGTTCCGGTGAAGCGGCGATGAGAGAAATTCTGCAGAATTTATGCATAAGACCAAATTGGTTCAATTAAAGTGCTCGTCATCGGAAAAGAATGAAAACCAACTTTATCCAACCTTTTCAACAGTTCTCGTATTTCTCATTTAACCCGGGCTGCAGCTTTTTAGCTGTATATCCAAGACGCCTTACGTGTCTCATGCCTGTATTGAGGACAGAGGCTGATTTTTTCAGTAAGCCGAAACTAGCACGTGGAGCGAAGATTAAATAAGAATAGGGAGTTCAAGAGATCAAAAGTAGCCTTTGAAACGATTAGGATAATGCCACCTGAAACGCGGTGGTAGATTGGCTTTAGATCCTGTCTCAACGTTGAACCGTACGAAGCAAATTGTATATGGAATTTCATCGAGGTTGAACTCGAGGACGGAAGAAAAAGCGTGAGTTGAATTTGGCTAAGTGGCTTACGTACGGCAGGCTGAAGATGGCATATATGACTATAGATGCCAACGTCGCGACCTCTCGCACGGTGAGAGCTTTTCCGAATGCTCGAAGGTCTGACCAATATCGAAAAACATGATGATCCATATCTGAATTAAAATATCGATCCTCCATTCGTACGTTTACAAAGCAGTAAAAGAACTTGGTTCTATTTGTGAATACGAAGTAAACTCTGCTCTTCGCATGGAAATGCGGAATATTGCATTTGCACGTTTCGATGTTTGAACAGCTGTTCGCGCATGCGACGCGGTATTGACGCTTTGACGTCTGGCCGGACTGTTAATTTATTTAATACAATCAAGCTTGGAAGATTATTACACTTGACAATTTTTAGAAGATGGTGCTAGTGGAATGGCGAAGAAAACGTGATATTGGCTTTGAAGAAACGGTGTCCCTACTGAAACTTGAGATTTATCGAAAAGTTTCGCGTTTCTTGAATTGTTTGTTACGTCGTCGGGTAAACCAAGTTAATTGTATAATTTGATTCTCCTTAAGCTCAGCTTACGTAAACTATTGACAGTTCTGCGATACCATAACAAGACACTGAAGTTAATCGTAGACGTATTTATTTCAGACTTGTGACCTAGAAATTTATCACACAGATATAGGTATTATAGATCCGTATCCGCGGTATATTAAGCTTAAATTTCTCCTGCTTGTTCGGTTCTTCGAATCTGCCCTGTTTTCTTTTTCTTTCGACTTCCCCCAGTCCACTCGATGCGGTTTCTTTTTTATTGACATTGCGGATAGAAAGTTTGATTCGTCCGAGGGGGCCAAAAGTTTCAGGAAATTCGGAATCAGTCTCCTTGTTGAGTAATACGGTATCATATTGAAAGTGAGTGGATGGATCACTGTGGCTCGTGACGTCGATGTTAATTGTGAAAACGGTTCTTCAAAGATCCCGAGTATAACTGTGATAAATAATTCATAATGTTTCAAAAATTCGATACACATTTACGGATCGGATAGCGTGAAAGTTATCTGTTCGACAGCGATTGAGTTGGCCCGCTGTAGGCGTAAGTTTTCAACAAAGTTTTCCCCAACTTTAACGATTTTTCATACACGAATAATTATTTATATCCGCAATCCAATTTCTCCACCAGCGTTAAACAAGAAAAGAAGCAAACCAACCGCCGTCTGCGGTGAATCCGCATCGGTTTACGGACAGGCGAATGAAACGCATGATCGTAAAAAGAATTGCGTGAAGCGACTCTTATTCAAATCGCATATCTCGGCTCGAGGGTGACCGAAACAGGGCTGGTTATTGTAAACGTCGGTCACGCGCCGGCTATTCACGGGGATTCACCATTGACGATTGTCCCTGCTTATACGAATGCAGTTAAGTATCTCCCGTTGTTCAAGATCCCATCGAAACGGCGTGTCAATATAAATGTAAATGCCATTGCGAGCTGCACGCGACGCATACATTCGCACCCCGGGATCTGCGGAGGGAAAGGGCGCGATTGCAGGTCGTCGAATGCTGCAATCGAGAATATGGGACGTTTCGAAAATTGAATCGACGTTCCGATTTGAATGAACAAAAAGGGCCGAGCGCGTGCATCGCGCTATTTCGCCTCTGGAACGGTGTTGCCGATTTCGTCAACACCCCCGCTAGTTAACATTCCAAAGTCGTTCGACCACCCCCTGCACATTTGTACAACGTTGCAGCCGAGGTATAAATTTCCACCCTCCCGCAGCGTGTCCGCCTGCATTTATGAGATATTTACGCAGCTGCGAATCGCAAAATCGACGAAATTGTGACACCGATTGAAATTCAGGTACACCAATTGGCGGTATAGCCGTGCATCGAAATCACCGAAAACACCTACGCATCACTCTCAGCCTACCCGACTGGGATATTATCCTTTTACTGTTTTCCTACACGTATCTGTTTCAAGGCCTGCGGGCGATGTTAGCCGTGGCCGTTAGTTACGTTGATTCTGATTCTCGTTAATATATGTATGAAAACGTTATCAAACGTTGCCCATAACTGTAACCTATATATACGTACGTAGGCGGGTATATATATGGTGCCCGAGTTATACGTTCCTGCCTAGGTCCCATATCCTATCTACACCCCAGACACACAATGCCCGCGACTAGCAAGTATTTCACTTAGCAGCATACCTCCCTTTGCTCTGAGCTCTATAATCCTTGGTAGCAATTGTGAACTTGGGTGTAATGGAGACGAATCGTTAATCGTTCTATCCCTATCTCCCTCGGTTTCCTCGTCTATCCTCGGCTCCGCTCCACGGGCACAAACAGTTTCAAACTACATAGGGAAATCCAAAATTTATCGCTCGACGAAAGTAATTCGAGCTTCGCTCTTTGGTGGCGAATAAAGATCATCCCGCCGAAAGTGATTCTATTATTTGATACCGAGGTTGAATTTGAACGATAAAAAATGGTCTAGTGTCTAAATTATATTGTGTGAAAGTTTAAAATTAGCAAAATCAGGGTTCGTGTGTAGGTTATCTTAGATCGATTCGTCTTCCTGCGATGGAGGAAAAAATGAACCCGCAGTGAACTTTTTTTGAATCCGAACTCTTAGCGAACTAAACTCTGACTGGAATAAATCTCGCGGTCGTTGGCCCCCCTCCGTATTTGGCGCAGGAACGTCGTCTTTATTTTACTTCTCTGAAAGCTGCGGACTTGCAGACTGAACGGTCTTGCCAAAATGGACATAACATTTCATGCGGCTATAATGCAATATGCGTATGCGCGCGAGTGATTCACGAGGAGAAATAAACGTCGTGCGTCACTGTATCCGCATTTTTCGCGATGAATTAATAACGAACAGTGATTTACTTACCGAGATTTGATCAGTCACGGTATACCCTCTGGACTTCGTGTAACCGAAATCGAAATTGAGAGACGTATGCGTCGACATATTCTAATTGAATATTCGGCTGCACGAAATGTTTTATGAACCGATGTAACCGACCCAACTGAAAGCTACGTATTTCGTTTATTAAGCCCCGTATATTTCTTGAATACCGTTTCCACCTGGGCTGTAAAAATAAGGTGAAAACTGTTTTCAAGATGTTATCAACGTTCTTCATTAATGAAAAGAAAAAAGGGATGAAACACATCTTTAACTATCTTCGTAATTTGCGTACGAGTAATATGAGTACATATATTGTATATCTTACGAACCCTTTTCTTCCGATATTGGTAAGACCTTGAACAAACGGAGGTCGCACGGAGTGCGTGAAAGCTAAATTTTTTCGGGAATGAAAATTCCATTTTGACCATTCCTCCGTCACGTATTAAAGCACGTGCGGATCTGTGCGCTGGAAGTGTATACAATACGCGTGTACACATACCTATCTGAGTATAAGTCGACGAAAATGGCGATTTCGCGTTTTAATCTAAAAACTTGGCATATACCAATGTATTTGCGTTAAGATTCCATTCGCGAGAAATATTCGCGCCAGAAATTGGTGCCAGAAATCGACACTGCGGGTAGCGGATGAGTGTATAGCTTGCCTTGTACAACTGGAACATTGTCGTGAAGGAAATAAAGCGAGTATAAGGTTCAGATTGTCGTGGTTCTTCCCGCAGCTTCACGGTCCTGCAGTAGCTGGAGGGCCTCCACGTGCCAACTTGGCTGAAGATGGCGATTCTCGGATAAACCAACTTTCTAGGTTCAAAGTTAGAAACTTATCCCCTCTGTTGCTCGATGTGCTCCCCGTTCAACTTTCTTGCTTCGATCCATATTTCATTCGGTTGAAAAGAACTTGACTGCAGCATTCTTGTGCCCTGACCTAAGCTCCGCGATGTACGAACCTCGGATGTAACGCGGATATAGCTCCGAACATATCCAAAGTTCCTCTCTTTTACGACAGTAACATGAAACGGTGTTACCTAATGGTGAACTTGACTGACAGCTTCGATCGCGCGTGGGAATACGGGTGAATCCAATCTTAATATACTCCATAAATCAAGCAGCGAGAAACTCGGTTATTTACCCTACGTTTCACCCCGCGGAGAGAGCGAATCCAGCTGTGTTCAAACGACTCCGCATCGATTCTTGAAACAATCTTCAGACCCGTATACCTACCGTGATACAACGAGTCGAATGAATCGATATACCTACGACCACGCCGTATGCAACGCAAACTGCACCGTACTTGAAATATGCACGGGTCGTCTCCCCCGCGAGCAAAAACTAGTGGATATATTTCTTCTCTACCCGCCACTGCAATTATTTTATCATTCCTGCAAAAATTTTCATCTGTATATCCACTTCGCGTCGTCCATGTGACCACAGGATTAATGTCCGTACATTTATCTACCCGCAATGTTTGTATCATAGTGCAAAGTGTGGTAATGAAAAGTCATGGTTAACATTTCTGGTGAGATAAATTCGCGAACGAACCTTTCGATTAATTCCCCCTCGACGATCGTTATTTTCCATCAAGTTTTGCTGAAAAACCACGTGTCGATCAGGCGATAACTCTGGCAGCATGTGTTTGCTTTTGCGGCATTGATTTGAAAATGGAAGAGCGGATGTCACTTCACAACCCACCTAATAAAGCGATCCTATCATTTTCGTGATGTATTTGAACCAATTTTTCGAGATTGAAAGAAAAATAACAAGTGTCAGAAATTCTCAGACGTCGTATGTGAGAAATCGTTAGAGCCAAATTAATGGATCCTGTAAATTTTGAGATAAATATTCTTCCGAGACGAGTGAAAGTGTTTTCCGCGTAGGTGTCAGACATTGGAGAGAGCATGGAGCGGGTGGTACATAATCTGAATAAATTAGCGTAGCTAACTAATGACGGCGCTTGGTAAAATTAGCGGTGGAAAAATTTGTGTAATTAATTCAGCGCTGTTGCCCAAATAATTATTCAGTGATTACATAATTCAACGAGTAGATCTATTGCTTCAGAACTCGCCAACCGCTGTTAACTTGCTTTACGATTCACCCTGGCCTCCTTTGTCTCGGATAAATTACGACGCGTCATGCACCCTTCCAAATTCACACGCAATCTGGCTTCGTGTTATCGAGAACATGTTTCAACCCTTTTGCCATCAAGTTTTAACGAATCGTATGTAGCTCGGAGCCGCTGCGGAAAAAAAGAACGAATAAAAAATGAATCCAGTTGTTCTAATAAATAACAAGGTTTGAACAGTTCGATGAAAGTGAATGAATTATTAAATTTTCCGATACGTGTTCACGTGAACGTTGAAATTTCGCGGTATTCCGTAAAGGTGGGTCGTTGGAATTTTTTTTTTTTTGTCACGAGGCATATGTCTCCAACAACCTTCCGAACCGTTATTCTTTTTTTTTTCTTCCTTTGTTTTCGTCCTTTTCAAATCAAATTTCCAAACCTACCCTCCGAATATTGCCCTGTCCAAATATGCGGCGGTATCTACGTGCCCAAATATATACACACAGGATGCCTTACATAAAACGTTACATACCTATGTACAAATATGTGGACGCACAGGTGGATTATACACCGTGAGAGAATGATTCTCATTCTGAAAATGTCCAAGCACACTGTCTAAATGTGAATCAATGATAAGTATACCGCTGGAAAAAATTAGTGGAACATCAGTGAAAAGTGACTGAACAGTCAGAGTATATGGACTGATTTTTTCCAGTGGTATACTTATAACTGGTTATCAGTGAATTTTCACTCATTCGAATTTAGAGAGCAGGTCAATAACAATGGTTATTTACTTGGTTGATAAATTTTGTCTAAAAAATTAGCAGTACCCCGGCCGATTAAACTCGGGCTTGCAATTAACGTCATTCGAACATTGAAACGTGATCGGTGACTGTTTGTTTGAAACCGGAAACTCCGGGGTTGTGTCTGAAACGCGCGAATAGTGATTGGAACGTGCTGATCAAACCAGAGTTTCATCACCCTTTCCCGAATGCATCTCTTTCTGCTACTAGAATTTCCTTGAAAAACGAGTATGCGCAGATGGTAACTCTCCATCGGAGCATGCCAATTGTTCACCTCACTCGTCCACAACAATTAGCTTCGAGTTCAATGTCGATCAATCCCGTTCCACGACCGAATGACGAAATAGGTAATTGGGAATACTGAGTAGTGCGATTATTTGCGATGACTTATACTAATCGACGCAGATTTTTTCAATCATGCACGATCCACGTACGTCGGGAATTGTAATAATAAGTGAAAAGGGGTACTCGCTTGTTAGTTACAACTATCGCACTTTTAGCGCACGTCGGCATTAAGTACAACATGCATGGATATGTACACAGGTATAATGCATGTACGTATAGGTAAGTATCAGTTTTGAATATTACTTCGCGGCAATAAGCCGCCGTTGGCCTGAGTAAATATCTTCTGAGTACGTGCGCACGCATACCTATATTAGATGCATGCATTATATAGGTGTACATACCATCCTGGAGCCGTTCAAAGGAAAGAAATTGAAGTTGCACGGATAGTATAAGCGACAGACGGAGAACGGAGAGATTTCGTTGTGTTAGAAAAATATCTGCATTCCATAACGGTGAAACTTTTATTAAAAGTTAACCCTACTAGCTCAGTTTATACATATGTACGTACAATTTGACTCGGAGCAAGCAATATAATTCAGTTGGAAAATTTCGCGAATATCTGAAAAATAGGAAACACTCTGTGTGGGGTACGAAAATATTTTTTTCTTCAATTGCTTCACTGCAGTATCGGCTAATATCGATTTAAAATGTACGATATAAAAGCAGGTACTGTATGTGTGTAAGCAGAACGGGAAAAACAAAGTCATCCTTTCTTGCACTCTCGGAACTTGCTGCACGCCTGCCTTTCCTCCCTCTCAAGTGTTTGACTCGCATAGATCAATTTGTAAGTGACGTTACCGCTCGAATGTATCGCAGAAAGCTTACGTTGCGACAGTTTTCCGGAAATCATATTTCGGCTTCTGAGATGTGTAGGTAAGCCATTCTGGGTTACAGCAAAATACGAGCGATACGCGTTCTTAAGCTGGTCCTTTTGACGGCATGGCAAAAAGTAAATTGATGACATCGACGGACGGGATGAACGCTTCGGGTATACTGGACAAAAAATGTAAAAGTATACGGGAGGTCTCTCACGCAATTATCTCAGTCTCTCTTATGCCGGACGATTTCGATCTTTTTATCACGAAAGAATTTCTAGTCAGTGAAAAAGTTTGGTACAGAACGGTGCCTAGGAAGAAGCTTATTCACACTAAAATATCAAAGGCTTCATTCGCAATTTCATTTTGTACTGAACCTGGAATACAGAGAAAATGAATGCGGAAAAACTGAATAGCTCGCCGATAGTAATCCGTATCACACCTTCGAGTGAAAGAGGTCGTGATTGTATCAGGGTGCTAATGCCAAAAGGGCGTATAAATTTTGTTTTTCATTGCCAATCGTTCCGTAGACTTATTTTAAAATTAAACATTGAACAAAAATATATACGCTCTTGCGGTTTTTAAACTATTTTTCAATAATTAGCTTTAAAATAACTTTACGGAACGATTGGCAACGAAAAAAATTAATCATACGCCTTTCTGGCTTTAGCTTATAGCTCTCTAAAGCCAAAAATAAGTATATGCCCTTTAGCACCTTCAGCATTATCGCCGCGATATATTTACCGGTCCGAAATAAAGAAATTATACAACGAATACTTGAAAGAAATTTTAAGGGTCCTTACACAGATTGTCGTCAAAAGAATCCATCGGTCTAATGCAAATAAATCCTTGCATGCACGTCAAGTCCGCAGACGTGGTCGTACGATAAATTGTCGCCATTTCCGTGGCGCGTGACGGTGCATCGTGTCATGTGTGAAAATGTCGTCGGGATTCCTCGAGGACAACGCGTCGTTCCTTTTAAGTATTCACGTGGTTCGGACCAGTCGCCCATAACCCTGCTGCACCGAGTTTCGTTTCTCGTGTGCAATTTCCACCCTCCTGCCGGCGTCTGAAACTTCCCCTGCGGTTTTTCGCTGTCGGTGATGAAGAAGATCCACGCGACGGCTAAACGAGGCCTTGTTAAGGACTTGAAATGGTTCGTAGTACGCGGTACGTAAACGGGTCGTCAAGCTGCTCGATGGTCGTTTACCGGCATGTTTCGCCGGGGGAATAACAGCCGGGTGGACTAACAAGTCGAGTTAGTATTTGTCAAGTAAATAAGCCTTCTCTCTTTCGCTCTCACTCCGAGCTCTTACAAGGCTAATTTCGAAAAGGGGCCTCTGGGTATATAATATAGGTACTTTGAGGAGAAAAAGGGTTGGCAATTTTCACGGTGCAGACGACGCCCAGCTGTATTTGAACGCTGAGGGATACTGCGAGTCGTTAAAAAATCATTCCCGAATGTGATAAATCACTCTGAAAAAGGTGAAACTAATTTCTTCCTACTGCGGATCGTGTTGCCAACGTTTGCGCGAAACGAATATAATGACTGAAAAGTTCGCGAGCAGATGCGGAGCCGGTGAATCGATGCCGAGTTGATGGTTCACGTTGAATTTCAAAACGCGCCACGGAGTTTATGGAACAGAGTAAATAAACGAAACGGTATAAAAGTAAACGTTTCACTTTCAGGTTATATTTCATGGTAAAGCGCGAATAGAGTCAAAAGATCAATTATGACTATGGCTTGTATATGTATACATAAACATGTATTTCAGTGTAGGCGTGGATACGAGTATCCGATAATTTGGTTGATTTAGCGAAGAGGGTGGGATAAAAAAAAAAAAAAAAAAGGAGTCGAGTCGAGAGAAAAGAAAGAACGAACGGAAAAACGGTAAAAACGGTGCAAAAAATAAAGGGTAAAAAAGCGGGACAACCCTTCCGGCAACAGTTTAAATATTTATTTTAGAATTTCTGTACCTGACATGCTGAAACATTATTCACTAGCCAAGGCAAGTACATCGCGGTATGAAGATTAGAGTCATAATCTACAGCGTGCAGGCGGGGTGGAAAATTTCGATGCTTACAACCGCTCGTCTCTCCGTTAAACCATGGTTTATATACATAATGTGTATATGCTCTCTTATACCTCAGACATCCCATATACACGTTACTTTTTCTGAGATTTAACGGCGAGAGAACTTATTGCCGCATTTGCATACATCATTTTTGTACAGACGTAACCGTTGAAGCACCTGTTATTTTACAACCTGAAGACCCGTTGCTCTTCTTATGCGGTCAGATTACACAGGGCTACAAAATTTTACGAGAAAATGTTAAATGAACCAGTTAGTGTATTTCCAACGTATTCTGGTACCTCGAATACGATGGTGCGTTACCCGTTTTCTTTCATCACGTCAGGATTCGATCGAAAAATGGCACTTATAACGTAAATTGTCACTTTTGACTCGCAGTATTTCCCAAACCGCTTTATAAAGTACGGTGGAAAAATGAACGTTACGTGTTGTGACTTACAGATTGCCATACTATTTTTCCTAAATTTTGTCGCACTTGTAAATTGCGGTAAAAAATATTCTTAATCCGAAATTTTCGAATTATTCACGTCTGTCAAGTTTTACATATTATTCCCTGCTTCAAAAATTTCATACAAGATAATTTCAATGTGACAAGGGTATTTTCATTCAACTCAAACAAGAGCTGAAGTGGTATACTTCGACGTAAAATGTTCATGACTAAAGTGTAAATATACTCCGACATAATGTATAAAAAATATACTTATACTTCATACGTGAGTGTGTTATGTCAACGAATAAAAAAATTTTATTCCAAGTCTAAGTTTGAAGTGAATGAGGAGCGCTGATTGACCGTATATTCTATGCAAAAATTGACGAAACAAATCCTCCGATACTAAATATGTGAAATTTTTTTTCTCCTCCGCAGGACGACAGACGAGAAATTCGGATTATCATGGAAAGCTCTCGTCTCTTCATCTGACGCTGGCAACGGAGGAATTCAACAATGGTGAGCATCTGCAATCGAGTCGTATCGCAATCAAGATATACCTACACAATATACATGTAACATTAAACTTAGGTAACATTTCGACCGTCATCGCTTATACAGCGAGACAAATTTTCGTCCAGATATTGCCCTATCTGTATACCTACTTCGAAACGGTTCCTGCGTAGTTTGCGCGCTTACGTATTACAGCTACGGCTACAGTTATAACGTTTTCTACCCACCGTACAACCAACGATGTAACAACCAGCGTAAATAACTCGAGACACGCGTATACCGCTGCACTCAAGAGAGTAATTCACCGTCTCAAGTTTTGCTAAGTGATAATTCTTTCCTCTATCGGATCTTTCCTTAGATACCTGTAAGTTTTGGCGAGCGTCTTTCCCGCCCGGTAGATAGAGAAAGGATCAATATATACATGAGAAGAGATGGCCTGTATCGTCGTATTATACACTGTAAGAGAAGAAAGAATAAGAAAGCTTCGATAATGTTACGGGATTACTTTCTCGATTGATGCGAGGTATCGATTTATCGGACACACGCGTCAGTCGGTGAAATTCGGCTCCGGGCATCTGGATCGCGATGAATAATATAGTAGGCAAAATGGCGGTGAAATAGGCTAAAGTGTAGGTATATAATTTATGCCATGACATTCGTGAAACCGCGACGCGGATATTTTAGGCACCGGACCGAGTCTGAAAATCGGAAATTGCGCATAGCTTTCGCGGTCTCGACTTTTGAATGGTAACGCGTAATAATTTGAAAGCCGGAACAAGCATTTTACTCGATCTAAGAATTCTCTTTGCTGACTCTTTGTCTATGCGAGAGGGCGTAGGCTCCTGCCGCAGAGTGAGTTTCGGCATGCAATGATTCTAAGTGCCCCTTTATTTGCTCTGGCTCGATCAATACGCCGTCTCTGTATATACGGAGAGTGTTCAACATCATGTGCGTAGAGCTGTTCGCCACGATAAAACTCCGTTCGCCTCCTTGAACGGTTCTACAATTTCCCCGAACTACGTATTCCGCTTTTTTCTTCCTCGGTTCGACCTGCTGTCATAATTTAACCCGAACCGGCACGACAATGACTTCGACACGGAATATCCGGATACAGATGGAAAGCTTAAAGGGCGGTTTTCCAGGAATGATTCCTTCGTTTATACTATATATAATTTTATATAACATCTATTTTGCCCGTGACTGTCTCCGCCAACGCTAATTCATACCCGTATATGCGAAACATAAGGGGATGGTTATGATACGGTACATATCGTATACCTGGCACAGGTGGACTCGTAAATTTGGCAGGCATGTGCAGGGTGAATGACGCGAATCGTGAATAACTTTGAGACTCACTTTCGAGTATGATTCCAAAGAACATTCTAAAGCTGGAGGTCTGGCGTTCCTTTCGTCGTGTGTTTCTTTCACTCAAAGATCACGCGCATTGCGTCAGGCAATTGAAATACAAATTTTTCTTACTTCACAGGCCAATGCCAAAAAAATAGTTATTTTTCTGCGCTCGTTGAGTGATATCTAATCTTATTCTTCCACCAAGCAACACGGGAAAAATATTTTTTAAATGTCGTTATACCCATTCGGAAAAAAACACAATTAATTCACGTCTCGCGGTTCCCCTCAAGCGAAAGCAGCTGCCTTTCTCAATGATGCAGTACCTACCCTACCTACCCTTATATACCTACACGTATATGACGTGACACACGAGAAGCGATTAATTTGACTTGCTGCAATCGTACCAAGAGTTATTATAACCTGACGCACTACCAAGGAAACCTGCGTAGAAACGGTAGCGAGTTTTGCGAGTACTTTATACCCGTTTTTAAAATCATATTTCACCCCTTCGGCGGATGTGATTATTTAAAATCACGAGATAGAGCGATGAAATTTTTTGGCACGGCACAAGGATGCCTGTTCTTTACATAGAGAAGGCTGGGGGCGGTCTCGAGACACGTCCCCGCTAAATTTGATACCCATGAAAGATTGATGCGCCGGTGAAAACGCCGTCTACCGTCTAGCTGTCGGAAAACTCGTATCTGATTCTTGCATCTCACCTCGCTCCGCCTCTTTGCCAATTTATCCGCGGTCACGATTACGAATAATTCATATCGCCTTGTAACTGCACAAAAACGATAAATCGGAAATTTTTCCGCCTATGGCTCACTCGAGCGTAGCTTTTACGCACACGTATTGAAGAATCGGAGCGGATTTAACAAGCCGGAAATTACACCGAGTCCAAAGATCAAGTAAGATCAGCGATAATTGCCCAATTATTTTTTCCATTAACGGTGTTTCGTAGAAATTTCATCAGAAGCGAGATTGCAAAAATGGGAATCGAGCAGGTGAAAATTATCCAAGCGAGATTTGACAGACAGAAAAGAAATAGAGGTCAAAAATTCGAAGGACACGGAACAAGCGCTATTTTCACATCATGGCAGGAGACGTATTACATTTTGACAGAAAAATACCTCCTAAGGTATATAAGGTGGAATAAGCGGGTAGGTATATGAAAAACGTTGGTGAAAATTGGCAGTGCGCAGAGGCCACTTTAGGCAGCGGTAAAAGAGTGGAAATTTGAGCATCAGCCGAACAGGGGAGAGACAATATCAGGAAAATCCACGCGTAGGTACATATGTGTACTTCGCCTAGCACATACATGCGTCCTTATATTCGGCTCCTACATCCAAGTCTGTGCGACATGTGTGCACGCGAATATCCGCGATAGTAATAACAATAATGAAGGCTAAATTGCAGGCCCCCGTTCGATGTTACATCATGCGCAGTGGTATAAACGATGATAAACACTTGAGAGTAACCGTATCGTTTCCATCCGCTGATTGAATTCACCCTCCCGATATCTCGATCAAATGTAGCTAGGTCACAGCTGCGATATCAATTATAAGTGGATGAATTTCTCCGCGCAATGTCGATCCATCAATCAAAGTATCTGTTCGTAATGGTGGGGCACCTCTAGCAGTACGGACAAGAGATGTGGAATATCCAGCCAGCCATTCGGCTCCTCGCTATAATATTCCGGCGAATTGTTCTATGCTGCAAACAGCCCGCAGGTGGGTTATAAGATTGAATTAGTAAAAGGCGCAATTGTTTCATGGTTCCTTTTACGGTCCGCTTTAATAGTGGTCATTTTTCTTCTCTTATTATTTCATGCAAAACTTTTCCGCTTCGCGGTCCTCTACTCCTCGTTGCTTTAATTGGTTCTTTTGTTTTACAAAATTAGTTACCACGAATGAATATTATTCGTTAAATGTACTGGCAATCTTTTGTCTCCTCTGCATCAGCTGGTAACTTGAGGGCCAATTATAATCACGCGCAGACCTTTAGTCACCGTTTCTTCCGAGTTAATTTCTTTAAAACTTGCCCAATAATCACGTCGAAAACGGGGGGTTGATACGAAAGGGAAAAGAAACCCATGACCTTGCTTGACGGGTATTTTCACGAGACGCGACACGTCGAGAATCTATAGAAACGAGAAGAGGACGAAAAGTTTGAATGGCTTGTTTTCATCGGGCTAAAAAGTAGTGGAAATAATTCAATGCAAGGCTACGGTTTTTTTTATACCAAATCATTTCCGCGACTATGTTCAACTACAAACGTACAGCACACCAGCCAGAGAAGTAGAAAGTATATAATAAACCTCCCCCTCCCCCCCTAATATACTCGGCTTATTGCCGTTTAATTGCTTTGCGAGTTGGGCGTCGTTTGCGGGCGATATACGTACAAAACGAGTCGCAAGAAAGCTTTTGGGATAGTAGCAGGGGCAGCGGCAATAGTAACAACAATCATCGAGACAACGTGGAGCTTTTTTATCGTCATTTGTCTCGCGAGAAAGCCCGCGAATACTCGTTGTATACTTAACATATACATGTACAGGTACGGAATAATTAATGCGATGGGATATAGAAACCAGACAATTTCACTCAGCACGCACGCGATACGTCACGTGTTTGCTATTGTGCAGAAGTTATTAAACACGGTATATTTAACCCGGAGAATCGCTACGGCAGATTTGTCATTTGTCAGCGGGCGATCATCAACCCGGTGAAAGAAACGCTGCAAGAATTACTCTTCGTTTCCTATTAAGGGAAGCGGCGAGGCGGCGCCGACGGTGGAAAATACGCAAGAGGGCGGACACTCTTCCGGCAATTGATATTCGGCGAGGAATCTCAAGCCTTTAATTTTCGGGACGTAAATTTCGGCAAATCGCCGGCTACCGACATTTTGCGTAACGCGCGATTTGACAACGTACCAGAAACACTTTTCGGCAAGCCGTTCTGTCGGTTCTCTTTCACGTGTTACAAAGCTGTTCCAACCCTTCCTTTGAAATCGCGTCCGAGAGACGTAGTTTGACATATATTTAAAACTTAAATACGGGTATGTATAATTAGTATTGTTTCACATTTACGTTGAATAGAAAATTCTTCGCGACTTGCGATTAATCGGTTAGAATTTTTCTCGCAGCCTATTTCGTAACGTCTGTATTATAATAGCTCTGCATACATATGCCCCACGAAATATGCTTTATCGTTTGTCATTTTGCCTATTTTAACAAGTTACCTGTAAAAGACGCACGGGTATAAATTCTACCCAAGAATTTGCATAAGTTTGAAAAATAGTGTTCCCTGAAAGTAATGGTTAAAGAAAAAGCCGCTCGTTTCCTCTGACTTTTTTACCCAAACCTCGCCTGCTCCATACATCATTCCGTCTCCCTTATTCAGAATCATTTCACCACTCTAGGTCGCATCTCGCATAAACGTCGATGCAAGGCCGAATACTGGTATAAAGCGAATGAATGACACGTGTCGAATAATCGTTCGATTGCTGCAAGGATCACCGCATACGTTTTCATACGTTTAAAAATGATAAAATTTAAACAAATTCCAATGTCGTTGGACTGGAATAAGAAATGGTCTTTCAAAATACAGTGATAATCAGGATCACTTGTCGGATAGCTAAGGTATTAATTTGTCGAAAATATAATTTCTGCCGTCGAAGGGTGTGTTTCACATTGTATAAGTGCAAAGGAGATGTAATATGCGGAATGGGTGAACTGACTTGGTTGGGTATGAACGTCTTGAGCACTGGCAGAGAGTGAGTTTTTTGCTCAAGGGAAAAATATGTGAGGAAATTTGGCGGTTGAAACGTAAATACCTTTTTTACTTTTCGCTTTTTTCCAAGGAGGGTCATAAAAACGTTGGCCCCTGGCGCCCCTCGTTCTCACTTACACTTTTCAAGGCTCTCACTTTCACTCTGCAGTGGCTCCGAGTCTTAAAGAATCGCGCGCTTTCCATTTCCCCGCACGCTGTTCGTAAACGCAGACAAGCTAAGCTTACGGAGAAATTACATTTTTCCAGTTGGTATGTATTCGCGGTATGCGTTAAAGAGTTCAATTTCATCCCTCGCAAATAAACGCGGCTCTAAAGAATAACGCGCGAATTAAAGCTTAGGCTCGCTATTCTCTTTCTTATAGATCCACTTTCATCGGTGACTTCGACAACAGTTCTTGCCAAATTGTGATAATAATAATAAAATTCATCACAGAGCATGCCAGACGAACATAATTATCCATAGTCGAATCTGCAGTTGAATTCACTATAAATTCTATTTTATATTCAATTCTGAACCGTATGTAAATAAAATTGATAATAAATGTGCAAAATTCTGTTCAACGCACTTTATATGCAACGTAATATTTATCCCAGCATCGCATCAAGCGTTTCGGGATTAGATTGGCAATATTACAGTCAATTTACACCAATGCTCCATTTAAGGCGAATCCATTGTCAGAAAGCTCCGGTGAATCATACGTAAACAGAAATTTTGCAGCGGAACAAAAAAGCGACCCGACCTTTGCGAATTCACTGGTTTCTTTTTTCGCCAAATTAGCGAACAGTTCGGGTTTTACGCGGTGTGTGCTTCGAGCTTACTGGTCCACGTAACCGGGTCTCGATAACTCAGAAAGCTCAGGACGGTATCTGACTGCTGGCGTCTCGATGATAAGACGGGGAAATCGATAGTTTGCGACAACCTCGAGCAGAACGAGCGCGATAAGGTTTCGGAAACGGTGCCAAGAGGCGGTAATTTCGAAGCGGAATGGCTGCGTGTCCTGTGTCGTCCCACTATCCCCTCGCCAACCCCGCTTTTTATGAATCCATGCGTTATTGAACACTCTTCTCAGTTGAAACTTTCAGATAACGTTCGTCACCGCGGTTGACTTTGGTTCAATACAAATGTTGCATTGAATAGTAAATTATAATAGCGTTTATGAGTAGAAGGTTCGGTACTGCAGCATCTCTTCCTTCCCGATTCTCATTTCTATTGTTACGAAACACGGAAGAAGAAATCTAATCCAGCGCGTGTATGAAGATTTCGACTTTACGCCAAGCTTGGCGTTTTATACCTCGTTCATGACTCAGCCTTCGGACAGTCTTTTTCAGTTTTCATCCCCAGCTGCCGTGCCAATTGTGTGCGGCACATGTCATTTCAATGACGTCGTCGCTTTGACGTTGAACTAACGAGACGTACGTTTTTGAGTACAATTGAAAGCTTCCTGTTCTCTGTATAACGGATACGACGCCATGCGATTCTTCCCTAACGATGCTGCACGATTATATATCAATTTCACCCCGAAGTTGTCGGTATGATATTCACTGATTTGCCGTATTTCAATTATTATTTCAAGCGAGAGGTTACGCGTATACTTGTTTAGTATAACAGGATCTCGATCAGCGCGTACCTAATATTTGTCTGCACACGCACAACTGCGTAATCTCGAGCAGACAAATGTACAAACTTTCCTTATGTCAAGTGATATATTTCATCAAGTGATCAGAGAGTCAGTGAATTGAAATAACATTTTCCTTGTCAGTATTATTACGGTTCGAGTTCAGCTTAATATTCCGAAAGAGTTCGGTAATTAATTATTTGAAAAAGCACACAAGCGGTACGAGTATTTTACGGAACCAACAATTGCTTAAGAATTAAAAATGTTTTCAAAAAGTACAACAACAGTTAACATTCGCGCAAATCAATCCGTGCTTAATTTATGAGTCATGTCAGCTATTATACAACGACAGGATTTTATCGAATACACACATGTGCCCTTGTAATAAATGAATTGTTAAATTGTCGTTGGAAGTTAAATTTTCCGTAATTTACGAAAGGCTCAAGCATAACAACATTTACAGCTCGTATTTCATGGTAGCTGCAGGACGCGCCGCTCGAATCCTTCCTTAATTACACCACCGGCATAAGCATGCCGAGTAATACGTCGTATCGCCGCGAAGTAGAGAGTGCGGGGCAATTTGCATTCGGTATTTGTGTTCGCGTGAGTGTATCCGCAGGCAGAGACTGCTGCAGTAGGCGTTCTTTATTGGGTGAATATTCAGGAGGGATAGCTACGAGAAAGTGAAATATTTTCTGTTATACCTTTCCGTTTGCCATTACGGACCCTTCCCATTCTCCCTCCGTTCCTCCCGCCGAGCGGAGAACCACGCGGGGGAAAATATTCCGACAATAGCTGAACGGAATGTAGGTGTATACTCCGCATCCACGTTGCGTTGCCGGCGCTCTTCGGTAACAGATTGAAATATTGGCTAGTAATTTGGAAGAGCATCCGGATCTCTTCATTTTTCATTCATGCACAAACTAGTATTGCAAGCTGACGTAAAGTTATATTGCCGTTCAGGCTGCAGCGATTGAAATATCGGTTTGAAATTGATTAGTATTGGATCCCCAAGCCGAGCACAGAGAACGTTGGATATGCTGACGAGGATGGGAATAATGACATGCTGATTAATTGCTGAAAAACTTCATGCCTGGAATGCCAGATGACGCGTTCGAAGAAAGTCGGTAAGCGCTTTTGCAATAATTTGAAACAGTCGAGTGTGTAATTAAAATTTGTCAACCCTACGGTTTTGTCCGAAACGATTTACAGCAAAATGCAACGGGAGCTACTGGAGTTGGATATTTCAAATCGAAAGTGACTATTTGATTGTGGAAAAAAATGTGAACGACATGAAGTTTCATGGAAAAAATTCCAGTTAGGTATCAACAGCATGATTCTGCCACGGCTTTCAATGCCGGTACATTGTTCGCGCATTTTTTTATGTCTCATAATTAATTTTTTTCATACAAGTAAATTATCGAAATTTCTCGAGTCTGGAGTAAATATTGTTGAAGCCGAAATCATTCATGGTAATTGTCAATTCAGCCAGTCTCAGCAACAGCTTTTGAGTAATGGTTTATTTCAGCAACTTTAATATTTGTGTAAAATTCAATTCGACACATTTTAACCAGATTGTACATGTGATTTAGATGAGTAGTTTAAAGGCGTTTTGATAAATAACAATACGGCTTACACGCGTACACGACGGGGAATGTTTATCCTTGTTTTCCTGACGCCGCGTCGATCAAAGAGAAACGTACTTCTCTCGAGTGTGAAATGATTCGTTCGAATACTTCCGGTGAATCGATTTCGCCCAAAATCGATACGGTTCCTTTACTCCTTAATGTGTGTACCGAGTTGAAAGCCCGATGTCAACGCGATATATTCTCGAAATACCACCTATACTAAATATTTATCGTCACAGAAAGCTAGACGCGGTGATGGCCGATGCCGTTTCACGTGTGAACGACGTTCCTGCGTGCTACGGATAACGATCCACTCCAATATTAATATTCTTTCTTTTACTCCTTTTTTTTTTTATTCCTCTCGCGCTTCTTCCCCGACAGCATTTAGGCACATATGTCACATGACCGTCTAACACGTCGCGTGAATTTTCTCTGTTTGCAGAAGTCCAGTTTCCAAGATTCGCTGAGCCAATACCCAATGTGACCGTAACAATTGGACGCGATGCTTTGCTCCCTTGCGTTGTCGACAATTTACGCAACTACAAGGTAAATCCATACCCAATATACACATGTGCATGCAGCATTACTTTTAAAGGACACAAGACACGTTATTTTCTACTGAAAAACGAGACACTGACTTTTTCGACCGTGTAAAATGCGATAGCGTTCCAAAAAAACCCTTTATATCCAGCATCGTTGATACTGCAGTAATACCGGAAGTTGAATGAAACAGTTTGAAATTGTTCGGAATATCGTTCATTTTTCGAATGGTTATTTTTACAGGTTGAACAAACTTTTTGACTGTCGATGTTTTCCTACAAATTTCAAAAAATTATATGTGACAGCAGCGTGCAAACCGATAGTTATTCCATTCGCCGCGGCGACTGCATCACACGAATGCAGCAGAACTGTCGGAATAGGAATGAATCCTGCAGGCGTATAACGTTCCGTCAATTCGTTTGTTGCAGGTGGCGTGGGTCAGGGTCGATACGCAGACAATTTTGTCGATCCATCACAATGTGATAACGCAGAATTCACGGATTTCACTGTCGTACAACGACCACAGATCCTGGTACTTACAGATAAAAAATGTCCAAGAAGTTGACCGAGGCTGGTACATGTGTCAAGTGAATACGGACCCGATGCGAAGTCGTCAAGGCTACCTTCAGGTGGTGGGTAAGTTGATTCCCGCATAAATTTCACGTCCCACCGAGAGACGAGAGAGGTTTCCGCGAGGTAAGGGAGGGCTGAGGATAATAATGAAAAGAGGTAGAATAAGAAGAAGAAGAAAATGAGAAAAACACAAAACCGAGAAAACTCTTTCGAGTCCCTGTCTGTGTCACGCTTAGATTCTTCCCCGCTTTCTTCTTACACGATAAGCATTTTTGATTCCCCCCTGCCGCCGCATCATCTTACGCCCGACCGACTGCCAATCGGTGATGTCAAGTGTCGAATTTGAATAAAGCACAAAAGAGAAATATCAAGTATATACATACATTTGCCTCTACTCTATATACTATATACATTATACACACGCATACATTTATCCATATATATATATCTATATATATGCCAGATGCGTGTATGGTACGGTGGGAGATTCCGCTCTGTCAGAGATGGAAAGAAAACAGCAGACGAAATCAACGAGAGAGAGTACATGTAAAAAAAAATCTTTTTGTAGCAGGTAAAAAAATAAAGAAATAAACAAGTCCTTTTCATATACTATCAAAGCGCCGCCTCCCCTCCTCCCCCCCCCCCCCCCCCGCCCCACTTTCTTATTCCTTTCCTCTTTTCTCATTGCAGTACCGCCATCGATCGTCGATAAGGAGACCAGCACGGATATGGTCGTTCGCGAAGCTTCGAACGTCACTTTGAACTGCAAAGCGGTCGGCTATCCCGAACCCTATGTTATGTGGAGACGCGAAGATGGCGAAGACATCAATTACAACGGTGAAACAGGTAATTTTTTCAACAACAAAATGACAATAACGGCGTATATACGTTACAACTTTCCGTAGTGACTTTTGCAATATTCAACTTGAGAACGGTTATTGCTTTTCTATTACAGTTACGTTAAAGCTGATAAAACGGATGTGTATGTATACGAGTGGGTTTGTCAGGAGTAATTTTTCAAATATTCATTCACAGCCATCTTGTTCTCGGTTCGAATGTTACACTCGTATATGCAGCTCATCATTAATTTATAAGATCAGATTACACCCGTGACGGATAGTAAATGTTACGTATTACCAATACCGACTGATTGAAATCGGTTCTATTGACCCGTCACGCGTCAGCTTGATGATATTTAATGTATTAGAATTGAAATCGACGTTTCGATCACTTGAATCTACTGTGTTGTGAAACTACGCTGATGTACAGATTGGGGTGGAAGTTCCATCATACTTATATCGATGCTCAAATTTAGCCGGGCATCGGTATTTGTTGGATCGATTGTCCATTAATACGCACCGCGACCATGTGTTCCGATCTCTCTCTATACTAACGTTTCACAGGCTATTGAGAACTTGGGTCAGATTAAACAGACTACAATTTACCTACGGCTAGATTAGCTTGGTGATATAATTCCAGAGGGAACGTTGGCGAACATGAAGCTACATTCCTCGTTTTTCCATTTTTAATCGTTACTTTATTCGCATTCTGCATGCTTTTTTGTGTTCTATTTCTTTCTTTTTCTATATAAACGGTCAATCGCTTGACTTCAACGTCAAACGGCCAACGCGAGATAGGTTTTACCTACCGTGCACGTCTATGTATCACATACAAATGATTTGTTCGTTCGACATTTCATTTCTCTCCGATACGTACGTATAAAACCGATCACGCTCCGTCGACGAATTTCTTCCATTTTCCACGTCGATGAAATCCAGGCTGTTCAATAAAATTTCACTCAGAATTAACAATTCAGCAACAGAGTCCTTACCTTGTCATTTCGCATTGCATTTTCTCGCAAAAATTCAGCTCAAATTAGCGACACTGAGTTCAAAAGGCACACCGCAAGTTTCCAGGACGTTTTAACCCACAGAAAAACGAGACGGGCGTCAGAAATGTCCAACGTGAATGAAAAAGTTCAAAGAATAACGATATTGTTTTGGAAAACTGACTTTCCGGTGTGGATTTCTAAATAACCCTTGTAAATTTTCTGAGAGAAATTTCTATACATGTGGTTATTGTACAGTTCTCAAATATTTCCATTCTTCACCATGACCGAAAAATAACGTCATGGCTCAAAAATGTAGATGCGTTTTGTAGCTGTAACCAGGAAATCCAGTACGGAATTCAATTTTTTTTCTTCTTATTTATGTTCACTTGTATTATTTTTTTCTATAACTATTGCAATAATTTGACGTTTGTACAGCGATAGATTGATCTTGAAACCCAATCACCAAACTGAAGAAAGGCAGTGAAAGGCAGTAAAAAAACTAGAGAATGTAGTAATAAAAACTTTATAAATCACATTGAATATAGTTACTCGTACCACATTTCCTTGCGAAACTGAAAATATTTAAACCGTTACTATTGTAACGATATATATTTTGGCAAAATTGTCCTGTAAATATGAGACATAAAATTTTTATTACCGCTAGCGGGAATCAGATGCAGAGTTAAAAATTTCTCCAGCTCCGGGTTTAACAGCCGGAATTAATAACGAATAGAAATTTCCAACTCTTAAGCACCCTGTGTAAGAATGTACGTAGCTGATGAATTTTTACATTTTGGATTCTTTTGCTTCCGATGGGAAGCCACGCAAGACGGGCAAAGCCGTCTAATAAATGATATGCGGATGTGCATATCATTAAATGCGAGAGGACAATTGTTGAAAGATACAAATTCGAATTAATAACGTTGAAAAAAGTTCTTCCTTTTCAACCAAGCTACCACACACGTGCCGTTTACTTTAAATCAGCACCATCTTGCAACTGAATTTACCCGCAGATGTTATTTTTCAATTAACCGGGCACGCGTGACCACACATTTGTTATCACGCGATCGCATTTCGTTAAAATTCACCCCAGCGTTCGCGGCGGGCGGCCGGTGTTCTGCAATTTGGGAATTGTCGTTTCAATATCACCCACGACCTCGCCAGGCATGTCGGAATTAATTACGAGGTTACGCACAGCGATTAGATCATCTTGTTGGTTCAATATCCCCGGGCACCGGGAAATCTGATCCTTGTTCAAAATGTTCAAGTTTAATTAAACAACCACTTCACCGCTGATCAACCGCTAAGCTTGAAAAAAAATTATCTCAACCCAAGTACATTTGGTAAAGGCAATAGCTTAAGGTTTGTCCAGAAATCCGAATTTACATTTTTGCCAACCGCCGATATCGCAATCATTTATTGTTTAAAAGTTCATCTAAACGAATTTCAATTGTTTTTTCCCACTGAAATAATTACCAGAAACTTGTAGTTCGTTCACGTGTTTTTCATTTGAATTTTATGTTTAACGACTGTCGTTATTGCTCATGTTTTACCTCGAAAGAAAATACTTCTGATTCTCAACTACATGCAAACTTGTGCGGAAGTAAACTACGCGATAGTTTATTAATGATGGTTTTAGTATTCATTCCGTTTCCTGTCCCCCGTAGTTGCAGCATTTCTGAACGACTGAGATGTACCTGCAGGGTATAATAAAGTATAAAGTTCTGTTCGGTATTGGTAAAAAATGTATGCATAAGTAGATATTCACTTGACTCGTCTGAGTTTTGCTCGACTCAACAACTCCGGAATTTTTGACGCTTGACAAATATGTACGCGGAATATACATGTAAAGCTTGGAGCTGTTTGCCAGGGTTATTACACTCCGCGCGTACGAATCGATAGAAATTTCTTGCTTCATCGATATCTGAATATGTAGAATTCTGGTACGAGGCTTCCTTTTTGCTCGGTCAACAGGTTGTGATCGAACCAAGGGACGTGAATATTCCATGCCCCACGCACCTTTGCCATTTCCAAGATATTTTTATTTTCGGTGTAAAAAGCGAAACTTCACTTTTGGGAAAAATAACGTATCGAGGATGAAGGCGAGGTCTGTCTCAATTCCATTCGCGTAATAAAATGTGTTATTCCTTCGTGTTCGTGTATATTTCGTACCACCGCAAAAAAAAAAAAAACAGCTGTCCAAACTGCGCCTAATTTCCCGAAAGCGCGACATTTCCACCGTATTCGCATCGCCCAAGAACATAGCGCGATCAATTAATTATAAATAAATATAGAAGTATTAATTATCCGCGAAGCTTTTTTCCTGCTTCAATCACCGGCATTCGCGGGTACGCCGTGATTTATTAATTGCATTAGCTGCGAGATAAACAGGAAAACGTTCCACCGCTCTTTTCCTACTTCCTGTCGTTGATAGCGATACTCATAAATTATTGGTGTGCCAAATCGAGTCTGTACGATCGTTAATGGTTTTCCTGCGGTGTACGCCGCAGCTAATGGTTAAATGCAGACCAAATAGCGTGGATTCGTTTTATATAAAATTCACCATTTCCGCCGTGTAACTAACAATTTTCGGCTGCGCACCTCTAATTTTGATAAAATCCAGCCCTATAACTCCGAGTCGTTGGAGAGTGGCGTTGAATTCATCCAATTGGTGATTTTCCTTTCTAGATTATCATTTTTATCCTTTTCTTTTCTGACTTTTGAAATGTTTTAGACCAATATTTTACCGTGAATTTGATACAATTATGACGTTTGTCAAATAATAAATTTATCGACATTTCGGAGAAACTCTCATGCCGATAATTTGCCTTTTATGGTAATTTTTTGAATTTCTTCGAAATCCTTTAACCATAATAGACATAATTTTCTGCCAAAATTTATATCTCTCCAAGTTCGGTACAAGAACAATTTTCCCTAATAAATGAATCTATTTGTAGGTCTTGAAATTGAATTACACCGAACGGTTTTAGCGCTTTATTCTCGTTCTACCGACTCTGCAAGTAGCTGTCGCTCACCTCAGGAGTGAACAGAGCGCTGATTGCCAACGAGATAATATGAATGAATTTTTTTGTCTCACTTTGGCCAGCGAATGAGTGCAGCGATGTGCCTGTGAGCGTAGCTCGCTAAACGGCAATTTGCACCCCCTCCGAGGCGAGGCTGAATAATTAAACACCGTTCTCTCAAAAATATCAACTCTGTACACACACAGCCTAAAACCCGTTGCCTGTTGCCAGACACGCAGATTCGCTACATGACAAAGAGAAAAATGATAATCATTTAGCACGTGTAGAAAACGTCGGAATGTGCTTCCGTTCTGGGACTATATATCACAAAAATTGTTTCCTACACTCTTCGCAAATCACCATAAATCATTACACGTGAATAATTCATTGGCGGTTCTTTTTTCGATCTGAAACATTCGCTCGAGCGATACGGTTTCATTGGGAAGATGAAAAGATTCTCCGAGAGAAGAATATTGCGATACAGTGTAAACGAAAATCGTTGTAAATTGAAAGCTAATGAAAATAAGAAAGTGACGTTTTCTCGGTAACGACGAGGGATCGAATGGACCGAAAAGGGTAACGAAGCGATCGGGAAACTCCCGAGGGGCATTAGAATTTTTATCTTTCGCCAATAGGCGTTGACGCGACAGGCACACATATCCCGATTAGCATAATTAGGGGAAAAAGCGAGGCGTCGCGTCGGGTTTCCGGCGCACGGCGTCGCTTCGCCGGTTCCGCGGATTCGGCACGGCCGGATATCACAGAATTCACGGTTGGATGTGGTTGGAACGGCTCGCTGCATGGTTCTGCTAACTGATGTGTTGGCCTCTGGGGCCCGAGGGGTGGCTAACGCCATTACTTCCTGCCTGATAGCCTCCAGACACCCCAGCGGCCGGCCTGCTCCTCGAGTCCCGACAACCCTTTCTCGGGAGAACGGATTCGCCGATTCACGCGCGCACTCGTTCGCGGCGAGCGCAAACCCCGCCAAGAATAACCGAGTAAAAGGAAAATACCTACCGGGAGGCCGGGTTGCCAGAAAGGGGGTGAAGGGGGAGCAAATCGAGTTTGGCGAAACTATCGCGAGGTCTGGAGCCAGGGTGCTGGGTATGTATCTACGTGTGTACGGAGAGGAAGAACTTCACCGCGACGTACGGAGGATATAGCTTCTGCAAATATAGAAGAAAGCAATTGTTCTATTTTCTCTAAACACAACGGACTGTGCAGGGCCCCCTAACACAAACATAACAAGTTTCCAAATACCCAGCTTCGTTTGCTTTCACCCTAGATCTTGTCTTCCGGTGCTCGCCGGAAGCCTACAACACGTGCGTGTACGTACACGCATACCGTATACATATAATATGCACGTATATGTACACATATAACTCCGGCTGTTTGCACTAGGAACAAGTGCTGGTAAGTCATCGCAGCAGGTGTTGCGGTGGCACAAGGAACAGCCCCGCTGCAGCTTCTTAATCGCAATGCAAGTCTGTAATTCTCCTTGGTCGGTTGGGGGGGGATCGCGTGATTTGTCGGTGGAGTAATTAAATAATTGGATAAATGGGAGAAAGGGAGGTTGGGATTGTCTCGGACGAGTATATCTGGGAACAGAAGGCTCGGTCCGAGTGGCATTGTTCCCCGCTAGACAATGGATTATCCGTGGAAACACGTTATACACAGTTACAGAGATTCTAACCACGACTGAACAGCAAAGAGATCCGAGATCGCAAAATGACACCATTGTTACCTGCTAGACTCTTAAACCGCCCGAATCCCACTAATTTCTTTTGTCGACAAAGATAGCGAGACATCTCGCCAAAGTCTTTCGTTTAACGCTGTTACTTGAAATGGATAGTCGAAAACGGATTTCCTCGACGTTTCTTTCCTACTTACCAATCCACCGTTTGCGACTCAATTTGTACCGTTCTACTTTCGTTCCACGGGCAGTTTGCCGCGGTCTAGCTAACGCGTGGCGCCTAGAAATTACAGACAAATTAAGAGTTATCGGTTGGACGAAAAGGGTCGAAAGGTCGAAAGAATGTTCAGCATTTTCAAGAGAACAATCGATATACTTTAGAACCGTAAACCATTTCCCAGGGCTGACGGACCGCTCCTTTCACATCTCCGAGGGGCCGTCCGCATACTTCACAGTCTGAAATATCAGGATTTATTGACTGCGTTAGTCTTTGCACCTTCAACGAAGTTTCGATTCTTCGTCATTTGTATGTAGCTTCGTCGAGGCGATTCGATTACGAGATAATGAACGACGAAAGAATTCCTGAGCAGGTGATTGATCGTGAATGAGCTTACGAAAAATCGCAGGTCTGCGTGTACACTTCTGACGGGTAAAGAAAAGGGAGAGGAAATCATCGCAGTTTTACGGTGACTCGAATTTGATGATCGTTTTTGAAACGAACCGCCGAGGAAAGTTTACTTCTCGGTTGTCCTAAGACCTCCTGAATACTTAGAGGATCAAGCTTTGGGGATTCGATAGTAAACTTTCCGATTCTCGAGCCGTTTTGCCGTTGGCAGGATGAAACATTGGCGAATAAATTTTTTATGCGACAGTCTGGATTTTCGACATCCCTTCGCAAAGCATATACGAGAGTAATTACCTATTCAGGGCACGATACAGGCGACTTTTTGAAAATTAATGCCGTTCGGCGCAAATACCGTCTCGTACTACACAACGTGGCTGGATGTGAAGCGTGCAGCACGCACGTGCTTGGGTAATGGTATCAAATATTCATAACACAATTGACCACTTAGGCTGTAGACAAAATCAGGGTATCTCAAGTATCGTGCTCGTTGATGCATTCACGCGCAACCGTCTATAGGTCGCGTGTATATATTTCTCTTACGATTTCCAATCGATCAACGTGGATAATTTCGCACTTCATGCGCTCAAAAATTAGCTACAGGTATAACTGATATAATTGAAATTGACTCGAACGACAAATTACGTTTGCATACCAGTGACGAAGGTTTACAGAGTAGGAATCGCAGTGCCATTTTGAATTTGCAGTCGAAGCTTCGTGCCTGTATAAAATGTCAATTGATAAAGGTTCCAGCTGTTCAGCTGGAATTTTCATCGATAAAATTTATCATCGATTTCATTTCAATGATTGGGTTCATCACTGCATGTCGAAACAGGAAACCAGTCTACCGTATAACACTAAAATATCCACGCTATCAAGTTCATATAGGATTAAATAGTAAATATATTCAACGGACGTTCTTTACGCCTCGATCGACTAATCAGATTTCACATAATCGGATTGAAATTAATCTCAATTTAATTTCATATCCCACGTAACACAATAATGCAACATTCCTGGTAATTTCAATTCGCTATAAATCAGTTGGAAGTTTGCTGTAGGTGGTTGAAAATTTATACGTGGCTGGGTGCTCAGTTTTCGGTTGAAAATGAAACGATTCATGTTTCATTTTGAAGAACAAATATCATACCAAGACGGAATATTGTATACGTCGAATGATTATTTATCTCGCGATGTTTGTTAGTATGCAAAATAATCGCCACGGCAAATCGAAACGAGATTGCCTAGTGGCAAAAAACATATCGGAAAACGTTGAAAGAAGGGCTGTTTTTGCCGTTATCGTTGTTGTAGATCTCGCTGTGACCTAAATAGGGTCTAATTTATTCGATTCTCCCGGTTCTATTACGCAAGGCTCAGATGCGGACGCACTGCGCACATGTTTCATGCAGGTATACGTATGGGCATTAGATACAGAAGGCGCTCAACCGAGGTATTGTAAATTTTCATGGAAATTGCCGATAGCTATGGCATTCAAGCGTATTTCGCTAAGACGTGAAATATTTCACATACTCACTACTAAATTGTATTTCGCGCACGAATGCGCCGATTTGTTTATGCGTACCACGATGTTTCTGGAGAAATACAACTTATTCCTGTTTCATTTCAACGATGAAATTCGCGTGTATTAGTACACACGCATGTGTTTCTCACTCGGCTCTCAGAGCTATTGGATTCGTCATTTTTGTTGCTTCGAATAAAGATTCAATCGAGATTATTTTCTCAAAAACTTGAGCAATTGTAAGTTATGCAATTTCGTACCCTCACACACCGTCACAGGTAATCATTATTCTCTGTAAAATTATTACGAGCATCACTTGAACCGGGAGGGTAATTGCTAATATGACTAAGCTCCCGTAAAGTTCAATTACGAAAGACCCTCTGGAAAAACGTTGCCTGCCCGGCTGATCTCGCATGACGCCAGCAAGACCGCGAATATATTATATAATGTATAAAATATCGAGCAAGCTACAAATTGAAATATGCGTATAACTTGTCTCAGCTTTTAATCGCCGGCTGACTATTTTCTGAAAGGCGTGTGAAAATTTAAGAGGAAATGAAAACCGCTATAATGTAAAACTTGCAAGTAACAACACTCCGATATCTTTGGCAATGTAATTATATTTATGCCGTTGATTCAGTGATTCGAAAAATTATACGCTGTTTTCTTTTTTGAATTAACTCAACGGGAAGGATGTTATAAATAGGTCATAAGATCTCAATTTATGGGAATGGCAGTATCGAGTCGGAGACGATGTATCGATCAGATGCTCACTCGATTTACAATTTGTTTTTCTTGCAGTTCTGTTATATTTTTTTAAACTTTCGATTGAATTTCACAGAATTTACTTCTGCAATTTTAAGAGAGAAAACATTGTTCTGTAAATTATAACTACTTTCTTCGCCGTTTTAGATGAAGTAAAGCGATCTCGAAGGAGTGGGCGTTTCTGGTACAAGAAACCGACTGGTTAGACGTCGCATCATTTTCCTCGGTTTAATTAAATACAACTCTAATTCCTATAGTACCAACTTACAGCACGCCATTAGCAAAATTGTGTTCCGCAACTCCATTGTCGAACACGATGTACAATTCTCACACCTGGATTTCCACTGGGAATGAGAATTTTCCAAAATTCGTACCCCGCGGTCATCGCGACAACGGTCAGGTTTGTTTGGTATTTGAAGAATGAATGAACTATTTATCTTCACCGCGCGTTTTTCACTCCGAGCCGTTGCGCACCACGCGTGTGTTTGCGCGTTGAAACGAATTACACGTAATTTTGGCGGCAGCCCGATTTGTCACCCGTTACACGTTCACACTTTATACAAAGTGGAAAATCGTGAATTGCAACGCGGACGCCTCGGGCAAGGATCGCAGCCACGCGTATCAACTCCTATTTTTCCTGCAGGCTGCTCCTGTCGCGGTTCACATCCCGAGAGACTCCTTGATTGAAATCTCATGAGTTCACTGCATACGAAAGCTCGAGGTATACACGCGTTCACCTTTGTTCACGTAAAACAACGCGTGATACACACGGTGGCACGGCAATCTTCCACTGCCTCGCCGTTCTTTGATCATTCCTGCAGTCTAGGTTCCTGCATTATACGCGAGCATCCTACGTATTTCTGAAGGGAGCTAGGCGATGTACGTCATAGTCCTCCCTGAATAGTTTCGACATCAAATCCCTAGAAGCCCGTGAGCCGTTTGCGTTTGCCGTTGCATCCCGTTTCAAAATGCAAACGGCGGTCAAAAATTTTCATAGGTCCGTTATTGTAATACGTACGTAACTGCAATCACATCGATCAAGTACTTCCACGCAGCTTAGAATTAATTAACTCGCAATCACATCGGATTTAAAATCCACGTTAATATAACTATTCGCGAAATGACACATTTTTCGAATTAACAAATCTGTGAAAAATCTTCAGCAAAACTGGATATACAATCGTTCGATCTGCGAGAAATCTCGAGTAAAAGGTACCCGACGTCGTGTACGTACATTCGTAAAAAGGGGCTGAAGAAATAACGACGTCCACGACGATCGAGTCAACGCTTCGATTCGACCAATTGACGAATGTCAAGAAATGTTCCACGTCAACTCTCGATCATTATTCAGCCCTTCCGCGAAGTGATTGTCGTCCCGGCGACGCTGACGTTTTGAGAGTTACTTTGCGGCGCGAGCTATATAGATCCATCGAATACGTTCCCTCATATTTTTGTAGGGATGGCACGTCGCGGGGTCGGTAGACATCACTTCTGCCAAAAAGCACCGCGCTTTCCTGACATAATGCTTCGCGATTTTTTCTATAGAGCTCTTTCAAAGATCAAGTGATGTCTATAGCTCCCGTCGTGCAACACGTGAAAATATGAAAGAGCAAATTTCTCACGCCCAGCCCGCGCCTTCGGTCTCTAGACACCCGCTGCGTCAAATAGAACCATTCGTAATGCTGATCAACGATACGTTGCGATAAGTCGCAGTTGGTCGAATTTTTTTCACCCACGTACTGTAATGCAAAATGAGGCGAAAAAATACGCAATCCCGAATAATGAACCGGACGCGAACTTAACGAATCAAATGTGCAAGCTACTAAAATTCCATTAACTCTTTAACGCTGTGTTTGAACGTTAAACTCCATTCAAGATGTTACAGGCGAATGCTGTAGACACTTTATATTTTCTCGCACGCAATGATTAATACGATCGGGATCAATTAGTGGCCACACAATTTATACGAGATTGTGACCCACCCTCCTTAAACCACTTTAGTACATGTAACACTTCGGGCTACTCACTCTGAGCAACTTCCGGGCGATAATTAAAGATAATATATACGTATATACGTACACCTATTATATGTAGACCGCGTGGTGACGACAGACCTGCTTGATACGCTTGTCCTGGACACGCGACCTGAAGGACCGACTGTAAGTTTAGCTAATGAACGTAAACACCTCGGACTCCCGCTCGTGGTTAATTCCAATTGCGGCGTGTGTGGCCTTCATTAGCCATGCATTCTTTCTCCACACTCAAATGAATTAAACGCAGGACTAGTTGTTCTATATTTGCACTTTGAGAAAGTTTCAAGTTTGACGCGACTTGTATACGCGCGGCAAAAGGATTCCGCAGTAGGACTTGGAATCGTACGTATTCGGGATGAAGTTTTTTTTTTGACAGTGGAAATAGCCGTGGCTCAAAGCGAAACACGGTGGCTAATAAATCTTGGCTTCTACTTCTGACAGCGATTATTTTTCCCTGGAGCAAGGTTTCTTTTGCCCGAATAGGCATGACTTTTTTTACCCAGGGATATACGGGCTGAATAGAACCCGAGGCAATGCTTCGAAAAATGCTTAGTATTTTAAGAATGTGAAAAAAGTATCGTGAAAAGTACGTAATACAAGGTGGGATGGATCTATATTTATTCACAGAGCCAAAAAACAAGGTAACGCCATTCCTTTCCGTTGATTAAACACGCACGCCCATGCACGTATTTCGTTTCGGCACTGACGTTGTAGGTGAAAAACAAAGTTAGACTACGGCCTTTGCATCTGCAATGAAGTGGATTGGAAGCTAAGTGATTGATCGTTTCAACTATAACACGTATCGATCAAGTACAAATTGATTGTCCGATCTCGTATGACTGCGGGCCAACAATTTCAATCAACCAAAGAGTGTTGACGGGATCACGTCTCCACAGCTTTACGAATCTTCGAAACAGTCACGAATATCGCCGACTTCCATTTACGCTACGATGCACTCGTCACTCGATGAGTAGCGAATAATGATGATGGCGTGTTTGTAACCCGTTCGCTTCAAAATGAAAATATTAACTCAAAATGCCGTTATTTGAGTAAAGAAACATTTTTTAAACGATTTTGAGATGTTTCGGACATGTTTTAGAAATTAAGTTTTTTTTTTCGTCAAAATTTCCGTTTCTCTCGGAATGTGAGAATAATTCTACAAAATAAATGACAACAATAGATTTGGCAAAAAATTTCACCTCTATTTCATGCACTTGACAATTTATTTAATATGCAGTATGTTTAGAGAAAATCGTAACAAACGAGAATCAAGATTATACGCTATAGAGTGAAAAAAAGCAAATGGGTTAGATGTGTGTATAAATAAAAGGCTGAACGATCGCGAAGCACGAGGATGACGGAAAGATGATTCGGAAGATCTATGGTTCGAATAACGGTCAACTTTATGTTTCAGTGAACGTAGTCGACGGTGAAGTCCTCCACATCGTCAAGATTAGCCGACTGCACATGGGTGCCTACCTCTGTATCGCTTCTAACGGAGTCCCACCCTCGATCAGTAAGAGAATCGTTCTCCGGGTTCAATGTAAGTGGCTTTGAAAATTTCAAGAGTCGTATTGTTGACTAATCCCGAGATTCATCCCTCAAACGAAGTTGCAAGTTGACAAGACTTGTGTATTTCTTTTTTTCCTTTCTACCATTTTTCATCTCCATCGCTTCAGGGGTGAAAAAATATCCTTGATATATAATACGTGGGATTGGGCAAGACGAACCCTTTTCAGTTCGGGAGAGTATATCGGGGCGGGAAAAAGTTTTTGGCGAAAGTAAAATACCGGGTGGCTAGATGGTTTTCAAGTTTCAAAGTTGGAAGTGCCCGGTTTCCTTCTCCGTCTAGATCAGAGCTGCGGACGAGTCGCGAGGCTGGTACATTAGGGATTAGAAGCAGTGCAAACGTAGCAGAAATTCGGGATCTAGGTCGATTCCCCGCGATATATTATCCCTCTGTCATAACTCAACCCTTGAACCCTCTCAGGGTAGGATCGAGTCAAGACAGCGCTCTCCCCTCGGAGGGCGATAAGGGGGGAACGGGATAGACGGTGTTCGGTATCTTCAGGAATATAAAATAAAGTGTAACATCGCCGAGGCGCTTGCGCTAAGGCTAGGCTGGAGACACGCTGAAAGCTCGCCATTATCCGGGCGCCTCGGAGGAAAGTGGACAGGCTGAAAGCCTGGACCTCGCTTCACGTCCCGCCTGTACGTGTTTGGTGCTCTAACGCTGGTTGATATGTCACCAACGCCTTTCCCGCGAATCGAGACAACAAAGTCGGGACGGGATGCACTCGAGTTACAACCGTTTGTTTCACTCTCGAGTTACAGTCGCCTCGCTACGTTTACCTCGCACCTCTCGCTAACTGTAACGCGATAATAATCAGGGGGAATTTCTCTTTGAGGTAGGGAACAAGGTTCAACGTTTGTGTCGCGCGCTTGTACATGTGCGTCTGTCTTCTTTGTGTGCCCAGCTTGATAATCTAGACGGTCGTTGTTGGGCCTTTGATACAACCGTGCACACTCACGCTCTGAACTTCCAGCTTACACGTGTCAAGTCGTAGGATGAACGGCACCCCAAATGGCAAATGAGTGATTGGTACCTGCTCCGCGAACTCTCGAGTGATTAGGAATTTCTCGCGCGGACTAACGAGCTTTGAACACCGTTCAAAATGACTACCCTTTACAGACGCTTACCAAAAACGGAGGAAGTTGACCAATTCACCCTGAGCTTTCGCTTCTTCCCTTCGGTACTTTGGAATGCTGGCCACTATAATCACGAAGCTCCGTTGCGTCGGACGCGTGCAAGCATTAATTATATTACTACTTTCACTCTCGATATCAAGCGGTCGCTTACAAGTGGACAGATTTAATTATCCAATTTCTTGATGAAAAGTTTAAGTACGCATTCCGCAAACACAACAGTAGAAGAGTGATTGAACAATTCAAACTTACCGAAACTGATGGCATAATCCAAGGTTGAAGCGTCGCTGCAGATTCACGCCTAACCGAGACACAAAACGAAAACAAGTTCACAGGACGCAACGTCTAGCCCGACACCGTCAATACTTGAAACGCTAATTTCACTAGGGTCCAATTCGCCCTTATAACAGTTGAATAATGGCTATTCTTATCGGACGGAGCGTACACGTCTCTGCGAATCGCGGCGTCGCGTCTGATACTAAAGGATCTCGAAGTTGAAACGTATCGCGATCGAACTTTGGTTTTGTTTTGGCTAGAAAGTTAGGCCTTCAGCAGCGGTCCCCGATCACATTGTATCGATGCAAAATTGTACGTATACGGTAATCTGTTTACCTCCGAACACCTCCGAATGTTGTCGAAAACTTCCGAGCTTAGACGATGTTAATGAGCAGGAACGCGCTGAAGCCGCCGAGCCTCGCAGGTATGATCAATCTCAAACGCGAGTACATACCTGTATATATACGTCTAGTACACCATCCGTTAATTAATAATCCTCGTGTGGCACGAAGAAAATAACTTAGGTAGCATAATGATAGCGAATTTGTTCACAATTGGTTACCAGACGACGAAGGTAGCGGACTTATATACATATAACGGTTTAATTAAAATTGATCCGGTAAGCGGTTCACTAGCGGATAATCTTCATTCCCTCGGACGTTGATGAGATTTTCGGCGTGGCAATAAGCCTGATTGGTGGAATATACTTTTGTAAAGTATTATCTTTGGTAAACGTTGCCGGTCGCTGGCATATCGGTTTGATTCGCGTTATTTTCTTCCATCATCAATGATATTCGTGTTCTCATAGAATACACGAGTACGAACTTCCATTAGATTTAATGCAACCCACGAAAAAAATCTTCTAGAAGAAAGGGGTCGTGTCGTCCATTCGTCCGTCATTCGCGTCATTCAAACGTCAATCAGGTTACTGTATCGACTCGTTTTGGTTAACTGACGAATCCGGTTATTGTACAACCGCAATATCGATCCATGCAGTTCGCAAATCTGGAAATTTGGGGATAAGTGGTACTTAGACCGGACATTGGTCAGATATAACGGGCGAGTGCATCGCGACCGCGCAGGAATCGGATTATCAGTTTAATTTAATCCCAGTTAAGTCTGGTGTGTAAGGGTTTGATTAGTCGAAGCGAAAGTTAGAACAAGCTGGACAAGGCGAATACGCGTAGTATACGCGCAACAACTCTCGAGGGGATGTGTGCGAGGGTGTATTTTAGATTCCACGAACAAGGAAACGAGCGATTTGCCAGCCTCGAGGAGGTGAGCACGTTTCCGCCGTATTCAGCGGGCGGGTATTTTCTCCTCGGGGCTTGCGAAAAGGGGGCTATTGAAAAATTCAGACCCCTCTCGCCCCCCGTTAACGGAAAACGCGGCAAAGTAAAACATGAAGTGTATTATTGTATGTTACATCCGTCCGAATACACATATGTATGAACGTATACGTAGGTGTGTATAATAATGGCGAGAAGTTTGTTTCGAGGATTTATTATCCTCGTACATTATAGGCATGTACCTATCGGTACATACGTGTATACAATGTTTGACTGTCTGTTTTCTGGTCACAGTCCCGCCGATGTTGTCGATACCGAACCAGCTGGAAGGCGCGTATATTGGGCAGGATGTTACCCTGGAATGTCTCACCGAGGCCTACCCGACCTCGATCAACTATTGGACGACGGAACGTGGCGACATGATTGTCTCTGGTAATACGGGAATTTTATTGCTCAGGTGTTACGTCCGAGATTTAACGTTAGATGTGGGGGATAGTTATTACCGGGGTGGAAAAGGAAGACGGAGAACGGAAGTCTGAAAAAATGAGCAAAAAACCAAAGAGTATAATGTGACGGAGCGAAATGAATAACGAAGTGTCGCCGAGTATACCCGGACTGAATGAATTTTTTGCTCACGTCAGCGAATAGAGATTCATTATTTTGCGAAGTTCATTCAAACGGGTAAATTCATCCCGTGTACATGTGTATAATGTGTACCTGCGGCCCTGAACGCGTGAAAAGTTTTACCTCGAGTTAAGCCGTCGGAACAAGAGCCTTTTTAAAAAGTGCAGTACAAATGTGATTTTATGGTAGTAATATACCGGGAACTTTTATAAAACTTGCAGCAGGAATTGCTTGCAGTCGCGTTGATTAATGCTGAACCCATTCGCGAAACTCAGTTTGTGAATTCCATTCTAGCCGAAGCTCCGCCGTTCTTTCTTCTATTGGCCTAGATAACCTTCTTGTTTCAGGTGACAAACACGAGGCTGTCTCGTCGGACAGCGGTTACAACAAGTACATGATGCTGAAGATAAGGAACGTCAATCCGAAGGACTTTGGATCGTATAAATGCGTGGCGAAAAATTCATTGGGAGAAACGGACGGCGTGATTAAACTGGACGGTTAGTCAATTCGCACGATTCGTCAGGAGAATAACATTTTACTTTTCTCGTTATTTCTTTCTTATCACACTGCCGCACCAGCAATCGGATGTGAATGTAACACGAAATCTAATCGCGTCGATCGACCGCCCGCGGTAATGAACCACCGTACCCGTGCAATCTTGACCCTTGGAATTAGCCGAGATCGATCAAACCTCGAGGTCAAGCATCGTTTTCGTTCGCCCTCAAATCTAAATGACGGGTAAATTGAAGCGATGTGTATTTATTTCAGCCTGGAGTCTTTCTCATTCGCCAAGAATATACATTCAGAACATTGCTATTGATAACAGAATGAATTTCGGCTCAGATTAATTTCTGATTTGAAAATTGGACCTTTTCTAGTTACGGTTGCTTCAACAATCATGACTCAGGCTATTATTGACTTTTAGGTTTTCACTGAACTTCGTTACGAGAAGAGAATATTTTGCGATACGTAGTTTGAGTTGTATTATAATTTACAACTCTACACGCAATCCGTTGGAATATGTCAATTTACATGAATTATATCGTTATTTGAATTTTTTTTTTTCAAACAGAACAGCTGGAATCAGATTCGATCTTTGTCACGTAAATTATTTATAACGTTTGGTAGATTTACGAGTTTGTCGATACATATTTTTTTTCATTCTCTCTTACATAAAATACCATAAGTGTTGTCATAACTCAAATATATCACATACAAACATATCGTGAAACGAAGATCAAACTGCGGGTTAAAGCAAGAAAACATGGAACACGTTATCTTATACGAAATGGAGAATGATGCAAGCGGTTAACTGACGAATCGTTACGATAAAGTTTCTCCGCTTGGTAAACGGTACCCTATCGTTCAAGTCGTCGTCTGACTCCGTTCCAACTTCCTCTACAATCTCTCAGATTTCCTCATTCGAATTTATTGGAAATCTCACAAAGACGCATCTCAGATACATGTAATTCTTCTTTTGCTAAAAAATACGTATTTATACACGCAATTTTCCTACCATTTAATTTTTTTTCCTGCAATAATCGCTGGCTTTTAAAATCCATGCGAGGCCTGAGTCGGTAGAATTGCTTACACGCGGCTCCGAATTTACGGGTAAAAAGTAATAACAGCGAAACGGTACGATGGGATCGTTTGTTACAGAGATTCCAGCCCCCTCCACCACGACAACGCAAGTTTCCCCTCACGTGACGTCATCAATAAAAAAAAACGGTAATTTTTCTGTCCTAACCACGGTGTTTCACGTCCGTATTCCTGTATATATAACATTTATACATGTATTTCACACATACACGTTCATATAACTTGTTCCGTACAATAAATCTTCTGCTACGTCAGTCTTAATGTATCCGTTATGTTCTGCAAGAAACATTGGATAATTCTCGTTAACGTCTCACGGTGGTAGCTTTGTGCACGTTATTAAATAAAGTGAATTCAATGTTCATTCACGTACGGTTTTCCACCCAAGTACATGTATATATTATACGTAATATTTCACAAATTCGCTGCAACAACCCCAGCTATGAAATTTAATCCTTAATTTCTGCGTGTAATTAACGTTGACGAAAATTCGCTTCAGCACGATGACCTGCATGAAAAGTTTTTGTCTCTTTCCCTCGAACATAATTTACACTGAGACTGTGGCGTGTTTGCAGGGAGAAATGGAAATAAAAACTCGCGTCAACGGCCTATCGACTACGCGGTAGAAGAATGGAGAGAATCAGGTTGGTTCATTTAATTAAACCATTCACAACAGCTCGAAATTTGCACAATACCGCTGATTACAGGTATTTACTCACGCATCGCAGCTTATCATAAAAAATATCCTTCATTACCCACTCGAGTGTTATTTTTAAAAAACATTTTATTTTGAGTACGCACCGTCAACAAATTGCTCATCTCGCTTTATCAGGATTGATTGAGTGTTAGTCGCGCAGGGCTTTACGCCTGGCATACGTGATTCCATGATGAATTCACAGTGCCATGCCAGATGTAAAACCTTGCCAAAACGCAGAATCAGGTTACGGTGTGAGCATTCAGTCAGTGAATGTGCTGCCAAAAAATACTTCGCGTGAGTTATTTTTAGCTTGAAATAAGGAGAATATCATTCGCCCAACAAAAGTCGTACACGCGCATCCTAGATTTGACCGTTCCGCCCTTCGATTCTCCAAGCCATGCACAAATAATCGGTCCGAACGACAGTACCTGCGTACAACGAGTGAGTGTATTTCACGAGGATAGAAAAGCCAGGTAGAAATAGCCCAGGAGACGTATCGGTGATAAATTGAAGGAAGCGCAATACGTGGATTAAGGACTATTAGCGCCGACGTGAGGATGACTTTGAATTCACGGAATTCCGGCAACGTTCTTCCGTTCGCTTTTATCCCCGGCAGAATAAAGCAGAGAGATATGCTTGTGATGTAATTTGAATACTCAAGCCGGATGAAAGAATTTCATATAAATACGGAGTGGATCACAGAGGTAAACTCACCCATGGTAGCATCAGCTGGGAATGCGTTGAAAATTCGTCTTCCCAGAAACGCTCTCGTCGGGAGATAAATTTTATTAAAAATTCTCCATACTGGGCAGGCTGATGCGAAGAATGCCTCTGGTGGACGTTTGTCACGCCGGACCAATGTCGAGGATCGGAGAGCTTCGAGACTGCATGGGTTGAAGAAAAAAAGTTGCAAGAAAGAAAAACAAAAACTTACTCTGACTAATCAATATTCGCGACAGGGTCTGATGGTCCCGCTATCAATGGCTTCGCTCGAATTACCAACGTCCTACGAAATCCTCCGGAATGAGGTGTGAGAATTGAGACAAATGGCGTCTTGCACGCGTAAGAAGGAAGGAGCGAGATAAAAGAGGGGGGTGGCGGAGTGACGCGGGGAGGCGGATGGAGAGAAAAGAAGAAAGAAAAAAATAGAGACAGACGTAGAGAGAGAGAGAGAGAGAGAGAGAGAGAGAGAGAGAGAGAGAGAGAGAGATGGAAGAAGGGAAATAAATCCATACCACGTCGGCAAATGTTCCAACCTTTTGATAAGAACGCAACTTTTGCATGTTTTCCGGGTCTCGAATTCCCTTCAGCCGTACTCGAACACACACATGCGGCTTCCGCTTGCGTGACATTCTCTCAGGATCAGCGAAGCGATGAACTTCGGGCTTCGACGCACCTTATCATTTTTCTGCAAGGTATAGCAGGCCAAATCTTAGATAGTAATTTTCCACTTTCCGATAAGAACAAATTCCAGTTTTGATTCTCGCTTTCAAGTCTCTGTGTGTTCGGACGTTATATTGCGTTCACGAATCTCGACTATAACCGAGTGCCTGACTTATGTTTTTCAAGTTTAATTTTTCCCCCATTTTATGCGCATGCTATACCGAGATGAGAATTCACAGTCGTTTGGCCGCCCGTGTATAAATTCAACAAACGAATTCGCCGCAATTTTTTCACCCGAGATGAGGATTGTGAAGTAAAGTTTGAAGGCCGGGGCTCGGGGTGGGCGACGACGCTCTAAAACTTCCTTTTCTCATTGCCACTCCCCGCAGGCACTTCGTCACCTCACCGGCGTACGTCGCAGCGTTCATATTCGCGCCGCCACAGCCGCGAAGTCGAATCATACATGACATTTTTTGCAAATTACAAACGTAGAAATATGTGGTGAATTTTTTAACTATGCCGCATGCCTCGCGAAGGAGTGTGAAAAATTGTTGCTGCGGTTTTTTCATTTTTCTTTTTTTTTTTTTTTTTTTTTCCTCCACGCATCACGTTAAGCCTTCATTTAGAGACCGGTGCCTTATATTCCAAAATGCAAATTTTGACCAAACCTGAATGCAAATATTTCTCTGGCAATATCAAATTTTCATTCGATAAGACTGAGATTTTCAACAATACACGCAAGTTTCTACCGTATGTTTTTTTAAGTACCTACCAATTCGCATGAAAGACACTGCATTTGGGTTCACGGAAGAAGGATCTTTACTTCGGGTACATTGTTGTTCTTTAAATGTTACAGTTCACTCAGTATTTCTCAATAAACTCGTCAACGTTCTGAATCACAATATTTTTTCTCGCGTCGAAGGGAATTTCAAAGAAAGCTCCCAGCGGAGTTGATCTTTTTCAAGTTTGAAAGAAAAACGATGACTCGATCAAATGTTTGCTCGTTTCCCGTGGGGGATAGGGACGAACGCAAGACCAACTCGCCGCTAAGATCACCTTTTATGAGTAGAACTCCACGCAATAATGGTTATAATTATATACTTTAACGGATATTATCGTAAGCTCGGTGGTTCCGAGCCACGCAAACTGTCAATTTAGCAATCTTTGTCGATCTGCTTAATGCCGAGTCCCAAGAAAAAATGTCAATACATCAGTAAATATGCTCATTTCCAGAACAAACCCAGCTTATTCGTACACACCTGTGTGTATATGAAGCTAAAAAACGCTCAAAACAATAGTTGATGCCTTAATTTTCCTTACGGTCACGGTCTCTGCCCTATAACATACATTGCGGACGACGGGTTATGCATAAAGTTGCTTACACGACATCCGTAAAAATAGACGTTATAATCGCATCCCTGTACAACCAATTTTTGCACGTAATTATAATGTGCACGGTAAAAATATTTCGAACCATTTTTTTGTCCATACCCATATTCGGGCAGAGTTACTGCAATGCAAGGTGAACATGCAGCGAAATGATGTGAGAAATTTCACGACTGTTTGTTCGTGCTCGGGTCGCGGTCGACCAGCCTTCGTGGGAGGTTCGTCAATAGCGGAGAGTATCTGTCTATCTATCCGTCTGTTGATCTATTTGTCTTTGCGCAGAAATAGATCAATTTGTTTGCAAGGACGTGCATGTAGCATAAAAATGGCTTACGTACATAAAACGAGTCGCCAGCAAGCCACGAAGCGAAAGCAAAACCACAACAGTCAGAAGGACGAAGAACCAGGGATAACGAGATGGGAGTAAATGCGCAGAATCTTTCTTCGGGTACTTCATTATCGGCGGAATCCGTTTCTGGGAAAATTCGCAAGAAACAGGGATCGATTTGAGCTTCCGATTAAAAATCGAACGAGTTCAAAGTACACGTGTGGCAGACGGAGAAGGAAAGAAGAAAAAAATAAAAACCCACTCATGCGTGGGAAATGAAATTCTATGTTTGACCGCGTATGTTTATGGAATGTAATAATTGATCCGGGGAGTAGAATTCACGCTTTTCGCGCGGAAGCGTTTATCTTCCAAATTTCTTCTATATCCACCGTTTTCTGGTGATCAAAGTGGTAATTTTACTGGTAATCCATTTGCCAAGAGAAACAACAAACCGTAGTGAAAATAAATGAACGATCAAAAAGAAAGAAAGAGAGAAAGAAAGAAGGAAATCGAGTTATAGCTGTGGCGTTTGCGATGGTACACAAGAGGACCATAACTCGGTAGCGATAAGACTAAAATGTGAAGCAATATTGTACCTCGCTTATACAATATTCATTCGAACTGCAGAGTCTTTGAAGGGCCTCGGGGCGCGAGCTAATGGCAGGGGTCACTTTTAATGTCACCACAGTGCGAAGCTTGCAGGCCGGTGTATGAAACGATTCTAAGCAAGTTTCCAAACTGCCTCGGTTTACCCGACCTTCGCTAGCACGTTGAACACAGCCCTGGTGATTGCGGTGCAAGCCGCAGTTTCCGGGCTGTCAGCTTCTCCCGTGGGAAGATTCCCCCGTAAGACCGACTGACTAGGCGGAGGTATATCAGCCCAGAAAATCAACTTTTCCCCGTCCACTTGTCGAGCGGCATCGCGCGTTTTCCGCTGGACGTTCGCGGCAATGGCGCGTCCTTGCGAATAATTTGCATTCCGAAACTGCAGGACTCTCCGGGCACCGTCTGCAGGAGCCATACGTCCTGCCCGAAATCGTAAACCATGAGTAATAAAAATATGCCGCTCATACCGCTCCGTATATATTATATGTATAGGTACCTATAGCTCTTCGTGATCAAACCCCGCGTACTCAAGTCGTTCGCCCGAATGTCCCGCACCATTATTTTTGAAAGTAGGTAGAACGTCGTAAAATCCCCTGCAACTGCACCATTCGTCGAGTTTTCATTGAAGAGAGAGAGAGAGAGAGAGAGAGAAAGAGAGAGATGTAATATGAAATTTAAAAGGGAGAAAATAAGGGGGGCGGACCTCAGGCGGGTTTCACGCTTCAATTTTCATGCCTCGAATTGTCAGAGCGATATTGTAAATCTGTTTCCAGATTCCGACGGGGATTATACTCTGGTCTCGATGCGGACGCCCCAAGACCCATCGGACGGTTCTGGCGAACCAGCCTCGCTACGGGTTCAAGGGATCTGGACGGTCCTCCTCCTCTTCCTCACCCTCGCGCTGTTGTTCGTTGTCAGAAGATGATTCGTACGTTCCGGATGGGGCTTCCAGTTAGTGTTTATTAAGCGGTATGGACGGCAGCTATGAAATTTCTGCCGCAGAAGAGTGTGCTAAATTATTTTCATACTAAACGACTTATAAATAAGTATAAAAGTTTGTTATTAAAAAAAAAAAGAAAAACGAAGAAAGGAAGAGAAAGAGAGAGAGAAGCGGATTATAGTCGAAATCGTGACGAAGAAGACAGAGAGAAATATACTAGAACGAAACGAAGATCCAGGTAAAAAAAAAAAAAAAATGAAAAAAACTTAAACGATAACGAGTAATCAATAAATAAGTAAATAACCCAACTAAGACGTGAAAATAAAATACCGTAGGAAAAACAAAATTCTGTATTATAAAAACGCAACGAAGGAAGCTCGAAGCTCACGATGTTCGCAACGGCGTCGTTTTCCACTTAATATTAGATCCTGCAAGGACGCGATCACGTTCGATCCAGCTGCAGCTCATTGTCCGATCCCGGTTACAATTGCGTCCGGCATACGGCGTGTGTGCGTACGTATGTATGCATGTATGCATGTATGCATGAATGTATGTATAACGCCAGGGCGTGTCGGACCGAAAATCATTAATTATACACGATGTTCCAATTAGAGTACCTACCCCCCAGGCCTTTTATACTCGAAGATAACGAACAGCGTTTGTCATCGTGCAACTAATTACACAGGCTATCGCTCTGCGAACTATGTGTGTAACCTAACGTATAACCCCAGCTATGCCTACCTGCCGAGAGTTTGGGTGGCGTCCGTTACACGTGCGATGCGGCAACTGACTCAAACCATGACCAGGCAGCTGTAATAATGTACAGTCTAAAGTGAAGTGAATTTTTCAACCTTCCATCTTCCCTTTACATTCCTTTCATATTACTCGCCGTTTAATTGCAGGATTCAAGTCTTATGCGATATCTATAACAAAATAATCGCGGCAACTCTTTTTTATAACGTTATATTCTACTGAAAATCTCAAGACGGCTAAAGCCGCATAACGATGGTCACTAATGCACTTTGCCCCCCACAAGTCTCATGCAGACACTTTTGGGGACATACTCTACCGGGTATGGTGGGAAATAAAAGTGATTTTTGTTATTATTATTATTACTGCTGTGGTTATTAATATTATTATTGTTGTTATTATTATCAACATCACCGATAATTATCGTATCAGGATTTCATCACTCTGCGATGGATGGATCGTAAAAGTTATCTCGACAAACTGTAATTAGTACGGTGAAGTATGTATATATGTATATAATACATAGGTTCTGATATTCTTTTACTGAGCTCATTCAACTACTAATGAACAAAATTTTTGACAGATAAAAACAATAAACGAATGCATTTTAATTTCAAGTGAATGTTTCGACAAAAGTTTGATTTATTCGACATTCGATACGGTGCTGTTATAATTGTTGCAAAATATTGTAAATTTAATTACGGAGGAAGATTGTCTGAATACGTGAATCTTCCCACTAGACAAAATGCACATTTTTCATCTGTAATATCTAGCGATTCGTTTGAAATATTTTTCGTATGTGAAACAGTTTAAGTGAAAAATAGTTTTCGTTTCATATTTTTAGTTTGAAAACGAGTTGTAACCCTTTTTTCGATTCTACCATGCAAACGAAAATTCGGTTGTATTAACTGTACACGTATAAACAGATTCGTTTTACACCGACACAGAGGACATACGTGTGTCAAGGTGTACCTACTTATTCACGTGTGGGAAGTCTACCGACGCATTTTGATATTTCAAATAGGCAGGTAGGGTAAGACGAAAATTTATATCTTATACTCCAGGAAAGGTGAAGTGTCTCAGGGTGAAGTGGAAATGTTTCTCGAATTGATGTTCGTACGTCGCGCCGGCAGCTGCATCGGATGAAAATGCTTATCTACTTTCGTGTCATCATTTTTCTTCGCATAATGTAATATCACTGATAGCACTTTCGCATATCTCGCTGTAAATACACATATACATATACATACATACATACATACATACATATATATATATATATATTATATATATATATTATAACTCGAAAATGCCAATTCAGTGTTCACTTGGGGGATAATAAATTTGACGCGGAAGTAAGTAATTCATGAATTGTTTTGCATTCACAGAGCTGTTGAAGCAATGGGTGGCATACTTTCGTTTCGTTATCATGCTTCGCGACGATGGGAAAATGGAATTCGATAATCATTTCGGCCGAAGGAAGAATCCTTGACTATAATTCTCCCGAGATCATTTCCCTTACACAATACGGAGAAATATAAATATAAATATATTATATGTAATATATAATGTATTGGGAGCGAGGAAAAACTACTGGGCACTGTTAAATAATCATTCGGAGTTTAATGATTTTGAATAGTTCCCAATAGACGTTTTTTCAGAGCCGACCATCCCTGCAGTCAGCTATCTTGCGTCTATATATAAAACTATACACATAGTTAATGCCCACTGTCACGAAACCGTTGACGTCCTTGCTGCTTTGATGTTATACGCGAGAATTTGAAAATGCTTGTGCAGTATTATGTAAGAGATGTAATAAATAGTTACGCGAGAAAACATCGATCAAGACCTCGTAGCTGATACGTATGAAATCATGTTATAGTCAAAGGTATGAAATGTATAGTTATGCATATATTGAATAGATATAAACACGTATAAATAATATGTATGTATAAAAGAATCCGCTTTCGGCAAACAATCATTCTCGATCAAGCAGTCGAAACGTCTATATTTGTAGTTCGAACGCAATCAAGCTTACAACAGCGACCAAAAACGGTGTTCATAATTTTAAATTATCGTTCACTGGGACGAAAAATCTGCTGAACAAGTTGCATTGAGAAGAGGATGTATCGCGATCATTCGCAAGTGTTTAGAATATTCGAATAAATTACTCGATTGAACATAAAATTTCGCTGCAAAATGAATTTAATAAAACGTAATTGGCGAGTGTGTTCGAGTAGTGTTTAGAAAAAGTATTATTAATAGGGAAATATTACTTGCTCGAGTGACCTTGAATGACGGAAGCGGAGCGAACCCCGTGTAATAGTATATAAATTAAATGCTAACGAACACGAGGCAAAAGGCGACTTTGTGTTTTTGAAAATTTCGCGAGATTCGCGTGTAACTCGGAAGGTTTCACCGGAAGAAATTGTCGCCACAATAGGTGAATTTTACGATTTGTTGAATCCGCCATTGAGACCGGTGGATCAATTTGACGACAACACCCGGGAACGGTATTCGCTTGACTCGGTCGATTCAAAGAACCAATTAGGTTACCGTGCTCAAATTATACCTATTCAAATACGCGTATATCGATGGAGTATCCAATTAATTTCTGTGCGTGGCTCCAAAGTGAGAATCTTTCTTCTCTTCACGGACTGTGACCGGCCAGAGGCGTCAAAGGAAAATCGCGCGTATTTTCCAAGACCCAAATTTTGTTGATCTGGTTTCATGGCCGTAAAACTATTTCGTTTATTCGTAACGGAAGTAAAATATACGCGACGCTTGTTTCTGTGGACGTGTAGAAGCACGTGAAAAATAAAGCTGCAATATGTCCTGTTGATTAAGAGAGGAGTGTATGTGCTGTGAGATGTTAGTACTGAAAATGTATAACAACTTTTCAGCTGTAAAAATCTTGCTCTACGAGTATTGTACCTAGATGAAAATCGGTCGTCGGAATGAAATCGTAAAACTGCAGAGGGAAATGTGAGGGAATATACAATGAAACTTGACATCTCAGCTTGTAAAATCAAAGCGCATATTCGTACATTAATCTGGTAAACAAAACCTCTCACTGGTCTATGATCGATTCAATTGCTAGATATGTTCGGTCTTGAAATTTGAACAACACAACTTATGAACATGAAATACATATTAGCAATGTAACGTGATATTGTGTAACGAAGTCAAATTTGAAATGTCAAGCCCAAGTGTGATTGTAAATAAGCGTTATCAAATTCCTGAAGAGTATGACGTATCAAATTCAATTATTCAATATTACTCGTGCTCATTGAACATTTTCTAATTATTTATTTCCTTTTTCTTTCTTGTTTTTTGTAATCACGATCGAGATTGGCTGTCAATATGAAATCATTCGGTGTTTGGACAGTGGCGCACGGTGCTCCAGCTGTAATAGGACAGCGACTTAAACGGCCTCGTAACGCGAGCCTTCCATTTTTGTTCATCGGGTTTTCTTTTTTCTCGTGTTCGTTTAAAAATTGTACAGAGTGTGTGGTGTTGAGAGAGTGAAAGAGAGAGAGAGTGAAAGTAACTGATAAGCTACTTATAGTCACTTCGACCGAGATGAACATCACTTGACTGAACTGAACTAAACTTCTCGGGAGCCTGAAAGATAATACTAAAAGCGAAGAATGGGTTCCGATTGGTGCAGAATAGTACGACTGTATATATAACCACACTGGTGGCGTCCCGGTATTTCTTGCAAAGAAGTCGACCCGCGGTAATGAGAGAAAACGAAAGGGTCGAAGTCGGAGGGTCACCTGGGATCCGGTCACAAGTTCGAACTTCAACCTCAAGTATAGAGGCGAAAAGCTTCGTGACCGTATTGAAGATACGTCGAGGTGATCTAGCGAAGCGCGTTCCAACCTTTGTGTCAGTAGCGTGTCAATGGTCCGGAGACGGCTGTCTCGTGACAAGCTGGTTATGTGCCACTGACAAATATTACCAACCCATGTCAGGCTGTCACGCTACCGCGGGCACGTGGCTAGGCTAGCTCGCGGTTTGTAAAACGATTTTTGTTGTTTGACTATACGGAGGTTGATTGGAAAAAAGAATAAATAAATAAAGCCCCGCGGACGCGCGAAGCTGATTGGAAAGCCTGCGTTTGGTGGAAATTCATTCGGTCCTCGATTAAAGCGCGTGAGAGATTTTTCGGTTCACACGGATTTTCTACCGCCGTCGATTACCTCGTCTGCATCACTCGGAGTCACATTCTATGCGTGAGATAGATTAATAAGGAAATACCGATATTATAATGTTATGATATTATATAATACATGACTATAATTTAATATATATTACAGTATAGAAAATATAGTAGCGGTACGATGAGATATTGAGAGAAGTGGTGAGCGGTGAATTCGGAGTAAACTAAAAGAGAATAAAAATAAAAAAAAATAAGAAAAAAAAAACATATATTAATTATACATAAATTAATTTGAGAAACAAAACAATATTGTATCCATTGTAGATAATAATTTGTTGTATTTATTGATATATTACATAAAGATGATGAAAACAAACGAAAAATATAGATATATACATCATTGATTTTATTCATATCGTGCTGATATAATTCGTGATTTTTAATTCAACCAAAAAACCTTCTTATCTCCCGCCATCCAGAATCCATTCTCACTATCCGTAACTATACTCCAACTGTGGTTAAGTGGCAATCTGACAAACCTCTGCAGTGTCTCGTTATCCGCACATCGACGGTGCATCATATTCAGCAGCGCTTGCAAGGTGAGTTCTACCGTAAGCCCATTTTATTCCTACGTGTCCGTGGTTGACGTGTACGATGTGCCCGATATGATCGCGGTCAGCAGACTTTGAGCAAAGGTTTACGTTGAAAATGACTACCCAGAGCTACCTTGCTGACCAAAGTAGATACTCGTATCACGGTGCGCGTGTAAGGTAGGTACGTGGATGCCGTGTATATTCGTTTTGGAGAGAAAACCGATTGCTGAAGCGGAGGATAAGAAAGTATCGAGTCGAATAAAGAGGAAAATACAGCTAGCGTTGCATCGGCATTGTTCTCTCCAAACGTTTATTATTCGTACGGATGGAAAAGCTTGGTGACTCGGAGAAGGGTTAAGGTGTTGTGAAAAACTTGTTTTAGCTTATTCGCCATTTACAGCTGAATAACAGAAGTGGTTGATGGAAAAAACAGTTTTTGAAAAGATTATTTGGCCGCTGTTGCAAGTTTAGAAATTGGTTTCATACGAATAGTTTCAATTCAAAATACGATCCTTTCGATGCGGATTCGAAAATGATTAACGGGGTTTCCCAGGTAAAAGCAGTAGAAAACGATCATTTTATTTAATGTTTTATTCTAACTAGACTAACGGACGGAACAGCTGAGTGAACCAGAATGCATTTGAAATCGGCGGATTTTCACTTTAAAACACAAAAAAGTTTTTCAAATTATCTTAAAAATTCACTCGTGTACGTCCATTTAATTGGAACTCTCCTTTGATTGCTCTGCAATTTTTTACTCGACTTTTTGTCCTTGAGAAATTGATAAAAATGTTCCCGAAAGTCGCAAAAAAAAAATACGAGATCCGATGAAAAAAAAGCAGCTAAGCCAAATTCCAATTTATCAAAAATCCATCCTATAAAAGCTTCGAGGACATATTGAAGCTTCTGAAAGGTCTTGGGTTTTTTTATTTCAGATATTCCGTTCACCTAAAACGTGGCTATCGGTTTACCGATCGTTTTCTGCAACCGGAGTCAATTTTTTTAAGTAATTTGAAAAACTTTTTTGTATTTTAACGTCAAAATCCGCCGCTCACAAATGCGTTCCGGTTTACTCTGTCTCGTCGATTAGTCTATTCGCGATAAAACATTGTAAAAAATGATCATTTTCCACTGCTCTTACCTGGGAAACCCCTCTTAAAAAAAAACATCAATTCCGGAAAACGAATAAATAACGTAGAACTTTGTCAATCGACGTGCAGAGCGTTGAGGTAGGTATGAAAATCTTTTTTCACAGACCGTTTAATCGTTGTCTACGATTCTATATCACGTGGGGTGTGAAAAAAGCGCTGGTTTTATATCTCGACGTTGGCGGTTGGCAGAGAGAAAATCGTCACCGAGCTGAGCGTGTTAGGGAAGGGATGGAAGAGAATATCTGTGCCGGTGTAAATGACCCTCAATTAAAAGTGCAAAAAGTAGAGCGCGAGTGGTTCGCGTATAAGCTGGAGGGGTGGCAATCAATCAGGGCAGCTACCATTTATTTTTTACTCTCCCGAGGGAAGAAACGCCGGCGGGAATGGCGCGGAGTGCGAGAAAGAGGCTCGGAGGGTAAAAGGGAAGGATACGCCGGCTGGGGAACCGTGACAAGCGATTGTAATTACGAAGGGAGCAACGGAATGACGAATTTACACCGCAGCTAAACTAGTTAGTTACTCGACTCAATGTGTTCGCATCAACGTCAACAAGAAGCGAGAAGCCCCGTGGCCCCGGGTGGCGGTTTACCGCCAACAAACCTTCCCACGCAATAAATAACTCGAAACTTGAACCCCGGGCTTAAACCCACGTCGAAGGTTGAATCAAGAAGACCTGCAGACGCCGATATTGGTGACCCGAGCAGGGGCCGTTAATATGTATATTAGGCTGATTCAAAAAAAATGGCTAATTTTTTTTTTTCGAAATCCCCACATAAAAACTTCCGAGAAGGTGTGAAAAGACGCCTGTAAAAAGCAGAGCTCTTAATATTATTATTTAGAGGTCGCGCATCGGGAATTTCTATTTCCCATTTAAATAACACAGGAAGAAATTTTTTTAAATTTTGCAATTTCGTATTTTTGCAACGGCTCATCGAATCAGCGGACCAAAGCATATTCTTGTAGGAAATTTGACGCTCTACAAAAAAGGTCCTTACAAAGTTTTCGATAGACACACTCCTTCAAAAGTTATTCGAGGTCAAAGTTGCACTTACAAAAAAATTCAATGTTTTTTTTTTTTTTCGATGATACTATGAATCTTTTCTCATTATTTTGTTATAAAGATATATTTAATAAATATATCTTACTCTAATTGGGCTTTTTCAATCATTAATTTTCCCATCGAGTCAATATAAAGTTACCTTACAAAAATGCGATGTTAAATAATAAACATGTTATCATGGAGAATCCATAACTGATGCACTTGACTATTTAAAAATGTAATTGTTCCGAAATCTATCCTCTTTAATAATCAAAATAATGAGAAAAGATTCATAGTATCATCGAAAAAAAAAAAACATTGAATTTTTTTGTAAGTTCAACTTTGACCTCGAATAACTTTTGAAGGAGTGTGTCTATCGAAAACTTTGTGAGGACCTTTTTTGTAGAGCGTCAAATTTCCTACAAGAACATGCTTTGGTCTGCTGATTCAATGAGCCGTTGCAAAAATACGAAATTGCAAAATTTAAAAAAATTTCTTCCTGTGTTATTTAAATGGGAAATAGAAATTCCCGATGCGCGACCTCTAAATAATAATATTAAGAGATCTGCTTTTTACAGGCGTCTTTTCACACCTTCTCGGAAGTTTTTATGTGGGGATTTCGAAAAAAAAAAATTAGCCATTTTTTTTGAATCAGCCTAATGTATATGTACGCGGCGTCGTGGCGGAGCTTCGCGAGCTTAACAATTTGACCTTCTTCAACAACATCCATAATCGCGTCACGAATGTACCTAGTTCTAAGGGCGAACCGATTCCTCGGTGGTGAATCATCGCTATGCCGGTTATTGCTCAGAATCTGCAGGTTTGTTGAACCCCGGTCTGTGCCACGAGGTTCCTGTGACGCCGAAGGGCGGATTCAGGGGACGCGTCTAGGTCTGGTATGTGTGCTCGGAGGTTCGTCGCGACGCCGCGACGAGGAGGAAATACAATATAGCGGATAAAAGCGGAAGGCGGTGGAGAATGGTGGAGGTAGGCGTAATCTTGAAAGTGTCCTGCGCATTCCTTGGGGGATTGGAACACGTGGGGTTATGTCGATGCGAAGCCGAGGATGAGACGTGCCGAAGGAGAGAAACAGACGCCGCTGTTGCGGAGAGCGGCTTCAACCCACGGATAACTCTAAAGACCACTCAACGTCGGCACACTCGCTGCGAATCCCATAGAAAAACATCACCTATTTCGCTACATTATCGTGGTCAACAAAAAAAACAGAGAAAAAAGGAACGGGAGAAACGAGAAAGTGCTAACGCCGCGGTAATTGCTGGATAGCGATGACAAGGGTTGAATCAAATTTCCAGTGGTGCGAGCGCTGGTCACATTTAGATCTGAAGGATCGATTCGTTGTTTATCCATGATTTAGTATTTGTTATGATTATCGCCAATTTCGCTTCAGCGGAATATTGATATTCCAAGGGGGATTATTTTACCTCTCGAATTCAGTCTCATTGTACATTTACATTTCCGCAGAATTCTTTTGCAGGTTTATTATATTGATGACCGTTCGGGAACCGAAGTAACTTCAGTGATTTCGAATTCATAGCGATTTCTATGCATTTATCCGCCTTATTTTCAGCAAAGCGAAAGTGGAACGAGTCATTGAATTGTTAATCTGTTTTCAAATTCAAGATTTGAGATTGTTTTGAAAACAACTAACGAAACGCGAATGTGAGCCTAATCAGGTACCTAATGCAAACGAAGATAAAAGTGAAAAAGTATCACGGTCTTCAATTTGTACGATGCTTTTCCGTAAAATGATGTATCCGTAAGACATGGCGGTTAATTAAAGAAATAAGATGGACTTGTTATTTTGATCCGTTGTCGAATCGGCGCCCCCGCGTACATCCGGGGATACGCATCTGGAAGGGATCGCCTTAGACAGATTCCCTACAGCGAAAGACAAATAGGAAGAGACGGATCAGGCTAGCTGGAAAGAGAGAAGGGAGCGAGAGTCGAAGGGAGAGGAGGCAGATATCACGAAGCGACACAAAGCCACGCGAAAGTTGAATGCGGGCGAACCTCTTTTGTTCTCCAATTTCGCCTTCTTTAATCCATTTCAATTCCATTTAAACTCAGGTCAGTCCGGTCTTTTGAAAGGAAGGTGAAACCTCGAGCTAGCCTTTGGGAGTAATTAGGGAAAATTTGAGGAGGCTTGACAGCCACCACCTCCGATGATCGAGCCGAGACTGCGGAGCGCCTAAACGGAGCCATATTGGTCTTCTTCTCCCGCTGGAGGGTGACGCCTAGAGCGGAAGAAAACCAGTAAAATGGCTAACCCCGATCGCGTCTGCCAGGCGACCACTTCAGCTTCACGGTGTGGCACCCCCAGGGAACGAACCCCGGATCAGCCCTGACCTCCCTTCTCGGGCCGGCGATTCCGCAAGGTTGAGGAATGAGGCGAGAGGCGAGGGAGAGAGACAGAGGGATTAGGGGACCAAGAGGGCATGAAACTCATGACTCGTGAGTCGTGGGGAGCCATTAACTTGGTCGTTATTTTTCCGCTCTAAGGGCATATCGGCATTTCCGTCAGGGAATCCGCGATTCGGTAACGAAATCCACTGACATCGGAAACTCGCCACTCCGTTCCTGAGGACGTCGGTCGAAATAATTCGCGAATCTCAACGTATTAAGCGGTTCAGACAATCGAGTCTCGGCCGTTGTTCGCTTTCCAGTTCTCCAGAGACCAGTTGTCGATAAGCTTTAAAAAGAATCGGAAAAGCGCACTGTCAGACTCAAATGAAGGATGCGAAATAATAATTGTTCAGCAAATCATACGGCTTCTTAATTCTAATATCAGACCAAAAATACCGTACAAATAACGCGCAGTGACTCGGATAATAAGCTGCAGTTTGTTTCAGAATCAGCATTGATTCGGGACCCGAAAAGCGTTGGTTTTTTTTTTTTTTTTTTTTTTCTGCACACCGTTACAGCCACGGTGAGTTCGCAATTTCTTTCGACGACTTATACACCGCGGTTGACGATGCGGCAGAACTTTTTCTGCGCGGTATAAAATAGCCTGAAACTGGGAGAAAATGTCCCGCAGAATCACTGGCCAGTTTTATTCGGCCGTTGACCGGTTCCAACCTAATGGAGTTGTTGCCTGCGCGCTCTGCAGTATTCGAGGTGCCTAATGGACGGGAGGAATTCGCGATGAATTCTTGGCACTAATTCAAGACGATTAGTTGTAGACGGTAGATCGACTGGTTTTCGGAGGTATGAACATAACCCTGAGGCGGAGGAACTCTGACGAAGGAACGAGGGTGTGAGAGATGATCAGAGAATTTGCAAAGTCTGTAGGCAAAGGTACACCGCAGAGTGGTCTTTGCTTTTATGTTTCGTTATTGGAACAGCGAGGAGTGCAGAGGTAGGAAATAAATGTACGAAGAGAGGCGTAAATCAGAAGGTAATTTATTTGCCCAGCTATTTCATTATATATATATATGTGTACAGGTTTGCCGGCAAGTATCACGTCACCTCTACACTTCCATTTAGCTTCGTTTAACCTTTAATGAAACCAAACGATCCCTGCTGCAAACGAAATTGTTAGAAATGGGAAGTATTACCGTAATCCTGAATTTTGTTTACCCACATGCGGGATTTTATGGGCTCGACTATTTCATACAGAAGGCCGATACATACGCGGAAAGGTTGTGTCGACTATTACAGCTCTGTAACTGTAGCCCAACTCTGGCACGGTACCTACTATTCATATTTTTGTAAATAATCAGGTAGAAATCTTACGAAAGAATCTAACCCAGACTGCTATTACTCCCAACATCGGTCAAACGCAACCGATAATCACATCCGTTACGACTGACGTTATCATAATTGGCAGGACATTAAACGCGACCGATAACTGATAAGCAACGTTGCTGAGCTGCATACGTCGTTCCTGCCGGATTGAAATAGTCCAAAATTCGGCTCACATTACGTGGGCTCAGAACGAAAAACGCCTCTTTATAGCCTGACCCGCAACCTCGGTCAGTTGAGGAGTAGGCCGAATATTTCCCGACCACCGAGGAGGATAATTGGCAAGGGGAGATGGAAGTACTGCCGGTTATTTCGCTACGGATGGCTCCCTAGGCCGAAGGGCGAACATAGCCAGCTAGTGCTGAATAAAACAAGACGTACCTTATACGAAGGACAAGACACCAGCCTCGTATAATTCCGATACGCTGTAGAACAAATTATTACAGGAAAACGAGGAATGATCCGATACACTCGATGAAGAAAAATTGGATCGCTAGATATCGCTATTCATCGGAATAGCCCTTGCGGTATACGGGATATTTTGTTTGAACAACTGTGTTCAATATACGTACGGCTATTGATACGGTTTTTTATATCGGTGCAGCGGCGATTCAATCGAAAAATATACCATGCAGTATATTTCTTCAGTTACGTGCGAGTTTTTACTCATCGTTTCGCTTATTGTTGGATATTTTCACTCGGCGTAGCATGAAGTATTAAAAGTTACCGAAGGAAGTAGTAGATGAATTATTATGTGACATTGGGCAGGATCTGAACTATTAATATCGAACATTTTTTTAGGGACTGTTTCAACAATCTCAATAGAAACGATCTCCAAATATTTCTAGTAGGATTTCCGTGCTGCGAATGAAACCAAGAACAAAAATGGATTCCGCACTTGACGAGCAATGTCGTGAATTTAATTTGCACAAGCTACTTTGATTTTAACAAGCTGTGTAACGTGTTAAACGTGACTGACAATGATCAGAAACAAGCTCACCTGTCCTCTTAGTAATTCAAATCGAACATCGAACTTATGTAGGAATTCGTTAAGTAGGGAAAATCAAATTATTTTGTGAAATATGTATACCTAATTGAACGTAGCACCGATTCTCTTCACTTTCCGGATTCACCATTGTCAGGCTGCAGGCTATTTATAGAAAGTAATAAAATTGTTGAAGATTTGCTCCTCGAATCAAACCACGTTAAATCGAGTGAATCTGATCGAAGAACGCTTCATCGCGAGGAACAGATTTACCGGCGCCTTCGCTACAACGGAAAAAAGAAAACGAAGAAGAGTTAAAAGAATAATCAACTCCCGATGAAAGCGGAGAGAATTAGCTCGTGTATCGATGAATTAATTACTACTTGCTAAGTTTCTTCCGGCAGCAAAGTAGCTGTTCAGCTCACAAACGTAGCTGAATGGACCCGCTGAAATTCCAGATGAAAATAATTTTTGAGAAACGCTGATATTCAGTGCAAAAATAGGGTACTTTGTCTTGCAGCACGAACTGTGCGGTATTCATTGAATTGTGAGTTAATATTTGAACTGAATTCAATATTTGGAGCAAATAAAAATCCCACGGTGTAAAATACAGCCCGCACTGAATGCATCGAATTTGTGTATTTCGTTTTTATATTTCACATCTGCTGGACGGATTCAAACCTGATGATTGGAATGCCGCAGGTTCACGTTATCAACATTCCCAACGCATCGCATCAATAATCACACCACTGCAGTGTGTTGGGAATGCTTTTCAACTCGTGAAAAATATTTCAAGTACTAGCTTATCGAACTGGGCTAGTTTCGTAAATACGAACTCTCACTCAACGGCAAGATATGTCCGCTTTATTTTGTGTCCATAATGACACGGGATCAACTTGAAGCCTGCTGCTCCAATCTGTGAAGGAGCTTCCCTGACAAGAAAACTCCGTACTACCAGAGAGCCGGCAAAAAACGCTTCAACGTCGCATTAAACAATTAGGAAAAAAAAAAAAAACACGAAGTCGAAGTTTTTGCGCTGTCTAAAGAAAACGGAGTCAATGTTTAAATCGTTTAGTCGACCCCAGAAAGATGTGCTTCAAAGTTTGAACCGGCAGGCAACAAACTGATGAAGCTGAACTGACACGACACCCAGGGTCAAAATGTGTGTACTTACATGTATGTATACATAGATACGTCTACTTATGTACTTCTAGACTAAAATAGTATATTTAAGAGATAAGACTGGAGAGGGCGAAAACTTTCCTGACATAGCGTATATTCGAGACAGAGAAATCCAACCGAGTGGTGGCACTGCAATGCATCATTGATAGCTCAACTGATCTTGACTCAGTTAATATTAAACGACTTCGTGACATCTCGATGCCCCAATTAGAAAGATTCGGTCACCGATACTTTGAGACTTCCTAACACAGCAGTAACTAGAATTAGTAGGTCGAGAATTCACCCCGACGTAAAATAAAATTGGTGACAGCGGGATGGAATGCACTGCATTCCGCATCAAGCTGCACATTATATGGTTTAACCTACTTCGGAGTTAGTGGGATCTATTCAACTCAAAATTATCACTGCGGGAAAATACGAAAAATCACACGCTGTCCTCGAAGCATAAAAAAGGGGGAACGAGCGGCGTAGAGATAAAAAATCAGAGTGCTATCCGCCGAGATTGAGCTCTTTTGACGTGATAGAGAAATGAAAAAAAATAAATAAAATTCAATATTACCAACGGAATCGAAACCTTCCTGTCTCCAACTCGACCTGCAGGAACGAATTTACGAATAGCTATCAGCCGCTGACTGCGGCTGTCTATATTGCCGGACTCTATCGCGGCACACACCACTTCCCCCGGTCCTGTAAGGTATTACCGTAGTTTCCTCTCACGAACGGAGTTGATGGACCTCAAGCGTGAAACCAGAAACGGGGAAATCGCACCCCGTTCCGAATGCCCCGCGCGTCTCGGTCCTAAACGTTAACCATCAATTCATTGGATTTTAGCGGTAAGTTTATAACACCACTTTTCGTGAAATGTGCTCTTCTGGAGTTAAAAATTGGCTTCTAATATGATATATGTTGGTCACCATATGGTCCGAGAAGTGCCGCAGTGGGGACGATATTTTCAGTTCCTTCTTCGCCCCACCCTCCGTATTGGAAAGCGATAGTATTATACCGCCGGCAGCGCGCTCATAGGAAGACGATATTTCACGACATTGCGAATGAGAGTGGCGTTATTGCGCTTAATACGCCGTGGAGACACCCTCTTTCTCTTGGACGGACGGCGGAAAACCAACTTAAATATCCTAATAAGTCAGCGAGAGTGACGCGTTTTTTTCAGCAATCTCTCCTTCTATTCATATGCTCTTTTGTTTCGTCGAATGGAAACCTTTCTCCGAGAAAGGACGTCTAATTGGATAATTGAAAATTACCGAGATTTCATATTGAAAGTCTGTCGCATGCTGCCTTGAAGCGTCTAACATTCGTGCTTAGGAATATAATTAGGTGCGATAAATGGAAAATTATTCACATAGATACTCTTTTATGAACATAAACGCGCCTGACCTTGAGTTAGCTTATAAGCTCTTCGGGCGTTTTGCGTGGGGGGCCTTTTCCTAAGCTTGCGCACGGTCTTTGATCGAGGGTACCGTGTACTTGGAAAAAGAATGTTATTAATTTTCGGCGGACCTCTAGTTCTAGAACCTCGTTAATCTTCACTAGCGTCGCCCGTTTAATGACAGCTGACTTCTCTCCCCGAGCTGCAGCTTTCACAACCTCGTTGCTTTCTACGGCCGACCAATGCCGTAAGTCTCAAATTAGCTGCAGTAATGAAATAATGGCCTTATATTTATGTGCACACATATATACGTACGCAACATTATATTGCAACGCCTCGACTTTGGCACAAAGAGATTTTTCAGCTTCGAGGTAGCCGGTCCTCCTTTCATAACAATCCACCCAAATTGGATATCGAATTAAGCTACCTATGATAAAACGACGTTATAAACGTCGCGGGTTCCTGATAACTCGCATTGTCGTATTTGACGGTGAACTTCGCATCCAGCGTTCTTGGAAATCTATAATTCGTCGCCAACAATTTTCGTACCTTATTCAACAAAATCCGGACGAGGATGTCAGAGTGTATAAGCTTGTCCGAGGATGGGACCATGGGAAGATCTACACTTTTGATGCTACTTTACCGAGTTTCCGGAGGAGGATGATGCCCGGTTGTATATCCTATGTACCGGACGTCGAGCTCGATTCGCAAATCTCACAAGCTAAATCGGATTTCAATGGTAAGTCATGGATTTGGGATCGGGGCTCGTGCTCGTAGGCGGACGACATTTACCGGCGGCGATGCCTCGCTTGCTGAATAGTTTCGCTCGAATTGAATGGAAACTACGACGACGAAGACGACGACAACACCGGTGACGGGGGGGAAGCTTGCGAAATCCTCGAGAGTTTAAGGCTGGGAAACAAGCCCAAGGGAATCAGATATCAGGTGACGGACTCGGCGCGCGAGGAACAGAAAGGAGGCGTAAAATCCCTGCACTCGTCAGCTAATTACTCCAGAGTTCCAATCAATTATCTGAGATGGGATAAAGTTATTATCCTCAAGAGCAAGGGGGTCGCGATCAGTGAAACTCTAAGCGGCGGTTAGCAACGTGCTTTACCCCTTTCCACCGCCCCGGGATTTGCTCTCATGTACCTTTAGCGCAAAGATAGGAAATAATTTCACCCCACAATTGGCCACCTCGACGACGGGGTAACGTGCCATAATTTTAATAACGTCGCTCGGAGCTTAATATTCAAAATTTATTCACAGAGAGCGGATTCAAAATTGGATAAAAAATTCAATTTACTGCCATATTCTATAGTTTGCGACGCTTACAATCAGACAATTACTTATATTTACTCACAGCATACGAGGTATTTCGCTTCACGTACACCGGTGGAGTGTTAGAGTTATCACGCTTTACCGCCCACGTTGCGTACTCCGCAGTTTCATCAAGCTTTTGAACGATCTTTCGTGAGATACGTTGCTTTGAATCATTCTTTTCATTCGTGTATTTGTAACAGAGATACCGTAATTTCATTAATATATTTATTACCGAATCGTACATTTTGCGAATGATACGATTCAACTCAAACGGTACTGTAAACAAACGTGTTTGAAACGGTTCTCTACGTATGATTTTCGTATTAAATTCCACATTCGATTAGTTGTACATTTCATTATTACTATAACTGTATCATATGTGTCCAACGCAGCGTATCAATTTGTCAACAATTAATGGCGGCCTAATTTGATGTGTCGAACAAGACTGCGTATGAGGTGAATGAAAACTGCGATTATAGAAAATTACTACAACTGAAATCACATAAGTGTCACGCGACTGCGTTAGTAGTATGATTTATAAAAAAATACAAAGCTGCAATTAGGATCATTACTAATATTATTATTCGATACGTAGAATCGATCGATTGATTTTAATTTCTACAACTCTAAAGCCTCTGAGCCTCAGTTATTTCGCAATGCTATATCAAAGGATTCGTCACGAAAATTTACAAATTTTTGAAGGCAAGATGATACCGTTTTTCATTCACGATAACTCGGGTCCAATTAGCATGATGCCAATTCTTGAAATTGCACGTATACCAAGTTTCATTTCATCCGGTCGAAGGATAAGCAATATTCGAATAATAATTATTAATCTGACAAGTACTTGAAAATACACAACAAACGTGACAAAATACCTGCGAATTATGCGATTGCGTTACCCATACACCTCTAAACACTGGCGATGACACGTGTGCAGCGTAAAATCGAGGTATCGGCGAATATATTGAAAGTACGAAGCGCTTATATCCATCCATCCATTGTGTGCACGCACGTCGCGTGTATCGACGATAGGGGTTGTTGGGAATGACAATCATTGTTTCCGGTGGAAGCCCTAGGAACCAACCGCTGATAATTCCGTTCCATTTTATCATCACGCGCTTGACTATTTCAGCAAATCGCAGCACGTATCCAGAGGCGAGGGTGAAAACTGGTGGCGAAGTGGACGCGACGAAACGCGGAAAAAAAACGGATCGTGTCTCGCAGCTTGCAGAAAACGTGCAGCAGAATTTGTTCACGTTCCTGCGGAGCAAGTCGATTGTCTAGGTATGCGTAGTGCTTTTTCCGGTGAAAGTACTTCGCAGCCTCGAGATGTTCGAACGACGTCGATTGGGACAGTTGTTGCGCGGAAAAGCCGCCGCACCCCCATCTCCGAAAATAAGATCGTTAGCTTTGCAGATTTTTATACCTATACTATATCCCGTTGTTACTTCTACTTCACGGTAACAATGCTTCCGACTCGAACGAATTCTACTTGAAAACTCGGCGCTCCTTGAGTGGCGGGAAGAAAAAAAAAATAAAAGAATAGAAAACACTGCCGATACAAATGCCGCATGGATTGGCACCGATGTGCTGGCGTGCATCTCGACGCGTTCTACCGTAGACTCTCAATAACTTCCTGCTCCCGGGATTCTGAGGACGGAGCTTTACTGGGAATCAGAAAGTTAGAAAACCTGCGTCAATCAAGGTAGCAATCGTCCTGTTACGTTTATTCTCTTGCTGGTTATATGGAATACAGAAAAGAAGAGGTTGTAAAAAGTTTGTGACACGATGGCAATAGGAAAGAAGCGGCGATATGCGCAAACAAATTTCAAAAGGAGAGTCGACTCAACAATTCAATGACAGATCAGGTTCATTTTCCTAGCTACCTTATTGTCAATCCTACTTATTACTGATTTTTCGTCTAATTGATATTTCCATCTCATTAGAGCTAGAAGTGAAATAGGTACTATTTCGAAATGCAAAGTACCAACTGTGTTCGTATTTACCATACGATTTGCGGTTATGTTATGCATGTAAAATAATTCTTTTTACTTTCACTATTTTGAGAAAGATCACTGAACTTAAATTGTATGATTCAAGAAATTCACTAATCACTACATAATGCTATCAATCAGGTTGGAGCAAGAAATTGTGAACAGTTGTGAAAAATTATCTACCGACTAATGAAAAAAAAAACGTGGTTCAAGCACGTCGAACCGTTTCGAAATCAGCAGTGACACAGGCTTGCACCAATGCAGCTGAATTTGACGATTAAATAGAATCGCGTCACACCCGCAGATATTCTCTACGAGAAACGCCGACCTGATTCGCGGCATGTAAAACGCCGTATACCTACAGCAGGGAGAAACGAGCCATGCGAGCTGTGACACCCTCTGTGAATTGGAAAAAATTAGGGAGTGAAAATCGGGCCGGAGTCGTGCTACACGGGGGTACAAGCGTGCGCAGGGGTGAAGCCCCGAACTAATTATTCAGCCTCTGCGTAGTAGGGGGTGGGGGTGGAAAAGGGACGAAGGGCGGGATGCTCGGCGGCATGTGAGCGAGGGAGAAAAGATGCGAAGAAAAACTGTTGCCGCTAGCTTTTAAACGGGTATTATTCAGCCGAGAAAAGCGGAGGAGAGGTGAACCGGTGTTGGTCACGTCACACCATGCATCAACCACGGGTCGCTACTGAGGCGTCATGGCAGCGGGGGCTGAATCCCGCCGCGTTCCCGTCTCGGTCCGGGTTCGTTTCGCTCTCTCGCTTCCACGAGGAACGGGAAATGCGAGAGAGACAGAGCGAGGAGGGGAGGGGGCTGAAAAGCAGAGAGAGAATTCCCGCTGTGAAGGAACTAGAAGACGTCGACATCGGAGAAGGGTAGCGGTATAAAGGGGAAAAGAAAATGGAAAGGTGCCGAGTTTCACGTAGCGGGGAAAGGGGGGGAGGGCCTGGTGATAAAACTAGCATTAGCACGCTCGTGGGACACTTCGAGCGGATAACACACTTGCCGGGCTTTGATCCCGCGGCTCGATCTCACCCCGACTTACCATAGCTCCGAGATGCACCTCCACCTGGAAGGCGGCACCCCTGGCGAAATATTTCATTTCGTCTCCCGGCACTTCGGAGGAACGGTGAAAATGGACATTTCGCATGGTCGGAAGACCGGTATTGTCGAATTTGCGAATCGAAACTACGATTGTTTAGAAAGATTCCGAGTTTTCGCAATTTTACTGTTTTACCGATAAAGGTTATACTTACCTTCCGGACGGAAGAGGTCCGACGTAATTGTAAAAGCTCACGCAGGTCAACGTAAATTCTAATCGTACGAAAAATTTTCATCCGCACCTTTGAAAAGTTGACGTAAGCCGCGCGATTCACACCTTCGTCAAATTTCGTAGTGATTTTTGAGCAAAGCTTGCGCAGTTTCGCGATGTTTTACCGTGTCTGACGCGCGGCGCTTCCTCGTCGCGTCTTGCAGAGTGCCCCGATGTTTAGAAAATTCTTTTTACGAAATCCAATTTTACGGATCGTTGCCTCTCGAGTTGTGACACGTACCTAGAGTCGGCATTAAATCTGCAATGGACGGTTAACTCCGAATGATTCAGAGCCTGAAAAAGGCGCTCAGGTGAATTAAGGTAAGCCGTTTGTTTGCCTTCCGGTTTTAATCGAGCCTTCTCGGCTTTGCTGTCGACCGATTCACCAGCTCCGACTCGTTGGAATTTTAATGAAAGCTATCCTATATTCATCGATCGGAGGACCGAATTGACAATAAATTGCGATATTATTCACCTCGACCGCGCGGTTAAAGTGCAGCCCATCATTTACAGAAATGTGAATATTCAGAATGCAGAATTTTGAATATGCAATGGTATTAATACTCGAGCGAGCGTGTTTACCAGTCTGTCTGGCTAACGGACTGTAAAATGATAAGGACAAATCGTCTCAATACTCCGAAGTTCAGATTAGAAAGCCCCTCAGCCGCGGATGAACAATCGGAAGGGAAACTCGCTGCAGGAGTTCACCGCGTTCATTGATTTTTCTACTAATCGGTTACTCGCGTGGGAATACAACTGAAGTATTTCAACCCCATGCTCGTAAATTGTGCAGGCTCGTAATATGAATAACGTCAATATAATATGTTCGTATCACGAGTCGAACCATCGTTACATGCTCGCGCGGTACGTTTCGCGATGTTGTCCCACGTAGCGATCAGTGGTACTTAATCCGATTAAAATTGTAGCGTCAGGGAACCATCCCTATCACACAATGATACTTGCTATCGGATTTCACAGAAAGGATCAGTGAGACTCTTAAACTCAGCTACGTTGCATCGTTCTCGGTAATTTTCGCCCACTGTTATTGTTATACTTGCTTGCGATAATTGGACGTCATAAGTCACGTATCTCAACGTACCTACTTACCGTAAGACGTGAGTTCTCCGAATCAAATGAAGTATACAATTCTCAACCACCGAACAAGTATACCGAATTACCTATTGTACATGAGAATCTTGATTTTCATATCGCGTAGGAGTTGTAATCAGCGCTAAGCTGTTCTCGGATTCCTCCAAAGACTGTTGCAGGGAACTGTAACCTTTTACTTATCGAGTGAGAGCTAGGCGGGAAAAAAGAAACAGACGGAAGAATATAAAGACGAAGAAACAAGCGACACGTGGAAGAGGCGACGTGAAAATAAGGGGAGAAGAGTAAAAGCTGCAAGTTTTGGAGGCAAGAGGAACAGAGCGAAATCCTGTAAGTCCTGCGTTCGGCCACCTGCTATCTTCGAGTTCGAAACTATCTGGGAAGGTTACCGCGTGGGTCATGGGACCCGGGAGCCAATTTCTTTGAGTGCCGACCGCGTATCCGCCTCCAGCGTCCATTGTGCCCCTATTGTGATCTGATATCACCGCTATTTTGGCTCAGATTGCAAGACACTCCGACAACTTTTTACAAAGTCAAAGGTTTTGGCATCTTACAAATGTCATCGCTTTTCTTTACCCGCACGGTCAAACGATTCTCTCTGAGTTTTATTCCGCTTGGATTTTCACCCAGTTCGTTTTCTCATTGCTTTATCGCACTCGGATTTTCTTCACTCCCTTCCTACCACACTCACTCTTTCTCTTTTTCTCTCTCTTGTTCCCTCGCCAAGTTCTCCCCTTTACACGTTAACGCTTCAAGTTATTGTGGCAAAATCTCTGAGGGTGTTTTAAATTTATTCTTTCAATTACTACACTTATACACTCTAATGTTTATGGCGTTCCCTTCTACTGTGAAAACATACATCTGCACCTACCGGAATTTTTCAATAGTACAAACAGACGTGATATATTTGCAAAATTTTTATTCCCACATGCTATTCCATCGAATGAGCACAGCATGCTCTTCATCGGGTTGACATACCTGTGGAATAATTAGGCTCAACCCCTCCGTCTGATCGTTACAAAGCCGTCACCATGGCCGTCCACCGAATCGCATGAATTATGCGTCAGCCTCTTTGATTACCCATTACAGTCCCTCCAACGCTCTTTCAGCTTTGCTGTGGAACGTACAATCTCATAACAGCCATACTTCACTTTGGCGGTAATTAACAAAGGACCGTTAAGATTCATTTGCAACTTTTCTCATGGAATAAATTATCCTTATATAAATGAATTTATAAAAATTGTGTAGTCAATTCTAGCCGACCGTTTCTCAGCTCAATTTCATTCGTAATGAATGTGAACGAAGATGAGTAAATTTATTCAATGACTGTATCGGTGAGTCGATCAAGACAGAATTGCAACATTGAGATTTTTGAAGCGTTTAAACTTTTTTTTATCACGATTGGATAAGGGTTGTACGTGTTTTGTCGTGAAATTAGCGTTCAGAATTGAGCAGAAGCTGCAATGAGTTCCTGAAAGAAAGCGAGTTTATTGCTCGTCTCACACGCGTCGTTTCAGTTCGTTCACTTGACAGTTTCGATATAGAGAAAATTTTAACGTACATTTCCACATTTTCTCTTCCCATTCGTGCAACTTTAAAAGGCTGGCAGTAACAGCTTATGACCGTTCTGATTATCCAAGTTTCGGTGCTTAAAGTTCCTGCAGGACTTTCAGTTCAATTTGTTTTAGTTGTAGAGCGTCCGGTTAGTGCGGGGTTTTCCGTCCCAGAATGTTTAACGAGAAAATCGTTTCATGTTTCTACGACTCAATCAGAGAGGCAAGAAAAATTATTTTCCCTTCGCGACTTCCCTTTCCGAACGATCACGATCAGATTTTAAAATATTCTACAAGACGCCTCTTCATTTATCGTTGTATCTTCGTAATACTCATCGGCCAAGCGTTAGACTGTACAACAACACTGTTAATTTATACTTTTTAATTAAAGAAACGAAACTTATTCCGATGTAAGAATGGGAACGTACAATTCTCGACGAGATTTTTTCCCCCGATAACCAGCTGGGCACCAGGATCGATGCGAATGACCTGCGATATTCGTTCCACGAACAGCTATAGTATGCATTCGCGGTTGAATTTGCCTCGACGGTAATTGTATGCGACAACAGAAACGGTAATAGAGGCAGGAGAAATGATATTAGCGACCACGTCGGTGATTCGATATTCATAGTCAGCTGCATTCATTATACATCTATGTTTCTCTATATCTACAGTGTAGATTTGATCCAATGGAGGTATTATACAAGGTGTAATAAACATCAATTTAACATTTTAATACTATCCGCGAAATCCCTCGAGCTTTCACCACAAATAAACCAGACCTCGCTTTACAAATTGAGTTGAAATTTGAAAGTGAACATTTTTTTCTCGCGGTCCAGTTTTCCGCTTTCGGTTACCACGAACAATGTGATATTTGTTATACGTTGGGCTATGCGATAAACTTGCTTGATAAAGTTTTCAACCGAGTTTTTTTAAACACTTTTTTTTTATAGATGCTCAAGTTCATCTAACGACTGGATTACTGCGATGTGTTTGGATAAACTACTCACTGTAAGAAAACCGCAAAGCGTGAAGCGTTCTACTCCTAGAAAATAATAATTAGTTGAGTAATTGACGTTTAATGGAATCGCACGTTTATCTCTGGAATAATAATTTCCTCTTACTTTAGAACTGCAGATGCAGGGAAAATTTTATTTTCAGTCTCGCCAATCTCATTATTTTCTTCTTAATTATTCCTTTTTCTTAAACGCTATTAGCAGCTTCCCGCGGGAGGAGTCTGTTGCCTGGTTTCCCGCTTCCATTCATTCGCAGCTTAATTCTCCACCGGAATAATAATTCAGCCCTAAATGTAAGTGTATCGATCCACTCTCATTCCACCGACCCGCCTAATTTTCATTCAAAAAACATTGCTAGTAATTAGTGATTATAAGCCTGTACAGGCTTGGTTGTTTAGAAAAAAATCACTTTAAATGAGAATGAGGTATTTTTTAAAAATTTCAATCGTATCTTCTTCTGTTGTATTTTTCTCGCTTCTTTATTATTTATCCAAGTTATTTCCGTGGCTAGAAATTATATGAATAAGGTTAAGTACAGTTTTAGTTAATAAACATAACAACAAAATTCTACGCAAATCAGTTGCGGAAGAGCTCATAATAAATACCACCCATCGGACCGTCGCTTGATCATCTCGATTCCTCCGTTTGTACGTAATAACAATAATAGGCTACGCATTTCACATTCCACCGTCGTATCATCAGCTTGAAATCTATCTCGAACCCGTCACACGAATTTCTGAAACGACGTAGAACGCGATATGGCGCAATATCTGTACCCATCATCATACCGTTCCTGCAGAAATATCTCGACGCCGTCGAAATAATCTTTGCGGAAAATTTAAACGTAAAAACTTGCGTCGGGCCAGCCTAAGAGCTTTTCAAGAAAGGTTAATATATCTATACTGGCTGGTAAGAAGGCATGAATATGAAATCGCTGAGATGACATAAAAGCAATAAACCGACGATTTTTGAATTGTCATTTAGATTTTCAGATCGAGGAAAAGTCAATGCCGATTTGAAATTGATGATGAAAGTTTATTGCAGGGATTCAATCAGAATCAGATCGGTATTGCGAATTCCACAACACTGTAACCAACTGCCGTAGCGTATGTCAGAAGAATAATCCAACTTGAAAGACTCTCAGGCACGATCGTTGTACGGTTAGAAAAATCCAAGTGAAAACATTTCAAGTATTTTTCGAGCATGATATAGGTGAAGAGGTGTGAAAAAAGAAGAGAAGAACGAAGAGGAAGGAGAGAAAGAAGACAGAGACAGTTGAAGTGGGCAAAAAGCGGCTGGCAGAAGAGCGGCTGCAGTGGAACGAGGCAAGTTAACACGAGTTTCAGAACGTTATCTTTAAAAGCAAGAAAACAACGTGACTATGGAACGCGTCAGCGTACGCGGTCGTGAGAAGCAACAAAAGTAGTAGGAGGGTTGATTAATGGGAGAAGTAAAGTTGTCACTGAGGAGCTTGCACTGCTGAGCCGCCGTGTGGCGAAGAAGGGAAGGAGGGGGTGAAAAGCGCGCGCGTTTTTCGCATCACCAAACTCTGCCTGATTCTTATTGTCGGACACGAAATCTGGTCGGCATTACAGAAGCCGCGCCTTTGATGTCCGCAGCGTATTTCCTCTTTCCGTTTTATTCGTTCGTTTTTTGTTGTCGTTTTTTCACCAGCCCGAGGACGAATCTCCTTCAACAGTGGCGACGCAGATAAGTGCGGTCCATTATACGCCGATCTAATCCCACCGGCATCAAATCCACCCGCACTTTTGAGACAAAAGTTTCTCTGAGCCGAGCGCAGCTCGGCGACAATCAATCACGCATCGGGTGTCTGGACTACTCGCGGAATGTTAAAAGTTTCATGCAATTTCAACAGCATCTTCTTTCGCTTTCAATGGGGGAATATCGCGTGACCCTCCTTGTTTCCCCTTTCCCCCCTCGCCGTCCCACCCAATCAATTCAACATCAAACTTCCACCGGCGGAAAGCACGGGCCGCAGGCAACTCGGCCAGTCACGCCATGATGCGACGTTTTGGCGGTAAATTCATTTTCAATTTCAAGGAAAATACTCCGTGCCGACACCGTTTTTCCGGGAACCAAGCGAGAGAGATAAATGGGCATGCTCTTTTTTTTCGTAATGTACTCTCACCGCGCCAAATTAATATTCGCTCTATCGATTTTAATTTCTCGGAAAGACTAATACGCAACATTTGTTTTTCTGATTCTTTCAGCGAATAGACAGAAAATTTCAGAATTTTCATCATGACGATCGGCAACGATACGGAGAAGGTGGAAATATTTTCTTACGTTTCGCAACGCTCTCCTAGCAATTATCAATGTTCATAATTTACGCATTTAATTCGGGCGTCTGCTTAGCTTGCACTGCCCGAGGTAGGTATGTATTCCACTAAATCTTCCCCTCGCACCGCGTAAAACAGCTGCGGTATGCGATTGTCCCGCGCGGAACAAAGTTCACGAGTGCCTGGGCTACTTAAAATTGCTGTATTCATAATGAAATGCGATATAAACCGCCCCACCAGAAACAATGAAAATTAATGGGGCCGAGTGAATTCATGAAGTATAAATTGAATTACGTTTTATAAATTGCGAGGGACGGTGAATTATATCGACAATTTTTATACTGTTTTTATAAAAACTGTACACGGTAAATAGAATCCTCTCATCTTTTTTTTTCAACCCGTTGTTAGCATACATAGGCAGAAAGTGTTCTAATCATAGCTAGGGAAATGTAGTATCGATTCGGCGTACAAAACCGTCCCCTTTACAGAGCTATTCATATCACGCTCACTGAAACAAGCCTGGAATTTATCAGCTGTGAATAATTCGTCATAACGCTGGGACTCGTTTTAATGTCTTCCTTCGTCATCCCTCGTTCCCTGGTATGGGTATGATGTTTCTAAAACGTATTCAAACATTTGCACGCATTCACGATACAATCTGGAAATATCGGCATCTGTTTTACATTGTCTGTTACGGAATGTGAATGAACGACGTATCTGTGGCCAGTATTTTGATGTCCCGGGAAAATTGCATCATACGCAAAATTCTATGCGAAAAGATTTCAAGTTCTTCTTTAGTTTTGCCTGTTCTTCAAATTGCTTTAGCTACGGGGGGAAATCTTCTCTGACAGCATTACCGTTATTGCAGCTTTCTACTGCAAAGAGAGGCATGAGAATGAAAGTACGCGATCAAATTAGCTGCCCACTTATACATTCTCGTAAAAAAAACTGCTATATTCGATACATATTCGAATAGATGCGTACTTGTATAGTTATGACACGTGTTTGTGGCGGAGAGTATTTCATCGGGAAATTGCATTATACGAAGTTTCCCTCGGAAATGATAAAACTTTTTTCATTTTTAAGATGTTTTTCTAATTAAATCGTTGCAAGATTTCGGTGATAGGATTTATCAACGCAACGCACTGTAAAATCATGACTGCACGAAGTTAATAAAACTAATAAAACTTCTTTCATCTTACAGAGAGACGAAATTTTTATTAAACATTTTTTAGTAAAGTTATCTGGATTCTGTTCATTTATAATTCGATGTACATGATTTATTAAGTGAAATTTTTTTCTTACTTTTCCGCCGTCCCATGTACTCAGAATTTTCAGATAATAATGCAAACGTAATATAATTCCCACGTTTCCCATTTGTCGAGGTGGACAATTACCAATACTGCGGTTATCCCTTAATTTCTTAACCACGCTGTGTTTTCTATGCGGGTGACACTATTGATCGTTGCTTGAGCAAAAAAGGAAAGGCAAGAGAAAAATAAACAAAGAAAACAAAAAACTTTCAGCTTAAAGGATTTGGAAAACAAAAGTTGGAAAATCCTCTAGGCTCAAGTCGTATATAAGTATTTGGTTCACGCATCAGGTAACGAAGCTCGACGGTATGAACTTTGGTTAGGTACCTATATTGTTACAGCAATTTATTTATTTATGTATTTTTTTTTTTTTTGTCAATCCCAAACGAATCAACTTTAAACGTTTTTCGTAATACGTACAAATATATACAGTGTCTCAAACTCAGCAAGTTCCGCGATCATGACACTTGACATTTCGGTTTTCAAATACGAGGTAGTCAGGATGTAATGCGGCCAGGAAATCCAAAACTCATATCGATGTGACAACTCGTAATTTGCACAATGATGACGTTGAAGTTTTGTGGCGGTAGTTTGTCTGAAAATATGATGCGTGTAGCGGCTATACACGTGATGAGTTAAAGCACTGCAGAGTGGTTTGTTCATTGCACAGCTGCAGTTCTTCCTGCCTTTACTCTCTAATTTGTGTGAGTAGTATGGGGTCGTTTCACCCCGAAACACCTGCAATGCCGTATTACACCTTTTATAACTGCAGTTTGTACCCTCGAGTGCTACATATTTCGTCAAGTACATATATAAATACGTAGATCGATATTTATATTTGATTTAAGCGGGAGAGTAGAACACGATAAAGAATTAAGTAATACTTTTGAATGAGCTTGTGAGTGCGATAACGACTAATTGTGTATAATAATACAGCGCAGGTATTTAAAATAATCGTTGGAACAATAATAGTTACTTTTTGTTCACCAATTGGACAACTAACGGCAAGTACAATCGATTTGTACATACTGGTTGAAGGTTCCTTTAGTATTTTTTTCTTTCATTTTGTCATAATATGACGTTTTATACTATACCGACCTTACCATGCAAATAAATTGGATCATTAATGTGTGAAAAGTATTCTTTCGGTTCAGAACAAATTTCAAGGGCCTGTTATCAGGAAAAGAGACTAGGTGAGTTGTTGAGTAAGTTACGAACGTTCAACGGAGACATTGCTTCGCGCAGATATAACGCATTAAATTTATTATGGCATGCAGTTTCTGTACCTATTACACGAAATACGTCAGCTTAATTTCAGTGAAAGTAGATTGCATGTCTGCCTTCGCATCTTTGGCGTTGAGAACTGCAAGGCCACCCATGAGACGGGAGTCAGAACTCTGGAAACTTGTGACTCGGCTCGAAGGCACTAGCTCGCATGTGATGTGCAGGGGTTCAACAACGGTGTGTACATTTATGCATGTTTCCATTGGAAAATGCGCTGGTATGAGTACCGGAAAATATATTTCCATACGTACAGAAATATCTAGAATGCGAAGCTCAGCTTTTCGACGTACGCTTACTACACGAAGCGTATAAAACATTGTATCCATATTATTCATGTCATGTACCTGCGACATATTTATCAATTTTTTTTTATTACTCCGCTTCTAACGGAACTTTGATTCATTATCATCTGCGTTATTTACTGTCAGCTATTCACTACGTATCTGATAGTTCTACAAGTAGTGCAATGAAGATTTGATATATCTTGAGTACAGAGTCGAAGTATTTTAAAGCATGTTCCAAAAAGATTTCGGTACAGTTTCAGTTATTAACCAGGATTCTATGGGGCGCTAGGCAACGCGTCTTAACGTGAACACATGTAACAATGTGAAAATTACAAATTGATTACCTGTGTCAGGGTGTTGAACGTGGCAGACGCCCGGCACGAAGACGACTACATGCAGTAAGTTTGGCAGGCAGGTGTCAAGAAATTATACTTGGCCAGATTCGAGGTAACCGAAAGAGGCAGTTAACAAATTTGAATCGATTAGCTCAACGATGTGGCTTACTACCGTATGGCTGAAAATTTATTCAACTTAAGTATTAACTTAGGCTCTGAATATCTAAATCTCGAAACGTTAACCAAATGCAACGATATTGTGGAGCGTGCTCATTTAAGCTTCCATCATTTTACATTTCATGACGATTGAACTAGTGCCAACTGTTCAATAATTTCGCACGTTCGCCAATACGTCGATCTGAACATTTATTATAAATAAGCCATTGACCACTTCCTGGGGTTACCCATCTCAAACCGAGTAAATTTTACGTCTTCCACGAGGCCATGAGGATTGAATTCTCCGAGGCGACTTCGAGCGAGCGTGAAATCAGTGCCAGTCAGCCTTGTCGCCGGAGCTTGAGATCTAACGTGAGAAACCATCCGGGACGACGTTTCGTCCAAGATATCGGAGGCCAGTTATCAGGGGACGATACCAACGATGTCGCGGGGGATTCCCGATTCCCAGAGATTTAGGAAACAACTTATTAACTGTGGTACCTATACATGTACGCACAATACCGATTGCAGAGGGTGAAATCAATAACCCTGAGCCACGGCGCACGGACGCCGTTGACGTCAGTCCTCAGGTTATTTGCCCGAAGTTAAAACCGATCGCGTCTCAATTGATCTCCGAGATTTCCAATTTAGAAAATAACCGGATTAAGGGTGCCTAATGGTGTAAACCGGGTTCACCATTGCGGTGGGTACACTCCGCGGTCCCGACGCCTCCCAGCTCTGCAGGCGCGCACACATGCGAAACCCAGGGTGGAGTGCGACAGCCTCGGTACCAGGAGAGGATTAGTAGGGTTCGGCAGAGCGCCGAGAGAGAATGAGGGGAGAGAGGGCGGTTTCGGTTTGGTCGGAATTCAGCGTCGGAAGGGAGGGTGTCGGAGTTGGGATGGACGGACGGATGGGTGTAACAGCGAACTGAGCCGCGTGGGACAAGAGTGCTGTTCGCTGTTGTTCTCTTGTCCACACGCGTTCGCCATACCCTCTCCAGGCCCACTCCACGATTCTCTGGCAGCCCTCTTTGTCCAAATCACCGGCGCCGCCGCCGCCGACGCGACGCCCTTCCATCCGCGGCTCCCCGGAACGCTTTAATTTGCATTGCGCTCGACTGCGCATAGCCAAAGAATCAATTAAATTTCTATTAACCAAGGGTACCCTTTTGCACTCGGATTCGACTCATCCACTTAACCACTTGCTTGGTTTTCTCAACCGCGCGCTTTCTCATCCTCCGCATGACCCGATCGAGCGATCGTCGACCGCCGCTCTCGTTACGTCGCTGCTGCTGCTGGTATTCGAGCTTCACGTTCGCCCGTCGTTAACGATTTCATATCGTATCTGGATGGATCGTTATCCGGGAAGAACGAACCATTGGTAATTTCTCGGGCATATCGACGCTTATGTTACGCATGGGTGTGGAACAGTTGCCACCATAGATGACTATACATTCAGCACTCACAGTACCAGATCTCAGTTACGCAAATGCATATACGTATCACACTCGCATCAGATGTGTGCTTGGAATTGATCTCCTTTCACTCCTGCAGCTGATCTACGGATAGCTTCGATACCGTAGTTATTGGGCGAGAAATATTGCTGTTTTTAAGGGAAGAACCTTTCGAATGGTCGCTGTTGTACAACGGTTGAATATTGCGTCGTTTCTCACGATTCAAATGAGAATTCGAAGCCAAACCAATGATCCAAGTAACTGTATGTACAGGAAAGCACAAATGCCCTGTAGGCGTGACGCTGGCAATTTAAGGAAACCGAGTTTCAAATGTTTTGCTGGGCCTGAAGCCCATGTGCAAGTCGCATGAGCACGGGCAGTTGATAATTTGCCACGCATTTAAAATTATTATCAATCTGTGACATCTCATTATTTCTAATCATTTAATCTTGCGAACTGTACCGGAACATTGTAACACACCAGGCGTATTCACATTTACTGAACTTGAACCTTGCAGCTTACCAAACTGTATTAGCAACTCTGTATTTACGAACTTACTTCAAAATGCATAAAATCCATTTGCACCTTTAGAATTTTGGAGTGTGAGTTTTAAAATAGTCAGGAACCATGAACCTTATAGTGAGAACACTAAGTACGTACTTACCTCACAAAGATTTTCCTTTGTTTAATCGTCCTGAATTCTGTACCTTTCACTGCATAGCTTTCTCAGTTGTTCGACTAGACTGAGCTATTATTATTTCTCCAACGTGACTTCATAAGCATAATATGACGGGCTCAGCTGCAGTACGTTTCCTTAATTGCAAGCGGCTTCCGAGCAAATCTGCCATTGTGCCTGAGGTACGTGTATACTCTTCACTATTCCTTTCTTACCGGTTTCTTTTTTCTCTCTACTCTCTCGTTCTTCCATGTTCACCAAACATCCACATGTCCTTGTTTATCGTAACAGTTCGTTTCTTCTTTCGTAACTTTCCTGGTATTCGTGTTATCGGTACTCTACCAGGTAGCTAATCGATCCAAGTCCTTCACCCTGACCTCACTCTTGAATTACTATCCACTCTTGGCTGATCATCTCTTCTTTCTCGCTTTGGTTCTAGTTTTTCCCTTTTATTTTCTAACCGCTCTTGTACCTAGTTTCGCGTGCACTCTATCAGCTCCTATTTCCACGCGTATGAGCACCAGACAAAGCACAAAGGTAGGCGGGAAGTCACGGTATAGCCAAAGTCCAATCGGAAAAATGTTATTTCCCGGCCTGATCCGTCATTGTAGTGGCTCGGGAACAGTTTTTATGTTTGTCTCGGGATATAGAGCGATCCGGCGCAGCTCTATTTCAACCTCACTCCCCTGCAGCCAATCGCCGTTACGTAATCCCTGATTATCGAGATAGAATTGCCCGGGTGCAGAGTCCAATCGTTTCTGCAACGTGATAAACACACCTCTCCGATTTCTTTTCCCAAGCTTTATTGTTCCATTGAAATTTTTCCGCCAAGCCGGATCCACTTATTGCCATGTCTCGATTTTATAACATCCGTCTATACTGCCGCGAGTTGGCAAAGTTTCCTGAAACGCCAACTTCAACGTCAAGAGCTTGTCGAAGGACAAAAACAAAATCAGCACTATTAGCGATGTCATTGGAGAACGCTGGCAAGAAAAGACCGATGGGAATCGCTGCGGAAGCTATCAGTGAAGACGGGGTGCCGTTACGCTAATTGAAAAAACGTATCGATCCCCCTGCAGCCCCGGAAAAAGGGTTGGGTATTTTTTTCAATTCCCAAGGAGTGATGATTTTATATATATATATATATATATATATATTCGTTGCTATTGATCAGGCTGCTTGTAGCCCATTTTCTACCCACTTAAAGAATGTCGTGGGAAGCAGGGATGAAATTCCTAAGAAACTTGACAAGAATATTTATACGTTGTGCAATCATAACAATTTGACTAGATTTTAAATACATTTTTTACAACAACTGTTATAGGTAACGTATTTTCCTAATTTTATACGAATTTCGTACGATCACTGTTTTCTAAGAAAACATGGAATTGTCGAGAATTTTTTTACTCGAAATATGTTTTTGGCGCAGATTCCTCCGTTGAAATCATGTGGTTACATTCCCATCTCCGTTTCCTCGAACGGAAAGACAGATAAAACTTCATCCAGTTCGATTCCTCCATTTATATACGATTTTTCTCTTAATCGGGAACATCCATTTGGGTCGGCTCCTTCAATTTCTCGTTACCCCCACTTTATGCCCTATTGATTTATGCCAGCTATTTGCAAGATCACGCCGCCTCGCATAAAGTTTCCTCAACTTCGCCACGCCTCGCTGCATTATTTCATTGTACCAAGTCACACGGAGCGAACTTTGTGTGACAAAATTTACGAAACTTTCCGAAAAATGGATTTTCCAAGGAAAATTCATTCCTGTACCTTCGCTACATACATATATCCCTCGTTCAATTTCAAATCCTCGATTCAATTTACTTTTGCTTAGAATTATCCTACCCTCTTATAAGGGTGTACGTCATTTTACATCGTGACAGGAAATTAATTTATACTGTACTAATTTATTGGCCAAGTGTTGATTGTCGATGTTTAAAGACTCACTGCCTACGGTTTTAACGAGTTTCTGGAGTCAAGCATCCCGGCTAACTCGACAACGGTTTTCCAACGAAAGTGAGGAGATCAGCCCCGCAGATAATATTTCCTGTATTAATACAGTTACATTGTAAGTTATATTGCCTGTATATACTATAGTATATTCGTAATATTGTTGTCAGAGACAACAGGTGACGAGCGACAACAGAAGTATAATCCTAACACGTAAAGAAGAAACGAAGTGTACGGACAGGGATAAAAAATGGCTTCCTATTTCAGGCAAGTATATTCAGAAATATCTTCCACGCGAGTTACCAAGTCGGAAATTTCGTAAATTCGAAACCAACATGTAAGGAACTTTCGAACGCCAATAATTCACCGAAAGCTCCTCGCCTGATGGCGAGGACGAGGACAAAACGGTGGAGCAAGGTAGAGGAAAAGGAGAGACAGAAAATAGCCAGGCCGGTATGCAGAGTTCCTAGAGCACGACGGTCGCGTCGAATCCCACCCTCATTCCCGGGCGACCACGAACAAAGGAGCCGGTCTTCCAGACTCCGATGTGCGACGCGTTCCAGAACCAAAAGTTTGCACGTTCGAATTGCGTGCACGAACGAACATTCACTTCGTATACTGTGCCGTGAAAGATGACTGTAAAAATATATATGATCGAAGTCGCTGAGTGCGGAGCGGTGGATGGATGAAATCAGAGAAATGAGGGTAAAAATAATGACAATAACAGGACGTCACGTAGACGGAAGGGTGGATTCATTCGAGCTTCTCTTCGATGCGATTTTTCACCACAAACGATCGATTACTCGCTTCCAGCGGTAATGTTATTCACCTACCATATTGTGTAATCCCGGATAAAGTATCGAGAGTTAGGAACCACACCCTACTAAACCGGCTGCATTGGTATGGCACAATTTAAGCCAAAAGTGGATCCGGCTTCGCAGCAGCTTATGCAGAGCGACAGAATGAAATGTCGAATGATTGGGAGTCGAGGCGGAAAATGGTTTGAAAATACCCTTGTGCTATCAATGAAACATTGTATTAATTTTCCATTCGAATTTCATAGTTGACGCATCCTGCTGCATCTGTGCAAGGATTTGTCTACCGAAATATTGTTGCGTCCAGGCTGCAGCAGAGGATTTAACAACGCTGTGAGGATAGGATGAAGCGATGCTTTCTAGACTAAAGCCCACGACTGGTATAAGTTTTGACCCTGCCGGAGTTTGAAATGGATTGGAACGAAGTATAGGTTAGTTTCACAGAAAGTTTTGGCCAGCTTTTGCCCAGAAGCAATAAGATCTCGTCCGGTGTAAGTGATTGCGATTGGAAATAGGGAATTCCGTATCGGTATTCACGTGTACATACTTATTTACGATAAACAAGGTTTGTAACGTTTGGAAATTCTGCGAAGAATGGAAGAATGACTGACCGCTTGGTACTTGATTGGAAACGGAAAGGAGCGGTGAAAATAAACCAAGGAAATCGGTTACTAGACACTGGAACTTTACGAGGCGCATGCCGCAACCGTCGCGCGTTGACTTAGGATATGAGCTATAGGTATAAACTTCGACGAAGAAGATTCGAGGGAGCGAGTGAGTAGGTATTACCATTCAACTTGGTTTCGAGTGCACTTGAACGAGCTCGTCCAGTTCACGGGAGAATTGCCTCTTGGTAGCCGATTCGCAACTTCATTAAAAGCGTTCCCCCTCACGGAGCGAGTGTGAAACGCACTTCGGTTCTGTGGCAAGTGTACTCAAGCTCCCGGAGCCCCGATGATGAAATACCTTCGAAATCCCTTCCAAAACGTTTCCCTTCACCCCAAAAGTCTTTGGTGATGCTAAACGTAATGCGAGGAGATATTACTACGGCAGAATAATTCTCCTCGAGCCTTACCCTCAATGGACACGATTCAATCAAACACAATTCTAGTCTAGACGATTCATCCTGATCTGTTTTTTCTCGTCTATTTGCCATCAGTGCGTCGATAGTGAACAGTTTGCACGTTCTAGCAGAATTTTCGTAACACTCTGCGATTCGAGCTGAATCTTTAGAATGTGTACTCGTTGGCCTAGCACGCTTGGGTGTCGAGTCACAGACGCAGCGCTCACGTTAGTGAACCTGGAGAAGAGTCACTCTCTGACTGATAGTCCGACGAATGACCGAGTGACTGATGTAACTTGGGGTCGAGACTCTCACGCCCTGGGGGAAAACAGCTACATGAATTTTCTGTCCTCTGAGTCGCTCTCAGATATCTTTATGCTGTTGCAGACCGTCGGGTACTACATGGCGACGTCATTGGCGTGAATGGATGGACGCATTTTACGCAAAAAATAGCAAGTGCCCAGATTTGTTCCTTTCAAAAGCCTTTTGCGTGCTCGCGATACTGGCGCCGTGATTGTCCGGACCAGCGGTTCTCATGCTGGATATTTGAGACGACCTCAACGACCGTTCTGGGTGTTGAACGCTTTCAATTCTTTACCGATTCCACCTTCGTAATCGGGTGTTGAATCGCTTCACTTTGAATTTTCCAACAGAAAAGGAGACGCGTCGAAGGGTTATGGATTCAGACCGACTTTAGCTTGAAATCCTTGAGAATCAGTGGATCAGACTATGCAGAAATGTTTACCATCGATGTAAAGAATTCTTCCCCCTATATGGTAATACATCAACTTACCCGTGGGTTTAAGTGGCGCGGAAAAGGCTCTGTACATTATTGCTTACGACATCAATTCGTTTACGAATCATTTGCATAATTTATCCGTCAGCGACCTACTGGCGTTTCTGTTTCTTATTGTTTTATTTGCATTCGATTGCATTCAAAAAGTTGTTCAAACTCACAGCACGAATTACGAGCTTTCGTCGACTGCTTGTTCAGAGCGGATAGAATTATGACACAGTGCTCGGGCCCGATCAATCGATTTAGCCACAGGATGACCTGCAATCTCATAATTGAACACCACCGGCAAATCCCCAGAGTGTGTTGCATCGAATGGATCGTACACACTGGCAAATTATTAGCGAAGCATATACTGGACATCCTCCGAAGGGAAATCTTTCAATCAGACACGTTGCTATAGATAACGCGGGCTGTCACAGATTAAAAACATTCTCTAATTAAGCCTGTAAAATATTACATCAAAATACATACAACACCCGAGATCGCTGCAACAATTCTCTTCTCGTTGTGCCCAATATTAACGGCATAATTTATTATTGGTTTTGAAGTTCGACGGTACGAAATCACCAGATGGGTCTGATATCCCATTAGAATAGTGATATCAAGGGTTCGTGCGAGCTGGATATTTTAGTGAGTAGGGTACATTTCACTATCAGAAAATCCAACACCGTTCGAGATCCAAAAATAATGACCGTCCTAGTGACAACGAAAACTGTAGTTTCAATGTACGTCTGGTTAAACGAATCAAAGTTCTATATCCTTCACGGCGTAAGGAGATTCCTGATATCAAAACAACGCTGCGTATGGAAACTAGATTGGAGTGGCTTCACCACTGACGAATCTGTAACCATCGATCCCGTGAATTAATCCGATTGATTTCAGCTTTTAGTACAATGAGCCCGGGGACAGTACGTGGAGATCACGGTATGTAAATCTGTCACGTGGAATCTGGCATTACGTAGTGCACTGCGACGTACAGTGTACATCGGTTAAACGCGAGATGGGAATTTTGGCGTGGCTCACGACAGTCGCACTCTACATATATGCATTTGGTCTGAGGTTGTGTAACCGGAAGTGGTAAGCCGAAGTGGTTTGCGACAGTTGGCAGAATTGTTCGATCGCAGAAGAACTTATGGCAAAAATCATGTGGCAGCTTAACGGCATTTTCAATCAATCCCATGCCGTTAACCGCATTCGTGAGACAGTTCTAGGGTGAATTGTCGTGAACTCATCTGGGACGACTTGATGGGACATACAAAACCGATCTATATCCAGATTGGTCGATGCCCGATAAACGCCGCCTTTTGTCTCAACGCATATTCGTCGTCGAGTGGCACATCCATGCGCATAATATACTATATGCCCATATCGTATGTCTACCGATTTGATACGCTACGAATAAATTCTAAATATTTTCGCGTCCTTGCCTGACTTGGTTCTTAACTCTCTCGATTGGACTTTACTGCGTTATTCAAGTCCTTCGGTTTTTATTTTAGTATGTATCGTTTCCCTGTCGTGCCAGGCACCGGCAGTATACTCGTCCTTCACTCTGTCAACGAAACTTCTATTATGTGCATACATTCGCGAAATATGTGAATACGTGATGTTGGCAGGCAGACGTTGCGATATATAGAACTCTCCATAATTCGTCAGGGTCTTTAGATCGGAATCGCAACAATGTGCACATATTCCTTGGATTTTATGCGTGTACTAATATCAGGTCACGCATGTAGGTTACCGTTCATACGCACACACGCATGATATACGGTGAGATATTCAGACTCGTAAATTGGGAGCACCCCGTGCATAAATGCTCGCGAACGTGGCGCGATGGGAGACTGGTGAGAGTATAAGAGAGATTTAGGGAGATCTTAGAGTAAAGTGTGGATATTGAGGGTATATCACTCACGGCCTGCGGTTACACCCCATTCCGCCAACTACCCAGGCAACACCATCCACTACTAACCAGACCAGTCGGCCGCCATCGCCTGGTGAACCGGGGTGAGTTGGGAGCCCAACTTGCCTCCACCTCCGTCACACTGCGACTACATCCACCTTCGCCTCCACCACACCTATCTCCAGTTTGAGCTTCAGTTTCATCTATGTCTATGCCATATGTAACCTATGTGTACCGTATTGCGCCATCTTTGGCGTCGCGATGCAAATTGGAAATCCACCCACTCAATCACACCCAGGCGCCCTAATCACGAGCAGAAGTGCGACTCGCACGATCATATCTAATTCGTGGTTACATACACATGCACGTGAAAACGCACAAGCGCTTATTCTTATTTTCTAAGTCGGTGGTGTGCAAAGAGAGTTGAAATTTCGTTTATAGTGCTACACAAACTCCTTTGTGCATACCTGCAATAAGAAAGGAGCACAAGCTCGTACTTTTACCTCTGCATCCAACCAATTACGGATCATTAGGTGTGAACTGCGATTCAGATACACTTCCGCAAGGGGCTATTCACTCCTGAGTATATACTCGCTTCTTACTACCTTATTTAACTTATTTTGCCTATCCATCCAAAGACTCGTCGGAACGTATCTTTGGATACATAGGCAAAATAAATTAAACAAGGTAGTAAGAAGCGTTTATACTTGGGAGTAAATAGCCCTTTGCAATTCCGCTTGATATTTCCACGATTCTATATATTTTAAAGCAATTTTGTCTTAATCTGGATTGTACGAAATTAGAGCTGAAAAACAACAGCGTTAACTACTTGGAATCGATCACGGTCCCGAGGTTTCCAAATGGAAAAGCGGTGTCGGATTCTCTTCAACTTGGCATTCCAAAATCGTGGTTACTGGTTTGAATCCACTACCGAGCTTTGCTTCGACAACTTTTGGCTTCATCTCCATGACCACATCACTGTCGCAGCCGAGAGGACTACAGGGAACGGTAGAAGTGCGCAATTTTCTGTATAATCTCTCACTCTGTCGCAGAACGCCGGTGATCCGAGGCCGCGGTATGTTTATATTCTCAACGACGGGCTACTCGTGCCGGTCGTTGCCAATGACCGGTCCCGGGTCACCACGGGGTCGGCGCTGGGTCGCATCCGGACCACCGTCTGATTTTCTGCAAACGGAATTCCGCGAGCACGTAGGAGATTAAATACAAACCAGATACAGTGAGCCAGTGAAGTTTCGTTGTATTGACCAATTTTCATTTGTCGCGTTGTCGATATACCTACCTATCTACCCACCAACGGAAGTACTCCCCGGGTTGGCAATTCACAATTACACCGTTGTTTCCTGCGGCTCTCGGAGGAAATACTAGGACATTCCTTCATGTTTGAATAACGTACAGTAATGTTCATTAATGCCTTGACTTTCCAGCTATCTTGTTTTCGGTCCGAAACAAAATGCGAGTTCGATTCTATACGACTTTTGTGACAATGACCGACGATGCAGCCCACATGAGAGGATGGAAGTTATTGTCACATAGTTCGCATAAAATCAAATTGACATTTTGTTTCAGGTTGAAAATAAGTTAGCCAGAAGGTTAAGTCATTAATGAATATTACTGTATGTACATTTACCCTCTGGCTATTACGTCTCAAGTATACTGACAAATTTATATTTTTATATTACAAATCTTCTTTTTAATTCTTCTCTTATCTCACCTACGTAACTTTCGATCGGTTTTAAATCCATCAAGAGTGACCAGATGATAAACAAACAGCGCACGATTAATTGCGATGCGTTTTTGACAGATGCTTTGAGCTCGTTGTCACTAAACTTGTTAGTTAAACAACGTGTTGACACCAAACTACTGCCTTACGTAATGCCTGCCAGAATAAAAGCACGAGATAAGCATATAGCAATTCCGTAACCTTCTCCGTGGCTGAGATGCGAGCGGGACTAGGAGACAGAAACCCCTCGCTTTCTATACCAGGATTGGACATCGTTGCAATCCTAGATCTTCCACTGGTATCACGAAAGCTGGAATGAAAGTTGAAACTCGGCTGGTTCTTATTTCTTCTTTTCGGAAAACGACGTGGCCGGAATCCGATAGCTCGGGTTTCCGCGTCTTGCCCTTCTTCCCGATAGATCCTCTAATATTTGGCTAGTTAGAGTTTGGTCATGTGAGCCAGCGATACAAACTACAACCGCATGTGTACGACTTCGTGCACGTTCCCATGTTCACAGACATACAGATAATATTTCATTGGTCTAAACTGAGCATCGCTACTTTCACGATCAAAATCGCACATCTGGAACTGCAGGCCATCTGGGAAACGAGTAAACATATGCTACGGTGCACCTGAAATTCTTCTGATAGTTGTGTGCAATATGAAGCTAACGGTGCGGTGAGGTTTAAGTACGCGTCTGAATTTTTACAGAGAAAAAAAAGAGGTAAGTAAACGACGTCACGTATCGCGCAGTACCTAATTTTACACGTTGTAGATATATCTTGCACGTACGACACGTTTGCGATTTTCATTGCGGTGATTCTTACCACTGGGTAAGGAGTAGTTTTCCCTACGATGTCGTGGTGAAACTGCAGACTTACCTCGTCATGTGTACCTACCACATCGCGCGCTGCAAACATTGAAATCACCTTCCCGTAAAGTAGTCCAGTTCCACAAATGATCTTCAAAGAACATATCGTAAAGTGAAATTCCACTGATCAACAATACACGTTCTACGTGTATGATCAAAGCGCTTCAAGTGTCGTCAATTGTTGCTGTTGAACGAATTCTCCGTGCTGACGACGTAAGAATACGTTCTGTATTCGGGAAATTTAATGGAAGATATAAGGCGGAAGAAGGAATGATCCTCGCATTCTCATCGCGCGAAAGCGACTAATGTACGAGATTGTCAAGATTTCTAGACTTCTTTTAAAAATACCCCCCAAGTTATCGCGCCTTGTGCATACATACGCATGAGTTGACACCAGGCAAAACGTTATCTGGAAAGTATACGCGAATGGCATCTACTTACTGCATTCTAAAATACACCCGCGCGGATATGTACACCGAGGCAGCCTCACATTGTTTATTCTATTCTCCGCATGTAACCCCCATTTACGTGCTTCGAAAGTAGTGCTTAAACTTTCTCAAGTGGCGAGGATGCGAATACGAGTTGTCAGAGTGGGTGTCGGGCGCCAAAGTTACAGCGCTGGAGGCAGGTATAGATGGTGATGTTGGTACAGAGCCGGTATTGGTGTCGGCGCTCCGGCGTAACGTAGGGTATAGGGAAGGATAGGGTAGGGTGTTGGTTTCCCTCGACCCCGCGACCCTCCGTGTCCTCTATCCTCGCCCCGCAGTCAAATGATATCTCCTCGTTACCGGTAAATTAGTAAGTTTAACTTTCCTTTAATTAGATTATATTCACGTCAGCTCCAATAACCTTAACCGGTATGACACTGCGATTTACGAGGATCTTGAACAATTTTCACGGAATTTTGGCTGCTGAGAGGGGAATACGGGTTGCCCTGTATCTTTGCCGTGCAATTATATGATTCAAAATAAGTTAAGGACTTGGAATTTCACCGTACAATCACTCGAGTAATTTCATTTAGGGGTCGTATAATTGACGAGGGAAACACATTTCCTCCCTGAGTCAAAGGCACTACGGAGGAGGTTGATGCCTCCTGAGAACCAGAGTTAAATAGGAAGGCGTGAAGGATAAGAAGCGGAGAGGAAAGCTGAAAAGTCACGTCTGAGTTCCTCAAAAAGCTCTTCAATTCAAATTCCACACAGATTACGAACCCTCTTCAACATCATTGTTGCGAGATTTGTAAATATTGAAACGAAGCCCGAATTGCACGCGTTAACAGTAAAAGACCAAAGTATAACTTCACCTTGTGATTTTAGAATTCAAAAAGTTTTCTAACCTTCTTAGCAATAAGATTATCGAATTGAATTATAACTTTTGAAACCCGGAATAGAAAGTAAGTTCTCGCAGAACCTAAACCTTCGAACATTGTCTAATTCTTGTACGCTACATCTACTCAACTACAAACAAAGTCGCAAAAATTGATATTATCTGTCCTTTGAAGCACTGAGTTCAAAAATGCATATCGACCTCCGAGGCGACATTCAACACGTGACTTAGCGACCGTAGTTCCAGACCGCGATAGCTTACATGTCCTTGCTTATAACCTTCCGCCTGCCGAAGTTAACGCCAGACTTCCAAAAATGTTGGAGATCACCGGATAGAGCGATCGGCAGTTTATGGAGGTCTTTCTACACGTTCTCGAAAATTTCGACAATGTCCTTGATAACGGTCGTGAAATGAAAGAAAACGACTCTGGAATTCTTTCTCATGAAAAGATGGCACAGCATGTTTACGGTTCGTGAAAGGATGAGTGCATAGTGTAGCTTCAAGTTTATCCGCATAACGAGTTCTTGGACAGCTCGTCTACTGCCGGTCACAAATAATACTAAACCCTTGTTCCACTTTTTGCCACTTTCGCTTGACGGGAAACTTTCTGGGAAGTTCCATGACAAAAGAACACTGTACGCAAGAACGCGGGAAACCATCAACGATAATAGGAATACCGAGGCAATCGGGTTCTACATACCTTCATGCTCGTATTACCCCAAGCACGCTATATCGATGTGGAACATCATGCGAGGAAAGTATTCATCAGTGTCCGTAACTTCCTGGATTAATCCCACTGATAACTTGACCCGCTAATCACATAAAAGAAGGAAAAAAAAAAGAAAATGAAAATCGTCGCACAGAAAGACGTGCCTACGTGAAATGCGTTCGCGTACCCACGACAACTTTTCATGTCGTGTGTTTGTTCTGCATTCCCACTGGGTTGCAGGTTGTTCATTTGGACATAACTATTCACGAGTAACCCGACTGTAACCACCGAGTGGTGCGCATGGAATGATTGATTGTTTGCTAGTTATCTGCTCGACGAGATCCATGTAAATTTGATTATACTTAATCACAATTCAATTGATTATAGGGCTATAATTGCACACCGTCTCGAATGCAAGATGGTTATTTATTTAGGAGGGCGGAAATTTGTGTGACATTTACATATCCCAGTTCGTGAGGAAGTGAAGCTGACGGTGGCTCCTCGGGTAAATTTATTAATTACCCACCCCTCACCGCCCGCCCCTGTTACTCCTCCTCCTCCTCCTCGTCCGGCAACGCGACTCCCAGCTCTTGTCTCATTCTTCACTCCACTCTTCCTCTACCTTTCTCTTGACACGCTCCAAGCGTAAGTCTCGACGTCTGTTTGGCGGAACACACCGAGATATAAATGGTCCGTGACACTCAACGTTCACCTCACCTGTTATTGACGGGCCGATTTGAGGAGAGCTATCGGTGTTTGCCGCCGTTCGGTCTGCCCTCAGCATCAACTTAGCAGAAAATCATAACTCCTACTGTTTTTAAACGTTGCGAACATCTGTGGCGAATACTCGCAGTATACACTGTACATTCCGTCAATAATGTCTGTCTTCGATACAATATCTTCACGGCCAAATGTACATGTTTTCACCTCCGATTTCAGATAGTGTCACAACTAATCGATTAGTCACTGGCGTGCTATAACCTTGTTCTAATTCAATTTGTGATGCTGATTATTCCCACTTGTTGACATATTTCGATTCTTTTCGAAACCAAGCTGCTATGCCAGAATAACAACGGCGTGAAGGAAAAATTGAGTTTTCAAAAAAAAAAAAAAATGGAATACCGGTAAGAAAGATTCTACATGTAACAAGATCGATTTCAAGCCACGATACTTCACCTCTAAATCGAAAGTATCGCGTCTTCGTTGTAATTTACCACGTCACCTGTTTATACCTTGATTATTTATTTTGTTCATGAGATGGTCTCGGCAGCAAGCTGCATGCAGGTAAACATCCATCCAGTGCAACTTTTGTTTCGAGATGTTTTCCATCCTACCGTTGATGTCAAGTTTTACTCGTCTGCTTATTTTATGAGAACTGTGGCTTTGTCCGCATTCTGAAACGTTACAGTATTAATAACCCAGCATTATTCAACAAGTCGTGATCCTCGATTTAAGTCTCATAATTCTACCTGCAGTGGAATAACGTATTCGAACAATTATAGATAATTAAAGCTCAACCACCTGCCTGAATTTGATAAATATCGTAGTTTCCACGTACGTGTTTCATATATTCGATAGCCAATAAGGTGAAATTGATACTGTAATACCTGATATCGATCGTTCTTCCAGGTCAGGTTCTAATATTTGTACTTTTTCACCATAGGTATAAAGATAAGTTATTAGGTTATAGGTATGTACGTCAATATAACACAATATAATCTAATAACTTTCCTAAACTTTTGCGACAAGCACTGGAAAAGTCGTTTATAGGAGTTTCGCAATCATCCGAGATAAAGAAAATCTCGGATTACCCGAAACTTTCGGATATGGATCCAATCAGACATTACGGGTATTACGCAACGAGCGAAATCGCGTAACTTGATGCCTCGCTTTCGGAAAAAGTACCATCGTGTCACCGTAATACGATAGTGCGCACAGTAATAGGACTCTGTAACAACTTGAGTGACAGTTTGATCTTCTTTAAGAATGCAAAAACTTAAGACAAGGTCGTATCCAGATTTTCGCCGACAGAAAGTACATATGAGTAAATATATTATCGACTCGCGAACCTAATTGAGTGACTGTAATTAACGTGAAACGAAGGCAAGTAAAGCCGTGATCGATTTCGGGGAGTCACTTTGAAGCTTTGAGTGTGGCAGACAAGTAGGAGATAAGTGCTAACGCGTGTAGGAGAAGAGTACAATTTCCCTCGAGGGGGCTGCGAACAACCCCTGCCGGAGTAGCGAGACGAGGATCGTATGATTCAAAACAAAATGCGGGCTTAGCACGGTTGACAACTGTCAATGAAATTGAATTTGATAAGAAAACAAAAAAATCGGGACGTCCCAACAACTCTGCTTATTACAGCCACGTGGATTTGGCGAATGCCTCACAGTCTTTCGCTCTGAACCCTTCTTTCGCAAACGTGCCAAATAATCCACCACGATTCCACTTATCATAAAGTAACGAATTTGAAATGTCCCACGGCGTGAGGGTTCTCTTGAAATGAAGGATAATGGTCCTGACTTACTGCGACGTTGTTCAATAATTTCCGGTACCTATGGAAGCCTGTGGCGCTTATTTATATCCTAAATATGTCGAGGAATTCGGTGCGTTGGAAATTTCACCGCTGGTTTTGCGTATGTATCGTAGTTCCATTTATGACGCAAAGTGGCATATTATAAAGCATGTAGAGGAATAATTCGTGCTGCCAAATGTTGAGACAAAATCGTCTATTACATTAAAACCATTCTCCGATTCTTCTGCAATTCTAATTAGCTATGGTATGGAACCAAGAATCAATCCATCATACATTATCGTGCCTTAGACTTTTTCTACATAGAACATTACAACGGGCGGCGTCGATTTCCATTGCAATTTCCAATCAAAACATACGGCGTCGTGACAGGCATCTCGAAATAACAATCTTACATTAACTCCCTCGCTGTTGAAGCACGAAAGTTAGCCGCGATTAGGCGGGTATTTTTTCCCTCTACCACCACCACCCCCACCGTCATTTGGAATAGTTCTTAGCGCAGGGTGCATGTTGGGAATCAGCTTGAAAACCTTCACCATTCGTAATGAGAAATAGGATGGTGAATGTACCTCGAACGATCGTTTGGCTCCGTGTATGAGTACACTACGTAGTCGCGGTACAATAGATTTACGTATTTCAACCAAAGAGGCAGAACAGTGCAGTGCGATAGCCGTAGGGAGTCTGCAATCTTGGCAGCAGACCAACTGTCGCAAATAGGTATGCATCGCATACCACATCGTACTCACGGGGCCGAGATGGCTTTTTCCTTTTTTGTTTCATACTTTTTACTTTTTTTTAATTACAAATTTTTTCCCCTTACCATTTTCTCGCTATATTTTAATGAACCTGACTTAAAGTATACGTGCCTCTACCCAGTCAACATCTGCGTGAAATACCTGGGTCAAATTGTGGATCCTTGTCATTTCGAAGATCTTAGACTAGAGAGAATGAGTATATTCTCGATCGCGGCTACGATACAATTACTGCTTTCTCGCCGTTTGCTTGCAAGTCATGCGTACACATGCGTTATACATGTACACATATTTGTACAGTTTGTCAGTTCGTTCACTATTGACACAGATATGTCGCATCTCTTCATACATTCCGGTCAATTATGATAAAATGAATATTCTTAAAGTGACAACATAATGTTATAGAAATGAATACGTCTGATATTTATTGTATTCGTCGTTTTTAGATATGCTGTTAACTGCATCTTTAATTTGTTTATTATACTGCCGGTATTTTTGCAGTTAAATAATTAAGCTGGAACGTATATTTCCGTAACGTACCAATATCGAAATATCGCACAGTCACAAGAAATGACAGTACGAATTACCACGCTGTCTCAACCCATCGGTGACAAACTTATTTTTACGACCTCTAGCGCCGGACGGGGGTCCATCCCGCGTCTATTTTGTTCATAAAATCATTTCTATCACAGATAAAGAGTCTTTATTGCACATGAATCTTCTCGTTTGTCAGCGAGAAAGAGAATGGTATGCGTTATATTTAGTTTCATTCAAATTGTTTGAACAAAATATATAAATTAAGACTGAACGGTGAAGAAAATCAGTGAAAACCACATTCTTCAAACAAAAATTTGTTTCTTTTTCTGTATTACAACGATTTTTAAATTTCATAGGGTATTTTAAAAAAGACACATTTAGATTATCGGAAAAAATGTCTATTCTTATGATTCATTTAAAAACTCAATCTATTTCGTACCGTGAAAACAAGAAGTAACATATAGAAAAAATTAATACATCTGTGAGACAGATATAGATATTCAGGTCGTCGGTTACCAGTTGTTTTTAATGGCGATAAGGCGATCTTACATTTTTTCATAGAATGAATGTTTTTTTTTCTGCTGGCTCGAAGGGTTAGAGAAAGAAAAAATACCTTAGTTGATCAAAACGAAATCCACGTCCCGCAATATTGACCTTTGACCGACGACCTTTGACAGAAACGCGAAATCATCCCTAGGGAATACCCAACTGACGAGTGAAATGTCGTTTGGAGCCGAATGCTTCAATCGGCCAAAGATTACTTCCAGTGTATGCCATACAAACAAGAAAGTACTGTTTAATATTTGTCCTGTAGAAATGTGGGAAAAGCCTTAAGAAATTGGCAAACACTCGAATGTCGTGAAATTTTTCCTCCACACTCCGCCTTGGGGATAAAACTTTAAAACAACTTCCTAGCCTAGATGAAAGTTCGCCCAAGCTATGAGTTACTTCATCTTGAATAGTTTTACGGGTTAGGAAGAACAAAGATCGGCCCCCAGGTCCATGGCATTATCTACACCCTTTTGTACCTTGAACATACATATATGTATATATGTACTCCCTTGCCACTTTTACTACGCCGTCATGTGACGCGGTAGGAAAAAGAGCTTTGATTTATACCCGTCTACGCAAGCTCAGGAAATCTTCGCAGCGCTGCGCGTAGGCGTATAACGTATAGCTTATCATTATACCCATAGTTCAGTTTGGTTGATACGAAATATCTGTATACTATCTTTGGTAAAAGGGAACAAACGTGCAACCAGATTATATAGGTTTACGAACAGGGCTTTGGATTGATTTATTAATGGATAAAATTGACGTCGTACATTTCCTGCATGTGGCGTTTCTGCACAGCTGTGCATGACGTTCGGCCCTTTGGTTCAAGTTAATTGCCTCTGCTTCGGACATGTCACTCATGTACTTCTCGTTATTTACAAACGTCTATTGGAGTTGTATCTTGAATCGGATCAGTTTTCATATTTTCACGTTCCATCGGAAAATCATGGCATCTCAACTTCAGCTTTGAATCGACCTTTAGATGTATTAGCTCTTGTACTGGCGATGTTGGGGAATGAGTTCTTCGTGGTCGATCGCGATGATACTCAAATTTCTTTACTGTTAACCTTGTTCAAAGATTGTTCAAATTAATCAACACCCTCGGCGCTGCCTTGCAGGAATCGAGGATTCGTATGACCTCCGTGATCTGGGAACACCTGACCTTGTGAGGCATTTGGCCTTAAAAATTGATTATTGCACTGGCTTCTTTTTAAAAGCTGAAAACGAATAATGTACTCGCGATGCGGTAGAATTCAGCCGTCCTTTCATTAGATAATGTTATTGCTCTTGCGGTAACAGCTTTTCCATCTCTGGCACCATGACCAGCAGAATACCAACGTCCACGACCACGCGCTGTCATGAACACTGACCACACAACATCGTGCGCTCTTCAGCGAAATGAACTTACTAATGGTCGAGCCCTTCAAATCTCTCACACGGAACTCAAAAACGAAAGCTAATTTTCCTTTTATGGGCGCTGTTAATGACCTCGGGATTGAGGATAATTGCACGACGACGAACAAATGCAAATCTGCATTCTCGGCCTTTCAAGCACAACCCTAATCAGTTCCGTCAAACGAACACGATTATTACTAAAAAATTGATAACTTCTATACCGAACAGAATTCTCGACTCTGTCGCATTCCTTCGCGGCGTTAAACAAGCAAACACCAGATCGTGTATTTCAATTCACCACAACTTATATTCATCACGGATATGTTTTCGAGCTTTATGGGCAGTAATTATATCACTTACTGTGACGATGATTCTCTATGGATTGTGTCGCGTACAGTTGAACGTTAATATCACGGCTTAGCGAGGTCGCAGCGAATAAATATCTCCGTGGTGCGAAAGTTAATAAGAATGAGTTGCAGTGAATAAGAGTTTTGAAATGTATTCATTGCATTGTTGTCCATAACTTAACCTTCCATGTCCGTCTGATGACGGGTTATTATCGTCCTGAGCTTTTTTTTAATCGTTAAGTACCGTCGTTTAAGCCATAAGAGATTCCAAGCACGAATCAGGGGCTCGAGTGGGGTTAAAGTCACACTCATAAAGTCAAGAATCGTTGCTTTTGTGAACATTTTTTGCGCATGCTGGTGGAAAGCTTTGAATAAACGATTGGAGAGTTAATCTCTGATGATATAGATACATTTTCATGACTATTTACTTGGTAGAGTGCGTCTGCGAAAGTTTCAAGTACAATTTTTGTCCGTAGGGAAATGGCTTGAAATGATCTGTGAAATCGCAGTTATGAACTATCCCATAACCCAAGTATAATGTATTGATATACCGACACATTTCACTCGCATTCATGAAATTTCCGAAGGTGAAATTCAAGATTTAATGAGTGAACGACTAATGATACGTCGCAAACAAAAAAGAAAAATTTTCCCGTTATGATCTCTTCACGTATCCTCCGACACATGAAAAAAAAACTTGGTTGCAAAAAAATTCATCACTACTGAAACTGCACGATTACGTCGTATGTATACGCTTACATTAAACAGAACTATGCTTTTCATGAACAGTCCAATGAAATGAAATAAATTCCTCTTCGAAATGATCAAATTCGAAAATACCTTGGGTGACTTACTCATCTTGACAAGGGGACTCCCATTGCTCTAGCGCCTCCTGTTTTTCAGCTACCCAAACAAATCAATTGGCCGACGTCGTGCATTTATTGGCTCGTATTAAATCCTGTTTCCATATATCGCCTTGCTCTTATCCACATAATACCGTACAATACCCTCCAGAATATATCCGATTACAAAATGTCTGCAGATATTCCTGAAACGTACAGCTCTTTAGCCACTACGGAAAAGCCGTATTCGATGTCGAATCTACAAGCTTGCCTCGAAGGAGTCTGACTGAGGTGACCCTTTTCGTCTAGGCAAGGGGCTTCTCTATATTTTTAAGTTCTTCAAATAATTCTCGACAGTCTGAATTTCGGACGTCATATGACCCCTGGACAGCTTCCAAAATATTGTAATAATTCAAATTTAACCGCGCAATGAACACGGCACGAGCGGATGAGGTTAGACCCAGGGAGTGGGGCACCTGGTCACAAATTTAAGAAGAATGGTTGCTTAGGCTACGTCTCTCCAAGAGGAAGGAGGTGCGGAGGTTCCCGTCTCTGAAACTGAGTCGTAACCGATCGAAAATCGACAAACTAATAATAATAAAGTAAATCTAAACCACGAGGACGAACATTTCATATTAATAATTAGACACTCCAAAAGCCAAGCCAAATTTTAAAGAGAGACGATATGAAACGAAGAAACAGTAAAAGTGAAATCAAAAAATATAGTGCCTCCACGAAGGACAGTTATTTACAATTATTTATAATTTTAACAATATCCACCAGTTTTAACAATATACACTATTTTAAACAATATACACCTGGAATGAATGAATGAATGAATTTTAAACCTAATGACGGCTCATGTTTTAATATCTTTATAAATAAATTAAAATTTCACTCTGCTATTCGTACTGTATAAAAGATACTTAATATAGTTTTCGCCTAATTTTCAATTTTCAAAATATTCTTACAATATAGAGGCGATTCAAAAGTGGTCCATGTATATTTTATCATTTTTTCTGTTCATTTTCAGGTAAACTCATTTTCAGATACGTGTGCAGGATATATAGGAGAGACACATTTGCATATCAACCTAATTCGTATTTAGAGACTGCCTTTTTCGTAAAGCAGTTATGGATCTCATACTTTTCTCTCGTCATAATATAATAATGAGGTATGCATATCGACATAACTCGAGTGTGTGAGAGAGAATCTCGGATACCGGAATAAGTTTAACGTATTCAACTCAATTGCGAGTAATTGGGTACGTATTACACCAGAAGGCACAGGGTTAAGCGCGCAATGAAACTCAGTTTCAACAGATAGCTATAGCACGGCCGTTTCATCGGACGTTCTCGCATTTTAATGTGCCATAAGCCGTTTCAACTCTTCAGCTCCGCATATTAATGAGCACTACTTAATATTTCTCTGGTTCTATTTCGACAGACATATGATAAAATTTCTCGGACAATCCTTCGTCTTCTCTTTGCTCATTTTCTCGTTATTAAAGGTTTTTGAATTACTGGCAATGTGTAGCATGTTTAATTTTTTCAAATTTATTGTTCCTCGGTGTGTACTAGGGCTGAATTACCACTTTAGTTCTCACCATTCCTATTTTCACTCACATGATTGCGCTTCATACAAACTACGGTAAAACTTTACACGCAATGCTGTGCACAAATCTAGTAAGAAGTTTCAGTTTCGGGTAATAATGATGTAAGAGAATGTATACCGTTCATTGAACTACGACTGATTTCGGAAATATGTTTTCTGGCACTATTCTTACATGAAACACATTTTTGGAACGTGTAGTTAGCCATTGCATATAAAATTTCAGCATCTGTGACATTTTCACGTCGGTGATTTGTAGTTTTAATAATAATTGTCAAAATAAGTGGCATTTTAATTATTCCGTGAATATTGAATACAGCATCTTCTCAACTACAGACAAAAGAAACAGTGATGCTATTTGCACTATTCCTACTCGAGTTTTAAATGAATAATAAAGAATGCGAACAACTCATCTCGCACAATTCAAGCACACTCTTCAGTCTTTTCGTTTGTAATACCGGCGTTCATCAACCATAGACTTTCTTATTAAGTTTTCATTATTCTTTAATATTTACTCAGGCATCCGTCAACGAAACACAGTCTAGAATAACGTACATCATACGTGACTGATTAAACTGACGAAGTCTCATGATGAGTTTCAATGAAGTAAAGTGAATATGTCACGTAAAAATGACAGCATATATACCCTTCAAAGTTGAGTTTGTTTCGTCCATCAACATAGACAGTTTGAAAAGAAGTAAACAGTGCAGAGGATAAAAGCATATGGCATTGTTACGCCAAATAGAAAATAATATATGAACGGGTATATAAATCGTCTACACCGGTCACATTTGCACTAAATATTTGCAGAGTAGAAAGTAACTGATGCTGGAAAGGAAAGTTGAAACCTGGCTAGCCACTGTACGTGGTGGAAAAATTAAACCATGTGAGAAAGTTATTAATCGTAAAATGGAAAACTTTAATCTCGTTATGAGAAGTATTTTATTCATTGGTGTCAACATTATAGTAATTTCAAGGTGTGCTGTCACGTCGCCATTTTTCCAATTATCGCGATGTTTCCATGAAACTGATTACAAATATATTCATTCAGAACCTCCGCTGAGGAAATGGAGAATCTCATTTTACCCAACAACTTGAAGATCGGAGCTGCAGGTTCAGCCTACCAAGTTGAAGGGGCTTGGAACGTTAGTGGTAGGTACTCTTATTTCTTGCACGAATCAAAAACTGAAAGAAATGATTACGTGGATTTCTGTCACAACTGATTAATTTTTATGCAGGCAAAGGAGTAAGTAATTGGGATTGGTGGACGCATCACTGTCCAGAATGCATATTGGACCACCAAAATGGTGACATCGCTTGCGACTCGTACCACAAGTACAAAGAGGATGTGGCGTTAATGAAGAATATTGGGGTAAGCCTGATACTAAAGGTGACGTATTTTCGTGGCTTTATAATTCTTTCAACATGCATAATTTTCCATCCTCCAGATCCAATATTATCGTTTTTCGGTCAGTTGGGCACGAATTCTGCCAACTGGATTTCTTAATAACGTAAGTGAAGCTGGCCTTCAATACTACAGAAACTTGATAGATGAACTTCTTTACAACGGTATAGAGCCTATAATAACTTTGCACCATTTTGACCACCCACAAATACTGGAGTTCATGGGTGGATGGACCAACGAACTCATGATTAAATGGTACGTTGACTATGCAAGAATTATTTTTCAAGAACTAGGACCAAAAGTTAAAATTTTCACAACTGTAAACGAACCTCAGTCAGTTTGCGAAGGATACAATGGCACTGTGTTCAGCCCTGGTACGTCTTTTTTTCCTAACATCAGTCCATCTTCAACCATAATCTTGCTATTACTGTCAATGTGTTGAAAGTTCATGGCACCACCATTTTTTTCAGGTGAAACTATACCAGATTATGTCGGGTATTACTTGTGCATCCATAATGTTCTGAAGGCTCATGCCACAACGTATCACATGTACGATGACGAATTTCGACCATATCAGCACGGTCGCATTGGTCTGAACAATATCTGTGACGGGTTTTATCCAGATACGCCAAATGACACTGCGTATGCTGAAAGAGCTTTCCAATTTACTTGTGGTTTAGTAGCACATCCCATTTATATCGGTGATTATCCATCAATTGTGAAAGAAAGAGTGGCCCTCGTAAGCAAGGCACTAGGTTATCCGGAATCACGTCTCCCCACGTTTTCACCAGACTGGATATCGTACATAAAGTATGTACATCCCCGAAAGTGTGACATTTGAAACTTGCATCAAGTTTTTTCAATGAGGATTACAACATTTCCTCGTAATTCACAGGGGGACAGCTGATTTTTTCGCTCTGAATCACTACTCGTCTCAAATTGTAACGCCTGACACAGACGAAGCCCGTGGAATATATAACACAGACCTGGGCGTAACGTTCAGTTATCGCGAAAGCTGGCCCACTGGATATCTCTGCTACGTGAAGGTAATCAAAATCAGCGTACAACCGAACATAGTTTAAACAGTTTGAACGTAAATATCAAGATTTCAACTATGACTGTCGACGTAGGTTGTTCCAGAAGGCTTCCGCATGGTTCTGCAAAAAATTAAAACATACTACAATAACCCGGAAATTATAGTAACTGAAATCGGCTTTCCTGATCGCGGTGAATTGAATGACTACAGCCGAATCAAATATCATCGATCTTACATGCAAGAGATGATCAAGGCTATCAAGTATGATGGTTGTCGAGTATCAAGATACATGGTGTGGAGTCTCATGGACAATTTCCAATTGGATGCTGGTTACGTGTAAGTCATCTCTTATATCCTTCGAGTGCATATAGCCTGTTTCGAAAATCTTTTCCATTTCCTAATAAAATCTCAATTTTTTGTTTTACTTTCAGAGCTAAATTCGGACTCGTGAAAGTGAATTTTGACAGCCCCAACAGAGAAAGGACACCTAAGTTGTCGGCATACTGGTTTCAAAAAGTCATTCAAACTGGTATACTCCAAGATATTCCCACATATATGCAAACAGAGCCTGAAGCAGAGTCAAGAGAATGCCTGGACCGTTGATAAGTATAAGTTGTGTATCTGATCAGATGAATTAAGGAAAGGCCTTGGAGCATAATTAAAGCCACGCTTGGTTTTAAACTTGGTAAGAGTTACCTTGTGAAGGAAAATGGAAACTTAATTTTTTCAAGAACCCTCGCGGTCTAAGAACAATCAAATTGCACGTCCAAAATCAAACTGTAACAAGTAAAAAAATCCTGTGTTTTCAAAACTGCCGTAAAAACTCATGTAGTGCCATTTATAGTAGAATTTGAATAAAAGTTCATGGGAAAACTTTTTTCCAGATGTTACGGTTTTGTTCTAGGTATGCGAAATGTAAATACATCACTGATATATAAATTCATGAATTTCGCACATTTTTAAATTATTATTCAAGAATACTTCCTATAAGTACCCGTGTCATTTCAACCCAAAAAAATAAACGTATCTTATCGTGATGGTGGCGCACCATAATAGTCATTCTCGAATCAAGATCATAATCTTTAGAATCATAACATGTATCGGTATAAATCTAGTATGTAAAACTCCGCACAGATTTCATGGAGTGTTGAATGAACGTTATTTGTTCTTATAGAATAAAGTAAACAGCGGATCAACCTATTTATAAGTGAAGTACTTTGTATAAAGATACGCCCATCGAAAATGGAGATTACGACTACAAGAATGAACTCGTCAAAACCTAATTGCCAATGAACATTAACAGAAAATAAATAGCCCCTTCATCGCATAGAGTAAAGCCAAAGTGAAACAACTTCAATAGTTATAACAACGCGACTAATAATCATCGCGATATAATATAATATTCACGATAATAACCCAATCTAAACAAACTTGATTGATCAATGCCAATAAAAACAAGGTAAAGTGATGAATATTTTTATCAGTTTGTCGCGATATTTACGATGCAATGACATATAACATACGGACTGCTTGCAACTCTTGTTCAACGTTTTCAAGAAGAGCGAACTACGGTTCGTACTAGAACCATAAGGAGATAATTTTATAACTCATATAGTAATGGACTGAGTGCTATTGTTTTACCGAATTATTCCGACTCAACCAGCGATTACAGAATCTAACTATGAAAATCATCCGAATTGTGGCAGGCATTTGCGTGGTCAACTCGAAGTGGGTCAATAATTCTCTGTACAGCGAATGGTAGAATATTAACAAAAATATCGACTGAAAAAAAGAATTCTGCAGGACTTTTTTCCACGAAGACAACAGGTACACTTTTCCGGGTTACTTTACTTTTCGAACTGAAACTCTAACGTTCCAACCTAAAGGAGCTTGCAACGTTAATGATAAGGAAATCGATTCAGTGATCCTCCAATATTAGGTGAATACTACCTTTTCGGAATCAGCGCAATTTTTATGCCACTTCAATAATTTAATGCAGGTACATAAAAAAGTGTTAAATCCGTCGGATCAGTTATTTTTTGAGTTTTTTTGTGTTATAATCCCCAACTCAAAGTCTGGGGATGATCGAGCGATTCTGACACCGAATTCAGATTCAGCGTGTTCAAAAACTAAAACATAAAAGTATGGTGGTCTAATCCGGCGGGCAAGATACTTTTTTATGCATGTGTAATTTTTGGTACAGGACTAAGCGATTGGGATTATTTCACGCAGTAGTGCCCAAGTCATATAGCTCATGCTGCAAGTATAAAGAGGATGTCGCGTTAGTAAAAGATTTAGGAACGAATATTTTTCTACAAGTTACATATAAATCCGTAAACTTGACTCTTTGTGTGACGTGAACTTGAGTCAATTTCCGCTCAATAACTTTCTCTGACAACAGCAGGCCTAATACATCTGTCCATTGGTTGTAAGTAAATATTGAGAATCATATTATTCTCCAGAAAGACACCAACGCATTATAATTTGTTATACCGGCAATACCTAAAACATATACAGATAAGAAGAAATCGGCACATTACACGGATAAAATTGGGCTTCGCTTACTACGTATTTACCATTACGCGAATCAATATGAGACATCACATTGACATATGTATATATATCCACTCATTCACCATTTGCTGCTGGTATGTTTATCACATATTTGCCATGTACATATAATCAAGATGCTGGCATCCACGCATATTCGTATGAACAATATCTGGCCGTTATTTGCTTTCAATATTTCACGTATCTGTAATACTGTATTTTTTTGTCAACGATGTATCGCCCATTGCTTTGCCGATTGAAAATAGTGGCTTGAAATTTAAAGCTTATCATTGAATTATTGAACACAAATCATTCCCAAGGGTTTCGGTATTATTCTCAGAAAAATCAAACATGAATCCAGTAATCCAATTATTTCTGTCACTGAAAATGTATATTTTGATACGGCGAAATGAAAGATTATTGCGTCAAAAAATACGCCCTGGAGTCTGATGGACACTTTCGAATCGGCTGATGGTTACACGTAAATGTTGGAATTTTCGCACATCTGAATAGAAGCATATTCTATTTTTCATTTTTCACTTACAGTAGATCATTTTGGATCATGAAAGTAGATTTCAACAGTATCAACAGTGAAAGGCCATCGAAGCTTTGAGCCTCTTGGCGGAAGAAAGTTATCGGGACTTACAAGCTTCAAGATGCCCCCAGGAAATAGGGCGAAGCGGACTCACTTTACATCGTTATAACAAAAATATTATTCGATTTAAATAGAGATGAAGATGACGTTGCCTAGAGCCACAGCTATTGTCACAGGAACATTCGCGTTCTGAATTATTAGTCCCGAACAGATTAAATTTGAAGTCACTAAGTTATGAGATATGAAGACATGTGCATTTTGTTCTCACAGCACAAACAGTTCGTCAACTGCAGTGAATATTAAATTTCTAAGTGTATAAAAGTAACGGTATACAGACTTGGAATACTTTCTAGAACTCAGATAAACAACATTTTACAACTAACGAATGAAATTATGACTTTTCAATTTAAACACTCGAATACGTTTGCATAAACCTTACTTTTTTTTCAAGCCGCTTTGATCAATGCATACTTTACCGTAGAAATGCCAATAATATATTCTTGTTTTGACAGTTTGGCAAGCAGTCAAGTTGACATGGTGGTAAAAATATAAGCACTGATAGATATAAATAATAAACACCTTGATCAACCGTTGTCGAACGATGCCCTGATATGATACGTGCTCGATCGTTGACTCCCATTACTAAAAACCTATAACGTAAAAGTCCTGTTCACCCCAGTCAAGAGCAGAGAAATATAATCCTTAAAATAAATCCTAAAAGTATTTCGATGATTGACCATGTGCTTTCTTCACTACATCTTTTGATACTGAGTGGCGGGCGCAACGCATCTACAGGCGGTGTGTTGTTACTTAAGATGCATCATTTACATCGAAGATGAACTTGGCATTAGCTCGTAGAATAGAAATTTGTAACGTGACCACGAATTGTGGAAAAAAAAATTTAAATTGTGTATTATTTTTATCAATTGAAAACTATAGCACGATATAAGAATCAGAAATTACGAATTTCGAGAGTAGTGCCCTAGTGCAAATTATTTTGTGATAATTACATCGTCAAAGCATATCGCCCCATGTCTCTCCGCTTCAGCCAAGAACGGCTTCGTATTCTGCGTTTCAATTTTCGATCACCTTGTTTCTTCAATGCAACAAAAACCAGCAAACGATCCAGCAGAAAAAAATGCTCCGTGGCGCCGTGTTTCTGAATTGAGCACCTAATTACGATGACGTCACGTGCATTGGATTTCTTGGTGATGTGAGGTAGCTCGGTTACCAATAACGGATGTATGAGAAAACAATCAATACGGACGAATAATAAAAATTCGCCTTACATCATCCCGATATAACTGTTTACATGAGTAAACGACAATCGTTTAATCAAATCCTGAAACTCCACCTTCAGCTTGCTTTAAGAAACTGACGGGCAAAACATGATTATTTTCATGCGTATTGACGTCAGTTAATAAGCATTTACTGAAGGTATGACCGAAGCTTGGAAAGTCAGTTTAGTTGATCTATACTAACCAATAAAGTGTAAGATGAAACAATATTTTTCCAGCATAGGCGTGGTGGAAAAACAACAACTGACTTTATAAATCAAGCAACTCAAGTTCCCGACATAGCCAATCTTTGAGCTGAACATACTCAACTCGTCGTGTCAGTCATAATTATTGAAGTGTTTGAAAATTCCTTAAAACCTCAAACAAAAGTTGTTCGGAGTGAAATAAAAAATTGTAGAATACCGAATGGTTCCATATTATCATGAAACATACTCTGGTACTTGTGCTCAGCTGGACAATTATTTCTTAGTAAGTCGGCGAAATATTTCATACAGTATTTCGTATATCAACGTCTATCAACGTATCGATCAACGTTTAATATTAACACAAAATTTATTTAGCACTTCTTGCGATGAAATCGACAGTCTCACCTTTCCGGATGGTTTTCTTTTCGGCGTTGCAACTTCATCTTATCAAACTGAAGGAGCCTGGAACGAGAGCGGTAATCGCTTCGCGTTATTAAAGATAATTCAGAATTTTTTTCTTGAATGAAATTCTGTGATAATGACCGCAAATATTATTTAAACCAATTAATCATTTCTCGTAGACAAAGGAATAAACATGTTTGACTCGTGGTCGCATACCTGTCCAGAGTGCATAAGAGACAGAAGTCACGGAGATATTGCTTGCGATTCTTACCATAAATACAAAGAAGACATCACGTTGACCAAACAGTTTGGAGTGAGTTTTTTGTTCAAAATTATCGTTGGATACAATTTTCATGTTGTCAATACTAATTTCTTTACAGTTCAACTATTATCGCTTCTCAATCAGCTGGGCGAGAATTCTCCCAGCTGGATTCACACACTATGTAAACGAAGAGGGTATTCAGCACTACAAAGATATTATCAAGTATTTACGGAAAAACAGTATCGAGCCTATGGTCACCATCTACCATTACGACCATCCGCAAATACTTGAAGATATGGGTGGATGGACCAACGAGTTGATGGTAGAATGGTATGCCGACTATGCAAGAATCATTTTTCAGGAATTTGGTCCGATGGTCAAGATTTTCACAACTGTAAATGAACCACAAGAGATGTGTGCAGGCTATAAGGATAACGGAACAGCCCCTGGTACGTGCGACAAGTTATACGAATACAATCCTGTACGTTAGGGTGGTCCTCATTTAGAATGTTGACGAATTTATTCCAGTCCTCCCCACCAAATCAACTATAAACAATTCAAAAACAATTCACAATTTTTTTTAGATTTTTATATCAACTGTAACCCGTGCCTGTAAGAGGAAGGATTTCCCAATTTAAAATACACGTGTTTCGGACATGTTCTTAGTATATATTTTAATGTAAGAGTAATAATGTTCGAAAAAATCCATGAATATGAGGTTCTAATGAGCATTAGTGCTACTATCTGAGAAAAAATTCACATCATCATACAAGGTAATATAGACAATTGCATTTCTTATAAATAAAAAGAAAAAGTCAAATTTCTAGGGTGTGCAATTCGTCGAGATTGGTTGGTATGATGATGTGAATTTTTTCTCAGATAGTATTAATACTCACTAAATCTTCGCAATTACAGATTGATTCGAACATCGTCACTCTTACAATAAAATATATGCTGAGAATGTATCTGAAACAGGTGTATTTTAAGTGGTGATATCCATCCACTTACAGGCACGGGTTAGAATTGATATAAAAATCTGAAAGAATTATGAAATTGTTTTTGAATTATTTATCGTTGATTTGGGGGGTGGTCTGAAAAAAAATCATCAACACCCTAAGTACGGATCACCCTACTGTACATGCTTGATATATTTCTAATATTCTGAATTTTCCGAATCACTTCAGGTAAGCTGTTGCCGCACAATATCGGATATTACTTGTGCATCCACAATCTTCTGAAGGCCCATGCTACGGCTTATCATATATACGATGAGGAGTTCCGAGCATCCCAAAACGGTATAATTAGCATTAACAATCCTTGCAGCGGGCAGGTTTTAGATGACTCGAATGACACGATTGCTGCTGACACAGCATTTCAATTTTACTGTGGAATGGTGGGACATCCTATCTACATTGGCGATTATCCACCAATTGTAAAAAAACGGGTAGCCCTGGTTAGCAAGTACCAAGGTTATCACAAATCTCGTCTCCCCAGGTTCTCTCCCGAATGGATATCGTACATAAAGTATGAACATCAGCACAAATACAAAACTTTATATCTCCAGTTTGCGGACCGTGAGAAAAATTCTTGTAATTTTTTTTATTTATGCACAGAGGAACAGCTGATTACTTCGCTCTTAATCAATACACTTCCGAAATAGTTCATTCTGATCCAGACGAAGCTCGTGGAATATACAAGAGCGACTCTGGCATAACACATGTGAGAAAATCTACCTGGCACAATTCATCTATTTATTGGTTGAAGGTAAGCAATGCACGCAAAAAACGTTTTATCGCAAATTTACTACAAATGTTAAATGTGCGTCAAATATCGCTCTTCGGAAGTTGGACTTTATCGCTTGCTTTTCACACGCAGTCAGTGCCCGAGGGTTTTGGAAATTTACTGCGGAAGATCAAGGATGAATACAACAATCCTATAGTATACATAACAGAAAATGGATTTCCTGACCATGGCGAACTGAACGACCTAGATCGAATAAACTACTTTCGTTCGTACTTGGAAGAATTAATTATCGCTGTCAAACGTGACGATTGTCGTATTTTAAGTTACACGATTTGGAGTCTCTTGGATAATTGGGAATTCGGCTATGGTTACACGTGAGTAATTTTGGATCTCCGTGAAATTTATCGCAACATTGAAATCATCGTGCGAATCCTAATCAACGAATTTTTTTATTGTTTGGGTTCACGGATAGTACTCCGTTTGGGATCGTCAAGGTCAACTTCAACAGTACCAGCAGGGAGAGAACACCCAAGTTATCAGCGTACTGGTGGACAGAAGTTATTCGAACTCATCGCCTTCAAGATGTTCCTAAAATAAACGATACATTAGCGAAGATTGAAAGTGTTTGGAAGAGTAATCACAGATAATGACGACGTTCCAAATGAAATTGAAATCATACACATCCATATGCAGTATCGAAGTTACAAAATTACAAGATCACTCGGATCTTATTTCTGTAATTACTGGATTTACAATTACAACATGCCTTTCAAAGGTAAGAGGTGAGATGAAAACTTCCAAACTTTCGTATTGATGTAATTGATGGCAAAGTCAGACAAAATATGCTTCACAGAGTTAAAGTTGGAAACTCATTTAGTATAAGCATGAATTGATTATTTTGGATTTATCAGAACAAAGAGTAACGTGTAAAAATAAAACCAACACACCATAGTACATGTGCTATCTATACGTTTCCCTCGTCTTTGTGTCACTCGTACCTATTCGACGGATAAATGTTCAATTTGTGGAGCATGTATTCTCACATGTATTCAACAACTAAATTTAATTTAGCAAGATAGAAAATCCGAATGTTCTCAACATGTCAACGAGCTGCAGGTGATTATGTGAACAGGATACCGCCATCCAATTTACAGCCCCTAGCATTCAACTACAATGCCTCTTCACCGTATCTGTTGCTTGTAGATAACTTGAAGTAGCCCGCAATGATGTTGGGCGATTTGATCTAAGAATGTACTTGATGCCGGATGTTCCGACATTATCCCCATGTGCTTTCACAATATGCTGATTGATCATAGAGATACTTGTATCCCTCTACATGACAATGAATACGAACCTTTTCAGCGCTACCAAATCAGAATGAAAAATCCTTGCTCCTATATGTTTTAGATTGTAGGAATGGTATTATTCCTATTGAGAGACCACTTGAAAAGCAATATCAATAAATAAAGTATACAGATCGTCGAAGAGACAACAATAGAATTCTATCAAATGTTTTGTTGAATTTCTCCTTTAACTTTGACAATAATAGGACCTCCGCCGTAGATAAACTCAAACTTTCGGATGGGACGCCTATTTATTCAAAGGCTCACAAATCACCATTAATGGTGTCAGTGTGTAACGAAATGAAATATTTATGCTTTCTGACCTTTAAAATAATCTGCATCACAGGATCTGAGTAAGCTAAGATTATTAAAGGACTATCAAGGGGACAAGCTGTTTTTCAATGAAGTAAAGACACTTGATAATTCAATGTAGTCTTGTAGTACATGCATTTGAGGAGAAATTTTATTGGAATAAATAATTTGCCATTCTTTTTTTTTCACGGCTTATTCTTCGATTAGTCAACAGATTATTATGTGGCAGTATTAACCAAATATTTTTTTTGGCTCAAACAATTTTTTTTCAATACTTTTACAAACAAAGATAATATTAGCATTCTAAAAAACATTCATTCGTATTACAGTCAAGTGCTTATTGTTGCTCAGCAAGGTTAATCATTTATTTACTATATAAATTTAATTCACTTACGGTACACAAGCGATAGCTGTTATTGCGAAAATAATATATGTCCTGAAAATAATCTATGTATCGAAGTCACGTTACACGTAACAACGTAAGTAATAACTCTAGCCAATATTCAATTTTCTGGGCTCGGGTCACGAATATCGTAATGAAAAACGTGTAATTTACGATACGCGGTACTAGTTGATACCCTTTATACTGTTTCGTACAGATGTTTGGCATTTTTCGTGATGATATTGGTAAAAAATAATGAGCTACGTAATGATTATATTGTATGTCTCTCATCTAGATTCTCATTAACACACAGCATCCTCTTGTATAGTTTGAATATATTGAAATTTAAAATATGTATTACATAATGTTGAATAATAGTAAAACGCAAAGATTTATCTTCTCTGATCGTAGTTCATAATATTATTTCAACGTATTTTTGCCCACTTATATGTAACATTACATTAACGTAACGCCTGTTGCGAAATTCTCCAACTTTTTGACATCGTACGAACAGTTGCTGATATTAAAGTGAAATTTTTGAACAGTCTTATGCAGACAACCCAAATATACTCACTAGCTATCAAGCGATAGCTCTGATATACGTTAATATGTCGTGTCGTGCAAATGGCGAATTAAACGAGAGTGTCAATAGGAAGAACAATAAAATTTTTCACAAACAGGAGTGAGTGGAGAGGGGATGGAGAACACAGGATAAAGCGCAACAACATGTCGTCAGTAATTTGTAGCAACAACATCAGGAACAGGTATATAAGTTAGCCTTGCGATGTGAATTTACACTTAACGTCTCCTCGTCGAAAACCGTATAAACCACTCACCCTGGTTTTCGTGTATCTACATGTAATATCTTTAAACGCAAAATTTTTCTACCTAAAACAAAGTTCACTGTACACCTTGAAGAAGCTACTCTATTTGCCAAAAAATTGATTTTTCCTGTAGAGATCATAGAATATTTTACAAACTTTGATAACACCATGAAATATATATTCATCATTCTAACGGGTTGCGTAGCTATTTCGAAGTGAGTTAAAGCAATATTTTATGTAACGAACTGATGACTGTCAATCACATTTTAAACTGTAAAATATTTCCAGAATTTCTTGCCATGAAGTGGACAGTCTCACTTTCCCAACTGGAATGCTATTTGGAGCTGCCACTTCGGCATTTCAAACCGAAGGGGCCTGGAATGTTAGTGGTAAGCACCTTGTTGTTTTTACAGTCCTTACCGCTGATAAAGTATATACGGTTATTGCCGTACATATTTCAACACATTTACGGTTCTAGACAAAGGAGTAAGTAATTGGGATTATTGGACTCATCAGTGCCCGCAGTGCATAGCAGATGGGAACAACATAGAGATAACTTGTAACTCTTACTATAAGTACAAAGAGGATGTGGCTTTACTTAAGAAAATTGGTGTGAGTTTTCAACAAAAATAAATGCTAACAATCTCTTTCGTGCAAAATGGCTCCAAGTGATGCGAAGCAATTGTGCTATAGACACTTTAAACTCGCATGTGTTTATTTACGTTGTAACGTTCAAGAGAACCACCGGCACCAAAAAAATTGGTTACTCCAGTATCCATCAATTCATCGTTGAAAAGACTTCGTAGTGACACAAATTGAGCATGGTAATGGACAAACTGTATCAAGGCCGGTGGTGTAGCATTAATATACTTATTTGAATATCACGTGCCGAGTGAAATCCATATTATGCCACTAGTTCGTGATTGGTAGAAATAATCTGTGAATACGAATCCACTTTCCGTTTCTCTAACGCTCAATATGTTGCAGTTCAACTATTATCGGTTTTCGATCAGCTGGACACGAATTCTTCCTCACGGACTTAAGACCAAAGTGAACAGAGCGGGTATTGAACACTACTTAAATTTGACGAAGACGTTAATTGCGAATGGTATTGAGCCCATGGTGACCATATACCATTTCGACCACCCGCAAACGCTAGAAGACATGGGTGGATGGATGAACAAGCATATGGTGAAATGGTTTGCACAATACGCTCGAATTATCTTCAAAGAACTGGGGCCTTATGTTAAAATCTTTACAACCATTAACGAACCGCAGAAGCTGTGTCAAGGCTATGAGGGAAACAGTATGAGCCCTGGTACGTGCAGCTTTCAATGCCTGCCACAATTTCGTCGAGACTTGTGCCTCGCACAGTTCTGAACCAGACGAATAATATATATTTGTTACATTTTTTTACAGGCAAAAGTTTACTCGATTACGGAGAATACACCTGCATAACCAACGTTTTGAAAGCTCATGCTACAGCTTATCACATCTACGACAAAGAATTCCGTGAAACTCAAGGTGGTCAGATTGGTATTACCAACCCTTGCGATGGATTCGTTTTTGACGAAACGAATGACACCATTTCCGCCGATATAGGATTCCAATTTGGCTGTGGAGTGATTGGGCATCCTATTTACAAAGGCGACTATCCGAAATTGATGAAAGAGAGAATAGCCAATTGCAGTAAGGCAGAAGACTATCCAGAATCACGTCTTCCCACGCTCACCGAACAGTGGATATCATTTATAAAGTATGTACTCGGGTCAAACTTTGACATTTTTCGTTTGCGAATGCACTTTTTCATCGTGAGTAAGTCAATTTCTGCCCACCATTTTATAGGGGAAGCTCTGATTATTTTGGTCTGAATCACTATTCGTCCGTCATCTGGCTGCCTGATCCAAACGAAACCCTTGGAAGATATTCCTCTGATTCTGGTTTAATACGCAAGACTAGACCCGAATGGATTACTGGATCGGATTCCACGACGAAAGTAAGTACGAAGCTAAATCACTTTCTACCGGTCAACGGGTTAATGACAAGTATTCCAGCCTCATTCCTGATTTCAGATCGTGCCTGAGGGGTTTGGCAATTTGCTACGAAAAATCAAAGAAGAATACGACAATCCGCTGGTCTACGTCACTGAAAACGGATTCCCTGACCACGGTGAAATGAAGGATTACGATCGAATAAAATACTACCGTACATACATGGAGGAAATGTTTAAAGCCGTCAAACGGGATGGCTGTCGGGTCGAACGGTATACGATTTGGAGCCTGATGGACAATTTCGAACTGAATTCTGGCTACGCGTACGTAACTTTCTTGTATCTTGAACTGCATGCGTACATTTCGAAAGCTTTCACAACTCTGAAAATCTTCCATGCCTGCGTCACGATTTATTTACAGAGCACGCTTTGGCATCATAAAAGTAAACTTCACCAGCCCTAACCGAGAAAGAACACCGAAGCTCTCCGCGTCATGGTGGAAATTTATTCTTCGAACTCATAAGCTCCACGATCTTCCCCGTAAATATGCAGCCGCGGAACAGAACGTCACCAAAGGATCGCGCTAAGCTATGAGTTCCCAGATGTAAGTGCTAACAAATAATTCACCCTATAACTTCAGTAATTATTGTTGACTCACATTCATAACAACGAATGTAGAAATATTCGAGTTGACGGTAAAAGAGTAACATTGTGTAATTTGTTACCCATTTATTCAACAGATTCAAAATGGAGAATTTTTTTTTTTTTTACATACATAAAAAGTCGGGAGTGGACCAAATAAAATTGACGATAACTCTAAGCATTGAAACAATTTCTTTCTACATTGTATATATAACGTTCTGTATGCGGAAAATAAAAACTGAGTTTCGTCTGCCCAGTCTGAATGTATTCTAAATTTGTCAGAAAATCGAATGAGAGTTTCCAGAAATACGAGAAAATAATTTCACCAGAAGTGTAACATATCTTAGTAGAAGCGTTAAAGCTATTCTGTTGCAATTCTACGAAGAATATAAATCAATAATACCGGCATACTGCAAGCAAATTGTAAAACCTCACTCGGCTGTCCGTTTTATAATTAAAATGTACGAAAGTGCAAAAAGCTGTAGAACTAAACCGACAAAACAAGGCATTGAGTTGTCAATTTCAGATAATGACAAAATTCTGTCGACGGACAGAAAATTAAATAAAAATAAATTACTATTTATCTATGAGAAAATATTCAGTATGTTCCAAATAAACTAGTCACGTATCAGCTGCCACCTGGTCTGTCAAACTTCAATGAGAGTATCGGGGTTATTCGAGAATAGCCCTTAAACTGAGGATGTAACGCACATCTAACAACCGCCAATCTTGTCTATGCGGTTGGCACATTTCGAGTTGCGATGTGTACAGCTGGGACCGAATTGTCGGACAGCGCGTGCAATTGGATACTGAGCAAAACCCTGCGGGACTTTAACATGAGTGATTATCGTGGGGAAAATGTATATTTTATCAAAATTGATTCAGAATCCATTAATAGCTTATCGCAGTCTCATACAGCATGGACGGTCTTAGATCGTACCTATTTTTGGATATTTGTTTTAAAGAAAATGAAAACGCAGGGCAATTTGAGTTTGAGGGCTTCATTATTCATAGTACGAAGAACATTTCAGAATTTTTTCATTTAAATTAAAGTCAAAATGGCGGCATGGCGCATATAAGTAGCGAACAATCACGTTTTCAATCCGGCGATGCAGATTTCTCGGTCAATTTTTATCCAATCGACTTTAAATTTTGCCAAAATCTTTAAAACTTGCTCATCGATTCGACCTCGTGTTTATATTTTTGAATGTCTATCCCTAAATTTTGGTATTACATTTTTTTAGCAATTTTATGTTAAAAAAAAAATAAGCACTAGTGCTCATAAAAACTAAAAAGCATACAAAGTAGTGGAGTTGTTGACGGAAGTAGCGCAGAAATGTTATTTACCTTTTGGTCTGTTATTTTCATTATTATTATTGAAACTCTTGTTTCTGACATTATTGGCTGGAAAACATGAACGTGGAATCAGCGTGAGCAGCAGCATTATTTCTTACTACAGTGAAAAAAATAAACACATATTGATCAATTATTATTGAAAGTCTTTACTAATTGTCTAGATTTGCTGAACTCCGTTCATTCAGCGCAAACAGTGAATTGAAAAAGAATGCAGTGTATGTTTTTCCCTCGCACTTGTTCAAATACCTGCTGTAGCGACGAACTCCATCCGTGGTATAATATGAAACAGACGTCGCATTAATATTGGAAAAATACTGTACACTCAAATACAATAGAGTTTAATATTAATTGCAGTAATTAATTTCATTGTTGCGGTGTAATATTCATCTTTTTATCATTGTCCTACGAATCGTATAGAGTATATAATGTGGAAACAAAAGACTTCTGCGGCAAGTACCTGTATAATGGGTATAACATTAAATATTACAAAAAAAAATATTTGTAAAAATGAATTTGCGGTAAAGTTGCAGCGTTGCCACGTACAATTTCAATTCCACGCTATAGAGTGAAATAATTATAATCATGGAATATTGCATATGTTTAGTTGAACGCAACGCAGGATGTATTTTACATGTACGTCAATCAAGTTAATCAAAATCACACCATTTTGCGGGACGGATATTCTACTATCTATCAGAGTTACGGATAATTTAATGGATATGTGATGTACATTTACTTATATGCGATAAGAGATCGAGCCGGATGGAAGAACAGCTGATGATCCGTGTAATTATCAGCGAAATGGGAAATACACACCTGTACCATATCCGTTGGGCTACTTTAATTCCACCCCAATTTCCATGCTGCAACTTTTGAACGGCACCCCCAAGGTCCCAAAGGCACTCGCAATTACTCGCTGTAAATAATAAATCAGACCATACAAAGCCTCGGTTAAGAAGATTAACAAGCCCGCCGTTTAGTTATCATATTTTCATTCAGACACCCATCGCAAACACAATACCCATTTTGCTTGTGAAAACGGGACGTTCCGCGATGAAAACTTTAGCAACCGTTGTCCGTATATCTAACACTGTAAAATTCTAAGCTGCCGAAAGGTGCGGGCGCAAGTAATAATTGAAAGAAAAATTTGAAATTATAAGCAAATACGTGCGTTGCACGTGTGAAAACCAAACAGAAGAAACAAGCGAAAAACAGATTACGAAAGAGAAAGAAAAAAAAAAATAAATAAATAAATAAAAAACGAAAGAGCTCGGAAAAAAGAAGAAAGAAATGACGACCGATCGTTGCGGATAAGATGGCTGGTTTGCAGTTGCTACCATAAGTCAAGGGCTCCGAGAGAGTGGCCGGCGTAGTTCTCCGCTGGGAGCGACGATACAATCTGAGCTCCGCTGACAGTCGCCTCACTCCTTCGCCACCCTCGCGAACCCCTCTGAACCCGGGAGGTCCCAGAGGTTCCTTCGCCGCGCGGGAATCTCCCCTGACACAGAGAATAGATGACTTGAGAATTTCATCTGGTACGTCGTTTTTTTTTTCAACAACTACCACCTACGACGACTTATCTCTACGACATGTTCTCTGCTTGAGATATACAGATACACTCGAATACAACACACAAGCGTTTGGTACAATTAAAAATTATTATTCCAACCGGCGCAAGGCGAAAGAGCTCAACGACAGTTGTCTAGATAATGCCCAAACACCGAGGTGTTTTTTTCTCTCTTTGATCGGTGTGTCATTTTACGAAGACTGACGGTTGGGCGGGGAAAAGGAGAGCCGCCACCTTTTTGCTTCGATATTTGTCGTTATTTTATTTTTTTTTTTCTTAGTCAGCTTTGTCCTCCCGACAGGGACAAAGCTCATCAATTGCCAAGTTCATAATCTAAATCACATACCTACCTGCTCTATTTCCGTAGCTGGCACAGGATAGGTTTCCCCACCGTCGACAGGTTCGCTCCCTATTTGTCCACATCGAGGGAATTACTCGTGTTCCAGGTGCTCGTGTCGTGCGAGGAACGATTAACCTCTGCAACGTGACGTATATCTATATCACACGGACAGACAGGTCGACTTCGAAACGTCGAAGAGGAAAACGCCATATTGCGCAGAGGAGCCCGACGCTCGCCGAGGACCACCCCGTGTATTTTACGCTCACAATCGATCTCGAGCCATTACCGTGTGGATCTGTATGCTCGGCTTGCCGGTTCGCAATTTATATACCAGCTGAGCTAGCTGGCCAGCTCATTAAACTATGCCGTACGAGTACAATCCTCAATTAACAAGTGTTTGAGCAATGATATATTGTTCCTCCACGTACCCGACATACATTACTTATTGTTAGTCGTCCGTGTGATTCGACGTCGGAGGAAGCGGCGCGAACGAGTTTTAGATGCATTTTTTATAAAGTAGAGATGAATTATTCAAAGCCTGTTAACAGACACTTTTTCACCTGCCCTACGCCCACGGTTTTCCGCAACGCCTACCACTCGCACGGCTTGTGCCTTTTTATACGTACAAATATGCGCGGAGGTATATACGCATGTATACTGTATAAATGAGGTAAAATTTACTCATCTTAAATAAATTTGATTCCCCGTGTTGATTTGCATCAAAATGGGCACCATCAAGACTCGGAGTCTTCCCAGTTCTCTCCAAGAGCACCGGCAAATCAATTTCGACGAGTTCTTGTATACGAATCGTGGAATTGGGCGCGAGCTGAACCGCATATATTTTAATAGGTAATTTCACGTTGCCGTATTTGCGCTTCGGCATTTCCGCCCTCCTCGCACCCAATCGCCTCGCCGATATTCATTATGGGAAGCAATGAAAAAATTTCGTGCCGACAGCTCTTGCTGTCACAAAAATACGCGATTGGCTCTGCTGTCGAAAAGTTTCGCTCGACTTGTCGATCGGAATTTTTTATCATCGACAAATTTCATTCCGCCGTATTTTGCAACTGAACAACACGCTTACATACGTATCTACAACCAGTGTTTGACAACTTTAATCCGCAAAACTTGTTTCCATGAACTGAAATTCCTCGACGAAGACAGAGTACGTGTCGAGAGATTCTTCAAAGGATTTATACGCGCACGGCATGGGTTCCGATCGCCTACAACCGCACGACCGCTCCCTGGTTGAATCCTGCAGGTCTCCGTACGGCAACATATCAAAACATACACATTTTTATTTGTAGGATAAATAAGTCCGCCGTGTTTGAAACCCTAGAGGTTACATGCCAGCCGCTCTGCGGTAACGCTATTGCATGGCTATGTCTCGAACGTATGACTGTTATACGTACACTTGCGACGACACCTTGACGCATTCTTCGGTATTCCATTCGAATCCGTGTAATCTATTATACGTGCCACTTTGATTTCGACGTGCAAAATATTCAAGCTAACGTGGATGCGGAGATTTCCGTTCCGTGGAAATTACTTCGGGAGCAAATGATGAGTAATAATAGTATTGAATACGGTAGAAAAATGTGCGGAGAAAATATAAAGTTGGTAGGCGGCAATTCTCGAATGGAAGTTGACGCTCTGCGAAAGACCGTGTACCCATCACCGAGTAGTAGAAGTTCTCTTAGAGCCTGAAAGGAAAAGGTACGTGCGAAGATAAACTGAGATGTCGATCTTCATCTGGCGCGTCAGCAACTCTTTTGGCAGACCTACATTTCCACGCACGCCTTCTGTCACTCCGTATCTCAAACTGAAGCAAATTCAGCACATACTGCAGTGCAGTATAAATATTAACCCCTAGGACGATGTCTGCCCGCGAAAAGTTTCTATGCAATATACACGAGTGATCCGATCTCCGTGTCGAAAAAAATTACATGGTACGTACGGAAGTTAATAAATATGTTGAACAAGTCCGATGAGTGACAGTAAATATCGGTTTGCATCCGCGCGTAGGTACAGTGGTGGAGAAACTTGCGCTTTGTTCACTTATTTTTCCATCCGTATGGAGAAAAGTTTTGTTTCAAGTTGGGGAAATTTGTATTCCTGATTGTTACTGACAAAAAGACGATGTAGTTGGTCACCTGCAATTACACTTTTCAGCGCTTCCGTACCAACCCGTTCGCCTACTAGCCAAGTTCCTAGATTTCCACGGAAACAGAGGCGCAACAACAGTCTGTCACGTACCCAAAGAAGTTTCGCTTGGAAAGTTCCAAGTTTTGGCGTGCGCGTAATTTGGAATGTTTCAAATGCATTCGGTGAATAATCAAAAGAGAATACGAATGGCTAAGCTTTTGTCCGTTTGTCCGGTAATTTCACCCCGTGTGTTCGGTAAGTTTGTCCGGAAAGTTTCTAGAATTTCCGCCGATACTCGGACCATAACAATGAGCCACGCACGGTAGTTGCAGCGTTTGGGGTCGTCCCAGGCGTAGATTACGACGTCCAGGGTTGTTGAGAGCAGAGCTTGTTGTTCTCGTAGTTGGTATTATTGGTGTTGTTACGATTATTTCTATCATTACTTTCATTATTTACTTTAGTTGTTACTGCTGGTACTATTGTTATTCTTATGATTGATAATGTTATAGTTATATAGTTGTTTTCGTTCTTTTTATTCTCTTCGATGTTTTCATTGATATCATTATTTTCATGACACTTATTCTTTGAGTATTTAAAAAATTTATTCAGTCAGCAGAAATTTTTCTAACACTCGCCTGCAAGTGCCATTAGCAGCACATTTTTGATTTCGTTTACGCCTGCCTACGTATTTCGTGCAAAAATAGTTTGAACTATTTGTTGAAGCGAGATTCTTACAAGCACGTTGGTAGGCATCTAATAACTTTGAATACGATACACGGGTTTACCTGAAAGCGAAGAGACCAACATTCTGTGCTGCACATACGTATGTTGACTAGCAAACGGGCAACGTCTACCACGATTCCTCAATCAGGATTAACCTTTGAAATGCGTGTAACCCCGTAAGTGTGCAAGTATTCTCTTTCACCACGATCACGAAGTAAGGCTTGTGAATAAAGGGTGGGTCAATTTCGTCAACTGACGATAGAAGAACACCCCTGAATCACTTGAGATTTCGCGCAAGCACGTGTTATATTTTATGTATCGAATGATGCCCTTACATACGTTTTCGTTAGTGCGACTCCGAGTGGACGTATGAATGAATGCATGAATTCACGCTTGAGTGCAGCCAAAGCGCAAGAGCAGCGCGCTTACTCGTTCGTACCAAAACGTTCTGCTTGAGAAAGATTTAAAACTCGTAGAACCTTGTCAAGATTGTGAAAAAGAAAAGCTTTTAGTTTCAGCCCCGGGGAAAAGGCATAGCCAATTTTTGGGTGAAAAAAATTAGCTTGACAAAGGCTTTGAATATTGTTATTCAAGAAAACGTAGTCCCATCCCACCGCTTACGACGTATATGTACACAGATTAACTGGCGAGAAGTTCAAACTCGTATAATATTACGGTGAGCGGGGCAAAAGGGAACAAAGTTTCTCGTGTCTGCTACAAGAATGATAATGCGCATCCGTTCAGCACATTTTGGATTAGCCTCGAGTTAAGAGTGGAGTTTCAGGGAGATCGGCGGAGGGCTGCCGGTGATGGTAGTGATGGCGGGCTGTATGAGTTGATATTAGGTATTTAATAGACAGCGCTAGGGGAGTTGCCGGGGTGCGCGAACTCAACCATAATGTTAGCACGCGGCAGGAGGGATTTCTCATAAGCTGACCTCGCCGAGAGAATAGACGAGAGGCGGAGCAGAGCGGCGGATGAGGAGGTCGGAGGAAGGCGGCTGCGGGGGATGAGGGAGAGAAGAAAAGGAAAGAAAGGGGATAACTTGAATCTGAGTTTTCTCTCGGTAAACCCGGGGATTACGCCACGCTTTAACTTAGCGACGCCGCTCGTTTCTCAGGTGTCGTTCTCAAAGTGTCACCATATTGGATACTTTCTCCCCACCAACGGGAACCCGACAAGATACTGTATTATTACAAAGAAATTTGATATATCACCAGGGTCCAAATTACCGCGACCCTTCGTCCCAGGCCTGAGGCGCAAATGGAACAGGAAGATACTAAGAAAAATTGAATCTCCGATACCTTGTGATTCAGCGGCTATCGAGCACAAGTGAACTGTCATTGCTCGACAAACGTTTCAGCGGAAATCCGTCGATTGCTGCAGGTAAATGGTGCACCCTGTGCTGCAAGAATCCTCCGTTAACATAAATTGCAACAGTATTTCAGGAAAAGGAAGCGTTTCCTGACCACTTGATGTGTCACTGAAAGGGGATGTTTCTGAAAGAAGCATGTGCTTCGGGACGTCAACGTTTTTATATCGCGAACTTCCAGAGCTCTCTTACTTCTTGCTGCTCAATATCGATTGTGTGTAGTTCGCGAGAATCTTTTCCAAGCAATAAGAATACCGACAAATCGAAAAGTATATGAAAAACAGAGGGGAGGGCTTACCCGGTTCCCAGACTCGATAACTTTGCTGACGCTCTATAAGCTCAGCTCATTCGGCGGACCACCACCACAACGAACGCGACAGTTTGGCAACTGATCCTGAGCTTTCCACACTAATAACACTCAGAACTTTCCTCAGTCAACATGTGATAGCCAAATTGAACGCTGGATACACGAATGCATGATTAAATGATATTTATACCCGGGGACAAACTTGGTAGCGAAATGAAAGGCACATACAATTACCATTCGTGTAATTAATAACTTTACTTTGCGTCGAGTTTCAGCAATATACGTGCAGAAGTTGATCACAGCTCTCTCAACTTGGAGCATTTATCTATGCACATGAATTTAAGATGCCCGTATATATTTCCCTTGATAGTGCGATAAGAACAACTTCAAGGTGACAGGTTTTATGAAGCAGCAACAAAGCGATACCTTCCTGATTCACGTCAGCGCGTAAAATCAAATTGAGAACCTCAAACCGCCCCAGACACGAATATTGAATTGCAATATCCTAATGGACGAATGGTACGGACGTTTCTTGGGTCCTGTCAGGTGCGATGAATCTATAGGGGGTGAGAATCGGTTGATTTCAAAGAACAACCCTGAACGATTTCACTTCGCCAGCCGCGCCGCTTCTACGCATTGAGAAATGCCTGATACAATATTTAATCTTGGACGATAGTCAGCACGGCTCACTCACTAGCGACGGCAGTGAATCCCTAAGCTAACGATAAGCATGTGCGGAAGTCGGGATGAACGATGGCAACGCCAATACTTCGATCCGTGTGCGTCTAAGGTTCGTGTGCTATTTCTTTGTTCTTTGCCACTGTGTTATCGACGACTCACTTTTGTGTCCCATTAGCTTGCCATTATCCGCTCACCCACGTGGAAAAATGTCCCTCCGCCAATTCAAACAAACCTTCTGTCGTAGGTACACAGAGGAAAAGGTTCGGTGATACTTGCAGCTGTTATGTGGTGAAATAAATATTTAGCCACGAGAGGTGAAAACCGACTGGCAACGCAATCTCGCATTTCTTTCTGCTATAAATGACATATTTATGATGTGCCAAATGATATACTTATTGTCACTCGTGGTGGTGAGATATAGTTGGGCCGGATATTTTTCGCTGTTTAGACGCGATTTCACCTCCTACTATATTTTCGTGTTAAAGAACAACCTTTAACGAATCTAATATCACTTCAAAGAACGCCCTCGTATCATACCTGCAGAGCTTCTTCGGCTTCTGAGAAAAATCACTTGTATACATAACAATGGTTCTTAGTGGATGGAATGATGGCAACAAATTCAGAACAGCGTCCACACGGATTCTTTGCAGGGCAAGTATACTCCGTTATTCTCATTTTTTATTATTACCCTGATACTTTTTTCTTCTTTTATTCCTGCTCTGGTGATTTTCACGCTAATGCACTTTTTAGTGCTGTAAAAGCATCTTAGCTCGAAATAGAAGGGCTCATATATTTTATGGGTGAATACCGAGTGGTGGGAACGGGATGGAATCTATGATTCAATTCTTCAAGAGCCTATTCGCGAGCAGGTCTGTACATGCGTATGTAACAGTTACATGTACCCGTACTTCCCATACAGTAGCTTCGTATCCGGGGTGAAAAGCGCTCGCTATAATTTGCGTCTCCCATTTTCCGCCAAATCTTATTAATCCGATACTGTAATTTACGAGGAGCGAGAGAGTATATTTCGGAGGCAGATAATTCTACGGTCATTGAGCGGGAATCTCTTAGTACAAAATTTTATCCCGCTCGGGTTTACGGTTATTATTATCATCGCCCCACCGAGCGAACATTTGTCCGCGCTGCAACTGTGCCGCAAAGTCAAATTTTTGCGGGGAAAACCTGCCAAGTTATCAAGATACTTAGGGCACGCCTAGACAAGGAGACGGGCGTTTTGAAGTGACAAATTTTCGAAAGCACATGGGATTAACGAAGCGGTAAAACTGCTTTAAACTTTCGCGAGGAGACTTGCAGCCTTTTCACCCCACTGTTATATCTACGGGAAAATATCACCCAGGAGTTTGATATCGTTGTGTAATAATTATGCTGTACCATGCGCTAATGCGACGAACTGCAGTCGTAAGTCCGCGTTGTTAACGAAGGCGAGGCGGGGGCCGCTCGATATATTTCCGCTCGATATATTGCCGCTCGATATATGGCTGCTCGATATATTTCCTGACGGTTGCCTGAAAAGAGAAAAGGAAAGGAAAGCTTGCAAGTCGCGTCCTACGCGGCAGGAGCAATTTTCGAGCCCCGCTGAAGTGATCTCAAGTCTGGTGACATTACCGAGGGAGAGGTCAGTCTGGGCTGAAGTTCCGTCGCGCCTTTTACCTGCAGCGAGGGTAATACGAGCCAGTGGCGGAATAAAAAGGGCATCAATTATTATAAAACAGCGAAGATATTCCGCGTCCTTGCAGCAACCTACCTTGCGGAATATTATTCAGAGCATTAGGTGTTCTCTCGACCGCAAAGAATTACCATAAAACTCCTATCTGCCACATCTATGACAAGGGGGTGAGAATGCCACCCGCGTCTGCAGGCACTGCCTTGTTGTTACGCCCGTTTATGATCTTTGAAATATATAAAAAAAAAAAAATCAAGTACGGGGACGCTTCGAGCCTGCAGATTCGTCGAACACAAACGTAGCTTACACATGTACGAAGGAGCAGAGTCAGAGCTGACCTATTTATAATGAATTCTTACTGAGTTGTTGGATGTGCCCGGAAAACGGTAATAATTATTCGATGCAACGAGAGAAATGCTCGATGCAGGTGTACCTGCACAGCATATTATATTCTACGTTACTCGCTTATAGCTGCATAACGTACATAAATTACACGGGGAAAAATTATATCACCATTTTGGTTCGATCTATCTCTTCATTATCCACTCGTCAGGCGAATAGATTTTACCGACTGACAATTATTGACTGTGATCAGAAATATTTTCCAGTTTGCAGATATTAGATCGAAGTTTCCTTTTAAGCCGGTCTAAATTACACGAGCAAATCTATTTCGTGGGAGCTGTGTCTTCCTAACGTTTCAAATTCTGCAGGTGGCTGTCCTTTCTTGTTCATGTTTAAGCATGCTCGTTCACTTTGGACGTATTAAAAAGCGAAGAGTAACTGCAGCGCGCCTCGTCGGTCCTCGGGTAGAATGTTCGGAGCTTTGAGCCGTAACGAATCTTAATTATCTCGAGATCGCTGCACGTTTGTCTCGCGATGTAGGTTTACCGGTATACGGTGGAGAGAGATACCTACGTTGGTTTTCACCTCGTGTACTTCGGGGCGACCTAGAACCAAGAGAAATGGCGTAAAACAGAGTTCCGGAAACTGAACGTGTGCACTGTATTGTATTCGGCCCCTCAATTGCAGGTAGTAGATATGTACACACACGGAGTGTGCGGATACATCTAACTTGGCCCGGTACGTGTTACCGGCAGAAACTCTGCTGCTGGAAATTTTTTACAAAATGTAATTGACAGTTGAACCTGGCAAGTTCCTGAATTTCTTATGCATCGATGGCACGGGGGGCCGAAATAAGTTCTTAGCTCATCCCACGTGAGGAAAAACTTACCTGGAAAGTACCTGACAAGACCTTAAACCCTGCTGGAATTCCTCTGGGTCGCTGTGAGAAGCAGCCGTTACGTAAAAGGTGCTTGCAGTGCGATCAATGCGCGCCAGTCATCCTTCACCGTATGCAGCAATAAGTCGCGGATGAAAAATTAATTTGCTCACAGTGCAACTACGAGTTGCTCTCGTTGAAAGTTGTTTTTCAGAATAAAGAAATTTACATCCATCTGCAGAAGATGTTGCCGATGAGGTTTAATAATCTGGGGTTCTAGCGAGGTTGAATTTTCATGAACTTGCCTGAAAACCAGTTATCGTTAGTTTTAGGTAATGCAAATTTTTGTCGCATCAAATCAGCCAAGATTCTCGAACGTTTCGACCGTTTCTTCATAATTTATTTCCATCATTTATTGTAGTATGATATTCTTATCAATGATATCAAGATCTGCGACAAGGTTTTCAATATTAATGGTATCGCATTGTTTGCGAAGAAGGAAGGATTTTTATAACTCGGCATTTATAGTCGTTGCGCGCTTCTACACTGCAATAGCTACAGACAAGAGCGGTTTTCCTTTGTCGGGAAAGTTTTTATGTACACGTTTTCTCCGACGTTTATATATATTTATACCACCTCTGAAGAGGCCGTAAGCTGAACCATTCTATTTTACACCCCACAACACTCCGATTTACACCCGGTTTTTATGTGCTGTCAATTTTTACCACGCGTAGGTATGCATCAAATTCGATCCCATTGAATTACGGTTCGTGCTGTCCGTCGTCTTAATCTTACATTTAGCAACAGTGTCCGCTTGAAATTGACTCCACTCAAGAGCATTAATTTAAACGTATAATCATCCTGCATGCTTTCGGCTTAGAAAATTGCGCTGTATCAACGCCAGAGTTTTCATTACGACGACCTCTTCCACTGTTCGTACCGTTGCAAGAAATGCTGGATGCTCGCGAAATTTTCCAACAACGGTTGCTGAAATTGCTATCCTCTTGCCATTCCAAGGGAAAATCTTTAAGCTGCAGGACACAATGCAATGTTTGCGGCACACGCAACCAATCTCTCCACGTTCTGTATTATTTCTCGGTACGCCAACGTCTGGTGCTCTCGCGAATGTGCACCGGATTTTTATGCCCAACGATATCGATTTCAATAAGTCAAATCCTTCTTTACGTTCGAATTCCAGGCCATCCGAGGTTCCTGCACCGTACAAAATATATCCTCGGTACTTTCGGCGCGGGCTTCTGGTATGGAGTCTGTACCTGTACCGCGGTTTGCTTGGGGAGATTTAAACCGTGTGAAGGATAATTCCACTGGTAAAGGTCCGTACACCGAGACATCTCAACGACGGAAGACGAGGCTTTAATCGGTGAGCGTACCCGGAGGAACGTATGGGTCACGATTCGCGAAAGGATTCCCATAATAGCATCACGTTGGCCAATTAGCTAGTCTACTGTCTGAGCTTATCTAATAATTCCCGCATGATATTGTTGATCCTTGTATTCTGCTCTGCATGCGCGATTCCCACTGTTGCTATATCCGAGTCCATTGGAGGTATTGCATTTAAGGATCGAAGGTCCGAGAATTACCCACCTTGATTATATGATGAAACTGAATCGTCGAATCAATGCCGGTTACGTTTAGTCAGATGAACTGCAGGCTATTTATTTCAGGAAAAAAGGATGATATAACGGAAAAAATCAACAAAGGAAAACTTTTACGTTTCATTAACACGAGGAAATGAAATGTTTTTTCTAACTCCTGGGGCGTGGCTGAGGTGAATACCACTGGGGTTTGGGGTTAGCACTACGAGTTAAGAGATCTCCAAACATCCTGCGTAACCGAGTCGAGTCTGCAGGTCGTATTTCGACGATAATGTATGTATATATACTAGGTAGCGCTTTACAATTAACTGTTTAAACGTGGAATCCCAACGGTACTTGACTTGTAAACACACCCTGTCTACCGACCTTATAAATACACCATCACCGCTGTTACATACGAAATGTGGGCGTATTAATTAGCTGTCCACAGTTATTCATTAGATTGCTATTCAGGCATGGCATAATTTGGCATGAGTGTTATTGGCCGATCAGGTGGATGGACATTTTCAGAAAATTGATGGCATGTCAAGTAAAGAAGAATGTACTCTTACTCGTCGGTAGTTAATAAATAGTATCCGAGCACCGATCGTATGTTATCTTTTAATCAAAGTCAACTTTCTCACAATCAGCTACAGTGGACGAATTATTTTTCATACTGAAAAAGTATGTGCCACTGATAGAAAAGTGGGATAGCCACCTAAAATGGAGCAGTTACAACTTCAAGTACCACAGATTTGTCAGTTAGTGGTTATCAAACCTCGTCGAACCGTAACTAGTTTCTTTAATCGTGTTTGACTATGCTGCCAATTATCCCCCGCGTCAATCAACGGCATGGGTTGCTGGATGCTACTTATCGTGGTGTCCCGGTTCCAAGGTTTCGAAATTGAATTAATCGCTCACGCAAAGTCGAGACACGTGAACGTTCGAAACACTTCAGACTTGAACGCTCGTTGGTACAATCGTAGGAAAATTTTCCCCGTGGAATTTTCAAGAAGGAAATATTGCAGAGTCCTAATTTCATGCTCTATGCATATGGCAAGACAAGGGGCAAAGAGCGTGATTAATTTTAGGCTTCCCACCCACGCAATTTGTACCTATGTATAAACGATCGTACTGTATGGTACCGAATGAGGGCCTATCATTAAATTAACCAGCTAATTAATGTATTTATAATGTTGATATGCAATTAATGAAATTATTCAAGAGGCGTTCGCTTCAATTAACAGATTTCTGACTTGTTACGCGTGTATAATGATGAAGCCATAGTACTTCAAACAGAAATTAACACCACACCTCTTATCAATGTGTTTATGAATGTATGGAATAATTGAAGCAATGAATATTATCTCACGTAGAACCTCATCAGACACGTGAGAAATCTTAGTTGTCTGTACAGCTTCTGAAAGGAGTTATTACGGAGCTCGCTAATGGGCGGCATGTTTATTGCACCTTGACTTACTCGATGAGATTATCTACTAATTCGACATTCTTGTAATATTAGCGTTCATTTTTCATCAAGTTTTAAGTCTGAAAAAAGAAAAACTATGTAAGCTAACATTGATTGGCTTAGACCCTCCTGAGTATTTGTCAATCGGAAAGGTATTTTTGTCAGAGTGACATCAATTTAAGGATATCATAAATTATTCATACAATATTCGTTGGAGTTTATAACATTTATTACTTCATAACTCATTGTCAAATGTTTCTGTTCAGCCCATACCTTGATAGTAGGAATCGCCAAAAAATTAAGGTCTATTTTTTAACACTTAAATCACGTGAAATGAGATGCCAAAATAAAATTTTGCAAGATATGCCCAAAAGCAAAGGTAGGTCATACCTTGTGTGCCGATATGCGCGAGTCGAACATCATTGAAACACAAGTCCTACTGCCAAGAAGGGAAGAAGATATTCAGAACCGCAAAGGACGGAAAGCAAACAAGCTAATTAATAGTCTGAAATTAATTGAATTACATCAACATCCACGCGCCGCCGACATCGCTCATTACGACGAACACAGGGGGTATTATTAAACAAAGAGCCAAGCCTGTATCAAAGGTGTGAGGTATACGCGTGTATACATATAAAATGTACAGATGTAGCATAAAGCTCACGTATACCTGTGTTACCAGGAAGGTGAAAAACACCGCTCATTATTCGAGACGGATGGCAGTCGGGCGGTAAATTTAAAGGGGCCTTTTCTTGATCATCAGCCGATAGATCAGAGGCCCGTTAATCTGCTTGACAATACGTGGCTAGGCTCGATCTCGCGTCAACCGAACCTTGTCAACGAACATCGATCGCCCCCCGAGTTGACTCCAAGCCCCGCTATCAGCCCTCGCGAATTTTCCGTCGGCAGGTATTGAAAGTGTGCGGGACTTGAGCCCCATTGGGATGCGTAGCCGGTAGTTTTTAGCTCGTACTTGAACCCCGATTAACATTCTCCGGGTACGTGATGCCGGCTACTACGGACCGCGTATAGGGTGAATTTTCCTTTCTGTAGTCAGCTCGCTCGCTCGTTGCTCCCGTTGTTGGAGGCCAGGGCGAGTTTTTGACGTTTGCCGAGTCTTCTCGTCGGACTGCACGGGGCTGCCTGCAAGGAAACCCGAACTACCAGAGTCCTGCCGAGGCATTTAATACCCACTTGTCTGACCCGTACGAGCTATCGACCGGAGCCACCACGCCGTCCGCCACGGAGATTTACTGCCTTAGTTACTGCGCCTAATACGGCTAGGTGCGCTCACGATTGGCCGGCTTCATAAAAATATAGATCATGCTCCGAGTTTTTTCTCCCCCTCAATCTCTCTTTATCCTTTTTGCCATACTTTCTTTTCACGTTTTAAACTAATCACTTCCGAGGGTACATGCCCAACTCCGCCTTTTTACTCCTCGCGGCAAAAACCCTTTACCAGAAATGAAGTAGACTTGAGTATACGCGTATGATGTAGGATTTTTATGCGATCCTGCTCTCACTTTGGAATCTGGTTTTTGATGCGACTACGTACGTTTGCGTTTGAGCACGGGAAAACCCTGTGGTTTTTTAACTTGCAGAACGGATCGTCGCACCGCAACATCAAACTACGTCCTTGACGCAAAACAGTCCTCAGTGGCCGAGTGGTTTTCACGTCAGACTGATAGCTTCTTGCGAAGGAATATTTAAAACTTCACCCCGAAGAGTTATCAGGAACTGAGAATATTACATCATCTATATAATACAATATAGTTGCGCAGGAAAAATATGTGCAAATATTTGCTCAACGCGATAAATCGTTCACCGATTCCTGTCGACTTTGGAATCGTATTGCAGAAAAATTTGAACGCACTTTCCTTGAACATGAAAATTTCCTTGCTTGTAATACGGCTAATGACGTACAGCCACAAATGCACGCGTTATCCGTGTACAGTAGCCTGTTATGTTTACCCAGAGAGTTGGGTAATTGGAGACTTCAGTTTACTTGAAAGTCCAACAAGAACTTCCCATCGCTCCCTCCGATGCTTATGTAAAGCTTTTTTCGAAGCTGAGATGCGCTTGCGTTCGTCAATGTTCATTTATCAATTATCGATGTAAGACGATCGTATTTTGAAAGTCCTCTATTAGTCTAAAAAAAAAATCAAAGGTACACGGGAGGCAGAGCTGAAGACCCGTTGTCACTCACTCATCAGGCAGGTGCTAACAGATTAGATTCCGACCTGCAACAGCTTGAAGAGTCGATGAAAACCCTTGAGATTGAATCGAGTTTCGATGGACACCGGTTGAGAGTTCCCGCCTCCTGGCATCGACAGCTGCTTGACGCCCCTCGATCTTTCGGAGTGAGAATTTAACGGAAGCAATTATTTATGATTTATTTCAAGGACGTGAAAGAAATAGCTGCAGCTACGTCCCACCTTCAATTTCCTGCAGGAAATTTCCACTTCCAAAAATTTGATGCCGAGTGTCCCTCCTGCAGCGCGACGTGTCTGTGAATTGATTCACACCATTCAACTTCTACAACCCGAGCTTCGTGTCGCCCTATACAGCTGTTCGTATTATTCGATATCAAATTTACATTCCGCCGACTGAATCAGAGGAGACGTTCTATTTAAGTGTTTCACCGACAGCCGGAGATGGCTTCTGTCGTGTAAGCTGATTGCGTGCTGCGAATCATCAGCTGCGCGGTAGTGGCCATTGGTTCTTCAGTCACGGCACAGGGACCTTTTTGAAGGGGTGCAGGATTGATTTCAGCAGTAATTACACTCGACGGAATCATCGGATCTGGTGCCATGGAATCCTCAAAACACACACAATCATCTTCAGCTTATACGGGACTGCCAATCTCAATTAGTGCCACGGGCGAAATTCTACATAGCTGAAGCGTCAAGCCGATAACGTATCACGTTTTCAGAGGCGTACAGAGAACACCCGAAATCAATACATCTGTAGACTAAATTATCAGATGTAAAATGTTGCCCAAGATAATCCCCGCGGTCAAAACGAGCCTTCGTGATTATACGTACACCGGATTCCCTGTTAGAAGTCAGGCTTATACTCGAGTGAAATGAATCAGTGCACCGTGTACGAGGATAACGATGTTCGATCGAATGACTATACGTTTGTCGTTCGGCTTTTTTCTTGAATATTATTTGTGGAAGCGTTTAATATAACAAGCCTTGTTCCTCGTGTGATTCGAACATCGAATCATTTTGCTTCGCTGTTGAATATTGCGAAACGAAAAATTATGATTCTGGCCGATTTTCCCATACTTGGTATCTTTTCCGAATAACCGCAATCGCTTTTCAGCTAATTTAACGCTGGTAACCAGGTCCAAGAGTTGACAACGACAATAATTTCGGAACGAAAGATATTCTCGGTTCGTCTAAGCATGCAGGCAGGATTATAGCAAACAATGCCGGCGAAAGCTCGTTAAAAATGATCTCACCAACCGAGCTCGCGAGTGTTGAGGAAACGGGTTCAAACAAAACATCCCCTCAACGGGTTAGCAACGTTTGTGAAATTAGCGAGGACCTGCACAAGCCTGCCTGGTCATAATTATTCTCTCACATCGTCCCCGCTGTGCTCGGGCAAGTTAGGTGGGTGTAAGACGTTGTCGGCAAGACGGTTTTGGGTAATTTAATACGGGTACTGACACGGAAAACGTTCCAGTCGTAAGAACCGTCTGCATTCTCACCAATTACAGTAAAAACCGCAACGTCGCAACGATAACTCAGTTTGAGTCTGCAGAATCGCGGTGATATATATTATAAGCTTCATTGCCTTCGCCGATTTACGAGGATCAGCGAATATTCTCTGCCGCTGGAACCTCGTCCGGTTCGGAGGCTTATGCAAATTCCGCCTTATCAACTAAAGTGGACAAATGATCTACCGGCTTCCTACCAAGTATTAATCGACGATGGTCTCTGTATATAATGCACTCCTTTCGATACCGAATGCAACATTTCGCATGGTAAACGCTGACCCAATAGCTTCGGCTATTCTCCTTAGTTGGTAAAGGTAGGTAAAGCTTCGGCGCTTCGCATCCACCCTTATTGAGCAATGGTTCGGATATTTTCAACCACCCCCGCAACTCTGTTGATCAGGAGAGTCACTTTCTGCGAACCTGACACACAGTACGTCGGTAAAAGCAGTTTCTATTGGTAAGCTTTTTATCGAATGATAATATTAGGGGATGTTTTCGTTGGGTCGAAATTGCCAAAATACCGGTACTGAAGATTTACTTTTTTTCATCTAACTGTGAAACCGGAAAGTTATTGAATACGCCGCATGATTTTTGGTGCAAGCTTTATTTTTTAGAAGCATGGAGCAAGGAAAAGGAAAAACATGTTCAATTGTTTTGATAATATTGCACAACTTACGATATTTTCTAACATTTATTACTACTTGATATACGTTGACATAAAATTTATTTACAGTAAATTGACACGTGACATTGAATGTAAAAACTAGTTTCATACTTTATCTGATTATATTTACACGTCCCTGAGGCTTAAACTACGTATGATAGATACAATGAAACTTGTTCTCGGCACATCATCGTCATCGATCTAAGCGTAAAGCATATAATTATAGATATTCGTTTGTCTTATTGCTAGTATACTTACTGCTAACATGATTCTATATTTACATACAGCACATATAATTCACTATCGCTATAATTGTACATTTTACATGTGTGCCAATTTTCAATTATCAATAAGTACGTACAGACTGAAAGGTAAAAGGCAATTGGACAATTCTCATTCGATATTCATGTCCAATTGCCCCGTGTTTGAGGAACTAGAAACAAAACAGTTAACAATCCAAATAATAATTCGGTACTGCATTCCTCATTGTCAAAAAACGGATTTACATAATCACCAGGATTCCGAAACGTTGATGCTTCGTATTCGAATCGATTAGGCGAAAGACACGAGTCAAAAGTAATAGGTACAGGTACGATCGGAATGATTAACCCAATATTTTGCCGTAAAGTATCAAAACTTTGTTCATTGTTCGTTCGCACATTGGAGATCTTTACCTTGCGCTTAAGTTGTGATTTAAAATAGGGACAGAGTCTTGCCTCGTTTACTTTTAATTAAAAACGAGACAGAAAATGTAGGGCTTTACATCGGGTTGCGAGAATAATCAGATTGGAAAACCAACTATGAAATGTATATGCGTATCATTGACGAACCTGCCAGACATTGTCGTTGGTAAAGGATCGTTATTGTCTGAAGTCTACTTGAAACGGCTAGGAATTTACCATATATTCCTGTGAAATTCATTGAAATGACGAAGTTGAAAATACAGTCATTCGAACGGTTTTATTGTTAAGTGAATTTGAAGGATGAATTTAGAACACCCGGGTGGCGGTGATTTGACTTATTGTTAAACCATATTTCAAGTAACTTCTGTTCGTTATTGCTTACTAATTTAATTTGAACGCTGTAAAATTATTCCATGTTGTTAAATGCAAGACATAATCGTTATCACAACACAAAACACGAAATTCACATTTATAACGAAACAAATTTTCCACAATTACTCCGCAGCCTATATTTATTCGTATCGTGAATTAGAAATTATGTTTCGTTGAACTAGAACGAAGAATTTCGTAATCAATGTTTCATTAATGCGGAATATCTATTATATTGCTTTTAAATCAGACGATACTATAATCCTTTTGAAAATTGAATTGGTGGCACAATATTTTTGGCTACTAATTTTGACAAAATTTTTAGCATCATAGTTCTTCTACAACCCCGTACGTCAAATTGGATTGAAAAAAACAGCGTCTGATACTTCGCTTAAGACTTATCTATCAACATCTGAAGTAGTTTGGCGAACAAAGTTAATTCGATTTTAAACAAAAAACACACGTGCTTTAGAGTGTCCACAAAACTTCCAAAACTTTCTTTCGCATAATTATTTCGTTTTCTCCCCTCTTGAAACACGTCTCGCATAAATTCACGTACACGTTGTACCTAATCATTGGATTTGCACATACAAAATTACCAATAATTTTTTTTCAATTTTAAACGCCAATTAAATTTATGTTGGAAATCTTCCCCCAAGAATTGTGATGATGGTTGCCATTCCAAGAACGAGGAGATGGCGACTCGTCGTTGACGATGACGTCGCCGAGTCAAAATCTGTCAGCTCCTCGTCCCCGTCACCGTTGTCGATGCCGTTTCCCATTGAGCTGCCCTTCGTCGCGGCAGCCTTTTTCTCCTGATTGAATTCACTTATCCAGGATTTTTTTGACTCCCTTCTCGCGTTCGGTCTGTGCGTTGTCGATGGCGCGGCAATCCCTGAAATCGACGGTGGTAATTATTGTCATAGGGACTAAAATGCACGTACGTATGGAAAGTTTAGAATGGTAACAAAATTGAAAAATTTACGTGGCAATTTTGGAAGCTTAATTAACGATAAACAAACACAATATGCAATTAGCCCGTCAAGTTATGCAGGACGTGATGTGTGCCACTCGATTAAAATTTTTGTTCTCTCGTCGTGTTAAATTGAAAAATTTCAATATCTTCAATTTGTTTACACCACCTCTCCTCTTTTTTATCCAATTTAATAACAATCGAATCGCGGACGGAAGCTTAATATGCGGGGTGAAATTTTCCAAATTAAATACAATCACAGCACTCGGTCTGAATGAGGTTTCAAAAGCACATGTGTAATTGGAGTGTACAATTACGAGGATTTGACAAAAATAAATGGAAACAAACTAAATCGCCTCACTTGACGAGAATACAAATATTATAATTGGTTTAATTTTTCAAAAGTGGTGTAGAATGGAATAAAGAGGAATGAAACTTGAAAGCTTTCTCGACAGCTTCTACACACTTGGAATAAAAATAAGTTATCAATTACCGCTGATTATAAGTACCGATTCGTTACGATATGGAACGCTATCATTGGCAGATTGAAATTACGTGAACCGCCACGCCATTTACTTTCATCGACTTGAATTCATACCGCTAATTAATACTCTCCTTGGCAGGATAAATATAGAATACAAATACATGGTCGTTACGTGACGTCGTGGGTACATAAACAACTCTCCGGCAATTATGTGAGAAATTTTCGAAAGTCTCCTCGAGACCGTTTTTGCAATGTAAAATTGTAATTTCATACTTCTAATTAACCGAGGGCAATCAATTAAGTCTGGAGGCGCGCAGGCGAGTATAATAGACGGTCTGAATAGAGCTGGCTTTACACGGCATGCCACTTAAATTGAATGAAAGACGTTGAAATAACACAGACGTGTGGAGGAAACCTCAAACTACTTGCTCCCTACCCCAATCTCCAGTACTTTGGTTTCTGGTTGGGAGCTTTGGACTCGGTTACGTCAATACACGTGGCTGGCAACCGCCTGACTACGATACGCCCATAAACCTACAATACACGAAACCCCTGCACTGTTTCCCGAATGCAAACGCACGCTGAACGGTCATTAGCTAACGAACTGGCTGATTTCGATGATGCCTATTTACCCCTCCATTTTCTTACTAAACACCCGCGTCGTTAGTTCGGGGCTTCCGCGGTTACGGGATTCTCGCGTGCGGCGAATCACCGTTTCGCACCCTATTTGAGGAATAATCGAAACGGACACTCCAAGTCGAGGGGCAGAGTACTCCTTGCCCAATATTCGCACGCCCATAGATGAAAGAAGTGGAAAAACTACAAAGTATCTTATTCGTACAGCCAGTTTCAAACGTAAATACGGTCAAGTGTTGAATTACAATTCTATAATTCCTATGTTTTAATTTATACCTGCGTATAATAAACGTTTTTGTCTACCACATCCGCATCCTGCATATTTATGCTCTTTGTTCTGGCTTTTCTCTACGTTCCCCCACAATCTTGTCTCTCCCAAGCGTTTCGTCAATTTCAAAATTTAGTTGTCCAGGCACCCTTCGTCAGAGCAGACGTGTTCACTCCGTGAGTCATTTTCAACCATTTATCAATCCACTCGTGTTACAACATAACAAAATCATTCAATTACACTACCAACTTGTTCAATACATTCGTTACTGTTTTCAATCACTATCAACATATGTTTCAAACACCTGTACTTCCGTAATTGGCATTACAGGGTTTCATGTGACATCTGACGTAAGAAAAGGGTAAGCTTGTAATTGAAAACAATGCAAAAAATAAATAAATAAAAATAATAGCCTTCGATCGTATAAACTCAAATGTGGACAAGATTAATTCTTACCGTATACTTACTGTTTAATTTAATTGTATCCTCTGTTTCTCCAAGAGCGTTTTTGGCGACGCACTTAAACGTTCCAAGATCCTGTAACTGCACAGCTCGAATCGTTAACTCTATCACGCTCTCGTATCCGGTGGAGCTTGAGGCAATTTTGAAGTTATCATCTGTAATAAAAGAAGAAGTTCATACTCAAGCTACAACGTCGCTCTGATGTCTTTAACCTTACAATACTGGATCAGAAATAGGTATACCTATATATGGATGTAGGTTGACGACCATTTATTGTGCGTAACATTATTGACAGAGTTATCATTTCGCGTTAAGTTGGCTAACTGAACTCGAACGGTCGTTAAATGAGCTATTTGTTTTAGTGGCACAGTTTTGCAAGTACGGAACTTTTATTGCGGCTGCACGCCATCCAAAGAAACTTTGCACGCGTGTTTACAGGAACTGAGGAAGCACTTGAGAGCGTGCCGGCTACCGTTGAACACAAGCACACAAACATTACTTACCCTCGGCAAAAACACGATGTCGCGTTGTATGTGCGCCTCGAATAACGCCGTGTAAATAAATTACGTATCCAGAATATAAAATCATAAAAATCTGGTAGTGGTGGAAAAAATAAAAATTTTAAAGTTCGACGGTAAAGAACGTTCCCGCTTCTGAAATGCAAACTGGTAGACCGTTCAAGTTCACTAAATTTAAGCCTTTTTATAACTGAAGAGCACGTACATATCGCGAGGGTGGTTTATATATGTATACGTGTATTTCGAGATTTATTCCCGTAGAGATACACGCATTCTGTAGAAATGTCGGCGCAGTGCCGTATATATGTACAACTATATTATATATATATATATTATATACACCTTTGCGAGCTTATCAGACTGACTTGTACAACTCGCAAGTCTGTAAATATTTCATAGCTGCACGCAAATATTTTGACAGTACCGTTATTCGTAATAAATAACCCCTGGCTAAAATTTAACTGAGAAGTAAAATCCGAATGGCACGCGTTAGCAGCTTTTAATTGTCAAAGTTTCGAAATAATTTTTTCCGTCCCCATTTTCATTTCTTATATTTTTACGCAACTTTCCTCGTTTGAAATTAATATGACGTAAATAAATGCGAATTGTACTTGGTAATAGTTTAGACTCTACTTTTTAAACTACCCGTCCTTGAGGGAAAACCCAGAATCGGGAAATATGTATACCTACGTATAATGTTGCGCTTATTTTTAGGAAAAGAGAGCTCTCCGAAGCGAGCTCTCAACTTAATACCTGCTTCGCTCTGGCGTGCAGAACTCGTTACGATTAACCGCTTGTATAAGTATTGTACGCTCGGGGAATTCAATTAACGGTCCATAAAGTAAGTTATAGATATAACTGTATATGGTGCGCCCATTAATGCACAACGTTCAAGCAGCATGTTACTTCTTGCGGTGGATATCTAAATACGTACGAATGTTTTTCAAGAAATTGCTGCGGGCACTTCAGCTTGGTGAATTTTAGTTAGAGTCCAGTCGAACCACTGCTCATTGAACGTAATTTTTAACAAAAATAATTATACTATATTATCTATAAATAATAAAATAAACAACGTTGATAGAAATAATTTACCGTCATAAATGCGCGTGAAAAAATAAGGGAGAAAAAGTTAACCACCTTGCATGACTGTTGCAATTTACTGTAATTATTTTCAACACAAATTTCGCTGAATAATCGGAATCTCTGGCGAAGGAAGAGACAAATTTTTATATCTTGCGAAAATTCCTCGTCGAGAATGACGAGACGATGAAAGTATATACGAGTTTCAATTAACGCGACTAAGCGCCGGTGGATTGCGTTAAATAATTAGTGTTGCGCGGATGGACTTGACTTAAATTTAATCGCTTCACGGACACCGCATAATGGAGGGTAAGAGATTCGATCAGGAATTTCGCAACAAACTGCAGTTTCGATCCGTATTTTTTTTTTGTTTGCTTGTATTATTCAATGCTCTGATGCTGCTGATTACATGTGCTATAGTATTTCGCGTGATACGTGATTAGAATACATTGGAACGCCTGAGAGCGTAGACTTTTATCGCATCAAAATTTTTCAAAATGAATTTCTAAGAATTTCGAAATTTCCCTCAGTGTTCGGCGTTTTTTCAAAGGGAAGTGGAAAAACGACAATCTGAAGAAAGGTATGACCACAATTGGGTTCCCCGCTAAGTTATTTTTATTTCACCCCAATTTTCGGACCCGCGTTGTGGTCGAAATATCGCTGTTTATTTCGCGTCAACTACTCACCGTTGATGATGATCTCATTTGTTGGCCTGGTCCAGTAGGTAATGGGCCTCGGAAATGCCTCACTGCGACAGGCAAGCGTCACTGTTTGGCCCTCGTAAACACCCTCCAATTGTTTTCCAACCCAAACCTTCGGTGGGACTGTGAAAGAAAAGAAAAAATGCCAGGATCGATCAGACGAACAAAAATATGTCGCCATTTGGTATCACACCAGAAAGTTCGAAATTCTAATCCGGAAGATCCCATTCGGTATTGATTTAATCAACAAACTTGGTCACCGTTCGCTATATCAAAGTTCTCTGGCTTGTGGGTGCAGATAAGCTCTGCGTAAAAGGAGTTTGAATTTCGGGCAAGATTAGCTTCATGAATAAATAAATTTCGCAGAACAAACGTAACATTCCGAGCAGGTACCTTACGTATTACCGTCTACCGGTATACACGCGGTAGTTACAAGATATCCATCCGTGGATTGATGTCTGGGCGAAAATAAACTCGACCAAGGGTGCCCTGCAAATTTCCGACTAAACGATCTTGCGGGCATAAACGCGAGCGTTAAAAATGCGCTCAACCGCGAAAAACTGACGGCCGTTTGAATTCGGATATGTTCCTCGTTTCGCGTACGTCCTATAAACGAGACAAGCGTGTATCGTCCACGCGCGTTTACCCAACTTCCGGAACGCCGGCGTGGCTTCTAAACAACGCTCCGCGTTGCACGCGGCGCTCCGTCCAGGTTCGCCAAAGTATCGCGTAATTCCGGTTACCACGTGTAATCTACCACCGCACACAACTGACGAGACAATTTTGCCTCCATGTACGTACAGTGCACGATGAGGACTATCCGTTTGCTGACTGTCGGCGGCACTCCGTTCGACGCGATGCAGAGGTAGGGACCCATGTGACGCCGGCTGACGCGCACTATCTCCAATTCCGGACCTTCGGTGCTTGTGGCTGGATAAAGAATCAGAATTATGGGTTAATACTCTCGCACTCGGCCGAACGTTAATACCGTTGGCGGAAAATTGGATGGGTCGAACATTGTCGGGAGGATGATACGATCGTTGGAAATAGCGTTGAACTATCGCGATCGAGAGTAGGAATAATAAGTGCCAAAGTTGCAGGCCAAAATAGGTTAAACGCAATACATACGAAAAATTATCGACTCTTCTCACCATATTCCAAAACTCAATGGCTGCGATCACTCGCGAGAAGCGATTGAAACGGTGTGAACGAGTTTGAAAAAATCAGTCACGTTTGGTGATCGTTATTATTTCGGAGTGGAGCATTGTTAAGAATTCATTCCCGAGCTTTTTATAGTACACATCAAAAGTTGGTTGAAAACTTTTTTACAACGCAAACTGATGAGGTACTCGTCGTGCGTCAAACGAGTGTCTGAAAAGCGGACCATGAAACATACACAGGTTCGATTTAACGAGTCTCGCAGCGGTATATCTGCCAATAGTATTTTACTCCTATTCGAGCTGTAACCTGCTGTTCTCACTGGTAAATTCTGCGAGGGTTTTGACGTGTTTTCCCTCCGGCTTGCCTCTGGGTGTAACGAGTTTTGAACCAGGATGGTTTTTTCGTATGTTTCTTTAAACGATTTCAATTATAAATTCACCGCGTTTCAATTGATCCTCGTATCGTATAAATATCAACCACAGCCGAGTGAGATGAGGTAAAATAATATAGAAATTATTTATCCGTCCCGGCCATTCCATTTGCGTTTTCCATTCCAGGTATGTTACCAAATCATAATAACCGTGATCAATCACCGAATAAATGATTTGAGTATGTAAAACAACAGTATCGGATGTAATGATAATATTTTTCCTGAGTATTGATACTTTCCACGGTACTGTGTTCCATTGTGATTTACTTTTTCGTGTGATAAATATGCTCTCGTAATCGGGACATATTACATGTAATATTCACATTCGATCATTCCCGTTAAGTAATACCTCTTTGCCACTGGTATTATAATGATAACTGATAAAGCTCGTTTATTCAGAAATATGGTGCAGCCGTCGCTTGTCACGGGCAGCGAATATCGAAAACCATTAAAAGATTACAGGCATCGGTTGCAGACACGGATTCCAGCGTCAAGAGAAGTCGCACCGGAGTAGCTTTCGAGTTACTTGTGACATAAATGCTAATTCGTTGCCTCGCAATCGTGAGTACACTGTTAAAAATTTCTGTACGGAATTTTCTACACTGTATTCGAAGTTTTAATCGGATACGGAACAGTGAAGTCATCGTACATTTAGTGTTTATTCAATTTACAAATATAATAGATTTACCACACAGTCTAGTACGATCAAATTAATTTTTTGTGTTTTTCTTATAAATTTTATTAAAATAAAAAATATTCATTTTAAATTTAAGACAAATACATAGTAATTTACGTCGCTGCACCGAATTTGTAATTTTGCAAAAGTGTATGCCTTGCGAGTTGCGAAACACGTGAGTAATTAATTAATTGCTGCCTATCACATGTGATCCGTGGCATCGCGAAATCCCGCCCTCATGGATATATCCTACGCATTTCCACCTGTAGGTAACACGTTTCCCATTCTATTGTACCAGTCCGTATAATTTGATATTTACACCGTCGAAACGTGCCTCGACCTTCTCGTCATGATGCATGATGCAATGCACTCAATATCCGTCAATCCTGCAATATGATTTCGTTGAAATAGATCGTGGCGATTTTTGAACGTAGCCAAAGGTAAAACCGAGCCTTGAGAAATCATCCCCTGGATGAAATTGATAACATGTTTTGTAACGAAGGGCCAAGTGAAAGTAGAAAATACTGTAAGTGAAAATCATTTTTTATTTGCTTAAAATATACAATTATGGACTGACACCTTGAGTCGGATTGAACAGGCTGCATTGCGATGGTTCCAGACAATTTTCGAAGGTCTTCATGTCTCAATTCTTTGAACATCTAATTTTGTGTATCCATAAATTATAATATAGGAAATCGAGATTCTAGAAAATAAACATTTCATGCGATTAATGTGGTCGAAAGATTTTCTAAGCTATCGCAATTTTGATACCGAGTTGACTATGATCAACATAAAATGAATGTGGAGGTAAAGTTCAAAAGTACAAAAAATACCACATCTGTCTGTAGGAGCAGATATCACTCGCCTCGGAAAATACTAATTATGGAAGGAAAAAAAAAAGCGGATAAAATGGTGGCTGGAAAGTCGAGAGAAAGACGGAAGCATGTGAGAAGGTGCAATATAGGAGGATTTTTCAATCGTCGCCGGCACCTTCGCGACGTCAAAGCCCTTTGTATCCAGCAGCGTCGTGATTATACCAACATCGTAATTTCGACCGGAACCCCGATGACAGTTCCCGTATTGTGAGGAAAAAGTATAAAGAGATTCCCGAGGTTCTGCCGGTCCTAAGCGTCGTTACCGGAGGTCAGGGCCCCTGTCAGGGTGTGACGACGCTGACAGAACGGGCGTGAAATATTATTTCCTCTCACTCTGCGGGTTGCATAATTTATCGAGAAGACGAATCTTTTATCTCTCCTGCCTGTTTCAAGGAATTGCTTGGGCGAATTTCTTTCCTGCCCTATCCACGTTCCAACTTGAAAAAAACTCCCACGTTTCTCGCATCTCATAATTTTCTGGTCGTACTGCAGTTTCGACTTACGAAAAGAAGTAGAAGAATGTTGGCGCAAAGTGTCGCCGGATTCTATCCTCTGATGTTCCATTACTTTCATGCATAAGAAGGGCGGTGCGAGTTGGCTTCAACCGATGGCAATATTTACAGAACCGAACAGATTACACATACTTGTAGTTACTTGTACTTACTTGAAGGCCCTTGATGGCGTAGCGTCGAAACAATCCAGTCACAGCTGCTGTGTAGGTATAATGCCTGTACATATATTCGTAACGTGTGACATCTCTCGAATCGATGGAAAACGAACGATTTACGAAAAATCGATATCTCGAACCATGACGCAAAGTAAGAAGTATAATCGGTACCTCAAAGTTCCGAGGAGTTCAGTCTTCGGCCATCGCTGCGAGAGAAGGCTTCAAGTGTTTTGAAATCCGTTGTACCAATAACTCAAATAGTCAAATGTGAATTGTTCTCAGTGTTCCAACGTTAGTTTCATCAAGCTAGTTTATTTTTTACGGGCGTGACAGTGCAGTGTTGTGAATTGTGAAACAACGTAAACCCTTTTGGGTTCTTTGTGACCGAAGATGATAAGTTTCCAGCCTCGTTGATTGTCTTCTGCACGGATCCTACCGCAGTATGGGTACAAGGTACTTGAACAAATTTTTGTTATAATCCACGTGTGTCAGTAGGGTTACTGTTCAGTTATTGATATGTCACGCCATGTGCAAAACTCTCTTCGGTGGGGGACATCAGTAGAAGAAATTGCTGCAACGACCGATAAACACAAGAGTCAAACTGTCAATAAATTTCTTCCAGTGTGTAGACATTGTGTACCTTTGTGACGGGTAGATCATAGCTGAATTGGAGAAAAAACTTTCGCTGAACGTTTATATGACTGTGATTTTTTTCAAAAACTCATTCATCGCACTTGAGTATTTTTTGAGAAAATTATCGCTTTTCATGCGCACTAGACTTGAGGTTGTCAGCATCTAATTCTCTTTTGCATGCCTGTCTAAAAATGACTCGCTATCCCCTGAGACCTTCGCTTCCTCAGCTCGTTTCAATTCCATGACAAGTTTCGTTGCGTGTCTAATACTCATTCGTATGATTCGGTGTATGCATTTTTCTTTTCTTCTTTTTTTCCATTTTCTTTCCCTCACCCCTTTTTCACTAGGTTACCAGACGTTCAATCTAAGATACGATTCGATGTATATTTTCAGTAGCTATACCGCTTCTCGGTTTTCCTGCCCGCATATTTGTCGAATATTTCCAACTCGCACTGCTATCTGAAACTCTCGTTATTTCATCAATTTCCGAAATTTAAAACTAGCTACGACTAAGAGTCGCAGATTGATTCTCGGCCTCTCCTATAATACAATCAAATTTCTTGCTACATCCCTCAAATTCCATCATAGTTTCAATCTACCAATCTGCGACAAGAATCGGCATGTCCGAGGATTGCGTCAGGGTTGCAGTCGAGACGCGTCAGGTCGTCGTGAATGAAAGTAAAAAAAGTTGTCAGGGTCTCGACAAAAATTAACGGTACAGAAAATCAATGCTCGATCGAATCTTCCGCCCCGTAGTCCACAAGTACAATTGACGGAGATTTTTTCAAAGAGATAATCATCCAACCGGCAGTCATACCTTCCTGCGTGCTGAACTCAATTATAGGATTGCCGTCCTCGCGGCGCCACGTCACCGAGGGTGTTGGAGTCCCGGTAGCGGCGCACCGAAGCGTCACGTTGCTGCCTTCGCGGACGACCATATCCGTGCTCGTTGGGTAGTCCAGGATGTCCGGGGGCACTGCAACAATTCCGGCGTCACTCTGGTAATTTGTGAGCCATTCGACAAGCCCCAGCCTGCACCCGTCGGGTGCCGAGTGACGTGCTAATTCCCCCATTGTAATCCACCATACCACCCCTTATAATCCATAAATTGTACTACGATATAGACCAAGGCTTGTACGATAGGACAATTATTATCGCCTTTCGGGTAAGAGCGCCGCAGCGTTGAAGAAATCACCGCGCGAGCAGCGTGGCTATTATAAATTGATCGCCGTGAACCAAAGTTGTTCGGTAATTCGTTGTGCGGTTCAATAATTTGTCATTAATAGACGAGGTTGTGGGAATTTTTATCTGATAAGCCATGAAATTTTCTGATTTATCTTTGATTTGATTTCTTTGCAATATGTGTGGAAAAGGTTTTTCAATGCGCTGACAGAATGTTTTTTAGTCGTGGTTGGCATACGCGTCTTTAACTATTTTCATCTTTAACCGAAAGTAAAAAACGCATTGTAGTTCTGGGTACAAAATGAAAATGAGTATCGAACCAATGAACTGTAATCACACTAAATAGTTACATGTACCAAATTTTCTTGTAATTTCAACATTCATACCCTTGTTGTATAACGATATCCATTTTAGTAGAACTTTCTAGTAACGATGACGGTAATGAAATGAAATTCATCTCAATTTATAACATACCTATACTATTCAACAGAAGAATGTTATTTCGTACGTAAGTTAAAGTGGCAGGACTTCCTCCGCCAATTTCGCGTGCATATATGGATTGTCTCGAAAGTAATCGAATTTCATTGGCGATCAATCATGCTCATTCTCGTTTGCTAAGACTTGCTTTTAATGCTTTGAGCTTTTTCCATATTTCGGAAATTACTCCGGAAGTTAACATTTCTCAAATTTGTCCGTTTTAAACTTGAAATTGTCAAACGATAAAGCGCGGCAGCGCCGATTGAATAGAACAGGCACCTGGTAATTTTAGAAATATTCCACTTCAGTTGCAAAATGTAAGTGAGAATCGCATCCGTCTCAAGGAAAGGCTGATCGGCTGAATTCTCGTCGAACGGTTTCTGCTGCACGCTCCCTCAGAGACTGTTAATTTAGTAAAAGCGACCGATCTCCCGTCACCGGGTGCGTTTTTTCTCACGTGACTACCGTAACAATTGACGCACGCCATCAGTAGCGTATATATCTTATCATTCTGTCACGCACTATTAGTGATTAACTGTGACCTGATACCACGTAGGGCAAATAATATCTACCCTTTGGCACCACTGCCAAGTTTATCGGGCGTGTGAACGACTTGATAACAGTTTCCACTCCTCTGTATGGATATTAGTTTTTAAAGATTTTTATTTTGAAGTCTTTTTTTCTATTCCGACGAAGAAGTCGAAAATCAAATTCGGCTGCTATAATCAGATATTCGGTAGGTACTACAATTTATTGACCCAAAAATGTAAATGGCCGTGTCTCGCATATATTGACTTTACTTGTGGACTGTACGTATTTGGTCTCTCTCTCTACCTGGTATATAAATTGCTGTGTGAAAATATTTGCATTCTAATTTGTATAATTACCGTAATGCCATTTCATTTCAACGTCTCCGTGGATTTTCAAGCTTGTTTGCATAACTGACACGTGTGGCAGAACCGTTTCCGTTTCCGATTGTAAACGAGCTTTTTGCACGTAAACGTCGGGAGTTCGCGCCACAGCTTGACGCGAGTTATCATTGTTGCCGTATTTGTTGAACGGCAAAGATGTGACGGAAGGTGTGTACTGGAAAATAAATTCGGTTTTTTGTCGAACACCGGTGAAACGGAATCGCGATGGTCCATCCCGTATTCACACATCTGCCGGGCTCGATAATTACGAGAACAAAAAAAAGATCGGTAAAAACGTTTATGAAACAAGTAACGAGGGGCGTGCAACGCCGCGGCGAGAAACGGTTGGATTTATGAACGTTTCACAGGTGAAAATTACGGACAGCCCTGCAACTAGCCGCAGAAAAACTCTCCGCGAGTCGAATATTCGTTCCTATCGCACGTAGCAGCACCGCTTAATTAATCCAGAACCTATCCGCTCGAAAATCCAGCGAAGCCGCTGCAGTTACTCGTCGATTTTTGACAGCGCAATATTTCGCTTTATTTATACCGCAGGTATACCCTGTTGTACGTAACGCCTCCTGCTACACGCCCGGGGTTCTGGTAAAACCTCGCAGCCGGAATTGCGATGGTATCTGGAAAGCAAAGAGATCTCTTATTTTAGCACCTCCATTTAGAAACCCAACCCGACCCGGCTGACCAGGCGGCTGCTCTAACCAGAGGTTGCAACTTCGCCGGTTGTGATAAAGAGGAATTTAACGAGGGGTTGCCGTATGGCTAAACTACGTTTATACAGTTACTTCCCAGAGGGCGGCAGATGGGTCTACGCCCCCGCCTTCGCCTTCGCCGTCGCCTCACCTTCGCCCTTCGCCGCTCGGGTTATTAGCGCCGGGGGCACGTCGCCAGGAAGGTGTTTAATAGCTCTCCAAGAGTGCAATCACGTACCGCGAATAGTATATTTTACATACATTTACATCGAATTACCACAAATCGGCGGCGGGGCCCACAGCTTGTTTGAGGAGCGCCGTAATTTGTTTGTGTGGGTCTCGGTGTGTGTGTCGCGTCCGGGTGGAAGATAAGGGTGAGTGTGCCTCGGTGGACGCTGCAGGACCAACCTGTTCCAAACCCTTTTCGATCCGCTGACGTCCTTGGCACACCTAACACCCCGTTTACACACTTGTACAGCAAATTTCAGCCCAAGCCTGCAGCTATGTACGTGAATATGTTGAATGCATCCTTCGAATTATGTAGTATAATTTGTCCAGAAGTCAAACCTTCTCGATCTATTTGAATGGCTGCGCTTGAATTCGTTTACGCTTCTTCGATTTGAGATTAACATTCTGTGTTCGTGTTGATGCTTTCAACAAATTCTCGCAGATTCAGAATTTTCATAATTCATTTATCACGTACATTATTATACAGGTATATATATGTACAGTACTCGTAAAATATTTTTTCGCCAGGAAAGAAAAGAAAAATTTTTAAAGCTACGAATTACACTGGAACGAAATTACAAAGAACGACTCAGCATTCAATTTCGGGTTCTAAAATCTGAGTTGTTCATAAAAATGTATAAATTATTACAATTCTCTCTAGCAGCACGTGCACTATTCGTGTTCCACGTGGATGTGTAAGTGTTCGATACTTATAAATCAACAGTCTTCGCACAGAGAAAGGATCTGCTATGCTCGCCAAATATGGGGAAGAAATGTTTTCATTTTATTGAATAAAAAGAATGTCATTTAATTCGACGAAATAATGAAAACAGCGATTTGTGTCATCAAATGAAACTAACACTGAGTTTGATAAATTCAACAAATTTTTTTCCCCTTGTACACACGCCCCGCACCCTTATTTCCCCCTTGGTTTCCGGCCACCTCTCCGTGACATTTCGCCAATCAACCGCGTTGATGCGGTTGTACGGATCAGAGAGGAGGTTTTCGATCCGAGATGCAAAAACTAGGGAGATGTACGGAAATGAACCGAGTCTAATGGAACCCGGGGATTATGACATGACGGTGTGTCCGATCGGTATGCAAATGTGCGCTGGGAAGAATACGTTAAAAATCGTGTTCGTTTTGAGGAAAGAAAAGCCCTCATTTTCCGTCCTGTGCACCCCTGCCTTGTCTTTTACTACTCTACTGACAATGTTCACGTGTTAAATCATAAAATATGACGAATGAATTCAGCATGTAATTTAATACGTGATTCGTATTGTGAATTCAATCAAATATACAAGAAATTACGTAATAAATCGCAACAGCACGAATCATCGGATATACTTGGTCAAAAATCGTATGGGCAACGCTGCACGATTTTTGATCTAGTCTTGTAATTTGTTATATGATATTTTATACATCTTATCGAATTGACCAGACAAATCATGTAATAAGTTACATCTTGAGTTCATTCGATCGTAACATTTCGTGATTTACCGCATAAGCTTGTTTAGTAAGGTATGCTTTGAAGCCTGACTTTCTGAAAAGATTCTCCAATTTACTATTTGGCCATGTACCCGACTTCAAATCGTAACTTTATGGTCAGTTTTTTCAATATCTGGTGTTTCAAATTCACAATTGATCGTAAATCTTGTAATAAAAAATAACAATAGTGTATCAAGTATAACTTATCTAGGATTAAAGTAAACTGCAGGTTAGGCTTCTCATGCGTGAAAAGTATTGCTGCGAATTTAAATTGGATGTAAGAAAAAAAAAAAAAAACAACGTTTATCGTCGTAGGGTCGCATTACTGAGATTTTAACGAATATTATCCAATTTTTCGAATTAATATCTATCGAGCCATAGTTTGCTAACCTACTTTTAAGAAAAATAAATGTATACTTGGGATCGCGACACAGCATATCGTTCCTCTGATACGTCGATATCCCTGCTCGGAAATATACTAGAGGATGTCACATATTTTAATGCCTATTCGGAGTGCGGTTAACTAGAATTATTAACACGACTGACCCGATAACCTTATATCCGATAGAACCAGATATAATCGCTCATTGCTTTTCTCAGACAATATAGTTAGATAAAGTCGCGGCCATCCACTCTCATCACTTTCATATTCTCTGATGAAATACCGAGGCTGCAGGTCTGATCGATTGTAGTGGCTTCTGAATTGACGTTATTCGACGAAAACTTCTTTCTAGTTTTTCAGATCGGTGTTGGTTCGAACTTGCGATATTACACTAGAACATAGAATAGCTGGAAATTGTATCAATTTGAGGCAATAACCGAAGTGAGAGCCTGAAACGACTTCAACGATTGTTTCGGATACTCTATCTGAATATAGCGTTTGTCAAACATTCGATATCGTCCCTTCTTACATAAAAGAAAAAGAAATTGCAGTGTGGATGAACCGCCAATGCGAACCACAATAATTTTCGTTACAAAGATCTATTGAGTACAACGTGTGTACTGAATTATTGCACGAGTTCATGCAAAAAAAATAGAAAAAGTGGTATAGTGTTTAAAGATCAGGCTCAATTAAAACGTGTGACTTCTTTGCATCGTATAATGCACGCGAATAATGCTGGTGGATAACCCAAACATATTTATTTAATTTTTAATCTCGAAGAGTTTCAACGTATAAAAAAGGCAAAGATAATTAGACAGATTCTAAACGTCTTGAATCGGAATTCGTTTGCAAATGCAGAAGCTACGGTAATTCCTCCCACTGCTGCCTTTCACACGTTACGTGCTGACAGTTAAGCACACATCGCGCGTCCAAAATAAAGCACGACGGCTGTCCCTCGAAAAGCCCACTTGAGATATCCGAGATAATATGAGTGCTCTTCTGAAGTGATAATTTATTCAAGAACTGATTCAAATTTCACAGGAAGGGATTCCTACCGAATGCAGTGACGATAATCATACATGCATTTTTAAATATACGTCACTTATTCCTTGTTCTTCGTCCTGTCCACGCAACGGATATTTTTCACGAGTATGCATAAAAAACGAAGCGTTACTCCCAGCCATTTTCACGTTTACTGCGGGGTGATCGTACCTCCCTATCTTCCCTGGTGATCACAGCGAGTTTTTAAGCCCACGGTTTATTTCTTGACATTTGCTCGCGAGCTCATGCGTATACCTCGGAACCACTTATTGTTACTCCCATTACAGCTCTGGACCTTTTCACACGTGATATCCTCGTATTTTAGTGATATAATCTCATACCCACCTCGTCGACGTGTTATAATATTTACTACCGAGACTTTTTGTCTCCCAGCTCAATTTTTCATGCCACTAAAGCGCCGTGTCAATTACTCATTGACCTTTTATCGTCTACCTATTACACCTATAAAGCATGACGAGACTCGAGCTGAATTTTCTCGCGTAAAGTCACACAGGTGATCGGACGAGTCCAACTTTGAATACTTTCAAGCTTCCAAAGAATTTCAAGTAATGCTAATTGTTAGGGAGATGCCCTGGTCGATTTCGACGTTGACATATATATATCTCGACACATATATATCTCAAAATATCGATGCCCACGTATCTCAAATGCAAAAAAGAACTCGCGAGTCCCATTCTATACACAATTCTGACCAAAAACATGTCCACACATTTTCATTTGACGCAGAAATAAAGAAACGGCACGGACTCTACGAAATCGCGCTGGTAAATTCGTAGAATTCGTACCATTTCTTTGTTTCTGCGTCAAATGAAAATGTGCCGGAGCGTTTTTGTTCAGAATTGTGTATAGAAGGGGGCTGTTAGGCCCTCGTTCACGTTTCAGATACGCGGACTTCGATGTTCAGAGATGCGTACGAGCACGTCGAAATCGACTAGGGCACCACCTCGAGTCTTGGCGAACCTTTTGATTCTGGTACTCACCGACGACATCCAGGAAGCCCGTGTTGCTGGACATCGGGTCGGTGTTCACCTGGCACATGTACCAGCCACGGTCCGTTTCTCGCGTGTCACGTATGTGCAGGGACCACGTGCGATGCCCGCTATGCGTCACTGCGATCCGGTGATTCTTTGTGATCACGTGACTGGCTATCGTTAGAATGGTCTGCGTGTCGACTCGGAGCCACGCCACCTAAAACCATCGCGCAGATTTTATTCGACTCAATCTCTTTGTGCAGCCGCCGTATAATTGCATGAACAGGAAATGCAGCCACCTTGTTGATTAACTGCTACAGGCATCTTATTCTAATCAATCCACGGTGCCTGGAGGGTTTGCATATATCAAATGACTTTTGCCGTCTCACTAAATGGAAAAAATTAATAAATAAATGAGGAAATTAGAATTCTTTGTGCCATGTTGCTTCTCCGGTTCGAAATTCAGGCTAATTATCGGAGCATGACGCCGCGGGCTTGTTTCCCAGATGTTACGCTCATCACTTCCCCTGAAACTCGGCTCAGACGTTATTGGCGTCGTCTTCGACTGTAGTCTTTCCGTTTTTCTCGTCTTTAATTTACAAGAAAATAAAAGCTCGAGACGCTTCTTCTGCTCCGAGTCTGGGGTGTAGTATAACCATTTCTGTAAATTGGTTAGCAATAATTTAAATACTGATGAAATTCTTTCTACAGATGATAATTATTTTACTCAAGCTCTCGGAAGAGGTCGAATAAGTGGCTCGAAAAAGTATCCACAGTTTATATTCTAGGAAGCCAATGAGCGTAGGTTAAATTGAAGTACCCCTCGATTTTCTACCCAACTTAAACCTGGCACAATTCAACATATGTATATTAGGCGACGGAAATAAGAACCGATAGGTCGGACTCTCTTGTAGAATATTCCACACTGAACATCGGGCATTATATGAAATGATGATCGCAAGACTGTGGGGTCTAAAGTGCCGTCGAGTGTGGCAGCACTGATTTGCTTTACGCTAAAATTCCGTTTGCGTGACTTTTGACTCCTTTTGTTTCATCCCTATTGAAAAAGATGAAAGGTCTGGCTTCACTTGCGACCCGGTGAGGCTATACACAAGGGTATGAAAAATTTTCGACCCTCGAACCGTATTACCGATTGGCGATACGCAAGTAAGCTACGACGACGAACCAAATTCTTGAGGGTGGAACACCTTACGTGCAATTATTTAGAAGAAAAATCGAATCCGCTCACGAAGCTCACGTCGTGACCAAGCGGCGTTTTCACACGAGATCGGCTCGACTCGAAAACCGTTTTCACAACAGGCGGAGGGCCCGAAACGTCGTGATATCTGCCGGCGGTAGGGACTGCATAAAACCTCGGTTTTCATATCGCGTCCGATCTTTCCGGACAGCTGGTCAACCCCGAGAGCTGTAGAAAGGGCTTGCGAAGGATCAAGTGACAGTTATCTTTCACCAAGATATCGGACCGTCGGAACGTTTTGTCACGGGATACTTTATGCCCGGGTCGAGCTCCCCATCTCTTGTCCGTCAAAAATTCGGCAAAACTTTAGGCATAAATTCAAGCCCGCACAATGCTTCGTACGGTTATTTTTCATGCACGCTGAATTACAAGCTAAATTTAATCAAGTCAATTGGTTACTAGTACGTATAGGTGTGTGTGTACGTGAGGAAGGAATTCTGTACGTGCATTAGTTGAACGAAGATGAAGAACGTCGGTTCGTTAGGGATGCAATCAATGATCAATGAAATGATTACATCTATTCAGATCCAAAGGTCACCCGAACGGTTAAACAGCCTTGTAGTTATCGTATAGTTTTTCGTACAGTATAGAGCATGGGTACAGTATCCGTGGAATTATCGACAGCTAATTGTAGCAAAAATGAATCGATCGACTGATTCAAGCTCGAGCTTGATCTCTGAATAGAGGCCATCTCTGTACAAATTCGCTATCTGTTGAAACTAGAATCGTTATATCTTGATCTGCATTTTCCCAAAGGTTGAACTAACTAGTTCTCAAGAGATCAAGTCAGTCCTGTAATTATGTCAGTTGCCTGCGTTACCGGCGCCAGCCAAGCGTTAGGTATGAGTCGGAAATCGATAAAGATTAGCATGCACGAGGTATGCGGGTCTTCAATATAGATACCGTCGTACCAGAAGCACGTCAGCAGTCTTGGTTCGATACGGGTGAAAAATTCTAATACGGAGCAATAGCAATTAGCGAGAGACGGATACGTAGACGAAGAGGTAAATTGAGCGGAAAAAAGCCCGACCTACTAACACCGCTGTGCATTTTACGTTCGAAGAGCATTTCTGAAAACCTGAGGCGAGGCGGTGTTTTTTGTGTAATGAGTCCGAGGTGGAGTTTAAGGAACGAGGACCTTAATTGTGTGCGAAAGAAGAGGGGTGTCAGCGTAACAAGGAGCTCGCTGTCCGGGATCCGTAAAGTGGGAGATGGCGCCTCTTTGTGGCACACTCAATTGCGCGCGAGTAATTATTCAGTCCGTGGCGAACTTACCCTAAACGAACCCAACGGAACCTGACCTACCTTGGCTTAACCTGTATTTTTCAATGCGTACCTATCGCGAATCTCTCCGCGGTGTTCTATGGAGCGTGGAAACGAAGTTGCTTCATTATTCGAGTGCACCTCGTGGAGTTATGCCCTGTTTCGAGCCACTGACTTTCCAAGACTTTAGAATTACACCCCGGCACGAGGTTCCCTTGACACCGTGTGTGAAAGAACAATATTTTGCGGTGCTGCAATGTGTCTGCCCGTCGTCAGTAAACCGGCTAACCGGGCCGCACTCGAGGCGCGGAGCGTTAATTAATAACAGAATTACATTGGCGAGACCGGCGCATGTCCGATGCTATTTTTATTCAAGCCTGGAAAACTTTCAAATTGGCTGCGTCTTCCAAAAAGGTTCGTTAAAGTTACGCCGGGTCGGTTTACACTCGTTAGCCCAAATGGAAACTGGGAAATGCCTTGAAATTAGGTGCTATCAAGGCCTTGCGCAACGGATGCAAAGTTTCGCAATGAAAATTATAACGTCACCCATTTTCTCGTCTGATTGCTCGTCCAATTTCGTAATTCAATTCAGTCGCGCGATAAGAGTACCTCGTGACGTAGAACTTACGTACGATCCGATTAACCGAGTTCGAGTACTACAGTCGTTACGATTCGGAAGAAATTCCGGGATAATTCGTTTATAATTCAAATCTGTTCACCCCCACGCGTATTATGATAATTCGATGCCGGGATTATAGAGATTCAGTGTTAAAGAGAGACCCCAAGTCGCTTTCACCGTTGGTAAAAGAAAATATTGTCAAACGCCGTCGTTTCGAACCTTTCATGATGTTACAAGTAAGGTTACTGACGCTGATCATTTGAAATTCAGATCGGCAGTTCAGTATTTTAACCCCTCTTTCTGCGACATTGAATATTCCCTTAACCCTCGAACTTTCACCCTTCTTGTATTCAATTTCTTTAAAATATTTGCAATGTAAACAATTGCGAATTAAAAGACGAGTGTCGAGATTACGGCAGAGTTCCGCCAATAATTACGAGAGAAAAGGATATATTCCAAAAGAAGGATGAAGAGAGAGAGAGAGAGAGAAAGAGCAATTATTAAAATCGAGTAGACGCCAAATCCGGTAAATTGATTAGCACAAGTTTGAGGAAGCGAACAAATTGGTAAGGTAAATTTCGTTAAAAATGGCCGCTCAGCCGACGCTTCGCTTCCTCCTTCCCTTTTCCCTCTCGCCCTCTTCCTTTCGCTGTCAGCCGTTTCGTCCGAGTTAAAATCCGCGATTCACGTCGGAACGGGAGTTGAAGAAAATGGAGGAAAGAGAATGTAAAAAGGGAGTATAAGTGAGAAGCAAGAAGCGAGACGAACAGGGAAAATAGAGACAGAGGTAGAGAGAGAGAGAGAGAGAGAGAGAGTGACGTTTGCGGGATGCAAGAGCGACAGCGTTGACGTTCGACTCTATTCAATCAACGCGGCATATCGTCGACGTCTTGACGGAGACGTCAAGCGTCGACGGATATTCGTGAGCTTGAAATATGAAAAATGATGGGCCAACGGGAAGAACGCCAGAAAGCGGGAACTGGTTGGCAGAGCGTATATCCATCCCCAGTCTCCGCGGAGCGTGTCTTCTCTCATACCCCGCAGGAACTCGGCTCAGATTTTCATCTTCATCCGCGGCGTGCAAACACCCGCTCCGTGTCTTATTCGGAGCTTCATCTTTCATCCATCAGTCTTACCTCGACGGTCAAGCAGGCAGATTAATCCGACTCTCCGATTCGCGAGAACTTGCCTCCGGGCGACGATTCTCAAACCGTAATCCCGCAGTCAGTCAGCTAGTCGCGGTTATAGTCAGCTGATCTTCTTCGTTCCGTCTTATACGCACCCGTAGGAATTGATGGAGTGTCGGGATTTGCAAAGAGCCGGGTAGAAGCCCGCTGTCATATGTCGAGCCAATGTTGGTTATGAGCTTTCGGATGACGCTACTAGTATGTAAGAGTTTTTCTTTTTCTCACATACGCTCTCTCTCTTTTTCTCTCCCTTTGCGTTGACCATTTTTCCAGAACTGCTGCGAAGATGAGGTTCAGCGGGAAAATACCGTGTATACGATGCCTGTCACCTGCCTGTCGACACTCTTTACCGAGTCTTCATTTCACCGGTTCTGTTCTCACGCACTGAACGCCAAATCCAACCGCCGCACGCGTCAAATGGACAATGATGAAACTTCCCAAATAATTTTTTTCCCCTCGTTGTCACTTCCACAACCTTCAGCGACCAGCCTGAACTGGAGAACTTCTGTTTGTGCCTGCAGATGTATGTATCAAGATACAAGTGGAATCTTCCTGTCTTCGAAAAACTTATTATGCGATACTCGCGTTATACCGGTAAATATGTTTACTCACGACGTAATGATAACCTTTCTTGGGAATACTCGAGATTTCAAAGTGAAATAAAATCGTTGAGATGAAAGACATGACGATTTGATTCGTCCAAAGTTAAGTGAAAGAAGAAAAAAAAAATTTAAAAACACTGACACGCAAACATCCAAGCCGTATATCTCTCGTAGCAGTGACTGTCAAAAATACCCAGTGAAAATTAATTTTAAATATCTCAGCTTCTAATAAAGGTAGAGAGATTTTTTATTCAATTAACGCTTAAACAATTCCGCATAAAATGGTTGTACTGAAAGTAATTAAGTTGAACTAAACAAATAACAGATAACATTGAATCGGTTCAATCCTTACGGTCTGGTCTAAGAGTACAAGTTTTTGGGGGGTTGAGGGGATGACTTTACCCTCATTGCCTGTCAGGGGTTAAGGACCCTCGGATGAATCAACGACGTCTAAAATGCCTGCAGTGACATTTCACGGCTCCTTGCCGTTTCTTAGCAAATGTCACTGTACGTGATATAAGTGATGAGTGATACTTACGAAAATGTCGCGTGTCTTATTACTCACCTTCGTTTTCTACGCGCGTTACACTTCGGTTGTCAGTCTTGCCGCGCTGTCACGTGTAACGGCTGACACTCGTGACGATAAGAAGGATACAGAAATTGAATCGCGACGGCAATTTGCGAATCATTGATTTTTTGTATCCTCCTTTATTTTTTGTTCATTCCGCAGGCTTTGGACAGTCCTGTATTAAAACATTTGCGTCGCGCAGCCATCATCAATACTTGTCGCTTAACCGATGTTTTGGGCCTTTAGTATGATTACCTGTGAACGTTGACGCGAATCCCCATCAAAGTCCAGCGAAGCTGTTCGTTACTATCGAGGCAATTTAACACGTGTGACACACACCAGCGACGCTTGACAGCAATTTCACCGAGCAAAACTGAAATATTATACCGAGGCAACACAACCTTTGTGACGTTTTGTATAACGGTTTTGATGGGTTAAGTGAGAAATGATTGGTCCGAACGTTTGTTGTCGCATGCGTTCAGGATTTTTACTTCCGACTTGAAATGTAACTCGCGGTTGACGATTTTTCATAATTAATTAAGTGATTCTAGAATCACTGACAGGCTTGACGGATGATATTCTATGTGTATTCAGTTGAATCATACCGCTCAATACCGTTGAGCGGTTATTTTTTTGTTTAAAGCACGTAGAAGAGGGGCTCGGATTAGACTTATCTTCTTAACATCGTTCTGGTTGAACGTACCTCAAGAGTCCGAGGTTCAAAAATACAAATAAAGCGGCTCAGCTCAACTCTGGTGGGTCGTTGAGCTTCTCAAAGCTCTGATCCGATTCCAAACGATGAAAAAACTTGTTTCGTGGGAACCTGAACGAACCGCTTTACCAGCGACGCTCTCAGAGGTTCTGTGCTTGGAAAAAATGTACATCTAAGCCTCTATTTACAATAATTGAAGCTGAATCGATGCTGGTAAACAAACTTACTATGAGCGGAACGGATAATCCTACCGTTAAACATTGCCATTCGAAACCAAATGTGATTCTTAGATCGCCTTTCACTCAACAATTATACGTAAAGTTAACAAAGGTAGAGTCGAGAGATTCAATTCGAGGATTGAAACGGCACAGATCGGATTTGGGAGTTTGATACTTTGGGCGAAGTTTCAAGTGATCGCGCATCCCGAATTATTTGAATAGAGCGATGACTAGACGGTCTAATTCAGTCTACAGTTGACTTCATTCAGCCATTAGAACAGCTCGGTAAACGTGGCACAAAAGTTTCTGTAACTAGCTGCATTGATCGGCGTGCACGCGGTCGAATATCCCGCAAACTTTGATCCTGCCCAACTGCACTAAAATTCCTGCGTACCCCTCGCGCATATACATTATACAATATACAACAACCAGTAGTTGCATGGGTGATGTTTGAGTGCACCGAGTAACCAGAACGATAAACGTGGCATAAAGAAATGTCCCACTTTGAGTAAAAGCGACCAAGATTTATTCGTCGTGATAACTAGCCAGCGGTAGGTAGCTCCACTCACAATCAGAGAAGATAGGAAGGAACCTTCGGCCAAGCAGGGTTTGAGGTTAGGGTTGTAACTCTGTATCGCCCCCACGTCAGCCCCTGAGGATAATCGGCATCAATTGCAGACGAGTTCGTAGGCAATGGGTGGCAGTCAACGGTACGAGGCGATGCGATCGTCTGGCTAGAATCGCGGGGTCACCGGATACCGGTTTCGGTTATTGGACCCATCGATACAGCGGAAATACCTCCAGGAGTCGAGCTCCGACCAAAGTGGTCCACGTGATCTTGGCCCAGCGAGTCCAGCTGACCGTCAAGCGATCCACCCTTGCGGGTCATTTTCGCCCTTCCACCTTCCACCTTCCACCTTCCACCTTCCACCTTCCATCTTCCATCTTCCACCTTCCACTTTCCTGTTACACCTCGAGTTCGAGGTTCAAACGTAGCCCCGAGCAGCAGACCACCATTTCTTATCCCGTTTCTCTTACCCTCATTTCCCAACAATTCTCGCCCCATCAATCTTTCATTTCTCACCCTCCCATGCAAGCTCCTTCCTTCCCCATTCCGTCCGCCCTCCCGCAACACTTGGTTTTCCCACCTTGTGCCAGTCCTCGTTTCGCGTGAGCATAGGAAAAATTGCATTTGCTTTGCGCTCCTTCAACTAAATATCGCGCTATCAATATCAACCAGCGTCTATTCGAGACCCGCGAAACATCGTGAAAAATCTCGTCATCGCAGCCGGGCGTGAGAGGGCCTTTTTTATATGTACTGTACCTATCACCCGACCGGGTCCCCGGTATTCACGCGATTATATACGAAATGAAACTTCTACGAATAGTTTTCCACCAGCGGCGAAAGCGCTGACGTGAGAACATCCCATTTAGCTAAACAGTGCTAAGGCGCGGATATCACGGGTTAAATAAAGCCTAAGGGTTGAGACTAATCTACGCCTGGGTGATTATACGGATCGAATTATTTAGTGAAGTTTAAAGCCTCCTTCACTCTTTACCGTCTCACGGGCTATTGCAAGATTACTCGAAAACAATCTCTCATACCACTTGCCAGATTTATAGGGAAATTTGAGGACAAAACGAAAAGATTATACAGCTACTTTTATTTAAATACAAAATTGAATAATGGAAAAAATATAATAATGGTTAAATTACGTCAACCTTCGAATATCTTTCTCTTACATCTGTTGAAAATCACATTGGGGACGGTATCATTCTCACTCCGTATAGCTTTTGTTTCCCACCTCTTACGCCGTCCTTGGTCACTCAACTGCAGTTATTGATCAATGCCATTAGCCACACTTGAGTTCTTTCATCACATCGATTACTGAACCTTCTTTTCTCGTCTGTATAAAGTCTAATACCTACTATATTCGATCACTCAGAAAAGTCTTTCATCGACTAAAGTGCGATTCTTTCCACTTATAATACAGAGGTTTTATTCTCATGGCACCTCCAGGTCTGAAATAAGACAAGTGCGACATGAAAAAATCAAATAAGAAGAGGAAAAGCGAAAAGTCTCAACTCGAATTTTTCATACTCGATAGCGGATTTCATTGGCTTACAGCAGCGAGGCACAAATTTATGTCATTTCGGTTGATAACGGATAACACGACACATAAGCATCCATGCCGACAGACCATGGCAAAAACCAATTGAATAATGCGAAAATATACGCCAGAGATCCAAGGGTAAACCAAATTGTAGATGAAAAACGGGCCCCGCTACTTTCATGAGTGGAAAGTATAGCCCAATATCAAGACTGCACGAAAGTCTAACGGAATTCGGCAGAAATATATCCGTTTGGTAATAAAGAGAGGGAAAAAAATTATCAAACATCTAAAACAGTGGAAAATAAAATGTAAAAAATACTCTACACGGTCTGATTATTTGACCTCTGATTCGTTACCCATTTTTCACACCATTCGATGCGATACCGATACCAGCTGTGGTACACGTTAGGTGGAAGAACACGAAAAATCGAGATCATATCACTGGCTAATGCAGGTAGCGTGCGAACTATACAAGTAAAAATATTGACGTTCAACTGTAATAGCTGTACCAGGCGTAAAGTCTGGGTGAGACGAAGGTGAAGAATAAGTTTACATGGCTCTGTCGAATAGGTGCCATGAAAAATGAAAAAGTAATAACAATTCAAGGCGGTGAATCGAAAATACATAAACTAATTAATCTGTATAGTCAACCTGATGATTCAATCTCAACTGATTTGGCAGGTATGCATTAAACCAAGCGCGAAGATTATTTCAAAATTTGTCGCAGGTAATTCGGAGAAAGATGAGCATCACTCCTGCTCGCAAATTCAAGCAATTAGTGTTATCTCGTTAATCATATCAGAGCGCGGGTAGAGCAGCACGAGTCGCGGAGAGGAAAGCGAACAGAGAGATAGAGATAAAGAGGGGGAGAGAGAGAGAGATATAATAGTAATGGAGGGGTAGAGAGAGAGAGAGAGAGTGTCGCTCGCCGTGTGGAAGAAACTTACTACAAATTTGCACCCTCAGCGTGAGAATTAGTTGATAATTTGTTCCCCACGCTGCGCAGCTTCCTCCGGTCCAGTTGAGAAACCACGAGAACCGAGATGAACCCGCAGGAATCCCTGCAGCTATCCATCCATTCAGTTTTGTCAGACTTCAATTTCACCCTCGACACACGTAGACGTTGGCGTGCCGACACTATTCGGTACATTTGGGACCTTTGGCTACCCCGAATGGATTCACATCGGTCACGATCCGCCGAGCTGCTAGTTAACGCTGTCTGAAATTGGTATTTGGCATTACGACGATCTGAATACAGAAGTTGTGCAAGGGATGCACGGCGCCGCGTTACGTGCCGGAAGTCAGGAGTTTGGTGATTGGATATGAACCGTGGTTAATGCAGCTGTTGTATTTGGTTTGGATTACTCGAGACTGCTCAGCTGCTGCGTAATCAGTCCCGATAAATCCAATAACGCATGCAGTCGAACTATCGTAACCAACTTTCGAAACTGAAGGGGGGAGGGAAATTCAGATCTGCAGTATCGATCAGTAGGTTGTGCTGTCGCACTCCCGGAAGTGCAGCTGCAGATATCTCAGTCGTGTTGGTGGTGCCTAACGAATGAATCGTCAACCAATGTCTGCGTTCAGTTGTTTTCTTATCTATCTAGGTGAGGCTGTGTGAGAAAAAACAAAAAGTTGTTGCCCCGGGGTCAGCAAATTGTATTTGTCGATCTACCGGAAACCATTTAGCATTTCTCTTCTTCGTTCGAGTGATGTTTGATTGGGTGAATTTTGTATTTTCGAACACTGGTGTATGAGATGATCAGTCTTGATGGTTCCGGTTTTTAGATCACCGGTTGACATGCCGTACAACAGTGCTTTCGTGAATTAGGTTCGAAATAAGGTATAGTTTAGATCACAACTTTGGACTAATACGCGTTTTGAACGTCGCCGCGTCGCACCGAATTTGGGCAGATCGTACAATGTTCATGTTCGAGATGAGATTTTCCGAAACTGCTCAGCATCTCGTTTCCATCTCCAGTTTCCTTTGAGCGTTAAACAAACCACGATTTTCTGTGAAATGTCCCGGCCGTTGGTCATATTGATTAAATGGTACCGGAAAAAAACTTGACGACGGTTTCCCGCGCGTTTAACTGTGCTAAGTGACAGACGATTGCAGGCGACGCTAGAAATAGTGAGCAGTCATGAAATTTCACCTGCAGGTATATAATATTATTGTTATACGGGAAATAAATTTTTTCTCCAGGAAAAATCACTGGTATTACCTACCAGCAACGGGTATACGCTAATTACGTATAAATGCACGCGGAAGCGATATGAATAATTACCGTGCATAAGGCGTATATTTGTCGGTTGTTATTAAACTTGAAGCAGGAAATTATGGTTTTAGCATTAAATTGGTGGCTTCTCGTTAAACATCGGTCTAGGTATACCTTTCAGGGACAAGAGTAAGCAATCATATCCGTAAAATCGAATATTAACGAAGTCAAGATGATATAGGTCTACGATGCATGGGTATGTGTATAAATAGAGCGAGCTGCCATTTCAGGCAAGTTAAACATTCTCTCTCTCTCTCTCCCTCTCCCTCTCCCTCTCCCTCTCTCTCTCTACAAAAGCTAGGCGCCTTTAGTGAGCCAACGTTGGACGTAGCGATAAAATAATGAATTTTGATGCCTCATGCTATATTGAAGAGCCCTGAGGCCCTTGTATAGAGTGAATCACAATGTAGTGTGAGCATTTGTACGGGTTATATAGGTAGTATCGACTTTCATGTCTGAACGCCTGTGATAAGGGCAAAATTGTAAGCACTTCACTCCCGGATGTTATGTTCGTTACATCCACTGCCCAGGGCAACAAACCACGCGCGCAACGATGCGATGTTATTGACATGATGTTAAATCGAGCCCGGTTTAGGGCGGCGAGGTCTTCGGCGGTACAATTACGCTTTTGAACCAATTGAAATGAAAGAACGGATTTCAACCATTTTGGGTGAAATTGATAATGGAAGGGGATCTGCGGATGGGGTATGTTTTCTCATGCCTGGATTTTCGTCAAGAAAATTTGGAACGAACTCCTCCAATTAAGTTTATGGTCGTAAAAATATTTCGAGGCGACGAGGAAAATTATCCCGTCGTTTCCGCGGTAAAAGTAATTTCGAGTTTTTAATAAAATTACGAAATTTCCCACAGAGTTAAAGCAACGTAAAGTGAGTTCTTTGGGACACAAGTTACCCGACAAGATTCTCATCCAAGACACGTTTAAATATTAACAAACCCATTTAAATATTAAGTACCGCCACGCTCTCCTCCTCTTTCAATCTCCAAACGCTTATGTACATCAGGCTTCGCGGGAGTTAGTAGTCATGGACAGGAGAGAAAAAAAAAAGAATGATAAACCTGTGGTTGAATCTTTAATGAGACGTTTTTTTTCGATTTGAGAGCGAAAGTAACGTTTAAATTTTAGAATTTCATCCGCACACACACACACACACACGCACTTATGTTTCACTTCTAACTATACAATTTATGCTGGAAGAAGCTTCGCGATCATGTTTAGAATTTTTCAATTGATAAAATACATGCAACATTCGTGCACGAAAGCTTCGGGAAAAGCGTGTGTCGGAAATACAAAAATTTGCAGGTACACCTCTGAAATATTTCTGCGACGAAACTTCAAGGGTCGGTAAATCGAATTCACGATCGCCTGTATCGGAGCGGTGTGTCTGCGAGACATCTTGCGGCTAAGGGGAGCATATGCGAATACCGCGGACGCCTTCCGTTCCCGCGATTCAATACCGCGGTAGAATTTTTGTAAATCACCAGGCGGCGGCATTTTCATTTCCGAGTTGGTCGGTCGCGTCGCTCCCTCGCGGCGATATAATGTTGCATCTATGCCATTAAATATCGGGCTATAAAACAATCCGGCGCCAACACCACCTTCGGTTATAACTCTGGATTCGGCCCGCGGAGCGTGGCGCTTGGCGACGTCTGGGGGGCGTCGGGGCGCCGCCGGTTAAAGGATGGGCGGGTGGATAAGGGGGATTCATGGGGTGAGAACCGGAACGAGGGTCGCCGCCGCGACGTCTATTAGAGAGAGAGGCGATTAACAAACTGCTGAACTCACACCCGCGGGATTTTATCCCCACTTAATGGAGTCCTCGAGGATACGCACGCAGATTCCCGCCAAATCTTTGGCTCAGAAATTATTAGGGATTGCTACGCCCTCTAATTTTCACCCGCGAGGACTAACCCAACTTCTGCGAGAGGAGATACGGGCTCAGAGGGCTTCGGTCCTTCGAGCAAATTAAGCGTTTAAAAAATATATACGAGTATGTATATATATATATATGCCCCTTTATATGCCTTATACATCCCTAGACATGCCAATGTGCCCTTAACTGAATGGAAAACGAGATAAAAGGGCTAGGGAGTAAAAATATACAGTGCCTACCCTGGAAGCTACTTAAGATAAGATCGATTATATGCTCACCGCAAAATATATTATACACACATGAAAAGTTTCGCGTCAAGACCTCGTGTTACAAGTACTGCATTGGCAACTTTTGCCCAACTATCGTTAGCAAAGTTTTTTTACCATCAGATATCCTCTTGCGTGGTGCGTTCTTCTATCAGGACGAACGTTTAATAAAGATTATTTCATTTTTAACCGGACGTGGGTACGAATTTTTTTGTTTCAGTGTTATTGATATCATTTTTTTACTATCACGGATTATTATGGTTCTATAATTATGAGGCAAGCGTTTCACGCAAAATAAACTGTTAAAACTGTTTTCGTTTATCTCGAGTGAAGAAGAAATCCTTCTCGCTTGTACTCAAACAAATTGATTTCCAACCCTGTTCACTTCGTCCCTTGTGCCGTTTCTAGCGGTGAAAATCTCAGGGTATATTACATTTTTTAAGTACGTACTCTGAGTCAGGCCAGGGGAAATATTATTATACAGACTGGAAAATGGGGAAAGAAGGTGGGTATGATAATTTGTTGTTGGCGCAAGTCGCAACTCTAGTTATGAAACTTCGAAGCCGTCGTTGAAATGGAAGAGCGCGGAGCGTGAGAATTCATAGAGTGCACTCGATCCTATTTCCAGCCTTTGGAATTGCGACAAGTGATTTCCTCCTGTTTTCGCATTGATCTGCAGCTCAGAAAGTAACCACCTCCTGCAGGATGCAGTCACGCCTGATGAGAAACACAAACAAACTAAATGAGGAAGAGAAACGATGACTCGACAGAACCTGAGGTATAATGTTGGTGCAGACTACGAAGATGCTTTCTGGGTAACCGAACAATCAGCGAAGATAATGAAAAATATTTCGCAGGATAGGAATCAGCAGTCACGAGCAGTATTCAAACTCAACCTGAAACTTTTCTGCGCAATCGGTACAATAAGGGCATGATCAGCGTCTGAACGATGATTATTATCCAATCGCTTTCATTGTCAGTTAAATGGCATCTCGCGGATAGGTCTATTTTTTATCAGCTGCAGAATTGGAAAAGTTGTAATTTATTATTGTTATGTGTCCACATTTGCAATTCGTAGTGGATGCGAAAAATGATGTGAAATCTTTCGCTCGTACCTTGTAAAGACCAAGATCCTCGACGATGCAGGTGAAGGTGGCCTCACGACCGACGGAAACTGTTAGATTGTCCAAAGGCTTTCCAAACTTGGGTAAAACTGCAACAAAGAATGCAAAAGTCTCATCACAGCAACAAGGGTGACTGAAGAATTTAAATGAGAGGGAAATGTTCAAGTCTCAAAAAGGACAATTACACTATGAAACCTGACGTGATATGACAATTTTATTTACAACCTTGATTTGATTCCAAAGTGAGGGATCATAATTACATACTGCAAGCCCAGTGAAAAAAGAAAGTATTTAAGTTCATGCGTAATGTTTTACTCTACGGAGGACATAATGCCACGCTTTAATCAAAGTTTATATTCCAATCAGCGAATGTACGGAGGAATCTTGATGCCGGTACCACAGTGACTGATTACACATAATGTGTGTATATATATATATATATATATATTTTGTTGTTTGTATAGCAGGGAATCTTATGAAATCAAATTCATTCCTTGGCGGAGCTGTGAAGATGACGAAGAGCTTGCGTGCCCAGGGTGCCTGGCGGTAGTCTATTATTTCTCGATGACGCCGTCGAACTACGCGCCCTTCCCTCGACGGCACGCTCCGTTCACGCGGTACGAATTTTCTGGGTTATTCACACCGATTCATTCGATGGTCACGTGTCGTCATGAACTACGGCTTCCGCAACGCGTGGCTACGCCAGGACCAGCCGATTCCCGGTGCGTGGTTTTAGTCCTCGCGAGGAATTAGCCCGGATGCGTCTTAGTTCGTTTTTATTACTTTTTTATCAAATATATTCTGGGCAAAATATGCTTGCTCAAATTTGCACAATTCTTCACACGTCAAAGCTGTAAAAACCATGAAAAATGCCCCACGGTTGTGATGTTGAAACGTTATCCGTTCGAATTAATTGAAACACAAATTTCTACCAAGAGTTGACAAGTTCACAGAAGCAATAAGGAAAGTGCTCGAAGAGAAACGTTCATTGACGTAACGGTGATCATATTTCAACTCATTGTCAGATAAGGAAACGAAAATCAAGCTTATAACAATTCACACGTATAATATATCAGGGGGAAAAAATAAAGTTGTTCTTTGCAGAATTAAGTTGAATCGCACTTATCGCCCTGTACTTTAATCTCTTCGCCGACGTGGTACCGAGCGTAACTGTTCAGGCAATATTCCACACCAGGTATATAAGCCGCGGGCGTTGCCAAAATGGTAGACGTAGAAACGCGCAACACTTCTTGTCAGCAGTTGCGGATGAGTAGATATAATATGTCAGTGGCGACGATCAATGGCTGAAATATATGCATCCGCGTCGACATAGTTTCGCGAATCGCTTAACACGACTACGGATTCCGTATCCCGATTCGGTTCGTATTATCACATGTTTACTACATATAAAAAAAAAGCGTGGCAGTGATTGAACATTTTTCGCCGAAGAGTCGAGCATCTCCACAAAAGATGTCCAAGAGCTATTTCGCCGGTACTTCAACCGGGCCTACCAGGCTTCCTCTGGTTCTTCGAGGCTTTTAATATAAATACACGACGGGTCCGAAAATGGCACCGCGTCTTTGAACGGAATGACCAGTGGCCATTCACGTCCCTAATATATGAGCACCTATACAAACATGCGTCTACTTGGTCGACTCTCGAGAAGGGACGCCGCCTGCCCTCGGAAACTTCCGACGTTAGAAGGTCGGGAGTAAAAGTTGAGCGGTAGATTTTCCGTCAGAATAAGCCGGGTATCCGGACCCACGGCGCTGCCACTTGTGGGACAATCTTTTTCCCCGTTGTCCAGCCGACGAGGTTTCCCTCGGTCGAGAACATGAGTCTTGACTCGTGCCTCGGCAACACGCATTACGAGTAGTTCACTGCGATCGGTAACTAATGGCCAGAGTTGAGAGGCGGAGGAGTGGGGTCGGGGGTTGGGGTTGGGGAAGGGTGGAAGTAGTGCGAGATAGAGCCATTGTTGGCTGGATCGCTGGCTGCTTGGCACAGTTGAGATAACAACACAGCCGGCAGGCAGTTAACACTCTCCAACTGTATATTTATGGAACTAGGCTCAGCGGCGGTCTGATTCTCGTTAAATTTATCATGCATATCTATATTATACAGCTGTTATATTTATCTCTCTTATTTGCAAAACCCGCACTACTCGCAATCAGCCGGAATGCCGCACGTCACGGAGGAACCTCCACGCAGGTAGGTGTACTATACCTAATCGAGGGGCGCGTACCACTTGCCGCATTTCCATCTCGCTCCCAGACTTGACGCGACTTATACAAGTAATGAATATCAAGCGAGAATTCCGGTTCCATCGGGGCAACCTTGTGAAAGCAATATTAGCGGTGTACCGCGGATTCGGAATAGGTACTCGCTACTTGTACACATACCGTACCGCCGACTCGAAATCATATATGCCGTCTGGATATTCCTATTCACGGCGAACCTTGCCTGTAGGTACATACATCGGTAGACTTGGTTCCGATGCTTCGTGTTTACTCAAGGGTGACAGAAGTCCGTGATCGTATACCACGTGTGCTGGAAATTGTATCCTGCTTAAGGAGATCATACGTCAAGCGAGAATCTAACTAGAAACAGCCAATTCGCTCACACGTCACCTGCAATTGACTGCACTCCGTTATGAATAATACCTTGGGTCTACTCGTTACTCTGAGGCCGGATTTTGGTGAGAATGGAACAGTAGTCATCGACCGCTGACCCTCGCCAACCACGAGTGCGAATAGTTTCTGGCATTTGCTTCGCGTCTTATCGGAGAGAAAAAATTATACCGGCAGTGCTGAGAATACGTTGGAATACGCTTAATGCGCGTTACAATTTACCTCGGCATAAAAACTGGGGGAATAAAATATGGAGATGGACTGAACTGAAGGGAAGTTCACGTTAAATTGCAAGTACGATTTTGTCTCAGCGAAAAGCTACGACGAATGTAAAGGGGAAGCGACTTCAATGCGGCTGGTACGTAAAGGTAATTGGGTTTCATACGTTCTCAAGGGTCCGTCGATCCGTGAAATCCCCTTTAGCCGAGAAATTTTATCATCTGATTATTCGGGTGGAACAAAACGCAAATATCAAAAGGTACTACGGAGGTATAAGACGTGGTACCGAACGATGGCTGAATATATACGCCCCGAACAAAGTATTGAAAACGAATTGCACCTACTTAGAGGCTTAAACCAGTGAGATCATCCGTTTCCTCGAAATTTTACCGTCTCTTTGTTCTGGTTTTAATTTGTGGTTTCAAATGACGAGCAAAGAACTTGATCAACGGTCGAGCGAGCTGCTCGAATGACATTGTCTCGATGCTATTAGTCTTACTCTGCGGGATTCGCGCTCGTAATTACCGAATATATAACCGTTGAAATCCTCCAGGATAAAAAGGTGGCACGAGAAACCACGCCGGTTGTTCAAAAGGCTTCTCAACTCCTCCAGGACGTTCCGACAAAAGTGTATTGTGGCACGAATAACACTTTCGTAAATGTGGCATACGAATTGACGATTTATCATTTCCAAGGAATCCCTTATCGCGTGGGCAGTGTCATCTTCTTAAGCGCCTTCTTCCCAACCCTCTTCCACACCCTGCAGGTGAAAAATACCGGCGTTCCCGCAGTTGCCCCTCGAATGAGTGTGTAATATCTGTTCGAATCCGGACGTAGGGAGAATACAATTTATACCGCCGACTTTGACGATTGCGGAAGCGAACGCGGAACGGCCACGCATCGGAAACGCGACAACGAGCACGGAGGCGCGTGCCCAAGTGGTGATAGCCCGGCCGAACGAGCCCCAGGAATCAGATTCATTAGCAAATACCCGTGGTATGTTTCTAATGAATAGAGGCACGAATCCTGGCTTTGATGATAAGATCCTGTCTAGGTCGGAGGGCTACTCACCCCTGACCCGCGACCACGAAGCACGTGAGTTGTTACCCCAGAGTCCTCAAATCTTGGAGCCGCGCTTTGATCCTCTCCGCAAGCTTGCCTGAACGTCTCGAAGCTTGACTGTCGTCGCCAAGTTGTCCGAGCTCAAGGATCATGAGATCCTCGAACGCAACTTCACGGCCAGTCACCGGCGTCCCCTCGCGGTTCCTTTTTCTTTATACCTTTCCAAGTCGGTGTTCGATCTTCCTGCACCCTCTCATATTCAATGGGCTCCGATTATCCGACCGACGACGAGGAGGGAAATTAAGGGACGCCAACTCCGTCCTCGAGTTCTCCCATTGTTCCGAAGCCCCGTCCCTTCGCTTGATGACACGAGTCAATCACTTGGTTGGATAACGTCGCCGTCATTGTTCTCCCCGACTTCCTTCGATTGTGTTTAGGCTCAGCGCGAAATGTGAAACGTGAAATACGAAACGCGAGAAGCAAAGTGCCGGAGGAATTGGCGGAAGACCTTTCATCGCCCGATTCTCCATGTAAACCTGTTGATTTAGCTCCGAGTATTATGAGCTGGTCGTCTATATAGACAGGCCGCTGAGAACACCTTCGGTAAACTCAATTCTACCCCTCGTTCTTAATCATGCTGAGCAAATCTAACTTCCACAACCTGCACCGTGGACTAACTTCGGCTTGATTAAGCTCTACAGTCGGGTTTTAACGACCCTGTAATTCATAAGTGTAATGGCAAATTCTATTATTTAGCACTGAGTGGTCAATAGTTGTCGAGGTCCCAATACGCATTGTCTTCTATAATGAGACCGCAAATTCAGGAAACCCGCCGTCTTACCGAAAAAGTAATCTCAATTATTACGGCTAAATCGATACAGCTTGCAGTATCAATTCAATGGTGCAAGTCTACAGAGATTTATAGTAATGCGAGTTGTCGTTTTGACCGTAAGAAAGTGGTAGAAAATTTCTTACAAGAAATTAGTAAAGCGAATGACTGGCTCCTTAGGTAGAGGCATCAATGGTCGGAATAATTTTCTGTTAAATTTTTCAACAATTGTTTTCTGATTAGGTAGAAGTTCGCTGAACTGAGTCAATTAATTTTTGGCTTCTTTTCAATTTCAGCTGCCGAATTGAACAAAAGCATTCTGTAATGGTTGGATCGACGGCACAGGCGAGTGTAACCTACTTTGAATAAAATAAACATCTGTTACGTATCTGAAAATATCTTAGCGAAATAGGAAGTGAGTTTATCCGTTGAAATAGTTCAGAAAAGAATCGTTCAACAAATTAACCGTCAAACTGTCAAATTTTAAATTGACGGCAGAACCTATCAATACTTCAATTTACGAACTAACAACTGATCGACTCCAGCTCCAATTCCTCTATGCCGACAAATCAATCTCACCTTTGAGCTCAAAATCCCCAAGGGAATGTCTCCTGTTATAATTTATCATGTATATCAGTATAGATATACACCTATATACATCGACGCGGTGTAAAGTCATTGAAAAAATAAACGTTGGGAAAAAAATTCGATCCACACCGATGCAAGACTTGAATTCAACTTAAAGAGACGAGGCTGTCGTGCCTTAAAGGAGAGAAAAGAAAGCAAATGACCAAGTTTTCAAGGGTATACAACCATCGCAGTGTTCAGCGTCTAAATTTGTTTATCAGACTTCGCGGACTGGTTTTTCCGAGTGAAATCGTCACGGTGTATGCGTGAAAATTATTACAGACAGTAGGAATAGGTGTCTAGGTGTTGTATGCAATGCCTATAGACGAGCGAGACGATACACAAACGAAACGAAAACATGCCACGATTTCGCGTATATACGAAAGGGTGGCGGCGTGGCTGTCTGGGAATAGAGAAATGCTCCATGGATAGACCCACCGAAAAGGTCAGATAACGCTTATCTGTTTCCTGGATTTATTGCCACTAGGAAAACGCAACCGGGGCCGCTCTTCGCAGCCTATTTCGATGTTAATTAGGTGTGATGTCAGAGTATTCTTGGCCGGTACTGTGGTCTCTGGACACGTGATTCGCGGGCGCTGTGGAGAGGCGGAGAAATTATGCAACAAACAAGGCCCGGTTTCGGTTGGAAATCCCGAATAAATCATGAGACTTGGAAAATTTCATCCGTTTTTCAACAAAAAAAAAAATTCTACTATTTTAAATAGTTAGACCGACGATGAATTGGTTTCACGAGTGCGCATAATCGGGAGAACATATCTCAACGGAAATGAACAAGTTCATCTACGCGGTTATCTTCGTAAAGAGTCCGCAAAATTTTTCACTGTGACATGAAAGAGACTGATTAATCTGTATATCTCGATGCTGACAAATATTTGTCATTTCTCGGCAATTATAACTTGATTTTTTATCTCGAATTGTCATGGAGGTAACAACCACGGAGTGAAAGGACCGTTACGAGGGAAAAATGACAAAGGCACGATTGTATTCCCTTCCCCCCCCCCCCCCCCCCCCCGCCTACAATGTATGGAAGCGCCGTTCATCTCCCCTATTGTTTCATTTATTGTTCGCAACGTTAAATATTCTCCGAGTGCAGTGATCTACTCCACCCCTCCTGTTATATTTGAGGCCAGATACACTGTTCGCAAATTGGTACATCATACATATTTCCAAGTGCTCGCAATCCGTCTGATACGCGGACTGGATTCTTATGCGTGCGTGGAGTGGGTAGACAGAAGTCGTCCAAGCGTGCAGAGATTTTACGAGAACGGTGGCTTCATATTTTTTAACGAATCGCACATTTTGTATAGAAAAAAACGATGAGGACGAAAATTACGTATGATGATTATGATTCAAATTTACTCACATATTCCTCCAAGCGTATGAATTCGTACACAACTATATTTAATCCTGACATTTTTCAAAATCTGTCAAAATTTTGGCCAAAATGCTAAGGAGGGTTTTTCTAATCGCAAGCTGTCAACGTTATTCTCTGTTGTCGCACTGCAAAACTCTTCCGGCACTGTTACAATGGCGAGACAGCTGGTTCCCGAATTAAGTTGGATTACAGGATAGAATCACAGAAGTATGTATATCATTTGCATACACAGACGTGGCGAGTGGTAAAATGGAGACAAATCGATTCTACGCGTAGGTATCTATAGGTTCGAATACTCAGACGAAGCAGGTCGTGCGGCAGCAGCGAGAAAATCTGTAGGTAAAAGGTGTGTTCTTGATTGAGCCATCGTGGGTTAGTTGTAATTGTTCCGAAAATGAATTAACGCGGTACACGCAATGCACTTTAACTTATTCAAGTCGACGTGCGGGGGCCGGGTGGGTACCTACCCACCACCTATCTTATACGCTTGAACAATGTAAATTATGTTAGTTGGACATGAACGAAACAAGGCGAGCGAGCGCGAAAGTTTTACGGGCGACTCTGTTCGATCGAAACGGCTGAACGAGAGGAGGGTTAATTCCCAATTTCTCAAATTTCAATCTGCCATAAAGTCCAAACGGCCGCGTTGGCAATCACATACCTACATTAGCGATAATTCAAACCCCGGTAATGCAATTTAATCACTCCTCGCTTGTTATGATAATTATCCGAAGCGTCGCACGTTATGATACATCCACGATGGAACAGAAATTTCATCGTCCCCTTACAATCGTTGGAAATGCGTTTGTACGGATATAAAACTTTTATGTATTCCATTAGTGAGGTACAGTGTTATAGATGACTGGCACGAAAAACTGAAGTGGAAACGATGCGCGCTGGCGAGGCGACGGAAATCCTCTATATTATACCTTTAACTCACACCAACGGTTCGGATCTCTGCAGATTTCGTGCTTCGTACTTGCGCGATGAGACGGACAGCGTAGTGCAAAGATAATGAGCCGAGTACAATCCCAGACGACAGATAACGGAAACTTTAACGGGGAACCAAGTGACGTACTGTACTAATACTCCCGGCGATACTACGATTTACTTTTATTTTCTCTCTTTACATCGCGGGTGATGAGGTGAGATCCCTTCATTTTTGACCATCTAGGTACAGATCACTGCGCGTCGCTGATACGACAAGGCGATATCAGCGCGATGCTCAAAACCCAAAGACGGCATTGAATGTCATTTACGTCTAACCAATTTTACATTGTACTTATACGGAGAAAAAGAATCGGTTACATCAGCTAACAAATCACGGCGAAGCGAAAAATTTAGCCGCTACGACCAAACATCGGTTGATTGAATCATTGATATCTTTGCTAAAAAAGAAAAAAAAATCTTCAGTTACTTTGACTAATTTTCAGTGGCAGTTAGGTTCCAAATTTATCTTTTCGTCGCAATTGATCCAACGGACTTCTAACAATGGTAAGTAAAGCATGAAGATTTGCGTGGAAATTCTACAGATTTGACTGATTGAATTAGATCAAAAGAATGTATTAAAGGCAAGAATTAATGATGCAGGGTAGAGACTATCATTTTGGCGAACAGGTTGATTGAATTAAAAATGTAAAATCATCTGGGAAAGCGGGTCAAGCTTTTCGTTGAAAGCGGCTGAAATGGCGGTAATCAGGCTTATCGTTATCTCGTTATAATTACCGTTAAAACCTCAAAGTGCAAGGCCGTTAAATCTCGAGACCGACGACGTTCACTTTGATATTCTTTAAATATTCACATCCCGCGTTCCCTGAGGCTTCAAGTTACGCAGCTAGTACGTTGCCCGAAAGGTATTCCTTCAAAAATTCATTCGAAATTACGTTTATTTTGAATAGAAGGTTAACTCGACGCGCGTGCATATCCATCGTCTAGACTTCGTAGCCAATGAGAGGCGAGATCCGTGTTGCTGATCCAACCTAGAGTAGCAGTGGCATATTATCAAATTCTCACGAATAAAATTTTTTGATCCAAAGAATGAAGGAGGGAAAGAAGAAGAAGAAGAAGAATAAAAAAATACACACAGACCGAATCACGCAAAGAATGATGTAGAGGTTGTTTGAAATCCAGCGAGATCTACGGTGAGAAATTGAATTCTGGCAATTTGTAACACGCCATCTCGCACAATGCGAAAACTTGAATCAAGGCCAGACACGATGTGCCGAACTCGGAGTTTGCGAATTTCCCTCTCCCGATCTCCCGTCGTTTCGAAGGAATGTCTGCTACTTTTTTTCTATCCAACTATCTCACCGATATATTATACAGCGATTCTCCTTTCCGACAGCTACGCGCCTATACGATGCCAGCGACGGAGCCAAGGCAATCCGCACTTTATTTAAACATGCTATATACCCATAAAAAATAACGTCGCCCCTTTGGCTGGGCCAGTTTCATCCTCTCCCTTTTGTACAGTATATACTTTTTGTTCTCTATCAAATAAAAACTATTTTACGAAAAATGTGCACATCGCGTATATCTTCGATCGAGTTTCTTGCAGAATGGGAATTTAAATACGTTCTAATAATATTTGAATTTTAACAATGAGGCGAAATCTATATTAACAATCTTTTATCAAACTATGATAAGTAGAGTGACCATTTTCATTTATTTATAAATATGACTACACATGAGCTGTCATTAATTTTAAAATTCATTCATTCATTCATCATTCATTCATTCCCGGTGTATTTAGTTAAAACGGTGTATATTGTTAAAATCAGTGTATATGGTTAAAACAGTGTATTTTGTTAAAATGGGTGGATATCGTTGAAATTATGATGTCTTGTCAATAACGGTTTTTCGTCGAGGCACTATATTTGTTTATTGCACTTTTAATGTTCTCGTTCTATCGTCTCTCTTTTTAAATTTGCTTGGCTTTTCGAGTGTTTTAATTGTTAATTTAACAGGTATGTCCCCGTAGTTTAAATTTCCGTTATTATTTTTAAATGGTCGATTTTCGATCAGTTACTATTTCAGTTCAGAGAGGAACACCTCCGCACCTCCTTCCTCCTGGAGAGACGTAGACCACCTTCTACTTTCAAATTTGTGACCAGGTTCCCCACTCCCTGGGTCTAACCTAATCCACTCGTGCCGTGTTCATCGCGCATTTATATTTGAATCATTACATTTGCCTCCCTTTTGTGATGGTTAGGTTTATCATAATTATCACAAACACCAGTTATTGTCATTGTTCATTATCCATACTCAAATTTATTATATAATGATCGAAAACTGCTTCATGTCCACCGTTCTCTGCACATACTTGAAATTTCATCACCTTTTTGCATTATTAGCACTGGAAAGTTTGTCACACGCATTCTTCCACACACATTCATCCACTTGTATAAACTAATTAACAATCTTCTGGTTTTCCGTTATTCCGATTATTCCAATCTCGTCCACTTAATAAAATTAAATCTAACTCACAAAATTTGCTTGTCCTTATTCTATGTCGAGTCCAAAGTAGAGGATGAAATCAATTTCATTGAGATTCATACGAGTTAAATACATTATTATATAGATATATTTTTTTTTTTTTTTTTTGAATATCAAGAAACTTAAATGTATATAAATTGCTTTCAAAATCGATTCAGGAAACTAGGAAGTTTGATACTTGCGTAAATTTAATCTATTATATGTACCTTTGACATCATTTAAATTTTCTGGATTACATAACACGAACGCATTCTTTCCAATCACTTTTGTAATCTTATATGGTCCCTGATATATGTGAAAAAACTTATGAGTTACTCTATCAGCTGCATTAGAGGGTAGTGGTACTTTCAATAAAACTAAATCATTCACATCAAGAATAATCTTTGTTTTCACTTTTTGTTGCTTGCGTCGATAACGAAAGTTCTTTAACAATCTTTCCATAGCTATCATAATTTTAGTTTCTTTGTCTACTAACACTCGCAAAGCTAAAGGAATTGGATAAATTTTTCGTACAATTGGATTTGGTTTAGTTACTTTGATTTCATGTTGATATACTTGAGTACATCCGGGTTTATTGGAAAACAAGACTTGATACTTTTTACGAAGTGCACAAACAGTTTCAATCTGTACATTACTGAGTGTCGTTAGACTATGCACGAAGTTTGAAGACTCTTTAAAAAAATTATGATCCTCTCCATGTATTAAAAATCTTTCATCTTTCTTTAAATTTTGAGATCTTTCTTCCTCATTTGTTTCTTCTAGTTGTTTATGACTACTATTTATTTCAATGGCTTTAACTAACTTAACAAAATCATTTTCACGAGGTAAATTATTTTTATACATTTCACAATTGAGATGCTGTGTATCAACATCATTATCATTAACGATATTATTTTCATCAACTATCAATTCAATTTCATTTTCTAAATGGCAGTGTGGTTGTTCATTATGAATCAACGCATCAACTCCACAATTTTCTTCACCAATAACAAGTTTATCATTTTCATCACTTAAATCTAAATTAACATTTTGCATATTTATTATTTGAATTAAAGTTACTTCGTTATTTGTAGAGGATACCAATTTATCTAAAGGTTCCAAATCAAACAACACCGTTGGTATACCGATATGAACACCGTTGACTTCCAACATACGATCTTTGTAATTTATTATCACTTCGTTTTTCAATAACCAATCATTACCAAGTATTATACGATTAGATAAATGTGGAATAACAAGACATGAATATTCTATAACTTGATTTGCCAGATGCAATTGTAAGAAAACTTGTTTTTTAACAGTTATAGTTTTTCGTCCAATAGCTGGGATTACCATTACTCTACTAACCGGGAGAATATTTAAATTTATTATTGTCATTAATCGATTGAAAAATTCTTCGGATATACATGTCACTTGACTACCAGTATCAAGAAGTGCATGTATTTTAATCCCCAAAACAGTAACTAAGATATGTGGACATCTTGGTACAGTTAATCTTGAATTCTTTTGGACATTTTTTTCAGTACCAGTTACATCATAAGATAGGTCCGTAATATAATCAAAAGGGTCACGACACGTTATTGGACCTTGATTCAACGCGCCGATGGTCAGTTTAAATTTTGTTGTTGGTCATTACTGTTGTTATTATTATAATTCCCTGTTGGTAAATGATATCCATTCGACCTTTGATTTTGTCCAAAGTAAGTAGGTGGCGGATAACTTGTGTTGGGTAAACAAACGCTTACAGCCGTTGGTATAGTATTTTGAAAATTTGGCTTCGTAGATACCCCGTTATGTTGACTTATCTGTTGATATTTCTGTTGTGCGTGAATGTGACCTGGTTTATTGATTTCGCTGGTATTATAAGAATTGTTGTTGTAAGATTGCGAATTTCGAGGTTTTTCACGTTCTCTTTCTTCATAAGTCAAATCTAGCTGAGCTAACGCGGCTTCAACTCTATTATTATCGGAAAAATCAATTGCCACTAACGCTTCCCTCACTTTAATCGGCATTTGTTGAATAATACTATAATTTATTTCATAATCCGACAACTTGGGTTCAAAATACTGAGCTTCCTTAGTTTGTTTTAAAAAATACGTTTGCAAATTATTTTCATTCCCTTTGAATTTGCGCATCGACCAACGATTTTTTTCCCTGATTCTTATAGCTATGGAATAAAATTCTTTCAAAAATGCAGTTTTAAAACATTCGTAATCGTTAAACCTACTTTTTTTTCCATCAAACCAAATCTTAGCTCTACCATCTAATGCACCCTGAATAACTAATATTTTTTGTTCAGTCGGTACGTGTTTCACATCGAAATATCTTTCTAAATCACTTAAAAATTCTCTAGGATTCGTGTTATCCTCCCCAGAAAATTTAGGTACTTTTATGTCTATTTGAAATGATTTCATTTGGTTTATCAAACCTCCTACTAACCTTCCTTCAATATTTTGACTTTGTTGAATTGGTTCTACTGCCGACAATCTTTCTACCAATTGACGTTGTCTCTCATTTTCCTCCATCAAACGTCGAATTTCCGCCATCATCGTGTCCTGCTGCTGCTTATCACGCAAAGACTTGTCCAATTCTTTTTGTTGGTTAGCCAATTGTTGTCGTTCTAGTCTCAATTTATTCAAATCATCACCTCCTTCAACTCCAGTCGCATTGTCTTCACGGTCAGAATTTGAATTCGTCGAACCAGGTGCCATGTCTTTATATTGAATATTTCGGCCACTACGTGTAGTTTTCGGTCTAGAAACTGGAGTTCGTTTTACTCTACCCATGCAATTAATTGAAAATTATAAATTCTATCTTAACCTCTTAATCATTCACACTTCTTCCTAGCTTTCGAGCCTTCGCGTTGGGCGCCAAAATTTTAATAATATTTGAAAATTAACAATGAGGCGAAATCTATATTAACAATCTTTTATCAAACTATGATAAGTAGAGTGACCATTTTCATTTATTTATAAATATGACTACACATGAGCTGTCATTAATTTTAAAATTCATTCATTCATTCATCATTCATTCATTCCCGGTGTATTTAGTTAAAACGGTGTATATTGTTAAAATCAGTGTATATGGTTAAAACAGTGTATTTTGTTAAAATGGGTGGATATCGTTGAAATTATGATGTCTTGTCAATAACGGTTTTTCGTCGAGGCACTATATTTGTTTATTGCACTTTTAATGTTCTCGTTCTATCGTCTCTCTTTTTAAATTTGCTTGGCTTTTCGAGTGTTTTAATTGTTAATTTAACAGGTATGTCCCCGTAGTTTAAATTTCCGTTATTATTTTTAAATGGTCGATTTTCGATCAGTTACTATTTCAGTTCAGAGAGGAACACCTCCGCACCTCCTTCCTCCTGGAGAGACGTAGACCACCTTCTACTTTCAAATTTGTGACCAGGTTCCCCACTCCCTGGGTCTAACCTAATCCACTCGTGCCGTGTTCATCGCGCATTTATATTTGAATCATTACAACGTGCAAATTCAATGCGAATATCCGGCATACTATTACCGAGCCGCGTGATCGCGGGAAGCAAGTCCCGAAACCAGGAGTCAACTTTACCGCGTACATAAAAAAGCTTCCCCAACTTTCGTTGGTCCCGTGAAATCCGGACATTTCTACGGCATCGAGGCGAATCGAAATCGACAACGATCATTTCTCTGCAGAAAGATCAATGATATTCTCTGTTCGGACGTTAATAGGTTGGACGCGTGACGTGGGCCTTTCGTTCGGTTCATCGATTCGTCGATTCGTCGGACGAAAAGTGTTTCCCATTATCCGTTCCTGGTGTGCTCCGCGTGTACGGGCACGACACTTCGCGGCTAATAGTCCCGATAACTTTTCTATCCTTCGGCAACGGCTCCGCAGTCTTCCAATGACCTATGAGGTGGTCACGTTCTCTCCCGTGTATTTTTAACCAACCCGCCGGATCGTCCGTGACGAATTTTCACCCCCCTATCGTCCAATTCCCATTTCATTTATTAAACGATGATGTATTTTCAGCTTGAAACTTTGCTAACCCAAAGCGAATGTATGAATAGTCTCGCTATGCCGGAGCGTATGCCGGATTTTCTTCTCGAACTAAATATAGACAAGTCTGAATGACGTGAACCGGATTCTGTGATTCCGTTTTGGTAAAGCTAATTCAATTTAAACATTTGCCAAGAGTGTCTTGCATGTTGTCATATGTGCCGGGCAGAAAATCTGTGAGACATAATTTCGTTTCATTTCGGTTATACCCGTAACCGCTAATTGAGAAGCGAGTTAATTTGGTAATTAACTAACAACAATAACTTCGTATTGAAGAGCTAAGCTAACGCTCACGTCACTTCGAAAATCTGCGGAGCAGCTTGATATGAAATCGCGGATTATACTTACGCCATGCATCCGCGAATAAGCCCGATATTTCCATCGGATCAACGTTTAGCTCAAATACGTAACAGTCAAAGCGCTTCCAAGTAACGAGGCAATCTCAATTAACAACCTCACTCCATACTAGCCCTTCTGCAAGTGAATACGTCGCGTCGTGTCGGTATACGTATACAGACTCACGTCATTGGGCAGAGAGAATTGCTACGATGTACAGGGACCCCATCAAGCACCCGTGCAGCTGTTATCACCCTATCGCTAGCTATGAAATTTCAGCGGGTGCATATCTTCCAATTTTTGCAGCAGGGCCAATACCCCGCTGAATGATCGATTGACCAAATTAAAATAGCTCCAGGATTTCTTCGAACCGAATTTAGTCAGCGTGGCACGTTTGCTCTGCTTCGGCACGTCAGTTTTTTCCCTCAATAAATTTCTGCGAAGAGTGCGCGCGGCAGTCCACCAACACTTCTTATCCCAGTCATATTGGCCATGTTTGAAGAATTAGCTTGCAAAGTAGTGTAGCTATGCCGTGGCTGAAGATATTTCATCTATAGGCGGAACTTTATACGTCCAGTTGTCTCGGCGTGTGTACGCGGCGTAATTAACGGCAATTTCTTGCTCGTGAGCTACATTTTTTTACCTTTTTACTCTGGGTTATTTCACAAGGCGTTAAGTAATGCGCCACGTATGCCTATATAGTTACAATAACAAATTGAAAAAGAAATCATTAAAAAAAAAAACCTGGAACTTCAACATCCCCACAAATATAAAGCCGGGGCACGAACGATTGTGAAACTATACATCATCTGCATATTTTACTCAAAATGCACAAACCGCATTAGCTTTCCTACAGTGCCCGTAGAGCAGGTACCCGAAATTTTTCGAAATAAAAAATTGAACAGTCAACATCAGACGAAGATCTTTGAAGAACGAATTTGCACGTCAAAGAGTATTCGGAAAATGAAAGGGTGTACCAGGTATCGAAGTACATGTTTTTCCCGCATCTTCTAGTAAAGGTGGTAAACCTTCGACGCACGCAACCTGCACGGGTCAACGAAGAACGCCAAATTCCCAACGGCTGATTAGCCGGGCAGCGTGGGATGTCGACGGTGGGGTTTATTGCCGCCCCATCATCAACCTCATTAAGAGTGACCCACGCATTCGACCTCTTCGTCCTTTTCGAGTCTCATTCGGCCGATCGCTCCCCGCGTTCAACGATTTCAAATTTACAACCCCCCCCTCCCCAACCGTATCAACACGCCAACTACTTTATGGTCCGCAATGTTTGACTCCCCAATTAATTGTACCCTGGTTTATTGGGTTCTGTAAGGCCGTGAAGATTGCCCCGCGATTATGACTTAATTAGCACGCGCGTGCACGGTATGTTACGTATTACTGAATATCTGTTCAATGTCCAAGGGTTCAAAATTCACGCCAACTAACATTCGAACGAAAGTTCAGCCGCGTGTCGACTGCAGCCGCAGAAACGGGTGATTAAAATTTTCAATTCAGAACTGTGGGCAACGGTTTGCGAAACTGACGTAACGCCGAGATTATTAGAATCATACCGCGTATACCGAAGTCTAATATCGGCGAGATTATCTCGAGGTATATTTTCACGCCGCACCCCCCGAAATCCCCTTTTCAAATATAACCGTGGCGAATGGATGTCTCCGGCTTGGCTCGTGGAGTCGGCACGTGGTTCCCAACAAAGAACACCTTATACCACCAAGCTAGCGCATAAACTTCGTAGCCGCGGGATGCTCGAAGAAAACCTGAGGACCGGGTGCGTATATATATTATATATATATATATCGTTGAATGAAATATCCGGATTCCCCCGATTGAACAAACGAGGAAGCCCTTGAAATGGCGTGTAATCAAAAGCATGCTCTGCCCTCCTTCTCCCGTCGTCACTTTCAGAGAATGCCTTCGGCAATTTTAACCACGTCATCGACTAGAAATACTCACAACAACATTTATCGAGTTTCAAATTTCCGTCGTTCGTCAATAATTGTTCGAAACTCTGCAACATCAAAAGCCCGTTGAAGCGTCATCAAACGCCGTTCCCTATGCGATTATAATATTACCCAGCTGTACCAAAATTACAGTTTACAATTATCGAGACATGGTTACGAAAGTAAAATAATTTGTCCGAGTGAAAGGCATCGTAGATATTCAAGCTACGCTTAAACAAGATAAGAAAAAAGCATTTGCAACGACTTTTGGGAACCAAATTACCCGAATGATCGTGTAAGAAGTGAACTCGTCGAATCGGCGCCAAAATTTATCAGCAATTTGAATGAAATTACTATACATATGCATATGCACAACTGCATAATTGCAATGACAAGCGATATTTAAGTGGAGGTAATTACATCGTATGCAAGCGCGATAATCGATTTGATTATGCAAATCGATTGAAATGGTAAACACACACGTTTATAATACCGATCTCATTTCATTCGACAATAAAATTTTACTGCTCGTACTTGCGAGGTAAATTTTCAAGATCGCGTATAATAACCGGCATACAGATAGCTTCTCTGCAATCTTTACACTCGAGGTGCACCTGGACTTTTCTACAATACTCGTGTAGAAACTCTCTGCAATGTACTGATTTGCATCACAGTATATGCATATACATTCCTTTATAATTTCTTCGAAGGATTGCTGTTCCATAGTCAATCATACCCTACGGATCCTGGTTCCTCGAGCAGCTGTCACTGTCAGAATATTCATGGTGTCAATAAGAGTCCACACCGATTAGTGTAAAGTTGAACATCGTCGGTGTAAATCGTTCGATTCTCGACACCAAGTGGTCTTAAAATCAACACCAATATTATCGGTGCTACATTTAACACCGCATTTCCACCGTCGTAACCAGAAACCCGATGTAAATTCTGGGTCGACGATAGGCGGCAATAGCTATTGCGGGGCTAGTCCATCACCCTGCATCGCGATCAAGCGAGAGGGAGAATAGCGCGCGAGCATCGAACCACTTCAATCAGCAGCCACATGGCGTGCTCAAATGAGCTTTACTCCGAATCGGAGATGAAACGCGTAGGAATCCGCATCGTACGCGGAGATTCTAGCCAACCACACGCGACTGGATCATGGTGAGCCATGTGAAACGGATACCAATCCTGCCGAGATTTTCGACGGTGAGGCGAGCCTCGCGCTTCGGGGCGGTTTAACGGTGCCGTGCCGCTTCGCAAGTTCAAACATTGGATAGTCAGGTGACACAGGGTCCTGTTTGCCGAATTAGATGCAATCAAACAAGGGGAAATCCGCTGAGCAAACGTTGTTCACACTTGTTTGCTTGTCATAAATAGCATTCCGGTTAATTAATTACACCAGCGTGCAATTACAAACAAAGGAGAATTAAGGACTGCGTCTCGCGATGCTCATTACAGCAATGCCGCGAACCCGCCGCCCTTTTCCCGGATTATAATCACGCTCATTTTTTTCCTTATTCATTTTCCGTTCGTAATTTGTCAACGAAAGGTAAATTACATTGTGGGAATCTGCGGCATGTCGCTCTCCTTCGCCGCCTTCGTATTATGCTTTACGTTTTGTATGAGATTTTTTTTTTCTTTCTCTCTATTTTTTATACCTTCTCTCTTTACCTTCCTTGGGCACTTTTATCTCTCTTCTTATTTATTTTCATTTTAATTTAGTTTTTTTTTTTTTTTTTTTATTTCTTCTCCCATTTAAGTAACCCTTCGCCAACCGGAATCGTGCGGGAATAATTGCATACTTTGAATTTAAACCGATTAGAAAGACAAAGCCATGTTTGATCAAAGGAAAGAGGCTTCCGCGTTAAGTCTCCGCGAATAATGCAATTAACTGTACTATTAGTTTCCTGTACACTGTGCAAATATTTGACATGTTTGAACGGACGGTTAAATTGGATACATTGACCCGTGAACTATACGTTCAGGGTTAGTAGGTATTGGTACGTATCAAATTCTATCGCGGGGGTCGTAGAAAACTTTTCGAAGGGACGAATAGAACTTTTTTCCTTTTTTTCTTCTCTTTTTTCATCAAAACTTATTTATTCGTTGATCGATAGTGATCGATACACCCGGATGAGAGTAAGGATATACAACACCACTGCGTAGTACATATAGGTACATGTGTGTGTGTACAATTCTGCCGAACTCTGAGTAAAGTCACGGTGCATGAGAAAATATATTGTCGTTTTTTCAACGACCCGAAACGCGAAGAAGACAATGCCTGTACGAAGGACGAATACTTTATTATATCCGCGTTGTGAAAGAAAGTAATAAACGAAGTAGGAAATGTGATTAAAGGTCAGCTCTTGCATAACAATATGATAAGTAAGTATTACGCATAATTTGACAAGTGACGAAACTGTTGCGGCGTAATGACAATCCCATTATTCAAATGTTATACCTAGGTTTCATTTGGTATTGTGGTTAACGTGTTTCGTCCCCCCTTTACTACAATTCTACTGTGTGCTAACCGCGAAATGTAACAGTCGCGAGGGTGAATTTAGTTGCTCGAACCGATAATGCATCAAAGAACCGTCTCTTCAGATATTGGATCAATGTCGTCCTGCCATTGATACGCGGCTAATCGAAATCAAATTAATCAGGAACTGCCCTTCGCCACGGCTAATTCGATTCGGGTATCAGGCACCCCGCGGCGTGCGTCTAAGCAGCGTCGTCTATTTTTCATGGGAAATTTAATAAACGACTTGATTCCAGGCACTTGTTTTGTAAACTTGGCTTGTGAGCCCTGTTTGATGTGAAATTAGCTTCTCCGATGGTATTATATACCTTTAAATTATCACGCCAGGCGCGGTCGCGATTATCAAAGACATTGAACTGCAGGCCGAAGGAATTCTGAACCTCCATTAATCCGTGAAAATTGACTAAACACCGTAACGTTAACGACACTGTGTACTTGGCAATTACGGCTGAATGACGGAGGGACTATTTTTTACCCTCTTTCCGATCGTTGACTTTCCCCGTTTACATGGTTCAATTTCATTGTCAATACGAACCGATGTTCAAGCTGATGTAATTGTCACTGACCGTCGCTTGTTCAACATTGAATTTTTATTTTTTTTTGAATTTTCCAACTCCTCCCTCGCGCCTATTCGGTATACGTTGTAAGAAAATGACATGGTCTTCGAAAATAATGAAATTCGGTGAAAATAAACGTTGTCTTCCGACGTGAATGTAAATATATGAGGTGGTACCTGGTGCCGGATCAATCAGCGCCGAAACCCACGATGCAACGCAGATCGCCAAGAAGGTGTAACCGAGCATCGCGACGTCGAGGACGCGTGGACGTCAACTGGCGCCTGGTACTAAGCATCGCGACGTGCTGTCACGAATTTTGCTTGCCGCCAAGGGCGGGCGCAGGCGCCGCTTGCAAGCTCGTGAAGGAGAGTAGCAGGTGTGTGTACACATGTTGAAGCCGCCGGCAGGGAATAACGGCGAGCGACGTAACAGCTTTGCCCGTGCATTAAGCACACTAGATGCTATCTGCTATTGATGAAATTTTATTTCAAGCTCTGTAGATAACTCGCCGAGGGTGGAAGGGTGAAAGGAATCTCCTTCGGTATATCGCGGGAGCTTTTGAGCGCCATTTTTCAGCTACGAAATTGCAAAAAACGCAATATTTTCCCGTTGCAATAGCTCCACCGTATTTTTACCCATCCAGCTTTGCAGATGTGTGCACGCGCGCCGCTCGTTGGCGCAATAAAACACGCAGGTATAACAATTAATTAATTAAGAGAATACAGCTTGACAGGGAATGCAGCAGTGGAGCTTGCCAGGCGGCGAAGGTATACGTATAAGCAGGTTGAAATACCGGCCTGTCTGGAGAATAAATGATAAATTAACAATTAATTGTGTGTGTACGTTTCTTTTAATCTCTACTTTTTCATCAACCGCTGACTACCTGCAGCTAAAAATGTGAGCGTGTAAAGAAACTCCTCTATGATCCGGATCAAATTAATACCGTTCTGTATGCTGTAATGGACGATTGTATACAGTTAATTCGTCACGTCCAGCGATCCTACCTTTGCGATGAAATTTCTCCACCTGTTCTCCGTTTTCTCCAACTTTTGTTCACTTTCAATCGCACTTTTACTAGTTGCGAAAATATCACATCGGTGAATGGAAAGTTGTGGTTTATTCTGTAATTAGTTCGATGCCGTGCTTGGATTTCATGTCTGATCGTTGAGAATTCGTACGATCCTTACGTTAATTGTGCCGGACTCGGCATCTTGATATCAGCACGAACATAATTGACCAACTCCAATTCTTATCCATACTGCGGTATAGACATAAAATATTACTCAAGCTGCTTTGGGTATTGTAATTTGTCAGTGTCACTAGATTTAGCGAAATGTAGGTCTCATACATTCGTGGCTGTAAATCCGAAGGTGAATATATTTCATATATATATATATTTATTATTATTATTGACCGACATGCGAAGAAACGTTGGTACCTGCAATGAAAATAATACGTGTAGAAATTAAATTTGATATCAGAGATTTCGCCAATACTGATAATAATTCGTTACAGAATGTAATTTCTCGTTAAACTGTTATAGTCTATGATTTTTGTTCTCCCCTCATTCACGACTATTTCTGGGGTTCGATCAATTACTTCGGCTGTACACCACTCCGCAGCTAATTTCTGCTGATAATTGATGAGTTCCGTCTGAGGGAGGGGATTTTTATTATTTATTTCCCAGTATAAATGACATAAAACTTAATTCTTCATATTCTAATGGATGTTCACATACCATGTATGTCTGATTTATATTCACCTGCATATGTCCACTGTTGTGAAGGATTAAAGACGAATCTCATACACATTTCAGGTGTCTGACGATCCATTACGCGATACGTAATTTCTGGACGCATGGGATGAGGGAATAGGAAACAAAAGAACTGAAAATCATTAATTATAACAATTTTTTTTTTTTATTCGATTCTTAATACAATCGATCATTTTCATCATCGTCGTTCTATATCTCTTGTGACACAATATTTTATAATAATTAGAGCACTGCACTTCTGCTAAAAATATAGACAATCGTGAAGCGCATAGATTGCAATCACTTACATATTTACAACACCCATTTTGAATTATGCATATATACACATTTTCATCGCCCCTTTGCGTTCAACTCGGAAGAAGGGTAGGTACATGCATACAATTTTTAAATCATAAGTCGGTGGGCGGCGTAAAATTTTACAAAATTCAATTTTCATGACGCGATCACTGCCATTGATCTATGAAATTGAATAAATTTGTAATACTAATTAATAATATTCCCTTTATGAAAATCCTCAAACAATCGTCATTGCGCCACAAATAATTCTGTGTTCAATGAATTAATGTGCGTGAAGTTTCTATTCGCGGCACCACAATACTGTCTTATTAAACATCGCGTGATCGCTATGAAATTATCACGGATTGCTAAATTTCAATTATATCTTACAAAACTAAACGGTGCAAAAGAGACGTGTAATATTGCCCGAATTGTCATCTACCGTATTAATCGATGTTATGTAAGGTTCAACTGCATCGGTTCGGACAATTGGAAAACGTATGGCGAGTATCGTATCGATTCTTGCAGCTCTTCGCATCGGCTTCACTGCAGCTGTCGATATGCGCATCAACGATGAGCCGAGTTCTGAATCTTTGATCGTGCCCGAGTCTAGCGCAGGGTGGATGTCCAACGCCTTGCCCGATGAGAAACGAACGTCTCCAACGTCGGCGGAATCGTTACCGCTAAATATCGTCAAATTGCACTGCATTTGAAAACGCGCGGCAAAATCGGATCTAATATTTCCATCAAGGCCGCGTTTCCGATTTCCCGTCTTTCATCCGGGAACTTATCGCCTTCGTAAATCTGTATCCGGATAAGTAGTCGTAAATAGTTGTCCGAGGTAGGTGAGGAAGACTATTAGTCAAGGTAAATATGGTTCGCCAAGGTGTCAGCTGCCGCACGAACCCCACTCCGTAATCCGTTACATACACACGCGTGCATTCACCGCGACACCCTATTCAAATGGTATCAGACTACACCTCGAGTAGAGGAGTCGGCTATCATGATTTAGAGTTTAAACTTTTACACTGATTTACGTCTGTTGAATCGAGTAGGCACACGTTACAACGCGGTAGGCGTGTGACCTGCATCGCAATCCTATCGCGGGACCATTATTTACCGATCGAATATTATCGGCGATTTGTTTTACCTTTACATGCACAGGTATGTATATTTATACGCATATGTACCGCGGTATCGATCAGCGGGGAGATTCGGATGAACTCGCTTTTTATCTCGAGCTTTATTTTTCTTACAGCAAGGGACGATGTGCCGGATACAGAGGAACTGGTCTTTGTTACGTATACATGTATGGTAGCCAATCTCGGGGGCATAGAATTTTGTTAAGATCGCATGCTTTTGTCTCGCCTTAATTGCAGTGCATCGTCGACAAAACTCGAGGTTATATTAATGTATACTGAAATCGTACAATTATACATGGGAATTTTACCGTCTGCTAATCGGCGAAATTAATTATGCGAATGATTCTGAAATTTATTCAACGATTATAAATTCTACCGCAAATATACATATGTACCTCGTTTAATATATAATATAATTATCGTTTGCCTAAAAAAATTATTGATATATGCAATTATACGTAATGCAATTTTATGCGCAGTTATACAATTATCAGGTTTATTGCAGACTGACTTTAATTTCCTCGGTATCATAGGTGTATAAATTTGTCCGAGACATTTCGAGCGAATTTCATTCGGAAGCACATCCCGAGATGACGCACTTGTTACGATGGTACTTCTGCAGATATAAGCAAGACGGTATAATGCAATTACTTGATGTGGTAAATTTAATGTCGGTTGTAGGAAGTTAATCATCTGAAGCGAAGGGTATCAAGTGTGATTTTGATTTTTTTGCATGAAAAATTCTGTGCTTGAAACTTTAGACTCTGTTCATTATTCTAAATCTATATGTAAATATAATAATTCAATATGTGACCTACATTAATGATTTTTATATGGAATTCAATATGTTGTTAGTTATCCGGATGGTTTTAGGACTGTCAAAATTATCGTATGAAAATATTTCTCCAAGTACATTTCTTATTAGTATGATCTATTTGTTTTTTACGAAACGTTTCTAAGATAAGAATCTAATTTTCTCCAGAACAATATATATATATATATATATATATATATATATAATAATAGGTCTAACGTTTTCTGTATATATGTATATGCATATGTATATTTCGTAATAGGAAATAAGTTTTAAACTGCAAGCGTATCAATAATTATATGCACACTTATATTATATTAATGATGTCAAAATCTGCGGAAGTAAAATTGCAGTGCTTCAACTTACCAAGCAGATCACATAACATTATAAAGGCGGCCGGATATTCTGTCATGCATAATATAGGAGCTTGTGGAAAAAAAATACGTGTCTTGATTGAACGACTTGGAAAGTCTGCGTGTCCGCTAAATCTGTTAACACGAGCAAGAGCGTTGATTGAAAATGATAAACTTGAGAAACGGTAGTTCTTTAAAAATGTCAAACAACTCTCGTATGGATTGAGATGAGATATCTTTTTTCGATATTTGCGATTTGTCAGGAATCCCCAGCTGTCGAGTTTCGAACACATAACACTCATTTAGGCACGATAATCTTGCACCGTTTACCAAAAGCTACGCTCGAACCATAATGTAATACTTTTAAATCTAATGAAAATAACGGCGGTGGTTGTACGCAACGGAAGCTGAGCGCTATGGCATCACGGAATATCGGCCAACCAAGAAAACGTGGCATTCGTCGCACACGCGCACAGGCTTCGTGGAGTTTGGCAGTGCGATTGTATTGTCACTACAGGAATTGCAGAAGATCGCACCGCAGTTGCGGCAGTGATGCTGAAAAAATGAAAAAATATTTTTTTTCATCAATTTTGTATAATCGGCGATCAAATTCAACGATTATGATTATTCTACTCAAGGAGAGGGGAAATGAGGGGCTCTTTACGAAGTGGAGGGCAGCGAAAGAGGCACTTTGCGCGTTCGATTAATTTCTTAATACTCAATTGGAAGGGGGTTAAAATTGAATAACTCATCTTCAACTCAGCTTGCCGAGAGGCGTTGTAATTATTAAATATAAATTACGGCTCTGCGGAAGCTCGATGTTTTCGAGAAAGGGGTGAAAATTATAAGTGTACCTAAGTTTGAACACATCTGATGGAAATCAGAGGCAATATGATAAAATTGGATGGAATATTTTAAGGATTGAGTAAAATCGAAGTTTTCTTTGTTTTTTGCAAGTTGAAACTAACGAGTAAGTTGTTAAGTGCGGGATTAATGGTAATATTAAGACCGTTACAGCGTCGATGTTGAAATATATTGAACTTAAATTTTGCGAAAAATCGCATACATAGCACCACGCAATGTCTGGGTATCTAAATTGAATCGTTTGAATATTGGAATGAACATTCCGAGTCCCGTGTTATTACGCTGGAAGAAGTCGAATAATATAATTCCGATAACCAGTTCCCTCCCGAAAGTTAATTATTGAACCGTCTCATCCACGTGACTTATGGCCGAAATGTGGTAAAGTCGGCCCTGCTCCACCCCGCCAGACTTCAGTGCCAACCCTTATCGGCTAACAGTACCATTTATACCCGGAATAAATCTACAGTACGAAACTTGGAAAGAAGGTATAACTAGTTGGTGATAATCGGTTAGGTATATAACGGCTAACTCTCTTGCAAGTAATCTTATATCTTTTCAACATTTCCTCGGATGTGTATATATATATATATACATATTTATACATATATATTAGGGTGGTTCTTATTTCGGTCATGTCAGAATTTCTTCTCGCTCACCCCTCTCCAAAAGTAATAAACATATATCGAAAAAAATCTGGTTAAATCCTCGAATTTTTGTGATAACTCAACACGCCCTGCCAAGCAGTCGAATTTTGATTTAAAAAAAAGCATGCGTTTGAAATTTCTTTAAGAAAACTGTTAATTACTTTAAAACTGTATATTATAAAAAAAATTCTGGCTATTCTTTGGAAGATTTAATGCTCTACAAAAATGATCTGTTATAAAATTATCGTATATCTAATATTTATCACGTTATTAGCGACAAAATGAAGACAGCTCTTCGCCGATAACGTGATAAATATTAGAATTTCAACCTTGAAATGAAAATGGTGTACTGTGATTTAAACGTTGCGAGGCCATTTTTGACGTTCACGCTGAAAAATTGAATAAAAATAAATACATTTTCAATACGCGTTCAACAATCGAGACAACATACTAAAGAAATCGCGATATCGATGAGAGTGAATAATATAATTTTCAGTGAAAATAATACAGGTGGAGTTCCAATTTTGTATAAAGTTCGTAATAATCATTTCTTGGTGAAAAGTTTTCTTATCTAGCTAAACGGGCATTGACTCAGCAATAAACTTCTGCACGGCACAAATCACGGGGCAGAAATTGGAGCCGAGGTTAGAATCGGCGTCGTCGCGAGACGGCTTCGCCTCTTATTTTTATTTTCCATTTTTAGTAACGTTTTCTTTTCTTTTTTTTTTTTTTTCTCTTCTTCACTTCTTTCTCCCTCTTCTACCAACTTCCTGATTTCCATTTAGCCGCCGGCCCTCACTTAGCTAGGCAAATTTATCGCCGAGCCAAACCTGCGGTAACGTTACCCGACCACTCACCACCAATCACTCGATTTCGTTCAATAGTAAATTATTCGGGGTAGCAACCGCGACTGTGTGCTGCTGCAGGAATTACCGAGATAACTCCGCCGTTACAAAGATCAGAATTATAGCCTTGGGAGTAGGAATTGCATCCGCGCGAAGAACCGAACACTTTACCGATATGCATGGACATTGGAACGAATCGAAGGGATGCGAAGGAAGTTACCAGTCGGAAATCAATCCGAACTGCCCGACCTTCGCCGTTTTATAAACTGAAGTGAAAATTTTTGTCAAGCAGTCTCTTTCGCGAGGAGGAAACGCGAGCCGCCGAGCAATGGGTGAGCTAATTTACGATACCGGATTGCGGAGCACCCGCTGTGAGTCGGTGCCTCGACGTCTTTATTTTTACACTTTATTTGTTCCCTGCATTCCCTGCCATTCGTGTGTTAAAAGTCTTCTACCCTCTCTTTCTCTCACCCTTGGGTTTTAGGTATTTTTCTCGCATCCCCGGGCGGAATGAAAGCACCGCATCGCCTTTCGCGAGCCGGAACCTTAGGTGGCCTATTCTATATTAAACAGTATGCTAATACACCCACTGTGAGAAAAATGACTAACAAAGATACGCCCCGGTCTTGTTATTATGCGGTAACTTACCTCGTGTAAAATGCGGGAAAATGTATTCTATACGTATTTTACAGGGCGTGCAACAACGTCTCTATTACATTATATGACCGAATATGCATGTCATCATGAATATATATCGACTGATCTGACTACAATAATGTAATAATACCACTCAGCTGAGCAGATAAGCTCCGGCCAGCCTGCCGAAATCTGACAAGTGACTCATCTTGGTCACTCGGCTGATTCCAAATCCATCAAATATGATCGAGACTTTGAGGATTAATTTTTCAGAATTTACCAACGCAAGAATATAAAAAGTCGATGATAGGGAAACTTTGAAATCCGGACATGAAACTTGATCAATTTTCGGAAATAAATAAAGAAGTCGGTTCAAGTGTTGAACGAAAAAAAAAAATTCAACCACGATTGCGTTGCAATTTAAAAAAAAAAAAATCCATTTTCTTTGTTAAAAAACGTTGGCCTTGACACATAGATACTTTCTGAAGTATGTATATATATAATATATAAGTATATTTTTAATGGTAGCTTCAGCCTTTTTTAATTCTCTTGTTCAGTTGTTATTCGGAGCTTTTCACCACCCGACTGCACGGCTCGAGTAACCCTCAATTACCACGAATGACAGGCAAAGCGCCGTTTATATGAAAAATTTGGTACCTTTCTTCGTGCGATGTTAAAATCTCGATTGCACCTTTTGCACTGTGTGACGAGACGATCGTTTGCCCAGGAAGCAGCGCCGTTTTGTTGCGATTGTTGCACGCTATCGGCAGCCTCCCGCAATTCTACAGCTGCCAATTTGGCAGAGCTCAGCTGTCCTCCGAGTTCTTCGAGCGTTCGTTCCTGCTCCGTACAAATTTCCTTGAGGGCGTAGTGTTCTTCTTGCAACGCCAAGAATTTCTGCAACGTAAGAATCAAGTCGCGTGAGCGAAATAAGTGTGCTTGAAAAAAAAAAAAAAAACTACCTATCTCCGAATCAAATTGTGCTATATTGCCTCATTGTTCGCCAAATTTAAAAATACGAACGGTCGTTTGTTTAAACTTGCTATTTATTTTTTGTACAAGTTTTTCTCATTGTTCTTAACCCTAGTGAGTCGTACCTCGGTAGAATCTCATAACAGTCACACGGAGTGAATCTCGTCTCAAACGTGATATTTTACTTCAAAAATGACTTCTAGGAATCTAAACAAAATATCTAGGTATTGTTTAAGGATTTTAGAAGAAGCTCTCTCAGTTTTCCTAACCAAAATTGACTGTTGAAGTACTGTAAAACATCGGCAAACGGGGTGCAACTCATCCGCAGTGACCTATTAGGGTTGAAGTAACAAATCAACCCATTATCATATAAAATATTAACTAGAAAACAGTTATCTACCATTCGTATTGAACCAATGAGCCCACTCAATTTACTTGATATACAGCTAAATATATTAAGTCTCGTGATAATCGGATATTGGTGATTTAGAACTCCTTTTCAAACCAGAATGATGCCACAAAATGGAGCAATTAATTCCTGACAAATCGAATAATTCGATTGAAGTTTGGATAATTCGGTTTTACCGAATGATTGAAAAGACAAAATATCCGATTGATTCGATCAGAATATCAGACATGCGTTTATTTTACTATTTTTTTATTCTACCGCACCAAGCCGCTTAATCAATGATGATTAATTAAAGTACTCGTTCTATTGTCGTGCTTCGAACGAATAATAGCGTCGAGTTACTTCTAAGGTCTGTAAATTATCAAGTATAATTTTTGAAAGGAGTTGTATAACTATTAGATTCGATTCGATTTTACATAATTACTACTTGCAAGCCCGTGAAAAGGGTCTTGTTCCGTTGTTGGGAATAAATTTAAACGCATCTTTATTCAAACGTATTTACCTCGGCAACCTCCTTCAACTGATCAAGTTCCTGGTGAAGCTGTGATATTTTTTCCCGGTCCTTGACGGAGGTCTCCTGAAGGGCGGTTCTCCACTCCCGTTCTATCCTGAGCTCTCCCTCGACGCCGCTTGCCCAAGCCTCACGTTGAGCCGCTTCCGCCCCGACGACTCGAGCCCGCTCCTCGGCACCGGAACGGATGCCCTCCAGCACCTTGCATCTGGTCAACGTGAATAACAGGTAATCCTTGAAACATTTTTGTTCAATCGCATGCAGTTTTACGGAGGTTTCGAGGGCGACGATGACACGGCGCGCAACGGGATCGTGACAATTATCGGTGATGTATTCATTCGCTTCGGAAGTTCACTTGAATCTTTATGGATGCGGTCGGGTTTCATGCTTTTGGATAGGGCAAGGCCAGTTGGGACAAAAACAGATGACAACACGTCTATGATTAATCCACGAACAATTGAATGATATTTTATCAATTCCGGTGCCGGTTACTGTTAAGAAATATTATTTTGCAATCGGTAATCAGACTCAACTGGGCATTATTGACATGAAAGTCTTGGAAAAGACAAAAACGACACGTACACGGACTCCTGGTAACTACATTTGATAGCGGAATTGAATCTAGCGTCTCATTTTCGGAGATCAGTATGGAAAAACTTGGCGAGTACACTTAATTGATTTGCTTGTAAAGTAACCAGATCTATCGTATGAGATAAAATCGACTGGATGGTAGTGAGTTTGCAGTAGGTATATACAACGCGTTCGTATAACAATTAAGGGATTTTCGTTAAATAACCTGCCAGGCAATAGTGATTAATTAGTAATAGCCAAAGTTAATTGCGTTCACAAACTGTTTGATGATCAATTAATTATCTGCACTTAAAAGCAATTGCGATCAGTCAGCCGGGCAAATACGACTTTGTCTTATACCTTAAACTTCGATGAAAATCCCATCTCCTATGGGATTGGAATAACATTCTACTAATCCATCGCAGAATTTGAAAGATAGACGGGTCAGTTGAGTACAAGCATGGGATGAAAGAAAAGTTTCACGTCGATATGTGAAATTCAATTTATTTCCAAGAACCCATAATCTTTCAGATGCTCTACGAAATGTTCTACAATTGTTGTGGTTGACATCAGTTTTCATCTCACGCCCGCCAGTAAACCATTTTACGAATCAAGACCTGTGATAAAGCCAGATTTTCTATACCAAAAGTTAATTGACTCATCCAATCGATTACTCGGAGTAGATTCATACGAAATTATGTCTAATCTATGAGATCTGAACGTGTGTTGCATAGACAATCAACCCATATTTCATGCCGAACTAGGCGATTGTTGTTTACTAGTATTCTGATTCGTACCAGCAGATAGTATCCACTATAATCAGATGCTGGGCACTTTGGCGGCGACAAAAATAGCTTTGGAAAAGTTCTACGAGAATAAATTAATTAATTTAGAGTACGCCTGAAATTCAACTACGGATTTCTCAATATCTACAATAATTGACTCATTGGTAATGCTGATTATCGACATGCGATATTATAGACGACTGGAGGTGACTGAAGAATGATATTTAACCTTCGGTTAATGCAAGTACAATTTTGTTATTTGATTAGCTAGACACGAGAGTTCGAACTCAGATCTGAAAGAATCATTAATCAACAGTAACGGTTGTAATTTCTCAATCACTAGAAGTGTCACTATACAGAGTTACTTTTGGTTATTACGTGACTTTGGTTCTATTTCTGAGTGTTTCATTAATTAATTCACTCTGAGAAAATAACTAACATTCAGACGCTACGCGAGTATTGATTTCCCGTAATTTTTTATATTCACTGAACTAATCAGCATAATTATACAGCTTGCGTAATAAATGTACTTTAGGAAAGCTGCACCTAATAGACAAACTCTTAACTTACCTTATCCGCTGGGAATAAAATTATCTGACAACTCTAACATGGACGTGATTGCAATGAAAAGCAAAGTAAGGCCGTTATCTGCTGACGTAGATTTTTTTTCAATTTATATAATTTACCTGTATCTGAAAAATTATGCTTTGGAGGGGCGGAGGGTATAAGATGAAGTTTTATTTGTCATATTCTAATCGGATGCAAGTATAAGGCGTACAACAGACAGACGAGACGATGTAATTCTGACCACTAGCCTTAGGGTAATCAAATACGGTATGGTTTATACATTAATGTTTTATTTTTTTAGTCTTATACAAGCACACGTGGTGTCATTATGAGTTATATTGCTGATCGCTTGATATATATGTATATATGTATATTCGTGTGTGGCACCTTAGCGAACATAGCGAATATACGTAAATTTGTTATTAGAAAATTGCGTTACTGCATTTTTACACCGTTATTCGTTTGCATTGTTATTGGCCGTGAAACATCGAGCGGCAGGATCCACAAATGATCTAATTAATTTCTATCCAAGAAAATCATCCGCAAAGGTAAACATGAAAATAACGGTACATCTTGCATGTAACCCACACAGCTACGTTTATACGCAGTCCACCTAATTACATTTAAATAAAATAATAACTCACTTCGTTTTTTTTTTATCACAATTTTAATACTGGAACATAAATATATTTAATATTCATACCATAATATATGTTAGCTGATAGCGCGATTTAACGGTAAACGATGTACGCAATGCCCGTTCGGTGAAAAACAAGTGAACAACTCATACCAACGGATCATCGTATCGTGAATCGAATATCGATTGAAACTTTTCTCTTCATCATCATCACCGCTTTCTTGCGATCATTCTCAAATACCCATTCAACAATTATTGATAATGTTCGTCGATCATCGAGTGCGGTGCGGATGAAATACTTATTCGAAGGTTACAGGCTCATTATGACATGTACACCGACACCAATAGTTAATTGCAAGGTAACAGGGAAGTCAAAGCCCCATTCACATATTCACCATAAACACATATGACATTAAAAAAAAAAAAAGGAAAAACCCTGTAAGCGAAAAATCGTACGTGTCATCGTCCCTCTGTTTCTTGAATTACCGCTAACTTGTAATCATAATGATCATGAAAGTTATATCAAAGTTATCTCGGTTTGGCTTCAGTAATGATTGCCATTAATATATAAAAACCAAGAGCGTATTAAATCAGAAAGTCTATGGAGTGGGCACGAATTGTTCGCGCGAGTTTAGACTAGAATAAATTCAGGCACGTATTTCAAATTGCAACGTGCATGAGAGTCGCCCAGAATCAAAGCTCGAATTCGACTAGAGACTTTTAATATATAATTTTATAATACAACAAAAATATTCCCAGCATATTCATCTTCGAAATATCAACGTTACATGCACTTTTACTCTCATCCTAACATATCCTAAATACCGTTAACTTCCGTACAATATGACACCATCACTGATAATTGGCGATACCGTGGCCCTTGAAAAACATGGTACGGAATGGCTATAATTGTTCACCCCCAGGGACAAAGAAACACCACAAAAAAGAATTATCGGAAACAAAGAAGAGCATGGGGTACATTTGAGTTTCAGTGATATTAGTAAAAAATATGTAAACATACTTCTCATCCATTTTCTGAATGGTGTCAGTCATGGAATGTGTCTTTGCTTCCAGCTTACTGATCAGTTCTGTCTTATGCTTAAGCGAGCCCTCACACTCCTGAAATAAATCTCTCTTAATTATATCGTTGAAACAATGTTTCGTAGTATCGATGGTAACATCTCGCTGTAACCGTGCTGGAAATATTTTAAAAATATTAATTACAATTGCCATGCTTTCGGCGCACGTTAAATCTTTCGATTCAAAGCTAATTATTCAGAGTATAGATGCTGTGCCTAATATCATGTGCGTCCAAAATATGAACCGAGTACGGATACAGCTGAAAAACAATCGGAACATAAAATCACATTTCTGTAATACAATTACGAACTAATATTTTTCTCAATGTAAATAAATTAGATACATAGCAAAGGAATGATGTTTCGCGGTTTCATACTGCGAATATCTCAAATCCAGCGAAGTCAGTACGCAAATAACGAACCAGCCAAATTTTCTCACCATCGGATGTAATTAAATTAGAAAATAATTCATCAATCGGATAAAGGACAACTGTTTTTCAGCAAATCAATCTAATAACTTGCCATGGGCACTAATCCAACCAAGAATTCGTTCTTATCAGCTTGAACTATCACGTATCATGATAGGCTTAGTGGACCTGGGGTTAGCCGGAAAAACTTGTACCATGGAAAACATAATTATAAAAATGGTTCGCGGCGAAGCATAGAATCCCCAACAATCAATAATAATATCCCTAGAACAAAGCGCCTGCTACACAGCTATATATCGTTGCAAAGATAAAACTGAAATCATAGTTTGGAAATAAAAAAAAAACATATTGACAAATTCTCACTACCAGCGAACCAATTAGCCGTTTGAATTTTGTTAAGGGATACTAAAAGCGAATATCCGTTGATTTTTGTTATACGCTTCGCTCTCGAACCTCACGTTTTTAAACTTTGAGTGGATACCGCGCCAAATCAATGCGAAACACTCGTGAAGAGCTGGTTCCATAAGGAAAACGAAAACGAAGAGTAAAAAACAAGAAGCGGTAAGCTCAATCCCAGGACGCCTCAATCTTTCGCTTCCTCGATGGAAGCTTCTCTCGGTACTTTTTCCGAATTGGCTGTCCGATCAGGGTCCGACTGCTGGAACCGAGCGAGTTCGCCAACGGACACCCTAGGCGAGGTGGGACTATTTTTTACAAAAGACTTGGATCCGGTTACTGGAGTTGTTGGACTCCGACCGCATTCCGCATCTTTCATTAGATGGTTGTATTTCTCGAGGTTGTTCAGTAACTTTCCGATCTGATTCGTCTTGGCATGAAGCCGGCTCACCATCTCACCTTTCTGCGTCAGCTCGTGCTCGCACTCCTACAAGTCAAACATCGAGACAGACAAGTAATGAATTTTCAAAAGACGGCAAGAACAAAATGACGCTTCTCGTGTCGCCGGATAACATTTTCCTAAGCTATTTTCTATCTTCACGTTCCCAACTTGCAATAGGTATCCTCATCTAGTTCAAACACAATGCTTGATACGTCAATCAAAGGGCTGGTAATACGCAAATAGCATGGGCACGCTTTTTGAGCATTCCTGCATCCTAATAGAAGTTTTTTTCTATCGCATTATCATGATATTGGACTAAAAGTTAAATTCTGTGCAATATGCCAGATCTCATGACCAAAGGTGATCAAAGTAAAGGCAGTTGTCGTAACGTATACGTACTTTCAACGCACAGCCCTTCAACAGACGACGCAGTAAGCTTTTACATGCGATGAATTGTTAAAATTAAAGAACACAAAATTGTGACTAGAAACCAAATTTCACTTGGGTTCACGAGTTATCGAGGTTTACAGATCGGATAAGACCGAATTGAGGATACAGCCACTGTGAAATACGGATCATGCATCGTTACAGAAATTATTACCTGTGAAATATGAAATATAATCATTATTTAAAATTGAAGACAAATGGTTACGTCACCTGCAGCTTTTTGTACATCTCCAAATTGATCGATTTGATGTCATCCAGCTGCCTTCTCAGAGATATTATAGTGTCTTGTTTCTCGTGGATATCTTTTTCCAACAATTTCATGGCAACCTCCATTTCCGACTTCATGCTGACCTGCTCCATAAAATGTTTTCAGGCTTCTTTCGCGAATTTACATATTTCGAACAGAGAACATCAAATATCGGGTGGAATCAAAATTGGATTAAACCAACGTTACGAACCTGTAATTCCAGCTCCCTTTCAGCCTCAAGTCTTTGCTTTTTTTCCACTTCTAGCCTACTTCTCAACTCCTCTATCTCTGACGTAGTCTCTGTGATTTTGACGGGTGCTTTTCCGTTCTGAAATAAAGCGGAGCCTGTTAATTTGGACACATCTTAAAATCATTTTTGTGTCAGTGAGGACTCGTACCTCGTTTGGATCCTTGACTTCGATGCCCAGTTCTTTTTTCAGTTGCCTGTTCTCGTCATGGAGTGAGAGAATATTGTTTTTCGCAATTGCCAGATCTTCCTTCATGAGGGCATTCGTCGTGGTGAGAGATTCGACCTTTGTTTGTAGATTCGTTACAGTCGCACTGAAATACGATTAAGATCGGGATGATTGAAGTTCACCACTCGAGATCATGCGAAATCTATCGAATTTCCATACGACTGATTCTAGGTACAAACAGTTTTGGCCCTACTTTAGATGCCTGTTGAGCTCCTCGATGTAATTCTTTTGGTCTAGAACAGTGGTCATATTGTCGTTCTCCAGTTCGTCGTCCGGTGATTCGCCTGGAATGTGATTGCTGCTTCTGAGGTAAAGGGAGAAGTCGATTACACCCTGCTGGCAGTCCAGGTCTTCTTCCTGTTTCGCGCAATCGATACCCATCAAGATAATTAGCATCGGATTAACTCTATCACTCGCTGCCAGGTTTCGCTACACTAACCTTGACACAGAAGTTGCAGTCTATAACATTGAGGCCAACCAGCAAACCCATTACAACAATGGCTTCGTCGCTCATCATTAGTGCGTCCGGTTCAAAGTATTCAGATAGAATGTCGTCCTTGTGATCGATTAGCACTTTTAGGTAATCCGCAAGTTTTTTTTGCATCAGCGCCATCCTCAGCCAAGCTCGTGCTCGGCCCATCGCTGTCCTGAAAATATCAGGACTTTGAGGATAAAATCTTCATTACACCAGTTGAGTTGAGTTCCGGCTTGAATTCGCGAAATAATATCCACAAGCTATTCCAGACTGTGTTTCACGGATTTGCGAATGAGGTTGATTGATACCTGACGGTCGGTAGGTCGCGGATACTTGAGGTGATATCTTGTGCTTCGGGACAGTATTTTTCCACAAGTTGAAGAATGTCCCAGAGTTCTTTTTTCGGGCCAAGGAGTCCCTGGAAAGTCAATTCGTTATTTGCTGATGTTGATTATGTTTTGACAAGACTGCGTTGAGCTTGCAGCCATACCTTCTTAGGCCGTAATCCGTGTCTAAGGACGTGTTCGAGGACGATGAAAAAATGCTGCAAAGGCATATGATCCGAGTCCAGCATACGTCCATATTTCAGAGACGTCTCGATCAATTCCTTAACGATCAGCTTCGAAATATTGACTAGGTTGCTTCGTTCGATAATCACTGGATCTCGTGCTGTAAAAATAACAAATTGCCCAATCCGGAGTGTCAGGATCACAGCTAAGGTGGGCTTATTTATCTTCTCCGTCGTTCAAATTTTGTCGAATATTCGAAAAACCGTGATACTCTCTAAGTCATGTAGAACTGTCTTGGAACTTCAGACCACGTATTCAAATATAGACCGTGTATTTAGAGTAAAAAATTTGATGGATTGTCCCGCAATTCATATAATCGATTCGAGAAGCAAAGCCACCGCTTAAATTTTGCCATCGCATGCGGCACGAAAAGAATTTAGCAAAAATTGAGACACTGCGAAGCAAGCCAATACAGATGTAATTGTACAACGCGCAATACAACTGCAGCGTCAAATTGTGTAAACAACTGCACAAATGAAGAATGCAGAAAATAAAGTTTCAATCCAATTGATCATGTATTGGCATGACGCGGGAGGAAGCACAACGTGTGTTACGATCAGTTAAATGGCATGCAACAAAACTAATTCGAACAAGGCAGAGTGAGATATGTCAAAGCTGAAGCTAGTCAACCTTTACCGAGTACCCAAACCAAGTATGAAGTGAAAAAAAACGAGTTCCACCCGAAGTTGTGTCTCTTACCCTTACATGAAAGCATGATGACGATTAATACGGGAAGATAACGAGAGTAAATACAGTGAATCCAGAGTGAAAGTTTGAAAAGACGAAGAAACAAAAGATTAGCGACAAGTTAAACATTATACGCTTTTACTGATTCGATGAGTACAGCGTCTACAGAAGAATTTAAAGGTGATTCATTGAGCCCAATTGGCATCGTCTACCTCATGAACGGGTTTCAGACTTTTTCCATCAAAATACAGCGTATATCAAGGATAAATCAGCTAGGAAAAGAGAAAAAACCGGTTAAGAAATTTCCAGCAATACTGTGTGCGCCAGTCATAGTGAACACGGCTAAAATAACATCCCTGCTATAATAATACGTAGAAAATCCGAATAACACAAGCTATCAACAGTAAGAGAAAAGTTTTTATAGTTATAACGTCCTGAATGATCAAACTCTGATGTTTTTATCCAACTCTATTTTTTTGGGTTTATTTTGTTCATAATAAAAATATCTAAAAATCGCCTGAACCAAATTTCACAAATAATTATTTCCAAACGTGGAAAAGAAATATATCTCTTCAATGATGCTATAAAAACAGACGTTCATCATCAAAATCAAAATCAAAATCATTAGATTCGAATCAAAAACACCAAAATTGAATAATTTTTTACCATTTTCTTTACGGAACTTTTTCTCAAACTATTGATACCGCAGCTTGTGTTATTCGAAATTGCTTAAATTTATTATTATCACACAGTATGGTTGTTCCGCATCGTGCGTATTCACTATATCATTGTCACAAACAGTGTTTACGGAGATTTTTCAACATTTTTCTCGTTTTCCAGCCTCCGATTCCAATTTGATTGCGGGAGCTTCATCCTTAGATTGCTCCGCGATTATTCGAGTGCAAATAATAATACAGACACAAGAAGCTGGAGAAGAGTGGCAATGGTGGCGAGCTGGACATAAGTGCGTCGCAAAGCGAAGGAGTTTCGTGTCGTTGGTGACGGTGTCGTTCGTGATGGTGGTTTGTACCGCTAAGCGGCAACGGAGGTGACGGTGAACGCTGCAGGGAGTCCTGCATCGAGAATTCGACGTCCTGAAGCTCCTTCAGGCATAGCCATTCCCCGTCGACGGATACCCGGAAGTTGCAGAGGTAGATGGTGTCCTGGGCCCCGGCCATGTCTTGTTCGATCATTACCCCGCCGTCGCCGCCGCCGCCGCCCCCGTGATGATGTTCGCTGAAAGGCCGCAGCTTCACGCCGGTCTGAGATTCTTGTCGCATAGGAATTCGTCCAAGGCGCCCTCTGGTTCTCGATATCGACCGGGTTCTATGGCGTCACCGCTGACCGCTTTTGCAACTTTTCGCAAAATCCGTACGCGTTAAACTGACTGGTTAGGCGACTTTGGTAGGAAGTCCTCCAGCAAGCAGTCGCTTCCTTTCCCGGATATCCTCGTATTTAATTCGGGCCTCGGGCCCACTTCCTTCGGACTGATATTTGTGATTTATTCGGTTCAAGTCCGCAACGGTTGACGGAAAAAGAACGGAACAACAACAAATAAACGACACACTCTCCGAAGTCACTGGTACCACGTGTTATTCGTACTCTGCAGTTTGCTTGTAGTTTCATTTAACGTTTTCCCTTCGGCGACTCCCACGGGTCCCATAATTATGTTTTGCATCAATTGCACTGCAACGCGGATTAGCGATGTCTACAAAACGTAGTATCTAAGGACGAACTGTTTTCTTTTGCGCAACCTTTCACGGCCCGGTACGAAGTCTTGGCCTTAATACAATTGTTATCATCGCAAAGAGCGAAAGGTCTTGCACTGAAATCTTTCGAATGCACTCTGACAGCGCAATTCCCGGCGAAAATGTCCAGAGGCAAAGGGGCTGCCGATTATTGATTTTTGCACCGACTTTGCCTCCACCTACGTTAATCAATAATACCGCCAACACTGGCATCGCAAGGTGCTGCTTTCGTTAGACACAATTCAGAAGCAGTAAGACCGCTTGATTACCAGTCGGCAAGGTAGAACGAGTGAGACTGGGCAACATCCGGTATCGTGAAAATTGGCATTGGAAAGTCCAAGAACTTTTGGACGTCATTGTAACCGATTACATATAGGGGTACATTCTGCTGGATATAACAGATACGCAGATGCAGTACCATTGTACTGTTTGTCGTTATAGTTTGTGCATGGAATTACTAATACTCTGAAGTGAGAAAAAGTTGGACAATCAGTTTTCCAGCGATTCATTACACATATGTATTCCTGTAATAGGTCCAGGAACCGGAAAAAGTTCTCGGAGGATTCGAGGACTTGAGATTCTAACTTGCTCTGCTCGCCATTTTTCAAATATATGTATAATAAACCTCAGATTCATTTTGTGGAAAGCCTTCGATCTATCGAGCACTTTTCAGACCACTGTGGCTTGAAGCGAAAGTAATTTAGTTTCCCAAGAATTTTTCCATCAATTTAACTGTTCGCAACTCAAGTCCGTTATTCTTTCAGTTTTACTACCGTTATCAATCTCCGTGGCAGAATTGTTATTAGATACAAGAAATGCATAAGAGGGTTAGTACCGGCAAAGAAAACTTAAGAAAGTATCAAGAAAGCAATAAGAAAGCGAAAGAGAGACATTCAACATAGAGAGTACAGATTACTTTTATTCCTTCTGTTAATGGTGAATAAGGTTTTTTATCAGTCTGGTTTTACACTGACCAGTTTCTAGCATTCATACTTTCCGAAATTGATCCCACAAAACGTAAGAGGAGTCCTTCGGTTGCTCCACGCGCAGAGAAAGTATTTTGCAAATTCACCGAATATATTTACAATTAGTCATAGGAATTATTTGCCTCAAATATTTTTCATTCGAGACAGATAAATGGCGTTTCGTTAAATAACGCAATTCGCTTACCAAATTATAAAATTTCTTCGACTCTAAAATACACTTGTTTCACCATATTTGACCCAGTCAAATAAATGTCTTCGTTCTTTGTATGCAACACCTTCTTTGTATTTTTTAGATTTCCAATCCTGCAGCTTGCGTTAGTACCAGCATGAAATTTACGATCATATTAGCGTCAAAGCAACAGTAAGCAATAATAATACGTAGAGACTCACAGAAACAATAGGTATGTTACGTATTGTGTATAGTCATGTTAATGTTTCTTGGTGTGAAAATGCGTTATGTTATGTGTGCGGTATATCGTTTAGTACTTCTTTTACATCACTACTACATGCCACAATTCCAATTCGAAAATGAATTTTCATTTATTCCATACTAAACAAGCCGCGAATGTGCCAAATCACTGAAATTCCGTTCGTCCATTTCTCTTTCTTCTTATTCGCTATGCGCACAATTTTCGGCATGAATACAATTTTTTTCCTCATCTTTCAAAGGTCAAGTATAACGTTCCATAAAAATAAATAATGCGACCTAATATTGAACTTGGGTAAGACATATTTGTACACCATATCGAAATTTCGTTATTTACCTTTTGCCTCATAGTTGGACTGCGATCGTCCAAAATCGTACGAGATATTCAATTTTGTTACGAAATCTGTGAACCACGAATAAATTAAATTCATATAATATTCGATATTGGTTTCTCGAAAGAAAAGATAACGATTCAAACCTTCTTAAATAATTTATTAACAGATTACAGCCAGTAGTTAACGTTTATAAATCAACCAGAATGATCAATAATTGTATCAACTGCCACGTGACAAATCATTCAAATTTTCGATACGACACTACAAAAACGAACAAGATATAACAGCATACAAGAATTCTACGGAAAGTAAGTACCAAAGGTTTTTCAATCGTACAACATGTACTGAAAATAAATACCGTGTATCCATTACTACAAGGTGCAGTTTTCTTGCAATGCAATTCCATAGGCACAGACGCGAATAGAACGCACCGCACGCGTTGGTCCCGAAAACGCGCGAAAAACACTCCGATCCTCCATTGTCAGTGGATTCAAAAAGTAATGCGGTATTCCGACGAGCCGTGCAGAGTCGCCACCTGGCGTCGCGACGCTCACTGTCGTCTCGACTCCGAAACTCGACGGAGACAATAATATGCCACGCGCTTCGGACGAGCAGTGGCGTCGGCGCGGCGGTTTTGGCGTCGATTTAATTGGCCAGAAAATCGCCATCGTCGAGTGCCAATAACAGCGGAAATTGTTGTTTTTTGTTTTTTTTTTTTTTATCTTTTTGTTTTTACTTCCGTTTCTCCATATTTGTTGTTAAAAATGGAATTTTTGTAAACAGAATGACATGCAGCCTACTTACGCCTCGGTGTCCACCACGCGTCCAACTTCCGAGGCCTCGAGACGACGAGGTCCGGCCACCTGTCTTCCCGAATCGAATAACTGGACGGTGATCGCGAAACACTTTTGTCATTATCGTCAGATATAATGCTACTCGTCAACGATTTTTCGGACGGTGAAATTGGCAAATCTTCACTGGTTTCCGCAGCCATGTTTACATTCGGTGTCACGCACCGAAGGCAGTCACACAGTTATCGATAGACGCTCGACGATTTCTGACTAGCGACTCTTCGACCTCGGGACAGTCTCGATATCGAGCTTGACGGCGTATTTCAAATCGCACCGCGGGAAACTACTACGCAATTGGCGGTGGATTCGAATTCTAAAAATTTCTCTTCTGCATTTATTTGGCTTCCTTATACTGCCTTTTTTAATCACAGGCGATTCACTTTGCCTGGAAACGAGCCGTTTCAAAGGCACTTAATTTATGTCGAAGGTACATGCGATGTATTTCATTTAAGGAATTTTCGCCTTTTCTTAATGCGAGTAGGCTATGACTAATAAATTCCGGCATTAGATGAAAACTATGTAGAGCCTCAGCGATTTAAAAACAATTTTTATGGATTTACGAGTATCTTTCAATTAATAAATGGGCTCCGCCACATTTTCAACAGAATGACGTTTGGCACGATGGCGCGAGTCAACATTCACATCAATGCAAATACTTATAAGAATGACACCGTGCCAGGTTGAATAAAAGTAAAGAATCATGTTTAATTTAACTCCTTGTTTGTACGTATGTCAGATCTCTACTTGCTACAGAGATTAAACAGTATAATTAGCGACCGAAAACTAGTGGAAAATATTGTGATAAGTCGTGCGTTGAGTCGCGAAACTTTTTATCTTTCCAGAGCGGTGTTCACAGAATCGCGAATGCAAAATATCTCTTGGCTATTCTGTATGCTCCGTTTTCGGATTCTGATTTTCATTTTCCTTCTATTACGTCAAATATCGTGATTCAGTTCAAGCCGGTTGACTGTCAACAGGAAGAAAGGTCTCGTCATCCGAAGCTCAGGCTATCTCCCCGCAATTTTTTCCGCCTCCTCATTTACTTTCCTTCTTTCTATTTCGTCGTCTCTCTCTCCCTCTCTGTCACTCTGTCTGTACTCTATTATATCGTGCTGTCTATCTCTTCTAGTCACACAGTAACTTTTATTTTATTTTATTTTGTAATGCTCTGTGGCTACATTGCCTAATATTGTTATAGACATGAATAGATCTCTCTTTCTCTCTCTCTCTCTCTTTCTCTCTCTCTCCCACGAACCCCGCATGGGAGACCGAACTCTTCGTATTATTCGGACAGTTTAAATAACTAGATAAATCAAGTGCTCCAACTACTCGAATAGTTCGGATAGTACGGATACCCGGTTGCTCGAGTACTTGAACTATCCAGATAGTCTCGATATCCAAATTTGAAGCGTTGGATTCGGCGGATCTGGGTTGTTCGAATAGCCCGGATATTCGAAAAAGTAGCAGCTCTACTTTATATCCAACAAGCCTACGTTACTTTGTCCTCAAACGCCCTCAACCGCAGACAATGCGGTAAAAATGTTATGGCCGCACCCAATATTATGAGCCAAGTATTCTCGAGAATAGCTAAGCACGTTGCGGTGTAAGTACCTTATTCCCAAAAATGCGTGAGTGCTCATAAAGTGACCGACATAAGGTAGGGTCGGATTGCAGAACTAGAGTAACTGGACGTATACATTTGCGTATTTCTACCTAGAGTAAAGCCGCAGCCGCCTAGCCGGACTTTTGCATGGGAATTTTTTCTGGTACGCATCAGAATTGTGTGATTTGTGTTAGAAGCATGGTCAGATTGAACGTAAGTTGACCAAACAGTAAGTTTAAAACTGAATTTATTTCGACAGAAGTTCGCAATTATGAACAGATGCCCTGCGTATTTTTTTACGAATCATGACATTCTCCTTACTATGTTTTGCGGAGTAAATCGCACGGACGTAATTGTTATATATTCTAGACTGCTTCGGGATAGCCTCGATTTTCTAACGACTCGATACAAGTGCTGAGTTTCGGATCGGATTTATGTCGCCTTGGGCCTGTCACGAGGGGTAGAAACTCGGAAGGGGCTTCCAAATGCACCTCCCCATCAACACAACCCTGGTCTTTATGCGAGGGGGTGAATCAGGAACGACTGGCGGTGACTTTTTACGCTGAAATGCTTCCAGCAACGCTCGAGTGGCTTGAAAAAATCCGGAAAATGACTGATCACCTGTGCTGCGTGAAACACGGAATTCCTCTCGTGATCTCGGCGATATTATCATACTGATGGAAAAAATTTCACGAGTAAATAAACTTCTCATATATTCTACACTTGAACAGTACCGGCAGAGTGTATACTGATTCTAAAAAACTAGAAAGTTAGAGAAGAGACAGGGAATTTTCTATTGTCTGGAAAACGCCCGGGAAAAGTCAAGAAGATTGGGTTTCAGAATTCGGTATTCGCCTTGCCTACTTCATCCTCGCATTATTTTGACACACGATTCTATTGAGCCATTTCTTCAAAGGCACGATGAATGATGTAAAACAGCTTAAAATTGGATTTAAAAGCCTTCAAGGGTCACCTAATGCACATTCGGCGTAGAAAAAAAGCTTAGTACGCTTCAGTGCGCAATGTGCACATCCGCATGTTTCTCAAAGTGACTCAATATTTCGAGATTAAAGGAATACGCCCTTGCTGTTGACAGGAAAATCAAATTTTTTTGCGGAGACCTCAGCGTAATTTTTATACCTACTAAGGTAATATTGTATATTCAAACCATAAAAAAGTGATGTATGTAATAAATGCCGTATAAATTTTCAATCATGCTACCGAAAACTATTTTCTGATTATAAGCACAGTCATGTTTCGTGTCGAAATGATTCATTTCTTTTTCGATACTTCCTCGTGTTATTAACAATTTCTGTAAAAAAAATATCATCAACGCAACGATACATTTTGCCACGAGTAACAGTAAAATAACGATTGCTCAATATTTACTCATTGTCAGTGAACATACCATCGAAGCAGACAACCAATTACATTTACAGGTAATGTTCAGGTTGAAAATTCATATCGTGAAAAGCTACAACTATCGGTAGGATACACAATTCCGTCTTCAGAAAGCAATTTTTCAAGAACTGGATTCAATTCAATATATCGAAGTATTCTTCTAAGGGTACGCGACGCGATATGACGGCGGGGAGGCGATAGCTTGCAGATATCTTTGAACGGTGCCAATACCGCGTTCATACACAGTAGTGGTTTCCGATATTCACATATGTGGCACAAACACCAGACGCCTCGTGAAAATTTCGCGGCTTCGAATTGACGTGTCCCACCACCGTTCGCCCCTACACCTTCCCCTGCAAGGACACGCGAGTGATTCCATGACGGTTCGGTGACGGTGTCAACGCGCAGACTCCCGGATCCCGGGGGCGAGGGAGACAGCGGGATCTAGAGTGGATGTTCGCTCCCCCTCCGGGCGCAAGGATCACCCTTGGCGAGAGCAAACTTCCGCGTGACGCCGAGCCGCGTGAACCTCCCTCCTCTCGGCGGTCCGAATCGACGGCTCTGAACCGATACCGGTACCAGTTGCCAGTCCATTGACCAAGACTACTCGCAAAGTCTCGATCACTTTTCTCGCGATGTTACGCGTTCTGGCGGCGTCCGCATCCTTCACGTCGGCCCGATGAGAGCCTCCTTCTGCTCCGGGTGATCGCCAGTCGATCGTTCCACGTTGATCGTGACGTTCTTCCGAAGGATCGTGTAACCTCTTCCTGCTCGGACAGCGAAGCCTCGCAGGCGATCAGACATGTACGGAATGCTTTTGGAGAGCGTTCAACACTTCGTTCAGGTTCGTATCGCAAATGATACACCGACACTTGTACACCGGAGCACAGCCTCCCACACGGATCGTATTATTATCGTTTGGTCTCTCGAAGACTGAGTGCGTGTTTCTCTTCGTCAGTCGGTCCTCGGACGCACTCGCGTGCCGAGTTAACCACTCATGATTTATCGTCGCGATGTTTGAGTCGTCGCTTCGTACCGAGGATGAACGAGCTCGCGGCAATTAGTTTACTCTCCCGTACGCTCGATTACGAACATCTTGGCGCGTGGTGCTTCACCAGACTCGAGCCTGCCTCGTGTTGTACGAGAATAGAACAATGACGATTAATCTATCATCGTATTGACAATGCTGATCTTTTTTAGATTATGAGAGACGGTGATCTCGCCGATTGACCTTGCACGATTACTTGAAAAATGATCCAAATTAGCTCTGAACTCTCAACAAGCATTCGTTCGATGCAACGCTAGAGATAAAGTTTTTTCCATGCAGACGTCCAACAGTCTTGGTCCAATTGGGATTTAAAAAACACAGTCGACCAAACTTAGAGTGCTTGTGAGGTACAAATTAACGCCTAAAACCATTTCTTCCGCGATAAGATTGGTGACTCGCGCTGCAGCAATGTTGGCTTAAATACGTAAGAATTCAACGTACCATTTGCTAGCTTAATAGTATTCTTCCCTTTTTCAGTCCTGACGTATCGAACTTTGATTATTCAGGCGAGGAATTTGAGTAGCAACAATTGCATCTGCGTGCTATCGTACCTGCCGAACTAACTCGCACACGCACGAGTATATCGATACCATTGTTTAAGAGTCTAGAGTTTTGAAAACTGTGTATCGACACAGAGTGAGTGACACTAAATATCTGATGATACGTTTCGTTGAATTTGTTTCGACCCGATACACATCTCCCGGAATACCTGAGCCACGTGTTTCTGTCCATCGTATTTGAAGCGCGCTGAGTCACTGAATATCAAAATATTAGATACCAAATAATACATTTGTCACTAAACGACATCAAAGTTCTGCAATTTTTTGTTTTTTTTTTTTGCAATCAAATGTGCGGACGCAAAATTTCACGAGTAACCTGTTACCGCGACACCTTCACGTTGAATCTAGTTGTACGTATTAAAATTGTATCAAGTCTCGACTGTTCATTTCAACTCATCAGCGAACGCGAATGTTATTTATATAACATATTGCGCTATCCGTGGTTAAAAAAGGTCCCACTAGTCACATCATCTTGGTGAATAGATAAATTCCAAGTTTGTACTAGTTTGAGTTTAATTAAGTCGATATGCTAATACACGTACAATCGCAGTTTGAGTTTCTTATGCAAATTGCGAAATTGAAAAAGAAGCGCCATTTCTCGTTCTATTGACTTTCCGAATTGTTTCACTGAGGACTGATATTCTGAATTACTGCTTCTCCAACTACAGTCGTATTTCCATTTAGCAAGGGTTGCGACGTCTCGTTTGTTTCGAGGGAGAGTGAAAAACGAAATCATACAGGCGAGGGAAAAGACTCAGTGAGGGGCGTTACATCGGGTGTTCGTGAAATAAATCACATTATAAGCAGAAGTAAAAATCGTGACAATGGCCAACGCAGGTGATCCAACGATATATTTCAACGTCAAATAAAATTCAGTGAGCAATTTATACCACATGACGTTGTAGCCGGTATACTATTCGTTAGATTGCATCGTTAATTTGCGAATTTACGATTTTCCTCCTACGCACCTGTTACGACTTATGTCGCCTGAATGCTTCGAAACTTATCCACAATAAAGTCGCAATAGCGGCTCAACTAGAGGGGAAGGAAATGTGAAATTTCACGAAACCATTCACTGCAGCAATGCGCTAGAAAAAATGTATTTCGTAACTAAAGTACATCGAAATTCACAGACCTTCGGAATGAGTATTATCTACGTGGATTTATACTTACGAAAATGTATTTGAGAATTTGAAATCAATTTCAGGAGTAGTTTGAACGGTTATAACCATTTTAGGAGTGTATTATCAGTGTTGAATCCAATTTTAAAGCCATGTACCTTACCCCAGTATGGTATCAGTCGGAGAGTAAACGGTAAGAGTCAATGAGCCTTCTCGTTCCTCACTTGTCAGAGCAAACTAAATTACAAACTTCGACCTACCTAAATTCAATGATGTTAACCTGGGTAAATCTGCCATAACGTGCCCACTGCGGCATTTTTGCGTCAGACATGTAATGCGATTTAATTGCATTCAGCACCAAACATTCATTCAATTATTGAACTGATCCCAAAACTATACTTTACAGTAAATATCAAACGAAGTTTTGCACCACTCGATTGTTTCAAAACGAAATCTTACAATGATCGAAGCCGAGTAAATACTTTTGCACCACTTGCGGCTAGGGCAATTTATTTAAATGTATTAGACTTGGCCACGAATGGCTACGAGAATCCCAAAAACGAAAGCCCTAAACTTCTAACCGATGAACCGTATGCAGATCGCCGTGCAATCGGGTTAAAAAACGGAAAGTGCTGGAGAATTGCGCCACTGTGTTTTTCCTCAACACGATAATGGTACCTTGAGAATAATAGTGGGACGCGGTGTGCCAATTAATTTTTCATTTCTCAACTTATATTACACATCGTAAGCGCAGACATTACTGATCATCATCAGTGGGCAATTTCGAACAATCGTCACGTTCAAACGAATCAAAATGGCCCGCCACACGCATTAAAAATCCGCCACTGAATGCGGATGGTCGTACACATTAAATACTTCCTTTTAAAGCGACGCATATCCTGGCTGTAACTCAATTATAGATACGCTGACGTCCACGAGGTTTATAAATAGAACCAAATTCCAATCACGTGTGAATAATTATTCATTTCCATAAGTCCAAAGGCACGCTTCGGTGTTCATATTGGTGTATACATTCGTTTGATTAGATGGACGAATGGTGGCCAATACCGACAGCACTATACGGCGACACTCTTCTTCAACGGCCGGGGTGTACGTGCAGCGAAGAAAGTGCCGAACTCAACCCCAAAGCTCTAACCCTCGAATGTATCAAATTGAACCCAAGTAACGGGCAGACAATACGGCTGTTTTTTCGCCATCGCTGAACTTTTTACACTATTAGGAAAACTGGACAAATTTCAAGACTGTGGCCCCTGAGTGTAAGTGCCACTTCGTTTATCGTTAGAAACGGAACGACTCCCTTTTCCATTTGACCTATCCACCTGAGAACTAGGGAGCGTTCTCCGTAAACATTGGCACGTATACCTATATCAATGTGATCGATCCAAATACTGTGAAATTTTCGAGTCAGGTGTGAGGATGGTGTTTTCCCCCATGGCTTTGTCCGCGAACCTCAGAGTATTTGGTACTCTCTAATGTATTCCCATCTCGTAAAGCTTGCATTGAACACCTGTGTACCCGGTATATTATACTAAATCCTGAATAACTTTAACGGTGAGACGTTAGTACAACAGTTTGAATACAAAACGGTCTGATTTTTGGTTCACCTTTTTTTAAATCTAAAATCGGTAAAAGTTGCAAGGAACATCTTCGGGGTATGCTTTTTCTGATATTATTATACGTTGTAATTTGGCAGTCCTGCAGACTTGTTTTCCGCTTCCAAATGACCGAAATTACGGGGACTATATGAGAAGATCGTAAATCTTTAGTATTCTTTGAAACTTTATCATCACTGAGGATAATAATCGAATCTTACATTCTCGTAAAACTACAACCTATGAGAGAACTTCGGCAAGATTTACCCCCTTCTGTTGAATATTCTCGAATAGCTCACAGATCCGAGATGGAAAGTAGGTACTACTTCCTTACATGCTTTTGCGTGGTCGACGTGCGGAGTAAGTTTCGTGGAAATCAACTGATTCGACGCCGTAGGCAAAAAACAAACTGCGATAACAATGTAAACGACGGTTTTAGGTGGAAAAAGGAGCGACAAAATGAACAGATTTTGATAATTTATGACCAAGCTGTGTGAGTTATTGATGTACGTTAAGGGAGAAAAAAGTTACATGGAAGCGAATTCCCTAACAAACCGTGAAGTAAAATTTAAAGACCCTTAATAATGAAGCCGCGGACTTTTCAAGCAAAAACCGCTAAAGTTCGCAGCTGCCTTTTAGATTTTCTCAGTCTATTACCTTTTTACCCTTCGTTCGAAGCCAACGATACAAACGACTTGAAGTATAATCAATAATATTTCAAACAACGATGTTATAGTCGCGTCAAGTTCGATACAAATTATTAACAAATACTGTTAATAACGTCCATCGAAAACATTTACTCACATGACTGAGTTCCCGATAAGTATGCACCTGCGTTCAAATAGTTGACAGTATATTTTTCCTCAACGCTGAAAAACCTATAATTACGGAACCGAAACCGTGCATAGTGGTTTTCTACATTTATTGTAACGGCCATGAAGATGAATTTACAGAATGTAACGACTTGTCTGGAAAACTTCATTTAGTACGAATAGTAGCGTGCATAAACTTGGAAAAAATTCTACGATGTATCATACATCGTTCTTGGAAGACTTATATGGAAATTTTGCAACCAAAAGAAGCGCGTGTAAACTGTAAGAAACATGCGCTATAAAATACAATGAATTTTTCATTCAAAATTCATCCGAAAAGGACGAGCGATATTTCAACATCACGAATACGCATTTCCATCTGGCCAATATGTGTTTCGCAATTTTGCACCGTATCATTGTACAGATGCAACATAAATTTCGCATGGTACAGTAAATCTTTCATGACATATGAAGAAAGGAATAATTTATTTAACTAGATTGCTGTTTAATGCTTGCGATTTCTTACGGCTGTCATGCCTAATTGGTGAATAATTTCATAATTTTTGCAGTCGAGTTCTTCGTACATTTGCAAAATGAATGGTCTCAGGTAAAGAACGAGAATAGAAAATTTGCGTGCCGGTTTGCCGTTGTCGTAACAAGTGTCCTCCGCGTTTTCCTCCGTTATTAACGTATCAATTATTTTTACGATGGTATAGTTTCGTGACCACGGCTAGTTACCTATTGCTTGCGAAACGTTTAGCCATGATGTGTCCATTACTAGTGCAGCCAATAATTAGTGTAGTATCAAAAGTGCGAGCTTTGATAATTATTGTAAGAGGCATAATTTATACGGTCGAGAGATACTAATGAATTTCACTAGTTCAGCAATTTGGCGCTGTAATTATAACGTGGTGTCGTTATGACTTCGTCTATCCATTTCATGCAATTAAATGATCCAACAGGGTGGAAATGAATTCGTCCTTTCAATTATACTGAACGGGGAACAAGGAATTCCGAAACTGAGTGCGAATAATTGCGCAGCATTATCACAACTCATACTTTATACAATGCAATACAAAATTCATGGATTAGAATGTGACTCACAAGCTTAATTTGGCTATTTTGCATCTATAACCACTATGATCTTCGTTGACGACAAATTTGCTCATTGTATCCGTTGCCTCTTTCGATTCAACGATTAAGTAAATATTTGAAATTTGTTTTCTTTTTTATTCAGTTATACGAGTCGGGATATTTTGCCTCATAAATTTGGAAAAAGTTTCTTAGACTTATTCAAATCATTTCCTTCTTTTCCCCTGTACACGATTTAGTTGCAAAATAGAAAAATCCTGTTGCCAAGTGAAACCACTTCGCCGAATTAAAACAGGTCTTATACGTTCCTTACATCGCAAGGTTGTAAGAACAAATTTTCCCAAGACTCGAGCCAATTTAACTCACCGTAAGTTCTTCTTTCTTGCTGTACACCAGTACGAGCTGAAATGAAACAAGACTCCTGGGATTCAAGAGTCCCACTGCCTGTATGAAAACTCCATCACCATTAATATATAACCAGAGATCCCGCATAGCGACATAAGCAAGGCTTATTGTTAGAGTTGAACAAGAAAATATAGTTATGTGACTACGGCGAACCGTCAATTGCACTGAAAGAATTCTTACGTACAATCATGTAAGCTCAGCTTTAAATTCGTTTTTCAGTTGGAATACGGCGAGGATGTGTGGAACGAAATCCTCGAATCGGCGGGCATCAAACACTCTGTTTTCAATACTCGCCAGGTTTATCCTGATACCGTGATGACGGATCTGGCAGCAACTTTGGCCACATGCACCGGACAGTCCATCGACAGTGTGATGAACTTCTTTGGCAGATGTTTCGTCAGGTTTTTCAGCAATCTCGGGTAAGTGATTGCACAACTATTGAACATCAAAAAATTCGAAACACCTTTACTGAACGTGCTTCTTCGTTCGAGAAGTAATCTGATATGCAAAAAACAGATCGAACAGTTAATTGGACGGAAATACGTTTTTCAGAAAACGTTAAACGAGGCAGTCAGGCGAATGCTTCTATATCGATTTCAAGCTGATACAAAATACAAGTGTAGCATAGTCTTTGATAGAATGCCGGTTAGATCTGAATTTCACCCAATCTTGAAAATGCTGGACTTCAACTTGGCATAATACAATGCGGATGTCCGATTGAGCGTGTTATTGCTATTCCGACGAATAGAGTATTGGAAATTTCGTGATTCGGTGAAAATAAATCTCAGCTTCTGAGAAACAATTCTGTACGAGAACGTAGATATCAATTGAAGATTCTGTACCCATGCATTTTCCCACACTGAAAATTTCTTCAAGTTATAATCTATTAATCTCTCACCTCGTTCCCACTTTTACAAACGATTTCCTATTCGATTTGACGAATAGCAACAAATTCTGTACGCACGTTGTGTATACTGTTTTATTTGAAATTATTATCGCCCTTGTCCTCGCTTGAATAAACACCATCCATCATCGAGACATCGTTTACTTGACTTAGCAATAATGAATGGGAAGTCATTCGAATGGTCCGAAGCGCGACGGATGCTACTTGAAAAACTACCTGAATTATCGGTGACGATAAATCATTATTACGGCTGACTGTTATCTCTGAGACCAATGAAAACCTTAGATTGCTCGTAGTTCGGGAGCCTATGACTATGTTGAATAGACTACAAGTGCGTGGTGTAGTGTTTGGATCGATAACAATTAATTGATATGTAATTACTCGAGAGGATATCCAATTACTCGATGTTCCATTGGATAGTCCCCCGTGTCGATCGTAATGCTTAATTACACCAGCAAACTAATTAAAACATTGACGGGCTTAATTTAGTCTTAAACTTCTACGTCACAGACCACAGATGGAAAAAATGTCAATCAATAAGTCCAAGAACAGACAAATATGAGGATTTAAATTTTCATCTTAAATCATCACTATTTTTGGGGTTCAATTTTCATTTGGCTTTCATGAAACGAATGTTACTCTGTTCTTTTAAAATAAATATAAGTATACATGTACCGATTCACTGCCGATATTCGTAGAATCGGAAAAACAAGACTGTGGAGCTGCTTGAAGAAAAAAATTATTTGGTATTCGTGTTTATTTCCTCAAGTAACGCGAAGGGGAGGGTAAAAAATACCCGACGAAGGAAATAACGAATTATTTTGAAAGAGGAGTATTACGTAAGTTAGTCACGTCTCGGGTCTCGGGGGTGCCAATCAACGGAGGGTGCCTAACTGGTACAGCAAGCGTAAGATTCATATGACACATTGCTCACATTCCCTGCACTACTTCCGGCATTTATTTTTGTACCAAGTTTTATAAGAAGAAAAAAAAAGTCAGGACGACCCTCTAGCTCAAAATCTCGTGTTAATCGAACGTTTCCGCACATTTTTAGCACCTTGAATCTAAAGTTTGAAAAGAAACTGCACGTTATTTGAAATTGCGAAATTTCCCTGTTAACAGACAGGTTCACAGTGAATTTGTTATTATGTACGCAGCTGCAATTGTTATTACTAGAGATTAGAAATTGGGAGTTGAACTTGACGTGTACAGAGGATTGTGTACACTGTCAAATTTAGTCAAAACTAGAGTCACGTCTCCGACAGATTGCGCTTGAATGAATACAAAGCAGTGAAGTGCTTCATATAATATGCCTGTGACTAAACATTTCGTTTGAAAATATTTACCCGTGGTTTTATTTAGAGTTCTCGCTCGTCGTCTTTACATGCTAAATTTGCATCCGGTGAAAGTGATTTCATTTTTATTTAGAATATTCCTTCCTTTGATTCGCTGCAGGTATGACTGCACGATAAAGGCGACAGGTAGATACTTTTGCGACTTCCTACAGAGCGTGGATAACATACACATGCAGATGCGATTTACCTACCCGAAGATGAAGAGTCCCTCTATGTACATCACTCAGGAAGATCCCGAGGGTGTTGTTCTCGTTTACAGAAGTACCCGACAAGGATTCACCCACTATTTCATGGGTAAGGCTATTTTCCCGATCTTTTTTTTTTGGATCACCTTTTGTCGGGTAGCTTGCACGCTTGCCAACTATCATCCTTATACCTCGATTTCACCCCGATTCCCGATTCTGACGTAATGAATCAACAGTCGGATCCCGGCAGGTCAGTTGTTTCAGATAGCGGAAGACATCTATAAAATGAAGCTTGACATAAAGGTCCTCGAGACCTCGACCACGGTACCAGGATCTCGCAATGTCCTCGTCAAATTTCGCATCGACTTCGACAATCGAGAATACGTAAGTCTTCTAACCTCCGTCATCGAAATATGGTGCCTGATCTCTTTGAAATTCGGAATTAGCTGGCGGCGTGCGAAAAGGAATTCAAATTATAGATCTATCGAGAATTCGGGAAGAATCGAACCGAGAACTCGCAAAGTTCACAATTAAAAAGCAGTACGATCACATTTCTCTTGTTTATCTTTTCCACCGGTAAATTCAATGCCTGTCAAATTACAGCGGGAGAACTTTTATTACCCGCCCGTCGAAAGTTCACGGTATTGCGGGTGGTGAGATGAAAAACTAAAGCGCTTTTCACGAGTTGCTGCGTACAAGCAAGGAAATTTTTGCCATGTCTAACGCGTTGAAAACCAATGTGGCGAATCACTCTCGGAAATCGTTTACCCACGGCAGGATGACGAGAGGAAAATTTGACGCGGCGTAAACATTTACCTATCTTATATATATTTAAATCGATATTCTATGTGATCGATTCAATCAAATTTACGTGGAACCCGGTGGTTCGTTCACCCAGTTATTCAATCATATTTAATATCCACTCTGCAATTCGGCGGCAAAACTTGTGCAAAATTTCTACCATATGTAACGATAGAAAATCCACTCAATACATTTTTGCCTGTTCGGATAGTTTCACAGAGTATATAAATAAGAGGAAAAAGCAAAGCAGCTATTATTCTGTACCCAGTGTATTTGCAATTAACCGCTGGGTTTCACACATCGAAAATGTGCCCTTTAACTTTAATTACAATTTAAGTATGCTTCGTTCAAGCCATACGCGTGCCGACATTATACGTATACCTACTTAAACTGAATTGTTGTCAGCGGCTGTACAGCAAGAAGCTTTTAAGCTCAGGCCGAAATTTCTGACAATGAACTAATCTCAATTCGTTATGAAGAACAAGAATTTCAATTCGCACTGCAGATAGCATCTAGACAGAAAAAGAAAGTACCAATGACCCGGCAGCTCCCATCAGTTCCCTGCATGGTACTTCTTCGTCTCTTCCCTTTCGGAGTTCTGCTGAACAAAGACATGTGCATAATAGGCGCCGGGGAAAAGCTTCTACAGGTTTGGGGTGGCAATAGCAGTGCGCTCAACAAGCCAGTTACGGAACTCTTCAAGCTGAGGAGGCCAAAGGGCATCGCTTTCAGTTGGGCAAACGTGAGTCTCAACGCTATTTCTCGTTGAACCAGACCTTGACGAACAATTACCGGACGATACTCGACCATTTTTCGAATCTGTTTCCCGAGCCTTTTCACCACGACGAGTAGGTGTCCTGCCTCGGGAGTCTCGCCACATCGATAAACGCTGTGTTCGTAAGATTAACCAAACAGCGAGGTGTCAACGAGATTGTTTTCACGTAGGTGATTAATCTCCGATGGGTTTTGTTCGAGTTGGAACTGATTCGATCGGCTGAGAATCAATTCAAGGGCCCCGTCTCGACCACGCCGAGCGAAACACCGAGCACCAGCAGTGGTTTGGATCGAAGAGGCAGTCAGGGAGCACGCAGCATACTTCTCAAGGGACAAATGAGATACATCGAAGAAATCAAGGCCATCATTTTCCTCTGTAGTCCGCTGTAATGATTTGTCTATTTTTTATTTATTTTTTTTTTTTTTACCGATTTTAAAAGCCACTGAAAATGTGATTTATGAACCGAGTTCAATTCGTTATCTGTGCAGGATCAACAGCTTGGACGAATTACCTAACATGGGATTATTCCTCAATGACCTAAATCCTCACGGAATGAGTAGAGAAATGGTTTTTAATGGGTGGCAACACTGCGGAAGGTAAGCGATAATTTTCAAAACTAAAGTGAATTTAGATTTTGAACTCTTCCTCCCTTTTTTTGAGCCGAGTCCCTGCAGCTAACATCGATTGCCTTCAGATTAGAAATGATGTTCGAAAGAGCGGAGCAGAGATCTGAGGAACTGAAGAACAGTTACACGCTCCTAGATCGTTGGAAAAATAAAAGTGACGAACTGCTCTATTCCATGATACCTCAAACGGTTGCCGATCGACTAAGAGCCGGTGAATCTCCACTTAGCACCTGTGAGGTATAACCGTCAATCGTTATCGCTGTCGCCAACCATCATTTGGCTGATAATATTACGAGTAACTCATGTTATTACAGACTTTTGACTCGATAACCGTTTTATTCTGCGAACTCTGCGACTTTGATTATTCCACTATTGAAGGAGCCATGGATATCGTCTCCTCCATGAACGCAGTCTTCTCCTGTTTTGACTCATTGATGGACAATTTTAACGTATACAAGGTACAATTTTAACCCTTTGGAAAAAAATGAAAATTTTTGGATATTAAATTTTCCATCTATCAAGTCAGATCTTGAACGTTCAACGTCGAAATTCATGATAAACGAACCCACGCGATCGTAAATTATGAATTGGCAACAGGTAGAAACCGTGGGCCGCGTTTACATGGCGGCGAGTGGGGCTCCAGACAAAACGGAACACCATGCCAAACATATCGCAGATGTCTCGCTCCAGCTTATAACCCATGTTCGTTCGCTGAAGCTTCCATCCGGTCTCGATATTCAGATTCGAATAGGTCGGTAATTCCTTGAACTGTTACGTGCACCCCGCGAAGTGGAATTCGATTGGTCTGATCTGATTATCTCGTCGGGTCTGCAGGTATTCATTCGGGTCCAGCCGTCGGTGGAGTCGTAGGGATCAAAGTACCGCGATATTGCTTCTTCGGGGACACGGTCAATACGGCGTCAAGAATGCAGACAACTAGTCAGGTGAGTTGAAGTTTTCACACTAACGATCTGGTTCGCATTGATTAGAGGAAACTTTGTTACTCCTTGGAAGTCTATCGAATTGATGACGACCTTTAAATTATAGGCTACATGTGAGGTTGTTCATTAACTTTCTATTTTTACCGTCTCTAGTTTCTACTTCGCCTCACGTAGACTAGCTGTTCAGGCTAAAATATCCCCCCTGAGATTCAGAGAATCTTGTTGTATTACAGTTATTATCGTTGCACCTTGTAGAAGTTTTGACTCACCGTGAATTGCAGCGATCGACGCGAAACTCTGATGAAAAAAGTTTGAACGACATTATAGGAAAACTGCAGAACCCAAGCTAACGGGTTATAACGTTATTCTCGTCTGAATCCCTCGTGCAGTGGCAATTTTTTTTTCTCAGCATACCCAATTTAAAAGTTTTTATCAAACACCGTCTGCTTGCAGCCGGGAAAAGTGCAAATTTCACCCGACACCAAGCAGCTTTTGCCACCGGGTCGTTACAGGACAGAATCACGAGGCAGCGTATGGGTCAAAGTGAGTTTTGATTTCATCGTGTAACGAAATGTGAAAGAACCGTAGCCAATTTTTCCTTCGAAACTCTTTCTCAGGGCAAAGGTGACATGGAAACTTTCTGGTTGTACGAAAATGAAGCGACGTCGGATTCGAATGACGAAGACTTGCACAATCCTGGTGGCGTTCTAGTCACTAGTGTATGAGAGAAGACGGCGTGGTCCATCACCGATTTGCAGTCATCGCCTTTAAAATGTTACGTAATTTGGAAACCTTAAATTTGTTTCAACTTATAGACTCGGTACTTCGTTTCTATCCTCAGATTTTCCTTGAGGGTCGATTGCGCGGAAAAAACGTAACGACACGGTTCCGTTGCAGAACCCCAGCAAAACGCATTCACTATACCAAAATATATAAATGAAGAAATGATTGTAACTTACTGTACATATTTTAAATAATGACTTTATTTTAATGCAACAAGATTTTCGATTATCCACGTGATGTTTAGGTTGACTGAATCAGCTACAAAAAGTAATAATATCGATGCGAGTGCATGACTTGATAATTAAATACGTTAGTTATTTTCGGACCAATTACGAGGAAAAATAGAAAATAGTGTAACGATACATGAAATTTAATTTACGTGAAATCGTTCGACAGATACCAAAATAAATAGTTTATATTTGTTTAAATAAAAATAATTACATTATATTTGAATAACATGTTGTGCGAAGCTTAATTGACTAGATTACATTACTATGTACACTTAACGATCAGGTCTTTCGCCCTAGACTTGGCGCCGCTAGCGCTCCACGAATTTAATTACATTACAATTTGCTGAAAGAACTGAACTCGAGAAACGCTGAGTCTGCATGGATTTTCACGAGTGACGATAACCACCGTTTCACAATTCATATTCAGTGAAAGAGGTAAAATGTAATCATAGGTGCACGACTTACAATAGCGGCAAATTATATAGCACTTTTCTTTTTTCAGACTCCTACAATTTCGACAGAAATACACGCGGTATGGAATATAATATAATATTAACAAGTACTCACGGTCAGAAATGGTTTCCGTAATACAAACGTTCACCTTTTTCAATATTTTGATTTCCGCTGGAGTCTTTTGCTTGTGTATTCCGTTTTAAAAATCAAATTTTGCCTTCACACGTCTGACCCGATTCTCGCAGAACTGTATCAGAGTACGTATACAGTTACGTGCAAATTGCACCTTTTGCCAATTTCAAGTATTCTCAGGTCTCTCAGCTATAACTCAATTAATCAAGCCCAAGAGTATCGACATTCATAATGAGTATAGGATAACCGAAATGAAAAAAAGGTGATCAAGAATAACAAACAAATCAGTAAAATGTTGAAGGTGATATGCTTTTCGCGATTTTCAAGTGGACAGTATAACGGCTGTAACACTTTTCCTTTAATTCTCTCAACACTTAAAATTAAACTCAATGATAAGAGGTATCGAATGAGAGTTGCGTTGGATTTTCATCGATTTTCGCGTGCTGTTAACGTGAACAAATAGTTCAGGTATCTCAAAGAATACTGACAATGAGTTTGAGAATCAGTATTATCAGCACCAGCAAATTTGCGTGGACTATATACGTCGTGAATTGCTTCTCTTGAATCCATCACTATTCATACGTATATATGTGTACTCGGTATTTATATACTCCTGGCGATATCAGTCGTGTTTCGAACAATAGCAACCATCCAGTGTGTTGTGCTGTATCCAAGTTACATAACGGTTTACCCTTGTATAAACTCCAGGGTAATTTGCCTGGGCACATCCCTCGCCCCAAGATACAATTCCTAAAATATCACGGGTAGAAACATGTGCGATGAGCAGAAATACCACATTCGTAAACACGAGTGTTTATGGTAACGTCCAATGGAATTATCGAACTTACCGACAATGCTGTGAACCGAATCGTTGACTACGTGGAGAGGACCTCCACTGTCACCCTTTTAACAAAAAATAAGTTATATTAATAAATGGGGAAGCCGTTCGTCTGTTGAAAGCTAACCCGAACCCGCGACAATTTGTTGTTCGTACGTGAACTCTTGCGGTAATTCTTAAACCTACCCCTCAATATCCCGTTTTCAACAAAGTCTCTAATAATGCCAATACTATCGATAAAGATGTCAAGCAACAATGATAAAAATGGTTTTAGGCAAGGTGACAGATTTTTTTCTGTAACATTCCTAGTTACGGTATGAACTAATAGTTAGCATTGGGATGAAAAAAAATCATCATTAACACGTGATTGAACTTGTAGAGTTGTCAAAAACATTTCTGCAGCAGAAACAATTTTTTAAATTTTCTTTGGCAGTAACTTCATTTCGAACGTAGATGATACAAAGATTCGCGGAAACGTAAGTAATATCTAAATCTGAAACCGTCATATTCACCGCACCCTTTGTCGTTCATGATAATTGAAATAACCTGAACTACCTCGAAAATAATTTCGTGTTATTTATCAGAGGTAGAACGCCGGACAAATTGGGGTAAAGGCGAAAGCAAGCCATCATTTTCAGCTGCCAAAATTACCTGGCACGAGTCTTTGCCTCCTTCTGGGTAGCCGGCGCACAACATGTTGTCCGTTATTCGCTGCGAAGGGTACTTAGAAGCCTTGCATTCAACGTTGCTCAGGATCGGCACCATCAACTCCTGAAGCTTATTGGATATCGGTCCGGATTCCGACGTCGCCCCCCATCCGGTAACGATCCCTTTTTCTCCGCTAAAAGTCTTGTCTGTTGCAAAATCATCAAATTACGCCTACACGTCGTACAACAAGATATGCAAATTGGCCTAACGACGTTCGGAGGTCATCTTCAATCACGTCTCCGTGATCGATCATAATAACGAGTTCACTAACTTTCCGTCTTACATTGCGAGTTCAATTCAAGAAATAAAAGGTAGCTTTGAAAACTCACGTAACTCCGGTAAGCAAACCGGTCTCATTGAATCGTCAAACTTGATGGGCCCGTCTAATTTCAGTAAAGCAATATCGTTGTTGTAGTTGAAGGGGGAGTATCCGGAATGCTTGATTATTCGTTCCACTCCGTACTCTTTGATTTTACCCTGTGATAGGGAAGAGTTTAACGCGTGCACGAGAATCCTCACTCTTATTCGAGTCTTATCAAATCTGGAATTAAACAGGATAGGTGAGATTCGGCAGTTGCGGGGAGCCGCTCCTGCAAAAGAGCATTATTGCCTCTCGTCGCGGTATCAACCTCCTCTAGATGCGCATCAATAAAAATCAGAGGTTCGCCGATGGGGTAAGATTAGGTACGTGGAGCAATGAGTATAGATGGGATCCACTCACCCCTGAACACAGTGAGCTGCGGTCACGGCGAAGCGAGAGTTGATGCATGATCCCCCGCAATAAAATCTTCCGTTGTAAAGGAGCTCCACCATCCACGGATACTGATTCTCCTGAGTTTCCATTCCACCGACGATCCTATTATGTTTATTCGTCAATCCGCACTCTGTTGAATCGAAGTCAATTAAATGAATTCAGCCAAGAAAATGGAGGGCGACAACCCGTGGTTCCTTAATCGAGTCAACGGTGAGCTGACCGAGTACCTGACATTATCGACAAACTGACACACGCAGTTTGATTTTGACAAAAGCCGAAAATTTTGATCATACCTGGATATGTTTTACATGCAGTTGAAACTCTGACGCTGCTATGGGCATTTTTTAGCTACTGACGAATCTGACTACAGGCATTCACGTGTAGACCACTGGAGAACACCGGAAATGGATTGAATCGAAAATTTTCTCGTACTCACTGCAAGCTGGACAATTTTCCGGTGGTGCAACTGGCTCAACGATTGGGGGAGCGGTTGGGATCGGATTCTGACTGGGTTTGTTGAAGATCGAAGTAACCCATTCCCAGAGTCCCTTGTCAATTTGCTGATTGTTCGGATTAACACCAGTTGAATTCACCAGCTCCGAACCTTCCGTGATCAAAGGATGCGACTGTTGATTGAAATCCTATGCAAATTAGCGGTCCTCAATACACGTGGGCGAGGGTTACATATGTGCGCGATAACACTTGCAGGGTAGATACGCCATGTGCGTCATCAACTTTATAAAATTCATTACTAAGACCCAAATTTTGAACGTAGCCTTTTCAAGACTTGGTACATTTCATTGTTTTAACGTCGGTGTTCACCATAGATGAAAGGACCTTTGCTTCCTTTCATTATGAAACTAAATCATCAGCATGAAACACACGATATAAGCAACGCTGACAAGTAGAACAGACAGTAAGAAAGGAGAGAGGCATCGGAATTACAGACGGGACGATGAACACGAGCGACGCATAACAATCTCACGAACCTCTAGCCTCTTTCGCCATGATATGTACGTCGTGACATGTGTATCAGAGCGGCGTTGCTGTGCTAAGTAGGTAGTACATAATAGGCAACCTGAAACACTCGTTCAAAGACTGATCACGCGTCCAGTTGTTTTCACGAATGCTGCTTATCTTGTTGTGCGCAACCTAACACCGCGACAAAATGAAAGCCGGATGACTTGACTTGAATTTATGTTAAGGAAGTCTCGCCCATGCTCTGAACAAGTATCGGCGCATTTCATAAATACGTATGTGACATTAACAAAGACGTTACTAAACGATGTTTGAGATAGTGCCCTACGGACCAAACACAGTGCGCCAACTGACCCAGCAACTGGTGGATAATGATAGAGATCGGATCGACGAGTTTCCAGAGCTATTACACCTCCTCCGACACAAATTTCATCGTTTCTTTCGTAATTGCAGTGAATGACCTGAATGCAATTTAAAAGAGCTGGAACCAACCTCGCGAAGACCGCAAGCTCGCTTAACAATCCTCCCGGATATTATTCTTTCTTTCACCTTCCGGTAATTTGATTTGTTCCACAGTAATCGAGGCGAAAGTTCATGTAATTATTCAATGTCCGGGGGGTAAAACGTAAATTCAATTACGCTGATGATTTGTGATTTGGACAATTATCCTATACGTAGGTTCAACCTTGAATTCCCGTTTTACGTGAACCTTGCATGCGGGATCGCGTTACATTTTTTGAATGAATAGAAAACTTTCATAATATTCTGCTTAACAGAATGTTGCATCTTTTTAGTTTGTGACATTCGTGAAAATTTATCTTGAAAACAGAACTACTTACTATGCTAATGCCTTATAAGTATCTTAATTTTCAAATTTTTGGAAAGCATTGGTTCTCTTTTTCCTGTTTTCTTCATGCCTAAGGATTAAACCCTTCAAGAGAAAACTTGACTACTTTACGGTACTTTACGGAGCGTCACCAAAAGAAAAAAATACATCTAAAGATTACACGTGTTGAATTGGAACGTATCTGATTTTTGGAGGTTAATATTACAATGTTCTACTGCAAACGAGTAGCATAAAAACTGCGGTAAGCTGCACTTTATTGAATCAACCCAATTGTCAATTGTTAAATTTCCTAACCCTAACGGATATCCTGAGATTTATGGCAAACAATGAATCAGAAAGCTGGTAATAGGTCAAGGAAACAAGCATGACCGGAGCCGTTTGTTCGTGGAATTGATTGTCCAGCAGTCAACCGGGTAACAGCCTTCGATTTGAAGACCCGGTTAATTCGACGATAACATGTTATTAGGGAGTTACAGATTGCGGTATCGACGCACTTTATTGCTGATAGCGGCGATAGAGGAGTACTAAGAGAGTCGAAGCAAAAGCAGAGAAGCAATAACTGAATATTCATTGAGATACCTGGTTGTCCGCAAGAATATTGGGGGCCAGGGTCACGGCAATCAGACATAATAAGGTCCCCGCGTTACGGACGATGGTCGAACTCCTCACCATGGCTATTCGGAAGGCACTAGACGACAAGACGTTGAAATCAATTTGATTCTATATCTCACTTGCTACTGAGGCCGCGGGCACTTTCACACAGGCTTTAATTCCGTGCTACATCTTTATTTATACGAAATACTCGACTGGCGGGAATGACCGGTGAAAATTCATGCCCGGCCAATATGTTAATTCAACGTAAATACTCTCGCGAAATCTCAACGGGAAGAATTATCGGTCAAAGTTTCGTCTATCAACGCGCTGCTGCTAGGAGATACCTGCCGAGTTGTACTGAAGCTGCGTTCGTTATTGATGCGAAGTAATGCAGAAAAAATCGCTGACCTTGTTAGTGCCAAGATCCTAACCAGAGAAAGCTTGTCCGGTTTGGCGACTAAACGGGCTTTCTGCAGTGAACTAACTTATCCACAACGCTGCCATGCGAAATTTATAATACGAGCATTAATTCGGAGCTTACATAACTTCGAAATCAGTTTACTGCACAACTATTTTCATTTGTTTATTCCGTTATTTTTTATCGATAAAATTGAGTTTGCTTGTGCTTTCGATTTATTTACAAGTACGAACACCGGATACGGAGGAGAATACTGAGAAACAGCCGAGAAAGCTTCACGGTCAGTAAATGTAACGGAAAAAAACATCAGAAGCCTTGAAAATTGATTACTGAATTAGAAAACGCAAAGTCCTTAAATTCTCCTGATTATTAACCGTTTAGTTGCGAAATCGAGCCCAATTGAAACATAAAAATCCAGCAATTAAATATGACCGACTCTTTGGAATATATCATAATACAGAGTTCCGTGAAATCAAGAGTTGGTTAATCAAAAATCTAGGACAATGATAGATATAACTTCACACACATACATACAAAAAAAACCTGTATAATTTGCATCCTCAAAATTGGCATTCGTTTATAGATATCTAACAACAATTTATGGGTTTCAGACATTTTCTACAACGCATTCCCGGTGGGAGTTGAAAATTAATCAAATTAATTTATCTCACCGCGAGATCTTAGATTCGTGGTCGTTTATAATTGTTAAAAAAACTGTTACCATTAGAAACTGTTATCATGATCACCATGTATATGACCAAGCTTATTCCAGAGAAGATAGTAAAACTGCAAGGTCATGAAGATCTTTAAATTCAGCAATAAATTTATAGACGTGAACTCGGTTGAAGAAAGTCCAAACCCGTAATATGGCTGACATTTTTAATTAGTGATTTTGACGATCTGAGCTTTACCGTGCACCTACCTATCTGGCAATTATTGTGTCACTATCTATCAATGTTTACCCCGTAGTTTCAGTCTTCAATATTTTTATTCCGTCAAACTTGCGATTAATGTCCGCACCGCTTGACTCGTTTGCCACGTGATTGTGTTACCTGCAAACAAGTGACCAGCGCAGGTTTGAACATAATTCAGATGTAATGATTATGTAACAGCCCGACCAATTTACAATTTGAACCTCAATAAATTCACAGAGATTGTCAATGCTCAGTGATCTGACAACGTCTGGCTTTTTTTTTGGCGAAATCACCCGTCGGATTACACACAAACAAACTGTCCATAATTTTCTGATTTCGAAATATTCTGAAACAGAAGGCATTCGAATAATATCCATAACAATTGCTTGATGATATTTGTGCGTCAATTAGGAAAGGAGTATAAGCCTAATCCATAATGGAGTACAAGTAAAATCGTACGTACTTCTGAACCATATAGTGACAAAGAATCGACAAACGCAGCGTTGCGAGTAGGTCAAATGAAATCGACTTGAAACTCGGTGATCACAAGGCGAATCGAATTCACTGTAAATCCTAAAATCACTATCGATCGCAGAATCTCACCGACAATGAGGGTGAGTGTAAGACGGCAAGCGGACCGGTTTGCAAGCCTCGGATTTCTCGAGTGTTGTGATAAAATGCCAAGACTACGACGGAGTGCATGGAACTTGGCAGCTGCGTAACAGCTTATCTACCGTCTTGGCATCCCACGCGCTTCTTGTTTGGACCCGCTTTGTTTAGGCGTAGTTAATCACCGTGTAAACGAGGCGCTGTGATCTAGGAACACACTCCACCCGTGACAGTGGGTCAAGGTATCTGTGCCAAGCTGCCCTCATGCGGGTGCGTCGCACGCTGCACACTCAGATACGCATCGCATCAAGTCGCGCCGGGTTCTCTCTCGTTGCTCGATGATGCTGTTTGTTTTATCAGGAACCTTGCCTTAGTTACAACGAGTACGTGGCCAACGGCTCAATAATGCATAATGGAAAAAATTTACAATATTCGCAGAAGCATGTAAATACCGGCCGGCGAGTGACGCGTGTATTTGGCGCAGCGAGGACTTGCATATTGGCTTTTCAGAGAACAGCGCATTCGGCGACCATGTGTGAAGCCACGTGGGTGAATAGACGCTCAACGGTGTGCAAAGGCAATCGAAGTATGTGACGAACCTTGAAAAAACTCTGGCTATAGTTTCTCAGAAATGATGACTCAAGATATAACTAGTCTTCAACTCATGCTGCACTTCAATTCACTATTTACAGACTGAGTGGACAGACGACTTGCGTAATTCCCACTTCGGCGCCCGAGGAACTATAATATCCCGCATACCATCATTTTCAATTTTGTTATACCTGAAGTTACGTCAACTGTTTCGCGATTTGGCGCGACAATATTGTGATAAGATACTTTCTTACGAATTGCTTTCAATCTGAAAGAGAAAGTGCGATCGGGTTACCGACGTGAGGAATTTCAGATCGGTATCTCACAATTATTGATGAGTACGGGGTGAAACTATAAGCCGAGATCAAACCTTGTCAATTTTCGATTCGGGTCTTGCGCAGTTAATGGATGTATGATAGTTTCATTATGAAAGTCAGATTTACGCTAAATTCTTGGTTATTTCATCAACCCAATATGAAAACATTACTACGCTTTGCAAATTTATATAAGCTCGATTTCTAAATGCTTCTCCCACATTACAGCTTCTGCACGTCGGCTCAAGAAAAAAAAAATACTATGTGTAGAATGTTTCCTGTTTTATAGCGTTGCATAAAAAAATTCGAAAACTGAATATAAATATTTGATGAAAGCATTCGATTTTTGATTTCTGTACCAGATTTTATCTTCAATAACAAATATACCCTCAGTCAACGAAACCAGAATACAATCAAAACCGTTGGGTTGAATCCGTCTCGTGAAACTGTTCGATGTTCGGGGTGGGATTAAGTGCAGCCGAGAAGTGCTGAAGTAATTCTCTTAAATGTTATCGAGAGCTCGAACAACGGCTGACTTTATGATGAAACTAATTTTTAGCGTGATCACTTTTCGCGTACTTCGTTTCAGTTAAGTTGGGTGAAAGGTTCCGAACAACATAAATCTGCAGTCAGACTGACGTCGCTGACCAACGAACTCTTCAAGTGTACAAAAAATCGAAATTTCTAAAAATTATCCAAATTCCAACTACTCTATTGGGTTATTGAAAAAAAATCGATGACAAGGTAACAATTGAAACCAAGGCCTGTCTGTATGGTACTTGAATAAATCTTGGAATTGCAACATCGAAATTAAAGTGGAACACATGTCTGCCTACGTTTATCTCTGTGCTTGAAACTTTTTGTAAAAGTCCGAGAAGGTGTGTCATTGCCACGGCGCAAGTACACAAGCATATGCAATAGTCATTGTTTACCCTATTCATGGAGGTTTCGTGGGGTATCTGAATTTTGTTTGGAACTGTAATGAAATCAGCATCAAGCCCTTTAAGCTCACCTTATGAATAGCTCCAGAAATTTTGTTTTACAGAGGGTAGGCCCTGTACTAGTAACCTAATTTCATCACATTCCATCACCGCAAAGTAATATATTCTAAAACCACAAATTCCGTTTTAAAGCAAATAAGCCCGAAGCACTTATCGATTGCAAAATTTGGAACAAGGCTCAAAGTAATACATACGCCATTGCCAGAGGTAACATGTGAGGATCTACCAAATAATAAGCGACATTTTTTCTTAGATTAGTCCTGCCCTCTCGTTTCGGTAATTTTGTATTGCGAATGTATTTGCTGTATTACTCTCGAATTTTACATTTAATTTCTGGAAGTATCAGTCTCTGCAAGCAAGGTAGCGAGTACATATCTCTCGATTCCAAGGGATGTATACGGACAGGACTTCAAGTTGGTTACAGCAATCAATACTGCCAAAGAATAGCATTATTAAAGTGTAATATTTCCATGATTCGAGCATGCAAATTTTAGTCACATGTTCACCGTTAGCGAGCGCGAGTCATTGCGCAGAATCAGGTAGGCTAAGATGAGGAACGGAATAATTATAATGCGTTCGATTGCAATGGTGGAGACTGCAGTATAAATGAAAAGAATTTTTACCTGTAGGAAAGTTAAGTTTTGCTCCGCTTCACCGGTATTACTTTTGAAGGCAACTGAACCGAACCACTTTGATCTTCAGGAAATGATTATGGTTTCGGCTTGTAGCAACGGACGGTGGCGGGTCCTGAGCTGGGCTGGTGGGAGTGAAAACAGGCTGGGAAGATGGAAAGGAAGTTCTGGACCCGCCAACTGTCATCGATGTCCAACAGTGACCACCGGACATCACAGCTATTCCTTTTCCACCCCGAACGTACGTCGATTCTTGAACATGAAGGCAGCCTAGTGCCGTTCGGGTGTGAGAACCGCGGCCCAAAGTCCTGCCGGTGTGATGCTGAGACTAAATGGAATCGCGTGACATTGGTTGTCCGAAGTGATCGTCGATTGCGAAATAAATACAACGTATACCTCGCAGCATGGAGCATGGAGGTGATTTACAAGCCGTCGACACAACATCTGCCAATGCAAACGCACTGCCCAAGGTGACGACGCCCCACCACGACCTTTTAATAGTGATAATTTACTATAAAACCGCAAAACGCTCGCAAACCTTACATCCATGCTCGACATACTGGGACAAATTGACAATCAGTGCCAACCATGGATACCAAATACATCATCCTGCATTCCATAGTCGTGTGGCTGGTCGGTAACGTTTACGCGCTACCACGTGTGGTGAGTATCTCTCTTGACAAGTTGTCTCCAGTGTCTTTCACGTCCAGTCGTAATCCGCTCGTCTCGGGATGCACCTAATGTACAAGTCGACCTGTTACAGACGTCGCAGAATAGCTTCCGAAACCCGTTCGCCTCGACTCTGCGATCGTATCTCGATTTCGGCGGGACAGGAAGCTCGTCGATATCCGAGGAATCTTTCATCGATTACAGTCCTCATTCCGTCACTGTGTCGAAGGATCGACCAAACATCTGTACTACATGTGGTAACTGCTTACAGTTAGCGCTGTTTACGCCTTGTTTGACACCTCGCACGTGCGTCGCGTTTAATTTGTTTTTGAAACGAAAGTGAACGAAACGATCGGCCTAGACTTTGTGCGACTAAAATTGTTTTTTGAGTGATTCGAATTCAAACTGAAACAGTTGCTGAAGTGAAAAGAAAGTTCGTCATGTAGTTATTTTTCGTGATGCACGGTAAACGATCTAACTGTTGATGCATTTTTATCGAGTGGCTCTCAGACGATACAGTCCGTGTCAGAGTTGGAAAGAACTTGGCTACACCTGGAACTCACCTGGAGATCATTTTTTGCTTCAGTTTGCGGCGTCAGCAATCGGAAGATGCGGATCGTCGGTGGCAACATAACCGAAGTCCACGAGTTTCCGTGGATCGCTGGTTTCAGTACGCGCGGAAAGTTCTACTGCGCAGGCAGCCTCATCACCAGAAAACACATTCTCACCGCAGCCCACTGTTTGGACGGGTATGTCAATTGAGCTGTTTGTTAAACGGAAAGATCAAAGTATAATCTTTGGACGCGATCGAAGAGGTGATATGTTGTGCGATATACTCTTTAAGGCGGCTACAACGCTAATGATAAAATTTTCGTGAAATTTTCGAGTTTGACAGGTGCTGCGATCCGTGCTCGGTCAACTCGTTTGCAATGATTAGAACAATAATGCACTCGAGCCTGGTAGACGTCGGTGACTGCATGGTGAGAGGGCTTTATCGCACTACTATAGTCAGTCTGCGATACTGTACAGTTTTTTGCGACGCGACACTACAGTCAGCGGTTACAGCATAAAATTCGTTGCTCAATTGCGAGTGAAAGACACTGACATAATACTGTACGAGACAGATGATACTAATCAAACCATTCATCTGGTCTAATAACCCGAATATTCGACACCTTGTACTCCCACCTACTGACCTTTTGATCGAGTTAGTTCTGAATTCCTTAATTCTGAAAGTGAGTCGTAGTAATCGCATTGGCTCCTTGTCCTCTTAGGATTTGAAACATTTTGGTAATCTTGCATCATTCGTCGTATTAGCAACACCTCCTGCGAATCGATACGTTGCCGGAGGCTTTTTTTTTTGAAAGGAATATACCGACGCGAATACTTCAGTAGAAGACACAAAGTCACGTGATGTTTTTCGTACTTATTACGATGCAACGTAAATATTTTATAAAACCATTTTTTTATTAAAATTTCATCAGGAAATTGAATGTAGTCGATTTGTTCGTTTATATTACCTTGAAAGAGTCGTAATTTATGCTTGAATCAAACTTGTTTTCGATACTGCACTTATTGGTGTACGTATGTAAATAAAGAGCGAGTTTCAGTAGAAGCGAACCCACTTTTATACGTCCAATCCAGTCACTGAATTCAAATTATAGATTGAACATGAGAGAGATCCAAATCGTTTTGGGGAATCACAACCGAGTCTCCCACGAAAACACGGTGGTTCGTCGTAGAATCAAATCTGCACGCATACACGAACACTTTGATCCTTACTCCTTCAACAACGACATCGCTGTCATAGAAATGGACATCTCTGTAGAATTTGACAGCGTAATTCGTCCCGCTTGCCTTCCACAAAACCGTAAGTGCTGAAAGTTCCATCTTTTACATAATTAAAAATAACAGTTCAACATTATCCCCAAAAAAAGTTTAACAGGATAGATAAGCTTCTGCTGTCAGAAATGATTACGGTCTGTTGTATTATTCACAGAGGAAATCAGTTTATATGTCACTGGGGGGAATCAGAGCCCATCACAATCATAATGTGCCAAATTTAAAAGCACCAATAAAATATTAACATTAGAATTGAGGAGACCGGTTGGATAATTGGTATTGAATTTTGGTGATTAGAAGTCAGTGATTATACCGGAACCATGGCGGTGGCGGCTGGATGGGGGCGTATCGGCGAGCGCGAATCTCTCAGCAACGTGCTCCGGAAGGTTGACCTTCCAATTCTGTCCGACGAAGAATGTCAGACGGCCGGTTATGCCAAGAAGCAACTGACCGAGAACATGTTCTGCGCCGGGTATCTTAAAGGGCAGCGTGACGCTTGTCAGGTATCAATTGCTGTTGTAAACTTCAGTTTCGTGCTGGAGAAAGACTCGCATTGTCAGTAGCTTTGCCCACTTTGAGTTCTTCTTGAAATTTGTTGACTTTTAAGAGCCTCTGCGGGAAATTCCTACCGCGAAATCGTTTTCAGATAAAATAAACGATGCCAGATCCAGTATCGGGTCCGATATTTTCGTTCGGAATGCAGGATAAAAACCAACATATACGGCGTTGATTGAATTTTAAGTAGTTAGTTTTCAGTGAATTACTGCGCCGTAAAACCGCAAGACCAATTCATTTTATGATCTTATCCTCGTGAAACACTCACTGTCCATTTTATTTTTCCACGTGATCGGATATCTTCAAATTTTTGAACGTGTATAAATACGTCACTTGATACTTCCACAAGAAGTAAAGTTTACAAAATAAATTGGTATGAAGCTACTACAGGTCAATGGCTGGACGAGGCGTAATCTCAACATAACTTTTCAGTATTTTAGACAAACATTACGTGCTACCGCTGTTATCGGTATTCATGTAGCTGATCAAATTCATTCGAGGCTTCACTTCTATTTCAAAGTACACGTTTTCGAATGCTTTTCCGGTCCAATTTACGCGAAACGCCTATAATTTTGCAACCGGTTCTTCAAAATCACTAACATTTTCCTCAAATCTAATGGGCGAAGTGTTTTAAATTCACCTAATTTTCAGGGTGACAGTGGCGGGCCCCTTCACGTAACCGGAGCGCATGGTAACTTGGAAGTTATAGGTTTGTATTACCATACGGTATGAAATTTGAAGCTGGTGAAACGTCGTGTCTAACTAAATCCTAACGTAAATTCGTTTTTCACAACATCAAGGTATCATTTCGTGGGGAAGAGGATGCGCCAGGCCGCAGTTCCCCGGGGTCTTTACAAAGTTGACGAATTACCTTGATTGGCTGCGCAATCATCTTGACGGTGAATGCGTCTGTCCACCACCGCAAGTGCGATAGAAGCCGTAGCTCAGCAGAGATAAAGTTCCCCTTTAACCTCATACCTTATTTATTAAGCCTAGAAAATCGAGAAGGCATAGTACTCTCGGTTCCCAAATGTATATAACAATAAGTAATGCAATCTAGTCTGCTGTATGTATAAGTAAGCCTCGACGAGGTTATGTGATGTTAGATCCTTCATGTTTATAGGTATACAATTATTTATTGAGTCATAATAAAGTATCATTGTTGTGGATTAATCGGAACCAACTCAAGGAGCGACTTGTTCTTTTCGCAACCTAATATAAATGTCCGACTGGGTGTAGAGAACAAACGGGCCTTAATTTCTCTGTGCGCTGAAAACCTGAAAACTGCGAAAGCGAATTAAGTACCAAACTTTTCTCTTCGTCACGCTGCATTCAAGTTCATCGGAATTTTACTGCATTAATATACCCTGAGGTATTCCACTTACGATGAGCTTTCTTTAGTTGACTCGCTCGAATCTCATTACCGCTGTCAATATCTCATGCACATTACTCCATTGCCTGTAAAATTGAACGTAAACGTGTTTTACAGGTAAAAATACCTGCAGTGTCAACAAAGATCCACGATGAAACCAAATCGAGTTCGATCGATACATCCGAGCAATGTTCGACTGTACCAGGCAAAAGGTCAGACTGGATTGCGATGGAAGTTCTCAATCATCGTCCATCTCGATACTTCGGTACGATGTGCCGGTGCTCCTTTGCCTTTGCAAGTGTTTTGCCATGTTACCGTTATTTCACTGATTTAATTGATTCTTGTGACAACATATTTTTTTCTTTTATAAAACTACGCTAAAATGCTTCAATCGAGAATATTCACGAAAAGTTCAACGTTTGACCTAAAAAGTCTCGAAGCTCAGACAGCAAACGTTCACGAGCTTACCGTCCGATTCATACTTTCCCGGTCGATGCAACAAGCGGTAAGCTATTATGGCTTGGTGCATCAAAATGGAACGAAAGTGCTGCACCGCGTTACCTTAGCTCGTAAAACATTGTCCTTGTAATTCACTTCTACTCGAAATTGGTAGGGGAGTAGCATTGTTTGCAACGGTCCGATGGTTTCACTAACCCACATTGGGCCGCTGAAAGCAAAACGCCAGACTCCTCCTGACCCCGATTCCGTCCCAGCGCGCGCGCATCTCATTAAATAAACCATACTAATTTTCCCCCACACCATTCCATCCCTTCTCCCGCCTTCCCTTCCCCCAGTGTGTCCCCAGCACCTTTGCATTACAACCGTAATTGTACACTCGCCTCAAAATACTTCACATGACCAGGTAATTTTGAAAGAAAGCCGTAGTTAAGGTACAATCGCTTGCATTGGCTCTCCGTGTCGCTGCACATTATATGCACACGAGCGTGCGTGGATCCATTAATATAAGTTTCAAGACACGGATTTCTTTCCGAGAATCAGCCTTTCGCCAAAGAAAGTCGATCACCGAGGTTCAAATGTATAAGTCAGCAACAAGTGGCGCCTCAATTGCTTCTTGAATTGTCTGAAATACGAAGGCGCCGATTCATCCGACTAATGCGTAATCCGTTCTCATGGGGATGAAAATGGAAGCACTGTCCGAGATAAGGCACGAAAGCAATTGTGGTGTATTACGCACCTGCATACAAGCGGAAAGGAATTTCCAAAGAATCTTGTGTAACGTCTTACGCTAAGAATCACTGCGTAATTTTCATAAATATTTTCTTATTCACGGCTAAACCTTCGTCACTCACCGACTAAAAGGAATTTTCGTCGTGCACTGCATGAATAATACATGCCGCCCATACCTCTTCCTATCTTCCAGAGCTTATCAGTCGCCTTCGCACGTCTGACCTTGACCCTTATCCGATGGACAGATACGAAACCTCTCCAATGTAATAATGGCTGAACTTTCGGTGAATTGGCAAATATATTTACCGACTCTGATTCACCGTTCTATCCACGGTTACAGCCGCAAATATACAAAGGTGAAACTGACGCAAATCATTACCGAGACGTTAACTATTCAAATATTGACCGAATGCGTGGGAGGCATTTTATCGGGGCCTAAAAAAGTTAAACTCAGAATTTATAGACAGTTTCAAGAGTGACGGGTCGTTGTGATCGGAACTGACACATCGTATAAAGCCTCCTCGTTATATCGCAGCGGGAGTGTCAAAAATAGTGAGAAGAAGTCGGAGGAGGCCGGATAGACGGTGGGACATACCCAGTTGGAGAGAAAGAACTTTCTTTAACCGCACGGAGCCGCGCCAGCGACGAGCAGCCGTCTTCGACGTAGCGCTGCTTCGGTCAGTTCCTCGTGTTTATGGAGTCGGTGAAAGCAGCGATCGGGCATCTTGACTTTGGACTATCGTGCGATCCGTTCTCCAACTCGATCGCGGGAAATTTACCGTACAGCAACGACATTGAGCGGTGCTGAGCTTTCGAATAAATCATAACTTGGCGAATATACTGGGCAGAAAGGGAAACTGCAATTATAATGCAAGTGGTGCTTACTCCGGGGTTATCTTCTCGGGACGTTAAGTGTGTTCAGTGCGCGTCAGTGGGGCAGCATCTCGAAGGCTCATCGCGCCGCGATTGAGCCGGATCCAGTGGCTTATTAACAATTGCACTGGAGGAAGGCATAAGCTGAGACATTTATTCGGAAAATGAGAACATCCGGGTGGATATTTCGGGCGCTACTGTTACATCTTGCCATCCTGACAAGTGCCGCAGGACTATCGGTGGGATTTAATGAGAAACCTCGCCAGCGATCGGCCAACTCTCAAGTAAGTCGAGCCCCCGGTCTTTCGTCAGACTCTCGCGCCAAAATCTTGTACCCAGTCTCTCACGTAATTACTCTGCCAATTTCAACTCTCGTTACTCCCCGACCTTGACGCACACTGTGAAAGATGATCACTTTCTTTTCCGATGGTCATGTCTCCGTACACCTCGTGATCGGTACGCGGACATTGAACATTCGCTTGTACCAGCCGTTTTCAATTACGCATTCGCCGGAGCCTATTCATTCGGTTTTTGGGGTCACGCTCGATGTTTTTCAATGGGCTGCAACCTCGTGCTGGAGACGTGGGTGGCGTTAGGCACCTTCTCGCATGCATCGACGGAAATGTCGATGTGGAGATACCTTGACAGCTACTAAAATCATATGTTCACCACCTCGTCTGTAAGAAAGTAGTTTTCCACTAACGGATGTATTTTTTTCAGATCACAGACGGTGACCGATCAGCGAGATTTCTGTTTGACGAAATATTTGGAATCGACGTGTCTGGACTCAGTGGCGACGATGAGGAAAGAATTAGGAACTGCACGTGCGGTAAGCGAATTTCATATTCTGACAAAAGCGATCTGCCGATTCAGAGTGATCGGAATTTTTGATACGAACTTCTAGTACCCAGTTCTCCTATTTTCTGAATTTGCCATTCTTTGGAGTCTCTCTGAACCGAATTAATAGTGCCTGTAATAACGTTAAAAATAGCAGGGCCAGCGAATGTTGTCAAAAGTTTTGAACTGCTTTACCGCGAAATGAATTTTTTCACGTTTCCGGCTCTATGACTCAACGAAAGGTTAACCTTTAACACCTCAATTTTCACGGCGAGTTATTAGGACCAACAATTTTTTTCTGAAGTGAAAGTCTTGAAATTCGAACTCTTTGGTGTTAGCCGGAATCCATGCAGTGAATCTGTTCTCGTAGCCACGATATAACAGTACGTGTTTTCGGAGAAAGTTCTTTACATACCTACATTTCAATTTGATACTATAATTAACTGATAATCATTTTCTGATATTTCTCCGTTTCAAACTACTGGGTGAGAACGATGTGAGGATTTAAATGCCAAAATTTCAATTGTTCTTAAGCAAAGTTTTTTTCGCTTTGAAATTCTTATTGTGCAAGTTACATGCGGAGCCTGTGATATGCAGAGTTGTAGCCAATTCCATGACCCTTAAAATTACGTCATTCGCTGATTCAATGGTTCTCGTTCTCGTCGATTTGTGTTCCGTTAACTTACCGTGAATATTTACTCAGTGTGCACTTTCTACTACGTTCTGAATAACGAACCAAGTGTGAATTACTGTCCTTTTCAGATTGTGGCATCTCTAATCAGGAAGATCGTATTGTGGGTGGCAGGCCTACCGGACCAAACAAATATCCGTGGGTGGGACGTATTGTCTACGATGGGCTATTCCATTGCGGGGCAAGCCTTCTAACGAACGACTACCTTCTCACTGCCGCCCATTGCGTCCGCAAGTAATATATCCCATGCATATAATCTACCGATCTATATTGCCGCCGCCGGTTAAATTTTTAGTCCAATAACACCGCGCCCACGTGTGCCCTAAAAATATCGAGCCTCCGAACCGTTCTTCGTAACTCGATTCTTCAAAGAATTATCATATACACAAAGCGATTATACCAGAGGTTAATTTCAGCTTGCCAAGTATAAGGATTTCAACAGTTTCGTCATACTGTTGTTGTGTATTATTTTCTGGCCAAATTCTAACCAGAAAACTGATTTCTCGATTATTTGCTGAGAGATAAATGCATATTGTATGACATACCTTCTCGCTATTTCATCCACAATTAAATATTCCGGATATCAAGGCACTTGAGCTAATCCGAGAGATTCGATTAACGTAAAGTCGTTTCACGACCCCGCCCACGTTTTAATTAAATCTTACCGACGGAGGTGATTCTCGAGTTCATTGTCGAGGTGTCAGCGTCGACGAGTCGTGAATTATCAGGCTGGAGTGAGGGGTGTGCAAATTTAGTGCTTTATAGTCCCAGATATAGCCAGAAAAACTCATCGGCCAAACGGCTGTGCAGTTCTTGCCTCTGAGTCCCTGTGCAACAATGTTATCTAACCTAATCGCCGTTCAGAGTTATAACATGTCGTAATCGACGGTAATATTTTATCGAAATAATGGGATGGATCAGTCCGCGTCATACACAGATTTGGACTCCTGTGTCTGTGACGGGAGCACTGAATTAGACTGCTGCTCTATCCACAATATATTTTATATATATATCTTATTATTTTATATATATTTTATATATATATCGCGCCACGGTGATAGCTCGATTTTAACAGAAATATTACGAATGAATTAGTTCAGATGAAAAACAATTCTCAGCCGAGAAAATTCCGTAAAGCTGGCAATGAAAGTATCGCGACGATTCAGCCGAAAAGCTGGATCTAATTAAGTCGTATAATCTGGCCCTTCCATATAAGGGCACTATTTCCGTAAACTGGGTTTCATCCGACTCAGATTTCATCATTTTTCGTGGGATGAAAAATTCATTGGGCTAGGTAAAAAAACCGCGTAAAAAACCTTCAACTTCAAGGGGATACTTACACGCAAGTAAAAAAACTCTGCGTCGAAAAGATTGTGCAAAGCTCTTCTTTCTTTTCTTTCTGATACTTCTGAACATTTCCTTAAATGACCCGAATACCATGTATTCGTAATGACTGGAACTATCCCCGACCCCGAAATATTAGTTTTCAAATGCAAATGTTCGAGTGAAATTCATTGTACGTTTCAAACCGCGAACAAATTACAACGTGGAATATTTTGTAACATTAGGTAATTTGTTTAAAAAATATTAAACTCCCCTTAACCGTTGAACTGTTTTAACAGCCTGCAAAAATCGAAGATCCGGATTGTACTAGGTGACTACGACCAGTACGTGACAACTGATGGAGTTGCGGTGATGCGAGCAGTCAGTGCCATTATTCGCCACAGAAACTTTGACACGAATTCCTACAACCACGACGTAGCGCTGCTCAAGTTGCGTCGTCCTGTAAAATTCACAAAGACTGTACGTCCAATATGCCTGCCTAATCTGGGTAAGTGATTTTACTGAGTGACCCTGTTCCAACTGGAGTATCGAAACGTGAAAGTGTTGATTTCAATATCGAGTATGTTACTTGGTAGTTTTCCCACCAAAAAAAAAACTTGACGGAATGAATAACAGGTGGAATTTTTGCTGACGAGTTTTCGATGGTTATTTGTTTCAACTAAAAGGTGATTCGCTACTCAATTTAATTGCGGTTCATCAAACTCTGCTCGAACGAGTTTGCTAATGGAGTATAAAATATGCCCCCAATGAGTTCATGGTTTTATTCGAGTATAGAGTAGGTACTCAATAATTCACCTGGCAATGTACATCGAATAAAATTGAGCTCCAAGCGTCGAGCAGGAACGCTGAAATGATTTATTGAAACAGGTTCGGACCCCGCTGGAAAGCTGGGAACGGTAGTGGGATGGGGCAGAACAACGGAGGGCGGGATGCTGCCAGGCCAAGCGAACGAAGTCCAGGTTCCAATACTGAGCCTCACTCAGTGTCGGCAGATGAAATACAGGGCCACAAGAATCACTAGCAATATGATCTGCGCCGGACGCGGGTCGCAGGATTCTTGCCAAGGAGACAGCGGAGGTCCCCTCTTGGTGCCCAATGGCGACAAGTACGAGATAGTCGGTGAGTCATTATTCACTTGCGGTTAACAGTACTGAGCCCGAATTATGTCATAAACTCGTTACGAAAGCTTGATGATCATGCGGAGCCTTCGCCTCGGGGCATCAATGTGGTATCAGAACTGAGTAAGCCTGGAAGCATCGTAAGTTGCTCTTTGCGAGTTACCTCAGGGCGTACTCGTTGATCCGATCATGAAGTTGTGCACGATCACTGGCTCTTTGGCGGTCAAACGCCTGCGGCGTCTGGTGGATGATCAATGTCATGAACATCGTGGATCATTGTACGCGTAACTATTCATTCGCGATGTTGACTCGATCTGCGTTTTTGGTTTATAGGAATTGTTTCCTGGGGCGTGGGATGCGGCCGGCCGGGTTACCCCGGCGTTTACACGAGGGTGGCGCGATATCTGAACTGGATTCAAACCAATATGAAGGGCACGTGCATCTGTGCGAAGTGAGGAGGAAGCGTTTCGTGTTTCATAAACCGAAATAAAAACTTGCGTGAACTTGACGTGCGCCAGAAGTGGATAACGGAGCCGGAAGCAAATTTATGGCTCGTGTTAGAGACATTTCACTCCACTGTTAGCTACTATAATGTGATATTTTTTTCGAGTGGGTCTAATGTATATGCACGAAAGAACTCGCCTCGAATTAATAATGACGCCATTAACGAGGCAACAGTGCAGAGCTCATGGTACAAGTAATCGATATAATACACAACCTCCCCTTTAACGAGCATAGGAAAGTGTAAATAAGTTGCTGAAAGCCTGCCGCTATATCAAGGTGATATTATAACTATTATGTGTATAGAAATAATTAGTAATGGCAATGCTTCGTCCGCAAGAAGTTATTTATTATATGCAAGGAATATTATTGCTCAGCTGTAGATTTGATTACATTTTTAAAACTTTTCCTTATAAATAAAAGTTGCTACTTTGTTTTCGGAAAACAATAGTGGAAAAACAAACCATTGAGCGATTTCGTTAATACGATTCAGTTATATGAGCCATATTACATTAACCCTACGTTCCCATTGTTATTTTTTGTACACGGTTCCCACTGTGGACACTTTAGTGCTCGGATGTTATTTTGCAGGGAATCCTGCGTCAAAAATTTTCGAAAAAATTCTTGAACACAGCAAAATATATGGGTTTCATACTCCAGTAGATTTTGGATCGAAATCTTTTGCTGAGTCTTTCAAAAAAAATTCTCAAAGTTTGCTACAATAAGAGCTTTGCAATATTCAATTAGTACTAAAGAGTACACAGTGGGGACGGAGGATTAAGTTATTTAGTTTTTCACTCGTACACCGTTTTTACCAAAGAAATAGAATCGATTCTATCATTCACTCGCTTTACAGAACGATAACCTCGCATTGCCGTGATTTCCGAATTCAATTTTCTTTTCTTCTCTTTTTGTATAATTTCTAGTAGAAGATTTTCATCCGCTCATTCTTGCACCAAGAATGAATATTATCACTGATAAATTCCATTGTATGATTTACTTTTAAACCCGAATGTTAAATTTGATTTTAAGTAGAATTGTCGTTGCAGAATTTTATTGCCCACCGTGTATACGTAAATATTGCATTAAAATGAGATTTTCCGGGCATGTAATTGGAACTTGGATGTAAAAATGTACTTGCAATAATTAGTGTAAACCTTTCGCTCATAAACAGTGTTCATCTGATGGAAAATACACACCAGTATACGGGCAATTCCTATTTATTCGAAAACTCATTACAAAGTTTTGTAACTATATCAAACAACTTTTATTTTTTTTTTTTTTTTTGCTGTCAAGAACATTTCGATATGTTTTGGAATGACGCAGTTTTATTGCGAGCTGCATATTATAAAATATTACATAGTTACAATATCAACTTCTTCCCAATAAATTACAAGGCACGAATTACATATGATTATTTGTAAATATAAATGACGTGTCGACAAAGGCTGACCTTTAGTTCGAGGTACTAAAACTAAAAAACTCCCTATGTGACATTATTTCTCCTAGCCGTATGCTGAAATCTTCGTTTCAAACTTGTCGATTGTAAGCAAACAAAAAATGCATATGCAATAGGTATGTGATGTGTATCCTAAAAAATCAAATTCCATTTACGTAAGCCATAAAAATATCGCGCGAATAGAAGATGGTGAAGGTTATACAGACAAAACCTCTTGCATGGCTAAAATATACTCCAATCAATTCGGGTTCATGATGAACATTCATACACAAGTTCTGTAACATTATGCAATAACGTTTCAGCGACAAAATGCACAGTTCATTGAAATCCAGACTAGGAGTCGATCCTCTTAAAAGAAAAATTCGGACTTTACCCAGCGAACTGGCTTATTAGCGTACATAATGATCAAGTACTGCAAATATCCCTTCACCGAACGGCATTCCTTACACCGTTTACGCCATTATCCACGAAATACGTCGTATGATACATAACTTATACCTGCGACTCTGAAAACGGGGATTTCAGAAAAGGTATGTGGTTACCTGGCGGAGACTCGGTGTATGTATGTATGAGTGCAAGTTATGCGCATAATACATGACATGTACACGAAACAATGACACTATACTTGTATAATAACGGTTCACTGTCAAACCGAAGGCAACGTGTTTCTTATGCCACTCCCCGGTTTCGTCGGAGGAGACAAAAATGTATGCACTATACACCTTACACGAACATCCTCATCGACGTGCCCTCCAAGCGAAGAATCGACCTGCATATGATGTATGTGACTGCAGCTCGACCGTGCATAATGAACATCAACATTAGCGCAAATGTTCATCGGAATGCTTCGTGTAAGAAATTGTTCGATTTTTAGTTTTCAAGAAGTAAAATAACGACTTCGCAAATTGATTTGTTCCATCGCGTTAATTCGCGTTGAAATTAAAAAAATAGGTTTATTCAGGTGATAGATTTGAATAGACGAATCTAAATCGAAACGTGATTCCAACCGTACTACAATGAATACAATTACTGCCATGATATTTAATGAGTACCTCCATAACTGCGAACAAAAATGAATCAGCAAATGTCCATTCTGTGGAACAGATCAAACTACTCATATTCTCTTATAAACTGTTCATATTCGAGTTACTAAATGAGTTTGACGTTGATATTTGAAAACGATTGTATGCAATAGTTGTAAGTTTAATCTAAAAATCAACCTCAATACCGAAACATGATCGGTGATCGGATAAACAGTTGTATGGAAATCATTATATCCCGTGGAACCTGAGACAGTTCAGCTAAATCGGTGCGATTTTGACCGCTCAGTTTATTCACCTTTTTTTTTTTTACCTAGATTCGGTTTTATTTATTCGAACTTTGAAGCAACTTGACGATTCCAAAACGAGTGAATCCCATTAAGCGTAAGTGTTCTTTCGTAAGTAACTTTCAATTCACGAAATTCACGGGGTTTGATGTTCCCATAAGTTTGGCACAGGGAATTTAACATGTTACTAAAAATAAGTAAGTAAAAATATTGTAAAAAATTCACGCCTCTCCGCTGCAATTGGCGATTCGGAGGACGAAAACGTCCGACGAATCTTGACTCGTGCAGTTCGCGGTCAGTGACAGCAATCGGGTTTGCCCGTGATCGTGATCGTGAACGTGAACGTGAACGGTGGACGAACAGCCATTTCTCGAAGACGCGGACACTCGAACGGTCGAGCGCCAAGTCCCTGTCCTCTTTTCTTCTGGAATATTAAACACGTCTAGGACGTCGTCAGTCTGGGCAAAGCGCTACTACGGTAAACTACCTGGTGCCCTGTGAGCCAATATGGTTTTGTTGTACCCCTGAAAGGTGTCCGTGAAATATTTGGCAAAGTGTACGCGATATCCAGAACGACTCGGCCTCCGAATTGAAAATCATAACAAAATTTGCATTCTATAAAAGAACCGTTAAACGCTTAGAATGAGTAACATGCTGAAATTATATTACTTGGCTGTAGCGACGGTGGTGTTATTGGGCCATGTTCATCAAACGCAAGTAAGTTCGAACGATGATAATTATTTGCAGTATTGCAAAGCTGTATCTTATAAGCGATTCGAGTTTTACACCAGAGTGATTACCGACGAGGGAACAGGTTATGCGCATATTTCCCTACCTCGCGGAGACCGTCGTGATCCCTAGAAGGGTAGTCGTTTCGAAGCGATCAGAGCATTTACAATTAGTACAGGTACGCACAATTTCAAAGGAGGAACTCCAGGCCTGTGATAACATACTGTTACTTCGCCTCGTTAGCTGCCTATTCTCCGACGTAATTCATAATTCAGTATCCAGCACGTACCCGGTAATTTGTTTTCCCCATTTCACCTCACGTGCGCGGATTATAAGATTACCGATGTATACGGAAGTATGTGTGAAGTTGGAATACGATGCTAATGAATGATTGCCATAAAACGTACATTGTGTGACAGTCGTTTGCCTGCAAATTACAGGGAAAGCAGGTAACGGTCAACCGGGGCAAAAACTTCTTCGGATTCTTCGGTAACAAGCCACCAGAGTCCGAGGCTGCTCCGGAAAAATGCCACTGCAGTAAGTTGATCCGAACGTCTTTTGTGGACCCAAAATCAGAATTTATAATGACGCCGGTCTCGTCGAACCGGTCAAGAAAATTACTGTCGCGCAAAAATAATGCTGAAAAATGTTTACGTTCCAGGTTGCGGTCTGCGAAACGAGGCGAGTCGCATCGTGGGAGGCCAGACGACGAAAAATAACGAGTTTCCATGGATCGCCAGACTTTCGTATCTTAGCAAATTCTACTGCGGAGGCACCCTTGTCAACGATCGCTACGTGCTGACGGCTGCCCACTGCGTCAAAGGGTTAGAACTTTGATATTTTATTTCGGACTCAAATCATAAAGTCGAACCGATTGGTTATTACGCAGTCGTCCGACAGTCAGAGCGATGACAGTGGCAAACGGAATGCTGATTCGAGGGTGTTCGTAGCATTGCCACACCGCCGGAGAGAGTTTACCAAATATTTCAGTTTCATTTTCAGATTCATGTGGTTTATGATCAAAGTAACTTTCGGGGAGCACGACAGATGCGACGAAGGGAACAAGCCGGAGACGAAGTTTGTAATCAGAGCTCTATCCGGCGAATTTAGTTTCCTGAATTTCGACAACGACGTTGCCTTACTACGTCTCAACGAAAGAGTACCGTTCTCGAATACTGTACGACCAATTTGTATGCCCACTGTCAAAGGTAACGGAATGCCGAAAGTTTCTTGAAACGCCATTATTACATTGATTTGGTGACACTGCTAATGATATTATTCGAAAACAAATTAATCTCTCCACCAGTTGATCTGATTCACGTGCTACGCATCGTGAGGGAATCTGATCGAGTATTAATTACAGCCTAAAGGTTTGTGTACGCCTCGGTGCCACCTTGTGATAAGCTTTTTTCAAATGTGTTCTTATACGTGAACGCATCCAGCTACCTACATTTCGACATTACGCATTAAGTCGCGTAGGCGATACAAAGAAATAAAATGACACGCACCTATACCACCTTGATAAACAGGTTTCAATCTCGTACACGCCTATATTTATCAGGTTGATACCGGGCGAAAAAATTCCAAATATAATTATCACCACTCGAATCTGGTTTGGCTGCTTCTCTGGCATATTGCTATGATCGCTTTATGACATCGAATGATTTTATGTTTTACTTAGTATCAATGCTACGTTGTAATTTTTTTCAAATTACGATTTCGGCAGAGACAGTCGTGCAGATCATATTAGCAATAAGGTAAAACTTCGAGCTTTTGCGCATATAGCTATAGGTCATGCCGCGTTTGAATTCGCTACGTTCGTTTCGCAACCACTGAAGCGACCCACTTACCGTATCAATTGCATTATTGCATTGACTGCAGCAAGTTGATAAGTGATGTTCGAAAAGTAGAAATACGGGTACATGCATCGTTTTGCGCAACGACATGTCAAGATGCGGAAATCATCGATACGCGTGATTTGGTACGCGGTTACAACAATTACGCGTGAAGAAATTCCGAAACAAATTACAATTAGACTACGCACGAAAATTCTATAATCTATTGTACAATTTTATGATCTTCCGTCGAGTAAATATTTATCCGGTAATATCTTACGAACGTGAAAGCGAACTGGTTTTTGATGTGTACTCTGCCTGTTTAACGAATCTAATATACGGGTATTCTCGTGACAGACAACCAGTACGTGGGCACGAAGGCGATTGCAGCTGGATGGGGAACCCTGCAAGAAGATGGAAAGCCGTCGTGCTTACTACAGGAAGTTGAAGTTCCAGTGATGAGTTTGGCGGACTGTCGCAACATGAGCTACAATCCTCGGATGATATCCGACAACATGCTTTGCGCCGGTTACCGCGAAGGCCTGAAGGACTCCTGCCAGGTAACGGAGTATATGTTCTGAAACGTTTTCTCTTCCCGTCCCACGTCACGATTTTCCGTACAAAAAATGGTCCCAGCCTCTACGACCGGGTCTCATCCGCCCTCAAGAACCAGAGGGTAAAATAATCCCGCGTATCTCCTGATCGTGGTGTCCGATAGAGACAGCCTGTGACGCTGCAATTTTTACAGAACTGGTTTAGGACTGATTTCAGTGGAATTTCAATTTACGAATCGTATCGCAAAGCGCAGGGTGAGACACCGACAGCTCAACATTTGGGAGCGTAGCGAATCGGAATCTGAATGTTCGACGTAAAACTGCAGCCGATGGATAAGGAGTTTTTTCTTTCGATTTATTTCAGGGAGACAGCGGTGGTCCGTTGGTGGCTGAACGGGAGGACAAGAAATACGAGCTGATCGGCGTCGTCTCCTGGGGGAATGGGTGCGCGCGTCCCGGTTATCCTGGCGTTTATACCCGTGTCACGCGTTATCTAGACTGGATACTTGAAAACACAAAAGACGGTTGCTTTTGCGAAGACTGAGAACCGCGTGACGTCACAACCGTGTGCCAACAATTTTTTCATTAGTGATTTGTCATTCGTATCGATCACGGACAGCCGAATTTTTTAGTTTCGTCCCAAAACGCTTATTCCTATATTCTAGTAATTTTTTGTACACATATTTTTCAATAATTTTAGTTTCTTTTTTTTTTCTAATCATCTAATACATACCGTTGGAGTACGGACGGTGTCTATAAGGATTTGTATATATATATCATATACGTCCACTAATTTCGCGGCTATATAAACTTATTTAGCGACTATGTTTATAGGATATGCTATATTTTTCAATTTATGTACGTATATTTGGTTTTATTCAAATTCAATCGATTAGTCGGTATACCGCGCAGAATATTTTTTAATAAACTTCCAGACCATAATTTATACCTATTATTCTTATTTATATTTATTATATAGTTGCATAGTGACCAAACATGCCTTACGGCTTCATAGAATCGTAAGAGGTACCTACTTTCGATGTTCTTTTGTGAAATCAGACTTATCGTTAATAAATGACCATTGATTATCGATACAAAACGAAGTCATTAACATTTGAAAGCCGATGAGGTCAACGATTCTGTCTTCGAGTCACATATCTACCATGGAATCAGTCAGCCAACGCGAATACGTCTCTGTTGAGTCACATTCAACGAGGTAAACAACTCTTGGACGTAGATCGCAATTTAATGATTCTCCTCACCGGCGCGCGATCCCATGAATTAATGTCTGTCCAAGCTCGAACAGGAATTACAGCATCTACGGATGTTTGAGTTGGCGAACAGCATATCGGGAAATAACAACATGGTCGAAACCCAGCCAAATAACGGGACAGGTTTTCCATAGGTCAGCGACTGAGTTGGAGATCTGTTGAACCTTCGGGTGGGATGCAAAGTAGTCAGTTTGCGCACGGAGAGATGGAAGGGGGCATAAATGCGGGTTGTTAGTACCGCTATGTCTGGATACCGGGTACAGGCCACTGTGCAGTTGTGCCTCGATTCGTCAGGCGTAATCATGAACCTACAGGAATACGTCAAGTTCCTATTCTGCGTCTTCGTCGTTGTGTTGGCAGTTACCGCCGCTCGTCCCGACGGCCCCAGAATCGAAGTAAGTGATGCGAAGATTTACGAAAATTATTTACCGAGTCGAAGAGAGGAACAAATCCTTATATTTAATGGTCATCTGGGAGGTGTCTCCACAAACTGGTCCTATAGATTTCATCAAGTGTTGATCCAAGCAGCTAATTGTAAGTGACGATCAACATCAACGCCGCGCATAAGGTCATGTGCATTAATTGATGATTGAGGATGTTTATCTGAACGTGGAAACCAAATATGTACTTTGAAAAACGTTAGAAAATTGCAGTAGTAGCTTTTTACAGATCCTGCAGATGGTTGCTGAAGCCACTGTCATGTATTGTGGATAATAAATGCTATGGAGATTAATTTCGTCGACATTCAACACGTATTGTTACCTTCGGCCTCGTCTCCACGTGCTTCTTGGCACATTTGATTAACGACTTTTGATTTCCGTAGAATTCGGAGGACGTCGAGAAAGTTCGAGTGACTCGAGGAGTCCTGGATTTCATTTTCGGAGGTCTCAAGTCTTGCGGCGGATGTCGTGGGTATTTCAACGATACTGTAATTCAAATCAATTCTCTGTTTTTTCACTCAAAATTACGAATGTACCGCAGAATGCGGACGACCGAATCGTGGTGGGGCGAGAATTTTGGGCGGCGAGTACACCGACACCCACGAGTTTCCATGGCTGGCCAATGTCCATGTGAAATCAAAACTAGTCGTTAGCGGGGTTTTGATCAACGATCGATACGTCATGACCGCCGCCAGCCAGCTCATTGCGTAAGCCAATCAATTTTCCTTGTCAGCAGTTATGCAATTACCTACGGTTCAGCTCGCGACTAGTTTACTTTGAGATTGAACGGAATCCCGGGTATTCCGATTCCTAGATGAAATACAGAGATGAGTAATCGCGGTTACAAAGTAGGTACCATCAACTCGCTGTTAGCGCGTCGTAAATCATACGCTCAATGGTTATTCATAACTTTTTCATCGCCTTTTAACCACACGCAATGTCCAGAGCCACAGCGCCAGAGATCAAAGTGTCTTTGGGTGAATACGACCGTTGCCACTTGGACATATCTTCGAGCAACGTGAGTGTGGAAACGGTGATACCGTTCCCGGAATTCAACCCCGAATCTCGAGGCCATGACTTGGCTCTACTTCGCCTCAGTCAACCTACAAAGTTTGAAAGAAGGATTTCACCGGTCTGCATGCCTAATCCAGGTACATTGCTCGAGATAAGTTTGTCGCTAATTCATTCTGCTGCCCCATGGAACTCTCGGAACCTGCGGTCGTTCCGATACCGCATAATGTTGTTTTCAGCCTCGTTAGTATCTTCCTGGATTCACGACCATTCATCAGTCAACGAAATCCCCGAAAGAGTTATGTGCTACCCATAATACACCGCATTTGGTTCAAGGCATTATGCATATCTAGCCGAAAAATTTTCCAAGACTCTTAACGATTTTTGACTCCTAACAAAATCATTTCGAAAAGATAATTCAGCCTGGAAATTAATTTTTCTGGGTTTGTTTCGATATGAAATCGTTGAAAATTGGAGACGGTCTGTTCGTTTCATTTCACTGCTACGTACGAGTCGTTACATGACTAATCTCACTTTCTTAGATTTCGCAACGACGCAATCTGTTCTAACACACGTAAAACTATCCTACGGGACCCTGCCGTGCAGTTCTCCCATTTATATTCATCGACCGGCCCTAAATCTCACCCAGAATAACGATAATAGGAATTTATTTCCGATTCCGCAGGGTCCACTTATTTAGGGCAAGTAGGAACTCTCTCCGGCTGGATCGAAGGTAAGGCCGTGGACGCTTCCGAGACGAGAACATGTCGACCCCGAAAGCTGGGTCTTCCGGTTCTGGGATACAGCGAGTGCATCAAGTCCGGAGTTAGTCTAGCAAGCTTTCACGACGATTCCGGATGCATTGGAGTTATCGGCGGAAATTCTCTCGTGTGCGAAGTAAGTCTCAGATTAAAAAATTCTCGACATAATTAAAAGCTGGGAAATCGAACGATCCGATTATTTTTTTCACAGAACGACGTCGGTTCATCCGTTCTCTACAGATCATACGCTGACGTCTACGATCTCGTCGGTAAGTTTTGATGGTTATCGAAGTTGATCATTGCCCCGAAAAAAAGTGAACTGCTCGTGATTGTCATTCGTAATTTTAATTTTCAGGTATTATGTCGGACGTGAATAAATGCGACGACAAACCAGCGGGTGCTGTGTTCACCCGAATTGGGCCTCATCTTGATTGGATTTTACAGCAGACCAAAGACGCTTGTTACTGCACAAAATAATCATCGAAACTATGTTTTTCAGTCAATTTCAATGACCTTGGCACTTCGTGTTGTTTTAATTTGCAATATCTGTTCAAGCACCTTAAGTTAAATGTGTTGTACGATTTTTACCGTGTCCACATTTCAATGGATCGAATCTTGATAAATGGGTACTACTGATATATTCTCATATATTAGCTGAAACACACAAACGTGAATAATTATTTGATTAATTCCGTATTTTTTATTTTTTTTTGTTCACTATCGTAATATCCACTTTATTCCCAAGTCAAAAATCACATTATTCAGATAAAGGAGTGAAACGGACAGCGGGAAGATTAAGTACCAAACGTAGTTCATAAATTTAGGATAACACGCGATAGACGTCCTCTCGGTAGTTGCGGGAGTAGTGAAAACGTCGATATTCTCACTTTCCCATGTTTTCGATACCATAAAATTCCGACGATTTTGGCTTAAGCCGGTGTCGAAAGTCTCCATAAATATTTTACAGTCAAGAGAGATATCACTGGATGATCGAATATACGGGTCGCTATATACCATTCCGTAAAAGTAATGAAACAATTGTTCATTAAACCGGCGACGCAGCGTGCGGGATAGATAACTCATCCAACTAGAAACTACTGCATGGGCAGTCGCCGAGTGTGTTTTCGTACCTGCATAAGCCCAGTTGTACCAGTTACCAAAAGCCGTTTTATAACAATGATACTTGTGAGTTTTTTGGCGATGCTGTCACTCTGCTTACTCTGCCCTGTACAGTGCTTGAATTCGGCTATAAAATCTGCTCATCGATCGTCGAGGCAATTAGATAATTCCTACGGAAGTCCAAGCTACAAGCACTGCGGTAAGATTAGCTTGAGGATGCGGGAGGAGTCGAGTTTCCTGCTCTTGATATGCAAATTTGTTACACTCTCGCACAGAATGCGGGAGATCAAATTCCCGCGGAGGGCAGGCGGGCTACACAAGAGTGGTTGGCGGCGTCAAGGCATCGCCGAATGAATTTCCCTGGATGGCGATGGTCGTCGCTAATGGTTCCAATCTTGTCTGCGGCGGTTCCCTGATAAACGATCGCTACGTCCTTACGGCAGCACATTGTTTGGCGTTGGGGTAAGAAATCATTTCGTTACCTCAAATCTTATATACCTGAATTACCGGATCATGTTACTTACGGTAATTAGGCGGACGTTCCGTCACTTCCCTACGGGGAATTCGTATCATATTTCATAAAAATCTATCACCGAGGATCCTCTTATATCCTCTTGGATACTGAGACGCTACGGATATTCTGTCAGTTCTAACGTATATAGCATAGAACTCCAGAGAAGTGATAAAATCTTGAAATTACTGTCAAAAATTAATTCCGATCTTTGGGTCTTTTGTCCTACTGTCTGTGGAACACCGTATCTTTTATCAAAAACTCGTTACTCCCGTTCTCATCAACTTTTGCCACCTCAAAAACTGCAGTTATTTCAAACTTTTACCGCTAATTCTCAACTGATTGAATTTCACCCCTCAGGGTACGTGTAGGGCTGTTGAAAATTTGATCACCACCGTAATTGCATTTCTTGTAATACCGTAAGTGAATTTGTACCTGACTGATGCCGTGATGCCAAAGTTTTAGCAAAGCAGAGACAAAGGTGGTGCTTGGTGAGCATGATCGATGCACGGCTGACTCTCGCACAGTGATACTTTCCGTTGAAAAGTTTTATCCGCATCCACAATTCCAAGAGGACACGAACCACGCTGACGCAATGCTCATTCGGCTGAACATGAGAGTCACATTCAACGAGTTCATCAGGCCGATTTGTTTGCCGAAAATGAGTATGTTGATAAAGTGCTTGGCCATGTAGAACCCGTCAGCTTTTCACCTAAAGTTCAGTCCTGCCGGGGGCGTTGAATTGGAAAAAAAAACTGTGATTTGGTACTTTGCAATTGTCGCTGCTCCGACCAAAGTCTGAAAGTGTATAACTTTAAATTCGAAGTAGAAAATCGTTCAAACATCAACAATATAAATTGTGGTTTTTATATCATTTTGAGAGAGTAACGGAGATGGCAGCGGCGGGGAGAGACAAACGTTTGTATAATTTAATACACGGACTTAATTACAGTACTGCAACGAAGCACGGCCTCACGGTTTGGCGGAAAGGTGGCCTTCACACTGGGCTGGGGCCGCGCTGACCATGGTGTAACAGTCTGCTCGCTGCGGGTCGTAGCTTTGGAAATTTATGAGACACAATCCTGTCCTACCAAAATACCAACGCTACTCTGTGCCGGATCCCGCCAAGCTGCGGGTCGCGACGCTTGTCAAGTGAGTTCTGTGTAAGCGTGAAATGAAACAGCAAGCAAATTTGCTTCAACGTCTTAAATTTCGGTTTCAGGGAGACAGCGGTGGTCCTCTGCAAGTCCGGAATAAAGATCGGAAATTTGAATTAATCGGTGAGTTACGTAGTGGAAATAGAAGTATATCGACAAGTTCCATTTTCATAAAAATTAAATTAAGTTGTTGTACTTTTTGATTCTACTTTAACTCGATGGCGCCGTTGATGCCAACGCTCACTATTCACCGAGTATAACATGCCTCCATTCGATTTAATAACTGAAGTTGCTGAAGTACTCAACCTCGTACACCGAGGTGAACAATAAAATTCGACCGAAGAGATTAGCATCGTTAAATTAGATTGCACCAAATTCGCGATTTGTAGTCCCAGATATCAATTGGAACTATGGAATGTACCGTAGTTTGGAGTAAATTATCGTTGTCTTTCGACAAGTTCTATGTGGTAAACCGGTCTTCTCTACCGATGAAGTTACTTAAATATTCATAGAGAGAATCAACGCTAAGTCCTTAATATCCCGGAAAAGTGTGCATATTTTCAGACACATCGATGTAATCATGCCTGCAAGCTTCAATGCACTGTTTCCTTATCGACAGAGCATTGATCTTAATCAAAACAGACATATGCGTTAACAAAAGAAGTATTGCGATAGATCATAAGCGTGCCTTTCAGGAATCGTATCAAATGGTATTGGATGTGGAAACCAGGATTTCCCCGGACTTTACACCGACGTTCCTCGACTTCTTTCGTGGATCCTTAAAGTTACGTCGCAAGATTCAATGTACTGTTGGCGTTGATCGAAAATCGACCTTTAGTGAATAAATTTCAGGTATTAATTGATTCTAGTTTATTTAGCATTGCGCAATGCTTACACATATTTACTCATGTCTATATACTGGAATGTTGAAATTTTATTACATGTTGGTATGTGCAGGATTACAAATAAAATTTGCGAGCTCGTGTCCATATGTGCCATGCGTGTCCATGTATCTTGAAAACATAAATAAAGATTACAGCATGTTGTTGAATTCATCCACTGATTTGAAGTCTAACCAGCTTTAAGCTTGCTCAGTTATATCTGGATAGTACTCAACAACCATTTACTTATACTTCAGGTAAGTATCAATCATGCAAATCAATAGGTAGCAGTTATTGAGTTATTGGTGATTATGAACAAAGTCTGACATATTGAGTAATACAATAATTGCAAATTCATTTATTAGATAAACAGTAACATTCTGACTACAAGGTGTTTTTTATAATTCACGTTCAAATCCTCGATTTAGCAGCTCTAATCGAGCTATCATAGAAATTAATTCTAAACGTCGAACGCTATAGACTCAACTACGCTACAGTAAATAGAGGCTTTGCATCCAATGAAATCATAAAAAATACATGCAATACCCTTTTAGCATTTTTTACAGCAACCTTGCCTTGGCTATGCTATTGCCGTATTGCCGTAAGCACAAATGGAATAAGAAGATGCAGAGAGGGGACGGAGCTCGGTAAATGTAAGATGAGGCAAAGAAAACGAGGAGCAACCAATGCAGGTAACGACAGATGCGAACCGAGTCGCTGTACGGGGGTTTGCCAAGTAAGCCGCATATCACTCGGGATATAGATCGAAGTATGCGGCCACCGAGCTCAGTAGCTTCTGTAGATTAGAGGGAGTCATCAACTCGGCGCAGTTATTCGCCACATTAGCACCATGAAACGGAGTGCAGCGTTATTCGCAATATGGTCTTTGCTGATACATCAGGTTAGTTGAATTTCTCTTTTGGAATAACGTCATGAAATAATGACAACGTCACCTAAATCGCACGATAAAATTACGTCGTCGTTCCAGGTGGTCGAGTCCCGGAAAACCTTGCAGCCTAAAGTCATTGATCCGGAATGTGGTAAATTTCATGTCATATCTATGCTGCGTAGCGCTATGACGCAGGCCAGAATCAACGATATGATCCAACTTCTTGTGTTTGTTGCTTGTACCAGAGTGCGGAGTTTCCGGCGAAGGAGTCGGCAACCGAATCGTGGGTGGAGTAATATCGGTGCCGCACACTTTCCCTTGGGTCGCAGCGATCTTCGTCAGAGGTTCTCTGCACTGCGGCGGAACCCTGATCAACGACCGATACATCCTTACTGCCGGACACTGCGTGAAATGGTATGTTTTCATGGATTACTGTGCAGCTACGTCGGCTTCGTGATCCTAAACTAGCGGTATCGTTGTCTCCCGCAGGACAAACCAGAACGATCTATCCGTATGGCTTGGAATCCACGACATCGAGAATCGCGATGGAGGCGTCGTGTCGCCCATCGAACAAGTGATTCTTCACGATGGGTTCAGGAGCGATTTCCTGCACGACACGAACGACATCGCTCTGATTAAACTCAAGTACCCCGTACGGTACAACGAGAACATCAAACCAGTTTGTCTACCTTACAGAGGTGCGACGAATGGATCAGTAAATTTTTTTCTCTAGGTCGATAATAACCAGATACTAATATTTATCTTCGGTGATAATTACACCCTTGTGATAGAATCGGACTACACCAATCACAAGGTCAGTGCTACCGGATGGGGCAGAGTCACCACCTCTGGTAATGCTTCCAGATTCCTCCGTCAAGCTGATCTGAAAGTTATGCCCTGGTCCGACTGTCGTAATACGTCGTTCGGCAACCATCTCACCAAGTCTATGCTCTGTGCGTACAATGACGACACGGACGCCTGTCAGGTACGTTTCTCTCTAGCCTATGACTTGTGCTGCTGTCCTTTTCAACTATTTATCAGCTGAACGTAGCTTTGTTAAAAACGATAGGGCGACAGCGGCGGCCCTCTGCTCTTCAAAAGACAGGACGACAAGTATGAAATCGTTGGTAAGACACCGCATAGCCACTTGTTACGTATTGGGTCAAACTGCCTGCTTTAATCAGTTAATTCGAAACCTGTGAATCTGTGATTTCGCAGGGGTTGTTTCTTGGGGTATAGGATGTGCCAGACGTGGCATGCCGGGTATTTACGTCAAGACTACCGACTACCTGGACTGGATAACCGCTAGAACCACAACCGCGATATATTGCGCCGATAATTAGTTGGATAGAAGTTTAATGATCGATGCGACACGTAAAAGTGTGAAATAGTACCTATTGTTGTTGTGATGGTTAATAGTGTCAAGAGAATACATTTAGGCCAATATCAAGTGTTTTTATCAGACGGTTAGGCGTGGCGGTGGCGACAAGCTTTTGGGTTTCCTTGAAGTGGCTGCAAAGAGAAGTACAGGACGAGAACAGTGCTACAAATTAAAATGGTAACCAGGAATGTGGAATCATATTCATGCATAGACAAAATTCTGTGTTGACTGTGACAGTAATAAAGATATTATGAGAATAGTACGAAAAAACAAAGACGTTCTGAGCATTGCGCTTAAATTTTACACGGGGTAAGCTACAAGCATCGAGCAAAGTTCGGTACCGTCTCTTTATCGTCTCCTGACGTCGTTAACGCAATCGCTACGGTATACATTTTCAATCTTATTTTACGACCAGCCTTATGAATTTCACGTCACCTTGATAACTTCTCAGACGCCTCTTACACCAGAAGTTGCTGATTAAAAACATAATAACAAATACACATAGCTATATAAAAGACTATTAAGTGAATCAAATGAAAATTTATGATCAGTGTTCATTATTGAAACCACGGTAGCGTAAAAATCACCAATCAAGACGAAAGTCGCATTCGTGCATTCGGCTACCACATAATAAATTCTCAGGTAAGGATATTTTGGTCGCTTGGAACGAGTAATTTCAATTTTCTCCGGTTCTCAAATCCACCAATATAAAAATAATGGCAAGTCAAATTTTTTTATTGAATTTATTTGTAGGACTAATAATCGAGTCGCACGTTTCAAGTTCACTAGCAGTTATAAATATTATTATAGACTCTTGTACAGATACATCATTACAAGCAAATTTCGTATCATAACTTTTTGCAGCCGAGTCTAAAAAACTGGTAACTGTTCGGTAGAAAGTAAGCCAAATTGGAAATAAGTTTTTAAGTCCAAAAGAGATCTTTTTCTTATTCAATGCAGAGAATTTCTCTTCATTTTATTTCTTTATTAATTCAAGCATAAAAAAAATATTTTCCGTAAAAATAATTCCAATTTCCAACCTTCAAATACAAAAGAGATAATGAACAAGACGATCATTAATAATACGATGAAATATAATTGTGAAGCATATTCCTATTCAATTTTACAACGTATAATTCTAACTCATCTCCAACTCAAATATCAGATAGGGTTAACCATGTGTTGTAAAAACAGTCCCAATTTCTGAAATTTATCTTAGGGAGAATCGCTCATTGAACAACGTCCATACTTCTTCCGATTGAATGCCAAACGAACACAACCGGGACGTCATTAAAATTAGTTGACCGCGTTAAACGCCAAATAGTATGCAACCACGTATACTCTGCGCCCAATGGCAAGCTAACCGCAATACAGTTAGAGACACGAGCCGTTTGTTTACCCAACTCGGCGTTGCGTGCGCAAGGGCAGCAGCGTTCATTTCGCGCTTCTAGTTCTAGGAGGACAGATGTGCGCCGTCTGAAAGTGATTTTGCATTGAGTAGAATAAATCTATGGTAAATTGAACGTTTTTATAAAATAATTGACAATGGCGGGGCTCCTGGATTTGTGCGAAAAGTATTTCGGCGCCCGTGACTTTTACGAAGTGTTGAAGATTCCGACAAACGCAAACGAGAAGCAAGGTACGTTTAACGTTGCTGTTTACAGCTGATATCCTAACCTGTAAAGTCAACGGTGTTCGGTAGAAATATTTGACGAAATCAAGTCGTATTTTCTCATCCTATGACGTTCCGAGATTTTTGAAATCGGAGTAACAAAAACATGCATCCGAATTATTTCCGACAAGCTCCAATGTCTATTTGAATATTTGCTTCGCTAACAAAGAGATCTTTATGAATCCAATGCAAATAGAGAATAATGATTATTTTGGAACATTTTGTTGCAGTTAAGAAAGCGTATCACAAATTGTCACTACTCGTACACCCTGATCGAGTGGAGGAAAACGTGAAGGCTGAAGCCACGGAAAAGTTCAAAGTACTCGGAAGGATCCACTCAATTCTAAGCGACAATGATAAGAGGAAGATCTACGACGAGTCTGGCCAATTTGACGAGGAGAGCGAGGAAGTTGTTATGAAAAATTGGGCTGATTACTGGCGATCTTTATTTAAAGAAATAACTGTCGAAGATATCAACAATTATGAAAAAAATTACAAGGGATCTGAAACTGAGATAAAAGACTTGAAGCGGGCTTATATGGACAGTAAGCATGCATTCACACTAACGTTACTGCGAGACCCTTACACAATACAATTTGTGCGCAAACGTGGGAATTTGGTACTTTCGTCACAGTCATGATTGAATTAAGAATATTTCTATCATAACTTTCCAGGCAAAGGTGATATGGACTATATTCTTGAAGCTGTTCCATTTACAAACTGTGCTGAAGAACCGCGTCTGCACGATATAGTTCAAGAATTGATTGAAACCGGAGATGTACCAGAGTTCAAAGCTTTCACTGAGGAGGATCCCAAAAAGAAAATACGCAGGAAACGAAAGGTAAGTGAGCCATATTGAATTAAAATAATCAGGAAAAGGCTAATACGTTGGAAATCTGTTCCCATTCCTTTCCTGTCCCACGATTTCTACTAGCCAAGTCTACACATCATTTTTGGTGCCTGTTATGTTCCCCACCCAAATGTGTATTCCTATCTTTCATTTCGCATGATCAATAGCTAAGAAATCTTTATAAACGATAATATCCGTCTCTCTGAATCAATCGAATTTTAATTTGATTCCATTCAACACTTTGCCTATGAATATTGTTCAATCTGTATATCTGTTTCACCACTTCCATAACCAGTATACATCAAGTACGGATTACTCTGTACTGATAATTCCGAACTCTGGTGGTGCACCGTAGTGCTGTGCACTATTAAGAACAGACTTTAACAAATAGTAGAGAACGAAATTCCTGTAAAGATTCACCCATGCGAAAAGTGCAATTGCACCGAAATTCTAAGACACCGTTTAAATATTACTCAATAAATGTTCAGGGAAGGGAAGGGGGGGAGGGGCATACCACACTGGAAAGCAGGCATGGCAGTGACGTCACGCGATCATTTGGCAAAAACGGTATATGTATACAGCTGTGATTTTTAAGACATTCAAAACTGCGTGCTCGAACAACAGTTGTGAAACTAAATGAAATTACTGATGTAATGATTAACCTGCGGTGGTAAAAGAGGGGGAGGGACGAAGGTCTCTAATTGTAAGCATAGAAAGGATCAATGTGGAATCAACCAAACAGACATTGTGTCAGGACAAATCATTTACCGCAAGTATTTTTAACTTGATATTTAATGATGCCTTTTCACTTGCATGCTCTTTTCTGTACTTGTTTTATTTTCGTTTCGATGAACTAATAATTTGTCAAATCAAGATCACTCGTGTTTTGCAATATCAAATTAATTTATTTGGTTCACAATCGTATACATTGATATAACCCTCCGAAATATTTTGAAAAAATCTGAAATATTTCACTATTTCAAATGCTATTCGTAAAATTTTTCAAGCTCGAAAATTTTAAGATTACTAAGAAAAATGTAAAATTATTGTGCAAGAAAGTTGTCAAATGTACGTGTTTATTGTTTTGTACACAGGAATGTAGTGAATATTTAACAATTTTTGTGGCACATCTCCACCGAATATTCCGCAATGCCATATGCAATGCAACCTGTTATGAATATATATCCTACAATTTTATTTTCAACGACCTCAATGTGAAAAGAATGTTGTCAAGAAACAATAGAAAATTGTTTTCTCTAAATTTGGTGATCCATTTGCTTATCGCAAATGGTTTTAAATGTCGAAGACGTGTTATCGAGGTAAAACTTATCATGCACAGTAAATGCCATGTGGCAGATTTGCATGTGACCCAGTTCAATTTTTATCAATTCGATTTGAAATCACGCATGTGTTCGCCGTTTTCCACTGGAATAGCACGACCATACGTCCGTTCTATTTTCATGCTGTCCTATTTTTACCGATGGATAGCCACTTGACGATTAAACGTAGAGTGGAAGGGAGGGCTCGACCACTGGTAAATAAATATCCCGCTAACAGAAGACTTCTCTTTAGTTGCTCCAAACAATCGGTCCGGTGGTGACGTTGGACAGACGCTTATTACGAGTTACCGGAATGAAAAGTTAAAAATTTTTTAATTTCAGAATAACCCTGACCGAATCGTACCGTATATTCGTGAATGTGTAAACAACCGTGCTGGCTCGATGCCAATCGTCTTTATACATTGAAGACTTTTTTCCATATACTCTGCACATGAAAGTTGCTCGTGGAATTTTCGCGGTATTGAAGAAACACGTTTCGCCCGCTTTCGTCGAACGTTAGTCGTTCTCGGTCCATGAGATGTACGAGAAGTTCATCGGTTTGTTACAATTTCGGGAAATGAAACGCTAGCTAATTGAAAATTCGCACTATAATTATTCAATTCAACATCTAAATTTGAGAACTCCAAGAAAATGGTGAATTCACACGCTGTGTTATCAGTGCTTTTGCTGCTGGTGTCAACTATATCACGTATCAGTGGAAATTGTGAAGGAAAATTAAAGGAATATTCCTGCAATGGAGGTGACATTTCTGACCTCAAGATAGTACAAGCTGACGTAGAAGTACTTCAAATATCAGACATGAAAGTTCCGAAACTGTCGGTCGACGCGCTGAAACGTTTTAATCAACTGCAAATATTCAGTTGTTCAAATTGTAGTATCCGAGAAATCGAGCCCGGTGTTTTTCAGAACAAATATAACCTGGAACAACTGACATTAAACAACAATCATCTGACCAGCGTAAAAGCGAATTGGATTCAGGGTCCGGAGTATCTCACGTATCTAGATCTGACCCATAACAAGATCACCGGGATCGAACCCAGTGTCTACAAACTAATTGAAAACCTGGCGGAGCTCCGACTCTCCGGAAACCCGATCGAGTGCCTCGACACGAAAGCTATGTCGAACTTAAAGTCACTGCGGATATTCCTCTTGGACCAAGTGCCCACGTTCAAATGCCCACGGCTAATGGCCGAGTTCGTCAAGCAGCACGGCATCACCGCCGAAACGGATAAAACTTGGAAGGAAATTCAGGTTTCCGAACAAGATGAAAAGAACTCTTACGCAAAGGCAGTCGAGGCCGCCGAAAAGTTGGACAGGATCGTTTCGACGGAATCGACGCCGATAATTCCGATCGTCACGACACCCCGATTTTTTCCCATCACGCAAAGGCCGCTGGAACTTCTCACCTCGGTGGATATCGACATCGGCGAAGTTCTCACGACGAACACGCTCTGGAGAGAACCGAAGAGCTCGACTCCCAAGCCGGTTCCCGAAATCCTGGCGGTACCCTCGACCACCGAAACGTCCCAGCCCCTGTCGTCGTCCGAGATAATCGAAGCGTCGAGTATCGTCACCACGAGCTACGAGCAGGAGTCATCCGACATAGTGACAACCACTTTCAGCTTGGAATCGACTACGAAGGTGGCTCCAGTCGGCAAAGAAAAGGCGACCCCCGTAATCCCGGTCGCCGTTTACACGTCCGCGAGTGTTCCAGTGGTCCATTATCCTCCTCCGTCACCGGTGCCCACGGTTATCATGCCAGCACCAAACGCGACGAACGGGGAACCGGAAAGGGATGAAAGTCTCCAGTTCGCCTCTGTGTTTCCACCCCCCTACGACAACGTCGCCGATTCTCAACCGGGTGAACAACACGAGCTCGTCAGTCCGACAACGGTCAGACAAACGGTCCCTGAAGAAGAAACTGACAAACCGCTGCCGCTGTGCAACGATGCCGGTCAAGGATTGAGGAACGCCGGGAGATATGCGATCGGGATATTCGTTGTCGTGTTTTGCTTAGGTTCACTGTGAGGTTAAAGTTTGACGGTTCATGGTACCGAATACGGAGCGGCGAATATATGACTGCACTTACTTATCAGTTTTCAGCGACTTAAATTTAATTACAACTTCAACTGAGTATAATCGACTTGTTTCGATATCTGACGCGTGGTCTTCTTTCCACAATTGTTTTTCTCTCACTTTTTCAAATTAATAGCTTCGATTGGGATGCTTGAGAAAATCAAGTGGATAACGTAATTGCAACGACACTCGACGGAATGATAAGAAAATATTAATTTGAAATATCGTTTTTAAGCTGTATCTTGTCGACTATATGAACCATGCATTTACATTATTATATATACATATACTTTATCTTTATTTCTAGTTATAGAGTTGAATAAGTAAGGTGTTGAGTGCCGAATGGCGTTTAATGAACAGTTTAACATTTAAATAGCGATTATAAGTTTATCATGCGGTTATTCATGCAGTGCTCCACACAGTTGATAAAAAGCGGATCATTATACATACGGAATTATTTTTATTCAATAAAATCAGTGAAAAAATGTTGTTGAACAATGCCGTATTGATTGTTACGAAACAACAATATGGTATAGGTATAAATAATCGTTCTGCAGATAAAATTGTCTCGTAACTATTTTGTTCTCTCGTTTTCTTCGTCAAATTTCTATTCCTACAGATAAACCAGAAATCGTGACCGCATCCATATAAAAAGCTCTGAACGCTTATCCCACACGCGTGTGCAGATCGACCTGATTTTAAAGAATAAGCGAATAAATGAGAACCATTGACGAGTGGGTTTTTTTCTTTTTCTTTACACTAAACTAAAACACGCTGTCAATTTCAATGTCAGTTTAAATATACAGCTTCTACCGGGTGGAATCTCATTTCTGCTCGTTGCGTGAGAGTTAAAACATGGGATCAGATCTTCGAAGCGTTAAAAATACCCGGCTGTGTGGTTAAACGCCATTTTTCCAGTACTACTCTCTTCCCTTCCTCCTTCACTATCTTGATTTTGTACAAAAGCTTGCAAAGCTCACGTGCCACGTGCGCGTTGAGCAACGATGTAACATCCAGTTCCCGTATTTTGTACACACGTGCGTCTAGCTTAACAGTGATTCGTCTGTATTACACTACGGTGGAAAAACTGCTTCTGCATAGCTCACTCAATCTTCCAAGTCTATCTTCCAACGCTTCCGCCGGAGGTTTAAAAATCCAACAAAACGACGGGACGTTCCTAGTTTGTTTACAATCATTCACACTGATCCAACTACCAATTAAACACGACATGTATCGTATGTCGTATCAAATAACTACGAAATTAATGATAATTTAATTATTTACTCTCTAGCCAACGCACGTGACAACCTTGAACCCGTTTTAGAAGAATTTCCCATTAATTTGTTATACTAATGTGGCCTCCGTATTACGCGACCTGACAATTTACCGGGAATGTGAAATGTCGCGCTCTCAATCGTCACTCTGCGATTGTTCCAACAATTATTTCCAACGCGATGATCACGGGTCAGTTGGTGTCATGGATATACATCCGTTAATTGACGAGAAAAATTTTCCTCGACTTACGATGCTGCACGGTTATTCGTTTCAGACGAATCGTTGCAACCGAATTCACTGCACATATGGCAGTGTACGAGCTTACTACATTTTTAATCACATTCCCAACGCACACATACTACTTTCTTGGGCAAAAAAAGGTCAAGACATGATTAGAAAAACGCAAGAAGAAATCTGGGATGAGATAATTCGGTGGCACTTTGTCGTACCCACGGTGCATTAATATTAACCCGGTTTGGCTAGCTGGATAAAATAAGCCATTTTTGTATACTTGTAGACGCAGATAAAGTATTCACATACCAAAATTTAACCCTGAACGAACCTGAATAAGAATTTTCTTATCGCGAATGACTCTGACATTGAGCATCTTTGTACATATAATATCGTTCAATTAAACCCCATATTGTTCCTTAATGTAAATGCGGCATTTGTTTCACCATTCAAACGATGCTATAGTATTTTTCTGTGTTTTGTACATTCCTCGTTGTTTCGTATTCGGGTAAATGATTTGTGAATTTGTTAACATCACGCCATTCCGTATATATCTCGCATTTTATCTCTAATCACAAGAAAATACGATCAGGTCCATGTAAGTGTAACTGCATCGTTATACGAATACTAATACGTGGAATTTAATTTTTTTCGCAAGCTGAACCAAAATGAACACAGGGCATCGGTAGGTAGTGATTGAGCAGAAGATTTAATTTCTAATCATAAATAATCTTGAAATTTACGGTTTTCAAGTTTCCTGTAGCAAGTGTGGTACGGTTTATAAATGGGCCGAAGCAATGACGTAATTTGTAAACCATTCTTTCCGTGGTTTGTAACAACAAGCTGTGTAAAAGCAACTTAAAAATATTGGCAACGGTTCATTATTACTATCTGCAGTATATACGTATATACATGTAATCTTCGTCGAGTTTGTGAAAAGGAGTCGTTTTAGCTTTAAAAAAACATCTGTGAATTGAACATAATGAACGTCTGATGAATTTTTCTGGACGACTTCCAAACGTATAGACAGTCGTATAATCTAAGTTGTTTTTGCGAATATACGTTTAGTTACTACATTTAACTTCCCGTTGTTCAATTTGTCTCCGACGGAATGATTCGTGCAATATCTGTCTTCACGCTGGATTATCGCGAAATTAGTACCATGCAACATCGGCTGCTGTGCCGTACCGTTTACACGTAATTATGATTACCGAACAGAGATGAAGCAGGCGAATTCCCAAAAGTTTTGCCGATACGATGACGCGAGGTCGATCAATTAACGGATCAAAGAAGTACCTACACCCACAACGCGAGCCCGTGATAGGGGTCGAGTTATGTAACAGCTAACATTAGAGAATGCTTTAGGAAAGCTGCCAGATTTATAAATACTTGAACGACGTAATTCAGCTACCAGCAACGTTTAGGGTAACACAAATAACGGAATCTTGAAGTAGACCGAAGGAATAGATCGGTCCGTGACGTTCCCTATTACGTCACGCACGTATTCCGAAGGTCGAATTCCACGCCCTTCCACACATTTTGATTGTACAAAAATTAGAATGAAAAAAAGGCGTGAATAACTACGAACGGCAAAATAAACTTCCGTCGATGAACGTGTTTCGAATAATATCTGTGGTCAACTTTACAACCCACTTTACAGTTTTTACCGCTGAGACGATGCTGTAAAATCTATAAGATTTTGGGAAGAGTTCGAACAGGTGGCTGGATCGACGCGACGCGTTTCTCCAATTTCAATAACACTGATAATAGATGCGATTTTTGTTTTACCTGGGCGGGTGTAAATACACATACCTATGTACACCCGTACAAATAACATTACTCTAAAACTTGAAGTTTCCTCTTTGAAACGATTAATTATCAATGGTTGGGGATATCGATGATGCGGCATTAGTAATAATTGCTGCAGCTCGGTGCCAAATTCAATAAACCATGACAAAGTCTTGCACGTTGCTTGGTTTTTATATCTATCGTAGTGAAACTCTGTAAAAAGCATGCGCCACGGAAGACAGTTTGCAAATATTCTTACAATCGAGGAAAATCTGTTACTCGCGCAATCCTTATAAATAGCCAGATTCATTTTCAAAACAAACCATCTTCTACATAATTTGGAAGTCTTATGAAATTACTGTATGTTACGAACTTGGCAGTTGGTAATTTATCTGCTCCTGTTTTGTTGCAAGACCTGAAACTAAATTCAGCGGTGATATTGTAGCGAAATATCTGTCACAATCATTGTAAATAGAACGTTTCAATGTTACAATAGTACAGGTACTTTCATTGCGCCGGCAAATGGTAAGAACATTTATTTAAACACGTTATGCGCGTTAGCCAATCTTTATTTTGTTTGCCAATTTTTACCGCAAACTTAAATCTTACTCGACTGGATATTACCATGCGTTGAGCAATCCAGGAATATTTCATTTTGTGTACACCATAATAATAACAATAACAACAACAACAACTTCCAAACCCGCTATACCCTTTCGGATATATCCCTATAACCGACTAGTTTATACGGGGCGAGAAAGGGATGGATTAGTAACCATCGTTATGCGGCTGCAGCCGACTTAAGATGTTCAATATAAACACCCTGTAAGCATATACAGTATACATATAGGTCTGTATCCGCGAGCAATGGCCTGAGTCAACGACACGCGTTGTTGATAACTTTGAAATAGATGATTATAATATACTGTTAAATAATCGCCGCTGCCTAGCCTCGCTTCCCGTTCCCTGAAGTACACGTACTTCCAATACCTGTAGACAAATTTAGTTCACGTATTGAAATATATTTATAGAAAAAAATCGAGGCTAGTACTTCGATAGTAAAACCGGAGTAGTACGCACTTGAATAATTTTTTTACGTGACTCAACATCTGCTGGGTGGGCTGATTAATCCATCTTGAAAATTCTCCGCATTTGACTTTTCTACGTTCTTTCTGCTATCTATATTTTACACGAATTTGGTCTGGATTAATTTTTTCTTATCGCACATGCTTTCGTAGCCAAAACTCTCACTACGTGCAACTTGTACGTGAATCATGGTTGCAACTATTGCAACTGTCTTTGATACTCTTCCCGATAAATCCCTGACATTTTCAGACTTTCCCCGACAGATTCCCCAAGCCAACGTGCCATATGTTGGATGAGTTACACGGCAATGAATATTATTAACGGTGTTGAATTTTCTGTCAAACAAAAATGATCATTGTTGAGTCAGTCTGACGTTGTGTGTTTTTAAAAATTGTATCGGAAGGAAAAAAAAAACAGCCGATGGGAAATAGAACTGGCGAGTTTTTCGCATACCTTTTCGATTCTAATTTCGTAGATGTTTATATATAAAAGTGAATTATGTTACGGTTTTAGTGGGCCAAGGAAGCGGCGGAAGCTGAGAAGCTCGAAAAGATGCTGAAAATTGAAAACGAAGAAAACGCGGCGTCTAACGCCTTATCCTTAGCGATTCAGAATAGGGGTACAGCTAGGGCAAAAGAGGCCAACAACTTTTTCGATTCGCTCGTCGAGAAGTACGCTAACAAAGCCGGAAAACCGTCCAAGGCGAAGAGTCCGAAGGGTGGGAGGATCGCAAAATCGCCGAGGAAAACCAAGAAGAAAGCCTAATTCCCAATTTCAAACCGTGAATCGTACCAAATTTCCCCTTCAATTTTATTATTTCAATGAATTGCAGTACAAATGGTGTTTATTTTTCGTTCCGTCATAATCTGGTTATTGCGTGGAACTATCATTGAAAGATGTTTTCTGTTACGCTTGTAAAATCAGTCTCGTATACTTTGCTCTCAAATGTCATGTTGAAGACGGACGATTACTACTGACAATATCATCTGAAAATTTTGTAGTAAACATTGCGCACTTATATAACTGCCGTCATCGAAGCACAGAGATACATTTATCTCTTGTGTAAACATTCGCCTGCTCGCTCGCATATTCGCCATTCGGCTCATGTGGCAGTCTACGTATAGGGTATACACCCGTTTCTCATTCCCATCCAAGCCGACGAATCGTACCTGATTGGGCATCACTTGGCATGTGAGGTAATTTACATTGTTTTTATTGTACCATGAAAATTTATTTATAAATAAAATCGTCATTGAAGTCATTGCATTACGGTATTAGTTGTAATGCCGTATCGAAAAATAAATCATCTATACCATTTTGGTAATATCTAGATAAGCAGAGCCTGGGGAAAAAAAAACTCAAAAAATTTTGCCACATGTGGGAAAGTGCTGTAATACTAATGTTCAGATATTTGTCTGCAGATTTTTAATACGGTTCCATCTATTTCAGAATCTAAAAATGTACCAAGTCTAAAAATGGTCATGTTCTTTACTAAAATAATCTTGGAAGCGCAGAACCGGCCGCGATTGAAGTTTCTCAACGAATAATAACTTGCCGGTAGTCGGTACAAAAACGAATGTTTTCCTTCTCACCGCATCGATAAAAAAGGAAACCTAGATAGTAACATTCCACAGCGGTAACGGACGCTGGTAAGCGAGTCTTTTTACGCTTTTCGCGGTCTCGTTTGTAGACTGTAAGCTCTTCCGGTAAGGTGTTAAATCGGTACTTTACTAACACACGACAAAAACTGAATTATTTGAAATGTTTTGTTTCACGGTAAACTAACGGAGAAAACTGTTTTGTATTCAAGGGTTCCATTCCAGTCTAATGCGGCATAGCACCGATTGAGTTGAGGATCTATATAAGTTCGGAATTTGGAAAGTTTTGAATTTTTACGACCGTTATTCAAATCGTCAGATTCCCTAACGGGTATTTTTACAAAATTTATACCGATAATAGTAAGAAGAAAGACTCCAATCGCCGTAAGTTTGCTAGATAAGGTAAGGCGCTGAGCCGAGCTTACAATGAAAGCCGGTATGAGCCGAAACCCGTTTCGGGCTCGTTATCATAAAATTGCCGGTGTAAGTGGGTGAGAAGCGTCAAAAAGACGTGCCACATCGACGCTCCGAGGGCAGAGTTTTCGCCACGCAAGAGGCCCGCGCTGCGCTTCCACCAAATCGCCGAACTCAGCTTCTTCCTCGGTGATCGTTAGTCAGAGGATACGACGACAGATTCGCTAACCCGTGGCATTACCTTCGCTCGTGTGATAGAAGCTCCATCGGCGTTATAAGTGGCTGTGCGGATCGGCCGCGTGGCCGCCTCCTAAGGCTCTCCGGGCTTCGGGTTACGTCTGGCCCTCGCCACTGCAGAGCTGCGCGTCTTGCACATCGGGTGACGCGTCCGAATTTCGAGATTCCCAAGTGTCGATTTCGATCTTATTTCTCGGGACCGTTTGTCCGCAGCGTTAAACACAGCGTTGATAATAACTGCTGTAATTCTGCGACAATTTTTTAAGGGAATTTTCACGTTTCTGCAATTCAGTTTTAGGAATTAACGTTTGAATTTCAAATCCGGACAACCGACGCTCTGCACTATGGGTAGAAGTTTATTGATCTAACCGAAGGGAAACGACGTTTCGGGATGGTAGAAATGAATTTGAAAATTACCGAACACCCGTTGTATGGCGATCAACGCACACGCGCGCGCCTTCGCCTGTAAACCCTCCTCTTATTACGGGTGTGCGGTGCAACATAGGTAGCTAAGTGTAAACCATCATTATTATTAGCTAGACACGTTACGGGGTCTCGGATTCAGACCCATGAAAAAGCAAAAAGAAACTGAGGAAGAAAAAGAAGAAGACGCCCAACAAACTTGAGTGGAATTGCATTTTTGCTCGGTCAGTATATGGGCTACAATTGCTACCTCGGATCGAGTACGGAATTCCGCTGTACCTATTACGCAAATCGATACAAAATTCCCCTTCATCAAGTAGGGTGAACAATTTATTTTTTTTTCCTCCAAACTGATCATAATTCAATTCGATACTGCACTCTGGAACATTCTTATCAGTGCCAAACTGTAGACGATAGACGTTTTATTTCATCGTTAGTTTCAAATATTGAGTTAATTTTTTCCCAAGATAATAACTTGATAATGAATAGATATGAATTGTAAACCTGTCGCAAGTATTAATGTTTTCAAGTGAATACTTGGAGAATGTTGACATGACATATTATGGTGTGATGAATTCCCCTAATTAAATCAAGAGAATCTTAAACGGTGAAACAAAAAAAAAAAAATAAAAATTCCCTGCCAACTTTCAAAATCTGGTATACAGAGGTAAATGATACGGTGATGAGCTTATAGTGCAAACTTATAATGGTGAACGACTGATGCGTACGTCCTTGCAAAATAATTAAGTAAGCTTTCTCTCTTAATTTCTTCAAAATATCTACTACCAACATACAGTGAAACCTTTTTATTACAAGCTGTAGAAAACCCTGTGATAAAAAACCAATGTTTCTTCGAAGTATAATGATTCATTGTATACCTACCGTTACAAATAGTGATTCTAACAATTTTACTCAAGCGTAGAAGTAACGAATTATTGAATCCACGATCAAATAGTGTACGTCTGTGCAAAGATTTTTGTAATATCGTTTTCTCCGGGTGAAGGTAACACTTTGAGGTCAAGTCACGCGAAAATTGTGTTTTATTTAACAAAATGAGTGAGGCAGAAAAGCTGTGCTGCTCACAGGTAACTGACACCAAATTTCAGTGATAAGTTAACAAGTGTCTGATTGTGTAGGATCATGGAATATTAAAATTGTAGAAGTCAATTTGCAAATAAATAGGTATCATGTGATTTAAGAAAATGCATAGCGATGATTCGCTAAATAGAGCTGGGTGCTAACAAGCGCCTCGTGTTTTACGCTTGTACAAATTATCAACTCAAAAATCTTGCAAAATGATGAAAATTCCCAAACTAACCCGGGATCCTTTTCCCATACAGAAGTCATCCATGCTACTCCAGCTGCGGTTGCATCGACTATACATGTATACGTGGTACATCCAGGACAAATCTGACAACGAAAATTGCACTGCAACCTGTACTTACATAATGCAAAAAACACATCGTTGGAAGTAATTTGTGCGCCAGAATCTTATAATTCTTCCATGTCAACATTCAGATGCTGAAATTAACACAGTGTTCAATTCACAAGGTTAGTAATTTCAATTAGAAACTATTTGCAATTCAGTGATAGGTAAGGATAATACATAATATTTATGACCATTAATTTTATTCTCACGAGCAGTGATAACAACACGGTATACATTTTAAGCAAATACAAATACTTTGACATGCTATTAACCAAACTAACAATTAATACAAATTTTATATTTTGACTTATGAAGTGTAAATGTCAAATCGACTTGCACGTGTACCTGTTTCTCAGGAGAGTAGAATATTTACATATACAAGTTTTTTCGAGTTTGTAAAACATTTTCTATAATTCATGAAAGCTCAACACGACCATATATTATACTGGTTCATTGAATGAACACAGATTTTGAATATAAGGCAGACTTACCGGAAGAATGCAGAAACGTCAAGTGTAGGTAAAAATTAACATATTTTCCGAACAGTGCACACACACGAGGATAAAGGGAAAGAAAACAGGGCTGTGAAATCGGGGGCTAGACAGCGGAATGTGCAGCAGAGGTGCGAAAGGTGTGACGATAACTCGAGATTTGCTCTTCGTCGCCTTCTTCTTTTCCCGAGTCATCCTCAATCTCCTTCTTCTCCTTCCCGTAATAATACAATAATACTATTTTCGTCCTGACCGGCAGCTCTCCCTTGCAAGATTCAATGATACTCCCCGGGTGCACCCCGTTAAGTCTTAAGAGTGCCGCGAGAGAGGGAGAGGACGCCATCGGAAACCTCGTTGCGGAGTGTTGAGGCGCGACCGAGACGGAAGATGAGGTCGACGGGAAAGTGGCGAGGCGGGGGCGGAGGGGGAGGAACCGAGGGGTCCATCGGGACGGCAGTGGGGGACGAGGGGGAGCGACATTCCAGAAGGCGGCGGCGGCGGTGGTTCTCGTGGGAAACCAAAGAGAAAGAGATGAGAGATCGCCTCGCCGAGAGAGATGGACTTGAGGTATAAACTCTAAGGCGTCGTCCCCAGAGCTCGTGCACAACATCTCGCCGAGGGCATGTTGCGCCGTCTATGGATATACGTATTATACACCCGTCGAATATGCGACACCGCCTCGAGGAGAGGGTGGCTCCACCGCCGATGTATCCAGGTTACAACAACCCCTGACGCCCGTCTCTGGGACCGAGAGGTTTGCTCTGTGCACCGCTGGCACGTGTGTAGTAAGGGAAGAGACGCACACAGGATCGTCCTGCGGTCCCACAGGATACGCGGAGATAACTTCGTTGCGGAACGGATACTACTTTCGATCGATACGATCATCGATCGGGACCAAAACGAATTCTTGCGGACATTTTGTGTCTCATCGTAATTCACCGAGTCATGTAATCCGCGAGATTACGATCTTTCATCGAATTATATCTGCATGCATCGCCGTGATCAATGAAACGTTGAAATTTTCTATTACATTACACATCGCGACCGCCGGTCGGGAACACATACCTGAAATTATGTGCTTGCGGTTGAATCAAGAATTCAAAACCAACGGTCTTGAAAATTGACACCAAATTGTGGTCTGAATACCACTGGCATGTGCACGAAGTATCTTATCGTCGGTATCTCTCGACCCGCGTTTGAGGATTTTTTCGGTCTGCAACAAAGCAGTCTCATCCTCGTGTCTTTTCGAACCTGTGATGCTTTGAAACAATAATTTTTTTCAACTCCCATAGCGGTATTTTGACGAAAAACTTCGTCTATATGCCCGTGCATATCTACGCGGAAACACGTCTCGATAACTGATCCGACGAAGTAGCACAGGATACTCTGTTAGTCACTCGGCCCGACAAGTGATTTCACCAATTACTCACATCGCAACGCGTCGTCAGAGGCTGTGAATCTAGCTTTACGGTTGATCGCACGGGAGTGCATATGCATATTCTGCGGAGGATAACTATACCACCGTGATCCTGCCTAACTTTAGCTTCACCCAAAGCCTGCCTCAGCAGCTCCTCCGCTTGAGTAACCGAACTTTTATACATTTTCTCCTCGCTAACCTATCGGTTTTATCAGATTTTTATCGCATCAGTGACACCCGAGCCAATATTTTTTGCTTAACCAGTCTTTGCCGTTTTCTTATTCTTGTTTTTTTTTTCGTTCTCTTTTTGTCTCTTTCTTTTTCCTTGTTCTCTTTTTTGCAAGCGCACGCATGATCGTGCCATTCCCAAGCTTTTCGTCGACGATTCTGAACGCCCGACGCTCTTGACGCTCCTTAGGTATAACTGATCAAGGGGAACAAACAAGCATTGAAGTGTACGCCGCCGCTATTTGCACAAAGATAAGCTCTAGAAAGCAGACAAGGATGAGCCATCCGTCATTATCATGATACAAGTAGATTGTAGTACTCAGGTACTGATGTGGGTGAAGCCCACTTGGTTTTATGATTCATTGCATATTTTGGTATCTTGAGATTTACGATACACTCCATTTGCGGACTTGTGAACATAATTCGCATCTTTTGAACTGCCTTCAATTCATACTGCGCATACGATAAATATTACCTTGACAATTCCACGGAAACTTCTACTCTAAAGCCCCCCAAAAAAAACCGGTGAATTAGAATGTAAAAACATGCGGTGCTCTGAGGAGAATGAAGCAATGTTTGCGCCAGCAGACCGCAGTGACTGGTTTCATCAGGCTTCAGATCGTTATGGCATCAACATCTAGCGTGAAATCAGAACCGTCAACGTGTCTCTAGAGACTGTTGCACGCATGAAGATGCTGAAGGGATTGTCAACGGTAGAGCATCTGGTACCTGCAGGCTCCGGAGCTAAACTGGAATCCGTATTTCAAAACGAGGATTCCTCGTTGAAATTTTCCACTGCAATCTGTGACGATCAACGGCGAAATCAATCGACACTGTTAATATTCTGCGCCGTTTTGCAGGAAACATTTGGTATCAACCGATAAAGACCTTGCAGCGTTGAACGCGAAACTTTGCATCCGCAGGACATCGGCGCCGTGAGTTGTATCCCGACATGCGCGCATCCTGAACAGTTTCAACAGATTCAACAGAAAGTCTCGCGCCTGTCGGATCGCGTCAGTCAGAGAGTCTTTGTCGGTGAATGCGCCGTGCAAAGACCCGGGTCTCTCCGCATGCTCACAAGTCCTGCAGGCACGCCAAGGCGTTCAGGCGTGAGCAGCTTTTGGCCCGTAACGTGTATTGACGTGGTGAAATTCCTTGTACGACGACTTCGCGAAGACAACAAGATATCCCCATTATGAAACTGAATTATTATTCCCAACGGCGCCCAGCGCAATGTATAAATCTCTGAAAATGGAGCCGGCCATGCCGTGTATCCAGCGCGAAAGCCCGTTCGGCGTCAATTGCCCCGCGGCACCGCCGCGCCGTCCGGCAAGCGCGAAGGATCATGTCCTCCTAACGGGGTTCGCTAAATCCTTAGCCGCGGCGAAAGGATACCGCCCGACGAATACGCCCCGAGAGAAATATACGACGGGTGTGTCGTACAGGTTGTAAATCAAAAACCCATGATTGAAACAAGCGATTTATTACCCTCCCAAGTTCTGCGATCGTAATTTACACTTTTCGCAAAAACAAAATCAGCTGCGTCTGAATTCACGCTGCAAATGAAGTACATTCAAATTCGTTGTACAGCCTTCGGCGAATCATGAATCCGCCGTATTAACGTGATGAATAATTCACCTGAATGCTTTGGACAAATAACAGTGATTATTAATCACTAGTACGTACATATAACTTGGAAGAAATATGCACTACTTCATTGCGAAAATTATTCATTCTCGCATCCATGTGGCGGTCAATGCAAATAAGTAGGTTATACAGCTTCGACGCAATCTCTTGGAAAGATTTTCTCGCCACGATCATGCCGAGCATGGATTGTACAATGTGCAGGAATCGGAAAGTGACGAGGTGTGATATTGAGAGGGCGGAAGAGGAACGGGATACTGCAGAGTGAAGAAAACCGGGACACCTTGTATAGTATAGGTAGGCAGGCAGAACCGCGCGCTCTCTGCGAGATGAGAAGCAGCGCAGGAGGAGAGTTAATTGAATCCGAGGAGCGTATAAGTGGAATGGGCTATTCCTCCGGTCGACTTTTCTTATTCTTCTTTCTTCGGTGTAGTATTGGTGATGGTGATGGTGATGGTGTTGATGGTGGTGGTGGTGGTGGTACGCCGAGAGAGCGGTGGCAGAGGGGGGAGGGGGGAGGGGAAGCATTCCTTTGTCTCCGAGCGGGGACCTAGATCATACAGGTATAACGTACACACGCATGAGTCCCAATATCCACACCGCAGGCTCACCTACGCGGAGTAGGTACACACCTCCGGGTTGCATGCAAGGGTAACAGGTACTTGTGTTTTATTTCCGGCGTGAATCCGGACCGATTAGTCCCGAACTGGCGGAGCTATCGCGAAATCCGTAGGGATAGCGGGGGCCCGAAATTCGGGTACCGTGGTATATTTGCGTATGTACATACCTACAACCTCGCATCGCCTAACCTAACCTAACTCGTGCTGAAAGTTGGGGGTCGCGGGCGCGGCGGCCATGCGTCGGGGCAGGTAAACCTGTTCGGATGAGTAAACAAAAAACGAGCAGATATTATATGGGCCTTGTATCGCTGCTTTATTGCTAATTTAGAGACACTCGCTGTTCACCGGCACCACCGAACTTTATAGCCTTCTGCACATGCGGTTATGGCTCAGCAGTGCCTCGCATGCGGAGGAGATAGCCGCCCGGTTGCAGGGATTACCGCCGCCGACTCGTCCTCCGGGACCCTGCAACGCACCCGGCCCAAAATCGCGGACCGATCGAACTCTCTTCGCGCTCTGCTCCCTAGGCTGCTCGATCGCCTTGGCCAGCTTCCGTCCGCTCCGGCATCGCCGGGCGAGACGTCTTCGCGTTTAACGAGCACGTGCTGACGAGTGGAGATGGTATAGGTGTGCGCTTGTCCAGGCGGAAAGGTCGCTGCAGACACCTCAAAACTGCTCTTGAACTCTCGCGAGGATCGGCTGAATTCGACGAGAAGGACCATTTTCGCGCCGTAATTTCAGCGCCTAACGAGCATGCCCGCCTCTCGTATATGTGCTCTATTTTTGGAATGCGAAAAATCTTGAACATAAATAACGATACGACGTTCTGGACGTCGACAAAAACTACGCTAATAGGAGCAGACAATGGAATTCGAATTTTTGCAGAAAAAACGAAGAATCCCTACGAATACCGAATGCGTCGAGGCTATCCTCAACGTGTTTCGCCATTCTCTTGATATACGGGGTGTCCCGCATTGCGCTCGACTCTTCGAGGGCCTTGCAAGCTTTTGTTGTCGCATATATATGACCCTTCAAATTTTTGCAGCTTCCGATCATCTCGACCCAAATGAACTTCGGCCTCCATTATACTGCTGCGACTTCTCGATGGCGCCGATCGAGTTTTACGAAAGTAGTAGCGGTGGCCCAAAAAAAGCAATTATTTGAAGAGGAGCAATACGAAATTCTAATCGTCCCTGAAATCGCAAATTCAAACTCGATGAATATTCAAAAAGATGGGATTGAATTAAGGTAAGGAATAGTCTGAAGCTGAAAGAAGGGAACCTAGTGAGGTAACGAGCTTTTTGGATCACGAAGATAATTAACAGTGACAAGATTCAATCTGTTCCAGTAATCGGTCAACTCCTCAGGTTTCGCTGAAATTCCTGAAAACCGCTTTCGTTTTCGAACCAGTCAACGCATGTCACCTAGTAAAAAACAACCGATGCAGGGTAAGTCGCTGGTGTAATGTAAATTTTCACCTGAATATAAATTGGTGTATAAATAATGAGCATAGGTGGCGGATAAGAGAAAAATTATTTGCGGGGGTCCGTTGCAAGTAGGCAAAAGGACCGGCATTGAAATAATGACCGGTGAAGAGTGAAGTGAATCGGAGAAAGGATGGGCCGCAAAGGGGTGAAGTGTCACCTCGTCGAGATCACGTTAGGTGTCAAGGGGCCCGTCCTCCCCCTAATTGACAAATTGGAATCTTATTAGAAGGTCGTGCGGTGTGCCGGGCGCGGCGGAGGCGAGCGAACGAGGAGCGCGTAAGGAGGCCTAACAGGTTGTAGAGATGGTATAAGGCTACCTTGCCGAATGCCACCCAGGAAGCGTTCGCGCGTGCGCGATCTGTGTGGCCTCGACCACCGAGAAGGGCCGATGGCGCCCGAGTCGAGCCGAGGCCTTCCGAGTCCGCCCGAAGCGGACGTTGCGGGCCACCCGGTAGAGAGCGCGCGTGCCACATCCTGTGTGGTCCACGAAGAGACTATCCCGGGTCCCGCATCTCGCCGAGCGACTCCCGGCCTCTGAGTGAGCTCCAGCTCTTGCGCCGTCCTGCTTCCCTGGTAGCCGCGGCTCTCTTACTCTCTGGCCCGTAGCTTGCACGAGCAGCGAAGACTTGCGGCAGCCCGGCTTTTGCGTCACTACCTACGCGAGGATGGCCCGTCCCCGCCAGTGATAGAGTCCCGTGAAAGGGGCCCGCGTCTGCCGGCGACCACGTGCTAACTTACAATCCTACGTCCCAGGGGCCAGGAGTCTCGTCTGGCTTCACCGTCATCCTCTTCTTCCTTCTCTCCTTCCTACGGCTTTCGGTCTTTTTTTGAAGCCTGACCCGTATCTAGTTATCTTTTCCAGTTCGTCATCGTCGTTCATAATTGTTCCGCCGGGCCCTCGACAAATGATCGCCCGATGCTGAGTGCAATTCGGAATGTAAGCGTACACGTTACAGCGTATTATACCGGCCTGCCTGCCCGGAGGCTGTTGTTAAGTTGCTTTCGCGCAAATGTAATTTGCCAAGTATAAGGTAGGTAGGTGGTTAGGTATGTATGTACCTCTGCGCCCGCTGTCGAGTTTAAGTGTTCCGGTGTGGTAAATGTTGATGACGCGTCTGTAAGCCGCTCGCGGTTAAGAGGTGCGGTGGGCGTCGCAGCGACGATGTGGCGCTCGTAATAATTGTCCTGACTATAAAATGCATTTTCGCATGTTAAATGTAAATGGATTTGCGTTCGTGCTCAACGGCACCAGGGTTCAAAAGAACCGCCCCGCATGCGGCAGAGGACGCTAAAGAGCAGCGAAGCCATGGCCTGCAGTCCGGCCGAGTGCCTCACACAGCCGGGAACCAACCCATCCTTGGTCCCAGCTATGAGGGCCGAATACACGCGCCGAAACCTCTTCAGCTCCACCTAAATTTATTTTATATTTCTACCTTTTCTGGACCTTTCACAATATTTGGGTGCAGTTTCGCGGTGCCTACACACTGCGGCGGCTTCAGTCGGTGGATATTGTTTTGAGCCTCGAGTGATGGATGGCTTGCTATCCTACTGTATCCCCTCTAGTCTCTCTGTCCCTGTCCCAGGGCTGTGTAGATTTTAAAAGATAGTTTAGTAGTTTTCTTTTGGGCCCCCATTTTCATCGCCCAACTATCTATTTCACTTCCGGCCATTTATATCGCGTCCACCGTGACTCATTTCCAGACAGTTACACGCCACGGGATGGGCGGCGAAAAAAAAAAAAACACAATGTTAAATCAAAATATCCATCTCCGCGGGCGTACCAAATCCTCAACTCGATCTTGCGTACAGCATGATATGTTTTCTAACCGCACGTTCGCGATTGAGATTACGGATTCTTCTATATTATAGCGTCACATCAATCCTATAAATAAGCGTCAACTTGCATTTTCATCCGACAGCCGTTTCGCCGCAACTATATTCGCTATTGAAGTAATGATCCAGCGAATCTGAAGCCATTAATTATCGTCCATTGCAACACTTCGTGTATTTGTATTCTTGCGGGTTATTCGCTGCGATGCATCAGCCAGCTGATATACACATTCATTTGTTAATCACTCCGAAATGCTCGCCAGCTGTTAATCCGATACGGATCTGATTGCACTTTAGATTGAAACCTACTCTCCGGGGATTTTAATGGCCTTTTAAATAAACTTGGTCGTGCGGTTGACAAAAGAGCTTGATACCTGCGGCCCACACCTTCGATTTCTCAAACGATCATTCACACTCACTACATACACGCTCGTAGGCTTATAGACGAAACAAGTCCTAATGAGATGCTGTTTGCTCGTTCATCTAATCTTAAGTTTAACACTGTTATCAGAGTTTGTTAATCGACGTTCGGACAAGCTCGATAACAATAATAATTACCCAGCTGAATTTCTGTGATTTCTCTTCACAAACGGAAGTTGGAAAAATCAAATCCCAACGGGGATCGAGATAGTGTAGCGCACATGCAGCGTCTGCACCCCAAGAACCCCTCGCGTGATTCGGCCCTGCACTGCTCAGTCCGAACGTAGCCCATTGCACCAAGTTCGTGCAGGTATATAAATTCTGGTGCTATTATTGGGGTTTCTGCCTTCTCACAGGGCCTTTGGACCCCTTAGCAGGCCCCGTGGCGGCCCCTTTGAGAGACCTCCTTCTGCCTCACTCTGCCTCTCTCCTGCCGGTCCTCTCTCGCTCTATTTGTTTTCCCCTACATCTTCCGTTTGCTAAACGCACCTTAAATTACGCCCTGAATGATAAATATTTACTTCGTCCATTACGCGTCGGGCCCTTACCCCGCGCGCATCGCGCTGTATCGGGTTACCCAATACCGAATACTCGCTGCCCAATTCCCGGTGCCCGATCCTCTCCACCCACCGGCCCCAAAACCCGCGTTAAACTTGCCGAACAAACCCCGTGGGCCTCCTTTCGGCTTGTTTTATTCGTTGTCCAACGCGAGCGCACAACGTGCGAATTTGAATCGAAAAAATCAGGCGTGCTTCACCTCTTCTTCTCACATCTTATCCCTGTTTCAGTCAATGTCCAAATTGTCAGGCTCACTTATGGTTGAGAATGGAATGTCGTTTCGCACCAGCAGGTACAATTAGAACTTAGAACAGGTCGAGAGCTTTCGGCAGGTCGCGTGGTGACGTTGACCTGTTCAACTAAAGAATTCCCCGTTTATCCAGTTTCCCCGAAGTTCCGCACGTAAATCATCGCCTGTGTAAGCATCTGCCCTTCTCTCCACCCACGGAATATGCACAGCTGTATACTAAAGCGCAGGGTCTGCGGTAGAGAACGCCTGTATGTAGAAGCCTGGTCTAAATCACTAGATCAAACAAGGCGAGGATCGTGTAAAAACCCGCCTTGACCGCCAACGTATTTCCGTAATTTTTTCCTCTCGCTCTTTCGATTTTTCAATATCAAACGCCTTTCGCAATAACATCTTCACCGCTTGGGTTTATGTAGAATACTTACTTAACACCAATCTGGCACTGGAAAAAGAACAGAGTACCCGTGTCAAAGATTCACCGAAATCTGAATAGCACTTAATATCAACTCGGTAGGTAGACGGATTTTTCCATCTGTAAAAATCTATCCAACGTCTGATAAATATACCGTTTTGCACGTTATAGAATATCATCTGCACAAGCTGTGCAAATTCCAAAACGAACTTGAAAGAGTTACGCTCCGAACTACGAGACGGATATATTCGCGGAAACTGTGGCCAACATTGCCGACAGTATTATACATTACACAACTGTCATCCGCAGATCGGTTAAGAATCGGTTGTGACCTAGAAAGGAAAGTCCTCTTTCACACAGTTCTGGGAAAGTCCATTTTTCCTGATCTCGAATCATGAGGTAACAGTGGCATCACTGCCCCTGACGACGACACACCAAACGGAGACCCTGACCATAACGTTTTGCTGATAAGATATTGCGACGCGAAGGATGTAGGAAGCATGAGAAGCCAACAGTCCATTCGGTGAAACATATGCCCGATGCCCAGGTAGATACGCACGTTGAACGCACCTCGGGTAGAGGCACGTGTGAGGATGGAGTGGACTTGCAATATACCAGTTATCGTAGAAGTGATAGAGCTGCAAGGAAATGCGGCATGTGGGTGTGTTGTGTACACACTGTGCCTGCACACCAAATACGCTACATGACTGGACACGGTTAGAGGGATAAATCGTGGGTAATGGAACGGTGTTTATTATCAGTAAGCCCAAGAAACTAGCAACGCTCACGGCGCGGTTAGCAAGGCTAGGAGCTATCAGAGGCATCAGTAGCTTTCCGGCTGCCATCGGTGGCGCACAGCACTTCTCTGCTTAAACGACCAGTTGAAAAGCCCGCCGATTTACAATACAAGGCGAATCACCCACCTGAAACGTTCGTTGTTCCTACGGTTAATTCCTCGTGTTCAGAGCATATATTTTAGGGTGTAATAGGTTATTAATTGTACCCAAAAATACACATCGTTGTGCGGCAGGTAATCGGATCAACTCTTGAATGGAACTGCAGACTTCATGCCTGTACCGTTCAAACTATGTACATGATTTGCTGATTCTTTTTTTGATTTCATCCTAAGGTCAGTCAATCGACGGTCCAATTTTTTTACAAGATCGGAATACTTCAGACGAGCACTTCTTGTTTACACAGAAGATAGCCAACTGCTTGCTATGCACAGAGTTATGATAAGCAGTAAAATATTGCGTAACTGCATCGTTTCTCGCTAATGGTATCATTTCGTCATTTCGGAGAGAGTGCAAAGCTTAGAAAGAATGCTTATGAAGTATTAGATACAGGTATGCCTGACGTAATATCGTTAACTGTGAAACAATTTACAGTAAAAACCAAATCCAACTAATCAGTGTTCAGAACAAGTCTATGTGCAGGATGAAGTCGACATGATAGAACATTCGAATTAATCGCTGCATCGAAAACGACTGACGTTGAACGAGAAATAAAACCGAAAACGAGAAGTTAAAAAGGAACGATCGAAAAGTGTCGGTGACAGAAGGATATGAGAGGTGGAGGTGAGGGTGTTAAGGTAAGGGCCAAAGGGTCCGGAACGACTTCACTCAGCTGTTCCCGAGAGATAACTCCGGCAACAAACGGTCGGTGGAGAAGACATCCTCGGCGAAGATAGCCAGTGCTTCCTTTCAGAGGTTGAAAGTATCCGACGCAGTTCGGTTTCTCGGGGGGTTGAGACTCAGACTTGGCGAGTCGTTGAGCGGGAAGGAGCCGCGTTCGGTTTGGACCGGGTTGAGGATTGTCAGGGAGAGAAGCGGAGAGGAGAGAGAGAGAGAGAGAAAGAGGGAGCGATACGCCGATAACCCGGACGACACACGGGACTCTGGAGGCGGACGGACCGAGGAGAGCGATCTCTGTATGAGCGGAGGGACCGTGCGGCCGGCGCGAACCAGGAGAGGAGAGAGGACCGTTCCTCGGTGTGTATTCCTGTTGTACACCTGTCCTCGTTTACCTGGCTCGCCCCGCCCCGGCCAATCGTGGAGCAAACCGCGGGCGTGACGTCACACCTGGCGATCGCTCAGGGCGGGTGGAAGGGGGAAGTCCACCAGGAGTCAGCGACGTCGCCGGTCTCCGGCGGGCGGCAGGGTGGGGGAGGAGGCGAGAACCCGGTTTGGTCCGTCCGTGGCACCCAGGGAACACCAAACGCACCACGGGACATTTCCCACCACGGTTCGTCGGGAAAGCGGCAGTCAATCCAGGACCCCAGATCCACGTTGTCACAGTTTTGACAGTTGTCGGGCTGTTCGATACGCACCACGATTACAAATTCACGACGTGCGCCAACCGCCAACTTGCGAACACCCGTTGAATCCATAACGTCAGTTACACGTTAACGAAATTGCACGATGTTCGTCCACCCGGTTAAAGCTCGGAAATAATTATTATTCGCGAATTTTCCTTGTCCTTACATACCGCTTGTAATAACCGATCCGAGCCGATATAACGTACCGATTCACGGCGCGAATCTGGCACTTACGGCCTGGATCGATAATTACTGTATACATACCGAGACACATCGACTTAAGGGAAAACTCAGAGTAAAGAATTAAGAAGACCGCAGTTAATTGTCGGTAAAAGTGCCGTGTGATTGATCGATCTCGGGCCTTGTAGTATCCGCCTCGATTTCCGTATCTTGCGCGCGAATTTCAGCGGAGCAACCCGCGAACTGGATAAATGGCAGGCGATCGGTTCGTGACGACGTAGTCGGTACCGAACGCGGTGCAGAGAAGCAGACGTGATTTATCGTTACAGTGACAGGTGTGACCACAGTGTTATTCTGGTAAACGGTGTGCCCTCCCGCTTCCGGATCCACCGTCGTTCGCCACCCCTTGGTGCCAATCGGCGAACGCGGTGACAGTTCGCGGTGACCCGGTTGCCGGTTGCTCAATTCGCGACGTCCACGAGGCGCAGGGTGTGATGCCCTGGTTATGGCTACTACGCAGTGAGGCGAGACGAAAGAGGCGGACTGGGTCGGGATCGCACCGAAGCTGGGTCACACCAACGACGGACTGACCCTATCGCACTGGGTCGGGAAGATATTATGGTGAACGCTAAGATCGCGAGGACAAGATTCGAGCTGCGGTGGATATTGGTGTGCTTGGTACTGCTATCGTTCTGGCTTCCTTCCTTGGGCACCGGCCTCGCCGAGGGCTGCGGCCCCGGAAGGGGTAGCAACCGACGGATACGTCCCCGGAAGTTGACGCCGCTTGTATTTAAACAACATGTGCCAAACGTCAGTGAGAACACTTTGCCCGCCAGTGGACTTAGCGAGGGTCGCGTGTCCAGACACGACACCAGATTTCGCGACCTGGTGCCCAACTACAACCAGGACATAATCTTCAAGGACGAGGAAGGCACTGGTGCCGATCGCCTCATGACTCAGGTGAATATTCAAACCGATTTACCCATATCCGTGTCGAATTGTAAACGGTGCGATATACGGTTGGACCTGCAGCTGTAACGTGTAATCGTCGTTGCAACCACGGCATCCGGGCACACGTGGTCGGTCTCGGCGACGTCAAATCCGTCGCGTCAACCGGTAGATAGATAATTCCTGGCCGCTGTTTGGTGTACTCGCGTCATTGCAAAGATATAATTTCATATTAATGTATATGTGTCTAAGCATCGGTAGTTACGAGGAACAGCGTTCTGTAGAGCATATTATAACGTCGTATGTTTTCTTTCTTCCGCAAAAGGCATCATGGTTATCGTCGTAGTGCGGGTGAACGTTGACCGGCGCCGGGCGCGTATCTTCGATGCAACGATACTAGGCAAATATTAACCATTCTTGCACGTAATACATAGCACTTAAAAATTCACACTTGACTCGAGGTAAACCCCCTTACTTGTAGTTGTAAATGGTTTAAAATTCACTCGAACACTAATTGCGCTTGTACACACGACAGAAAGGATTCGCTGAAACAGCAGGAAAGGTGTTAATATCATGGCGATAAAAGTTTTTTCCTCTATTAGCAAGAATTATGTAGTTCCAGTTAAAAGTTGTTTGATCAGTTGGAGGAATTACCTGCACTTGTAAAACATTCGCTAATACAGCTAAAAGTAATTTGCTATCCGTACAGCGAGAAGTCTTAGTTTCCGTGCTAAAGGTTATACTTGGAAATTTATTGCTTTTAAATATTTATCCCGGTACAAATAATGATCAAGCGCTTAGGCTGTAAAACTTTCGAAACGGTGAGGCTGTACTTACCAAGAAATTGCGTAGTTTGTAATTTCTTGGTCTATCCGTCACTGTCGTATATTGATAAAAATATTACGGAATATGACATATTTTCGCAACGTTAATAGAATCCGCAAACACGGAAGACTGCAACCTGCGTCGCGAGATGTCTGACACATCGCTGAGATATCACTGTGTATACATAATGCTCACGATAGGTGACGTATGAATTTTTTTTCACCGGCGCAGACGGATGCTTAGATTTCATATGTGCTAATAAGAAGCGACGCTGCACAGTCCTAGGGCAATGTGGATTGAGTTAACCTAGTCGAAGTTGTCTAGCTGGGTCGACGTAAGCCTGAGGCCCAACTTAAATTTTTATACGAGTTAAGAGAACGGCGAAGATCGCACGCTAAGCGAGGAATAAATGGGGGAAAAACTATACCGAGTCCCTAAGTGATTGTGGAAAGGTTTATGGTAGCCATAACCAGTGTTTCATTTGACGCCTTGACGCTTCTCCAATTATACGGTAGATAAATTCACCAACCTCGTACTTTTCTCGATTTCGATCGTGTCACGAAGACCCTATCCTAGTCCAAATAGCGTCGCGAGACCGCCGCGTTTTGTATCTCGTAATTGACTTCAAGCCTCTTCCCTCGACCCTTTGAGGATCGGCACTCAGTTCCAATGAATCGAACATTCCAGCTTGGTCTCGATGAACAATCCTCACTTCTCACCGCATCGAAGCAACCTTCTCGCTTGCCCTTCGGGCTTCAATCAATGTATGGATTGATATGGATCTGATGTTGTAGCAAGGATTGAACCCCACGACGAGCATTGATGCTAGAAAGTGTCGTTAAGTGGTTGTCACTTGCTTGTGAGAAGTGACATCGCTTAAGATCGCAGTGTCTTTTTAGTCGGAACTTGAGTCCAACAATAAGCTTCCGATTTCGATGCGAGTGCGTCATTATCGTGCAAAATTGCAGTTAGGTGAACCGGATGACGCAACCTCTCGAAAATTCTTTGTCACGGTGCGCAAGTTATGGTTCTTTAATAGCGAGTCGACCATTTCACCCTGACCGTCCTCGAGTCTCTCCGCTTCGTATGCTGAGATGATATCGAATGTGTCATCGTTGCTTGGACGGTGTTGGGTGTCGCTTATCGCTTGACTCTTGTTGCCACATGGTTTGATACAATTACTAGACGCCACTTGTACTGGAGACACTCGGTTACGACTATGTCAGACTTTGCCACCGCACTTTACCCGTCAACTCGACGTTTCGCCAACGACATCTACGCAACCTTCGCACCCGTGAGATGAGATTTAAACGCATTCAGCACAGTTTCAAATCAAGGACCTACGAAGTCTTATCGATTCCCCCAATTTTTTCAATCGATTTACTTTCAACGCTCAAATTTTGGCCGAATGACTTTTTGCCCAAAGTGACGTTTCGTTCAAGTGCATTTGTTAGGTATACCTATGGAATTCGAAAAGACATGTTGCGGATTTGCCAAGAAAATAATCACAATATCGATCAATATAAAAAATATTTATATAAAAAGTACGCTGTATTATTCGAATGTACACTCTTGGCGCACAGTGCACAATGTACTCGATGTTACGTTTCAATTTGTGTTTATTACGATGCAGGTATTCTAAATACACGCATACCTATACATATTCAGGCTCGCGCACGTTACACAGTATCGTAAATAAATTTTACACCCATCTGCTAGAGTTTATCGATGGTTGTATTAAACTGCGGTATGAAACGTGTCTAATGTTTCACTTATAGCATCGAGAGGTTCGGTCAATGTAATCAATTACATGCAATAACACGTGCGAAAATTTCAATTTTCCATTGTCATTCTTCCGCTAATGCAATTTTCAAGATCTTTGAAATAATCAGTTATGGAGTAGATTGAGTTTACAACTTGAGCAACTCTCGTAATGATAATTGTTGAAGAAAATTCAAAGATCCACAATAATCGTCGGATGTATAATCATTTCATGAATGTTGTTACTCTCAAGTTTTTTAATCTTTTGATCAGTTCTATTCTTGTCATCGCGGCTTCTTGTTTACGATCACAAGTTGCAGATTCAAGAAGTGCAATTAGACAAACGATTTGACGTATGGTACCCTGTCTTTTCTTCGCTAATTGGAGTCTTTTCTTTTCTTTTTTTTTTTATTCCTTTCCTCATATCTGTCTCTTCATTTCTAATTTCCGAAATTTAATGTCCGAAGGAATTTCGATGAGCCATGTTAATCGAGCTCTCGCCGACAGTCATCGCGCCGTGCTGCAGCCGGTATTATGAGCGTAGGTATATGAATAAACTTTGGTGTCGCATTTCCGAAGACGGTGAGGGTCAGACAGTCCGCGGAGTCTCGTTTACGCCTTACAGTATATAAGATGCGTGTGAGCCTGCGTACATGTGTATGCGATCCAGCAGGTCGACGACGAACCACGCGACAAGCGATTATTAAACTTCATTGTTCCTCCGTATCGCTGTGTAATCCTTTCTCCCCGTCCACCGCACGTCGCTGACATTTCTGTTCATCTCTATAAACAGCATAGGTATATATATATATAGAATAACCCGTGCGTCGCGGCATGGGGAAATATCCGCACCGGTTATAAATAGACGATACGGTTTCAAGAATGAACCATGCAACGGCTGTCTTATTTCTACTTAACTAAATGGGGGTTAAGGTCGTATAGTTAATCGCACTTCCTTTGTCTCAGGCCGCGGGTTCGCTAATTACCTCGATGGCTCGTCAGTTACATTTTTAGGGTGAACATCGTTTTATGTACGCCGAACCGGTGCGACCTGTTACCTGAGATCGGGGGTTCTCTCGGTTAAATTTTGTCTTAACGTGTGTAAGCTCGTCAGTTCTCCTTCATCCTCTATTTCTCTTTCTCTCTCTCTCCATCTTCCTCCTTATTTTTTGTTCTTCGCTCAAAAAACAAGATAAACAAGAAACTTCCCTCGGTCTGCAATCCTCCCGGATCACTGCACCGCGTTAGCAGCGATGGATTTGATCAATAGGTGTAAAAATACCTGAGAAAATTGGATCTCCAATTGATACAGTAGACACCAATCGCCTACGTAAGGGTTCAGTATCCAACACCGCAACACGATATTCACTATACAACCGCAGGCTTGTAAGAAAGGCGCCGATCTTTTCGACGGTAAAGTCGCCGAAGACAGGAACGTATAACTCGGCCGGCTGTTGGAGACGTCGAAGGCTTATCTCAGAATAGAAGAGGCTACGAGTCAAATTTATCGGTCCTAAGGCTCGTAAATCGATCGGAATTATTGTCCCTTACAGAAATAGATCGTTTGGCCCGTGTTCCAACATATTAAGAAAAAAATATGTGGAACGCGTCAGCGACCTAATTGTAAAACTTGTCAGCGGATACAGCTCGTCGTTCAGACTGTAACGGCATCAATTTCCTTACAACACGGTACTCTTGTTCGCCACCTCGAAGCCGGCGTTTTGTTTCGGTGTCTGAACGAGCATTGCGGTTCCAAAACACCCAGAGATCATTCTTACTTTACTCTTCCATTCCTCCCGCCTGTAATACCCCCTCAGTTCCGCATCTCTCGCCCTTTCATCCCCCGCCGGATCCCCGAAACCAACGAAAAAGCGCCAAATCTCTTACAAACACGGATTTGGATACCCTCAGTCGATAGAAGGCGACTAAATCGGTGCCATTGCTGATCCTGAGAAACCTTCGATATTTATTTCTCTGATGCCTTGATCCTGCGCTGCACCGCCCGCCCTCCTGCTGAAGGAAGGAAAGCCTCCCTGCAATCCCTGGCTGCAGAGTGCAGGATATACGTCGCCGGATGGCTTGATATGGCGCAGTACGATGCAGAGACGGGCATGGTGCATGAGCTGCAGACCGCGCGGCCATCATGCACGGTCATGAGAAGTGTGCGTGAGGTCAAACGGGTCAAAAGATCATGATGCGGCGATGGCGGCACGGGCGCCCATTCCTCTTTACACGTGTATCATAACCTCCGCGTCTTGGTGCATGTTATACACTGTACATAGGAGAGGAGGTGCCGTATACACCTCCGCTCATCCTTACGCCGAGCCTCACTTTGCCCGTCAACGAGTTTTCTTTTTCTCCCTTGATTTAAAACGCGACGATCGAAACGGCGCAAAGATTCAACCTGCACCGATTCTAACGATCCCTGGAATTGCAGCAGCGGATCTTCGTTTCGATTCTCTCCGATCGAAGAATTCGGTAACGATATAAAGTTTTGCAAATATACGGGATAGCTGTCGTTGTAAGATGATATTAGTGACCACTTCCTTCCTACGGAGGCGGCGGATCCGATGTCCAGTTTGAGGTCAGCAACGATCGACGTGGGAACTCGCTTCGCTCGCTCGCTTTCAGGCTCGATCTTCTTGCTCGCACAACGTTTCAGGGCTCGATCACACCCCGATAATCACAATAATTACTACAAGCACAGCGGTCCCGGCAATTGATCGTGTTCTTTGTGCGAGTTCTCTCGTACGTGTGATATCATGAAAGGATCGCGATCGTGGCGAACTAATCTATTCAACTCTTTCGATTCGTATAAGGCAAAACTTTGATGCGTCGTGGAAATCAGAAAACGTATCGATGATTCTAGCCAGAATTCGGAACAATTTTTCAAAATAATATTTCAGTTCGAAGAGAAATTTTAGTGTAATAAATAATTACTGTATGTGTATAATAATTTTCGATCAAATTATATATATCTGACACATGTACGTACATATCACATTTTTCTGGCATTTTAATGTTTGACATTGAGTTCTGAGGTTACTCAAGATTTTATTTCACTTTCCGAATGCAAAAGATGAAAAAGTTGACAAAATTCGTTTACAAATTCGCGACATCTGTAATCAGAAGTTGGAAAGTATTTTTAAATCTCCTGTAATCGCTTCGTTCCGTCTCTGATCCGCAGCCATTGTTAGACAGGAAATTATAGTTAAATCAGACGCGAAAAGCAGCTGGGAAACGGAAACCTTTCGTGGTTTACGTTCCGTCAGGTTTGATTTCCACCTCAGCGCGTGTTACCGATCCCCGACATCCGGATGACGTCACTAACGCTCAATTTCTCTCAGAATTACTTCTCGAGCTTTCGGCTACGCAGGCGCACGCAACTTATCATCCGACTACGACGCCGCTTTACAACACTGATTAATTTCTGATTTTGTCGCTGCAAAGAAGGTTGGGTGTAGAAATATAATAGAGCTTTTCCGGTTTCTCCTGCTTTTCAATATGCTCTCGGATTTGAGTTCCTTTTAAAGCTTCATGTAATAAAATTTTTCCAATAAGTCAAAACTTTACGACGCTCACCTGCGCACGAGTACGTAATAGCATATAATGAAGCGAAAACGGAACATCTTTCCGGAGAATTACGGTGTAGAATAATGAAGAAGAGAGTGAGGTGCCTAAATTTGAAGGAAATAAAAAGTATAAGTAATGATACCGGTTAAACCACGGTGGCTAGGCAGGCGTAGCTCGCCGCTACAATACACATAGGATTCATTCATTCATTCATTCATTCATTCATTCTCTGTTTTCGTCTATTAATTCCCCGATTTCACGGCTCAAGCTCGTTTTATACATTTAAAATTCATGTATTACGCAAAGCATTAACATCTCAAATAGTAAGAGACAGACGGAACCCACGCGAAGTGAGCGTAGTACCACACCGATATTTTCTCCTAGCGATGGATGTGAACAGAATTGTTCGTGATCAATCTAGCTACTCGATCGCGGTGAGACAATCGAAACTATGAGAAAAAATCAATTCAACTTTTGAAACAATTTTTATATTATAATTTTTTTTCAATGTTTGTTCCGCACGCATCGCGCGCCACCCAGCGATAATCGCCACCGTTTATCCCCAGCATAACTCGCTATAATTCTATCCGCACACCTTGCAAGAGATGATAAGAGTGATTATCATGTAAATTTCAATAACCCGGAGTTTCGTGCAGTCATTACGATAATACTCCCGTACGATTAACGAGTCGATCGTCGTCGTTATACGCGTCTCGCGCAATTAAGGCTGCTCTCCTCTTAACAATCTCGTTCGTTTAATGGTGTACATCCGTTTAATTTCAACGGTAAATAAATCGCAATTCTTTCTACCCCTTCTCCTCTGTTTTCCGCAAAATATCACACAGGTACACGCTTGACAAATAACTGAAATAACATGTATTTTATTTATTCAACGATAGGGGAAATAATTATTCGACGATGCGAATCACGAGATGAAAATTCTCTCGGATCAGCTCGGATCATTCACTACAAAAGGGGCGGGGGTGAGGTGGGCTGGGGTTAGAGGGGAGTCCATTCCAAGCCTGTTGTTAGTGATTTAAATACGAGCATCATATAACTTGTTAATAAATAACTGTATAAATGCATGGATTCCATTGTGCATTGTAACGTACCGGTCTTTCGGTTACATGTCGTTATATAGGTATATCTATATCTCTTGCACGTATAGCCGAGGTACAGGGTATAATGTTGCGTGCGCGTACGGCACAAGTACCCCGTTTGTATATACTATACATACATGTGTGTATACTGGCCGAGTATAGGGTCTATTGTTGTTATTATACGAAAGTTATGCATATGGAAAACCCGCCTTGGACATGTCATCGCGCGGCGTCTAGTCTTAAAATACTTGTAACAAAACGAGACTTTCAAAATTTCTTTCAAATACCTGCTTATTTTTGCTTCACGTTCTTTCTCAATTTTTTTTATTTTTTTTTTTTCTCCTTCTACTTCTTTATCTCCTTTTCTTTCTTTCGTTCTTTTCTCTTATTTTTACTCCTTTTTTCTTCTTACCAACGCGATCCCGAAGCTGCGGGCTTCTCTCGCCCTGCGGCCTGCCAAGCTGAAATATACACAGATAATGGAAACCCTTGGCGACAGTTATTATCGTCAACCGATTATACGCACACAAGGCATAATATGTTGTAACGTATATTATACGTGCTTCGCGTCATGTTTAAAATACAGGTATGCATATGCGTGTCATATGACGAAAATATTCCGCCCGGGGGATGTGAGTCTTTAATTGTAGGAGGGAGGCTATTCGGTTCAGCGCGTTAAAGAGACGAGATACGTAGACACTTACCTGTACTTTACGAAGAATAAAACTGACGGTATAAGCGAGTAATTCAGTCTTCTGTATGTTAATGCAGCCGCTTGCCGCAGATATATAACCTGCACCATTGCACTGCGCGATACCCCGAGACGAGCTGGGTAGTAAAAGATAATTAAACGCGGCAATTCAACCGTTCAGAGCTCAGACACTGTATGCGCGTAAGTGTAACCTGCAGGTTACCAGATTCCAGCCCCGAACCCTGTTCCCAATGCCTCGGACGCATCAGCTGAGCCAAATATATTACAAAGTAAGCATTCGCGAAAAGGCGACTCCTCTTCTACGATCCATCTCTTCACCGTATACGCGTGTAAGAAAACATGCAAGCGCCTGATTTTCAAAGCATACGACGATCAGCCCGAACTCGTGTAAATATTTCCCGAGAGCGTAGATAAATTTGACACGAGTTAAGCGAGACAGGGAATTTCGGAACCGCTCGGCTCAGAGATTACAGGCGCCTTGGTTCGGTGACGTCGCGATAGCTGCTGCTGCACGCGAAGCTTGCAAAGCTTGGAAATACCCCCGCGCATCCTCACAGTCAAGGCTTGAGGCGAAGCCTAGGATGCCGCACGTGCATCTGTGTGGCGGACGGAAGAAGAAAGCAATGCCTGAAACCGCGGTCTTGACGCACACAGCCACCCATTGTTTGTGATATGGAAATTAATTGAATTTATTTGAATAAGCACAGTGTTCTCCGGTTGTTCCTACTACCCACCTACGCCTCTCGGGGCATCGGCGTAGCCTTTCCCGACCCGGCAGAACCGCTCCACTCTCCGGCTTCATATGGGATCTTGTCTTTTCTCTGTAACGCATTATATACCCGTATATTATATACCTTCGCTTCACTCTGCAGAAGGTAGGTTGGCGGCTGTAAGGCATGAGGACTGCGTATTACGACTGCGAAATGGTGCGGCTTCCACTTGAGCTGGCAGAAGTTATCCGACGGCTTCTTTATTTATTCATAGCCCAAGTCGAACCCCGGCCCTACCAGCGAAGTAAGTTCCTCTAGCCTGCAACGATCGCACTTTCGTCGCGCATTCGCGGAAAACCAAAACTGGCCCGCTTTCATTTTGATTAAAATTTATTAATAATTTCGCATCTCTATGTTATAAATTTTATTCATTCGTGTCGTTACTGTATCGGTCACCTAATTCCAACATCTGCGCTGGATCTCGGATTTCAGTCGAAGATTTACGGGTCTGCGATTTTGAGCTCACGTCACTGATCGCATTCAAGTTGTATGTTACAAGTTCGAAAAAATTTGCAATGTTCATTATGAGGTTATTGCCTTAAATGCTTTTATAGATGCAGTCGAAGCAAGCGTGATCGTTGCAAAGTCCTACCAATTGCACGTTAATTCATCAAAGATGATGATCCGTGACGGTATTTCTATCGTAGTTTAATAATTTTAAGGAACTTAGTTTATAATAGTAAAATATTACATTTCTTTTCACATAGTCGTTTTATTTTTTAAAATAACATTACATTTCATGCAGATTAAACTTTAGGTTGAAATGATATCGTGTCAGAGTAGGTATCGATAAAAAAGTGCATTCGAGAATCGCCACATTTCGATTTCACGGAGCACATTTCCATACACGGATCATAAATTTGCATCTACAAAGTCTTCGGTAAACCGGCGAATCGGACCTGCCTAGTGTGAATAATAATTCCTCCAGGCGCCAATATCCTTCTTTTTTTTTACGCTGCAGAAGAGAACCAGCCCTATAAAATCTTCGATTCGGTGTAATAATTATAATTAGTGGGGCATGCGTGTACTTTATAAGTGAAGATCCGAGCACCGGCGCCATTCGAATCTGAGGTTAGCCAGGGTCGGTCGTTCATCGAAATGACGAAACAAGCGACCCGCGGTTCCCACGGGTATTTCCAAAAGGCCCGAACGGACCCTCAGACGTGTGCATGCCATTGCCTCCTTCACCTCTGTACCTAATAAAATGTGGCTCAAGTTTTTAATGCCTCTAATATACTTTAAGGTCGGACTTAAGGTTCACCGGGATTCGACCCGGGCTTAAACGGAGCCGATCCTCGCCCCGACGTTTATCTGCCTCACCGCAGGTGAGCTTCCTCTCCTGTTCAAGCCGCTGCTCTTACAAGTGCGATATCACGCCTCTGGTGTGCGCAGTCCGCCATGCAGGCACACAGTCAAGGACTTGTTATCCTTACGGCAGTGCGACGATCAAGGCCGAGTTTACGGCTCGTTAATTGTCCGTCGAGAGGTATAGAGACGTGCTAGAGACTCGAGGTGTTCGGCCTCTGCATCGAAGTCGAGACCTTGCAGGCTCACTTTCCTACGAGCAGGTGGAGGTAGCCGTTGTATGGTTCGTTGGAGTGGAAGCGTTAAGCTCTGCCGAGATGCGGCTCGAGTGAGTTTTTGGTAGAATAGAAAAGAAAGAAGAATAAAAAAAAAAATCGAAATACACAGCGCTATACAACTGCTTTTACCACCCCACGAGGAAATACCTACTTTCGACGATGCTCAAAGTTTTATCGACTATGAGGTAAAGGGATAACTTTGTTCGAAATGGATTAAGTTGCGCCAAAGTTACCTCTCCAGATCTCGATGAGGAGATATTGTCAAGAAATTGACGTTCTCAAACCGACCCTTGACCTCTCTAGATCCGGGACGATGGTCGAGGACGCGAGGATGCAGGCCATCACTGATTTTGAGCGGAAGCGGACATTGCGGAGAATTTCGAGTGTCAATTTGAAAACGTCGGAGGTTGAAGTCCGGGGCGCAGAACGAATCGCGAACCTCGGCGGAGGTTAACGAGGGGACTGGAATCAGGCTCGAAGGAGTTTTAACAAAGTGGATGATAAAGGAGAGAAGTCGAGGTGTAGCTGGAGAAGACACGGGACGAGGCTCGAGGAATATGAGCGAGGCGAAACACATGTGAGGATTAAAGATGGTGGTGAATAGAGCGAGAGAGAGAGAGAGAGAGGAAGCGCGGAAGGCGGAGAGAAGGAGAGAAAGAGGGAGAGAGAGACAGGGACGAAATGAGCCGCGGGCGGGGGTGGGGGAATGGATACGTTCGCAAGGGAAGCGGTTGGTTGCCGCCCTGTTAATTAGGTGCCTGCCTCCCTCCACCCCCCCTTCGCCTCGTCCCGTTTTCATCGTTCCTCGTCCTTCCCGAGGTTCCAGATCAGGCTCCTCTCGCTCTATTCAAACCCCACCGCCGTTCCCGCCAGAACCACCGATAGGTACAACTGTACGAACAGAGTTCCCTCCTTCACCCGCCAAACCATTCACGGGTCCACCGGCACCGATCGCCCGCTATAAGCCGGTTCCTCGAGCACCGTGAACACGTCTGCGGTTCAACGATTCCCCGAATTGACGAGCAATTACAACCTCTGACGAGTTAAGACTCGAGCTTAATTACTTATTACATCAATTACGCCCTAATGGCGGTGTCAACTTCGGATGTGCACCTCGTGCGCTGCACCGCCCCGCGGCTCAGGGCGATTCCAGTTTGTCACATATTTTTCCACTCGTGTCCAGATATATTAAATATACCTGTGTAATAACGCGTGGTGAGAAGAAACGTAAACGAGGTTCGTTTCATATCACGTAAACTTTATAACGCGCCCTAAAGATTTTTTTCTTCAACCTGCGGAATTATAGTATACTATACCTATACGTATATGCATACATATTGTATAGTATACATCTCGTGGCCGAGAAATTGAACAGATTTATTTTTGTATAAATTAAGCTTACTTCCAACATGGCGTAACAATTTTGCTGGACGATTATAGTATGTCGAACGCGTTATATCTGATTACACACAAATTTTTGGTCTATCTTACTGACGTCAGGGTTTGGCAAAAGAATCCAATTGACGTGAGCCGAAGTTATACGGTGGCGATGAAATAACCGGAAGTCATGTAAGTCCCGTACGTACTGATGTTAAAAGCGAGTATGTACGACGATTGTATATTTTTCAATATATTGCCAGTCACGCGTGAACACTAAAAGTGTTTGAAATACTTATTTCTCTTTCCGGCTAGTAGCTGCTGCGGTGCTCATCGGTTATTCTGATTTTGTAAATAACTTTTGCTTAAAATAATCTTTTCTTAAGCAGCCTTAGGCATCATCTCCGTGGTCATGTCGGTTATTGACGTAAGGATCGTAGGAATATTTGAACATTTGTTTACAATAAATTATAACGTACGCGTTCCGAGCATATGGCTTCTTCCCTTCTTACTTTTCTCGCAAAACTTTATCACTCGTCAAAAGTGGTAAAAATTAAAAATTTTTTCCTTCGTAGTTGCAAGTCCTAAGGAATCGCGTTAAAAAGTTTTTCAACTTCTATACGCAAACCGTCTGACATGAGGCTACGGATTGGAAAGCCGAAGATTTTACTTTCGTAGATTTGCGCGCTCCGAACCTTTCATTGGATTTGATTATACGTTTTGTCATCTTTTTCCAGCGAAATCATTCGCTGAAGTTACGAGCGCGCTCCTAATAAGGAATTCCTAGCCTTTGGCAAACTGCGGTGCTAAAAGCTCCTCAAGATCGGGAGGAAACACGTTACCCTCGTGTAACGAGTTCATCCTAATCTCATTGCTTTGTCCGAGGCTCATTTATCCGTTGAACGTTAAGTATAATTAACACAGTCGACTGCGGTGCGAGTGTGAGTTTGTACAATTCCTTGGCTCCAAAGCCGTGACCCGCGTTTTCTCATTCACTCTCCTCTACCTCGCGTCTGTTTCTCTCCCTTCTCTCCTTCGGCGCAGGGATGAGTCGAGCAGCGCAACTTCTGCCGCAACCCGCCCGAGTAGATACGGGATACCCACATACGATGGCTGAATCTCAGGATGCACGCAAGTGAGCCTGCAGCGGTCAGAGATTCTCAACTCAATTTTGCAATTCGAGAAGTAACGAAACTCTGATCCAAAGATCAGAATCCCGGACCTATAAACCAGCGGCGGGCTTTTCGGTTGAGCAGGACGAACGGGGGCGGGAATAAAACGTGTGTGAACTATGGGAACGTGCAATGACCGGTTCTCTAATTGGCGTAAAAGCCCGCAGAACACGAGTGGACGTGAACCGGATTTTGGGAAGGTTTCTAAAAACCGGACGTATTTTTCGTGGTACGAGCTCGGAGGAGATGCGTAGATATACATACATGTTCGTATACGTATGTATGTATGTATACACATTATATATACACACGTGTAACCGTCGAACGTCAAGATGTACGAGGAAAGAATTGGAATTCCTCTGTCGAGGTCCGGCGAAAGAAGTAATGGAGAAAAACCATCATCTCGAACATCGCGATTCTTCAATATTGTTTTATTTGTCAGCCTAATTTGAAACGTCACCGGCTGCATGCCCCGTCATTTGCCCGGCACGCACTCTGCACTCCCATTTAATTCCCGCGCATCTCCGAGGACCGGCTATGCGGTAATTAATTTAACTTCTTGCCTCGGCGATGGCGGCTGCTAATGGTTTTCTTGTATCTTTGACGTCCGCTGTCGCCTCCGCGGTGCGCACTAATTTGATAAGAACGATTTTATCGGCCTCGACAAATCGACAAGTGCTATCCGCGCCCATTATACAGGTAAGCTGCATGGTCGGTCTGATCGCGCCGAGTCGACTTCGGTGCAACGATCTTCCATAAACATCACCTTCCCTCCGGCTTATTTCCAACAGAATAGACCGCGTGGACATTTTATTTTTCTCTTTTCTTCTTTCTTCGCTTCCTCGATTTCCGTGGTGACTGGAGTACCGTCAGTACATTCACCGGGATGCACGCATGGATATAGGTGGATATAGGTGTATACCTATACTCGGGTATGCACACAGGTTCGCATACGCGTAGAACGATCTTTTTTATACCGTCCCGATGCGACTCATTGTTTAAACAACTTAGCTAATGGTTTCCCGTTAAACACGCGGAGTGAATCGATATACCTACAACCTTACACCGTGTATTAAACACGTTGCGTTGGGCCGTCGACGGATTATGTTTCAATTTGCTTAACAATAGCTGCAATCGTGACAATTATCATTATTATACATGTGCGTATTGTACGAGCCTAGCAATAGTATATACAGGCTGACGGTAAGACGAAACAATAATAATGATGTATAATTTGAGGAAGTTGAATTAAAACTGCAATATTTCTCCGTCGAGGGTTGCAGAACTCCGGAAGTTCTTTTTACGTACAGGCCTGCATCTCTTGTTCTTCCATTATTACTACTTGGGTAAGCACAAAGGCGGATCAGATTTTAAAGTACGAATTATTTTGACTACAATCGACGCGGTAGCCTCTCAGGTTTGTTTCTTCCTCTTACTTCGCTACCATTGTTTCCTCGTGCAATTGGCTCGAAACTTTTATACCCTTGCCTGCATTGCGGTTGTTCATGCTTGCCCCCGTAAATTGAGAAATTGGAGATCGCGCGACGGATCGAGACTTGGGATTCTGGTGATCGTTTTTCGAAATTCTGTGCCCGAAGGCTGAGAGCGGACCTGCATAAGAGAGGAGCGTGAGAGACGTGCGGCAATCGGTGTGAACGAGGGGAAAAAAGGGTGTAGCCAGAGACTAGCCGAGCCAGGAGCGGGCTGAAACGAGACGTCGAATAAACCGGTGGTGAGAGAGAATTCACACCTCGCGCCTTGAAAAGCACCATCGTTTCGTGGTCCTGGTGTTTGCCCGTCTCGTTAACGCTTCACGCGAACTCACACGATCTCCTCGCGTTCCTCTTTTACAGGAATAATGCAAAGAGGCCTCAAAGAGCCACTCACTCCATTATATGGCGGAAATTGGAGTACAATGACACAATGCGAAGAAGTGTTCGCTCGTGTGCCGGCTCGCTTCTCTTGTACATTATTCCTCATTTTGTCATACAGGTACGATATTATATTCTTCCTTAGAATAGGAATTCCTCTTCTACTCTTCTGCTCCTCTTTACCCTCCCATACGCTTCGTTGAAACCCTTTAGAACAGTGATCCCCACTCCCGAGCTGTAAACGTCCTGCAATTCGACCACTGACAAACTTGACCACCAGCCTACAAACAAGTTGGACAAAGATTCCTGCATCCCATGACGTACGGAGCACAGATGCAGCCGAAATATTAGCGAGGGCCGATTAGTCGTGGATGGACCCCGTGGCACGAAGCTATTCAGTCGAGCCCCCGGCGTGCGGAGACATTCTTAAAAGTCTTCTCGGTGTTTCGTAGGGGATGCGAGCTCCAGGGGCGCCATGTCGAACGCGAAAGAGGCGTGAAGGATCCGAATCGTCACGCGGGGATTGCTAGGCCCGAAGCCAGGTTGAATGCCGCGAGTTTGGAGGTCAGGTGGAGTTGGGCCAGGTCAGTTCGACTCGGTTTCGGGCCAAGTTGGACTTCGGCCAAAATCCCTGCAGCGCAGCGCGCAGCTGGGAGAGCTTTCAGCGCGGTTACGTGCTCGGAAGTGTCGTCATTGTTTTTACCGTGGCCAATCGTCACCGAATGATTTACTGGAGGTGTTTTTTTTTCTTCAATTTTTTTTTCACAAAAACTGTTCAACGGTGAACAAAGAGAGGGGTAAACAAGGGTAGAAATGAAAAAATAACAGGGGATGTAAAATGAAGCGCGGTTGAACGGAAGCTGAAAGGATACCGAAGTCGAGGTGCTGGACACCCCCGTGAGGCGGACAATGGCCTCTGAAGCTGTCTGCAAACAGACACCATTGGGCTGTAATTTACGACGAGAATAGCCGGCTGCATCCGAATGGCGTGTATACGCGCGGTTGGCATACAGTGGACAAGAAGATTTCCTGTGTCAGGTTGCCCGAAAGCCTCGGCAGCTTCGAGACGTATCGACAGGTCTTCCGTTTTCTTTGTTTCCCCGATACCCACGACAACGACGACGTCTTCGGCACAGTTCAGGTACTTTTCGCCGGACGTGATATCGACGGGTAACAAAAGCTCCGCCTCTCTTGTCCTGGGTTGTTTATTTATTCTTTTACTGTAGGAATATAGTACATTTGGCAGCACGACGGTTACTGTAGACCGAGAGATGTTAATGCTTCCAGCTTAGTCTGCACGGGTCGTCGCCATCGTTGTTTCCCTCAAAGATGGTAAGAGAATACGGTGCACTCTCTCAACAGGGCTGCGCAGCGAAAGCAATAGTTCTGTCATTTCCATTGCCACGTAAACAAACTTATTCCCGTTTAAACGCACAATTTTTCATGTAAAACGCTTACGCAAATAATTATGTATAAAAGAAAAGGATGTGTTAATAAAACAGAGACACACAAGTATTTTTCCAGACTAAAGTAAAATGAATGGCCTGGCTGAGAGAGTTTGCGACTTTCCCGTGACGCGACGCTCGCCCGAAGATAACTGGTGGGTGTCTCCGATTCCTGGAAAATCGCTTCCCCTCTTTTACTGTTGGGGCCCTATTGAGAGAGTGCACTGTAGATAATAAAATGGTGTTATATCCGTAATGATTACGTTATAATCGCTGCAGTAAGGTTTTACTGCGGCCATAACCGTCCTCGCAGGTTTATAGCGATGCGGCCGGGTAGCTCGCGACGCCTGTCCTGCAAAAACCCTCGTCTCATCATCATCGTTCACAGCCTAAGGATTTCTCGGAGATCTAGCGCCACGGTGTAAATCCAGCCTGGTTAGGAAAGCTCCGAGCAAAGAAGGAAGCCACGCCGGGGTTCGAAACGAAGTCGAATTGCGCAACTCGAAGCAACGCCGCATCTAATATCGAAACGCGTCACATGCCACAAGCCGTACGTCGTGCTTGCGCTCGAAGCTCAGGCTTTATACCGTTAGCACCGAACTCCGCGTACGCCTGTGTACATATACCCATGTAGACGCACACTTAAGCCGCATCGCGTATGTTAACATCCGTCCTTTCGACTAAACTCCAAAACATATATATCCATCGGGCGTGTAAGGCTCGGTCAAATATTTAGCCGATCGTGACTACGTCGGGTGCAGCAGCTAGGCACGAATACGAGTTAGGAGCCTTACAAGCGTGAACGACAAATGACGACGCTGACGTCCCGGCGCTGACGCAGCCCTCATTCCTCGATAAATCGTGGACACGCCATCCGTTCACCGTTCGCCCTAAAACGGCGTAGATTTGTTGTTGAATTTTCACTCGCCCTTTCTTTCTCCCCCGTCTTCGTCGACGTGTCATTTTCATCGAAAGCTCAAAGCGGGCTCTCTTCTCCATCTCGGTGGGCACGAGGATGACCATCGTGGTTAGCGGCCGCACGGTGCCACCGCGCGTGGATATACCTGCTGCCTGAGTATAATTCCGGCAGATTGATAGCCGCCGCATTACTGGAATTTATCACGCTTAGAGGGATAGGCCTTGTGACTCGGTCCTGATAATAATAACAACAACAACAACAACAACAACGACACCAGCAACAATAATAATAATACCAACCTGTTACGGGGCGTGCTCGACCAAGTGGCAGCGACTTAATATTATTTAATATTAATCGGGGGACATTCGGGAGTCGGGATTGGAACCCGGGGTGCCTCTCTCTCTCTCTCTCTCTCTCTCATGCTTGGCATGGATTTACACGTCCTGCGTTCAGCCCACCGAACCCACCTGTAGCGTCGTCGACCACTATGCCCGGTGCAGGCAGGCGATTGTGAAGTGAGCGCGGTGATCGCTCAACTACCGTACAGTATGGCCGAGTAATTAGCGAGTCGGGTGTCAATTGTTTTGGTCAGTTTAGCCCCGTGGGTCGGGTCTGCGTCGTTTCCGGTGCAAGTCGAAAGGCCGGGATCTCGGTACAGGGCTGTGCGTACAGAAATTCGGTGCGCGGCTGATTCGACAAGAAAAACAATCTGCGGAATAAACGGAGTAGGGAAAATCTGGCAATAATTATGAAACTTCATACGTGAAATCAGTGGAGTATGTCGATTAGTCTTCGTTGAAAGAAATAAATACCTGTGGAATTATAATTGTCATTCTGCGAAACGTTAGGTCCAAATGATCAGGCGGCTTTATATGTATAAACGGCGATTGCCTAATTCGATTAATCGAAATTTGAAATGGATAGAATTAGAAAATTTCTATCCCTTTTCATGACGTTGCCGAAGATTCATTATGCACGGTGAGATTTTTTATCTCAAATTATTGTCAATATTTTCTACTCACCGAGTGGTTTTTGTCTTGAGTAATGGAGACCCGCTCTGAGATTTAGTAGCCCGCGCATATACGCTCTATACACCGCAGATCCGCGCGTCAAGAAGATTCGGAGACGGTATAATATGAGGATTTTTGTGTTAATTGAACCGGCCACCGTCCTTACTCGATGTCTCGGCTTTTTCGGTTATTCACGTCATACGCCTACTATGATGCTGGCTTTCGTTTACCGGGAGAAAGAGGAAATAAAATCATATACGTTGGTACGTAACGTATATTTACCAGCGTGATACATTGGACCGTTGAAGAAGCTACAGACAAGTTTCTTTTCTTATATTACTTTTATCCTCTCTGTTATCTCAGCATCTCGTTGAGCAGTTTAACGAGGAATAAATAAAACATTAACCTGTTTTACGATCTAGTAGAAAAGAAATATATTTAAATTCCTTCTCCTGTTTCATTGCGAAGTACTGTGTTCGGATATTCGAACCGATTAATTTTTGCAAAAGGACCAAAATTCCTCAAAGCGGTGAAACAGGTGTATCTCTTCAAACTCGGGAACTGAAATACCTGTACAACATTTTTTATTGAAACGATCGTTTCAAGGAATTCATCGATTTTATGTAGAGAAATCAACAATCAAATTAATCTGTATCTATTCAAAGTATGTGCAGCACAATTTGTGGAAGAAGATATTTTGAAATTTATGAAACGTTGAGTGTTTTAAAACGTTTGAAAATAATTTAAATTGAAAAGAATTGATTCTACAGCTGAATCGTAGGTAGCGTGTGGAAAAGTAGGGAAGGCAAAACCATACAAGACGAGTAAAAATACAATTGTCACGAGTCGTTGTCACGAGTTGCCTGACCCTACCTTCTCGAAAATAACCGTGACAGCGACTTAGCACAGCATGCAGAATAGTACATCATCAGTCAATTGTGGTGCATAAAATCCGAAAAATTGATGAATAAGTAGGACGTCTCGGTGGAAGTGGGAAGACGCATATTATACTGTCGATGATCTCGCTCGCTTTCTACCTCCGCCTATTCTTCACCTCAAACCGATACCTACCCTTTTTCATATCTCTCTCTCTCTCTCTCTCATACGAAGTTAAACTTACACACGTATATAAGATATGCATCTTGTGCAACTCCGTAGCATTAGATATACAAAGGCGACAGGTGGTGTGCACTCTTGTACCATTTAGGTATTCATTTTTATTCATGATGGGACCGTGGTGTCGCCCCCACAAATTCCACCAAGGCTGTCTGCCATCGACCTTCAGAACCTTCAAGAGCTTCGGCCGCGATGCGATGGTCCACGCGTGAAAGGGCGAGGACGTCGTTACGCGGCGGAAGGTGTACGAGGTCCGATAGAGGGCCGGTCCGAACCGCGGTGAGCCTCCGAGGTGAACCGAGTGAAAACTGTGATAATTTCAGCAACAATGACCGGCGCGAAATGACCCTCGCACGCGCAAAGTTACGAGCTATTACCGTTTTACAGCGCACCTTTCGAACATTGCAGTGCTCATAGAGAGCTTGCAGCGCACCCCGGCTGAAACTATCAATGTCATCTACATCACACGAGCTTCGACGCAAAGCAATACCTTACACATTCTTATTTTTATTTGCTTCCGTGGTGAAATTTTCTCTCCTCGTACACCTCGGCCTTCGAGAATGCACGATGCGCGTATTGTTCGCCCGCGAAACGCGCAAGTCCTGCGGGAGCGGGATAATCCATTCTGGGGTGGAAAACGACGGTTCGCGCGATTTACGCGTTCGGGCGGCGGTACAGAAGTAACAAGAAACGCCCCCAACAAGGATTAGGCGAGGGATTGTCTTATCGGCGGGTGAGGTAGCAAGCCGGGCTCAGGACACGGGACGGGTTGTAGAGAAATATCGGCCCGGCAAAGTGTTTAAGAGTGTTATCTGTCCGACTATTAGTCTTCCGTTGGTGTGTGGCCCCGGGAAGCTGGGACCCGCTGCAGTCCTGGCGAGCCTGCACGAGGACCTCACGTTCCGTCCTAAACTGCGTGCCCGAGAGGTGCGGGTTACCACCGCGTAAGGGTTAAGTAGCCGGGTATCGCTGTCCAGCATCTCTTCTCTACCCCCGGAGCAAGAATCCGGTTCGTTCGTCTCCCTCGACTGATCGGCCTTGCTTTCCCGCCTCTGTCTTTCTCTATCCAACTCTGTATCTCGCTCACTTTGCGTATGTATCGCCGGTGTATCGCCGACGGTGTACGGATAGATCGGTTACCTATGTTCCACTGCACGCCTCTAGACTGACGAAAAAACCGTTGAGTGACACTGAGCAAAGACTAATTACCCGAGTTGATTGATCGTCTGAGATCGACGATGTTTATTTATTATACACATTTATTTACTTGTAGTCTCATTCGCCAAGGTTGGCCTTATACGTGATCAACGAACTTTATATTCCGCTTGATTTCCCTTTCGCACGGAAGAGGAGAAATTAATTGAAAATTCGATCGACTTTACCTGCAGAATGTTTTCATTGCAACATTTTATAACTCGTTCGTCTGAAGAAGGATGCACAATATGAATCGCTTGATCGAGTATCGGACAATATAAGCGGCGAAAGGCGTACGGGCGGAGAAAAATGAATCATTCTCATTCAACGTTATTACATGAAATGAGAACTTGGGAGATTTGAGAGATCTAAAATCTGGTCGGCACAGTGGCCGCGGTCCGTGGGAAGCTGCCGGGTGACGAAAACTGACGTCCCTGATGACCCAGATAACGGTGATTGAAGACCTTAATTATGGCGGACTGGGTTCACGTTACGCGTTCAAACACACACACACGCATACGAGTATATATATATATATATATACACGTATGCATGTGTATGAATGTGCATTAAGAGAATACTACGTGTGATGCATAAGGCGAATATGCGTGTATGCACTCATGTACACGAGGTGTACGTAAGTAGATATCTATATATCTACCTGCGATGCGTTACACCAGACTCCGAGAGAGTCGCCGGGCGGCCTTTCTTCTCGGCTTAAGACCGAGGGCCGGACGACGGACACCCAGCAATTCTTATAATCCACCCCGAACTCCGAGTCCCGGGTACGTTCAGTGTCTGTTTGTGTTTACGTAATGGAAGGTGACGCGAAGACCGACACGATCATAGATTAACTAATTCAGGACTAGAAAGTTGGGCAACCGCGTCGGCTCCCTTCAGCCGCCGTAACGCCCAATCCGATCCGTCCGAGCGGGGATCTCGAGGGCGGGACCGCGAGAGGGATCCTCTTTTTCGGAACTTTAAAAAAAGAATCGATTCACGCACGTCGCGTACTGCCTGACTTCTTACACGTCCAAGTTAACACGTACGAGTTAAGAAAGGTGGAGAGAAAAAATGAAACGCAGATTTATACAGATTTCTTATTCACAGATGCGTAGTGTTTGCGTAACGAAGTCGCGGTATCGTTCAAGATTCGGATCATACTCTGCTTTTCGTTGTTTGTCCTTGTTGTCTATAGTTGTCGTGATCCTGAACATCACTAAAGCGCCAATTTGGTGTCTGTGAAAAAGTGTATAATATAGTACAATAATAATTGAAGCTACAAGCAATCAGGTACGGATATTTTACTCCTAAGTAAGGACTGAAAAACGTTTTGAATTAGGTAGGCATCACTTTAAATTACTATAAGAACAATCGTTGAGTAATATATGCTAAACGATGTGCGAAACAGGGTGACTTCGACTTTCGATCTAAACTTAGACGTCTATTCATAAAGCGTCTGGCCACGGTATACACTGTTGCGAACAGCTAAGCACGTGATATTATACACGTGCGTTGAGCAAGTAGAGATCCTCAGATCGCGGTTGCTCGTTTTATCAATGAACCATTCTCTGCGTGCGTACGGATCTGAATATGCATGTGCGTTGTTCATTATACGGTTGTTTTTGGTTGCCGGTGCTCGGCGGCTCGGTGAGTTTTGCATTCCATCACGTACGGCTGGGTATATTGGTCGAAATTCCCTCCTGCGCAGCTTCTTTTTTCTAGATAAGCCGTACAATTATCGCCCCCCCGGTTCCTTATTACCTTCTTATTTACGTTTCGGTCACTTTGCAGAGAACCGCGTTACCCGTAGCCCTCACATCTGGCGTTGTTACCAGCTTTATTCTGTACAAATAATACAACAAAATACTGAATGGAAGGAGAATCATATACCTATGTACTTCGCCTGCATTTACCGCCGGGAAACGACGCGATGAAAAAGGAAAAAGTAAGGAATCGTAATGAGGTTGAAATCGAGACAGAAGTCATACGGCAATTAAGACGTTGGTCAAGCAATTACTGTCAGTTTTATCCGCGGCAAACACGATGCGAGTGCAACGGTGCGCTCGCAGTAATTGATGCCAGATTTTAATTAATTGCTTAGATTAATCGGCCATTAATCCAGCAGTAAATCACAAGCCTCGTAGGCTGGAGGTAGAAAACGTTTATGTAATGCCAGTCGTGTCAAGCGTGGGTCGCATATATTTATCTTTCCTTACTGCAATTACTCGAACACCGCAGTGTGTGGATGCAACGCGAAGTTAGTTTTCTTTTGACGTTTTGCCCCGAGTCGTATACCACGCCGGTTGTATTCGTCTGTCAACTAAATCAATCTCCGTCTGACAGCAAAAACCACAATAATTATTGCTGCTAATTGTAACCGAAGCTACGATTACCCAACCTATTGTGCACCCTATGTATTGTGACTCCATGACGAAATTAAGCAAATCAGACTCACCTAACTTTCTAAGTTCAGGCAACTAATGTAATATTGGTGAACTTTGAAAAACCGAAAATCATATATTCAGGCAGGAGCATATTTGTTTAAACGAAATGAAAGAATTATCTTTTTCAGGAATATTGCTTACGTCTGTCACAAACTCTAGAAGTAATTTTTTAACGAAAAAGGCTTTCTTACACCGAAGATTTAGAGACTTTTTACATGAGTAAGTGATATTGATAGATTTGAGTATACGAATATACCAGAGGCTGATTCATTTATTTGATGTGATCATGAAACAAGAATCATTTCAAAGTTTGCCAATTCAATATCAAGATCTCGTACTTACAGGTACCTAGCTATATTTTAATGAACAAATGTTCTTTGTAATTTCAGCACAATTATTTTAATTGTGGTGTTTGCAACGTGAAATTTCGTCCCCGTGTCAAAAATTTCTACAAGATACGTCTACAACTTGATTTTGTTAAAAGAGCAAAACATTTCTCTAAGCGTTGATATCCCGACCCGTATCAGTCATCACGAAAGATTACACATCCTCAACCTACAGGAACTTTTATTTTTACGTCACTGGTACGCTTATCGAACTTTTACGGCTGATCGTGTTAGCTTGCAATCATTTACACATTTATAATACGTCGTCGCGTAGATCGATGCCGAAGTGTTTTTATAATCGTTTATGTACATTTGGGTCGTTTGAAATGTTTGCGTAACGTCGTTCAAGTTATTTACGTTCTATAGACCTACTCTTTCGTATTCCGTTCGATTGCGTGATTTTTATGAAAGAAGCGATTAAGTCCGCCGTTCTTGGTGACAGAAATTACTCTGTCGTGTATACTTTGTTCAAGTAAAATAACCTCGTCGACTGGTGCTCATCATCATGAAATCGACGAATAGGTATGCATATATTATACATACGATTGAAAGTTTGCCAATCGGAATACTAACTCGCCCATTGACATTGACGTAAGTCTGTCAAAGCACAGCTATATCCACACTCAATACGAGACAGACATCTGTAGATATCTATAAACGCGCATTAAGAAATTATGTGTAAACCCATTGCACGTTCGAATGAAAAATTGTCAGTCCACTAAAAGTACTCTTCACTTAAGCTAAGAGTAAAAAAATCTCGGCGTGGATTGAAACCTATTTGTTTACATTATACAGCGTACCAGGCAAACTATTCGGTGAAAATTATTTGCGAAATAATTATTTAACCTTCGCGCTAGGAAATCGATTTAACATAACTCATATGAACAGAACGCATTCCTATGTAACGCCGATGCAATCTACGATTTGAGAAAAAACATCATCATCAATTTTTCTTTCTTCTTATTCCCCGGGTGTTGAATCATTGTGCAACACACCGAACTATGTTAAAAGGTAACCCTACGTAACTCTCGACCACAGAAAATTATTTATCTTTGAAATTAATGGCACTAAAATATAAACGGAAAATAATTATCAATAACTTATGGCTGTTCTTCGGTCTGCGGTGGCCGGTAAACGTTACTATTCATGCGTTTCGATATGTACAGCGCTGAGCTTATTTAAACGCAAAATGAGTGAGCGTTGATTATTTAAACGCCGCTCCGTAACGAGAATTCCTGGTACACCAAGAGCTTGGCAATAATTTTCATTCAACGCTCAATTTCTGACTGTGAAAGCTTCCCGTTTCGAGAAACACCAGAAGTAACCAAAGTAGCCACTGCAAGTTGCTCTCAGTGTGTTTTCGTGTCGCCCGACTTCACGTCAGTTTTTTGAACCAGTGACCGATCACAGATTCCATGTAAAAACAGAATTTTGTGTATAACTACCCATAGCTTACTAGGAAACTGACCCTCGGCTTATCTGCGCACTGCCTAGCGCTAGGAAATTATTATTAAGAGCATTAACTGTTATCTCGTAGTCGTATGTTTACACTCGGAGTACTCGCGTACGGAGTTTGTACGATATCTCTGCCGGCGGGCAGGTGTTTCAACCCGGCAGCACAAGAGGTATTCCCTTACGTGCACGTGCTTCTTGCACTCGAGCGATTGCTCAGCGGTTATTTAAAATTAACGGCTAATAAAATAATGACGAGGTAGTAGTGCGACGGCGCAGTGCGGCAGCTACTTGATTCTCAAGTGTCCAGACTCGAATCGGAGAAACTGCAAAGGCCGTAGAGAGAAACAGAAACGACAAAAACGGTAGAGCGCTGCAACGAGGGAGAGAAGACTGCGGAATAATTACACTCAACAATTTGCGGAATTCCACAAATACGGGGGGAACAGATGGATCGTTTCAATTACGGTTGATGCGCGGAGCTTCTGCGATGCCGCTAAAACGTTTAAATAAGAATACCGTAAATCAACCCGGCAATTACTAACAATTAACAACAGTTTACAGCGCAACTAGTTCTCTCACACGTCGTAAAGATAAAACAATAAACAAACACCTACGGCAGTGACTGTGCCGCGTGCCTATAACATAAAGTATATACTGCACCATCAGTTGAATTAACGATCTCTCTACCCACGTGTCACCGGTATTGCTTTCGCTTATCACTTACACGTAGACTTTGTGAAATTCGTGGATTTTTACAATCATGCCCCGAGTAGTATTGATATTTACAATTTCTATTATGATTAAGACCATTTGGATTAAGAGAAATGCTAAGGTTGATAGAGTTTTACACTGATTCTTAGATAAATTGATACCCACGTTTGACTTTGTACGGTTGCAAAAAATAAAAATTAGGCATTAGTGCTGATCCGATGACTTGTTAAGCGGTGTAATTTATACCTGCAAGAATTAACCGCGAGAATCAAGGCAACACGTGTGTCATCATCACGCCAAGTGCTGATCGTCACGGGGGGAATGTTTACTATACCAACTAATTGGTTAGGTAAACGATATAAAAGTACATCGGTTCTGGCTGCACCCACCTTCTCATTACCAAATAACTGACACGGACTCAAGCTAATGCATATAATTGGTTTGTAACGCAATGTTCGAGCAGCGAGAAAAGTAGGAATAGTTTTTGTCCTTTCGGAGTTTTTGTTTTATTTCTATTTCAGTTGGATGGGAGTTTCACAGATTCTTGCCATTCAAAGTCGTTGTAACAACTTTTCGTAAGTTTCTATCTGACGACATTACTCGACGGAGCAATGATCAAATTCCAAGTCAATGATTGGACGAAGCATTTGAATTTCCGTGAAAAAAAAAACGTGAACGGTGAGGATTGAAAATCGGATGCTCTAGTAATCGTAGAGCAGAATACGAGACATTTTTAAATCCTCCGTAAAAGGGTTCGCATCAGATTTGCCGTAAGATCGGGTGAAGATCGTTTCGGAAAAGGTACGAAGGTTCGATATATCGTGTTCCAAATCACCCAGGATCAAGGATCGGGTTATGAGGATCGAAATGAATGTAAATCCCCTTAACACGATCCCCGAGCAAAACACGGCTACCCAAAGCCCAAATCCCAAAGTGGCCAGATTAGATATACGGAGCCGATCCTATCTGTCTACTGAACTTAAATCTCGGGCTGTTTTGGAATGTGTCGAGCCGCTGCGGAGCCGTACAAACGATAATTTAATCGACGCATTACATTTATTCAAACGAAGGTATCAATAATTGTCATCGTTCGGTGATGCTCGGATGCAGTGGCTGTACATCTTACAACCAACCAATTTCTCATTCGTCTCATCGCTGTTTACATTATTGGATATATTATAGTCGAAAGTCAAGCTGACCTCCGACATTCGAACGTTCCATCTATATCAGCCTATCTGTCTGAAGATTCAAATTCAATCCTGTTCAATGCCTGTTCCTGCCAGAAGCTGTTTCCCATTATTGGATTGACTTTCTACATCGCCGGTACGATACAAATTTCTCTATCAACTCATTGATCAGTAATGCAGTGTCTCGAACAGTGGTTCTAAAAATCATCCAAGCAGTTACGCAAAGTTATTAGCAGTGTGATGGCATAATCCATGCGCCGACAGTTGTCAGATATGCAAAATAGGTATATACAATAATAGTGAAGTGAGTTGAACCGTTCGTTCTTGAAGTACGTATCATTTCAAGATAAATGATAAAATTGATTCAATTAGTCGGGTGATTCAGAAGTTCAAATCAGTCTGTTCAAAATGTCTATCAGTCAATTACAGATGTCTTTTTCGTCAGAGTTTCAAGTACGTTTGAACCGCGCCAACGAACATGTGACATTCGCAATTTGAATGTGACCATTTCAGAATCTTCGGATCAGTGAAAAATCAATACAAGTAATACCAGAGCGAGGGAACCGCGAAGTTCGTCGGTACCTCAAGAGTAATTTTCTTCGATGCAATACGTCTTCTTCGTGGTATCATAATCTTCGACGCAGCGATGGGGAAGATATATGTATAGAACCGAAAGGTGTGGGATACCTCAATTACGTAAGCGACGATACACCGAGGAGTCAGCCAACTGGATTTTGTGGGCACAGTTCACTTTCGAAAGAAAGTCCGCCGACTGATGTCTCGGGCCGCACAGCCAGACGGGGTCAGTCAGGACGCGACGATCCGTGCGCTGACCAAAGACGACTTGGCGTCGTCACCCGGGCTGACGGACAATCTCGTTGATGGGAGTGACGGGCCCTTGGCAACATTGACCATAATCCATACCCCCAGACAAAAAGAAATTCGGAGCCCGTCACCTCGGATCTTCGTCAGGGTCCAGTTGTTTCGACGATAATAAGGATGTAACTTGAGATGCTGGGACACGAGGACATGGGTTTGACGAGAGTTGTGATCAACCTGGCAACTTCCAGGAACCCCTTGGAGCCCAGGAAGACGAGGCGAGGTGCAAGGCATCGGTCGAGTCAAGTATTTCGCGGGCGAACCGCGGATTTCGCCTTTTTACTCCTTCATTTCTATCGCATCGCAATACTCCTCTGTCCGCTCCTTCGCTTCATCGTCACCTTCGTGTACTACGTCCGTGGATGAGCAGAGCACATTACCAGGCGGTCTCCTGTTACCTTCGAATCCTTACGTCCATCTCCGGAGCAAGCATGGACCGAGGTTAAGACGACCCTCATGCCGGCTGACACTATTGGTTCATTGCATAACGAAGCACCTCTCGACATAACTATGTCGTTCATGTTCGGATTGTCGCAATCGATGACCTTCGAGTGGTCTTGAGAAGCGAAGCAATTTTTGGACCTCGATCGGATTCAGGGGTGGGCGTGATTTCTCGCAAAGTAAATCGTCTGGAGGCTCAAGGTTCCCGCGCCTCCAGAGCTCGTGTCAGGACACACAAAGGTCCTTTGTTCGTGATTAGCCATCGATCGCGGTTGGAACCGGGAAGGTTCTCGGTGGTATAATTCAGTCGAGTTATATACTGGCAGCGTAGGGGGCGACCCATGGTACTTGTTATGAATTCTGATTATTATTGTTGTTGTTTCCACGTGGTTATTCTCAATTCTCAAGTGGGAATAGTGGGAAATCCAGGCGTGAGATAGCTCACCTGGCTATATGGCTATAAACGGGAGGACAGAGGGAAGAGGGAATCCTTACACGCCTGTCGCTGACTTTGCTAGAGAGCTCCACAAACACTCGACTTCTTTCTTGCGGTCTTCTGTTCTCCGCCTCGTTCTCATCTCATCTCATCTCATATCCTTTCTTTGTTGCTACATCATGCTCGTGTCGAGTGTACCGCGCCTCGAACCTCGCGTGGCGTACCTTCGCAAAGTGGCAATTCCTTTCCATATGTACGGCTTACCGTCTATTTCCAGCCTAGCATATCCGACTTAATTAGTTGTAGATTCAGTTGAACCTTTTTGTTTTTCGACCATAAGTCAGCCGATCGCCAAGAGGTGCATTACGGAACGGGAATATGCGCGCGTGCGCCAGCGGCACCTCTCGATATACTGCATAGGCAGATAAAAATGCGCATAATATATATCTTGTTGTAATGGTAGTCAAATATTTGACCGGCAGGCAGACTTATACTTTTGGTATATTTCGTTGATCATCCGCTTGTGAACACAACAAAACAACTAATTGCCAAATTCAGAACTTCCGTTGGCGCGAGTACATAACCAATATTTGCCGCACGGTGCACGACCACAGGTGAGCTTTCGTACCGAAGCTTGTATATATGGTGAGTGCAGTAAATTCCTTTTTCCTCTTACCACGAACGGTAATATTTTGAATACGACTCGTTACCGAGCACCAAAAATTATATCCCTTAGACGACGCCGTGCCATACCTACTCCTTGTCAAAGGACGCGAAGAGGCGCTCTATGTGACTATTGTATCGCGGACATAATTCGACACGCGCAAACATAGCTGGAATTCATAATGGCGGCGCCAATGGCCAGGGATTAGCCGATCATGCGATCGGCAGCTCAAAACGAGTCGGAGTGAATGGAACGCACGCATGGCAGTCCCGGGATCGGTCCGATGCTCGATACACTGGGCCAGTCGCCACGGGTCTTGTGTGAGGACGAATAAGAACGAAAGGAGAGGAGTACCAAGAGGAAAAAGATGAAGAGGAAGGAGGAGGAGAGAAGCAGATGGATAAAGGAAGGAGAGAAAGAAACAAGAGAGAATAATATGGAGGAAAAGGAAGAGTAGGAATGGAGGAAAGGCGGCGGGGGCGGAGCCCCATCTCCGAATGCCGCAACGGACCTGCCGGCCCGACGGGCATATCTCTCTTTCCGTCCTTCTTCATCTCCTCAATCCGGTCAATCTTGTCGACCCAAAGAGCCAACCCCTTCGCGCCGTAGCCCATGTTTCACACTCTTCATTCCACCATCGAATCTGTAGTACCGTGAAATAGTTCCCCCATTTAATAGGGAAGCAAAAAATACCCGTCCCCGTTACATGGTACGTGAACTTTCATTGCGCCGCTGTATTTTCGAGTTACAATTAACATAGGAAGGTCTTTCTAGGCTCGGAAAAAGTACGTTTCGAACGCGACGAAACTGTTTCTTTTACATGGTGTACTTCGGGTCCGCCCTACACCCATCACGTTTCAGAGATGAAAACTGAAGGGACTGTATTTTCCAACGAAATCCAGGGAACGCAAAGTGAGACAGGGAAAACGAAACAATCGCAACTCCGTCGAGTCTTATTATCCGTATCACATTCAGGACATCGTAATGTTTACCGCATTCACATTCGATTCTGGGTACACTGTGGACCTGTCGTCAGAATATCAAGTCAAATAAGAAGTACTGTTGTTAAGATGTCGGAGTGGAATCACTTTATTATGAAGATTAACTTGAGATTCGAAAATGGAGAAGTTTGACGTCAGTAGGCGTTTAGGTAAACGGACATATTTTGCCAGATCACTGCTTTGCATTTAAAACATGCGTTATCGCAAATAAACGGCAATAATAACGCAATATCGTTTTCGGTTGAATGAATAGTGCTTGTCTGCACAGCTATTTCTATCGGACTCTAGAGCCAAGGATTAAACGAAATCCCTTCCATATCCGAGTAGACGATGATCTTTTCAACTCCTGTCATTCATTTACCGAAGTTACCTGGTGCAATTCTTACCTGTCAGTATTACTCCGAAACTACTGGTTTAGACTAGCAGCTCTGAGAATGAGGAATGAAATTCTTTGTCGAAGCACTGCAGATGTGCATGACTGCAACGAGATATTGTAACTGGTAACTGAATCGGTCGTTTTTTAATTCTTTAATTATTTGACTATTATTGCTATTGTTAATATTGTTCAATATGGTTCGGTACGTGAAGAAGAGTCGCTCAGAGATTGCTTTTTGTTACGTTATTTTCACAGTTAAAAGCAGAGGCAGGCGGGCTTCGGCTGCAGCGAGGATCCAAAGACGAAGAGTCGTTTCTTATCGCCTTCACACGTTTGGAGGATTAAAAGTCTTGGCTCGCTCGCGGGTATAAGGGCCTCGTTGGTATAATGGCGCATGGTTTGCGGCGAGCTCTTTCAAGTTTAAACGGCCGCGTGATGCAAGTCCGTAAAGTTTTCGTTGCCTCGTTGCAAGGCTCACCACCAAGTGGCCGTTGCCGGCTGCCTGTCTATTTTCCCTAATGGATTACCAGCGGGCCATTTCTCATTCGAAATGGATTTTCATTTGGCTCCGACACGCATTCCTCGAGTTGGCCAACTTTTTTCGCCTCTGCCAAATGTTTGTAAATAGATGTAAACTTTGGGAGGGGCCTGGGAATCCCTGCGGCGAGGACACGACACCCCGCAGTGGCCCAACCATTCGGACGCTCTGCCCATTCTTTCCCCTCTATATACACGCACTTTATACTCGTGCCTTTATCTTTTATTCCCTCACGTCCATTGCTGTTCCCACAACAGGAACCAACAAACGCCGACGACCATCCGACATTCATCCACCACCAACGCGGATGCACGCGGTGCTGCTCAAAGCTTGAGCCTGGAGGCGGCTGACTCTTCCAACATTCTCAAGTGAATCTTCGATTTTTTCCGTTATGTAACCAATACCCGCAATCCGTGAACGACGTACTAGCTTCCGAACACCACCGACTCCGTGTATAGATACTTGACTCTCAGTTGGTACCTATCTATATGACTAAAAACGTCTGGTCCAACGTGAACGTCAAGTATTGTGCTGCTCAACAGACGAAATCGTCGAATACACGGATACTCAAAGTTATCGGTGACATTTTTTCCATAGCATTCGAAAAAATGCAGGTACCATGGCTCGTTGCACTTTAAGTATGTCTAAAAGACAAGCTTGCACTTTTTTAGTATATCAAATACTGCGGGTGTGGATGAAAAAGAAATTTTCGGCTGCACGTGGTTGTCCAGGAAAATCCTTGATCTACAACATTTCGAGAGATTTATGCACAGAATCTCCCCAGAGATGCATAGCTGGCCTTTGATCTCAACAAAGCGTACTATAAATTGGGTAAAATGAATTACACTCGTGGGACTAGCCAGTTTACGTTGTGGATCGGTTAGATTATCGAGGAGGAGTGATTCATGGTAGTATTGGTGAAGACTGTTCTTTGAACGGTGTTGATGCAGCTTGGGTAGTCACGGACGTAGAACCGTACTGCGTGTCGGCTGACGCGACCCATTCAATACCCATTGAAACGCGACGGACCAGCGTGTCTGCAACGGTAATGACCCTTATTTATGTGCCAACGGATCGGCCAATCAGGAAAGAGTCGCGATGTGTAGAGGGCGGTGAATGAGGCACAATGAGAACGCTATTAGCGGACAGTTGGCGCAAACGTAGGGATTTCGCTAGCAGCTATCTCTCCGCCGAGTTCCCCCAGGTCACCCTTATAGCCAAAGGATTGAGCAGCTCCCTTGGGACGCCGCCGAGTCAATGGAGGCTAATTGATGCCAGTCAGGGACAAACCGACATTGTGTGTTAAGAAAAAAAGGAGTCGACCAGGCGTGACGCCGGTTGTAGTCGTCTTCCAACATCACTTGGGAGAGTTGTAGACTTTCTTGTAAGCCTTTCAACGAGTAGGTATAACATGTTGTTAGGTGAATGGTTTTCGTAGTTCCATACAGTACAGCGCATATGTACTCATCTCGTCTTTTACTTCCATAAATGAAATACCCTTACGGGTGCGAAGGGTTTACATATTTTTTTTATGTTTATTTGTGTGTGAAATCATCTAACCGAGATTCGGTTTGGACGGGATGGCTTCGTATATGCACCATGGGTCCTGCAGGCTCCACGGGACTGCAGGGGAAAAGAGCTGTTCTTTGAAAAGTTGCAAATCCCGTGGCAGTTGCAAAGGACACAAGAAAAGGTAGTGAAAAGCTGCAAGTCCGGAGAACGATTATATACGCCTGTTTGGAAATATAAATATTGTTGAAGAATTGGAATATGAGCGACGACGGACAATGCCAAAGTCAAGAATAACCCGCGCCCTGCGCCCGTTGGCCGCCTCGGCTCTCCGAACAACCAAATCTCCCTTTTTGCCTTGGCTATCCCAGGAGTGGCGGATATGCGTTACGGATTACTCGTCATCCCCGGCTTAAAGGAGCCCGTAGCCGAGCTGATTAGCTCTGGTTGCCTTTTCCTCCGCGTACCTACACACATATACTCGTCAAACTGTACGCTTGTATAATGTGGGTACAAGACTACCGAGGCGAAGGCTCGTATAACAAGGAACCATGGTGTAGGTGTACCGGGATCTCTATGACCAGGTTAACTCGCAGGGCAGGTAACTCGGTCTGGGAGAGATGAAAAGTCCGAGTGTCTAAAGAGGATAATATTCGGCCGATTGGCGTGACGGTCTTGTTCCGTTCTGTCTCATCTCCGCTTCTTCGCCTCCGTTTGTCCCCCTGATTCGCTACGGCAACCCAAGTCCGTCCGTCACTCCAGTCCAAACACGAATTTATATATATGTATATGAAAGCATAACATTCTTTAAAAGTTTCAAAACAACTATCAATCTTCGCATCATTCGTCATTACTCACCAGCAACCGTGCTCGCTACCACCTACTCCTATAAAATAGACGGTAGAAAAATCTCTTTCCACCTTCATTCCATCATTGCACGCATTTAACGTTTAACCGTTTCTTGTTTCAGAGGTGCAAGGAGAAACTCAACACCCTGGCGATATCCGTAATGAACCAGTGGCCCGGGGTAAAGTTGAGAGTTACGGAGGGCTGGGACGAGGAGGGAAAACACGCGACGGACTCCCTTCACTACGAGGGAAGAGCTGTGGATGTGACAACCAGTGACAGAGATCGTTCCAAGTACGGGATGCTTGCACGCCTTGCGGTCGAGGCTGGCTTCGACTGGGTCTACTACGAGTCTCGATCACACATTCACTGTTCTGTAAAGTCTGGTCAGTATCCTTGTCCGCTTACGAACCTGCCTCACCTTTGCATTGGCGGTACACAGACTTATTTTTACACACGTATGCGTACAGTCACTTATCTCCGCGGCTTCGCCATCTCTGTAATCGTGCTTGACTGATTCCTTGTGCAAATCTACTTCACTCTTCGCAGAAACTGAATGTGCAGCTTGAAGTCTCTCTGAGGCTCCCCGCGAAGTTTACTCGTTACCTTTAACCTTGACCACTGACGGAAATTGTAAACTTATGGTTACTTGATGGTGAAAATTCAATTTACACTGCTTTGACAAAGCGATGGATTATTGTCATTTACAGTTTAGTGTAGTTGCATCCGATACCGTTGCTACATTGTTTACAATAGAACAGCAAGGATAACACGTATCGATACGTTGAACTTTCAGATAATCAGAACAATTTTTATCGATAAAGGTATTGTCTGATGTTCGATGTTTTTTTAGGTCAACAACATGACAAATAATTGCAATCTAATCCGCCAAAGAATGTTAATATGATACATTCCGATACGCGGGAGTAATTTTGACACGTAGACGTATCAAGGGTTTTGGCTATATCGTACCGCGCTTTGGTAGAAACTAGGCCACACGTTTATTTTACCGTATAGTATTACGTTGTGAATTTTAAAACAAAATTTAGGGCCGCATTAGCATATAATTTTTAGATTAAACAAGTATGAAACGCTCTCTGTCATAAAAGCCCGTCGACGGTTACACCGTTCAACGCATGAAAGAGTAAACGAATTTAAACCGTGGTAAACCCCGGGCCGTTACGTGATACCTCAGTAAATAAATTACACTTTACGTTTACCGCGTTAAGAATGTGGTTATAGAGTGTATCGGGCTTCGGAGCTATTTTTTCACCACCGCTGGATAACCGAGAGAAAGGGTATAATAAGCGATAAGCTGAGAACCACTGGTAGGAACAAGTTACACCCGACAGTTTGAATTCTATGACGTCGTTACAATGCTTTGAAAGATTTATATCGCTAAATTATTAACGAATTAACAAAATGTAATTAGAATTTATTCCGTCGATAGGATCTCCGATGTTGACGCCTGGGGCTTTATTTACGTCCCGTTTCCGTCAAAGTGTTTTCCGCCCACTAAATCAGAGAGTTAACAGACCCTGGCCTTACGGCGTACCTTCTTTGGCTAAAGTCCCATTCATTCCAGCTGAGACCGGTCGCTGCAACGATGCAGAGGTGCATGCATACGTCAGCTATAAGGCGCTTCCCGCCAGCCCCAATCTCAAAGACACTGGAAATTACAGAGTTTATACAGGCATATACCTGCCCCTCGCATACGTATATTCGTATCGGGTTTTCACTCTTTCCAAACAAACTGCACCTTTCAATTATCCGACAAAGTTGATCGATCACGGCGTAATCGTTGGTTCCTTTCACGCTGACTTGTGATTTGAGACTTCCGACACCTTCTCTTGGCTCTTTCGAGTTCACCGAAGCCGATGAATTTTGGGTGGGAACGAGAAGAGCCCTTACTTAATTGTCCCGCATAACTTGCCGGGTCGATGATTGTTTTAAACACGTCTGTGAATTCTTACAAGGCAAAAAAAGAAATATCAAAAATTTGGGAAATCTGAGAAAATTAGTTTGTTTTTTTTTCCATCGAAGTCATGACTTTTTACTATCTTCAGCTTTATAAAATTTATTGCCAATTGATTGGGGACAGCTGACGAATAAAGAAAAAAAAGATACTTATAAGTAACAGAGTCAGGCGTGATCGTTCGTAATTACCGCATCAATCATATTTCTTATAGACATTCAAATAAGTATAAGGCTTCTCAAGTTTCAATATGATAGTATTATTAGATCGGGATCTGGAGGTTATCGATAGCGTAGCCTCTAAAATGACGTAAATTGATCGATACATATGTTTTTCAAGCCGCGTGTGCTTCCCGCTGATCGATCTATGTTTAGTTGAATTTTATTTGACCCAAGCTTATACCCAAACGGAAAACCGATGATGCGCCTGGGAATCTTATTGATATAAGTTATAGATTATAGTTGTTGATCCCTGCGTGTTACATCATGGAACACGCTTTGAACTCGGCCAAGGAGCTTTACCATTTATTTACCGAATCTCGCGTTTGTACCGCAGACGGAAGCGCAACGTCGCAACGCAACGTATCACCTACCAGCATGCGTCTACGGTACAACTTCCGAAATTGAAAGCTGCCGAGCTTTGGTTCAGCTGCCCCACGGCCGTGGCACCACCAGTTGACTCCGGTTCGCTATTTCCTGCCTTACCAACGCTCTGTAATCACCGTTAGCCCGGGGTCAAGACTTCGTAGATATTGTCGGCAGTTTTGAATTATAAAAATGGTAAAACAACTACAGTGGCGTGTAAATGCCGTAGATGGTAATCGGTTGTATTTATCGCGAGCATTGTAACACTGGAAGAGAAGAGACTGTAAACCGCTGTGAAAAAATATTATAAATATGACCGGTGCCTAGACCGTGGAGCGACTGAAATATAGGGTGACAATAGCGTAAAAAGGCCCTACGAGAAATGGGGGGCAAACACCCTCAATAGAACCACTTTGGAACGTAAACACTAGAAATACATCAGCGCTGTTTATTCAAAGGAAATCACTGAAGCCTCAAAAGTCCGGATGAGCGTCTCTCGTCTCGACACCGGATAAAGTGTTTCACTCTCCCGGAATACTTGACACTTTTTACTTCACGATCAGGCTTGGAATACGCCTTTCCTACACACCTAGCAGTTTCTGTCAGCGTTCTATCCGCTTCGTCGTTTTGACAACTGATCTTATGAAATGCATACAAAAAGTCGTTACCTTTGCCAATTCAAATACGTATTTTACCAACTACAGCATGAGGTGAACGAAAAAAAATATCTTGATTCGCACCGATCAAATGATCGATAAGAGCTTTGTATTTTTCTGAAGGAAAACAATTCCCTCGGCTTTGATACTCAACGGAACAGGAATGAGACCAGTAAAAATAGTGTAAAAAGAATACGGATTTAAACTTTTGTATAGCGTCGCGTTCTGAAATTTTTTTTCAACAAACCCGAACCATTCTCCTTTCAATAGGTACTTACGAGTTTAGCGTTCACCCATTGAGCGTGATTTGAAATACTCATTGAGCGATGGCTGGAGGTGAAAAGTTTAATTAAATTCGTGTCAAAATGTTGATAAGAATTGAGGAGCGACGTCGATGGTCCTGGGCGGTTATAATTTTACACTCAACCGCAACACATAATCTGCGGAGAGCTGCTCGAATCGCGTGCTTGCTTCAGATATTCGCAATCTCGGTGGTGTCGGATATCAAAATAAATACCAGCGAACGGAGGCGGTCGGGTGTTGGTCCGATACAAAAGTCGGCCGCTGATGTCGGTGCGGCGAATTAAACTCCATCTCTAATTACCATCGCGGCGAGCGAGCGGAGCTGGGAAATTGAAAAATCATTGAACGCTGCCTGAGGATTGCCTCGAACTAGAATTACATCAGCGTAATCTAAATTGAGGCAATGATTTCCCTCGTCAGATTTCGCGACGTCACTATTCGTTCGGTTTCGATGACGCCTGTCGCGTCCAATTACCCAGAGTAAACTTCCGGGTCCCCGTTGTCCAGAAAAACGATTCAGCTAAGGTCGGCGCCGATCGATCGCCAATCGACGCTCCCGAAAGAGCGCTCGTATTACTCGGCGTCGGTCGCGTCCTGCACCTGACCTTAAAGAAAACCGTACAATTTATGATTGCAGAATCTTCGTTAGCCGGCAAATCCGGGGGATGTTTCCCAGGCAGGAGCATCGTCAGGACGGAGGACGGGTTCAACAAGCGTCTGGATCAGCTCGAAATCGGGGAACGAATAGCCGCCCTCGATTCCGCGGGTAAGATCGTCTACAGCGAGGTGATCGCCTTCCTCGATCGGTCTCCGGAGGAGAGGCGACAGTTCGTGCGGATCACGACTGCCTCCGGTCGTGCCCTGACCCTGACGCCGTCTCACCTGGTCCCCGTGTCCCTGGAGTCCGGCAGCACAACGGAATTCGCCGCGAAGGTTCGCGTCGGCGACCAGATTCTGGTCCGCGAGAGTGATCGAGGGGTCGAAACGCTCAGGTGGGACAGGGTGGCGAGCACGCGGCTCGTTATCGAGAAGGGGATTTTCGCCCCGCTGACAACCGAGGGCACGGTCCTCGTCGACGACGTGGTGGCGTCCTGCTACGCCGTCGTCGACAGCCAATTCGTCGCCCACTCCGCCTTCCTGCCGATGAGGATCTGGACGAACATTAAATCGGGGGTCGCCAGGATCGCGCGAATATTCGTCGCCCCGCTCTCGGCCTGGAGCGAATTCCGGCCGGGAATTGGCGAGGATCACGAAGTCAAGTATCCCGAAAACACACCGTCGATCAACGCGATGAGATTTCAACCGAGAGGCATTCACTGGTACGCTTCGATGCTGTACACAGTTTCGTTCTACGTACTTCCCACGGATATGCTGTACTAATTTATTTCAACGATTTTTGAAAAATTTCTAACGCGAAAACGGTTCGTCGAGATCCCCCCTCCCCTATCTCCTGCCCCCTTTTGTACGTACTTCCGACGTTGACACACTCGACCGCCCAATATAGGATCTGCACTCTCTGACCCCGTTTGCAGATCCCCAGTTACCCTGTGTGATGTGCAAATCTGACGAACCATGTTTACCCCCATTGATTCAAATGGGTTCGAAATCCCCGGTTTCCAATCCGTTCAATTGCAGTGATATCTGACTGACTATCCGTTCAGTTTAGCGTCGTAGATTCGCATACAGAGAGAAAATAACTAGACCAGTTGTCTTGACGATTGTCCTTGGCACTTGTACGGATCTCATCGCAATCAATTGGCAATTGTTGGGCTACGGTGCACCTTGAGTAACGTTCGTCAAAACGAGACTCGAGGTCGAGCTGAAAAGACCGTAAGCGAAAAGTGACGGTGTATATTCTATAATATATCGTATCGTAACTACCTATACAATATGTATACGTATCGTATCGACATTATAATGTACTTTACCATTTTATCTGTCGTACATGCATATTGTTATTTTTATTATTATTATTATTATTGTTATTTAAAAAAAAAAATTTATTCAAATTCGAACGTATACTAATAACGCCGAGTTAGAAGTAACTATTTATAAATTGAGGGAGAGGGGGCGGCTGAGTGGCCATTGCCCGCAACCAACGCGTGAGGCGTGAACGGACGTTAATTAACGAGCGTATGAATCTTGGACATAATTAATGTAATCTAGAACGAGCAACGTGAAATTTATTTGTTAAAAACGTTCCAGAGTGATGCTTCCATGACGTTTATGATACGTTCTCCAACCCCTCATTAGGTCCAGCATGCAAACAGTTTCACAGTGTTTTCCTTCCTTTCCTTTTTTCACACTGTCACGAATGTGTTCATTGGTATGTAATTGTAATATTTTACGTACGGTTAACCTAAATTCTGAATAGAATCGTTCAATTTTCACCAAATTTAGCGACACTAGAATACCTAATGAAATTTGACGTCAAAGTTGAATATTAACCACGAATATTCAAGTATTTCTCGTATGCAATACACTTGAATACGTATTGTTTATCGTCTGTTCTATATTTTTCAATATTTCTCTATCGTAAATCCTTTTTGGCACAATACGAACGAATACGCGAAGGCAAAAAATTTTGCGTCATCTCAAGAAGCGTAACTCACGTCACCCTCTGTCCGGTTCTATTTTAAAAAATTCATTGCTCGTTGAGTATTCCTCGTGGCATCGCGATTAAAACAATTATTGTAAATACACCATCTTATTGCCCCCGCCCAACCTGTAAATGTAATTCCCTTTCGCATCCTTCATCTCGAGCTCACAGCAGCTCCACGCGTCTGCTTTACTTTATACTTATCATATTTATCATTCTCAGTTTGTAACTAGCCTTATAATTGTCACTATTATTATTATCATTACTACCACCGTTAGTCTCTTTGTATGATTATGATTTTTATCATTATTTTTATCACGAATAATAAACATCAATTTTTTAGTAATTTTTCCGAACCACATATAATTACATATATATTATAATATGTATAGCCGTTAATCGATTATCGCTGTATAGTATTGCGTAAGGCATCACGTATATTAATAACACTTTAATCATATAATATTATTATTTTATAAAAAAGTAAGTTATCATGAAATATTATATATTATTCAATAGTACTATTATTATTATTTTTAATAATATAATATTATTATTATTATTATTATTATTATTATTATTATTATCATTATTTGTATGTAGGAAGAACAAATTATATAAATTATGTATATATTATTGATAAATTGATCGTATCATTGAACATGAATGAATCGCTCTCCTCATTTTCAATCATGTTCAATTAACTCCTTCGTATAATTCAATGCAACGCATGCATCATCACTATAATGTAATTGCAGCCTCCTCGCTGCACTACAGTACAGCTGGCTTCCAAGTATTGCCACGTGTTCACGTTCGTAGACGGTGTACGATGATGCCTGGGTGTGTAATATTTTATTCATCCAGTGAGGCTGCAGGAATACCTGCTCACGCCTGTGTATCAGACAATCCGGCCTGCGGTTACGTCGCACGAAATGCAACAGCGATACCGTAGGTATGTACACCACCATTCACGATGATTTATTGTTTTCCAATGTATGGACATACGTGCGACTCTGCGCAGATATGTTTGTCCCAGGACCGTGAAGTTCTACACGATTCGATCGTTATTGTGATTTTTTCAATCCGACTGCTCGCAAGCGACCTTTCAAACAATTACGGTGAACTGCCAATGGAATATTGGATGTACAACCTTTTTTTATTATATTATTATATACATTCGCTAACATTTGATACGGCATCAGTCGCTTTTCCACCGCTCGGTAGTCTTCGATTAGGCGAAAGTACTTACGACTTATGGAAGAGCCTGAGCCTGAGTCTGATTTTCCGGATGAGAACGAACTTGAGAGGGTGAGTTCTATAGGTTAAGGTCTGAGGATGGAATAAGCTTTGCGCTGGTTCGGTGGTCTGGCGTTGGATAGAAGCAATTTGACCTCATGGGTTGCCTGAAACAATTTCGTCGGAGGTGATTTCGATCGGTGTTATATATACATATAGGTATATATACATATGTATAGATGTATACGTATAACGACGGTTGAACGGAGGTTGGAAGGTTGAACTGGTTCCAGGAGTGAAACTTTTCATGTCAGTGTATTTTACACGCTTCATTCTGGTTTTTTGACACGATGTTACATACGTAGATATAATATACCTATACCTATACCGTAGATCGAAACGTTGTTCGACGGGGAATGTGTTACCTCTCTTAGAAGACTAATTCCAAATTATACTTGGAATTTTGGGATGGGTATTGCTGCTTTTCACTTTCTTCCACTAATTAAGGGTAGAAAATTTTACAATTAAACATGAAAGGGAAGGTGCCGCTACGGGACGTCGGTAATTGGCGCCGAGTGAATAAAACTTATAAATTAGAAACGTGATCGAAATAACGGTTCATTATTACCAGAACTCATATAGCTGTGTCTATTTGTAGAGGCCAAGCGTGCTGCTGCCGCAACTTCAGGAAAGCGAGAAACAATTCTTCGATATTGTTAACAGCGGAAGCGTTGCAGAGGTGAGAAATTTCTTGGCTGGAAACGAGTGCTTCAACATCAATTGTGTGAACTTTCAGGTAAGTTCGTAGAGTATACAACGTTTTCCCGCTTTCATTCTTTTCTTCGTTCCGGCGAAAATGCGTTAGGAAACTTCTTAAGCCGACTTTCATCTCGACGACTTCTGCCAAAAAGTTACGGGCTGTTTTGAAAAAACCGAAAATAATGGCGCCGGGGAAAGAATGGTCGAAACGGATAGGCGGTTCCGAGACAAGAAAATACAATATCGGTTTCGAGGAAAATATTCAAAGAACAGGTCACGGTATTGGTTCTGACTTATTGCCGAAAAGATTTACCGCGTGGTTTAAGAGTCAGTCATACCTAGAATACGGCACCAGCTTTACCAGCTGAATTGTCAATATCTGAGCATTAATCAAAGGTGAGATCATGAACAAACTGATATCTCAGTAACGCCCCTTTTTTCAATGTGAAATAATTATTTAATTCCACCCTGCAAGGTGTTTCGTTAAAAATTTATCGTAACTGAAACTAAGAGTTCACTGCAGCTGACTTGCGTTATACTGCGTTATAAGCATTCGGATGTAAATAACCATTAATTAACCAACCACGACCACCGTAAGTTGGATATACATACCCTCTGTTTCGAGAGCTCCACTTTCATGCTCGGTGACTTGGAAACGTAACAATGGGATCGACAGAACGGTAAACGACGTAAAATCTGTAGGAATACGGTGTAAAGATATGAGAAAAATGAACACCACTAAAAGGAATTAAAAAAAAAAAAGAACTAAAACAAGATTGGAGAAAGTTGCCTGCAGAGTGTAGCAGAGTGTAGGAATCGGACACACGTCGAAGGGTCATTTCCGATCGGAAAGAGGTAAGACGCCGGATAGAAGGAGAGCGATTCGCTATTGGATAACGAAACGAGGCGTATATACCCTCGGAGGCCAAGATCCCGAGACCCCGGGACCCCGAGACCCTGCAGACGATCAGGTTCAAAGACAATCGACCGACATGGAGGTGCAGCGGAGCAGCACACCGGTGAATTCTCGCGTACGACCAAGTGGGTCTTCCTTATCTCAGATCTCACCCTGGTCTCGGGCCTTACACGTACCCCCCGTGGAATGTCCCCCTCCCCCAACCCCCTTTGACTCGACGCCGTGCGGCAAAGAGACCCAATGAGACCCGGTGAGGCCGCCCTCGTTCGTGTCCTCGACCGAAGTATCTCCGGCTATATTTCAGCCCGCGGTTTACAAGACAATGGTTTCAACCAGCGGCGATAAAAATTATTCAAATGACGGCGTTGTAAATTCCACGAGGAATCCGGGCCACTGCTGCCCGATGCTCCTATTTCGAGTCTTCGGGCCTTCTGGACCCAGAGTCTGTACCGCGTGTACATTATACACAAGTATACACCTATGTTCCGATATCAACAGTCAAGTCGGGCTTACCGTTCCATGGCGCACGAGATTTTATTTCAACTATATTCATCTTACCATGCATTTATTCACTTGTCTATTTTCACGTGGATGTATCGATGCGTCAGCTGTGCAACTTCATGTGAAACGTAAAACGAACTTTCCCGCCGCTCGGATGAGTCTCTATCGAGACGAGAAAGTCTGGTGAATTATTCCAGACCAGATGACATAAGTTAACGTCACTCAAGGATTTACGAAGGCGCGGTCCCTTCGCCACGGGGATTCTCAGGTTCTGAAACTAGTTCAAGAACATTTTCGTATGAGAGATATTGTTCGTACTCGTACTTCCAGCTGTTCGGTTGGACCGTTTACACGATTTTTTCCTTGGGTGTTTTTTTTCTTTTCCCTCGTTTGTCTGTAGATGGTGACAGTAATCGAGAACTCTTTTGAATACTTGTTGTAATGACTGGTATTGTTGGCCCTTAAATAAATCTGCAGCCGACTGTAAGGTCTTTTACACTTTTGTAAGAAAAGCGTTCCGTTGTAATTGACGTTACAACTACCTTAAACGTTATTCAAATCATTGAAGCTGACAATAAGCCTTTTAATGCTACCGGAAAAACAGTGTTACTTATTGAATGGTGATTAGACAACTTGTGGATTTTCTTTTAAAAAAAATACTTCGAAACGTGTTTGAAACGGTCGTCCCTTCAGGAATACTTCCGTAACTGTGAAGAAGAAACAAAATTTTAATACCCTGAAATTCTCAGTATGCGTCATTCGCTCCACGGGATGCAGTGTCAACTAGTATAAGCCTCGTTTACTGTAGAAAACCCACAGCCACCAGAAACCGATAGGCAGCTGGCGGCCATTGTGGGTCCGTCAATATTGAGGTGGGCCATCGAAATATTGTGACTGGGGCCTTCAATGGAGCGCTTATTGTCGGAACAGCGAACAATGCGTTTGTGTTGCGTGCCGCAGATGCATCCCGACGCCCGGCGTCACGGAATCACACCATTGGCTGACGCCAACGCCAACGGCCCGACGGGATGGATGAAAGAGTTGGGCAAGAATGGCGTAAAATGCCTCCTGACGGGTCAACGAGCGAGGACTGCGACCCCCGTTCGCTCACGAACAAGTAAACCGCTAACAAGCCTCGAGAAATCTGCACTCCAAAAGTGGAAGGGAAACGAGTACATTTACAAGTAGATGTAGCCAAAACCAATTCACCCCGAAATTTTCACTTTCCGTAGTTGAAGGTTAAAATCGATAACTACAGAAGTAAAATGAAGAGTCACTAAACACCCGAATTTGCATAGTATCGAAGATGGAAGTCAATGTATTCACAAATGGTTTGTTCAGGCCGACTTAAGGATCGGGAGAAGCTCGAAGTTGTCGCTCAGAATGTGACCCATTCCTACCATGGACACCTCCGGATGTGTGTCGGCCCGTCTGATTGTGTGGTTGAGCTTTAAGTGGCCTATAAACCACCACGGGCATCCTCCGTTTGCCGGCCGGTCCGTGCGTCCGTCCGTCGTTCTCCCGTCGTGATTGTCGTGGGCCAGTCGGGTCCTCTGGGCCTGGCAAGGCCCCGTGGGTCCAGCTCAGCGTGCGACGGCATTGTGTCTCTTCGGTGAACATACGACTCTCGCCGCGCCGACAAATGGCTACATGCGTTCCTACGGTCCTCCATGTAGGTGGGCCTTACCGCTTAGAGGGCCCCGTTGCCGTCCCTGGATCTAATCCGTTGTCACATTAAACGTTCTTAACGATACTATTTATCGAATGGCTCATTACGACTGTGATATGGAGCTATTTCGCAAGGCTTAACTCAGGGTGCCGATTCTCTTAAAATAGGTCCTTCTACCGGGGACTAACAGACTTGCATTAGCAATGGTTAAACTGTCGGAGCTGCGCGTTCCGTAAATAACATTGAGCCATGTACCATCGTTGAAATTGCCACTTTGCGCGATGAGCACTTTGTATTTGGATCAATGACGTTTCTATCACGTACATTATGTTCTCTTAATAGAAGGTATACAAAGCCGTTGTAAAGGTGAGTGTACTTCACAACGGTTATCGTCCGGCATGGGTGTAATCCATTAGCCCATAACTTTTGTTCCCTAAAAACATGCGGAATTTTTCATCTTTTCGTCGTCAGTTGTCAGATATTTCCTAATCCGGCACCCAAACGCTCGGAGCCCCCGCCACCCCAAGTTTCCCGGTTCACCCTCACGTCCGGTAAGGTATTCGTGACAAATTCTTACGTCACATTGACCTCGCTGTTGATTCTGTTTAAAGTTATACTCGACCCCGGTTCGGATTCACTTTATCACTTATTCATGCGGCTCACTTGTTCCGGTTACATCACAGCCCGTATTGGAACCGAATACCTATATATTCCCGAAGACGAAACGTGAAAGAAAATACTTACAAAAGATTACCTCACCGCGCGGACGAATCAAAATCCAGGATCTGCCTGAGAAATAAAAAATAACAAAGATAAAGTGCTCTCTCAACGTTCTTTCCACGTATCACGGCTGGGGAGAAATAGCAAGTACGTACCTACCCGTAAAAAGAACCATAACCACATTTGTCTCTATTCGCACGTAAGCTGGAAACCCGTTTTCTCCACGGTGAATTGACGTTACGCAGCCCCTAATTGTAAGCTAGGGCTCTGAGCGGATCAACAAAGGGATAATTCCGCCCTCGGAGACCTAATATTTGCTGTACCAGTTATTCTATAATCTATAGAGTCGACGTACCAACCTAGCAGACTGTTCGAACCACCATTGCCCAAAGATTAACTCTCGGCTAGTAAAAGCTGCTGTTACACCTTTCCTCTGAATCGTTAAACCTCAACTTCGTATTACAGTTGCTCTATTAATAAACCCTGTAGTCTAATCCCGCAGTAGAACGTATTATTCTCTAATAAACTTAACATCAACGACGCTTTTGCCGAAGTTGAAGCACTGATGTAATATATAATGAAAACACAGATCTGTAATCCCCATGGTTCAGTTCACTTCATCAATAGATATACGAGTCTTTCACTGATCGTAAATCCAGAGTGAAACGTTTGTAATGTCAATACGTCGTTCCAATTTGCGTTCATGGAGCGTAAACCAACCCGGAATAACTCCTAAATTTTCCTGTAAGATGTTTGAATAATAATAAGAATCAATGCAAGCATGTGCGACATCCAACGATCGAAATGCGCGCCGCTGTCTAATTATAGCATTCGCATAATCACGTTATTTAGGCAAATTGGAAGTAAACAGTCAGTTTGTTTGTGAAACTTTGGTGCGGCTTTAATTACATTATTATTAGAAACTCGATCTACATTTCGATTATATTGTCTTCTGCGTTCGCCGGGTTGATTTTTCACTTTTTTTTACCCGCCCGCAGCTATAAATCGTCGGCCATGAAAATAAAATGGGTATTCTACTCGTAACCCCGTTGCTATTCAGCACTGTGTTATTGGTATCCCGCAAACAGCCCTGCGCGTTTCTCACCGGGGAGAAAAGAATGATCAGATCTAACGCAAAAACACAGTCACGCATCGCGAGGCCAGATAAAATAAAAAACCTTTAACTTTTCCAAGGTTCTTGACTATATATCATTTTATATTATGGTATGTGGTCGAAATATCAGATTGTTGAAATTTCATTTTGTATGCCAGTAACATTGACGTCCTCTTGTATTATTTTCAGGGTTTTTCCGCTCTGCACATAGCGATCCATTCGAAAAATTTGCCTATGCTGGAGTACCTGCTCTCATTGCCAAACATAGACATCGGCGACACAGCCTTGCACGCGGTACGGATAAACGAAGAACGAATGGTCGTCATGATCCTGGATCGTATGCAGACGGTAGCTTCGAGTCTGGAATTCGCAGGAACCACCCACAGCTCGGACTTTCTCGATGAAACGACACCCTTAGCAGTAGCAGCTCATTACGGGCACTACGAAATCATAAGACTCCTCCTGGACCGAGGACATTTCCTTAACAGGCCGCATCGACCCAGCTGCTACTGCGATGAAGTTTGCAAGTAATTAATACTGCCTGCTTTTCCCCATGCTCTGACTAATAGACGGAAAATTTACGGTATGTACAGACACTACAAAACCTTTGATCTTTGCTTCTTCTACTTTTTATATATTCACGAAGAAAATTCAACTTGTCGACTTACTTTACCTTCTTTTAAGTTGTGCATTTTTTATCGTTCGGTTATGCAGACCTCAGCGAGCGAGCGAAGACACGTTGACCATGGACAAGATGCGCCTTTTTCTTTACACGGCTGTGGCGAATCCATCGTATATTTGTTTGACTTCCGAGGATCCGATTCTCATAGCTTTTGAACTAGCTGTAGAACTGAAGGAAGCCGCAGACTACGACCGTGTATTTTACATACCTTACCAACAACTCTCGCACGTAAGTTACACGTTTATAAATCACTGTCTTCCGATCGAAACCGTGCGAGTTTATGGAAGCAGTGTACGAGTACATCTTCAAGTAACCGAATACCTACCTAGAAATTTCGATCGGTTAAGAAACGTATCTTCGACTTACGATTGGTTTACCTATTTATTTCCTCGTCGGGTTCTAACGCGATACAAACGATGCAATATGTTCTTTTCCCGTCCAAGTTCAATTCACGTTGACGATATACATGATGTTCTTTTGAGAGTAAGTGGGAGCAGTATGATATTGTATAGATATATTATAGCATTCTGCTACGTTATTCAATTACATTTATGAAGGAGGTAGTTACCTTCGCAACGGAATTAATTGGGTGTGCCCGTACCACTGAAGAAATCGAGATGATACTGAAGCAGTCGGCGGGGTTGAGTTTGTCCACAAAATTCGTATACCCTCGTCTAGTTCTGGCGATGGATTTCAAGATCAAACCCTTTGTCGCTCATCCGAACGTACAGCAGGTGATTACAAAACATGAAACCCTATACCTCTAATTAACTCACGTTCGTATTTTAACAGCTAATGGAAACAAGATGGCAGGATGATTGGTACGAGTGGAGGCTGCGATCTATTCCATTGAAGGTACTGTCGATAGCTCCGAGAATCGTGATGCTGCCAGTAATCGTCTTCTGGACACTACTGGCCCCGAACTCTCCTAGGGCGATGCACTGGTCGATTCCGGTCAATAAGTTTCTATCATTCGCCGCAAGCTATACAGTTTTTTTGTTCTTTGTCTACGTAGTGTCCAATATCGATAAAACTAATCAATTGCGAGGACCACCAGACAGCGGTACGTGATTGGATTGTTTTCTTCTCCTCAAAAAACTGACGCTCATACTTTTTCATGCGGAAACCTCGTCCTGTCCAGGGTTCGAGGTTATCCTGGTGATATACGTCATGGCTTATATTTGGGGCGCCCTAAGATTATGCATGATTCACGGTCCAAAGCGATATTTCAGAACCCCGTGGAACTGGTAATTTTTCCTCAATATCCTCACTTCATCACTCAAGTGACAACGAGCCTACTCCTCGTAATCCATGGCATTCATGTTTCAGGTACGAGGTCATAATGCTCGTGCTATTTGCGCTCACCTTTTTATTCTGGGGTGCTGCGATGCTTGACGTTCAGCAAAACGGACAAAGGGATCTTGAACGAAAGTATTGGAACCAGTACGATCCGACGTTGATTGCAGAAGGCACGTACTGCATTGCAACCATCATGGCTTTCTTCAAGTTGCTATTCGTCTGCCAATTGGATCATGTTCTCGGCCCTTTACAGATGTCACTTGTTAAAATGATAAACGACGTTACAAAATTCATCGCAATATTCACCATTATTATCTTCTCGTTCACAGCTGGTAAGGCCATTAAATTCTTTTCCCAAATTACGCTGGTAACTAGTCTATACTACATGTAGCCAACAATACAGTTGTTGCTTTCTGATTTTCAAGTGCAGGGCTGGTCCGCTTGTATCAGTACTACGAAGGGATGGTGCAGGTGGACGACGTTACGAAATTGAAAACCCAGCAGGTCAATTCGTTCGTCAATTTCTCAGCAACTTTGAAGACGCTTTTTTGGGCAATCTTCTGCATGAGTCCCATTGAAAGTGCAGATATCGTGATTGAAAACCTACCCGGTGAAGCAGAATCGAAAACTATCATCAACGATCACAAATTCACCCAAGCTGTCGGTTACGTTGCATTCGCCTGTGAGTTACTCAGTATCCACTTTATTCATTTACGCAATGATCGTATGTAACCGAAACTATCGCTAGCGTTAGAATGAATTCTTTTTTCTTATGCAGTAGATAAATTGTATTTTCAGTGTTCGAGTTCATCTCTGTAATCGTCGTGTTGAACATGCTCATCGCTTGCATGTCGAACACCTTTACCAAGATAACAGACAATGTTTCGGTTGAATGGATGTTTGGTCGAACTGAGGTAAGAAGATAAAATAGAATGTTCCATGCGGAAGGTCGAAGAATATTAAAAACATGAGACGAATCATTAATTTTGTATAAAGCATATCGACGTACGGAGTCGGATGGAAAATTGTTTCAGTGTTCATTGGAGTTGACTTATATTCAGAATTTTTCACAGAATAAAAAAAATACTGGGCGAAAAGTTCTTTTCAAACAAAGTAAAATAAGCAGAAACGTGAAAACGAACTCTCGAATACGCAATTTCCAAGGGCGCGCTGCCACTTTCCATCCTCTTTAATAACCCTTTTGTTCACGAACAACAAGGTATACATCGACTTCATGACGCAAACGTCATTGCCGGCACCGTTCAACTTGATTCCAACAGCTTCAGCTTTCAACGGCATAGCGGAGTTCATCAAGGCATGGATCAAACCGACGCCAGAAAAAAAAGCTCGATGGAACTTGAAGCATTGCTGCTATGTGGTTCGTATATCTCAATACCATATTCCTCAGGCCATTTTCATGCACGATTGACTTACCCTCCCAGCAATATATGTACATAACATAATGTTGCAAGCTTTGCGATATGAGTTGCCACGAATTTCAAAGAGCGTACCTCCTGTTATAATAGAAATTTCGCGTATAGGTCACTCACTAATTCAAGCGCGCTGTGTGCTCAGAATTAAATTCTCAATAAAAACTTGTACTTCCACTTTAACCTCCGGTTTTCGTAATATTTCAGGAAAGTCTCTTAGAAGATACCAGTGAGGATTTTTCCATCATCATGAGTCAGCTGGTTCAACGTTATTTCCGCAAGAAGGATACTGAAATTGGAGAAGCGGCGGTTGAGCCCATCCAAAAAGAGCTTGTCGAACTAAGAAGCCTTCTTCGCGAAGCTCTTTCGCCAGCCTGAACAATTTTCTGTAACTTTTAGAAATTACTTAAACTTAACGGCAGAAGAGCAATAAGAAGAGAAGTGTTTGAACCGATCGGCCAAAATAATTTGGATCACATTTACTCAAAATCAGAGGACCAATTCAGCTGATCCTGAGAGGAAACCAAGTGTCTTACCAATTTATTGACAAGTTTTTCGCTCTCTCCGGAAAAATTATTGGAGAGCTTGATCTGACAACAGGGGTGGATAGGACAATTTGAAGAAAAATAAATAAAACCAAGTAATCATTCAATTAAAACATTTGCCGGCAATACGCTTCCAATTAAAATAACGCGTCAAAGGTTGCATAACCCGACAAACTAATTATATTCCAGGGTACGTACTGCCCTTCAAATTCAATTAAGCCCACAACTGCTCAAGTTTGCACCAAGTGAATTCTGTGTAGAACCGAGCGGAGAATGAAATAACAAACCAACGATATTGTAATAAACCAGTACGTAACAGTTATACATTCAATTTTTGAAACCGACAAAATAAAAAAGTTGCACTTTCAAATTAAACTTGAATAATACTATATAGTACCAAATAAATATAAAGTAAAAAATATTCGGGTATTCTATTGTGTAATCTAATATTTTATTAAATATTTTATTTTATTACACAGTGTAAAAAAATAATTCTTCGTCAATGGTAACAGTTTTTTTTGTGCGCAATAACAAATTAGTATACCAGAGTTCTCCATAAACTGGTGGTAAATTAAAACTTCAACTATACAGAAAAAAGTTTATTTATTACGACCAAACTAAGTTTATAGTTCAAGTTCGGTATCATCGGTACTTGGTGCGTTAGATTATGACATTGAGTCAAATTGATCTTACCGCTACAGGAGAGAGTATTCTATGGAATGCCAATACCACTCTTACGTCAATTCACAGCTAACGAGAACAAAAAGATGTCTCGCCGCTGTCTGCCTGAAGATACGTGAAATTCTGTCCTAATGAAGAGTAAAAAAACATCTCGTCATGTTCGCCATTTAACTCATTCCATCTAAGAAATATTCAGGCATCGTAATAATGCGACATTGAAGACTGTACACTCGGCGTCTGTGACTTAATTGATTAATTGATTATAAATTAATTTTACAGTGTACAAGTAATATTCACTAATGCCTCAACTTTCCCGTTAACTTCTTATCTCTTCTTTTGATTCTATACGAATTTTATTTCGAAAGAAAACAAGTTAACCGGAAGGTTAAGGCATTAATAAATATTACTGTGCAACTAATTACTGTCGTACATAATGCAATAACCAGTCTCACATATTGATCACTGAGTTTTGAAGTTTATTGTATAATTCCATGTGTGATACATGCAAGTGGACATATTATTTAACTTTTAAAGTGAAAGTGAAGAATAGTGTGAAAAACTGTGCTGCAAAGTAATTTGTAACAGATATTTCACGGGCGAAGGAATAATGGTGAGATACTAGCATGGAGAGCCACCGCGAATTAGAGTTATTGAATCTGCGGTGTATTGAGTTCGATCGCACGTCCCCGGAATATGTTTAAATTCTAATAACGTGATTTACGATGGCAGAGCGTTTCGGAATCCAACCATTTCATGAGTGGGGGGGCTCAGGAAAATGCTCCAGTGATTTGAATAATCGGTCGAAATTATGCATACGTAGAGTGTTCGTAAAATCACATTATACAACAGGCCGTTAAAGTGACCCCGAAAAGAATACAAAAAGCCGAGGTAAAAATAGCGGCATCTTTTTCCGACACCTTCGCGCATTGGGTAGATTTCACAACCTGTGATGAAAAATGGAAAGTAAGGTTGAAAACAAAAAGAATAAATTAAGATTGCCAAAGAATGACCATATCCCGAAAAACCCGTGTAATGGTGATGGGCAACGCTTTTGCCTCTCAGCCACACTTCCACGCGTCTTCAAAGATAAGAAATATGGCTTGACGTTGAACCTTCGGTCACCATGGTGTTCGTGAGATCGGGGAAAGGGTGGCAAACGGTTAACACAGAAGCACCGATGGCCCTGAGAGTGTATCTTTATAGAGGGCGGTGACTGGGGGGTTATAAAAGTAAATGTCCTACTGTCAAGGTTGCCTCTTGGTTTTCACGCCGACGTAGCTGGCCGACTGGATACAGTTTGAGGATACCAGATAAACCTACCGGGTAATCTTCTTGTAACGAAGAGCGAACGAAACTGGCCTGGAAAACGTTGGATTAGGATTAAAAGCTTTCGAGGTAAAGATCCAGTTTTAACTTTACTGTGGTTCATGTCAATTATACAACCCGCATAAAAGTCCCGCGCTTCTTCGAGTGAAATGCGCTTGAGCAGATCGTGACTAAAAGGGGATCCCAAGCTTTCATCCTACTTGGTACTTGTACTCGGCACTTGTTCGAAATGATGAAAGGAACTTCCTCTAATTCATCGTTCTTATCGACGTGATATCAAAGACTTTATGAAAGTATTTCTCATACTTATGTAAGTTTGCACACAGCGACGACTGGTATTGTTTCAAATATCTCGATTTTAAGTTCACGCCAGTTTCAGAGAGTTATCGAAGAAGAAATCATTCTTTATTTACCAAGTCCAATGAATCTAACAAAGTACCGATGATAGAAGGATCTAACTTGACGTTTCTATTATTCAATTCCTTATAACTAATTGTAAGTACTCTCAGCTTTCATAAGTTGATTTTTGTATGTTAGCTGAACTTTTACCTATACATCTTGAACTCATTACTCGAGTAAACCACAGGTATTCTGCTGTACAAAGAGTTGATGTAATCAATGCAGACGAAGCTTTGAAAATCCGTAGTCTGAACAGGTAATTCGATTCACGTCACAAATCAAAGCTGGCCAGAATTAGAGCTCAGCAAGTAATCTAAACTAGATCAAAACTCAATTAAACGTGTAATGCAAATCGAATCTTAGAAATGATTGGTAGGTGTGCAGTGAATAGAGTAGGTGTGGTTACCAATGACAATACCTCGCTCTTCAGAAACAATTTTCCAAACGTTAAGCTGCGCCTGCATTAAGACAAATTGAATTTTAGACTAACACGGATGACAAAATCTTGCGAGAATGGGAATCTACAACCAAGTGTTCGCAACCAACCAAATTTCCTCTTATCACGTTTGACGAAGGATGATTTTTCACCAGCAGTCAGTACTGTAGACTCTCAATGACGACGACGTGATTTGAGCTTCTTTCGATTTCATCGTCGTGAATAGTGCAAGTATGTAAATAAAATTTATAGAAATCTTAAGTTTCGGTTGTATTCTGATCTTTACGTTTTTACAAACGTCTTCTTCATGACACATGCAATTGACACCCTGCAAATACCGTAAACCTTGAAAATTCTGGCTTTGTTGCTAGCCGATGATATCCGGCTCTTTTCCTGAAATGCTTTTACTCTAAAGCCCTGGTCAATCTGAGAGCAGCCAGGCGACCTGGAGTGCACGTTCAAACCTCGAATAAAACTACCAACAGAATGACGGGCGACTCAGATAGCATGAGGATTGTCGATGAAAATGTATATTCCAAGGCAAGTGGCACTCAATGAAAATGTTTGGAAAATTGAAGCTACGCCTAGCTGCGACTAATCAGCGAATGGTGGTTTGTGAAATACATACCCACAATTTGTCTCGACTGATGAGACTGTGAGCAAAAAAAACTTTCAGTATAATTATCTTGCTCTAGGTTTATGAAAGCAGGACCCATTTCCGGCCACTCATCGTAGTAAGGTTCAAAAATTACTCTCATGCTCCTATTCGCAAAGGTATAGACAATGGTTTTCAATCTGTACACGTGTACGCTGAACAATTCTGAAGACATACTAAATCTAGCAATTCTAAAAATTCGACTGTGAAGATCGATGAAAGCCGGATTGCACATAGCATCCTAAGCATCCCTGCATGAATTAGACCTGGAGAAAGTTGGTCCGTTACGAGAAGAAAATCTTGGAAAGATCCCTTCTGGCGGAAGCTTGCCTGGCTCTATCCTACTCGAATCTTTCTGGATCACGTCTGAAGAAATCCGAATAGTAGTCGTGCGTTATGAATATTGAATGAAGCTTCCGGCGAACGCATTGCCTGAGAATTCTCGCTGTTCGGAGCACGCACGAGGGCGCCTCGCTGGAAAAAATGTTGACTCTTTAGAGGAGTAATACACATGCCATGCACGGTAAGTAAAACCTGTTATATACACTGCTGGCAATTCAGTCGGTGAATCTGTTGAACATTCAAGTTTCGTGTCACCTCACGGAAGGAAGAAAGTGCTGCGGATCTCTCATCAGCAGACTGAATTTATCGTTTCAAATTACGACTATGCTCCAAGTAAAATGTCTTAATTTCATGGTGCCTGACAGATTTAGGCATAGTACACCTTCTCAATTAACGGTCGAGCTTGACTTGTTGAATTTCAGCTAAAACTTGGTTTGTTAGCCTTGAAACGTAGTAAACAACCGAGTCAGACTTCGAGGCAACATCCCGACGAGATTCAAATAATTTTGCATCGTTTTAGCAAAATGTGCTTACAGCTTTGGGGGAAACACTCATGTAACCTCTGCGGACTTTGTGTAACTTCAAAAGCGTGTTCAGATTTATTTCCATCCTGATTTACAGTAATGAAGGTTGAGCGCAAACGCCGAAACTTTTCCGCCTTCCCTGATATCTCGGACTGACGAAAAACTTTTTTCATTTAAAACGCGATCAATTGGTATGGCTTCGGTGTATCCAGTGTCTTGTTATTTACCTCGAAGAGGAATTTTTTCAGAATATCACTTTCTTAAGTATCATTGTCCTCTTGGAGCAGGTCGCAGACAATCTACGTGCTCCATAGAATCAAGTTGGTAAACGCTTCGCAGTCGACGACCCATTGTTAAGCACCTGTATGGACGAATGTATGTTGAACGTCCCTCGCAACCTGAATGGGTATTGAAACCTGGCATTCATTCCAAGAACTGACACAATGCATTGTTCGCTTTGATCCATATCAATGCAAGCGGTTGGAATCTGACGTTTCTTAAGACGCTGGAGAAATTTTCTGGAATAAACGAGTGCGAGGTAATGTTGCATTGTCAATGTTCACTTGCTATCGGATAGGAATCTTCCATATAAATTTTTTCGTCACCTTATCGCCTATTTGCCTATACAAACTCAGCAGGCAATAGAACCAATTTGAAATTGGATGACTCGCTGAATCTGAATTCAAATTGTATACCTCCGGGCACGCGTAGTCTGTCATTGGGTCGGTTATACACGTCTTAGAATTCGAGAGGACCTTCTACTCATTCCGTTATTGATTTCCCGTGCAGCTATTTTATTGCAGACGATGAAGGTTCCTCTAGTGTTGAATAAACGTCTTTGCCGTTGGTTTACGCAACCCTGTTAAAATATTACAGAATATACGCATATCCAACGTGATGATTTGAATATCTTAAATATTGACCGACGCACAGCAACTTTGCACAGCAAGTAACTCCTGCGGCGTTGAAAGTTCTTTGGGGATCGTTTATTAGCCCCGAGAGAACGGAATTTCAGGTGTAAAAAGTTATTCGTTGCCCAAAACTTTTCGTTTCATGATACAAAGTTGCATCACGTTTCATTAATTTCTGCTTAGTGGATACGGTAAACCAGAAAACAGAGTTAAAGGGATGAACAAAGGCGTTCTAAATACTGTGGTCGTTGCCGTGATCAAACCAGTAACTAATTAATGGATGGCCCCGAAATATTAAATTCACGTACCGACGTGAAACCTCTCCATCCCCCAGCATACTTCCGGGGTATGTCCAATATCGTTTGAGTATAGGAAGCGATGTGAAAGTTAGTAATCTACGAATGGCAATTTGCAAATTTGCAAAACATCGCCTACTGGCAAACAAATTGTACACGAACAGATCAGGCTTCACATATTACGGCTCATACACACCAAGATTTGAACTTTGCTCTTTCGAACTCTCTTTTAACTTCTGTCCTCGCAAACTTCAGCATCGTCGGATCTTTGACGGCGCCCTGATGTCACAGATAAACCATTCACCGAGAAGTACGCTGAGGTACGCTGATTACACGTACCCATTTTGATCCCACGTTAGGTTCGGTGTCGTTTGCGTTTGTTATTTCGTCCGGTCGCCTCTCGAACGACGCAAGCTGACGTCTGCAGAGGCCAAACGACACGGGTAAAGTACACCTCCTACATAAGAATAGGATATAAATAGCAATATCAGCTGACAGCAGTGAATTTCCTGCACGGTTCGCCGGACCAATTTCCTCCTCGGCGTGTACCCGCGCTTCTTTGGTACGTTTCGTGGATGACTGGCCTTGTTCCGTTTTGGCGCCAGTTTTACTTACGTGCCTGCGTCATTGGCTCCGCTTTCTTACACCTGAATAAACCAGAACTAACCACGTCTAACTAAATTCTCGAGAAAATATTCCTCAACCCTCGCCCCCCGGGGCATTGCCAGCTTATTTTCTCGCCTCGCGAGGAAGATAAGGGAAAGCGGAGAATATTCTTCAAACCACGTCAACTCGCCCACCAAATTACAGCTGGTAATGCGGTTTCGCTAGTTTTCTAAATTACAGGCCGAGGCGAGTCGAGCGGACATCGCGGTGACTGGAAAGGTAATAAAGAAAAAAAAAAAAACTATCTGCCGTTGATTCGCCATCATGGACTTTCACAGGGGCGATATCAGATGTATGGTCTCGTTTGATAGCGGGTGAAATCCACGAGATATTGGGACCGAATTGTATCAGTGGTTTTGTTTGCAGAACTCATCAAACAGCAATCTGACCATATGGCTGCTTAGCTGCTGAGCCGGGATTATTCTGTGCATCGAATTAATAACTTTTGCCGGTCATCTGTCTTAAAAGATTCGACGTTTCACGCATTTTCAACATCGTGCGTACGCTCCAAAGTGAATTGAAGAGTTTTAGACAATCAAATGAAATGATATCGGCCTGAATCACGCCAAGTCACATACGGCTCGAGTGTGGAAAATTTGCAAACGATTTCCTAGCGCAGCTGCAGCTGATGTGAAATTAATGTCACAAGCGTTCTGTTAATCCGCTATTCGAGTTTACTACTTACAAATTTGTTTTGTTAAAAGTACCTGTTATGTGCAACTCGCTTATGCAACTCCATTTCTGTGGAACGGGAAATTGCTAGAGTAAAATTTCACTGCAAATTCAAATAATTTACCACCCTTTGCTGCAGCGTAACGAACTTATCGAGTATATTCAACATATAATGCATGTACGTATACCTTTGTGCACATAGTAACCGCAATCTTCACGAAATTGAAGGGACGCTGATTAACTACGATGTAATATGGAGTCTTGATTAAAATTCAAGGCCCGAATATGGCTGCGATGCCTAGTATGAAAATTTTGATTTAGAAATTCAGCGACGATTTTACGGCATCAATTATAACTTCATAGATTGATATATTCAAATTAATCCAATTTCACCGTGCCCGTATGGAGAGGCGATAAATTTATCGAATAATCACACCCGCTCTACGCTTTTCTCAATGCTTGAATAGTGACACTCGAGTAATATCATTTCAGATTATCGATGCCGCCGAAATATCTATGTGACATCGCAATATAAACATACCAGCACTACAGAATTATCAGCGTAAAATTGTGATAGTGTTTATCCGATAGATTACATCGAATTATCGATATACCCACTTTCACGGCAACTTTCTATTCCAACCCTATCCTTTATGAACTCTGATTAGGGTGGTTGGTGACAAGTCCTTATGCAATCCTGTCAGGTCTGGATGATAATGCTTATTGTTCTGAATTCAGACAAAGGCGTCGCTCGTCAGACGATGATATATTTTCAAGTAATCGCGAAGCATTGATGCATATTATATTTCCATACTCCCAAAAAAAAGAAGTTATTCAAACTTATTCGTTATGGTTACTGAAATTTCTCTACCCCAAATAAACTTAAGAGTTTTCATCTTAATCGGCAGACCTCGCAGAGGCAACGTGGCTATCTGTAAATATACTCTGCAGCCGGAAGTAAACTAAGTAGACGTAGGATAAAAACTTTGGAGGGTATTTCAATGAGCAAAGATTGGCTAAGTAGATTTGGGAATATGTGTATACATTATAACGGAAGGGGAGAAGAAAAGCTTTGGATTACCCAGTTCCAAGCGGCTTGCGAATACCGTGTCTAATACCTACACATAATTTCAGCTCCAAAGAACTCTGCAGCTACTTACGTCAGTCGTCTTAAATTAACCTAGCCCCGAGTTTAGTAGGGTACCGGTATCACTAGAATTCTGCTCTCTTGAGAGGAACGCGTATACACCCTTGAAGTGAGAACTCCTACAGGGATTACCTGTCCCTAGAAAGTCTTGTCGGCAGACAGTTTTATCACGGCATTTCACTGATCTTCGCGTTTAAGTATAATCAAGTTAAAATTAGAATTCGCGATATACTACGCACCTCGAGGTTGAATACATAAAAGTATACTAGCAATCGGAGATCCTTGAAATTCTGAAAGAGTACCCTGTTATCATTAAACACTTTCGTATTGAAGATGTATGAAACTGTACGGTGTAAGTGAAACGTAAGCAACGAAACGTACGTACGAAATTTATTTTCAGCATTCAATGTAAACGAGTGAATAAATTAGCCTGCGACTGTAATGTAACGAGATTTAGAAAATGTACGAATAAAAGAACCTACGTCAAACTGAATCTACATGTATTGGAAAATCGAGAGAGTCAGTTTCTCCGAAGTCCCTCGGGGGGAAAGATCCCTTACGGATTGAGGAAAAATATCTTGTTTCGTCGGGAAGTTCGCGGCCATCAATGCGCCTCGGAGTCCTGCCATCCGGAAGTATGGTTCTGTGACGTAAATTGGTTCGCATTCACGTATCTTCAAAGTAAGCAAAAAAATAAAAAAAAAAAAGAAAAAAAAGAGGAAAACACCGTTCTAAAGAACGAAGGACGAAGAAGATCGGATCTACCGACGCCTTTTATCGTTAGAAGCGGGCGCACATTTTGTAACGGATCGATTGTCGCCCCGCGGTCAATACAACGTACAGTATCTCAGATCTGCGGGCGCTTGACCAGGGATCGGATTGCCGGGTTAAAAATCTGCCTCGTTCTCGCTATAATAAGCCCCCTAAATTTTCCACCCGATCACAGCTGGTTAGACCGACCCACCTGGAGGCCGCGTCACCTTGATACGAAGCGACGTAGGTACACGGGGGCGTCTAACGATATCGTTTGTCACCCGAAAATAACGAGACGGCTCTGTGACTCTGGAGACAAATTTTTCGGGAAATGTGTCTCGATATACATTTCACCACCCTATCCATCTTGTTCTAGTCTGGACGAGCCTGCATAGCGCGCCCTGAGGGCAATTGCCTGAAATTGAGCTTGGCTTGTCTCGTTTATTTCCCCGCTTCTTACTGCGCTCTCCTGCCCCGTGGATCCGTATCCTCGAATTTTTCTCCAACCAGATGCGACTCGTTGCGGGCATTTTCGACGGTAAATACCTCCGGAAAACAACCCTCGAGGTTCTAGACCTAAATTACTGCCAGCAATTAGTCGCAATTAGCCGTACTTACCGCCCATTTCGTACCATGAAAGAGCCTCGAAGAAAGACAAACCCGCATATTTGCAGACGGGCATATCATGGGAGTTACCGATAATTACGTACCACCCTCGTACAATGGGCAATATGGACACTTGTATCCTCTGCCAACATTAATTTGATCTTATTGAGGGTGTCACCTCAGGCCGTGTGTTTATACAACCTCTTCACCTCTCCGTTCAACGTATACGTTGGTTGGGCTGGTGCGCGAGTGATTGCCTCCGAAAATGAATGAGTCTGCCTCTTCTAATTCACGCCTTGGCACGTTAACACCTTCATTTACTCGCGATCCAACCGTGTACACTTTACATGGGACGGAGAAATGGCTCAATTACCGTCGTCGCGATACAAAACAGTCAAAATTACGTTAGGCCGTCGGGAATACATGAAAGGATACCTATCTAATCACCAAATTCGAGGTCCATCTCTAATTGAAAGAAGCTGTGCAGCAATTGGAATAGCAGCTTTTACAATCATTTCCCCAGAAACGGTATTTTCACCTTCGATAATATTTACCTACTCCCTAAATTACATATTATCACAGGATACGTGACAAAGGCTAATCGACGACCTGTTATTCGTGTGCGTAAACGTACTCGGTACCAAACATTCGCTCTACCAGTCAGGGAAGCGTTTGATAGCATCGAAGGGAGTGGATGTGAGCGTCGCGACGCTACGAGGCGCAGGTTGCGAAGGCGCCTGGGATAGCATTCGATGCGTGACAGTCAGTCCACACGCGACCATCCGCCAAGTGAGCCACGTGTTTAAGCTTCCGCCAAAAGTCATGCCTAACTTAACGATTTATCGTGGTCTTCATTGTTACTTCTAAAATTACAGATGCGTGCAACTCAATTCAATCTTGTTTGGTGCTTGAAAGAATTATCGACGAATTCATCTGAAACTTGAGGTGAACTGTTATATCGGCAAGTTTGATTTTGGAGTGATGGAGAGATAGAAACTCGTGGCCACCAGTGTCAAATCAGTTCAGCTTTCACAATATTTCCAAAATTCGAGTGACAGGTTTTTAAGCACGCTAATGTGGAAAATAAAGCAACGTATAAGGACTACGCGTTGATATGAACGTTAACAGGTGTTGGCAAACAGTACACACGAGTACATCTATGTGGAAAGAAACAATTCGCTGGACCAGCAAGTTTTAGAGTTAATATAGTCACAGTAAAAAATTTAACCATCAAAGCAAATATTTCATTGCAAGTGTAAAAAGTTTTGCAAGCATAGCCAAGTGTAGTTTCAATAATGTAGCTAACCCGTTCTTTGAACTTTAAAAATTTTCGCTGATGCGTCAAATTTACGAGCTGTGACTATATTAAGATGAAGTTTGCTGGTCCAGCGAATGATTGTTTCCGTGTAAAGTTAATTAATTTGCGAACGAAATCGCCTGACTTCAAAGTAATATTTTCTATAATTGTTTTTCCACTTGTTTGATTGAAGAGAGATCAGTCGCTCGAAAATGCCGAGCTTCAAAGAATTCATTTCGGTGGCACTTATTTGACCAAATTAATTTTCAATTATATTCAAACCGCCCGGGGGACCAAATGCGGGTGTATCTACATCAATATGTCAAATATAAATAGATATTCACCCCGTGCATGATTGACGAGTAAATTATTCATCAATATAAATACCGATACAGTGTCATTCCCAAAATGGCGAATCGCATCGAACCAACCAGCAATCGCACGGTTTCTAATGGATTATAAGACGGCGATCTCCTGATTTCCGGGTTAAAGAATTTTCTCAATTTGCCGAAATCACACTCGAGACATTACGTCCGAATAGTTTGTGCGGCCTTGCGTACGACCGTGAACTGGAAGAACGCAAAATGTGGAGAATCCAGTGAAACATGACAAGAATGCTTACAGCGGCGGTTAACAGCCTTGAATTTGAATCGCAATTCGCCTGGCTACGACTGAGCATTATACGAATCAACACACCCTTTCAACGAAATCCTGAGAATGTGATACTCCCCCTAATGACGAAGGAAGCTGGTGCCTTCGGGCTTTGGTGAGCCAAGGATGTAGCGTGAACATTCGAGGGTAAGTACCCTTTATCATTCAATTTTTACCCGCGACCCTTGAAAGCGTTGCAGGTATATGTGTGTACATAATGCATGTATACACCCATACGTGCGTATAATACGAACTTTATTACGGTAGTTTGGGGACTGCGTAGGCTCGTATAAGCTGCCGCTTCATCCCCATCGAGTCTCCCGAATTTTTCACTGAAAATATACCGTCGTTGGGAATTTTTTTTCCGCCCTCCATCTTGACCCTCTGCAGCCTCTTATAGCGATCTGATTTTCAACGAAATTTATTAAGCTTCGTACATTTTGAAGCCGGTCAAACACCTTACACGTTGACGACTCAAACTTTGGAATGAGTTTCTTCCAACTTTTTTCTCGTTCTTCTTCCTCCTTTTATATTCACGGACCCGTAAAATGGCGTCGAACTGCCAACTCGACGTAACGCCCTACGTAACATTGCACGGGTATAAATTAATTTTGATAAGGATTGAATCTTGAAATTGATATATACATGTATTGTATAGCTGAAAAAATGTTTAACGTCGTTTAGGAATGAGAATTCTGTACTTCTAGAAATTTGATAGATTTTTAACGACAACTCTTGTCTTGTTCTTACTTTACCGGGTCTGTTCTTACATGCGATAACTGAAGATTTCCCCATTTCCCTGATCTGAGAGCAACATATGTCACAAAATTAAGGTTACCGCATGGAACGAAGAATCAAACCGGCTTTAAATAGCTCTTGACGGCTTGATTTCTATTTATAGAAATTCGGTTGCCGAAAATTAAATCATGCAAGCCAACCCGTCTGTAACAACTGGATTTCGGACAGCGGGCAGGAGTGACGCATGACTCATAACGTTTGAACGCTACGGTAGAGCTGAAGGGGAAAATTAATGCTCGGCGAGTAATCTAATTTTGAAACTCTATATAGCCGCGCTGGAATGGGCCAATTCCGGAGTCTGGAAAATACCAAATGTGCAGGTATGGGATTTGGCGTTGAGATTAGCTGCGTTGCGCAGGGCTGTTGGATTAGCAGTATCGGCGTCCGACGATCCGGGTGTGCCGTGTACACGTGTATGTATAACGCTGAAGGGAATGCCGGGAAATAAGAGGATTCGAACTTTGGCGGGTAAAGACTCTTTGAGATGGGTGCAAGACTCGCAGGAGCTTACGGCATGCGGGTTTTCTGTAGCCGGCCTGCACACCCCAGCGATCATTGTTTGCCGCGAGATAGGAGTGCCGAAAATAACCAGAACTCATTGACGTGTGTCAGCACGATCAAGGCCCGGCTTATCGAATCACTTTTTCGAGAGTGAAAATTTCCACCGACAAAAACTTTCCACGCGTTAATGTTTTTATCGCGGACACGATATTATAATTACGGCCACACGATATCGTGTTTGAGCACCGCTTGGGCATCCGGAATGATCAATCCGAAATAAAAAATCTCTCGGAATCCGACCGCTTATATGGGTGGAGCCCAGCTGGACTTGGACCATTTCTCAACGACGCGCGTGCAGCGGGATATGAATGAGGTGAGATTAATTTTCCACCCTCCGTATATAATACGCGGCTTCTTGCCGTATATCTTCGGCTTCTGCAACAGAGCGTGGTAAAAATTTTACGCTAATGGGTGTACTAAATTATTCGTGAAAAACAGAATGCTGCTGCGAAAAGGAATTACCCGACGCTCTTGCGGCGAGTTAATAAAAATAGACACAGTTTGACGTTTCGCACGTTTATATGTATATACGATACCCGCGTTACGCTCAATAGCTGCTCGTAATTCTCCCGAGTAATCGCAGCCGAGAGGAATTAGTGAGAAATTAATAGCGAATAAAGAATTACGATCTTATAAGGCTGCCCCTCTGGACCAAAAATTTATTACCTCCTACAATTCCTTTGGCGTTATATGTACCCCCGGCGGCTTGCGCGCCAGCTACCAAATTACTCTAGAAACTATAGGTAATATAAAGACGAAATTGCGCGTCTGCCCGTCGCGACGATATTTTCCCGCGCTGAAATTCGATTGCATCGCACTGCTCACTTTACAGCTAAAATGAATATTAAAGGGGTCAGCTGGTAGGGTCGTAAAAACTAAAACCGTACCAGCATCCAAAGCATGGAAGACCGTTCCACATTCTGATATTTTACCGCGTAATTGTACTTTCCGCTTTCGCGAGCGGTTTTCCTGCGGAAAACAAAAGCTCTGCACTGGCCTATTTTCGAAAACACTACTATAGCGATGCTAGTTTAATGGAGCAATTTCGATTATTCATGACAGAGTTAAATTCTGCAATTTCTTTAATTTTTTTTTTTTTTTTATTCCTACTCTTTGATATAACTATAAATTTTTATCAAGATCAAATCATACAAATGCAATTTATACCAATACAAGAATGTATTTTGGAAATTGCTCACTGATGCCTCCAAGTTAGTAGCGAGTATGAAACCACGAATAAAGAAATAGCTATCAGTCCCTACTTCGTGCCTTGAAATTCGAAACTCCACTTCCAGTCAGAGCCTGTAGCTTCAGCTTACACAATCCTTATTTCGGCGCATTTTTCCACCCAAACTCATAAATATTTAGAAGGCCTCCGCGAAGAAATTGAGAGTTGTTATTTTTTTTTTTCATCTCTCTCCGTGCAAAACCAAAACCTTGGCCCGTCTCGGTAGGTGCGTAACAGATTACACCTACCCGTCGGTTTTCACAACGATCATTTGCCTGAAAATAGGATAAAGACGATAACAAAGTTGCAGGGTTTAAGGTCTCTCTCGGGAGCTGCGGAGTGGTTAAGGGCAGATTAGCATAATATTATTCAGCGTATAATTCGTACGTTTGCGAGATGATTATCGTATCCGACTATGAAGATATCGTCAGCTGAGCTGGATGAAAATTAGGAATCGATCGCTCGTCCGATACCTGTGTTTAAAATTTCGGCAGCCTCGCGTACAAAGCGAGATGTGATCTTCGCTGGAGGAAATTCCGGACCCCTCGGCTGTTCCGGTAGTCGCACTGCTCATGTGCCTCTTGCGTAATATTCAACTATAGCTAGGGCGCCTCCTAAAAGCGGCTCTTCCGAAGCGTGCTAATTAATGCAAAGCTCGAGCTTGTCTCCCCTCTCTTGTATAACCGCAAAATTGAAGGCGGTAAAAATAAATACTCAGGTTTAGAGAGGGTATATTGTGGATTACTTTTTTCTCTTCTGCTTCGAAAACATTCGGCGACTTTACAAAACCGCTCATACACCTGTTATAAGACAGCTGAAAATTATTTTTGGCTTAGTTTTATCGTCGAACTGACGCTCGTGAAGATCGAACTATACATACATACCTAAGGCAAAGTTTAGTCATTGTGAAACTGGAAAATTCATCGTTAGAATGTTTACTTTGCTGAACTTTTGAAAAAACAATTAAATTCCACCGAGAGTCGTGGCTTTCAAATCATTCCGATTAGATCACCTAATTTCGCCGCGTTTAAAGGAACTAGATTTTATTGAACCAAATCTCACTAGACAGAGCAGACGGAGTGCAATCTTTTCGGCTCGCCCTAACCCAGGGTGCGTAATCTTGCGACGCCTTTATACTACACTCTGTAATTTTAGAACCCTGCAGATTGGACGCGAGTATTCGCGATACACAGCAGAGGTAGGTAGCAATGCCCCTTGGAATGATGAAATGTCAACAGCTTGGAGACGCGCGAGGAAGCGCGCTTCTCCGCGTTGGAGCATCAAAATCAAATCAGTACCGAGGATTGCCTCGACCACCCCGCGAGTATGCAGCAGTATTGTGTTTGAGTTAGACGCGAATTGGAAGAGGTGGGAAACCTTCTCCTTCCGTTCTCACCGTCAATTTCAGGATTGCGGGGAGATTGGTTGTCTCACACCTTCGAAAGCTCACCGCGAGAATTGGACGCCGCATTGCATGTTGAGAAATCGTTACTACCGAATGACACGGCATCTCATTCCGATTGTCGGTTCACCACTTCCGACTTCTCTCCAACTTGCACCCGGGGGAATTTCGCAAGTAATTAGAGTCCATATATATATAAACGATGGTACAGGCTATTAATAGACTACTGATAATTCCTTTTCACTAAAAAGTCAATCTATGGAGAAAGGTTCATTACGTAAAGAATTGTGAATAAATACTGATCCCTTCTGCGCAATTCACTGCGCAAATCTCATTTGCAGCATATCGAGCAGAAGTGCTGTATTTCATTTAGATGCTTCGCAGCTCAGTTTGTCTTCACCGATCTCAAGGTGTCCTACTCGGCAGCACCTCGATGACACCCGCGTTGATAACTCATACTGCACGGTAGTGTGCAATAAACTTCCTCGACGGGAAATGAAGAGTATAATGTGCGAACATAAAGGGGAAGAGAGAAAGTACGGGGTATTAATCCACGTGCATCTATATTTCACGTGCACAACTAAACAAGTTTGAAATTCAACGGGATCGCTTTGTGACTCTCTTCTGGCAGAACGGGAAAAATTTACTTTTGAGAAGTTTCAACTTGTGATTCGAAAGAGCAATTTTTAAAGCGGCATGGGGAATTTTGAATACTGAATATCTGCGATCATGGAAAAGGATGATTTTATTCGTTCATGCGTTTTATCCACATGATAAAAATTTAAAAACAAACAGCCTTGTACGGATTTATTTCAAGCGAATACACGAAATATAGAATTTGGGGTATTTCGAGGACTGGAAATCGGAATGGATAATTTTGTAATTGCAATAAATAATTTTTGAAGTATACTATACACATGATTCGTGAATTACATGCAAAATAATATTCGTACACGCTAATAAGTCACGTGTGTATACGTTTTCTTTATTGCGAGTAAAAAAGAATCTGCGTTTGTTAATGAGTGAATCGATTTGAAAAATTCGAGAACAAGGTGAGACGTAAAGGATCTTCCTAGATTCAGAATGTACTCGTTGTGAGTCCCCGGAGTATCCGGAAATATTGTTGCTGGTTCTACAAATAAAACGGAGTAAAAACGTCACAACGAGTTGTAAAATTCGATTTCGGAATTTTATTGCTCCAAGAATTACTGCAGAGGACGAAAGTAAATGGTTTACTTATTTGTCAGTTTCCTCGCTTCTACCGGTTGACACAGCAATAACTATCTACGCATCTTCAGCGCATAATCAAAAGAGGAAGTACTTACACTTGTTAAAAATATGGCCACGTACTGGCAAAATTTTTGGTTTTGAAGTACATTAACCTGCCCAAATTATCTAATTCAAATTAAATTTATCATTTTTTCTTAGCTATTAATATAATATTAAAAAGCAAATGCTTGCACGAATCGTCATGTGTGTTATGCAAATATGTACGTTCAACTTGGTATGTAAACAATTTGGAAATACTTTTGCGATGAACTGGATTGATGTATAGGTATAGTAGACAAAAAGTACGAGCCTGCGATTTCGTGATTACTTTGAAGTTTCAGTCACCCTAAAATTGGACCAGAGGCTCCAGACACGATGTAAACAGGTATGAATAATTCTCGCATGCCAGCGTATTTCAAAATCGTATTTCTGCGAACACCGTAATACCAATCATAACTTTTATAATATAATAGTCATCGAATTTTATACGGGCACATCCAGAACTTCTAGACAACCTGCACTCAAAGGTGATATATGTGTCAGATGCATATTACTTTTATCTTATACTTTTATCGGAAACCATCGCTGTCTTGTATGTACGTAAGTTTCATGCGATGAAGCCAGCTTTACAATAGTTCAATTTTACAAGGCGAATCGATCCAACCCTGCAACCAAAATTATTTTCCGAACAATTTTTAATGAATTATCGGCAAACAAAATCTCTCTTATTTTCTGGCAATCGTACGCATAGTACCTGCAAAATTTAACAAATTTTTTAACACATCGTGAGCGGACTGTTTTGAACCGCACAATCACGACTGGTACACATGCGGTCGTGTTCATTGGGTCATGGAACCCGTGCTTTTCCAGCTAACATGATACATTGTACGGTTGAAATCGCCTATTATAGTTTTTTTTTTCATCCTGCTGCGTTTATTACTAAAATTTTATTCGCACGAGAAATGTAAATTCCTCAGGGATCACGGCGGACTACGCTGACAGTTCGGACAAGGAGTCTGAATCTCGAAATCACAGCAACTATTACCTGGCGACAAATTTAGATAGCTGAACTTTAGCAAACGACCATCCATTTATTTGCACGGCAATTCTTTGGAATGAGAAATTAGAGCTGATTCTGAGAATAATGGTTACAACTAACGAGATAACCGTGAAATTAACATTTTTACACAACTCTGTTGATTGATTGATGAAATAACCTACAATGTAAACTTCCAATAACTTTTCAAAGTCTCCTCCCCTAGATGGACTGGAATTTTAGACAATCAAAGCTACTTTCAAAACGATATTACTTACGGTTGGAAAACTGCGATACATTGAAAAATATACGTACTTTTACGTACGGTCGATTAGGTAGAAGAATTGATTTCATTTGAAATATTTTCTTGTTTCTTGAACGAGGTGTATTTAATTTTCACTTCGTAAGATATACATTCGAATTTTTTTAAATCAATACGAAAATTTCGTTTTAGTAGACTTTGAAACTCTTGAAGCAAGAAAGACAAAATTATATGAGTAGCGATATTTATCGACAATATACCTATATATTTGAGTGTGAGATCTGTGCGACGTTGGGTATATTCCAACTGAAGTCCCAAGCGAGAAAATTATCGAGCAATATTGTATATCATATATTTTAGCGTTATATTGAAGTGACTCAATCGAGTTTCAGAAGGAAAAGAAATTGGGTGGAGATCTAATTAACGAGAAGAAAATTGATTAGACATTGAATAGGAACAAAAGTTATTACAACCGAGGGTTGTACCTTTGTAAAGCTTTCGCTCACATTCCGAACCTTGAAAATACGAGTATTGCTTGTACGATTTTTTTTATCGCATTCCGATAGCGAAGGATCGGATCAAGCTTACAGCCTGGACCTCGAGTCTTATCACGTGGCGATATAATCAGAGACTTGGGACTCGGCTCGAGAGTCACGAAGATGAAGTTTCTGATCTCCGACCGCGAGTCAAGGGTAAACGTGTATAAAGTTCAAGGTTACATTTTGCTGGAGAAAACCCGGAAACCTACCGTCATCCTCGCTCTATCTCTTCCTTACTAACCTAACCCAACCAACCCAACCTAATTCTGGACCTAACCCAATGCTGCTTCGCACTGCCTCTATTAAATTTTACGGATCGCACTGTTTTGCCCACGCGAAATAATCCCGTATGCCAGGCGTGTCCCCAACGTTTAATAAGCATATTTCATTCCGTGCTTCCCTCACTCTGAAATTATTGAAATATATGAACGGGCCTTTAGACGAGACTGTATGAAGCAAAAGGTAACCTCCTCTCGTGCAGCTCGTCCAATTAAAAGCCTCCTCACAGAAGAAGGGAAAAATAACGGTTTAGAAAGTTTGATGGGCGTATCATACAGGGAACATTCAGATTCAACTTCGACGACGAGAGTTAAATTAATACGAACGCAACTAGGTATGCCTCAACTTTGCGAAACGAAGAAAATACAGGTTAATTCGCCGTGTAATTATCAGCATTATTATTATTATTATTATTATTTATTTTTTTGCGATGCAACACAAAGTTTCGGAAAGAAATGAACAGATAATACAGTATTTCAGCAAGTTGACTTGGCTTCGACAAGATTCCACGTAAATTTTTTGTCTGAATTCAATAAATCAGTATCTTCAACTTTCTTTAAAAAGGAACTTTCATCGCGTCAACTGATAAAACCACTGATCAACTAAAACGTGTTTTAAAGGTCCTAAACTGTTGTCCATGTCTCCGTTGTTTTGTTTTCCCTTTTCTCAGTCTGCAGAATTTTTTTTCTTGCCAAATAACGACAGCATTTCCAAATCAGATTTTCTTCCACCTGTCAAAATCGTCGTGCGTCAGTCCCCTTGAGACACACGACAAGGTGGACTGGATGTGTACGTGAGGTATGGGTACGTAGGTACAGAACTGCTCTTACCACACCATTGCGTAATTTCTGCAACCGTCAGATTGAATCGATATCAAATAACGGTTCGAGTCTCATACAAAATAGGCATAACCCGTGCATTATATGCTTACCCTGCAGAGTTGAACTACCATCGTCCCTGCAGTGACCAACCTCGCGTAACGGGGGTCGGCCCTCCATATTCCTCGTTTAGCACCTATAGGTACGTACATATGTGTATTTCGAAGAGAAACCGTGAAATACAGTGAAAAAAATACCGTATTGTGAAGTCTAGAATTGGTCTTATACTCACAATCAGTGAATCGAACATCTGAAAATTGGATAATTGCCATGTCTCAGTGTACACCATACATATTCAAAACTCATCCACTTCGAAAATTTGAGCCTAAAAAGAAATGAAAAGTAAAAACATTTGGACCGTGCCACTTCAATTGGTTTGCTGCTTAAAAATTTACTCGCGGAGTGCGTATCCGAATAAAAGCATCTCAATTATTCTGCATCTGTATAATTTCCTGTACCTCCATTTTCATGTGCGAGACATGAATCGGATAACAAGTATAAAAATTTTTTGAACTCTTACCGAAAAAACATAAATAAGAACAATCTCAATGAATACATATATTATAATATGTATAGTTTGAAAATGGCTGGTAACGCAAAATTGATTTACGAAAATTTTATCCTCCGAGAATACGACTTCGATTTAAACATCTTATCTCCAAAGTTAGGTGATGGCATATTGAATTAACAACTTCAACTTGAAGTAAGTCAATAAGACCGGAGGTCCTCTCTGAAGAGGACGACAGAGTACATCGAGGTTAGCGTGGGTGCATCCTATACATTCTGTTTGAACGGCAGTTGAGAGGGACGAAACTTGGCTCAATATTTACGAAAGTTGGAAGACTATTTTCGGGCAATTGGACGCTGATCCGAGCCTCGTGTCGTCCGAACGAGCTTAACGCGGTGGTTCATGGTTACTGCCGGAACGTGCTATGCATCGGAATCCTCATCTACACCCCAGCTTTTAGCTAACCGCGCGTGTTATACGAGCTTGCAATTACATCTATGTATCTATTTCACCTCGCGGTACCTGATATTCCGCATTTTTCTCGATATTTGTGAGAGGATTCGAAAAACCGTGCCATTATATTTTTCGATGAAAACTATTCGTGAGATGAGGCCACGCAGATGCGTCTGAACAAAACGCGTCGTGGTTTTTATTCGCGACAACCGATTATATCACCCCCGCACAAATGGCGCAGAAATACTCACCAGTCTACGTGTAATGCGAGAAAAAAAATTTCAACAAAGAGTTTGAACGGCAGTCGAACGGTGGGATATATTCGGATAAAAAATATCGTTGAAACACATTCTCCTTTACATAGCAAAAATCTACAAAGAATATATTATTATTTCTAGGCTGTATGCTTGGTTTGAAGGATAATAATATGCATTTATTATGTAGCCATCATTCTACTGCACCCTTCAAACCAAACATACAACCTCGAAATAACAATCTATTTTTTCTAGTCTTCATACATAGGTATATGTATATAAAACAAAAATGTGGATCTTTTAGCGGAAGAAGCGCTCGTAAAGCTCGTTTCACACAAACCGTGGAATGTATAGGTATGACAGGTTCAACGTCTAGGCGAAAACTGATGGGAAATTTACATTCTATTTATTTGATAACATTTTTTATAGATACATTTATTAGGTAAAGTCAAACACCGATACGGTCGTAAAGATGATTCATACTAACTGACGTCGGTAAGTTTAACGAGCATACATCACACAGCCGGGTAATGGTTTTCCAATAAAATTTGCATCCCGTTCACTGACTATGCGATTTATGATCTCCGATTCTGCTTCGTTTATCCGATATGACATGAAAATTTAGTCCCCAAATTTGCACATTGTAGTTCGACGCGATAGAAATACGTAGGTGTAAGAGAAGATTACCAGGTGACGTAGGTATTATCAACTTTTCACCTGTACTATACCTATATGTATAATATCAACCGCTACCATCTCTCAAATCTCCAACGTCTCGCGGTGTCGCAATGCCACGGAGGTTCTCCAATGTAGATTAGGTTTATGAATTCTCGATGAATCATCCCCAGCAGAGCCTGCTTACGACAGTACTAAGTGAAACAGAAATTGATCCTGAGCTCGGGTTAAGCGTCGTGTTACCATGAGGGACTAGGCATGAAGAAATCACTCGGGTTGCCCTCCAGGGTGTCTCTTTCTGCCAGCTCGCCTAACCGCGTTCTCAATTCCGATCGAAAATTCTCCAGCTGAAAAGATTTTTCCCCTACCTTAGTATTCTCCGAGAAGAATAGGCTCGTCACGTATAGAAAAGGCGGACGTGTACGGACGGTAGTATAGCCTTACAATCAGCCTCCCCTGGCGTCAAACCCGAGCTGCACTCTATTCGACGCAATTTTTCGCCCCGTTCTTATAGTGGCGGGGCGATGCTCTCTATAAAAATCCGGAGTCTAGACCACGACTGGTCACAATGTGCAAGGAAAGTCGTAGTGCACTCGAGTTGTTACAAGCTTTTGCCAACTACCGTAAATCTCATCGGTGTGCCTCGTACCGGAGTCGTGAAAACCATCCTATCAGTGCTGCCCGTATTCACAAGAGTTATGTATTTGTTCATTTTTTGTCCTTTTTTTATTACCTTTCTTCTTGCCTCTTCGAAATCTTCACAGAAAGATGTTCGTAACTTTCCGTTGACAGAATTATTGCAGAATATATCCAAGAAAGTAATGAATCTCTGTTCATCGGAATGAATGTTTTGTTTAGTCTATGTATTACAATGATAAAAACGTCACTCATACACGATGGCTAACCGTAATGGTGGTTCTGATTTGCCCCAAAATACCACGAATCTTACGAACATAAATAAATTTTGAAAATTTGGTATTTCGAACTGATTTAAGTATTGAAATCTTTTTCACATCAAGTCTCAGTCATAACTGTACGATCTGTATACTTTTTCCGTGCACGCAAAGCTCTCATCGGCGCGATTCTATTCGTGTCATAATTCGGATAGATTATTTTATATTTCGTTTGCAATACTCGTAATAACAAAATTTACGGGCTTTCCTTTGGCTAAAAAAATGTTTCCAATATCGCAATCGAAACAGTTGGTTTGAGATACATATTTTGTTTATTTAACTCCAAGTTTGATTTGTTTTATCTCAAAAAATTGTTACTCTGCCCATTTTTTCCAGAACTCAAACTCTTCTTTGGATTAAATAAGCGATGTATACTGTATACTTATCAAAGACGCTACTCGAGCGAAAATACCTACATAATGCTGTATTCGTTTGAATCTGTAACGACTCACTTGTTTGAATTTAAATGAATGTAATTTTTTCTGTGAAGTAGCCTTAAAGCTCGTAAACAGATAAATTATTTATGTCGCGCCCAGCACTTTTACTTGTCAATGCGATATCTATCTTCCCTCTGCGACATTTTGCTGGCTGCTAGTTTAAGCTGGCATAGCGCGTAAGAAGTTTAGGGAAGCTATTTGTCCATTTCTTCCTCTTTTTATTTTCTTACTTTCGCAGTGATAGATTTACTGCTTCGGTCTACGGCCCTAGGATTTTGAATCTTTCAAAGCACGTCCGTGCAGATAAGGCTTTGTAGTAGATTGGTTTCGGAGACTAGATGAGTACAGCAGAGTAATTTGAAAGATAAGTTTTTTGCACTTTTGTACAAAATTATGCTTTGATAAAGCTACACCACGCATACATCATACCTAGAGGGTGGAATTTTATGACAACATGTCACTTTAAGAGCTCCCGTAATCTTGAAATCTAAATACGATCCTGCAAGAATTCATTTGCATATGAAACACATTGCTCCAAGTAACCTCGCCGTACAAAATTTTATGGCATCTTTGTATACGATCCACTATCCGCAAGACGAATGCTTTAACCCCTGAATCATGTGAGACATATTTTTCCCGATGCGTACTAAATTGCTTACCGAAACTGTGTCTTCCCTCGGATTTTACTGTGCTTGTATTTCATCATGACTTCGAAGTATCATTGCAAAAGCAAAATATGTATATAAATCCAATTTGAATTAGAGGTTTATTTCGTCTCCATAAGCGGTTGGAACAAGTTCTTGACTCTGGTGAATACAGCAAAAGATTTAGTATAACGAACATGTAAAAAATTTGTTGCATATTTCCGTCAGTTAATAAGGTATAGACATAACAGATACCGTTGTGGTACTAGGAATTAATATTTTTAAAAATTCAGATCTCTACAACGACAACAGTATTGCAATAACGATCTTATTTCGATGTTTTTCTCGGTTATTTACTCAGCTTCGATACAACTCCCACATACTGAACTGTAGACTACGGGATAAAATTTCCACTCACCCACCTTCTGAATCAAATAAAAACGTAAGCTCCGATTACATAAGCATGTTTATTATTCGATTTTCCATCAGGAAATACAAACGGTCTGCAGGCGACACGAGACTTCGATCATCAGCTGCCTGGCCATGCCACACCCTCGTGAAGTAAGATTGACGCAGAGCTCCTTGGACCAGACACCATATCTATAACACATGAATTGCTTCTAGACCTCGGAACTCTCCGATCGTTGAACACCTCCAGTTATTTTGATGAACCAGCATTTAGAGTCGGTTAAAAATCACTTCTATGGCTATGATATCACGATTCTTGTCCAAATTGACAGCCTGTTCGAATTTTCGAGGCCTAAAGATCATCGGAAGTATTCGTAACACGTTAGAAACGGAGTCAAAACATTTTTAAAGTAATAATACCTATATCCTGTGAAATACTTTCTGAAAGAAGGTAGAGACCATATTAAGCGTATTACGAAAACAAATTATCCAAACCCAGATACGTTATAGGTATGTAGATGAATAAGGAGGTAAGTGGGAGCGATCATTGTTGTACAAAAAGCCTCGCATTCTTCAGAAAAAAAATTTCACCTAATTTTTAAGAAGAAGTTGGACACGTAAAATTCACGTGTATAATGTACGGAGCCTAAATACCGCGAAAAAAGATTTGTCGCTATTTATCATCGAATGATCATTTCTACACCTCTAGTACCACGTGGTAACATTTTCATCTACTTTTGAGTGAAAAATATTTCCGCTCTATTGACTGGAGACATCATGAAGCCTGTACGTCCTAATAATTTTTTTTCAACCTGGTGGTTCAATGTTTGACTGTCCTGTTTCTATTAGTACTGTTGAAATTCACAAGTCCAAATAGCGTCCTATCAGTGAAAAGAGAAGACACGAAAAATCGTTTTTGTTGAAAGTGCAAAAAAATATTGAACAGAGCATACATTCTATAATCCAATATTTCTGCAGGATGATCGAAATTGTATATCATAGCGATGGCACATTCATAATCATCATACATCATACATCATCATACATAGTATTAAAGTTTGAAACCAAAGTTTGGATGTCCGGATGTTCGGATGTTGAGAAAGTGACGTCACCCAAAATTTTTTTTCTCTTGACGTCATCGATCTATCTAGACGAAAATCGGCTAACCGAATTCCTCAGTCTGGAAACAACCGCGCAGTAGAGCGGACGGACGAGGATCGCGCTCCGCAGATTTCGAGTACCGGGTTCTCTACCTTCGGGTCCGCTTTCTGGTGCAACTCGAATTCCAGGACATGCGCTCCGTAGTTTATGCGCTCCAGGTACGGTACCTGGTGGAACTCAACTTTCGGGACAAACACTCCGTGGTTCCTGCGCTACAGGTACGCTACCTGGTGAATCTCGACTTCCAAGTCAAGCGCTCCGTAGTTTCTGCGCTCCAGGTACGGTACCTGGTGGAACTCAACTTTCGGGACAAACACTCCGTGGTTCCTGCGCTACAGGTACGCTACCTGGTGAATCTCGACTTCCAAGACAAGCGCTCCGTAGTTTCTATGCTCCAGGTCAGCTACCTGGTGGAACTCGACTTCAGGGACAAGCGCTCCGTAGTTTCTATGCTCCAGGTCCACTACCTGGTGAAACTCGACTTCCAGGACAAACGCTCAGTGGTTCCTGCGCTCCAGGTACGCTACCTGGTGAATCTCGACTTCCAAGACAAGCGCTCCGTAATTTCTATGCTCCAGGTCCACTACCTGGTGAAACTCGACTTCAGGGACAAGCGCTCCGTGGCTTTGGCTGTCCAGGTCCTCGACCTGGTGACTTTTGACTTTCAGGACTAATTTTCAAGTTTACAGTACATTACCCCGAGCGAGCTTTAGCGAGCGAGGGTTTTAAAGCTAGTTACTTTTAACAAACTGATCCCAATGGTTTTTCTCTAGGCTACTTCTTCTTCACACCTGTAATAAGAATTGGCAGTAATGTCGCCGTTACTACCATCCGTTATGCACGTGTCACAGTTATGCGTCCGGAAATCAAAACCGCTTTCTCCTCCGCCTTTACGATTAAACTTTAGAATTCTTAATTGATGATATACCGAGAGAATATCTTGAAAGTTCGCACTCAGTCACCGCCGACTAAACATCACTCAAGTTTTTCGTCTGTTTCTCGCAGGCCGGCCATCCCATCTTTAATTTTAAACTGTCAAAGACCGTAAAATGATTGCATCGACGACGACGACGATTATGTTTTCATTTCACTTATGGGGCATTCCATGTCAAACCACCAACGACGACGATTATCTTTTCATTTTATTTATGAGGCATTCCTTGTCAATACATAATCGTTGTAGTTGTCGATGCAAACATTTTACAGCCTTTGACAGTTTAAAATTAAAGATTTCTTTTCTCTCAAGAGAGAAAAAATTCTCGCATGTGTTTCAGAAACTAAGATGTAACAAAATAGTCGAATGTCACATTTTTCAATTATCACGCATGTATCCGTATTCGATTCACTTGTTCAAGCACAACTTCCATGATTATTGTTTCAGGAATATCATAAACAGCAAGAGTGAATTACATGAATGATTCTCAATGACAACACGTAATAAGACGGTGCTCAAAATGTAGCAATATACCTGAGGCAAATATGACATTTTCCCTCATATATATTTTCCAAACCACATACTATACTGTGTCGACCTTATAATATTGACACGATGTGTCTCTGGCCCATCAACTTTTGCAATATTGCGCGTTGTAACGTTCAAACAATATTTCTGCAATATTACGTGTTTTGTGGGAAATTCTTATTGTTGGCTTAACATCTGTCATTCGCTACAACCTGTAAAAGTCAGTTATGAATCTTTTTGAGTGATTTTTGGACATATTATAACAAACTATATGAATTCCTCATTTAACCAACCAAAATTATAGAACATAAGTCGGAAGATCCTTGGTAGCAATACATTATCGCTAAAAATGAATCAAACGTAGGTCAGCACCCAGAAAATTAATTTACAAAAAAAAAAAAAACTATCATAGTACCTGCTCAAACTTCTACTTCAAACTGCCTGGTAAATAAACTACTTTCAAAATTGAACTTGGATTCACATGTAAGGAGAAAGAAAAAACAGTTCATCACAATGAAAAGCAAGCTGATTGATTATCTCTAGCAACTTTACTCGAAATAAAACGACTTCAACCCTTAACCAAATTAACAATTATACCGAGAGGCAATTAGACCGCGCGCGTTCGAGTACGTAGATAGACGAGTTTGGTACAAAATCATCGAAGTCCGGATAATTTGACTGACGAGATTAACGCTATACGGTGTCGTTTAGCTCGCGGATTTAGCGAATTAAATGAATCGAATAAATCTCGAGCCGTCGATAAACTGCGGTCGAAATTTTCGCAGGTTTATTAGCGACATCGCAACCGTCGTAGCTTGGGTCCAACTTACTGCCGAATCGTTTCTGCCGCCTTACTCGGCAGTCACCCGCGAAGACCTTGGCGATAAAGTACTATCTACAGATTTAGATTGGCCCGCAAAATCCTCGTCGAACCTACGCAACCTCTGCTTTTCAGATCTTTTTACCCACCGGCGACCATCTCCTCGAAAGCTCCCCTCAGAAACGGCTCGAATCTTCCGGTACTAGCTGTGAAGAAGGTGCGAGAAAGCTTCAAAAATTGATTGCCCTTAAAGCCCACACTTCGATCGACTCTTGACTCGGAAGAAACGAGGAACGCCGTTATTTCCATACCTCACAATAAGCTGTGACATGGATGATTTCTCGGAACGAAGAAACTGTATCAATATATTGAAACTAAAAAAGGAGAAAAAAAAACAAAACACACCTGCGTTAGAAATACTCGTTGAGTACAAGTGAGAGAGAAAAAAATATCAAGTCCGTAGGAGATGTGCTACGCGAGGTAAGCTCTGTAGTGATGTGGTAAGGTTTTATGGTTTAGTGATGAAAGCTTTCTTCCCAGAAAATACTTTCGGTCGCCAACAGTGCGACGACACAAGTTTGCTTTTACCAAGGCATAGCAGCTATTGAAAAGAAGCTTGCAAAGGGCGCTCTAACCATACCACGTATTTTATTCTGAGGAAGATATAAATTCCGGACAGATTAACGCGTGAAAAATATGATCGATGCAATCGGTAATATAATAGCCTGGTCTGATTTAAACTAATATAACCATAACAAATGGATATGACGTTTGCAAACAACCCATTAAAATTTCATATAATTTCCGCCACTTCCATTAATGTAATTTACTTTCGCGCAATGTAACATATATGTTACTTTTCACGGTAGTTTTACAATGCCTTGTCCCCTTTAAGAAATTGCTCGGATCGATTCGTGCGAAGTTCGACCAATTCAAACCATAAACTCATAACTTAGAATATTATAGCCTCACAGCAAAGAAAACAACGCTTTTTGCTTTCATGTGACGCGAATTTTCATAACGCTAATAATAATTCGATCCTTTTACAAAATCTATCCCGCGCGCCTTGCAACATTCTCACATAGTGACAGAGAACTAGGTGAACTCGTACAAGTTCACCGCGCAAAATAATACAATACCCGTTAAGCATTGTCAGTCTGCTGCAATAAAAAACGAATTACGCTCACGGATTACATGAGAGATATCTCTTTATACGGCTGATGTAAACCAAGAAAATCGTAAAATGGGAACGTGGAACGGAAACAGTCGTAAGTAACTGCAACTTTCAAGGATCGAGGAGGAGAAGGAAACACGGAATAAAAAACGCGACTCAGATTCTAATCTTTATTTGGTTTTAACGCCGGGCTTAATTTAAACCTGCGTTGCAGATACAAAGAATCACTATTTCCAAAGCTATGAAAAGACGGTGAAATCCTCTCACTGTTATATCCGCGGTAATTTGAAGGACGGGCATTGCGTCGTTTCCACCGGATTTTCTCCCTATCAGTCCTTGCACCGTTACGCTTGCGCCAGCGGGTCCAATTGTTTCCGGCGATCATTGTTATACCTGCATTTCACGATTGCTGCGATTTCCAAGCGCAGGAGCGCTACGTTGAACGCGAATAATGGTGATTATACAATCCAAGAGGCGCCAGAAGACTGCGGTACGTCACCAGCATGACACGCGAATAACGGTAAATTGCAGTTCGCAAATAGTGCATTGTAAATAGGCTGAAACCATATTTTCAACTAGTTGCACAGTGCAATTGAGCTGAATCAACTTGTCCGGCTATAACCGATTTGCTTTTTCAGTCATACGATGATACGAGATGCAAATTATCAGAAAAACACCCCGATCGCAGACTATGAGATACATTTTTGTTAGTCTACCACTACGCACCGACTGTTGTACATTAAGTTTAACCACGCTTATAAGCGAGAAAATTGGTGAGAATTAGTTCTCATATTCTTGTATTTATGTTACGGCAATGTTCGATCATCTGTCAGGAACGTGGTTGGCATCAAGACGTGTATAAGGGTGAAATAACGTGTCTATTATGCTTAACTAAATCGGCAAGGTCGGCCCGATCATTTTCCTACAGTATAATCGATTAATTATTGCAGAAATGAGTAACTGGCTAAAACTCGTGACATGAGCATCCATTCGTATACGACGCACATCAATCTTTATAACAACCCAGATCAACTGGAAAAGCTTGATTATCTATATATAGTAGCTCAAAAAATGTGCAGTCTTTGTGTCTCAGCCATTCTTCGATGTATCATTTTTTTTATTCTATAATATGAAGTTCTAATATCGACTCAAAAGTACTGTTACCTTATTTTGGAAGCGAATTATTTGTAAACTATGTATAGCTTCTGCTATTTAGACGGTTCGAATTTGAACGAAACGATTCCGTATTTTTTTACTTTTTGTGTGAGCAGAAGATTAGACACTAAATTGCACTCAGTAGGGATCGTTTGACTGGGAATTTTCCAAAATAGACGGTGCATTATTTCGATGTATGCATGGAACTAATTCCCGTGAAATGCATTATGATGCGATTGCAAAGTTTCTCACAAGTTAACGACACCAACATTTATTCCTAATTGTGATAAAGCTCTTCCAAAAGAAGATAAAGGGGGAGTCATTTGTGCGTTAGAAAGGGGGGACTGTGGCAATGGGAAGTAATTAGGCAACACGATCAGCGCCGAAAGATTTTCGTTTGTGAAAACGATGTAACTCCGCCGAAGCTATTGTGCGCTAATCTATTGTGCCACGTGCCTTCGAAAAAGTGGGAAGTTCGGAAGTAAAGCCATTTTCAGGTGAAGCTAGCACACCTCAAGCATAGAGTCAACGTATGATGTAGTATTCCTTGGGCATTTCATCTCAATTTCACTGAAAGCTTGATTTATCTACCCTTCTACCCTGTCAGATTTAGATATTTTTCACAAGGACAGAAGTTTTCTAAGCTTGTCAGGCGACGCGTTGAACGTTTATGTGTATAGGTGAAGGAAAGAAAAATTGTCACGTGAAATGCGAATAAGCACTTTCGGTAAAGCTGCCGCGCAAATACTGCATCAAAAAAAAAGTTCGATTTTATGGATTTTGCAAACGCTATCGATCATACGTTTTACTTACTCTCAGTTTTTTACCGATAGTAAAATAAATATTTTTCGAGGTCTTATGTCTCGTGCCACCTCAATATTTTAACAGCTTCATTAACAACATCCACATGCACGGAAAATGAAATTCAATGTTCTACCTATAATATACGCGCACTGGTTATACGTAAGGTCTTATTGACGTCATATGAGATTTATGTACCATCCGTTGTACTGAGGCTAACATATTACTTTTTATGAGCAAATAGGTAAGTCCGATGTTTATTTCAAAAATATCTGTCTCAGGTAATCAAAGAACGAGTGTTCGTTCGTACAAAGATGCGGGATTAGTGTATCAGTTTCTACAATCCGGTAGAGAAATTATTAGACGAAATGTAGCTTCTTATTCGTTTTGTTTTAGTATTAATGCAAAATTATCGGTAACTATAATTCACTCGTTAGGCCTTAGAAACGAAAGATTTCTTTTTCCTTCACTTAAGAGAAATATGCCATGAGAATATATATACGGTTTCTGTTAATGTCCCGGAATAAAAGTTTCACCTGACTCAATTTTACGTATAAACTATTCTATAAATACGTTGACCAATATTATACCGTTAAGAAATTACGCACTGTTGAGATTGAATACAAAGAAATCATTCATTCGGCATAACGGACATTTACCTATTTATCTTTCAGAATGAAATATTTAATCTAAAGGCAAACATTCGGCTCATAGCTTCAGACGGAAGCTGTACATCTATCCACTCTTAGTTGTATAATGGCGAAAACCGTGACCGCCGAGTTTCGAGGCGTCAGTTATCTCTGTAACTCGCAACGTAATTATAGAGCGTCCACAAACGTGTTATTTCAAGTGGCAGTATCCTGCCGAGTGTCAAAGCATTAGTACAAAAGCTGATTAATTTCCCGCGATTGTTTCAAGACCCACGTTGCCAACCCCTTCTTTCCTACCATTTATAACGTACAATGTTCCATCTATCGCGTACCGTGAACTCCGTAGACGGAATCGTAATATCGTACTCTAGGATTTGGTTACTCTCAAATTCTGAGCCGCTTACGGTCTCTTGGAGGTTCGATCAGACAGCTTTCAAATACCCGAACATTGCAAATAGGATTTAGAATTTCCTTATTAAAATTCAAATGAGCGAGCATTCATCTATTCAGCTCGCTGCTTTTGCAATAAAAACTTGAAGAACTCCGACGCGGGTATCTTTGCATAAGAAATGTAGATTAAATTAATTACGTTTACATAATAATAACTTGATATGAAAAAAAAAAAAAAAGTCAATAAGTAAAAAGAAAAACGAACAGATTTGTTCATGCCTGTCTCATTGTCGGTAAGCAAAGACAGCGGGTGAAATGTGATATCGAACAATTGTCTGTTGCAGATTCGGAAAGGTGAAGACTCGTACGTAGAGGGATCAGAGAAATGGACGACGAGGCCTCGATTTTACTCGTGGTGACCCTCGCGGTCGGAGGTGTTCTGATGACGGCGTTACTCGCCTGCTACGCCTGTGTCTTCAGGGATTTGTGCTGCCGTAGGGGTGAACGCTCGAAGCGACGAAGAGGAAGTCCTCGAAGCCCCATGCAAGGTTCGGGTGGAACCTGCAGGCCGCGTCTCGACACGATACCGCTGAACGACATCACCCAGGGGGAGAGCATGCCGACGGAGTCTGAAAAAGTCTAGCTAGAATATCCCCGCAGTTTCACCGATTCCGAGTGTAATAAATTAAAGGGGCGATACTCGTGTTTCCACTGGTTGAAATTAATCAGAGACAATTTTGATTTGCGTTCGACGTCGAGCGGAGTGCTTTGAATAGACCCTAAACTTGTTGCCTCCGCGGAGTCTCAATTACAGTGCGACGAGTATGTATAATAATTGCGTATACGTATGTTAGTCGATCGATGAAGCATCTCAACCGGATATTGGATGTGCAGCTGCGGTGGGCTTCTTCTCTGTAGATGTAAAATAAATCTATGAAAACCGACGCCAACTGTTCGTGGCGTAATGATTACATGCGACACGGGATATTTGTGGATTTAAATAAACAAGGAAATACGGTCAATCTAATATCATAAATATGTTGTTATAGGTTTTCTGATTCTCGGGAAAATAACGAGGTGACTCACGGCACGTTCTAAAGAGTCTAATTTTTGTCAGGCAATCCAAATTAACTGTAACCACTGTTGCAATCAAAGTACTCGTGAGAATTTCCGATTCAATATTGTAAGATTCGTCAATTTTGCAAATTATTTCCGATTATACGTATATTGATTATTGTACCCTGCGAGAGCAAAGGTATTGCCACATTAACACGCTTCAGACGCACGTCGCGAAACTTGGTTTATCCACGCAGTAACAATTACTTGTACTTTAATCAGACGGTTCTTCTTTTTCACTCAAGTTAATTATATTGGTGTCTGATTGTAATACCTGGCGTTTGGTTTAATTTCTTTTCTACTCATGAACTTCCATTTGGTGGATTGATTTGGGCCCGACATGTGAATTACACAGTCTTATACTACAATATGATCTATCAATGTTATGTAGTAAATATACGGTGCATTATGTCCATATACAAAGTGCCAATATGCAATGCACTTCGATTTTAGATTGAAGTATCGTTAACGAAAAGAATCATGCAGATTTCAATTTCTTACACCATATTACCGTTGCACTTGCGACGAGGAGTTTGCTTTTATTATAATAAATAATGAGACGATTACGTAGAACGTGAAAGTTTCAATATATACTTGATGGAGAAATATGCGTGACAGCTGAAATCACATTCATTCAAGCGAAATAAGAATTGGAAAATGTCAGCATAACAATAGTAAGTAAACAAAACATTTTATTAACATCAAGGAAATAAAAAGTATATAACATGCATTCCTACCTTTTTTGCAACACCTTCATTCCCGTTTCTGATTTATGTATAATATTAAAAATAATTGGTCTCTGAATGGTGGTAAATTCATTTTATACACTAAATTTCCACGCGTCATGTGTCGATTGGAAATAAATATTCAGGATTCTGTTGGACCAACAAGTAATCATCGGTGAATTTACGCGGTTATGCGAAAAGATGAGCACTGTAAATTCATGTTGCGTGCAGTGTCTAGCTGTAGACGAAAAAAAAATGTAACCTTGTTGGATGAAAGTCAATTTTTTTTACGTGTGAATGTGACAACTATTAGTTATTCGTCACAGTCTTTGTTCAGCTCGAAAGAAATATAAGTGAGAAAAAGAAGGCCCGTTGTAAATTAGTTGAATTTTTAATTGTATAAAATAAATATTCGAATCGGTTAAAAATCTAAGAAAACCATTATTTCGCACTCAGAAGTGTAATTAGTGTAATTAAAAGTACATGCTTGAGTTGCTGTCAACAAAATAATGAAATCTTACTTTTCACAGTGACTGGATTATGGGAAAGGCGACTGAAGTCGTTATTACTTATTCCTCATTACAACTACATGCATTTGCGGCTTTGATATGAGAACAGAAACGCAGTGGCAGAAACGGTGTTTTGGTCAGCCGTGGGCGGAATACCTAAACATCGCGAGTGACGCGTTTCATGATTCATTCATGGCAAAATCATAACTCACAACACTTGAACCAGTAGCGAATGGTAACAAGGTGGTAGTGTAGGGGCTCAAATGTATATGGGGCATCAATTAATCATGTCGTTTGAGCGATACTCGAGGTGAAAACGGCCACTTACACGTTATATCGTGATGGGTAAAATCGACTGTTTCTGTAATAAAAATCTGCGTATAACCCGAGAGTAATAAACGTCAGAAGCATTATATTTCAATGTAAATATTTTTATTGTTGATTGAAACCAAGAATAGCACAGCTATTCCATGTAGATAAACATGTATACAACGTGGGTACATACATAACGGTTTATAGTTTGTAATAATAAAAGAAAAACCTCTGAAAATGTGTAAAATTATCTATGAACGTACAACGCTGTAAAATGCGCTGCCCTGAAATCACTGTACATTTAAATTATTATTAATTGGCAACTAAAATTCTTTGCAATTGCTTTACAATAAAAACAAAATAATTGCGTTCTTTGGATGACTATGCATCTCTATTTTCTACTTTCGGCGTGAACTTTGTTTACGGATTTTAATGTTGATCGACATCAACGATGCGCGCAGATTTTTCTTTGCGCGCGCAAACTTATTCATAAATTCAAATAGAGATAATGCTCCTGTACACCTGTGGCATACACAAAACTTTTTCCCATAAGAATAGTAAAATCGTAATATCATCCTCAAGAAATTCGAATTTTTATACTGATTTTTACAGCAAACAGATTTCCAACTTGATATTTAGCAACGTAAATTCTTTTCGAATAATAAAAACGTCAAATTATCAATTAAGTCGCGTCGTTGAAGCAAAATATATATGTATATCATTTTATGTACAATATAGTAAAAGACAATATAATACAGCAATGTATATGCATAGTAATTGCAGGTTGTTTATGGAGTTATTCACAATCTGATATCCAATGGTGATCAATTATATTAGGTACTTATCACACGAGCTAGAATCACAAAGTTTGTTCCATTGCTCGAGAGCGAACAAGTGAACGGTACAACTGTATATATATTTATATTTATATGTTCTCTGGTAACTGAGAGGTAATTTTCAATAGGCTTCCATTGGCAATCACAGAAGTTCATTGGAATGGCTTGTTTTCTGAATTGCAATAGTACTTCAAGATCGTTGATCAACAATTGGAAGCATAAACATAATCTAAAGTTATTTTATACCATTGACTAGCTGATAGGGTTGTTGAACTGCTGTAAAACGGATATCACAACTTCCCTAAGCGTCTGTAAAAAAATATTACTTAATTAATTACTTATTTCGTTATTCATATTATGCACAATTCTCGATCTTATTCTGGGTTATTCAAAAATTAAGCCGTGCACAATAAAAATGACTCTGCGTCATAAAATCGAGATTACTTAGGTATTAATGTGAATCTAGCGTTGCTGTGATAGGGTGGATTACGCGTTCTAGTTCTCAACGCAATGACAAAGTGTATGAATACTCGATTGTTACCCTCTGCTTCATTTTCTCAGTTTCAATATCAGAGCACACATGTAGATCTTACCTGCGGTTTACAATGTTCCTCCAACCAGCTGAATACACAGGCTGATAATTCGGCAAAATTAGCTACTGAAACGTTGCTAAAAGTTTGAAACAAGCGGTCCATAATTGCCTGAAACTATACAAATTATAATGTGAGATGAGCTCAAAGATTGCCCGCTATTTATCGAAAATTATTATTTTTCAACTTAAATCTAAAAATGACTTTCAATAGTTACTTGCCCTGGCCAAATACTACTAATACTCCACTTAAGTGTGAATTGTTAGAATTATTTACGCCGTATTTGCATCAGACTATAGAAATGTACCAATTAAAACCAGACATAATTACCACTTGGAATTTAGCTTCGTCCGATACGCGTGCCTCAGCATGACCAGGCTGGGTCTGGTGAGCCTTGACGATCTGTTCGTAATTGGCTTGCATTATCCTTAGAGCTACGACCTCTTTTCGGAGAGCATTACGTTCCTCCTCCTGTTTCTTCTTTTGTTGCAAGAGAAACTGTATATAGTCAATTGATTTTTGAAGAACTGTCGCCTTAGACAATTTGTAGCCAGATGAATCTGTGTGCTGACAGGTGGGAACTAAGTCTTGAAGAGAGTCGTAACCCTTTTTTATGGCATCTCTTCGTTTCTGTTCTGCCTGAGTATGAGCTTCTCTGCGACGCTCTTTGTAACTGATTGTAGAATTTTTATTGTCACTGTCTTCATCTTCTGAAAAACAATAAAATAGATCCTACAGTGAAACTCACCGGTATGTATGTTTGAAAAGTTTCATATAGTGATTCAACAAACATATTACCCTGGAGGAGTAATTGGTCTTAAATAAAATTACAGAAGTATAATTTAATATGTTCTTTTACCAGTGTTATGTGCAGATGACGAAGGAGTATTGATGGAACCAGTGCTACTGCATCGGGAAAAGGTATATCTTTCGGTAGGACTAGACGGCTCCAATTTCATATCTCCATCCGATCCTGCTCCGCTGTGCATCGCCATTCCTTCTACAGCAACAAAGATTCACGAGATTTAGAATATCAGAAGAAACAAAACTATGTTAACAGTAATCACTGGATCATATAAGAGAATCGTGTACGTGTGTTCTATGATATATTTGTGAAACAGAAAATCGAAAAACAGTCAAAGGAAAACTGGAAAATAACCAAATTACCAAATTTTGAGATTAGTATGCGTACACGTGACCGTGGAAATGAATAAACTGAGTTTATCCCTGTCTCTAAATAGGTTTGCCCCGTTATGATACGTCAATAAGATACCTAATCTGTAGTCAATAGCCTTGACACGAGTGTTGATTATTAGGATTACTGCAATAGAAAAAGAAGAGAACATACACAACAAAAAGACAAGGAGAACTATCAAGTACGAATACTTACGGGGTTCGTATCCGTCTTTGTACGGTAGATCGGCCATCGTGTTGATAAGATAAGTATTGCATATACGCACTTAACTCAACGATGAAGCAAAGTCGGCTATATGTTGGGCGCGATAACCTCAGATTGAAAATTTGTCGAACGTTGATAGAAGTCGGCGTAAATCATGTGGTACTTAATAAATTTACAATATTTTTTAACAATCTGACGTGATATCTTTTCGAAAAACACGGTAACTTAGCTTTTTAATACTCATAACGCTGCTGACCACTTCTTGTTACCGTTTCGACGCGCCATCTTGACGAAACAGCTTTCATCGGGAATAAACGCGAAAACGCAATATGCGCCACAGTGTGTTCAACTGTTCACTATACGAACTGTCAAACATAACCACGTGCTCGAGTAGCAGACGAAAAGGACAAAACAAATTTTCGTCCACCCTGTGACCTGTCTAGTGCAGGATGTACAAGATTCAAACGTGGACTCGGTTCGCAACCTTGCGATATAAATTTTCCGTAGCGTAGAAAAGGTAAAAATTTTGTAATATATCTAAAAATGCTTCCAAGTTTGCACTACAATTTGAGAAATAACTAACAGATCGTATCATGGATAAATGAATATTTTTTAAATAATTTCAAACGGAGTATATGTAATAAAATCGACGTCACCGGATCAATCGAATCGTGAACGGTATTTTCGAGGGACATCAATTTGGTACAATTTTATAAGATACATTTTTTTTAACAATTTCAAGATTCATACATTTCGAAATTAAAAAAAGTATTACCTGCGTTGGGTAACTAAGGATTATGTACAAAAGATTAAAAACAGCATTACGTTAAATTATTATTTATTATGTGATGTATCTAATATATATATTTACATTCGCTTTAATACACATAAAACAAATATATGATAATATAATTATAACTTTTTTTTTTTTTTTTTTTTTAGTAACACAGCTATCATTCTCGTTTCGCTGTGCAACTAGCACGTTTAGTTTTATTCAATTCAAATTCGATTTATATATTATTCTTACAGTAATTTTTTTAATTTGGTGTAAACTTGTGTGACATATGTATTGCGTGTGGGGATATTGTGTTTTCATGTGATGGAATTATAATTGCCTCCACAGGCGAATGTTGCGTAATACACTCAAATAGTAATGAATTTAAAAATTCTGATATCTTCTCTACTTAGTCAATATGACTTTGGTCAATGAGCTTGCCGGCTATTGCTTTACCCACGACAATTAGCAATAGTGATCCAACTCTACATGTTTAACAAATATGGTAATGATTTTTTTAAATGAATTCGTTAGCTTTTTATGAAAAGAGAAATCGCTTGATTTCAAGAAAAACATTTTGCTGTGTTCTCTGGTAAGCACAACCTAAATTCCTGCTAACTTCTAACGCTAATTGTGTATTTATTGTATTCTTTAATTTAAATACATTCAACACACTACTTGTATGTACAATATTATCATGTATATATATATATATATATATATAAACTATATATATATATACCTATATACATGTATATAGATTTTTTTTCATACGGTGCTACTTTAATGGATTCAGAAGCCAGCATTGAGGAAACACCAAAAATAAAATAACAAACTATTCATTAATGTGTTCAAATAATATATCAATACAGATATATTGAAATATCATACAAGTAAGATAAAGTTTGATTGAATGGTAATTCGTATATTAACGTATAACTTGAGATCACAAAAATATTCACCTGCAATAGAATTATGCTAATATTCATCATTTCGGATTATAGCAATAAAATCGGAATTGGGATGTCAATGTTGTGTTCAAAATTCAATTATTATATAACATATAAATAATATAATTGATGATGAGGATAATTTTCAACTAAAATCACCAGTCTCTTTGAGTAAAACAGAACACAGGAAGTTTAGTCTGAATGTTGAAAGAAAAATAGGTGAATAAGTGAAATAATTAAATTTTCAATATATAAATTGATTTTAATCCATAAATTATTGAGCTCGTAGCGTTGTTTGATGAGGTAATTATTCATTACTGGTCTCTGAGATCTTTTTTACAAAACATTAAATAAAATTCACACATTTTCTAGCCAAAACCGCCCTACGTCAATTTTGTCTGAATAAAGGTCACTTTCCCGCGATTTAAATCGATAAAGCATCACATATAGTAATAAGATTTCATCACTTTTAAATTTAGTTTTTTTTTTCACCTTTTCGTTTTATTTCTCATTTGACATTGATAAAAAATTATATATTTTGATAGTTACTTTACTATTAATAATTATTAGTTATATCTTATTGTTCCATTAGACTTTAAACTAAAATGCTCCATAGCCTTTTCTTTATATTTGTTTACATACATACATATATATACATATATATATATAAATATAATATGATACATTTCATCATAATTATGTATAATATTATATGCATATATACATATATAAATATGAAGTATATTCATTATTAATTATTATCAATATTCAATTTATCTTATTGTAATGATCAGTAATAATATTAACTCACAATTACTAGCTACATTATTTTTATTTATTCATTTTTTTTTTCTTGAGATAATTACCATTGGTAATCAGTGCAAAATGGACAAATAATTAACTGTTCTATATTCACGTACATTCAGAGTATGTGCAAAAATGACTACCAAGTATGAAACGACTTTTGGGGCGTACCTATTTGAGTGAGCATTAAGTTCTCTGTTTATGGAAAATCAAAATTCTTAGCAGCCAAAAGCGGTTAATCAAAGTATTGCATTTAGCAGTAATGTGTAGCACTATCTCGCGATATTTGCTCAGATCATATGACTGAGACTGTGAGACTGTTGTATTATATTGGATAAGATTCGGTACTATAAAATATTTTAATTTTATACAATTCTCTTATATCTCGCCGCCATCTGGTCCAATGTATAAATACATGAGTGGGGGGAAAGAACAGTACGTACAAATTATTATCGTACTTAAGTAACTCTTAGATATCATTCGTCGACAATAATTAATATGAACCATAATAAATCAATTTAATTTCAAACTAACTCTGTACCTATCAGCTGAACCGAATTTTCAGCTATAGACGTCCTATATCGACGGTTGCGTAGAATAACCGGCTATCTCGAGTCAGGCTTGAATATACGCCTATTTCGAGTAAAGTTCAAAAATCGGCTATTTCGCGTTTGAAATTTTTTGACCGTAAATTAAGTTTAATAAAATTAAAACGGAGCACGTATGAATTTTGTGAGGCGCTGACGAATTTCGTATTCAACCCGACAGTGCTACCAACTTAATTTACGGCCAAAAAAATTTAAACGCGAAATAGCCGGTTTTTGAATTTTACTCAAAATAGCCGGTTATTCAAGCCTAATTTGAGGTAGCCGGTTTATCAAGCGAACCTCGAATTAGCCGGTTTTTGAAGCCTAACTTGAGATAGCCGGTTTTTCAAATCTGACTCGAGATAGCCGGTTATTCTACGCAACCGTCGGTATGTTGACTGAAATTTCGAAGGTATATTACTGAAAGCGGTGATCCACACATGTCGTTGTCTCTAAAATCACACTCTAGATGCTCTGTCAATATGCAATGAAAAGAAAACTTGCAATTCTTTGATTATACCAATGTTCTTTCATCGTATAAATTAATCATTTTCTACTAATTATCTGCTTTGAAATGGATGAAATCCAAATTTCCCGCAAGAGATGGAGCATATAATGGACTGATATGAGTGTTTGTTTGACCTTAAGTAGGTGTATTAATCAGTCTCACTCAACCCCTCAGGTACTGATCATTGCATTGAAAAAACATTCTCAAACCTTGGTGGCTATAAAGTAACGACAATTTTTGCATCAAATTTGTTTTGCTCCTTGTTAAGATAAGGTTTGTTAGTAAAACAATATGAGCAGACAAAGGCACATCACCCGGAATTTTATTACATGGCTCATGATCGGATTTAGCTTGTGAAACAACAAATTGAACAGAAATTAATTTCTTTGTACAATTTTCAAACAACTTGTAATGCAAACAGTATGTTCCACCATGAAAATCGTTCAAGAAAGAAAATCCAGAAATACTTCACTTTCGAAGAAATGATTATACATGTATGTTTTCAACAAGACTCTATTATTTTTTTCCATATGGCCGTCCCCGTATTGTCCTAAATGTTTAAGAAAACTTATTAGAATTAAAGGCTCTTTTTAGACTTCACCAAAAAATGTATCACTGAAAATCAGATAAAAACTGGTGCATGTGAAGTCGCCAAAGAAAATAGAAGATTTGCGAACTGTGATAAGATGGTAATACAATCAATACCAGTTTCTTTTAAAGGGTACTAAACGTTAAATTCAATGTCAAAAAAGATTTTAGTAAAGTAATGGACGCAACTAAAAAAAGAATGCTTCGTAACTTTTGATATTTACGGATGTACAAATATCAGAATTCGAAATAACAAACAGGCATCTTTCCTTTATTAACATTCTTCTATTTTCATTGGGTGCCTTGATAATAATAATAACAATATTCTTATCCTTAAAGAGGACCTGAACAAAGTCTGTATACATTATGTTTTAACAGTATTCAATGAATAGTATTATTCCATCAGGTAATACGACACGTTACACTTTAAGATCGACACAAGCATAACAAAAATACCGGCAAATCTGAAATTAATATTCATTGCTGATCATGTGAAGTAGCCATCTATAAAACTACAGCCAAGAAACTGTTGACCAAGATATTTCAGTAAGAATATTGTTAATTAGTTTGATTTGTCTAAGTTCATTGCCACATAACGGTATACAGAATTTTGATTGTTACAGATCCATCATGATCAAGATGTTAGTTAGATATTTGTACCGTGGTCAGAATTGATTTAGATTTTTGAGCGTTTAGCTTGACGAGATTTCGACGAACGTCGTGGCTTCTTATATGCATCGCTTGGCATATCATCAGCAGCAGATTTTCGTTTAGTCAAGCTAGAAGGTGCTGGTGCTTTTGGTGGTGCCATTTCTACAGATGCTGGATGACTCAGAAGAACCGGTATCATTTCTATGCAGGGGCTCCGAGCCTCTGTTATTGGAACAAAATCTACGGTTTCGCCCAACGCTTCCGGTAAGACACCTTGGTTCGCCAGAGCCTGCAAATCCTCTGATGGGATCGGCATCGATTGTCCGCATCCCAGACAGGCCGGGATAGCCGGTGATTTAGAACGCCAATATTGTAGCTCTGTTTTGCATTTGTTTAGTTCCTGTAGAATATTGACGTGACAGAGATGATGGTCCTGAGAAATGTTAGGCTTAGGCAACTATCATGACTAGTGAAACGCAATGACGTTCAAATGATTTATCCAAAACAGAAATCAAAACAGAATAACTAGACAAAGAAAAATCGTTATGACACGATATAAAATTTCAATATCTGTAAACATTATCGTTCTTTTTAACATTTCATAGCACGATTCAAGGCGCCATGCATATTTAAAAGGAGCCCATTCCAGATAACTTGGTTACATGAATAAATAATTAAGTAACAAGATATATAAGAATTTCTGTAGTTGAAATTTGAATTTCAATCAACAGATTTTCGGAACTACTAAAATCTAGTTTTTTTGTTTTATGTATAAGACATGTGCTTGTACAAATATGGTACATAAAAACACAATTTTCTATGCGTAATAACGGATTATGATAGTATTGTAAATCAATAACAAAGCTTCTGCTATCAGCAAAGGTTTGCAAGATGATGATGTCTGACAATCGAAATTTTGTCAAATACCTTGAACCTCTGATACTTTTATATGTACAAGTATAAGAATAAAAATGAACTGCGTTATTTTCTATATTTAAGAAATTTAACGCGATCGAGTGCTAACTCTGGTCACTAGATTCAGCCTTACACCTGTAAATTAAAAAAATTTGAAAGATGATGTTTATAACTATACCTGTAGAAGAGTGCTAAATTTCCGTGAAGTTTCTTCATTTTTCTTATCATTATCATCAAGTCGGCTAGCATATTCTAAAATTTGTTTTTGCTGCTCAGCTATCTTCGCTTTGCATCCGCGTAAATCTCTGCGCATCAATGTCAATTGGCTGTTGTATCGCTTCATTCCCTGTTTAATTTTTCGAATGCGTTTGCGCAAGACCATATTAGACTGCGGAGGTGCGACGTTGGACTCCAACAAGCCAGGATCGTCAGAAGAATGGGGTGGCGAGCCTTCGCCCCCACTACTTCCACCGCCTTTGCCACCTCCAACATTCAAAGGCGCAGAATCCAGGCACATAAATGGTTTGCTTACATTACTAGGAGCTGTAATTTTATCAAATAAATATGTATCAGGCAAAATTGAAATTGAATTCTTAAGTTCATTTTGATTTGTAATAAATAACTTACAGGAAAAGGTGCCTGCGAGATCAAGAAAGTCAGTTCCAAAGTACGGTATTTCAGGGAGAGTTGGCTCTAAGCGCTCTTTGAAGTACTCCATGGCCATTGTACTAAGGTCAAACAATTCATCAGTCACTTTGTAAGGGCGAGCCAGCTTTGGAGTAACTCGGATGTAATGTAAAATACGATACACCTCATCCAAAATCTAGGAAGCAAATAATCAAACGTATTATTTTATTATCATTATTTTCAATTGGCTTCCAAGCCGGTTGACGATTTCAAGGTGTTTCCAGTATACAGTTCGTAAGTTACTGATAATTATTTTTAATGCTCCACTAGCAAGGGATGAGACTTGTATGATTTAATTACCTCTCCTGCAAAGAAACAACAATGTTTGCGTTCTATGTGCTTTCCAAAGCTCATCTGTAGGAGAGTAAGTCGCATATGCAAGGTTTCTATAATATCAGATTCGCAAGCCAGTGGATGATTTCGTCTAGCGGATTCACGTCTAGGCATTTGTGCTTTAATTGCCTGAAAACGACAAAGCATTTGTGTTTGCAGACGTTGAAAAGTTGAGCTGAGGATAGACCCGCACACTCGATCCATCTGATGGCATACCTGAGAAAAATAATTGGAAATAACAGCTGTTACTACACATCATGGAATTTTTCAATACATAGTGCCTCAATGAACACAGTTTCAGAGAATGCGAACTATAAAAACAAAAAGTTGTCCAAGTAATGCAATGTACTTTGACAAGCTAGATTCAACTGTAAAAATTGTTGAAACAACAAGAAGTTCACAAGTCGAATGATATTATGCAATTGATGCGTTAAGTTAAAGTTTTTAATGGCTGTAAGAAAAATTTTCTACTTTGAAAATGTATATAATAAATTATAAGTTTCAGAAGTCAATGAAGTAATGAATCAAATAAGCTGTTGATTAAATTTGAGACAGTATTGGCGAAAAATGACGAAGGTATTATAATTGTACTTACGTCAGATGCACACTTATCGACTAACGCAATTTTTACTTTTACAAAATGATAATTCCTAGATTCTGGTATTTTTATCAGGTTGGCGAATACTCTGTTTTTGCCGTTACAAGCATCAATAACATTGTTTCCATAACTGATTCTGGTTATATTCGCAATGTGGAACAAATCTGTATATCACGATGCAAACTTACGGGACGCAAGTGGGCAATGGTATTGAAGTCCAGATAGCAAAGTACTTTCTCCTGAATCTCAACGGGTAGATCAAAGAAATGAGTGTTCGGAGCTGGAGTGCTTTCTACAACCGGAGCTGTAGATGACTGTCCCGGCTGTGTCTGCACTTGATTCTTCCGAATTGTCCCAGTGTCCCCAATGCCATCACCGACTGCACTTCCACTGTTATTACTTCCCACACTGCTCATCTGACGTGTGGAGACCATTGTTTTTATTGTGGAATTGCACAATTCGTCAGGTACCTTAAATGCATATGTCAGGTTAGTACTGTTGATCACGAATTTGGAATTCATCAATCAACTTTCAATTAAATAATACGCGTAATGTTTGCGATAAGTATTTCATATCAAGTATATTTTGGTCCAATTTATTCGGCTTATTAGGTACTTCTAGAGTCATATGTACTTGAGAGAATTTATCCAAGCAGGGGGCCACTGAATATCCACCCCATGCCAAGAGGGACAAAAATTTTAGGCACAACCTAGGAGAGACTCTCGCAACAGGAATCATTGAAATATTTTGAGGTATTGGTGTAATATTGTACAAACACACTTGGTGAGAATTCAGACTGTTTGCATGACGATATGCTTTCGAAATTAGTATAATGATAAATTGACGCAAACGTTAAAAAAAATATAATACTATTTACTTAGGTATATGTATTTGAAATCACACTGTTTCTTTAGCCTTACTATAAATTAAGCACAGTTTTGCAATCATGTGAACTGCAATAAATAATTGACGTGAAATTTGTTGCAACATTTGAATTTCTATTAGATTATCTTGAACATTTAAAATGGTATAATTTATGCTGGTATAGTGTATAAGATATTTAATTTTTATTTATCGATGATCTACAATATATTACATTGTGTCATAGGAAAAAGTTTGTATGTAACAAACTTCAGAATCCTAATATTGTTGATCGGTTTATTGGAAGGATATTCAATTATATTATTGTTCAGAACAATTGAGGAAATAAAATTTGTGTTTGTGTTGTAAAATGTGACAAGGTTGAAGTCCGTAACATTAATGTATTGATACGGTTTTAGGAAAAATCGTTATTTCGCGATTTTATGAATGTCTTAAATTCAGGAAACTATAACAAAGCAACACATATCCATATATGGAAACTTAACTTCTCGAAATCAACAATTCTAAAACTACAAAATGGTAAATTTTTTTTGAATATTTCGTTATGTTAACTTTGCTAACTTCTGCCTTGCAAAATATATGCCACAAACATATTTTTCTTTTCGTTCTAATAAAGAGGTGTAAGGTTTACCTTCCACAGTATTGAAAGAATATATGTGTAATGTGATTTTGTGTTCAATTTATACTAATAAACTGTTTCGAATTACTAGAAGTTCCATCTGGATGATATCTGCCAGGCAAGGACTTGGCCAATTCGCCCCTTAGCAGCAGTAGCCATAGCTTCACAAGATCTATGCCACCTTGGCTAATATCTTCTGGCAGCAATACTACACAGGTAGCTTGTTTAATCTTCCTGCTCAAATTTGTTGCTGGTTCAGGTTCTTGATGTCTTTCTATAAATAATTTTCGTGACTGACATTATCAACGCTAAATCAGCAAATTGATTATTATGCGTGATGTCAATGCGTGAAGTTAAAGGATAATTGGATGTTGAAATTCGATGCGACTAAGAACACCTTCCCAATTTGTAACCCAAGCTTCCTCCGATGCGTGAAATAATATTTTCGATTTCTTTTTATGACAAGGCTTAGTTTCTATGGTGCCATACCATTAGTAATGGATATTAGTAATTAAAGAGACGATAATTCAAGCTCGACAGAAATGATTTCTGCTTTAAATTTGTTTTGAAAAATTCACAAAAACATGGAATTACTACAATTCGATTTTGTGTGATTCGTAGCTTCTTCACATTTCTTTGTGTACTATCACAATATTTCAATGTACATTTTTGTCATGCAGAAATAGGAACTTTGTGAACAATGTAAGCAAGCGTCGGCAGTGGGGAAAAAAGCCCCCCATCCCCTCTTAATGAGATTAGAAAATCTGTTTGAATATTATAGTAAATTTCTGTAATGTAATTAGACACAGGATCACCAAGTGTAAAGACAAAGTATCCTGACCACTGCTTAAGGGATATATATGACTACCAAGGCTGATATAAACAAAACTTCTGATGTCAAATAAATATCGCATTGATTAGCATTTTATCCACTATTCATAGCCGAAACAAAGAACTCACACGGGTAGTACTAGAAAGAGAAAGATAAAATGGATTTTGGTCAGTCAAATTTTAGTGCACCAGTTACTTTTGCTTTTTGTCTGCTTTAAGTCCATGCAAAAGACAAATGAATCGGATTAAGTTTAGTATGCATATGCATTGCCAGCTATTATATACAAAGATCTCTCGCAATTAGCAGGAAGATTAAACATGGTTTTAATTGATGTTGGAAAAGATGTGAAGTGATATGTGCTTATGTTATACAGGTTAAATTTGAGGTGTTATTGGGTGCATAACGGTCTCCTCAAGTATTTAGCAGAATCAGTTTTAAACGTGTCATTTATTGATTGCCTTTGTGTGCTGAGTACAATAATTCAAATAAAATCTATTTTATATCACACACCGATTACATAAGAATGGGATAATATTATGTGCATACGTGGATTACAACTTGAATACAAGACGATGATGATTAATTTCGTGAAATGCATCCGCGATAATCAATTCCTAGCAGAAACGATTAAATTCTTCGTTCCGTGAAAAAAATAAGAGGGAAAATAATGTAAGAATTTTAAAAAATTTCGTGAGATACGTATTTGACGCGACGAGTCGTCGATCTGTAAATAGCTTTTTTATTCAAGATTCTCTACTGGAATATCTCCACAGCTTGCTAGAGAATAGCGAGCTTGGGCATAATAGAACGTACATATATGAAAGTGGTTAACTCTTCGGCTTTTTACCGCCATAAAAATTCGGATACACGTTTATTCTGCACGATTGATTACACCTGAGAAAATAAATACAAACATTGAATCGATAGATATTTATTATCACCTCAATGTTAATTAAACGCGCCATAGTTCGCATACTTGATAATGTTAAAGACATAAATAAGGGAATGAATTCAAGGAACATCGAAGAAAGGTGTAAAAAATAATACACATATAAGACGGTAGACACTCAATTGTAGAAATGAGGTGTAGTTATACGTTTTGCGACAGGTACTAAAGTTGGTTCAAAAATGGTCGTAGTTCTCACTCGCTTACCTTTACTCCAAACAGAAAATGATCACTGTATCGACGTTGCTGTTTCCAGCGACATTTTGACGGCACTCGCGTTACTCTTCCTCACCCCTTTAGACGGTGTTTCAATTTCCGTTCTTCTAGAACGATAAAAAAAAAAACTTCACGACGGTTAAACGAGGTGTATAATTTCTATGCGACGAGTCCAAGGCTTTCAATAATGAATTTCCAATTTACTGCAACCCAGAACCGTCAAGCAAATCACAATCACCGTGCGACTCCAACGCGCGGATTGCGCAGACTCATCCGTCAGTCAGGAATGCGCTTCTTTCCAATGAACGGAAGTGCGAGTCGCTCTTAGTCCATCGCGAAACTCGTAACGTCAGTACTGCCACTACCTGAAAAAGGGACGGACGTCTCATCCGCACCATTCGCGACTCCGTACGCGACCCCATCGTCGACTCAATCCAGTGACTCACACCGACGCTATCAGTTTCGAGTTTATATGACGCTACGGTACAATTAACTAACTCTCATTGTCCTGACCAGGTTTTCACTACTAGGCATTAATGACGGAACACAGCCAAATGCGGAGGGGTCGATTGTATCAATATTGTTACTAGACTATCACGTGCATCGTTTTAGTAGGCCAATAGCGTTTTAGTTTAGGGCCAACTCGAAACGGAAATATAGTAACAAAGCCTGTACTGTCAACCCCAAAAGGCAAAAGTCCCTAGCTCTCGCTGCGTGAGAATCCGCGAGACGGCAAAGGTCATCGCACTGATTTTCGTCGGGAAAAAACGCATGCGATAGGTAGGGGGATAGGACAGATCAGGAGAGCCGGGGAATAGACTCTGGCTTGGGTTGTGGCATCAAACGACCGTCGACCACGTACTCGGCATCTGATTGTGAGAGTAAAACTTTCAACTATCATTCGATTAAGTGTTCCCCCATAGCTGCTGTCATTGGCGAAAATAAAAAAAATAAATAAAAATTTATGCCACCTAATCTGAATTATTTATGACCAAAGAATTATATTATTTGGATGTCGTCCGAAAAATTTTTATACATAGAATGAAAATCCAGTTTACATTTCATTCGAAATCGGTTCGTTGAACCGTTATCTAAACGGCCCGCTCGCTAATGGTGAATACTTGTTGTATAAAACGTTGTAAATTTTGCGACAAGACAATAAAATGTTCGTTAAATTTCCTTAATTGGTTTCGGGAAAGCATCATTTTGTCATGAAGATATTCATTACTGAAATATTATAGTCGTGATTCGGGTATACGAAAATGAAAATATACATAACTTTAAATTACTTGTTGGGCATTGTTCTGTGATTCTACGTAGCAATTTTGCTACTTTTCTACAAATTTCTCAAATGTTCTTTGATTGCATTTCCGCGAATCTTTTGCTGAATCATTCATACTATTACTTGTTAAAATGTTTGCCTTGTCAATTGAAGAATCTGCAAAGATTACCTTCCCATTTTTATTCGTTAATAAGAGACAAAACCAAAACCTACGATGAGGAACACACAAAATTATTTTGTGTAGGCATGTGAAAAAAATTAAGGTTCGAGTCGTGATCGAAAACTATCATGCCAATGGAATATAATATATTTCCTTGTGGAAATTCAGACTGAAGACGCAGAGATATTCCCTGAATATTTAATTCTTTTTTTCGCAGTATATGTACGAAGGCAGTTTATTCTCAGTATACTACTACGAGTATATTTGCGGTTGACGAATGAAACATATTAGCTTTGCAAGCGCAATATATATATATCCTAATTATTATTTTCTCTGAAAACAAGGTCAGTATTGTGTAAAACAGACACTGCCGTAGTGCCATGTATCCAATATTTCTTCCTCCCGTTAGGAAAATAAAACTAATGTACACCATGAGAGAATTATGAAAATCAAACCAATTATACATTTACTACTTGTGATAATGTTGCACTTGGATCAAATCTGTTTGAACAATTAAGCTTTGCACATCACATAGCTTCATGAAATTAAACATATCGGTCAAATTAGCATAAAAAATTTTCGGCGTATCTATTTTTTCGCCATATTACCTGGATAGCGATAAAACTATCATGGCTGTAAAGGCTGTAGCATGTAATAAACAGTAATTTACAAACGGACTCGTGATGATCACATCTCGTCGCCACAGATGGAAACCGATTAGATACTTTTGTAATCATTTGTGCATTGTATGAGCATAATAGTAATACAATCTGAGACTACATTATTCGTTTACATACTTTATACTTTCATACTATCAAAATTTAAGTCAGACAGATTATAAATAACTACTATACATATACACCCAACGAATATTAATCATGTATGTCATGCGCCGTTTTTACAAAAATCGCAGATTTTACATCGACTTTTCGTTATTCCGCGATTATACGCAATATTGAATTGGTATTTCCATAGAAAAATGTATTGAGTATACTTAGTTAATTTTATAACGTATAAGGAAGAGGTATTTACTATGAAAACTCCGTGCGTTGCCATAATTATTTCGTCAGCATATTGTTACAGCAAAAATTACATCAATTGTGGAAGGATGATTGAGGAACTGCCATATATTCAAGTTACATTCAAATATGCTTGTTGATTTATATCAGTTGAAACGTTGATGAGAAAAATTTCGTAAAATAACTGCGTCACTCAAAACTTTTTCACCTCAAAGAAATATGTACGAGCTTTAACACATCGCAGTAATTAAGCGTGGTTGCCGTTTGCATTGAGTATTATGTAAATTGAAGGAGGAAGAATGTCAGTTTCTATATTATATGAAATTGAACTAAGGCAAGACGTTCTTTAGATAAAACTGTTCATTCTTTGCGGTGGTTAAAAAGGCTACTGTTTAAGTATGCTTACGAAACCATTAAAGACCGTAATTACACGGTGATATAGACTGTATGGAAGGTGCATCCAAACACTGTTAGCACAAAACATGATATTGAAAAAGACGTTCGAAGCTTGAGGCGCATAATTGCGGAGTTGCGCCATTGGGGAAAAATGGTGCAGATACTTTTAAAACAAATAGGTATGTATGTGTCATGTAATGCAAGGTAATAACTATATATTCTGATCTTTTCAACTTGCTTACCCGTAATGTGAAAATGTGCAAGTATAATATCATATATTTGTTTTCCAACATCGTATCCCGTAAGTAATGTATCACGATTTACAGGCAAAGATTCTGCTTTTAGATACCATTGACCATTCTCTTGATTTCTAAAACGCTTGCATCATAATTATACGCAAGTATTCACTCATTGAACAGCTTGACGAATCCGATTCGTGCTGCGTTGCTCGTAAGCTGACTCTGACAATAATTAGATTGTTACAAGCGTAATTAAGTCGTTTAGTACTATTTAAAAAAATGTCTAAGCTATTCGTATTTCCCAATAATTTATACATTTATATGTAAGATGCTGCTGAACCACACAGTGCAATATTTAGGAATTTGCTGGGATGGGTTGATCGCTATGTAAAAATAATGAACATTTTGATTATGACGGTAACTCATCATAAAGCTGTCGTTGCATGTAAAGTAAATGCCTCACAGCTCGGTATAAAAAAAAAAGGCATCAATTAATTCGACAACCATGAATCACTTCTATAGCCATAGAACTATATTACTGCGATTTTATGAATATTGAAGAAAAAAATGTGTCGTAGTTACGAGTAAATGTAGGACGGTGCAGCGGCGTCGGTGATTATCACGTACAAGAATAAGATCTCGGTACGGTTACAGAGAACAAATAAGAAATTGGACGTGTCGACCTTACAGAATTTAATGGACACGTTTTTACGGATACCGTCCGCTTTCCCGTTTCACCTTGTACCTAGTTTTTTCTTTCGCAGATAGTCGCATTATTTTCCATTGGCTTACGTTGAAAAACGATGTTGAAGTAATTGAATATTGTTCGAGAAAAGTATCGAGCAATAAGTTTTGTACAGAGATAATTATACTGTGCATATACATATAGTAGCTCGATTTCAAAAGTCATCCTAATTAGAATAAGCCTCTAAAAACAACGTCTGAAAAAATCGACGGTGTACATCATTCCTTTACACTTACGACGGCATAACTACAATTTATATGTTAAGTAACATAATCTGTAGTCGTAACTTTTTGTCGGATTCGTAACAATAAATCGGCATGGGATTCTTACCTTACCATATAATTATTTTTTTTGCTATTGTTTTAGAGCAATGATCTACATTATATTCAACACACCAGCATCAATATTGCTAACTGAACCGTAAAAGGTCAGTTTATTCAAACAATAAAAAGTAGAGGCGATACAAAGCTAATTTTCTGCTCCATATAAATGTCCAGGTATGAAATCACGTGCCCTGTATCCGTTTCTCGGCAAGATCACGCGTCTGGTGCTATGATAATGTTAAACACGTTAAAATCGCCATGCTTCAATAAGTCACGTGTTGAAAAATCAAACAGGAATTCCATGATCTTGGGATCTAATACATAATTCTGAGTATCAGGTACACGATATTAAGACTGCGCTCCGCGGTAGCCACAATGATACAAGTACCTACGGTAGACATGCCGATTCGTTTCAGGCCTTTGTAAAATTCAAAACGAAACATTATTATCATTGTTGACAAAAATGCAAACGTGTTAATACGTACGAAAGAAAACAACTTTCGTAGTTTTAAACAGAATTCTGAAATTCGAATTCTCTATCGAAAAATTTATCTCGGTTTGATCAACTTGGCGCTCGTGCACTAAACAATTTTTGTTGTCCATTTATACCTACTGCTTATTAACACTTTCTGCGCTGAGTCAGCAGACTTTTTTTCAATGACGATTGTCAATGAATAAATGAAGAGAGGTGTCAAACCAAAAAGTCAATAAACAATTCTACTTTTCTCACCAGTTTGATGAATAAATTGCTTGTCCCATTCAATAGAACTTCCTATATACCTGGTTTGTTATCTCTGAGTCTTCAACTAGACGAAATAGAATGCCGCAGTTGAAAACCGAAGTTTCTTATTCAGTAAGCTAAGTAAGTCAACGATCTAGAAAAAGCTCGTGACGTGAACGATTTAGTCTATGATTTGGATACATACTGCACAGTATATTTTTGTACATTTTTCCTATTTTCTCATGTTCGTATTAACTTACGTTACAAGAACTTCGTTTGCAGTCTAGTTTGAATGGTTTTAAAATTCTAATACGTATAATTAGAACGCAACACCTGAAATTCTGGCACCACTGTTTGTAAAATTAGAAAAGTCTCCTTTGACATTATGTCATAGTTACATGTATCTGCCTGTAGATTAGCCCATTTGTTACTGTACAATACGTTAACATAATATAGATGGTTGTATTAGACACGACAGCGTATAAACACGTGAATAATTCTGTACGGCATAATGATAGAAAACTTATGATAAATCAAACTGGGATGGTAATAAGAAAACCTAATGGCGTATCATAGATCCCGAAATACGGCTAAAAAACTTCAAATGCGTAGTGGAGTATAAGTGACATGACAGTACGAAGTAGAAGTACGTTATGTGTAGAGATATTAAAAAAAATTTGCCATCTGTACCTAATTATTAATTATCTTCGGGCTACGAACAATTAATATTGTGCCAGCATCGAATTTCTTGTGTGAAAATCATACGAGCTTTATGATGAATTTCCGTATATCATTCCTCAATTTATTTACCACACGAACTTTTGTTATAATTAAAGAAGTCAAATAATGTATATTTTTTACCTGACGTAATTTCTCAGAAAGATAATATTGTTTAAAAAAACGCAAGAAGTGCGAGCAGCGAACATTTTACTCTTTAAAATGTTTCTAATGTTTAACGAGCTCGAAATATATACGCGAAGTTGAGGTGGATCTATTCTTACCGCAAAAGTTCTATAGTAAACTGTCTCGTAAAAATAAAAATGACAAAACTAAATTTAGTACTCTGCAGTTGAAGGATTATTCATTAATCAGCTTTCACTGAAATATATGAATATACGATAAATTCAATACCTTCAATTAAAGAGCTCACTTTTCAAGAATTTTTCATATTTATCAATTTATTACCTCAGGTGCTATACATAAGTTTTCCCAAATAATTCTATCGTTCGTTCCTATTACAACCCTTAACTCGTGATCTTGGCTGGTAAACGGAACTATAAACATCGGCAGGCCCATTTAATAGGCATACCTGTAAACATTACGAGCATTCTTCATATCTGTTCAGACGTTAGTACGTCTTTGAACTCTATACAACGCAGACGTATAACAACATCGCGAGAACTGGCCAACTTGTCAGTGAAACGGACAGTTAGTCACTCGGCGTTGTTCCGATGGATTGTGTAGAGTGATTCAAGCGAAGTGTATGATCTCTGAGGAAGTCGGAGAATAAAATCGAAGTGACAAACCGCGAGAAAACGATCGACACTGAGTTTTCCCAGTGATGTGATATCTGATTGTGAGGTGAACAGTTAATATAAGCGTCGGTCTAGCTTCCGGTATCAGAATCGCTGTAAATTACTCGGGTAGAAGGAAAAGCCCGGAGAATCCTACCACTCGCTGATTCCTAATCGCGAAGCTAAACTCCCCACCAGATCGGCCTCCTCTCATAATTCATCGAACCCGACGTCGTGCCTCGATCCCGCTCCTGGGTGTCTGACGACGAACGCATCCTGCCGCCGGGGACTTACGACGTTTTAAATATAACAGACGTGATGTTCCTCCGGCAAAAGGCTGCGGTCGTATTTAATATGGCTGTCCGCTACGAATGCGTTCAGTTCTCGTTCAACCACAACCGATCCCGTACCCCATGCATAAAACATTCTTCACTTGGCTACACGGACCGTGATCCTCATTCGCCTGCACCACGCACTAAACCTTCAAACAGCTATTGTTGGACAGTGTTGGACAGTGATCGCTCGCCGATATGAAGATCTTGGTGTTTTTGAATTTCTTCACGATTTGTAAGTGAACTTCAAGTCATTTTACTACCCTTGTTTTACTACCCGTTCTCCCTTTCGAGATTCTTTTAGGTATTCATCGTCTCAATGTTTTGACTTTCCATTGAATCGTCGGTAACAACGTCCGCCTGTGACGAGGGTAGCTTTTTTCAATTCAAATCCTGCTCGCATAAGCAAGTCTGTATCTGAGGAATTATTGACAGTACGTCCGATCCATAAATGTTTTTCGCTTTGTCTGCTTTATTGGTATTGAATGTTTAACCACGGACACCCTACGGTACCGTATATTTCATTTCAGACCGTAACAGTTCACGATGATTCAGTTTATCTGGTTTACAATCAGGTAATGGCATGTGAATTTTAATTATATTCGCTCTTTCATTCAGTCTTAACTCTTACAGCGGTGCCTTTGAACTTTATACGTAGTCTCCAGCTGTGCAGCATTTGACATTTGAATACTTAGACGACATCGTGAGCTGACAAAGCTAAATCAATATCTAAACTAAACAACGCACCGATTTTAATTGTTCTTACAAGTTCAGTTTCACAAAAACCGATCATTAACTACCGAAAATTATTAATTAATCGATTTTATCGGAAACTTCAATATTTTAACTTATCAAACCACGGTCTTGTTTTTATAATCACCGATTATTTATCACACGATAACGGATCTGATGACTTACCTCTAATTGAACGGAAACTGATCACGCTATTCAAACGTCAAGTTTTGCTGATTTAAATGGAAAAACGACAAGCCAATGAACTAGCTCGAACGAATCACTGTGGATACTGTATCCGATAGATTATACACTCGTGCATGTGATTTCTTCCTGATTTCAACCTGCGCATTGAATGCTGCATCGTTGTCTGTTTAGCATGTTTGAGCAGAGATAAATGGAAAGGGAAACAAGCAGGTAAATCAAAAATTGGATAGCTAAGTATATTGCCGTTTCGAGGGCTCCCCACTAGCTTGTAAATAATATATACACATAAAGCTACGCTAATTATCAGCTTTCGGCAGGTAGAAAAAACTTGTTCTTTCAACATACTTTTACTCTCTATAAATATTGTAATTAATGCAACAGCAATTTTCCTTTTTATGACACACTTAATTATAGTACATTTAAAATATATTTCAATGTCAACAATCAAGTTTATGCCGAATTTTATGACTCGATTTAAATATTGCCAATAGGTCCTTACTATTTTTTGTGTCAATCGCAACCAACGCTAATTGTTGTAACTCCTGCGTTGCAAACGAGTTCATCAGATAAATGGTCAAAGCAGTTGCAATAATGATGTAAAGGAAAAAATTTGTCCGGGGCTTATTAGCTAGTCGGTCCGTTAAATGGATCCATTATCCATTTTAGCCAATTTCTATGAAAGCGTACGATTCGATAGATCACGGGCTATAATAATCTTACAGTATGCACAATTTCCGCAATCTGCAATGGAATCAAACTTGACAATAACTACTTAGGATGACATGCAACGATGTATATATTGTCGCTGAAAAGAATGCATGAAACGATCTTTGGGTTAAAAGAAACGTCGTAAAAGTTTCACTTTGTTCAATCAGCACCTCTTAAGAAAATGAAGTATACGCCTGTCGTAAAATACCCATCCACGGATGTATTTACCGATCAATTGTTCAGAAATTACTGACAATAATTACAGTGGATATGGTAATACACTTGTCTACGGGTATAATACACATCTGACGTAAGACAATTCACGAGACGAGTATCAGTTTTTGTACGGTAAATAATTCTCGCAGTTTCAATTCGCAGTTAAAAAGGTGCGAAAAAATTTTGTCGACCGGCAGTCGGTTTTACATCACACGCGTGGAAACTTGAGAAAAGGCATAATATGTTACTTTAAAGCCCCGCCTCATCGTTTAAATCAAAATATGCTCAGTCAAAGTTCTTAAACGTCGAATTGGACGAATCCGTATAAATTGTTCCAATGGGCTCGAGGAAAAATCGATTCTAGCTTGCGTACTACAAGATCATCATACTTGTTGACGAAGAAATTGAACACGGGTAATTATTTTGCTGTATTCGTCATCCCGAATAGCTATATGCCTATAAGTATATAGATTACCTATTTGTCATCGTGATACACCGCGATGACGTGTGAAAATATAACGTAACACGTACGTATCGATTGTAAAGAGAAGTATAGAAAAAATCTCGTATGCGTGTAGCTGATTACAATCCTCACATTATACTTCAATTCTATTGTACCACCACACACGGAATACATGGGAAACCGGATGGGAAAATTTATCAATCAGAATAATCGTCGTTAATAAACATCACGATTATCGCTATTATCTATGTAGATTTTGAATTAAATAACAAAGTTGTTGCTCACGCTACGAAGTGAGAGGTTTTTCGTAATCAACTGCCAGCGATGTTAAATGTACCAATTTCGTGATACATGTACCATTTTTTAGGGTTCCGTACCATGTACCGAGTAAAAAATGTTCTGGTACGCAAAAATACCAGCTTCTTTTAATCTTCAAGAATGGAATATCAGTAATTGTTATAATTACCAATTGTAACATCGATTGTCTTCATTATTAACTGTTCACAATAATAGTTTTTTCTGAACCCTCAAGTTATTTAATACGTATTCATTTTTGCATCGATTGCATTAGTCAGCCATATGTGTCAAGGAGATGATTTTGTCACAAGTTCGATCATGGTTTCCATCGGGTAGTCGATGCCATTTTTTTTTTAATCTCTCTCTTTAGAAACTGCATCCCCATTTTTAAATAAAAAAACACTCAATAAATATTAATAATCAATGATATTAGTAATTTTATCATTTAAATTTTTAACAATAACTAACAAGGCTAATAACAATAATGATTATCATTATCAGTGTCATCGTTTTATCAAATATGGACAAAATGTTTAACCAATTACGATTAACACATACTACAGCGACCATGCTGTTGTTCGAGTAAGTATACCAGGTTTTTATTTGAAATACCAGCTCTTAGCGACACCTGTTCCGGGATCGTCCAGCCACTTTCCAACGTCGCTCTAATCAACGCAAAGCGGTATATCATCCAACTGACAATGTCTCAGGTCCTTGACTCGACTTAACACGATTTAATCCAACGGTTACCTGGGCGCATCCTCGACCGCAATATGCACTTCTCGTGCATATCTTTCCCGGTGCATCTCGGTCCTTGACGGTCCCCGGAAGTTGGCATTCCTAGTAGCCACGTATACCTATAGCTATAAGTTGCAATAGGGGCACCTGCATTACAGATGCGCTGTAGAACACTCTTATATCATGCATCGTCGTTTGTTCGTAGTAAATAAAAATACCGTGTCAGGAAATATTGTTAGTAGTTTTTTTTTTTTTTTTTTTCATCAAGTTACTGGAGATTATTGTCCGTTGTTTGCTCACTGATTCGATTTGTATACGTGTACTAATTTCCCAGAGATAACTTTCGAGAGCTTTAAAATCAGCAAAGTTAAGAAACTACGCCGATTTAGTAGCTCAAGAAACATTTTTTATCAAATATTCTTCGAATATGCGTCAATAATTTTATCAATTCACGCGTTTTTAGGATTTCAATTTTTATCGAAGGCCCAAACGCACACCGATTACGCTTAAGAATAAGCGCATATAGGTATAACCATTGCACTTTATCATCTTGCAGTATTGTGGATATTCACGTCGCATCGGCAGATGTTACAAGTTAAAGGTACACAAATGATCCTCCTTCTTCCATTAGAACAGTAGTACATACAATGAAATGCATTCCGATGTTAGCCTTGCGAAACATTCTACAACACATAACGATCACGAGTATCACTTGAGTGAGCTATTCGTAGCAAGTATAATCTCGTAATATCGCCTTATGCGTATAAACAAGAGTGAAGTTTAGCGAATCATGTTTTTATGCGGTAAATTGGAGAGAAAAAAACTCGCATTCCGGATTTATTCTGAAATCCGGTAGCTGTGAACCGACCTCTCACCTCTCGCCTAGCTTTCAACGGTTAATTAGCACGACAATAGCGCATGAAAAACGGGCGAGCATCTTGGAAATTTTCTTGTTATTCACTCTGCGGGGAACTTTCACTTGAGGAATGTTCCGCGTTACGCCGAATGCACACCGCCCTTCTTTTAAATAAACAAATAAATTTTCCTGCTACAATGGGCGATACCTTATAGCTACAAATGATCCGAACTTTCCGGTGCTTGGCCTATTGCCGATCTAGAAAGGTTACGTCTGCCTTCCTTATCACCTATTCTGTTCAACGTTGATACGGCCTTACGTATTTCCTGTATACCGTACAGCGTGCATGTATAAACCAACCTGTTACTTGCACGTAATTATATAACTTGAATTGCACCGGAACTTTCTGGACTATCACTTCATGATTACCTTCAGGCACCATTGTAAATAATGGTCTATTTTTAGCATTTTCAATCACCGATACATGACAGATAAATCGAATCAAAATATTACGGAAATGTAACAGATAGAGGGAGTTGTAGCGATACGATTGATTGGATAGATATAATGATTCAACGCTTTTCTCAGAGCGGCAACGCACGCAGGATATTCCTCGCTCGGATCTTTCAGTTATGATATTAAAAGGTTGCAGTTCACTCACACGCTCCCAACGACGTCGTTTATCTGACTAGTCATGATCCAGTTTCATGCTTACATTGATGGAATTTATTAGCAGGTAGAAAATCGTATATATATATATATATATATTTTATCATCCGATTCTCACCGATAAGGGTTCAAGGCATGTCAATTCTGGAGTAACTTCATCATGGTAACTTTCATGTGCATGTATGTTGTACCTGTTATGACTCGTATGAACATCTAATTAGCGACTTTCGACTAGTCGTGTTCGCTTGTTATTTGTACTTGAAAATATACTTCGTTAATACATACGGCAAGTACATTCTAATCTTTTTTTAATATTTGTTCCAGATTCTACAATTCTGGGTCAGGAATTTTCGTACAACGGGCTTCTTGGTGAGTAAAATATTTTACAAGTGTGCTATTCAATTAACTTTGACAGATTTATATCATTCGTGTTCGGAGTATTTGCATCAGATATGAAGGTCATTTCGTGAGAGCCGAGGACTCCAAAAAGCATTTAATAAATTATGCTTATCTTGTAGCTTGAATCCGTGTACTGACTTGGACCTTCTATAATTCGCATCCTTGAGGCCAACTCCTTTCCCATTTGCTCACTGATTTATTATCTGTGTACAGGTTGTTGATTTATTTGTAACTAGACCCTTTTAAAACTGGTTCCCTTTGTCCCTTCTGACGATAACAGGTCCTGCGTACTGGGGCAACAAGTATCAAACGTGCGTAGGAAAGCACCAATCTCCGATCAACATCGTGGAGCATTATGTCGAGAAGGTCACACTTCCACCATTGTGGTTTTCTGGTTTCAACATACCTAGGAAAGCCATGCTAACCAACAATGGCCATACAGGTTGGCATAATTATCCTTATGACATTTTCTAACTTAATTTTCAACAAATTTCGGCAATGAAAACAATATTTGAAGCCATTAAAAACACTGTAGTACGAGCTGTAGAATTTTTTATAAAGTCGATCCGTTCTAGTTCAGTTAAAAACCGCAATAATAACATAAATCATCGTGATCCACGTCTCGTCCGCCTTCCTCATCGTACAGCTAATAACTTACATATATTCTAAAGTCGAGTGTATATTGCACGTTTGCACGTGATAACCGTGTCTCTTATCTCGAGCTATACTTCATAGGTATCGTTTAATCGGATCTGATTGCAACCGTAGATAGGATCAGTTAGGTGTCAGCAATTATAATCGCTACAAATAGTCGTATAAGGCATTCAGATTAAAAACTATTTGCATGATTAACTCTGAAAAACTACTCCATGACCGCGTTACATCGTACATGTTGTGCATTCAGAAATACATGTTTGAAAAAATGTGTTTCAACGTACCTGCGTGTTACGTAATTTGCTGTCCTCCGGGGTAACTTAAAGAGGATACAAGTATAACCATGTGCATATATTTACATAACTCGTCTTGTTAAACTAGACCTTGATGAGATACTATTACCAATTTATTACGCTTCGGTGTACGAAGACACCCGTTTTGAAGGATCGTACATCTATCGGGGGGCTGTATTTTACCAATAGTATTCGTATAATAATATCACGTGCACGCAAAGCTAGATCACGGTTTGAATTATAGTATATACGCATGTAACGCACGTTATTTTACTCTTTCAAAGTAACATAATCGACATGCTCATTGTCAGAAGGTCTTTGAGTAGGCATAATTATAAGTATGTATACGTAAAACACGAATACTGATGTTTCGTCTCAAACATTCTAAAAACTAATTTTCAAAACCGTATCGTTCGACCATTGAATTGATACTGAAAAGATTGCAGTCATTATAACCATAAAGGTCAAGTATAATTCTAAAAAATAATACGTCATTCGTTGAGGCTTCATCGATTGGGAAATAAATTGTAGAACGCAATTTTTTTCTTCTTTCAAGTACTCCTAAAGACAATTGGAACTGACGTTCCTCTCATAACCGGTGGACCTCTCAGAGACGACGTCTACGCGTTTGAACAGCTCCACTTTCACTGGGGAGAGAACGACAAAGAAGGTTCAGAAGATAGGATAAATAACAGATCATTCGCTATGGAACTTCATGCCGTATTTTACAAATTATCATACGGATCGTATAAAGCGGCAACCAATTTTCCAGACGGACTCACAGTATTGGCGTATTTCGTGACGGTAATGTCGATTATACATATAGCTTAAAAAATTCCAGCCACACACTCACGACAAATTCACAGGTTGCCGAAACGTTTGATCCGACCTACAGCCCTTTGGTCGAAACGTTGCCACTCATCGAGGACATTGGTTCAGAAGCTGTGCTAAGGGATAATCTCATCCTCGAGTCTATCCTGAAGACGAATCAGCCTTCGATGCAAAATTATTTCACGTACAATGGTTCGTTGACGACACCACCTTGCTCCGAAGTGGTCACGTGGATAGATTTTAAAAAGCCGCACATACTTTCCCACGAACAGGTGAGTAGCAATATTTATATTATGTAAGGTAAACACCTCATTGAAACACCCAGAATTCATGAGAGGGAAAAAAATCGCGTCTTTTACCGCAAATGAAAGTCTAGTCTATATATGATGGTGTAATAACAGGTGTATCTAAGTGCTAAAGTGTGTAATTACCTTCTTTGTGCAAACCGTTATTACTACGGGGAAAAAAACGACCGTTCTTGTTGACCAATCTTCCCAGTCTCCTGCACGTGATCTGGAATTAAATAAATCGTTGAAACTACCAGTTTTAACATTATTGTAAACAACTTACGGTCGAACGTAACGTAATTATCGAGGACAGTTGAAGATGCTCTGTACTTATTTTATACCGAGTCACATCAAGATTTTACATATACAACAAATATGTTACACATACGTATGTCTGCACGTATACCATCTTGCAGATTGAGGCTTTCCGTCGAATTCGTAGCGCAGAAGGGGAAAGAGTGACACATAACTTCCGGCCCGTACAACCTCTCGCCGACAGGATAGTCTTTGAGAATATTCCTGAGACGAGCCACGACTACAGCCACGGGATTCCTAACCATCGCAATCATCATCATCCGCAACAGTTTGCGGGACAACTTGCGAACAGAGCTTCCCTTCCGATTATAGTTATTATTTCATTAGCGACTGTTTTACGTCGATAACATCATTTATCATCGCGAAAAAAGAACTAAGGGTCGTGCCATATTTTTATTTCAACCACTCATTTTCAGCTGGTTAAATACACAGTAGATGATAAATGATAAGATCAGCAAGTATTTTCTCATAATCAAAAGAAAATCACAACGCGAGGCTAATCTATTCATCGAGTTACGTGATAGTATCTAAAATATCTCAGAAATTCGTCGCACCATGTTTTTATTCGAGTTTTAACACTTTTTAATGACGTACTACAATATGGTGCGTTGCATAGTTTCAATATTAGATATAAATATAATTTATACTCGTTTCGCAATCGTATCATAATGTTTGAAGATGTATCTGAGCCTTGTTTTTATGCGGCGTTAAAGCATGAATGTCAGGACACCCGTGATAAAAATTGTGAGAAGTGTTTCCGCAGGACAGAAACCTAGATTCTATTAATGGTTACAGTAGATTACAAAATTTTTAACAATCAATCAAGTCTCGCTACCATTGTTTAATGAGAAATTTTAATCATCTACGCGTATCGTCGTCACTCTACCATGTACGGCATAAATTTTCAACCGGCACCGCAAACTCATAAATTATGCTGTAATTGAGTATGGCATTGAATGATAGTGTATTCGTAAATTTATGCGTACTTTTGCGGGCGCATTTGGCATTCGATATTTCGAGCCCACAGACTGTTGTTAGAAGTAAACGCCATGTAGAGGATTGATTTTTCATCGAGGAAATAAGTATAAAATCTCACTGGAAGCTAATTAAATATGTATAAAATACGTTGGCTACAATTGGGATTCTAATATGCGGGCGTGGCTAGGAATGAACGTCAGAAAGGAAGTATAATCGGCAGTTGATAGTTTTACATTTTGATATCGAATATCGTCGTGCAAAAATGCGTGGAGGCCATGGGCTTTTATTTTTTTAAATTCAACTCAATATCATAGACTTAATAATAGTATCATGAACTACTAGTTCAATTAACCACATTTCTCTTGGAGTATTAAATTTTTATTCTGCCACGAGATTGCTTTTTCCAATGCTTTACTCAAAAGACGGAATTATTATTGTAAGTATTTACTAGTTGTATCAGCATTTCCGTCCATAAATAATATTGAAATATTCTGTGTAACTGAATTTTCGTTGCGCTAGTATGCGTGGTATTATTGAGTTTATTCCAAGAAGTAAAAGTGGTAGTTTTAGTTACTAACAGCGTCACTAACGCATTATTTAAGTATCGAATATGTATGTGACTAACGTACAGATATAGAGCGTTTGCAAATATTTATTAGTCGTCTTATGCCATGTATACTGGAAACTTATTTGAATGAAAAATGTTGTGAATCCTGCTCACGTATATTTCTACACTATCCTAAATCGTAGAGGCGTATCTTTAATGTTAGATGTGTAAAAGTAGCCAGCTATTTTAAAAATCGATGCGCTCTATGCGAGGATTATCGTAACACGTTACTTATAAATTACTACAATTTGTCAAAAGGTTGCAACTTTACAAACTCACAACAAATAGTATGTGAGTATAGCCTAGAAGTTAGAATCGATGCATCAGTTTTCAATCTCTAACAAAGTAAAACAATTTTAATAGGTTTTAAGAATAAATTACTCATTTACTACGTTAGGTACAATTATATTCTTTTCAAAAAATTCTGCTCGATAATTGCTGTCGACTGTATCGTGACCCAGGACGTGGGACGCAACTATTGTATCAACGAGTCAATTATAAATTCAGGCAACCCGGAAAATGAAAAGCTCACCCCCGAGACAGCGAGGGTAGTGCTCTGAGGGGTGACTGAACCCCAAGGCACGGTACAATGAATGAACGCAATGTGCAACGGGCTGTTCTGAAAGACAGAACACAAAGATGCCTGCGTCACTCGAGTACTCGCATTCAAAGTGGGTTGCCTTGATGGATATGCCGGAAGAATAAGACTATGTACGTACACTACCGAAATGTGGTAAATGCGCGAAAAATCTGTCCCGCGCGCAGATGGCGCCACTGGAGATCGAAGCGATCAAATTCAAAATTGAAGCGCTCGGCGCGAGGAATCATTCCAAGATTATCACCCAGCGCGACAGGTCGCTAAGCGAGACTCGTAGCAGCAGATACACCCGGTAACAATAGTAATACTGGCACTAATAACGGTTGGCAGATGAATAGAAAGGATTTTCGCAACTACAATGATTAAGATAATTTTCTGTTTCTTTATTCAGTAAATTTATTACATATATTTTCACACTATGTTTCATCAGTTCATATAATTCGTAGATAATTGATATTTATTATAGGTATATATAAACGAATGAACGTTCTGGAATGAAAACAAATTCTACAAAATTAAGATTTCTTCTCTGATTTAAAATTAGAATGTCTAAGCAGGATATCTCACTGATTTAAAAATGGCTATATACACGCGAATTGTAACGAAAATCTGTAATCCTACATAGTAGTTTACCAGGTGTCAAAGTACTTGAAAATGGTATATACACATGTAATTGCTTCGATACAATTTGCTGATTCCACGCAATCAAATACGAACTAAGTGTTACTCAATGCAATTGTCAATGACTTTCACTTATTCTATATTGCTATTCTTCTTCGTTGGGTTTAGCATTTGCAATTAGTTTGGAAGAGTTGATCGGTGCCATATTGACTATGGAAGCAAGATTTTCTTGGCCCTGCTTTAAACGCTCGCGTATCAATTCAGCTATAGCTTTCTGAGTCCGCCTCTCAAGCTTTTCAAGTTTTTTAGCAACATCCCTTTTCAAATCCCAGTCAGGTTTCCGTGGCGCCAAGCTGCTTATATCCTGCGTATTAAAAATCATATCAAGCAACATCAAAGCGGAATAACAGTAAGAGTTCTCAATTTATGACATTAAATTCTCGTAAATTATTTCACTCACAAGTTCCTCAATCACAACTTTTGAATTAGCAGCACTCAGTTGATCCTTCACTTCGCTCTCAACATCTCCGGGCTTAGCTTCGTCCAATACTTGTTCTCGCAAGCTATCATCCTGAGGTTTGTAACTGCGAAATTTTGGTCTAGAAATATAAAATGAGTGTAAGACAACTGATTTAGCAGAAAAATAAAACCTCATTTTCAACCTTTATTATTCTTTTATAAATATTATTTTTTTTAGGTTAAGTTTCGAGAAAGTTAGAATCGAAAAAGTGATTCAATTCTATAATACAGTGAAGAAAAAGATACCTACTTGGGTAGAGTTGAACCCTCTGATTTTCCCTGCTCTTTATTTTCGTCAGTAATTTTTCTCTTCAATGCTTGCAGACGCTCCTTTCTCTTGAGTGCCTCGTCTTCGAGCGAACCTACCTTGTCATCCGCCATTCTTGTGGTCGATAGACGTGAAGATATTCATGGATGGTAAGCACGAAACGCGGCCTGCGTAACCATGGTAACCACGTCGCCTGATGCACTGCGACTAGTGTTACATGTGAGTACAGTGTGTAGCCTATGCAATAAAATTAATTCTCTTACAAATGGCCCGCATGCGCTAGTAGGCCATAAATGGTAATCGTCCAATACGTGAGGTAAGTGTACCAGTTATTAACACGTTTAGAGCCAATTATTGACCCTTTTATTTTTCAAAATTATAAATTTATGGCAAAAATTAAGAATTTTTCCATGACTAAAACCAATTGCTATAGGCTATACCGTTAAACACTAGAAATTTATTTTTTGGTAATTTTAGAATTGAGAATCAAACATATACAATCAAAAAAGGTCAATATTTGGGACAGGGTTAATAACTGGTACACTTACCTTATACAACGTTAGTCTCACACGATTAGCTCTCGACTTATTATTAAGGAGGTCGGTTCAGGACTTGGGTGGTTTACTAAAAACCGACTCCGTAAATCGACTTTATTACGAGATAGTCGTATATTAAGTATTTATCAAATTATCACAGCTGTTGGATTCGTTATATTTCATCTTACGATGGCTCATTTTGGTCAAAACACTATTTTCTACGAGATCGATGAAACAGATTTTTTTCTTTCTTAGTCAATTCAACATTGCCATTTAATGGTCGTAATTAAACTCGGTGTAATATTGTAAGATGCAATATTTAACGATGCCAGCATGTTAAAGAAAAGTGGTTGCGCGAATTTGTAGAACATATTCTTCTTGACAAAATGAACTATCGTAGATTGAATTAAAACGAACATTCTATGTCTTTAATCATTTTGGAGTGATTTCAAACGAAGTTCAATATCTATAAACAATAAGCTTTTGTTTATAACTTCAATACTTTCAGCTTTTGTGTTTTTGATCATTTGACAAGTGCTCAATGTAGGACTATTGCCTGGCAAAATTAATAAAGAGTATAAATTTTTTACTGAAAAACTTTCTTAAACTTTACCGAAAATGCCAACCGTTTAATTATATTCACTATTTTATTAACTGAGACCGGTTTTCTTAGCCTCGATTATCTCTGATTATTGAAGTAATTTTCGATATTACGACTCCTCACACGTGGTTCGGTAAGTGATTGTAACTAAGCTGCTTTCAAATAGTTTAGGAAATTAGATAGGTATACCTATCTATACGGTGGAATGATCCAATCAGTTTAATCGAGTAATTAAAATATAAATTACATTTTAGATAATCAAAGTGAAGCGAGACCACTCGCTACCTGAATTCGAAATGAAGAACTTTCATAAAAAATTTAAATGTAAACCATATGTGATCACGTGCGGTGCTAATTAATAATTAGGGACTCAAGTAAATTAATATTTATTGGCATTTATACAGAGATATTTGTAGATAACAATATTAGCAGAACGATATAAATTATAAGCGAACATTTCTACAACTTAATATTATTCATAACATAAAATCTCTAATTCTAATTCTTAGAACTATAGATTCTTACAACTGCAACGTAAAACTATTGACGAATTAGTATGTTTAATTTTCGAAATTTAATTAAAGTGAATTATAAATCTACTATAGCACCTAGTGCGGATATGCTATACGGGAACTTATGAGCTTGTTCGTCGCATTCGGATATCATTGTTAAAAATATAATAAACTAACGTCGATAGCTATTCACTGAGAGAAATCGTAAACTGAAATCCATGCCGGACATAGGTGTGTGAAATTGAGGACAGAAGGAGGAGGATTATCCAGACATGATACGAAATCCCGGGAGACACCTTGCATTGTACTTCCGAGCGCAGCAGTCACCGAAGCGAAAGTGTATATTCATCATTAATGGCAATTCATTTTTATGCCTAATATATGGTGTGCGTACCTGCACAGCCTGTCAGGCTAGTTGAGAAGTTAATTTTGTTAGTCGATCTCTACGTTGCTTAACAGTAGCGATAGCGTGGTTCACACATTATCCGAACGTGAGATATGCTATCATTTTTTACGTGCCGTGTGATCACCACTGACAAAAATTATTAATTACAATCATCTCACGATGGAACGAATAGCTGTGGGAATGATGCGTTGTGATTACGAAACAATTCTGCAATTCATACGTCAGCATTTCTCAATAGAACTATGCGCGATAGATGATTTATCTTCGCACATACTCGGTGCCTATGAATTGTCATTTGTTCAAGTAATAATTTCCCAACTACCGCGCCGGAAGCATTTTGAAATCTCTAGTGAAAAGATGTATATTTTTTTTCATTATGCATACATTTTAGAATTTATATTTGAGATAGGAATCTTTTCTGAATAAGTTTCACCACGACTTCTTTTTCCTCGTAAACTATTGCGTCCCATGGAAATAGGAAATATGTGAAATTTTAGATCTTGTGTTCTACGGTACTGACGTGAATGGCAAAAGAGCGAGCGTTGATGATCTAATGACAGAGTGCCATTTACTAATGTTCAATTTCAGGAAGATAGCAAGCGATTGTAGTGCGCAAAGCATCGGATCCGACCATTAATTTGCATGAAATTCCTATTTGAACGTTTCTCAGATTACATTGGCAGTGACACCCAAGTAGAAAATATTAAGTAGAAATGCATTGTGCACACGATGAAGTCTTTACTGTGTTCGAGGTTTCTGAGACATGTCATTACAAATTTCTCTTTCTCTCATAGAATACTTGCTATACCTTCGACGCCAAATGTCAGCTATACAGTCGTCGTAAGCGTTTGGCAGTTTAATTCTTACGGAATTCATGACAAGATGGAAATTTCAATATGGTCGGTGAGTATTTAGGGCATGTGAGTAATTTCAATGATCTGTATTCTATAATTAATTTGTGAATCTATTCTAAAGGTCTTAGGATCTCGCATACACGCATGCTGTGGTAACATTTGATACATACCGTTGAGTCACAGCTTTAGACTGCAATAATCGCGGTTCTAAGGTAGGTGTATTGACGGTGTGAAAGAACCGATTCAATTCCACTATTTGAATATAACTTTGCATGTAGGTTTATGACCCTCGTTGAGCGTTAAAGTTCCTCAGACCCTTAAGTTTCAGGCACATCACGCGTCGTTTGGTGGCTTCGCGAAACTAGACACTCGTTTAGACGCACCAAATTGAATGCTGTTCGATGGAAGTGCGCCTACGTTCAATGCCAGAACTTTAGAGACGATATTCAAGTCTTCGGCACTCCCAGATCCTCGGGTGATACCCAAGTCTGATGCCACTCCAGACTGATAGAGGAGATGTTGAATTTGTCTCGCCGGCGTTTGCGGTCTAGTTTCCCTGAATTGATTGAATCCGTTGAAACCAAAGTTCTGACTGTTTCTCGATGGGGCGTTAAATTGGCTACTCCCAAAGTTGCCTCTGGCGTTGAAGTTGTTGATGTTGTTGTTGTCATTGAAGCCAAAGTTGCCAGTCGAACCAAAGAGTTCTTGTCTGTTGAACCTCGGAACGGACACAGCAGGAGTCTGGAATTCAGTTACTGGAAAAGCTCCGAAGCTCTGCTGTAATATCTGCTGTTGCTGCAGTTGTTGTTGCAGCTGTTGTTGTTGCTGCTGCTGCTGCTGCTGCTGTAAGCGTTGACGTTGCTGCTGCTGTTGCTGTTGCTGTAGTTGTTGAAGACGGCGTTGCTCCTGATAGTTGTTTTGGAATGAGGGTGGATTAACCAGGCTCGGGAGTTGCAGTGAGACGCTTGGTTCCAATTGCACACCGGGCTTATCAAAGGCAGATTGTAGAGTGAGTAGACTGTTTTGATCAAAATTAGCCTGTTGTAGACGTTGTTGATGTTGCTGCTGTTGTATTTGCTGTTGATAGATCCTCTGTTCTTCAAGTTGTTTGAGTCTGGCCTGTTCCCGGAGGAATATCTGCTGTTGCTGCTGCTGCTTGAACCGCAATTGTTCCTCGTAAAGCTGTTGTTGTCTGGCCAAAAATTGAGTCTGTTGAAGTTGTTGCCTCTGAAGCTCGGCAAGTTGTTTCTCCAGCTGCTGTTGTTTGAACTCGAGTTGTTCTTGAAGTGTCAATGCTTGGCCGTCGCCGCTGGCTCTGTAGATGGGAACGACACTCTTGGGAATTCCACGTTCGTCTTGCTGCACCGTGAACGCAGCAACTAATGGAGCTTGGAATATCTTGACTTCCTGATTGTCGTCAAGTTTCTCCCCCGAGTTATCATTCTTGGTTGAATCGCTGGACGAAGAATTATTTTTCAATTTAGATTTGGATGTCAAACTGGATGCTGTTGGCCTTGGAGCTACCAAGGAGTTCTCCGCAGCAGCAATGTTGTTCGACGCGCTACGGCTCAAGGTCTCTGCCTGCTGGGTTGTCGGCTTCGAAGACACGCTCTGTACACTGTTCACCGAAAAGGCAGAGTTCTTGATGCTTCTTGTACCTTGATCCTTGTCAATATCGTCGGCGACGAGTAGAGGATTTTTCAAGTGGACAGCAGACGATTTCTCAGCAGAAATGAGATCGTGAACCTTTGGTGATTTCAGTTCTTGGTGAGTGACGGAGATTTTATTTTGTTTCGCAGGTGATGAAAAAGTGTACTTGTCGACTTCGACGAAGGTGGAGTTCTGGAGTTTTTCCTCATTCGGAAATTCTCCTTCCCCTAGGAAACCATTGAAGGAAATCGTCGATTTCTGACTGCTCGAATAATTCTTGTTCAATTCGCTTAGCGGCAGCTGAGGTATCGTCGTCACGATACTTGCCGCTGGTGTTCCTTCGTCAAAGAAATCCTCACTCACGTCTTCATTGTTTTTTCGTTGTTCAGCAGACTCAGCCTCCAGATCAGCAAGTGCCTTCAAAAGTGCCCGGCGAAGGTTTTTATCGAGTTTGACCGGTGGCCCTCTTCCATCATCATTCGCAATTGGAACTTCACCTTCCGTAGCTACTACAATGATAGCCACCACTGCCAAGAAGATTGCCGATAATTGCTGCGAAAGGTAAAAAAAAAAAAACAAATCAAATTAATTTTATTACACGTGTGCAGCATTTTACCGTTAAGTCGAAATCCGTTTTAAATATTCGAGCTCGTTAATTGGTTGGTGTGTGTAGAGAACAAACTTACACATTGCAACCGGTAGCACGTAATAACAATAAAGATGAAAAAATTACAGTAAAAAATAAAAAACAATGTCCGGAATCTCAAATTTTATGCGATGACATTTCCACGTCCCCATAGAATCCTTGAAAGTGAAACCATCCGAAAGTGAAAATTTAGCAAGCATTACGGAACAAGTACTGTGAGGGTATAGTTATTTTGAAGATTAATGGATTGCTGAACCTCGTCCATCAGCTAGAAAGTATTTTTTAGCCGCGGGCGTGTCCCACCATCTTGAGATACTGTATGCGCGTCTGTAAAGTGTGATGTTAATTTGTGTTTGCCGTAACTCGGCAATATTTTACTACTTCTGTTTTTTTTTTATTCAAAGAATTAATTCACAAGAAAACTGTCTTGTAAAAAATGTTTATCGGTTCATCAAAAATTCGATTCTCGTAACAATCGTGTTAACATTTATATGGGTACGTTAAAATTACACAAGCATCCTTCACACTTGATAAAGTCAAGCAACCATATCACATTCCGTTTCCAGCTGAGGTAATGGTTCGATAAGATTTCAATAATTCACGACCATTATGCAACCAACAATTTTTATTCATTGTTACTTATCACTGGAGGTCTTTGAACGCGAAATAATTACGGGGACGTAAACGGGGTAATCGGATAGTAATTTTTTTTACGAGCATGTAATTGGATTCGGTTTTGACCTTTCTTTATTACTTACAAAGCTGGAGTCAAGCTTTATAGTGATAGGTTGAAAAGGTATATAACCGTAAGCGTCCACCGTAAACTTTCTATGCTCATCTGAGAACTCCGTCATATTTCTGGTGAACAAAACTCCGTGTCGTCAATGATCAAATGGTTAAGTACGTATACCTACTCATTTGCATTGTAAACGATTCATGCTGGGTAGATGATGAAAACGATTATTTGTATCACGAACGTTATACGCACGAAAACTGGAAAGTTAAAAGCCATCGGTAGTGCGTAATGAAAATTTATTTTTACAGTAGGTTCGAGTAAGTCACCGGTTCTGTGTACTTCAATTTAAGACTGTAAATTAAACCTTGTTCAAATACCAAGCCACATAAGGGTCATCGATATATCCGGTGGTCACGATGAATTACTATCGAGTACGAACGGATCTTTTTATTTCTGACGTACCTAATTATTATACGATTTATCGTAAATATGTCATATGTAATATATCATGTAATGTAATAAATAATGTATAAATAAAAATTACTCCGAATCTGCCTCTATTATTTTATTATCTCGTTTAAATTCCCCTTTTCTGGATGTCTGTCTGTGAGCATCAGTTTATTGGTTGTACCTTGTCCATATACATCGATAGATCTGGGTCTAGATAAGACCAGTAATCAACTTGAACATAATAATAGAGAATTTTCTGTGCTAGCTGCAATCAATAATTTATTCCGCTTCAGATCCATAATTACTATAAAATTAACGAATCGGTTAGTAACGCAACAAGACATGGTGTATTACACTAATGCTTGCAGTAAATATAAATCATGAACCTGGTTTTTGTTTTCCAAGATTCCATGCTAGCGATTTCCGAGCCACGAATCATCTGTAGATTTAACGAGAGATTTCTCCTTGGGGTGAAAGTGTCAAGCAAACAACATGCGGGCTAGCTGTAAATACTGGGAGGAGTTCGCATCTTTGTGGGTATGCAGATTTTATGGCCTACGCACCTGCGTGTGCTGAATATTCCAACTTCAGTAAGTTATACTCAGTAAGTTATACTCAGTAATTAAATATAATTTATCTTGATAGTTATGGTACATGTTAAACGCCTCAAGTAGGTATAAAAGCTTGCAGATTCACATTCCAGTGCATACATCAATGCAGGATATTTATCGTTTTAGTAACTCTAACTGCGTGAAATGATTACGTATGACTCGTAAGCTTTGTTACTGCTTCAGCATTAATTAACCCCGAAATAGCTTTTGAGGTGAATGATTCATTTCCCAGGTTATTGCAGTCTACCGTCTCACTCGTCTTAAAAACTATTTCAATATGTACTCAGACATGCCCTCATCCACTACAGCTGATTGCACAAGACTGTCATATTTTTTACATAATTTCATGCCTTATCTTGTGCTACTCATTTCGATAACAATCTCCTTATACGCAACAACAATGACAACTTATTCCAACGTGGGAAAGTTTCGAGGCATCGTGAAGTACCCGTATAAATATACCGCAGGGATCCTATACAGGTACATACGTATAAACTGCTGTAACACGTCACCGTTACAACATTGCGGGTAATCATGAAAAACGGTGAGTTAAACGACGGACGCGAAACTGCCAAAAGCACAAAAGCACCGTCCTGATCATTGTAATCGCTCACCACAGTGAGCAGGGATTTGATAAGTCTCGCAAAGAGAGTGACACAACCAGAAAGCAACATCATATGAAAATTATTTGATCCACGGCATTCGGTTTCTCAAGGGTAACGGCTAGCATTGAAAGCAAAATCGGAAGTTTATGTTATTCGGTGGTAATGAAATCGAATCGTTTTCGAAAGTTTTTTGAATGTAACGCCGGAACCTCCTATGATGAATGAGAAATGCCAATAGATATGAGAATTCGTCGTCGCGGTTGTTAATATACCGCGATTGGCTCGAGGCGCAAGACGTTTCACTCGATCTCTCTCACGAATTACGTGCCTCCGCATGTACGTACTAACATGCTTGAGGAGTTGAATCCCGGTGAGTTGGTTATAAATACCTGTACACGCGCGTCCGTGAGACGGAGTTGGTGCTATGGTGTACACACGTGGGTATTTTTTCCGGAAATGGATGAGCGGCATATTCGTACGTAGCAAGGATCGCCCGTGTGAGCGAAACTTGTTGCCTGTACTTGCATAAACATGTAAATACAGGGAATCAATGCCCTGGCACGTTGTCGCGTGTGTTTGCTGAGCTTTAAGCGAAAGACGGAACACACATAGGCAGCCCCATGCTACAGAGGAATGCAAATTCCTAATTTCCACTCTGCACCTGTTCACGAATTTCTTTTCACTTATTAAATAAAAAGTCAAACGACCACGGGAATCGGTGAATTTTCGACGACTTATTCTGATTTATACTTAAGATCAAACTTTCGGATTATTTCGGATTTGTAGGCATAAATTTTCACACCTGCGACGTTAAGTCCGATCAAACGAGTTCACACGTTCCAAATTCAAGCTAATCTAGTAAAAATTTATTGTGAATAATAATCATTGAGTGGAAAATACCGAGTTTGTTCCACCACTTTCTACTTATACGAACTTTATTTATTTGACGGCAGAAGATCATCATCTCTTCAGAAGGCGTCTTCGCATTCAAATCAAGACCAACCCAGCGCGCGGTAACTATGTAATGTCGCATAATTATGCTTCTTGACAACCCAGATAATTATTTACTTTAATGCCAGTGTAACACAACCTTGCCAAAACTACTTCTTGGACACGTTTCCTGCACAGTCCCTACGTCCCTTCATTTACGAGTGGATGATAATCTTACTGTAAGGGAAACGCTACCTTACATTATTTCACTCCTTTCGTAACTTTTAAGCTCAACTAAGTAAGGTGATACATGTTACTCTTTCTTTGTCGTCGTGCTTCAAAAGGAAATACCTAATCAGAATATTCCAGTACGAACTGTAGAAAAGAAGAACATAGTCCAGATACATAAAGCCTTTTGAAATTTGCGAAAGGCACACTCCTTAAATTCCTTCACAAAATAAACCATCCGTCAAATGAACGGGCAGCATCGTATAATGCGGTAAATGTCTGACACTAGTTAATGACCGGTGGAAGCAGGTGACAAGGATAATGACGTTGCGGATGTTATAATAAGTGTATTGAAACGGTTGTTAACCGGTGCATTTACCCATGTATGTCCTTAGCACACCTGTACTGAAGCCGACTCGGTAATCGTACGAATAAACACATCTACCTGTTAGAGATGGAGGACGCTATGATAACTGTAATAACATGTAATAGCTGCAATAAAGCCGACATATTTTTCATCAAACACGAAGAAGCCGGATCGCACCGTGACTGAGAGCATTAATGAGATTGCCATTGACACCGAGGACATATACATGCGCAACTCTGCGTTATTCAAAAAATTTTTTCTAAATTTGTACCCGATGGAGTAATAGTTGAAACAGCAAAGGTATTACTGTGTAATAATGCGAATTGGGCATATTTGCAGCAAGAGATTTCATGCCGTCATCTCGAATGCACATTCCAATATAACTCGAGAAAGCTGCAAGGAAATATTTGGCGAATTCAAATTGTTTTCATTGAATAAGGAAGCAAATTATCTGTGACCGATGAATCCGTTGCAAATATTTCCCGACTGTACGTGGCCTAGAATTTCTGCAGGGGCATCAATTGACTTGGGATAAACGCGAGCCCGACCGAACCGTAACGAGGCCCAAGTCCCGATGTCGGATAATATACGGTGTATACTCCGGCGTGCATCGGGGTCTTCAATACAACAGCACACAACGACAGCTGCGGGAGAAAGTGGACTCCGTTATTCCAACCTTAAAGCCGTACGTTAAGAAGATCCGCGTGCAGGAGTTTGTTTATTCATTTATTCAAGATGTGTTCAGTTACATGAGGAAGCTACTAGTCGTTCGGCATTGGTCATTAGCGTGACATGGACGGTCGGTTTTGGTATAATATCATCAATTGAAAATTCACCACCTGGATTTAGGCACGATTAAATCTTTTCAGCGTGATCGCGTTCGTCCATATATTATATATATATTATTAAAGATGCGTATGAGCTGACTTCCTGAATAAATTGACACTCGCACAGTTCTCTCATCGTCAACGAGTGCAGAGAAAGCCGAGACGTTATGAGTCCATTCGCGCAAGTAGAAGACTACACGTGTTCTGGAAATTCTGAACAGTAGTCGGTACATGCCTGTATTCATCCTACAATAATTAAACTTGATGTATTTTGTGTTGTTATTGAAATAAAATTAACATATTCCTCGACAGTGTAAAATAGACGAGTTGCTAATTGCGAAAGTCGGGTACTGATCCAGATATCGATCACTCAAGACTACCGTACGCAATTTATTCGCAGGCTTGCGTCACTGACAAGAGAAAAACGTATTCGAGATTACACTTTCGAAAGCTTAATCTTTCAACCTCAAGTCGAGAATATTATTCTCTTATTGTTGGTGCATATTTACCGATCAAAATTGCTCAACTCTGACAACAACGTGAGTCTGAAAACCCGTGATAGAGTTAGTTATACATTGATAGGTTCAACAATGAAAATCTAACACGCGTGTGAACCCTCGTCTACTACAGCAGACACGCGAGAGAACCGCATGATATTTCGTTTGAGCGTTTTTATTTCAGTCTTACTTCATTGTAATCAGCATATTCTGATTGACCTTTGCGATCCTTTAGCAATCAAAACTATACCTTCGAGCAAAGGATGCGAACTTTATCTTGCGGAATGTCGTGCCCTCCCCCTTCCCTTTCGCGAATAATTCACGACTCTTCTCCAGAGATGGGGAAAGTGACGATGAAGGAGCCGAAGCTTCAAAGCCACTCCCATATTTACGCTTGCCGGAATCTCCATACGTTACATATTCTTTTTTTTTAATCATGTCCTCGCGTCCTCACGCCCTCTCAATTGTTCACAACGATGAATACATAATGTGCAGGCATAGTGGTGAACACTCTACGGGATCTAAATTAACTTTGTCTATCTGACGTGACTCGCTGTGTGACGGACCACACGCCCAGATTTCTCGCCCGAGGGGAAACGATTACGGATGCATTTATGTACGACGTACCTATATGGTAATGAACCAAGTATGAAGTAGAAACTAGTTCGTGTAACATATAACATCGTGTAACACGTTATGACTCGACGGGCAGATCTTTGAGATTTTAACGAAGATCATCTTACTCGTAATCGGATACATGGAAGACATTTGAATTGCCCGTAGGTAATAGGGTAAAAAAGAGAAACTTGCGAAAATGTTCAAACGAGAATCGTGCCTGACTATAGGTAAGCAGGGATTGGAGCTAATCAGCCGACTACGGTATGTATGCCAACGTGCGCGCGTGTTTAACAGCGATGCTGCAAGATTCACTTTATTGTTAGTCATTTCCTAATTTGGCCAGGTAATAGCAAATGCTCTTTGACCCTTAGAAACATCAAAGTATTTCGTGACGTCGCGAATGTTCTCCTCCCTGACGAAGATCCTGACGCAATTATCGTCTAGGTATGCAGGAATTACTGATTAGCCCCGTGTAGCAGTTATCTCCCGGAAGAAACGTCCTACATGAGAACTAGGGCGCTAAAAATCTAGCCGCCTACTTGGTTCGAAATTGAAAATCTAGCGACCGTGTAATGTGCGTGCTAACGGATATGTTAATTTCGTGTCTAGGCTTGCCAATTTGAACAAGATTGCACGTACGACGTCAACGATACAACAGAGTTGAGTAAAGAAACAAGGCTTGTGGGGGCGATCGATCAAGGAAGCGCATCGACGTATGGCGATCGTTTCCAAGCTGGATATCGTATCGTAACGTTCAACTGGGAGCCGTGCGGAATCTCAAAGAGCATGGAAATGTGAAGAGGTATTACGGCTTCTCAGCATCATCGTTTCGAGGGGACAACTTTCTTTTTCCATCCAAGCAGCGACGCACACACTCGTAATTAAAACCACTCGGCAGATGTGCGTGTGCAAAGTTCCGCGTACCTGCATATGGTATAACGCGTACAGCACGTATGTGCTTACATGCGAACAAGTTCCCAGCACCTGAAACAACTGACGATGAGCTGACCGACTCTACCTGTTTAACGCGTGCGCCGTTAATATTTTCTATAAATATTAACATCTTCACTGGGTTCTGCTGTTCAAAGTGAAAATCTCGACCGAAACTCTCTAATCGCACTGGCGAAGAAGACTTACTATTTGAAAATATAGTTTACAACTATTCCCATAATACACTGAAATCGTTTCATTGATTTTAATACTCCGGCTAGAAAATAGACTAGTTCTTTGTCTGGTCGCAATTCTCGCATGTAAATTGCAGAAAATGATTAGTGGAGCACAGTTTTTTTTATAAGACGCGATGATGCTCGAGATCTCACGGTTCAACCGGCTCTTTTAACGATAATGGGTAAGTAATGGGTTCACAGTCGTTGTAAGTCTCCCGACTGCGAGAAAGAAAATTACTATAGTGTTAAGATCGTACATAGTATAATTTATCCTTGAATCTTTCACTTTTTTTTTAAAGACTTCACGTGCACCGATCCGAAGTTCACATAATGGAATCAAAACCGCCGATTAGAATTGATTATTTTCCAATTTTTGTCTACAATTTTTTTATTAGATAATTACGCCCTGTTGTACGAATTTATCAAAACTTGAAATAAACAGAATTGGTTGATAGCAATTCTAGACCCATCCTTAAATCAAGATTACAGACGTAGGCAAAAATGCAAATCTTTGCCACTATAAGAACCGTACGTTACTCTTATTTTTGCACTTTTAGTTGTAAGTATTGTAAATTTTATTTTGTGGTCCTGATAGTTTCGAATTGAACCCTTGCTTGATGCTTGCGTTAGTGATTATTCTGTCCAAACTTTTACTCCACATCGGCCCTCTCTGAAATTCTACGAGAGAATGAATCGAGAAAATCAAATACAAATAGAGCAAAATATTCGCACTCAAGACATTCAGCGTGGAAATCCTACATAAAATCGGTCTGCACAGTAACGATACCCTTAAATTTTAATAATCCTTGATTTACGCACTGTCACTGAACACCAATCACCATCCAATCGTGTTAGTCAAAACGAAGTCCACTACCAATGCACCACCGCGAATTTACGCGATGCCAAATGAACGTAAATTGTGGATGAGTGTTTGTACTCACCAAATGCATGATGCCGTCTGTGCCGATCTTGGTTGGATTCTGAGCTTTTACTGGCGAACACAGAGAATGCTTTAACCCGAAGATCGCGGTGGGATGCGATGGTCCGCGAGGAGGGGCCGCAGAAGAAACTCTTTCCTTTACTACCCACGCCGAGAAAATACAACCTGACTTTTTCCAATCTCTCGTATAAAGGTACTTATGTATTAGAGTAAAATAGATTTCAGTAAACGATGTCCGAAGTTCCGCGTAAAATAACCGACTGGAACGTATTTATTCATAATTTCGTCAGATTTTCATCTCACATTCTACTATTTACTTGGGAAGTGGTTTATTGGTTGGATGAAGCAGTTAACGCGATGCTAAATCTGCATGATAATGAGCACGATAATTGAACAGTACTTTTGCTTCAAGGGGCCGAAGTTGATTTCCAGACGTGAGAAGTAAAATACTTGATACTTAGAAAATATAATATTTTTCATGTATCCACTTATTTGTTTCGGTTACTCTTATAGACAAGACGCTATGCCTGGCTAGATATTTCCGAAAATTACGGTTTCAATCATGTACTGCAGTTGAAGCTTCGACTACGTACGATTATTGCATGCACTCGTGGATGAATTGCACACATCATTTCAGATACGAATTTTTATCTACAAAGATTTGATTGACGTTCCAGATTCGGCGACATCAGATGCATGGGAACTGCCTTCTGAACAATACAAGCCAAATTTCGATTTCTCGAACTTCAGAGCCGGAGGCGGAGCTCATACCTACGCACATCATTAGCCAAATAAGTCATAAATGTGTATAAATATAAAATGACGGTGAGCTGCGTTGGAAGAACAGAGATTAGATGCCTAATCCAATGAATGGTGTAGATTTCTTCAAATCATGTAACCACCAATCTCTTCGAAGTTTAGATACTAGAACGCTCATTATTCCTTTTACAAATATTTGAGGCTTAATTCAATCGGCACATCGCGTTCAGACTCTCCTCAGTGAGACAGTTTACATTAATAAATGTAAGTATTAGGACTACGAGCTTACTTGTCTCTTATTCACTATTGCAGGGTTTCAATTAATCAGCCATTGAATTGCAAATATGCAAAGGTACTTATGGCTTGTGAGTCGGGAGTGAAGAGACATTTTTTGGAGAAGCCACGAAGTCTCCCTGTTTGAGTATGCGGTCGTTAAAAAATACGATCAACAGTTAAAATAGTTCTACGAATACGTGAATAAAATGCCAGAGGGGCCGTGAACTTGATTGAAAATGGGGTTTCGAAATATTAAATTAAAAATGTGACAGTAACGCAGCAGCTTGAAGAAACCTAAAGCTTGAGGAAAGGAAAATTAATAATGAGCATAAATTTCTTCCAAAATTCGTAGCAAAACAGTGATTTAATTAAAGTATAGGTACCCGAGAAAAGAATATATACATACATAGATCATGAATAATAATATATCAGGCAGAGACCAAAAAGTATATATGTGTATGCAATCCATGTACGATAATAATATATATGATCCATTTACGATTAATACGTGATGCGTACTACAAATTTTATAATTTTCCAGGAAACAAACTAGATTATCTACAATAATCGACTATGATATGGAAATAGAAGAATTATTCGTTTCGGAATGGGATTTTATTCGACACGCGCTCGATGTATTCCATAACATTAATATTCATAATTATTCCAACTTTTCATTTGCTCTCTCGATCTTGAATTTTCGTAGGCATAGAATCGAAACGCTGTTTCAGCTAGTCGCAAGTGAAGTATCTACGTTGGGTAGAGAAGCAGAATTGTTTTTCGAAAAGTGTTCGTATGGAAAAAAATGAGAGTAACTGCAATGCATCACGGATGCGCTAATTCTGAACGAGATGAAATGGGTGCTTCGTATATGAGACAGTATTTAACGCTGCGTAGTGATTTAAAGACCTAGAAAGGTGATAGGGAGAGAAAGAACGAAGCTGCTTAAAACTTCGAGTGTATTTTAACACACATTTGAAAGATACGAGCGAAATCTTTCATCATCCAACTGTCGCAGAACGGCAGCGTTATTAGCTGACCCGTTAACTGGAGAATATATCTTTAGTAGACGGCTTACCATCGAAGGGCGTAGCCGCTTGAATCTGAAATAGGCGAGAGAGATAAGGTGCGTATTTCTTGTCTGAAATGTAAAAAGTAAAATCATTATACATCATATCATATCATCATTCATCATCATACATCATACGTCATACACAGTAGTTCGAAACCAAAGTTCGGATGTTCAGAAAGTGACGTCACCCAAAATTTTTTTTGTCTTCACCTCATCGATCTATATAGACGAAAATCAGCTAGCCGAATTCCTCAGTCTGGAAACAACCGCGTAGTAGAGCGGACGGATGAGAATCGCGCTCCGCAGATTTCGAATGCCGGGTTCTCTACCTTCGGGTCCGCTTCCTGGTGCAACTCGAATTCCAGGACAAGCGCTCCGTGGTTCTTGCGCTCCAGGTCGGCTACCTGGTGAAACTCGACTTCAAGGGCGAGCGCTCCGTAGTTCTGGCTGTCCAGGTCCTTCACCTGGTGACTTCTGACGTTCAGGACTAATTTTCCGTAGTTCTGGTTAAACTTGTAATGTTAACAAAAGATTATTTCAATTCATTTTTGCGGAAGCCCAAGTTCAGGAGCTATCAATGCGCTAATAAAATTTCTATAATTTTTTATAATCTTCTCATAATCTTCACGGTAAAATGTGTCAATGAAAAAATTGTATTAATCCTCACACGATACTTTTGATGTGTTATAATACTGAAAATACTTATTTATTAAAGGTATAACCCGAGATGGTTAACGGTGATCGTTGGAGGTGGTTAGGGGTGGTTGCGGGTGATCAAGGTGGACGAGGAGGAGGACCAGGAAGACAAGGAGAACGAGGATTACTGCACGGTGAGTAAAACATTTTTATAATATTGAATAGCAATTGTAATTTATTGTATCTACAATTTTTCGAACTTGTCATGTTTACAATAAATTATTTCAATTCATTTTTCGCGCAAGCACAAATTCAGTAGCTATAAATACGCTAATAAAATTTATTATTTTCTTAATTTATCAATTAAATATAATAATCCTTACACAATATTTCTGATCTGTTCCTATACTGAAAATATTTATTACTATTCCAGGTACAACCCGAGGTGATTATCGGTGGTTGTTGGAGGTGGTTGGCGATGATTGGAGGTGGTCGGAGGTGGACGAGGAGGAGGACGAACTGAACTGAGTCTCAAAGCCCTGTTGACATAAAAGCAGCTATTCGATAGAAATTATAGTTTATACTTTACACAGCCCATTGCATGGTATTTCATTATAAATACATATGTTTCAATGTATTTAGGAATAATTTATCAAATATACAGAGGTCATGTGCAAATAATAAATGAATTGATTCGACCGCAGTTTGATGTATTCATTAGAGCTTTGACAATAAATTTAAGCTTTGTTACTTCTTTTATTTTATTATGGATAATCAAAAACATTTCCGACTATTCGTGCTGTGGAAGCATGGGGATTAAACCAAATGTAGCAAAAGATTAGAAACAGTGTATGTAGAGTACGAGTATTTTTCTAATAATGCAAATAGAATAGAATACCACGCCTTGCGAATTAGCTTTCCAGACAGAGATGAATGATGAATTTTAAGGACTGCATTATCGTTGTTGAATACTCTATGCCTCATGGGAAAAGAAAATCTGTAACGATAAAATTGATGCACCGGATCATCGTCGACTTTAACTTTTGAAATGTCCTACCATTTTCGAACAGCTCCTACCTCCCCCTGCCACCTCCGACCATCAATGGCCACTTTCGACCACCCCCTATCACCTTCTGCCAGCGCCGACCACCTCCTACCATTTCCGAACACCTCCAACCATCCTATTGACCTATATTACTAGATTAGCTATGATATGAAAAGAGAAGAATTATTCATTTCAAAATGGGATTCTATTCGAGGCACGCTCGATGTATTCCATAACATCAGTACTCATAATTATTCCAACAACTTTTCATTTGCTCTCTCGATCTTGAATTTTCATAGGCATAGAATCGAAACGCTGGTTTAGCTGGTCGCAAGTGAAGCATCTGCGTTAGGCGGAGGAGCGGAATTGTTTTTCGAAAAGTATTCGGATGGAAAAAAATTCAGAGTAACTGCAATACATAACGGATGCGCTAATTCTGAACGAGATGAAATGGATGCTTCGTATATGAGACAGTATTTAACGCTGCGTAGTGATTTAAAGACCTAGAAAGGTGATAGGGAGAGAAAGAACGAAGCTGTTTAAAACTTCGAGTGTATTTTAACACACATTTGAAAGATACGAGCGAAATCTTTCATCATCCAACTGTCGCAGAACGGCAGCGTTATTAGCCGACCCGTTCACTGAAGAATATATCTTCAGTCAACGGCTGACCATCGAAGGGCCTGGCCGCTTGAGTCTGGAATCGGCAGGAGAGATGAAGTGTGTATTTCTTGTATGAAACGTGAAAACTACAAGCATTATACATCATATCATATCATCATACATCATACATCATACATCGTACATCATACATCATCATACATAGTATTAGAGTTTAATACCAAAGTTTGGATGTCGGATGTTCAGAAAGTGACGTCTCCAATTCAAAATCAGCTAGCCGAATTCCTCAGTCTGGAAACAACCGCGCAGTAGAGCGGACGGATGAGAGACGCGCTCCGCAAATTTCGAGTACCGGGTTCTCAACCTCCCGGATCCCGCGCTTCGGGTCCGCTACGTATTTCAGGTACCGGGTTCTCAACCTCCCGGATCCCGCGCTTCGGGTCCGCTACGCGGTGAAACTCGACTTCCAGGATAAGCGCTCCGTGGTTCCTCGTTCATGTTTACAATAAATTATTTCAATTCGTTTTTCGCGCAATCCCGAATTCGGGAGCTGTCAGTCCGCTAATAATATTTCTCGACTTCCAGGATCAGCGCTTCGTGGTTCCTCGTTCATGTTTACAATAAATTATTTCAATTCGTTTTTCGCGCAATTCAAAATTTGGTAGCTGTCAGTCCGCTAATAAAATTTCTCGACTTCCAGGATAAGCGCTCCGTGGTTCCTCGTTCATGTTTACAATAAATTATTTCAATTCGTTATTCGCGCAATCCCGAATTCGGTAGCTGTCAGTCCGCTAATAATATTTCTCGACTTCCAGGATAAGCGCTTCGTGGTTCCTCGTTCATGTTTACAATAAATTATTTCAATTCGTTTTTCGCGCAATCCCAAATTCGGTAGCTGTCAGTCCGCTAACAATATTTCTCGACTTCCAGGATAAGCGCTTCGTGGTTCCTCGTTCATGTTTACAATAAATTATTTCAATTCGTTTTTCGCGCAATTCAAAATTTGGTAGCTGTCAGTCCGCTAATAAAATTTCTCGACTTCCAGGATAAGCGCTCCGTGGTTCCTCGTTCATGTTTACAATAAATTATTTCAATTCGTTATTCGCGCAATCCCGAATTCGGTAGCTGTCAGTCCGCTAATAATATTTCTCGACTTCCAGGATAAGCGCTTCGTGGTTCCTCGTTCATGTTTACAATAAATTATTTCAATTCGTTTTTCGCGCAATCCCAAATTCGGTAGCTGTCAGTCCGCTAACAATATTTCTCGACTTCCAGGATAAGCGCTTCGTGGTTTCTCGTTCATGTTTACAATAAATTATTTCAATTCGTTTTTCGCGCAATCCCAAATTCGGTAGCTGTCAGTCCGCTAACAATATTTCTCGACTTCCAGGATAAGCGCTTCGTGGTTCCTCGTTCATGTTTACAATAAATTATTTCAATTCGTTTTTCGCGCAATTCAAAATTTGGTAGCTGTCAGTCCGCTAATAAAATTTCTCGACTTCCAGGATAAGCGCTCCGTGGATCCTCGTTCATGTTTACAATAAATTATTTCAATTCGTTATTCGCGCAATCCCGAATTCGGTAGCTGTCAGTCCGCTAACAATATTTCTCGACTTCCAGGATAAGCGCTTCGTGGTTTCTCGTTCATGTTTACAATAAATTATTTCAATTCGTTATTCGCGCAATCCCGAATTCGGTAGCTGTCAGTCCGCTAATAATATTTCTCGACTTCCAGGATAAGCGCTTCGTGGTTCCTCGTTCATGTTTACAATAAATTATTTCAATTCGTTTTTCGCGCAATTCAAAATTTGGTAGCTGTCAGTCCGCTAATAAAATTTCTCGACTTCCAGGATAAGCGCTCCGTGGTTCCTCGTTCATGTTTACAATAAATTATTTCAATTCGTTTTTCGCGCAATTCAAAATTTGGTAGCTGTCAGTCCGCTAATAAAATTTCTCGACTTCCAGGATAAGCGCTCCGTGGTTCCTCGTTCATGTTTACAATAAATTATTTCAATTCGTTTTTCGCGCAATTCAAAATTTGGTAGCCGTCAGTACGCTAATAAAATTTCTATAACTTTATAATATTCTCATAATCTTTCTGGTAGATTAAATCGATAAAAAAATTATATCAAACCTTACACATTATTTTTAATTTGTTCTCATGCTGAAAATATTTATTAGTATTCGGGGTATAACTCGAGGTGGTTGAAGGTGGTCGGAGGTGGACGAGAAGGAGGACGAGGAGGACGAGGATTTGTGCTGGGTGAGTAAAACACTTTTATAATATTTGATAGCAATTGTAATTATATTTCATCTGAAATATTACAAGCTTGTCACGTTTACGATAAATTATTTCAATTCATTTTTCGTGCAAGCACATATTCAGTAGCTATGAATAATCTTATACAATTTATTATATTATTAATTAATTAATTAATATTCTTATAATATTTGATGGCAATTGTAATTATATTTCATCTGAAATATTACAAACTTGTCACGTTTACAATAAATTATTTCAATTCATTTTTCGTACAAGCACATATTCAGTGGCTATGAATAATCTTATACAATTTATTATATTATTAATTAATTAATTAATATTCTTATAATATTTGATGGCAATTGTAATTATATTTCATCTGAAATATTACAAACTTGTCACGTTTACAATAAATTATTTCAATTCATTTTTCGTGCAAGCACATATTCAGTAGCTATGAATAATCTTATACAATTTATTATATTATTAATTAATTGATTAATTACATTAATCCTTATACAATATTTTTGATGTGTTCCTATACTAAAAATATTCATTACTATTCCAGGTATTACCCGTGGTGGTCGGAGGTGGACGAGGAGGAGGACGAGCTGGACGAGGAGGAGGACCAGGAGGACGAGGAGGAGGACGAGGTGGACGAGGAGGAGGCGGGGTGGGTCGTGGGAGAGGACCTCTCCTCTCCTCAGAGGAGGGGCGGGGGAAGGGAAGGGAAGGGAAGGGGATGGGAGGGGAGGGGCGGGCGGCGGGGGGAGGGGGAGGGGGAGGGGAAGGGGAAGGGGGAGGGGGAGGGGCGGAGGGAGGGAGGGAGGGCGGGCGGGAGGGAGGGAGGGAGGGAGGGAGGGAGGGAGGGCGGGGGGGGGGAGTGTAGGGGACGGATGTCGGTGCGACCCGTTAAAATTGATAGAGCAGAACACCACCCGCCCGCCCTCCCTCCCTTCCTCCCTCCCTCCCTCCCACCCTCCCTCCCTCCCGCCCGCCCGCCCGCCCGCCCGCCCTCCCTCCCTCCCTCCCTCCCTCCCTCCCCCCCCTCCCCCGCCCCCTCCCCCTCCCCCTCCTCCTCCCCCTCCCCCTCCCCCCGCCCCGCCGCCCGCCCCTCCCCTCCCCTTCCCTTCCCTTCCCTTCCCTTCCCTTCCCTTCCCTTCCCTTCCCTTCCCTTCCCTTCCCTTCCCCCTCCCCGCCCACCTCTCCCCCTTCCCTGCCCCTCCCCCTCCCCTCCTCTGAGGAGAGGAGAGGTCCTCTCCCACGACCCACCCCGCCTCCTCCTCGTCCACCTGGTCCTCCTCGTCGTCCAGCTCGTCCTCCTCCTCGTCCACCTCCGACCACCTCTGGTAATACCTGGAATAGTAATGAATATTTTTAGTATAGGAACACATCAAAAATATTGTGTAAAGATTAATGTAATTAATCAATTAATTAATAATGTAATAAATTGTATAAGATTATTCATAGCGACTGAATATGTGCTTGTACGAAAAATGAATTGAAATAATTTATTGTAAACGTGACAAGTTTGTAATATTTCAGATGAAATATAATTACAATTGCCATCAAATATTACAAGAATATTAATTAATTAATTAATAATATAATAAATTGTATAAGATTATTCATAGCTACTGAATATGTGCTTGCACGAAAAATGAATTGAAATAATTTATCGTAAACGTGACAAGTTTGTAATATTTCAGATGAAATATAATTACAATTGCTATCAAATATTATAAAAGTGTTTTACTCACCCAGCACAAATCCTCGTCCTCCTCGTCCTCCTTCTCGTCCACCTCCGACCACCTTCAACCACCTCGAGTTATACCCCGAATACTAATAAATATTTTCAGCATGAGAACAAATCGAAAATAATGTGTAAGGTTTGGTATAATTTTTTTATCGATTTAATCTACCAGAAAGATTATGAGAATATTATAAAGTTATAGAAATTTTATTAGCGGACTGACGGCTACCGAATTTGGGATTGCGCGAAAAACGAATTGAAATAATTTATTGTAAACATGAACGAGGAACCACGGAGCGCTTATCCTGGAAGTCGAGAAATTTTATCAGCGGACTGACAGCTACCAAATTTTGAATTGCGCGAAAAACGAATTGAAATAATTTATTGTAAACATGAACGAGGAACCACGAAGCGCTGATCCTGGAAGTCGAGAAATATTATTAGCGGACTGACAGCTCCCGAATTCGGGATTGCGCGAAAAACGAATTGAAATAATTTATTGTAAACATGAACGAGGAACCACGAAGCGCTGATCCTGGAAGTCGAGAAATATTATTAGCGGACTGACAGCTACCGAATTCGGGATTGCGCGAATAACGAATTGAAATAATTTATTGTAAACATGAACGAGAAACCACGAAGCGCTTATCCTGGAAGTCGAGAAATATTGTTAGCGTACTGACAGCTACCGAATTTGGGATTGCGCGAAAAACGAATTGAAATAATTTATTGTAAACATGAACGAGGAACCACGGAGCGCTTATCCTGGAAGTCGAGAAATTTTATTAGCGGACTGACAGCTACCAAATTTTGAATTGCGCGAAAAACGAATTGAAATAATTTATTGTAAACATGAACGAGAAACCACGAAGCGCTTATCCTGGAAGTCGAGAAATATTGTTAGCGGACTGACAGCTACCGAATTTGGGATTGCGCGAAAAACGAATTGAAATAATTTATTGTAAACATGAACGAGGAACCACGAAGCGCTTATCCTGGAAGTCGAGAAATTTTATCAGCGGACTGACAGCTACCAAATTTTGAATTGCGCGAAAAACGAATTGAAATAATTTATTGTAAACATGAACGAGGAACCACGAAGCGCTGATCCTGGAAGTCGAGAAATATTATTAGCGGACTGACAGCTCCCGAATTCGGGATTGCGCGAAAAACGAATTGAAATAATTTATTGTAAACATGAACGAGGAACCACGAAGCGCTGATCCTGGAAGTCGAGAAATATTATTAGCGGACTGACAGCTACCGAATTCGGGATTGCGCGAATAACGAATTGAAATAATTTATTGTAAACATGAACGAGAAACCACGAAGCGCTTATCCTGGAAGTCGAGAAATATTGTTAGCGGACTGACAGCTACCGAATTTGGGATTGCGCGAAAAACGAATTGAAATAATTTATTGTAAACATGAACGAGGAACCACGAAGCGCTTATCCTGGAAGTCGAGAAATATTGTTAGCGGACTGACAGCTACCGAATTTGGGATTGCGCGAAAAACGAATTGAAATAATTTATTGTAAACATGAACGAGGAACCACGAAGCGCTTATCCTGGAAGTCGAGAAATTTTATTAGCGGACTGACAGCTACCAAATTTTGAATTGCGCGAAAAACGAATTGAAATAATTTATTGTAAACATGAACGAGGAACCACGGAGCGCTTATCCTGGAAGTCGAGTTTCACCGCGTAGCGGACCCGAAGCGCGGGATCCGGGAGGTTGAGAACCCGGTACTCGAAATTTGCGGAGCGCGTCTCTCATCCGTCCGCTCTACTGCGCGGTTGTTTCCAGACTGAGGAATTCGGCTAGCTGATTTTGAATTGGTGACGTCACTTTCTGAACATCCGACATCCAAACTTTGGTATTAAACTCTAATACTATGTATGATGATGTATGATGTACGATGTATGATGTATGATGTATGATGATATGATATGATGTATAATGCTTGTAGTTTTCACGTTTCATACAAGAAATACACACTTCATCTCTCCTGCCGATTCCAGACTCAAGCGGCCAGGCCCTTCGATGGTCAGCCGTTGACTGAAGATATATTCTTCAGTGAACGGGTCGGCTAATAACGCTGCCGTTCTGCGACAGTTGGATGATGAAAGATTTCGCTCGTATCTTTCAAATGTGTGTTAAAATACACTCGAAGTTTTAAACAGCTTCGTTCTTTCTCTCCCTATCACCTTTCTAGGTCTTTAAATCACTACGCAGCGTTAAATACTGTCTCATATACGAAGCATCCATTTCATCTCGTTCAGAATTAGCGCATCCGTTATGTATTGCAGTTACTCTGAATTTTTTTCCATCCGAATACTTTTCGAAAAACAATTCCGCTCCTCCGCCCAACGCAGATGCTTCACTTGCGACCAGCTAAACCAGCGTTTCGATTCTATGCCTATGAAAATTCAAGATCGAGAGAGCAAATGAAAAGTTGTTGGAATAATTATGAGTACTGATGTTATGGAATACATCGAGCGTGCCTCGAATAGAATCCCATTTTGAAATGAATAATTCTTCTCTTTTCATATCATAGCTAATCTAGTAATATAGGTCAATAGGATGGTTGGAGGTGTTCGGAAATGGTAGGAGGTGGTCGGCGCTGGCAGAAGGTGATAGGGGGTGGTCGAAAGTGGCCATTGATGGTCGGAGGTGGCAGGGGGAGGTAGGAGCTGTTCGAAAATGGTAGGACATTTCAAAAGTTAAAGTCGACGATGATCCGGTGCATCAATTTTATCGTTACAGATTTTCTTTTCCCATGAGGCATAGAGTATTCAACAACGATAATGCAGTCCTTAAAATTCATCATTCATCTCTGTCTGGAAAGCTAATTCGCAAGGCGTGGTATTCTATTCTATTTGCATTATTAGAAAAATACTCGTACTCTACATACACTGTTTCTAATCTTTTGCTACATTTGGTTTAATCCCCATGCTTCCACAGCACGAATAGTCGGAAATGTTTTTGATTATCCATAATAAAATAAAAGAAGTAACAAAGCTTAAATTTATTGTCAAAGCTCTAATGAATACATCAAACTGCGGTCGAATCAATTCATTTATTATTTGCACATGACCTCTGTATATTTGATAAATTATTCCTAAATACATTGAAACATATGTATTTATAATGAAATACCATGCAATGGGCTGTGTAAAGTATAAACTATAATTTCTATCGAATAGCTGCTTTTATGTTAACAGGGCTTTGAGACTCAGTTTAGTTCGTCCTCCTCCTCGTCCACCTCCGACCACCTCCAACAATCGCGAACCACCTCGAACAACCACCGATAACCACCTCGGGTTGTACCTGGAATAGCGATAAATATTTTCAGTATAAGAACACATCAAAAACATTACGTAAGGATTCATATAATCACAGGTTTTGTTTTTTGGCTGTAACTTTCGATGCGTCGATCGCAGCGTATTGGGACTGCGCCCAATCGATTTCTCTCGCAAAATTACTTCGGAATAGTGCATGAAAGAATTTATTCCAGCACTTTTTAGAATCGCCAAAATTTTCGCCAAAAATGCAAAGGGGTTAGCCTTACTTTTTCTTCATTTGTGGAGCCAAAAATTTTGGTCTCAGATTAGATTTGAATGACCCTCACCTGACTAATCGGACCCTCAGGAACTCAGAAAACGCAGCAAAAAGAGCGTGGGACCAAGAGGAGAGAAATGGCGAGCAAAAAAGCACCTGCTGAAAAATGTCGAAAACTCAGGTTCTCGTTTTCTGGCTGTAAATTTTGATGCGTTGATCGCAGCGTGTTAGTACTACGCCCAATCGAATTCTCTCGCAAAATTACGTCGGAATAGTGCAATAGTCCTCCCACTCCTCGTTTCCCACGATTACCCGCAACCACCCTCAAGCTCCACCGATCACCTCCAACCACCGCCAACCACCTTCAACGACCACCGCTGACCACCTCTGGTTATGTCTTGAATACAAATAAATATTTTTAATATTAGAACACATCAAAAATATTGCGTAAGGATTAATATAATTTTTTTGTCGACAGATTTCACCAAGAAGATTATGAGAAAATTGTAAAAAGTAATGGAACTTTTATTAGCGCGTTGAGAGCTACCGAATTTGGGCTTGCGCGAAAAAGTAAAGTGAAATAATGTATTGTAAACATGTCAGGTTTAAAAAATTTCAAATAAAACGTAATTACAAACGCCATTCAATATTATAAAAGTGTTTTACTCACCGTGCAGAAATCCTCGTTCTCCTTGTCTTCCTCGTCTTTCTCCCCCTTGTCCTCCTCCTTGTCTACCTCGATCACCTCCAACCGCCGCCATCCGCCACCAACGACCACCCCTAACCATCTCCGACCACCTCTAACCACCGCCAACCACCTCGGGTCAAACCCCAAAGACTAATAAATATTTTCACCAATAGAACACATCAAAAATATTGTGTAAGGATTAATATAATTTTTTTATCGACACATTTCACTAAGAAGATTATGAGAAAATAATAAGAAATTATAGAAATTTCATTAGCGCATTGATAGCTCCTGAATTTGTGCTTACGCGAAAAATGAATTCAAATAATTTATTGTGGACATGACAAGTTTAACCAGAACTACGGAAAATTAGTCCGAAGGTCAAAAGTCACCAGGTCAAGGACCTGGACAGCCAGAACTACGGAGCACTTCTCCTGGAACTTGAGTTGCACCGGGAAGCGGACCCGTAGTGCAGGATCCAGGAAGTAGAAGAACCCGGTACTCGAAATCTGCGGAGCGCGATTCTCATCCGTCCGCTCTAGTGCGCGGTTGTTTCCAGACTGAGGAATTCGGCTAGCTGATTAGTATAGATCGAAGACGTCAAAAGAAAAAAAATTTTGGGTGACATCACTTTCTGAACATCCGAACTTTGGTTTCGAACTTCAATACTATGTATGATGTATGATGACATCATATGATGTATAATGATTTTAGTTTTCACATTTCAGACAAGAAGTACGCACTTTATCTTTCCTGCCGATTCCAGACTCGTGCGGCTAGGCCCTCCGATAGTCAGCCGTTGACTAAAGACATATTCCTCAGTTAACGGGTTAGCTAATAACGCTGCCATTCTGCGTCAGTTGAATGATATAAATATTTGATCGTACCTTTCGAATGTGTGTTAAAATACACTCGAAGTTTCAAGATGCTTCGCTCTATCTCACCCTATCAAAAAAAAAAAAAATCGCCGGCAATCACCTTATAGGTCTTCAAATCAGGACACTGCGTTAAATACTGTCTCATATACGGAGCATCCATTTCATCTCGTTCAGAATTAGCGCATCCGTGATGCATTGCAGTTACTCTCATTTTTTTCCATACGAACACTTTTCGAAAAACAATTCTGCTTCTCTACCCAACGTAGATACTTCACTTGCGACTAGCTAAAACAGCGTTTCGATTCTATGCCGACGAAAATTCAAGATCGAGAGAGCAAATGAAAAGTTGTTGGAATAATTATGAATATTAATGTTATGGAATACATCGAGCGCGTGTCGAATAGAATCCCATTTCGAAATGAATAATTCTTCTATTTTCATATTATAGCCGATTATTGTGGATAATCTAGTTTGTCTCCTGGAATATTATAAAATTTATAGCATGCATCACATATTAATCGCAAATGGAATATATATATCAATATCGTACATGGACCGCATATGCATGTATACTTTTTGGTCTCTGCATCATTATCTCATCTGATCTGTTATTATTCATGATCTGTGCATACATTCTTCTCTCGGGTATCTATACTTTAATTAAATCACTGTTTTGCTACGAATTTTGGAAGAAATTTATTCTCATCAATAATTTCTTGCATCGCCGACAAGTCGGTCAGTACACACAGGCTAAGTACTAGCTTCGACTAACCATTGCGAAGACTGTGTTACTGGGAAGGTGAATGCAGCCAGTATCGGGTCAAAATCGGTAACTCTCTGATGTTCTGCAATATGTTTTCAACAATACCGTTGGAACATCTTCGGGAGCGCAAGCGCACGACGATTTTCGGTTGTCACACCAAAGCCATTAGGGAAACTGTCTTCATATTCTGTAGTCAACGGCCTTGATTCGAAAAAAAACCGACAATCTCAACCCCGCTAAAATTTAAGGTTTGCGTTGAAAACCCTTAATTTACATTAAGTTTGCATCGGTAGCCGATAACTGAAGTTGGATGTGGATTCACCAATTTACCTCATTAAATACTATTCCATTTGGAATGAATTCCATGGTTTTTCAGTGGCCTTCTTAACCCCTTCACTGTCTGGTAAGTTGATACACACTCCGACATACGTACGTACACAAAATATAGAGAAGCTATTGCCTACGTACATTGTTGTCCTCCTTCGAGTTGAGATTTCGTTTTTGTTGATTACAGCAATGTACGAAGATTATTTCATTATTGAAGAATTCAACGACCAATTTTCCCAGTTTCCGTATAGCGGTTCCTTGTGACAGGGATGGAGTCATTGTCAACGTCCCATAGCCCTAGTTGTGCTCTCACACCTTCTATGGCGGCGGTATAGTTTTATTTACGTAGCTATAAAATTGCGGTGGGGACGTGATAATCCTTTGTTTATAAGGTTTAAAAAAGGAAGCAAAACAACCGTAACAGTTAAAGGTTAGGTTAGGTTTAGCCCGACGGACGCTGGCCCGTCCGGCTTGTTCGTCCCCACAAAGGCTTGCGCTCAACAATGTCCTGTACTTGAATTTTCTGAACGATACATGTGTTGCGAGAAGATTTCTTCATCGACATGTCACAAGAACGGCTCTAGTGGTAAGCCGTGGAACTATTAGTCAGGATCCAGGCTGAAAAATACTTACGGTGATTTTAATGTTATTTTCGAATAAATACTTTTCATCTAAACTCCGTTCAAAAGTACTGCGCTGTGATGTAACAGGTGGATAGAAATAAGCCGTCCGAAATGCTTCAATACTTATCAGTCACACGGGCTTTTGCTTGACGTAACTCACGGTGTACAGACACTGTAGTCACATATGTGTGTATAAACGCGTACAGCCAAGGACAGATCAAATACCTTGGTCTCTGCGTGACATTGGAGCGTCCAAGGCCTCTCTCCATGTTTCACGGTCAGGCCTTGGCCGCAGTCTCGATCGAGGACAGTCCCTATCAATTTTGCGATGCCGAGCAATGCCGAGGTCAATTCCGTTGGCCTTGCGGAAAGGCTGCAGAGTTGCAGATAACTGCTCGGCTCAATGCCACGTCCAAGGTATGAACTACTGGTGACGTTTCCACGAGCTTTTCCAGCATATCGTAAACCTCCACTGATCATTATTAGATCCGATAGGTGTAATACGAGTAATAGTTACGAATGAATACTTAATTAAGCCGAGAATCTATTCTATAAACCAATTCAAACATACGTACTATCAGCACGTAGTATTTGTACATACGTATGATGGGTATGATGTAAGTATAAAATCGCAAAGCTACTAGCCAATCACATTTAAGAATGCAGTGACATGCACGCATGTCCGTTGTCATGCGTAAGGCCACTAAAGTCTGCGCCCCGCGATAAATGTGTCACCTGAGTCGGTAGTCGACAATTACAGACAAATGTCATCAAATGGTAAATTATTGAACTAGTGCTCGTTAGTCGATCAGCCGCTTTGGTACTTGATTAGTTATAATCAACTAAAATTCGACAGTCTGCAAAAAATTGTGCAAATGCTGTCAGAGAGAATAACGTTGAAACTAACCTCACTTTTTTATTATCGCAGCAATAAATGTGAAGCTATGCCAGGGAAAAGATGTTTTGGAGAGAATGAATTATTTGTATCAGGTATAGTCGATTGCTTACTCCTAATTCATTCAAATTTTTCTCGGAGAATCTTCCCTATTTAGTGAAAAATGATAGTAACTATATGCGTTATTTGAAAGTAACTGCAAACAGTAATATTACGTTACCTTACAGCAGTGTTTTATATTTTTTATTAAGAGGAGGGTACACCCGTTGATTCATGCATGCGAACCTAACGCAGAAAATTGCTGAAAAATAACTGATATTCAGACAATTTTTACCAGTTTTATTTTAAAGGAATTGACCAATCGTAAATTCTATGCCCGTATTTGTGAAAAAGATACTTGGAAAAAAAAACAACTTTTTTACTGTTAAAAAATGTTTCAAAGGTTGTAAAAATTGATTTCAAAATTTGAAATTTATTTTGCGAGCTTTTTGTAACATTTTTCACAAATAAAAGCATGGAATTTGCCATAGATCAATTCCTGCGAAATAAAACTGGTAAAAATTATGTGAATATCTGTTTTTTATTTCAGCAGTTTTCTGCATTGCATTCAGTATGAAAAGAAGTGGTTGAAAAAAAATCAGACTTTTCCACCACAAACATGAATTGACGAGTGTACCCTTCCTTTAATGTTAAAAATTCTATCGCTCTATGAAATGCATTTGTATATTAATTTGTTTCTATTATCATAGGCTAGTTATTTAATGGCGATACAGTCCAAGAATCCAGTCGCTGCTTCGTACTACGGTAACATAATGCTTGGATGTGCAAAAAAAGCTGTTCTTCGAATGTAAGTCATATTTTCTCTATTGTTCTATTATCATAGCTCAAATCACTCATTACAATATGATACTGCAATTTCATGTGTATCGTTTGGGATTTGATTCAGAGCAAAAATATTGATACTGCAAGGTCATGTACCGAATAAAATAGACTGAGAATATGTACCTACCTTGAAGGTAGATAAGTATTACAGATTGTCACTTATCCATAAAATTTATTTGTTTTTATCATTTCGAAAATGATTTTACTGTATCAGTTTATCAAACTCTTAATTCTATTCGCTAGACACTAGCAGTTCTTACAGATAGTCTGATTTAATATGCGTATAGTGACAGAAAATTCGATAAAATGTAGAGTGCATTGTTTATGAGAAAAATGTATGAACTTGTTATGAATTTAATACGTTATTGTCAATTCAAAACAAACTAACAATACCCAGTTTTATAATAGAATGACTAACTATCCTACTTAAGTGAACTCACTAAAAACATGACACTATTTAATATTACTGATTTCGTATTTGCATTCAACAAAATATTACAGGAGTCCAGATATAAAGAGAACAATCTGTAAGTGTTGTCAGTTGCCTCTCATACCAGGGGACACGGCTAGAGTACGATTGATCTCAAAACCCATGAAAATGGTCAAATGGACGTGTCTTACCTGTGGCGCTACCAGAAAATTCCCTACCAAGAAGGGATATAAATTATGGGCAGATCAACCAGAAGCTTTAGTTGAACTGTTTGACTATACATTCAAACAAAGTGTTGATGGTGTAAATAAATATAACAGCCGAAACAATGATGCGACAAAATCAAGTTCTCCATCTGTAGATGGTAATATTCTATGCACTACAGAAAATTACGGAAATAGTTTTCCGTTGACTGAAGAAAACAATGTTCTCTATAAAAAAAGTAATTTAAGGCAAGATAAGAGCGTAACTAGCAAGTGCAATATAGTTCGAGATTGACGTATGTACATATCTCAGACGAAATTTTTAACAAGTTGCTATATACTCAAGTACTGCGATTGTAATTTATGTATTGATTTTACGAATTGACAACTTCCTGATAAATTTGATTTTTTAAATATCTTCTTTTGCGGTTTTTTTATGAAAGACACAACTACCTCATGAATTGACGATGAACAGTTTCTTTAACAGTGACTCATGGTCTGATTTGATTCTATTTTGTTTTGTATAAATCTGCATGGAAATTTTCAGAATTAAGACACAAATAATCTTTACAAGTACGAATATTTCTTATTAATCACTTACGTAAAATATGTTACAATATTACAATCAGTTTACAATCGATAAACAGACAGTTCCTGACTAACTCGAATAATTATAACGTTCTAACAATATTTTAATCAATTATAGCTTAATTGTATTTTATTAAACATTCGTGGTAATAACTTATATGAGATTTAAGTGATTTTTTTTTTATCTTCGAGTATGAGATACATTTTGAGAAATATGTAACAAGTTATAAAGCTTATAGATAATATTCTGTTCCCTGAAACAATTATACTATATAAAATATGGTAAACGTAAAAATTTGGATGACTCGTCGCCATTTTTTAAAATTATCCTCTGGAACTATTGAGCGTAACTGTAAGCTTTACATATTATTACAAATAGTGTCTCGTTCAGTTTAATTATGATATGACTATGTCCGTCCATAGCCCACCATTCACTCGTTTATGCGATACAATATATAAGTGAACCTCGCTGCGATCAAATTATAATAATACTGGAATGTTATTGATTACGGAGCTATTCATCAACTGCTTATTTTTTTAATTTTCTCACCTTTATCAAATATTCTTAAAGAGATTTTTAACTGTCTATGTCAATGAATATGTTCGTTACAAAACTTACAATTAGACTTGTAGCAGTAGCAAGTGTTATTAATAAATGAATGGACGCAAATTAGAATTACTGGCACAGCTACCCCATTCTGTATCGAGTTGTCACCGAAAGTTGAATTACCAAGTATAAAAACAATAGTAACATAAAAATGTAATAACAGACATTAATCGAACATCGAACAAAATCACATGCACTATATACCATATATTATTGGAAATAGCATTAATCGTATTACGCTTATTAATGTAGCTAGCCTTTTGTATACGGCACAGTGATGAATTGGAGTATTTTATAAATGAAATATTGGATACGATATTAAAATTTACAATTTTCACAAATATAGAAATGAATTTATTCAGGATGATGATATAATAGATATAACCATTTGCAGCTGATGACTTAAAATTTTAATGACAACGAGAATTCAATCCTTAACAAAATTTCGTTCTGGTCTACAGATTCACCGAACATTTTACGTACTATTTGAGTATTTTCTTGTATGCAAAGTACAAAATGTGTCAGATAATTATTTGATAATACACGTGTAGATCGACCCGGTGTGAATAGCAAATATGCCATCTAAACTTTTTTAATAAATTGTCATTTAATAATATGAATAAATACGGACTAAAATTAATCCCAATGTCGATCTATCGACGCTAAATAACACAGCCACGATCGCAACAAGGTACAGTTACGAAATTCAAATAAAAAGAAAAACAAAAACTGTGATGTAACAATAAAATCGGGCTGGACGGAATCTACACACTGAATTATATACATATATCTGTCGTGCCAAGCTTCAGTCGACAAGCTATTTCACAGTAGCCATCTAATAACTTTTTTTTTATCAAATCAAATCAGATCCGACCCCAGGTTGGCAACACACATATATACATGCACACATCGGCTATATTTAACGTTCACCCATTAATAAGTATATCTTAGATGTATAATTTATACGACTGTCTGAATAGTTTCAATATTTTAATGCAGTTTTCAACTACACCGTGTAAACTTTGAAGAGGCTTTTAATTAAAATTTATGTGAGACAGGATTTCAATTTTGAACCAAACTCACCAAGAAGTGTAGGTATTGAAATAGAGGAGAAAATATTAATCCTGCAGATTGTTGAAGATTAATTAAATCTGTTGTTTGACTTTCATCGAAATGCTCTTCCTTCAAGTATATAAGTTTACCCTAAATAGAAGAGACTTTCAAAAGTTTACAGCAACTGCCTTGTTTACACAACCCTTATATGTAAATACGTGGTATTATTAACCAGTTATTGTCAAAATTATGCACTTGAAAAGCATGTAATATTGAAACTTAATCAGATTCTTACATTGGATGGAAAAGGATGGGAAGGGTTGGTGAATAGTGTATAATTGAGTTTACATGAGTCCTGATACGAACTGTGGTTGTCCGTCACGATCTAACGTTAATTGAGGAGTTGGCGTTGGTTGAAATGTCGAGCCCTGGAAGCCCATTGCTGACTCATACAGCTGAAATATACAATTTGTAATTTTCCCAGTCCCGATCAGACTCTATTAATAAATTACATATAAATTTCACTTACATTGTGATTACCAGGTAAAGTCGTATAATCTGGTGTAGTAGGTCGATGCCTGTTTGGTGGAAGAGGATGTTGAATAGTTGCATAGGTGTTATCTTGGGATGTATCCCCCATGCCTACACTAACTCCACTTCCCCGCCTTTCGGTTCCCAATCCGCCCTCAGGTTCGCTGAATACTTGCATGGTTAGTTCCTGTTCTTCGTACAACTTCAGTTTTCTGTTGAATAAAAGCAGGAAATCAAAGTTATACCTATGTACATCTATCCCCCACTGTATTAAAGCAGTAATTAATATGCGTTAGTTTGGTGAATAATAAAATTTTAAATACTATTACTCACTGTTCTATCCATAATGGGTTCTCAGTGGTATTCAATTCATCTATGATCTGTTTCTTGATAAGAGCATCTTTTTTGCGTAGGTCATTTGGTACGGTGATTACCCTGAAATTAAATAGGAATAAACCATGTTAATTTATCAAGTTAGAGAACGAGTAAAATAAATTTGACCTAAGAGATTTAGTAAGAGGTTTGACGTTTTACTTGTGGAAGTTGATATTCAAGTTAAATTACTCACCAGTGCCTCAAGCAGCAACAAACAACAATTACTGTAACTGCTCCGACAACTAAAACTACTAATAAAGCAATCAGAGCAGCTAATGCCGGATCGAATGGTTCTTCTTGGACTCCAACATATGCGGGCTAGAATCACACGTCGGACACAATTATGAGTAACTTTTTTACAGACAATTGAATTTTCTATGGACCTTCCATAAGTATCTAAATCCAAAAATTAGTTATTGCCAAATTTACCACAACGTTCTCAATCGCGAAACCAGCGTAGTATTCTTGCAGGGAATCATACTTGGCGTCAATAACTTTCAAGACATCTGGAACGGCAGCTATACTTTGTGATGTATCCACCACATGCAAGTACATGTCACACCTGCAACGTGGACAATTGTATCTTCAAATTTTCAGTATGTTTGACGTAATTTTGTAACTAAGCACTATACTAATTGAGAATGTAGTATCGAATTTATCTGCTCGTTCACGAGATTGGACTTACCATTCTCTACGAATGTGCCCGGACGCATCGACATGATATCTTATATCATCAACAACAACTCTGCTCTGGGTTGCGTTTGATAATTGGGTAACAATTTCATCTTTCTCTCGATTAACTTCCTCTGGAGGTCTCGATAGAATTACTCGGATCAGCTGTGCTGCTTCGAAAACCCACACCTAATTCACGAAGAGGCAGAATGAATAAAGAGCAAATGTTCTTCAATAAACATCTTAAATTCATGTTCAGTAAAAGTATAAAACCATTGTCCTATTCAGTGGTATCAATTAAATGCATTTTTCAAAGTGTATCATTATTTGAATAACTTACGTGTACTCTTGTTCGTGCATATCTCTCTGGGGCAGTAGTTTCCTTAGCTATAACTTCAACAATGAATCTGTCTTGATTATATTCAGCCATATATCCACTTGCGACTACTTTTCCATCTTGCGTAACATTGAATGGACTCGGTACAATTGATCCACTTGGTTTCTCGGAGCCAAACTTGTACAGATTGGCACTGGCAATGTAATAAAATAAGGTTCCATTCTCTCCTAAGTCGGGATCTGAGGCCGTAACTTTTGCCACAAAATCATTTATATTAGCCATGGAGTTGATCCCTGCATAATAGTTTTCTCGCTCAAATATTGGCGGATTGTCATTTTCATCAAGTACAGTTATGGTTACATTGGCATGCCCATATGCAGGATGTGTCATCAAGTGAACAGCATCTTGCGGTCCGACGTAAATGTCAGGATCGTTTGCGGCAAGAATTGATAACAGGTAGTTATCTTTTTTTTCTCTGTCAAATGATTTGTTTGAATAAATGCTACCATCAGATTTATCCATGTAAAAAGAATTGCCTTCGTTTCCTAGAAAGGAATTTGAAATTCGGTTTCGATCATGTTCACCAAAACTAGTTCTGTAGATTTTAACAATCTAACAACCACATTTTATTTTTGTCTCAGAACAAAATTCACCTCACCTGATAAAATGTAATAATAGACTCTCGCATGTCTTCCTTCATCTTTATCTTCAGCCACAACTTTTCCAATCAAATAATCTTTTGGCCGATTCTCCATTATTTGAAAATTGTAATTATTCTCGCCAGAAAACTCTGGCACATTATCATTTGTGTCAACCAACAACACTGTCAGAAGTCGTAAAGTTTCGTATGTCGTTGGGCTACCATGGTCCACCGCCACAAGTACAAGCTAAAGTCCGAAAAAAAGAGAAAAGTTTCACTTTTGAATTTTAAAAAGTTTTGCATCTAATTACTAGTATTCAAATTGCTTACTTCAAATTTGTTTTTGACTTCTCGATCCAAGATAATTTTCGCTCTCAATTCGCCTGTTTCTTGATCGATGGCAAACTCTTCGGTTTCCTGAACATTCTTGTTCCCAACTTTGAGATGATAGCTGACTCGTCCATTTTCTCCAGGATCTCTGTCTGATGCCTTTACTGTCATAACTAGATAATTCGGTACACCTGCATTCTGAAGCAGATACATTTTAGTTATTATCAAACCAACAAATTGTATCAGTGATAAGTGTACTTACCTCTGGCACCTCGACTGTTGCATTCGGCAATTCAGGCATAATGAATTCTGGCTTATGCTGATTTACTGGAATCACTCTTACGTCTATGTAGCATCGGTCGCTGTGTGGCCCATGTCCAGCGCCATCCCTAGCTTCAACTTCAATCCTGTAAGATCCTGCCCTACCAAGTAAAGCTGCTGCAGGATACAAAATACCAGTTTCAGGGTTCAGTGTAAAAGAATTGTTTTCATTTCCGTTTATTATAGTGTAAAACACCTCGCCGTTTTCACCCTCATCTGGATCTGCTGCTCTGACCTATAAAATAATTATTCATATTTCATTAGAGGCCATTTGATGACAACAATTTGCGAAAATACTCGGCTCAACTTTTCCTACCTGTAAGATTGGAGCAGGTGGATTGACGGACAAATTTTCAGCAACAGATGCTCTGTATGCATGTTGCGAAAATATTGGTCTGTTATCATTAACATCCAAAAGTTTGATGTGCACTGGAACAGATGCTGTTCTTCTAGTGTTCAACGGAGCCCCGTCACTAGCCATCACCCTTATAGTAATTTCCGGAGTCATTTCACGATCTAAAACTGTCGCACTACCGACAGTAATTTCACCAGTTTCATGACCTGTGTGCATACCAATGTATTATTACAACCAATTCGTTTTGAAAACAATACTTACGAATTTCATTACTAATAAAAACTGACGTACCGATATTAAAATCTGCAGCATGATCACCAACTAAACTGTAGCTGACCTGGCCAAATAAGCCTTCGTCACCATCCGTAGCCTTCACTACAGTGACATGAGTCCCAGGTGGTGAGTTTTCTTTGATCGTAATACTGTAAGAATCCTTATCAAACTTAGGATCTTGATCGTTGACATTTATTATTGTCACGATAACTTTCGCTGATGAAGAAAGTTGAGGTACACCGGAATCGTAAGCTACTACTGTGAAACTTAGTTGCTTTGTTTCTTCATAGTCAATTACTTGCGTCGTTCGTACTATACCTATATTTCATATGAGTAAATCGTAAATCTATCATTATAGTTCTGTTCATTACTTATATTTATAAATAGAATGATTACAATACAGGGATACGTACCGGTCACATTGTCAATGGTAAAGTAAGGACTTGGGGGTACAATGGCATAACCAGCAATATTGCTATCTCCATCCGTTGCTGTGAATGCACCGACCACTGCACCTGTCGGTTGCTCTTCTTGCATTTCTATTTTGTATTGTGGGTTCACGTTTGTCCATGGTTTTGCAAATTCAGGGGCCAAATGATTAACATCAATAATCGTGATCACCAAAGTTCCTGAAAAACGTCAAAGTGGAAAATAATCATTCATTAGCCTTACAATAATTTCTTACCCTGGGTTTGCAGTAACAGTGTCCTCATAAATAACTACTAATCGTAAGCTTTTCATTCTGTATAATAAACACGTGGATGAATAGAAGTGTACAAGTAGAATTTACCTTTGCCTTGTTGTAGGGCTGGTGCCGTTGTATCCGTTACAATGATAGGTATACTGACAGTGGCAGCTATATCTCGATCGAGTGGTCTGACTACGGAAACTTGACCAGTTTTCCTATCGATAGCGAAAAATTCCTGCAATTGAAAGAGACATTTTTCACAGAACTTTTATCAGAATAAATGTTGGAATGTGTAGAATATTGCATAACTGTAAAAAAAACTTTAATTTATCATGTCAAAACATACATAATTTTACGACTGTTCTATCCATACCTTGAAAGTCGTGTTATCAGAAACTTGCTGGCCGTTTCTATCAATGGCTGTGATTGGCCCAGAAACAGCAAAGTTCAGCGCATCTTCATTACTACTGTCAGGATCATGAGCCTTTAGCATGGCAAATACTGTCCCTACTGCTGTATCTTCTGTCACCTCTGCTCTCTGAGTTTCTGGGGTAAAGTACGGTGGTTTATCATTGCTGTTTTCAACGTTGACCATCAACGTAGTAGTGCCAGTCAAGCTTGGTGTGCCTGTGGAAAAATAAGACATTCAACTGTTTAGTCCCATCATATTTCCTGCTATTAAAAATTTCAACTTCGTTGGATATTCATGTATGGAATACGAGCTACATTAAGGACATCCCTCCAAGCGTCGAAGGCAGTTATTACAAGCTAAGACCAACCTTTGTCCAAAGCAATAATTTCGATGTGATAGGTGTTTCTGGTATCAAAATCCAGCTTCTTTGAGACAGTAACGATTCCGCTCGCATTATTGATTGTGAAATCGTCAAATGCACCTTTTTGAATTCTGTAAACTAGTTCCGCATTGACTCCACTGTCACCATCTGTTGCGACCATTTCTTCAATAACAGTTCCTTCAAAAATCAAACATTAGTATTTCACAGTAGACACAGAGAATGAATGCGACTTCCATCCTATTCTCTGACTGCTAAAGTATGAGTAAACATTAAATTTGAATCAGACATACGAACTGCACAATCTTTACGGAGTTATTGAGTTTCAACATACCAATCGGAGATACTTCTGGTATGCTGGCTGTATATAGATCTTCAGCAAATTGAGGCGCATTATTGTTTACATCACGAACGGTAATGTTAACGATTGCTGTATCTGTAAATGTGCTATCGCTTGCTTGGACCGACAGTGCAATCCAATCGTGCGTTGTATTGGTGACGTCAAGTGGTCCTTTATGAGCGATCTTTATTTCACCCGTATCTGTATCAATTGCGAACAAATCGTATTCATTTCCGCCTACTATGGTATAGCTGATTTTTGACGTCTTGTCCTTGTCACGTGCCTGTAATGATAATTGACGTTAGTAACAAATGTATTATTCAAATAAATAATATAACTAATTTCGATGTATCTTTTAAGAAAGTATTCAAATAAAATCCAATCCTCTTACTTGCACTTTGAGCTCCGGTTCAAATTTTTCGGCACCCTCGTCTATAACCGCGCGATACTTCTGCTGAAGAAATTGTGGTGGGCTATCATTTGCATCTGTTAAACCGACACGCAACGAAACACTTGTTGTTTGACCTTTTCCGTCATCATCGGTTGCCTAAAAATACGAAAATATTTTATTCTGTCATTGAAATTTCCATTCACTCGTGAGATTACATAAAGAGTGAAAATTTACAATCTTTATCATATCACGGACCTTATATGTCAGGAAGTACTCAGTTTGTGTCTCATAGTCTAAGCACGGTGCAGTTCCAGGTGTGGGGCACGGGGCCACAGTTATGGCTCCAGTTTTATTGTCGACGGAAAAGTGTTCAGCACCTTGTCCAAGAAGCTGATAAATTATGCCTGCAGTCCCGAATCTATCAAAATATTGTACAAAAATTTACAGTGTCAGAAAATATCCAGCTAATCACCGTATTTTAATCACTCACAGCGCGGTTCCTTGAAGCTTGCGAAACTTCACAAATATTCAATAACAATAAATTGTTATTCTCGAGGGTGTGATCAATTACAGTATCGGACAGACAGATATTTCACGTACGATGATACGGATCTTTGTGTACTCGAGAGAAAATACAGCTAATTTTGTATCATCACTGTTAAACATTTTTCGCAACAGCTGAACATTCCCATTTGAGGCGTAAAAAAATTATTTCTCACGTGTATTACGAAAGTTAAAAATATATCTTTATTGAAAAGCATTCTTTACTTACTGTCCACTGTCACGATCTTTAGCACTTATGGTTGTCACTGGCGTACCAGGAATAGCCGTCTCAGACACTAAAGCTGTATATGTAGGGCTGTTGAACGAAGGTGCGTTATCGTTTGCGTCTGTAATGCTAACCGTCACTGTTGCTGTTGACGAAAGTTTTGGTTCGGTGTGTACTTCTTCGGCAATCACCTGTCATATTTGATATACATTAATTTAGAACTTGACTCAATCCTCAATACTGTCAAAGTTTTCGTTTTGTCGAATGATAATGAGGCTGATGGTTATGCCAAACAATTTATGTTGAATTGCAAAATTCATGGATTTTTATTGTGCTGAAATTGTTTGTCAAAGCTTTGAATATAAAAACTTTATGACGTCGTCCAAAACCGTGTTACGTTATTAAAAAAAAATTATCATCAAGAATTATCCAATCAAATATTTTTGAATAATTATTCAACACGTTTGAGAAACGTTAAGATGATCTGAACCAGGAAATCGTAGCAAGACTTTATGCAGCTCTGATTTACACGCACCAGAATGATGAATTTTCGTTGATTAGGATTTTCGTAATCAAGGGAACCATTTGTTACTCGAATATTAACAGCAGTGCTTCCTGTTGCCATTGCAGGTTCCACCGTAAAAGCTCCAGTAATGTCTTCCAGTCTCAGCGAAAACACAGAGTTGGTGCCCTAAAATAGTTTCATCTCATCACTAAGTATTATTATATATGTATGTGTTGGAGAGCTTTCTCTTTCGTTTTGCGATACATGAAGCAACGACTATTAGAAATATCCCACATACCACGTCGGGATCTTTGACGGTCATATCAAGGTGTGGCAACGGAGTTCCGTCGGGAACATTCTCAGGTATTTCTATGTTATACTCTCTTCGATTAAACGACGGTGGCTCGTCATTCACATCTTTGATTGTAACGGTGGCTTCAGCACTCGAAACCGTTAAATTATCAGATCCTGGAACTCCGTCGATTACTTCGCGTGCTTTAACTACCAAAGTTAGAACTCCGGTTGAATCGGCTAGCGCTTCTCGATCCAAAGGTTTTGCTGTTCTGAGTTCACCAGTGTCAGCATCCAGCAGGAAATAGTCGAACGGATCTGAAAGTTGGCCAATGTAAAAACTAGCCGCTCGCAATTTCAGTTTTTTCTTTTCTAACTCTAATTATATGTATGTCACCTATGTGCGATATTGGAGGTGATATGAAAACTCACTGGTGACCAGCTCGTAGATGACCTTTCTCGGCATTCCACGATCCCCGTCCCTTGCTTTTACGGTCATAACGAGAGTTCCGATAGGGTCATCTTCTTGCACAACTCCGGTCAAGGAATCAAGAAATTCCGGCGGGCTGTTTTGAATGTCGGCAACTTTAATTTCCACCCCGGTCGTGCTGTTATTTGTACCGTCCTATTTGAAAGAGATGATTTCATTTTGTAATAAAAAAAAAATCCTATTCATGAACAGCTTTTTTTCATACAAGAATTATAGGGGTCCCAACTTTTGCAGGATCCAATCTCAAGGGAGTACGATACGCCGTCGCCATTATTACGTTAGTGTTCGCGGGGGGTTTGCTAACTTTAATTAACATTATGATGAATTTACAATGCTCTTTAAAGTTCTATACAAGTGATTAATTATGAATAATTCAGCACAAAATTTATATCTCGTAGGCCCTGGCGACCAGTTAGAACACCCAAAATGCAGACTGTGTGAATTTAAATTTTCAACTTCGGTAATTGGTTTTTCATCATTTACTTATCTACCCGATATGAAAAGAAAAATCATTACATCCCAATTTGGGACATCACAGCTCCGTGGTAGTAAAAAAACGACAAATAAAGTTTGCTCATAAGTGATGGAGGAAAGTTGAAATTTTTTGATAACAAATTTTGTCAACGTTATAATCATCATTTTATGCAAACGTTGTAATTCAATTTTTTCTTTTTCACCAAAAGATCGAGTAAATTCGTAAATCGTACCGCACAAAGAATTGTATTATATAAAAATTAAAAATATGCATAACGCCGAAAATTCAACAAGAACTTACACTGGCCATTAGCAGCAGCTGGTAAAATGGTCTTTCCCTGTAGTCCAAAGGCTGCTGTAGAACCAAGGCACCGACATACGTGTTCTCGCTTTTTTCTACGTCTACGATGGAAAACTTTTGGCAGGCGTCCGGAAACTGGAAAAATAATCTCGTTTAGCGTTGATGGAAGTCTTATGGATATACACGATTATCGATCCGGATTGACAACAGAAGCCTACAGGGTTATGCGGTCCAAAAATATGTCTAATAGCCGAGGTTCGAGTTCGTGTGATCATCGAAATAATAAAACGTTAACAAAACAACCATTCTGCACCTTTATGATTAGTTTGTAAGTTTGCATTATATGCTTCACATTAATTGCGCTGCAAATAATAGACGTTTCACTGCATTTTTAGCAATTCCAGGGATTCGTAATAGTAACTTTGTAGAAAACTGTTTCGTTACGTCCACGTTAAAAATTTACAACTATTTTTTTACTGCGATTTTTAGAGTATTTTCGCTATACACATCTTTGTAATTGTAGAGAAAAGTATTCTTAATTTGAAGAGCGTTGAATTATCGTTACATATACCGAATATTGCGGTAAAAAGTGCGGCAGTTTAGCATGCAGAAAGTTTTCGTTGCTATCAAATTTGTCGCGCAAAGTAGGTATTCAGCGGTTATTCAGTGTAACAAGAATACCGTTTAGTCCTCCCTAAAAGTAGGTTGGTATGTACTTCGGTAAGTATTTCTCGGGCCTGGAGGGTGTCCCACCTGATATATCGTTGTATTCTATTAAAGTTACTCGGCAATATTTCTCCCTTATCTGCCTGTCGAGAGTAGAACTTTTATTCTTTATACGTTTCTCCAACTGGCACACAACATCGCCGAAGCAGGGAACCGAGTCCTCCTACAGAACCTTACAATCTGCGTCAAACAGTTAAGGCCACTTCACGCGAAGCTCGACCCGATTTAACCACCTCACCAGGTCTCTTAACCGGTGGGTATAAAACACTCGGTTCTACTCAACGCAGACGTGCTTAATTTCAACTTACGACTGACATTGCAGCTCCATAGGCGAAACAATACTACGACCCACAAATTTTATACCCGTAATATACATTTTTCTTTTTTATTTCCCTCGACTTTTCTTTTCTGCATCCTTTGCTAGAAAACAAAAGGGCCTTCAATTACGTAATTACACGTAGGCGAAAGAGAGGGAGATAAAGGACTAAAAGGTCGGTGAGTTTTTCACCGTAAAAAGGCCAACCGCTCGTGGATGACGTATTGCAGGAGTTGGTATCTGGTTCACGCGGCTCATTGTTAGCGCCACTCTCACAGCGAGAAAATCTTCCTATGTGTGTATACATAAAACGTAAGAGAAAAAAATTAGAGGGGAGGCCAACCGCACATGCAGGGAAAAGAATACGGCGAGATGAAGCTACCGGAAGGCGGAAGGCGGGGCGATAAGGAAACCCAGCAGGAAGTGGGCGAGCGAGCTTATGGACGGTTGGTTGGATAGATGGGTGGCCAAGGCCGGCTTTTGTTTGTAATGGGAATAAAAATCTCCCCAGGGAAATGAAGACCTCAGGTATCGGGTACAATATGGGTTCGCGGCGGGCAATTAATCTGCAGTTGGGCTTCGCTTGATCGAAGTCGGAATCGAGTCGAGTGAGAAGTATCTTCCCGACCATCGCCACGCTTCATCCGCGGCAAACATTTTTCTTTCGTTTATGAGTATATCTCCCCCTTTTCCGCCTCGCCTCCCGCTCCTCGTCCCAAATTAATTATTTCGTAGGATATAAATCCCCTGAATTCCAACCTTGCAGGGTCCGCGGCATACAAATGATCCCGAGATATGCGTCCGCAGGTGAGATCCCGATTCTGGCTGACTAGATTAGTCATTTCGAAGGTCTCCGAATTGCCTGGATTAAACTCTCATGCAGCGCGGGGTTAAATCCTTGGAAAATGAATTGAACGGATTAAATCGGAGTGGGATCCCGATTCGAGGATTGCCAGGACCAGTGCCTACAGGGCGAGATCGTGCACAGAAAGAAGAAAATATGCAGGAACGCGGTGAAGTCGCATTAGTTACGTTTAATGACCCTGCATCGTATAGGTATGTATATATTGGATGGGTCCACGATATAAACGGCACGCGTAAAGTTTACCGCGATAAACCTGCAGCTTTTCCCATTAGACAAAAGGTTTCACAATTTTATCGGCTATTTCGTAGTCAAGAGAAATTTATCGAGATAACTATATGCATGATCTACGTACGTGCAATACGTGTTCCATATCGCTATTATAATATACATATACGTGTATTAGGCACACACGCGGTCGTAGATTAATACATCTGCGTAGTTTTGGCCCATACGTTTGTCAGGTGTACCGAGTGCGAGTATGTACGATACCCTGATAATGTATTGGGGTGTGCCGTTTTAATACCGTGCAATATAACAATAACGCGTCTGGTTGCGTATAACGAACCATATGTCACTAGGACGTATACACGCAGTTCCGCAACTTCGGTGGAGCTGTCGAGATTAACTGTAAATTGAGTTTACAAAATGTATATGTTCACGGCAGTGCGTGTGCGGCGTGTAACTCTGATCCACTGTAAATCCTGATTAAACGGAAGTCATCCGCTGTTTGTCAACATGTACTCGAGTTGAAATGTTTCTCATTACACGGCGAGAGCGCATAACAGGCCGGAGTAGAGTCAATTTTTGCAGACATCCGCTCGTCGGATAAAAAGTAATTCAACCCGGTCTGTAATTTCTCATTTCTTCAAAAATCTGCACTTGTCACTAATATCCTTCTGAAAAGGTTCGGCCGTCCTTTGATCTTGGAAGGATCGTTATCTTCCAATTTTAATCTATCAAACATGAAATTTTTCTTGCGTCTCACTTGTGGCTGGGGTATGCATGACAGCTCAATGTTGTCTCCCAGTAAGTCAGGATCGGTGATCCGGATACCCGGGAGAATGGTGGATCCTGGAGGGGTGTCCTCGGCAGCCACTGCCTCGTAGGGGACGTTCAGGAAACGAGGTGGATTGTCATTCTCATCCAGGACAATCACGTACGCATCAACGCCGACTATGTTCGGTTGTTGGCCCTCGGGTACTTCGTCTTCCAGCGTGACTCTGAACCGTACCGTGTCATTTTCCTGAAACAAAGACAGACGTTTGTACAGTTGATCAAGAGTTTGAAGGACGAACTATCGGAACATGTCAATCGTGATGCTCTGAGAATAATTGCAATTACAGAGGGTAATGGTCAATGAGCCGATCATCATTGTTTTATCAGTTCTGTTTCGATCGTATGATAAAACTAGCATCAGGATTCGTTCTTTCGTAGGGCACGAGATGTGGCGAGACATCGGTTATCCCCTTGCCATTCCACATTTGCATACGAAAATTTCCCGACACTTTCAAGATCTCGACAAGTTTCTCCCTGGTCTCGTGTCAACAGAGCAATTTGACCGAGACCGTTTCTTTTTATGCTTTTTTTTTTATTGGAATCATAGGTTATACCTATTGGGCTTTGCATGGTCACCCCTTTTTTCACCCGCAACGCAGATATACGTATATATGTAAAATACATTCTCGTTCACCGTATTCGAAGAAAATTCGATGTTTTTCTTGTACCCGTTCCCCGGCCTTTGAATATTTTCTTTCGATACGAGAAGAGGGATCAGCCCTTATTTTAGAAAAAAAAAGGGAAAAAATAACTCTAAATTATTTTTAGCAGACCGCGAATGTTACGAATATAATTTTTTCTCCAAGGCAAGTTAAGAAAAATGTACATTGCTTATCAATCTACACACCGGCTGCATGTACACGTGAAAATACACTGGTTATATTCTTCTGTATTGTTCATATACGGTGAAAGAATTGCTGTTTACTTACTGAAAACTCCATGCTTCCGACTGGAATAGTTAGACTCACGTCAGAGGCACGCGAGGTGTATTATTTTTATTGACTCTGTTAACATTTAATCAAGTTTTGTGCAGTCAGGTATAAGTCACTTTTCTAAAGCATTGTTCAGTGTATTTATTATTGACGTTAAAATAGAAACAGGAAATTATTTTTAAAGCAAATGTACACAACTCAGTTTTGATTTGCCAATTTCTACATTGCGTTCGACATTTCCGTTCACGGATACACAAATAAAGTCAATAGTGAGTTAATTTACCCTTAAATCCTGAATAGCATTGGTAAATAAGTTTTTCCCGGTTGAGTTATTCGCCTGCGTGTCGTTTTCGATTTGCAATACTCTTTGCCCTATACATGTTGATAAATATCATACGGATTTAAAACAGACGCGATGCTTTCGTATCGTAAATATCGTAAAAGTCTACTCGTGATTTAATTTCTTGTAAACGGCATTGATGTTGAAAGTTAAATGTTACTAATTTTTAGTTTTTATCACCAGAATTAAAAGCT